>NC_046185.1:123339609-124589609 GCF_011004875.1 Balearica regulorum gibbericeps
GATACTTGGCTCCCCTGAGCCATCAAAACTCCGTTGAGCCTGACACAGGTGCCCAAGAGAGGCACGCAGCTATGTGGAGTCTCTTGAAATGACATGAAGTTGCCTCAACTGTTGGCAATTCAAAAGAGAGCTCTTCAAAATGTTACATATTGTAACAAGACTTTGAATTCACTTTCTGTGAGTCTTTCTTCTCCGGTTCCTCCTCTCTTTCAGGCAGAGATATGCTGAGTTCTTAGGAAAAAGTATCATTTCTTAACATATTTTAGAAGAGCTTGCTTTGAACTTCCTCTTTATGCACTGTTGCATGAAATTAAAGAGAAACACTACTGTAACTTTACAAAGGAAGGAACAAATACATTCATATCTGAAGATAAAGAAAGCTAGCATTAACAGAATAATTATGTACAGGTATGTTAGAAACAAAAACCGATTCACAGGTTTATAGGTGATTGTTGCAAAGGGGATGCCTGCAACTGCCTTTCCCATTTGATATGTTATTAGAGGGATATAGAACCCGTTAACTGTGCAAGTCCAGTGGCAGCTTCGGAGGGGGTCTTTGCCACCATCTATTGGTGGACTAGGGGAAAAGGCAGGGTGAGCTGACCTTGCTAATGTTCCCTGCTATACCAGTGCAAGCTTTTGCTCCATTTTGAGGTTTTGGGGTAACAAATGTTTGGTGGGTTTTTTTTTTTTTTTTTTCCTTCTTGCTCTGGGACAAAGGGCAACAGGACTGTAGTTATGCCCTCTGAGTGAAGAGGTGTCACAACCAAACCTTAACATCTAGCCTGTGATCCACATACCTCTCAATAGAGAAGGAGGGAGCTCTTAAGTTGTGGAGAAGAATGTCTTTGTAATATCAAGTCTCTTGTTATTTCATTTCTTCTTGGTTTCTGGCAATGGAATTGGGCCTGTTTTCTTTGCTGGTCTCAAGAAATGTCACACTGATACTTGAATAAAGCCCTGTTGCTGCTGACAAAACTTGGAAGAGTGCTGTAATTGCTAGCGTTTCTGCACAGTCCAGCGAGAGGGGCATCTGTGAAACGACATCCCTTACAAGTGAAATGTTTGCAGAATCAACCTATGCCCCTAAAGAGACAGGCAAGAAGACAACTGAAGGGAGCCAATGTCAGCAACTGAGCCAAAAAGTAAATCTTTAGAGATGTGTCTAGATATGAAATGAGTCTATTTTATTGGATTTATCAACACTGCTTGCATATGCAAATTCCTCAAGAATAAAGCTTTTGTAATGCAGGCTCCAAAATGAATTCAGGTAGAGTCAGTGACAGCACTGAATAAGCACACAGACAGTTTAAAGAGATTGCTTAGTTTTCAAATCAACAAATTGCTGTGGTTCTACTTAATCCATCAAAAAAGGAAAAGAGAACAATCTGGCAGTCAGGCGGGAAGATATAATGGTAAAGGACATAATGTTCCAGCTATTTTAGGACCCATTTACACTATGAAACTGATGGCATTAGCTAACAGTTGTTGAACACATTTGGGGAACAGCTGTGTTATTGCTAAAGTGTAAAGACTGAAGTGTGTATAGACCTGTAGGGGTGCTCACGAAGAATAGTTTTGGAGGGGGGGCTTCTGTTCAGATTAAAACCATGTTCTTACTCAATTTCGCTATGAGTAAAGAAGGACTAGCAGAGTCAAATGACTTTATGAACACTCTTTATTTCCATGAAAATGGCAGCAATTATATATGATAACTTTGATAGCTGTATGATGATCAGAGGGCTGGAGCACCTCTCCTGTGAAGACAGGCTGAGATAGTTGAGGTTCTTCAGCCTGGAGAAGGCTCCAGGGAGACCTTATAGCAGCCTTCCAGTACCTAAATGGGGCCTACAAGAAAGCTGGAGAGGGACTTTTTACAAGGGCATGCAGTGATAGGACAAGGGGTAATGGCCTTAATCTGAAGGAGGGTAGATTTAGATTAGATGTTAGAAAGAAATTCTTCACTATGAAGGTGGTGAGGCACTGGAACAGGTTGCCCAGAGAGCTGTGGATGCCCCATCCCTGGAAGTGTTCAAGGCCAGGTTGGATGGGGCTTTGGGCAACCTGGTCTAGTGGAGGGTGTCCCTGCCCATGGCAGGGGGCTTGGAACTAGATGGTCTTTAAGGTTCCTTCAACCCAAACCATTCTATGATTCTATGATATTACAGCCCTATGATTCTATGATTCTATGATCAATCTGTCTTAAATAAGACTAAGTAACATGGATTGTAAATGTGTCTTCAGTGTTCATTCACGGATATTCTGGTCATTGTTTAAGTATCTCTGTTCCTTGAATATGACACTTACGTTCCCTCCCTCCTTACCTTTCTCTTGGTGGGCCTGCCATTTTGCTTATTGTTCAGACTCAACCTCCCACAGAGAAATAAATTAAGAATAAAGAAACGCATGTCATCACAAGATGGTATGAGAAAGACTCAAAGTCATTGTGAGGTAACTTCTATTCCCCTAGAAAAAATTTTGTTCATAGTTTCACTCACTTAGCAAAGCCTCCCTGCCAAACCTGACCTTCATGATGCGTTCAAAGTCTGCATGTATTGATTATTTTTGGATGACTAACTGAAGCAGAAGGATGAATTACTTTACAGCAATTTTAGTATGTGTCTCATTGGCTTACATATCTGCTTGCTATCTTATACATGTGCAGATGTTGGAGAAGTATTTCCTGTAGCCAGAGAATAGTGAGTGGTCTGTGGTGGTGAAGTGATGGCAGCTCAGGTCTGCTGGAGTGCAAGTGCTCTTGGAACTATTTTCAGGAATACTGAGTTAAACAATCTCTGCTTTTCCTCCTGTCTCAATGTGAGGGATATGACTGCCATCTCTCTATTGTTATTACATCTGAAAATTAATTTCTTTCCCCTGTTGGATTATTGGCAATTTCTGAAAACAACCGTTAAAGTAATGTCATTGACTGCATGCTGCTGAAGCATGGAAAGTATAGCATTGACCTGGAAGTTACTTGGTAGCTGCTTCTTGTAATTAGGGTTTCTTTTGTGTATGTGGATAGCACAGTTGCTTGCACTAATTGTGCGTAGGCATATCGCACATTTTCCACTCTGCTATGTGAATAAATGTCCACTTTACATAACAATAACGTTATTTGCATATGCAAATGGCATTTCAAAATCTACACAGGCACTGAACTTCAATTTATGAAGATCAGAGCAGGCGTTCCATCTCTGCTTAGTCTATATTGAGACAGCCAAAATGCCACTACAACTTAATCTTGAATCATATTTCTTGCATTTAGAACTATGCAGTCTAGGACAATTTATATCTGCCTTTTATTATTTGTAGTGATTTGAATGTCTTTACATTAGATTATGGCTTTAAATTCAGTATGTTCTTACTGTGCTATAAATTCAAAACACACACATAGTTCTTGTTCCTGAAAACCAACAGATGAAAGAGAAACAAAACAAGAGAAAGAAACTACCTGTCAAAGCGTGTGGGAAGAGGGAAACAAGCAATATATATGTTAAGAAACACAACAGATTAAAAAATTGTATCTTTTTAAGAACATGTGTGGTTGTAGCACTAACACAGGCAAAGAATGTTAGTAGGGTTATTATGACATTATTCCTTCAAATTTACCATTCTTCATCCCCTTTTTGCAGTATCATGCCTTTTCTCACTTTGAATACTACAGTGAAGGAAGCATTACCTTAGCAACACATAGGACACACTTAGAGGTCGTGCTTGCTTTATACTGGAGAATCTCAGGCATTCATTTTCTTTTTCTCACAGATCCTGTTTGCTTTCCTTCTGGGGAGGGCAAAGAGTTTTGCATTCCCTGGCTGCAGTGGCCCTCTGGATTTACTATACTGAAAATTACCTAGTTTAGGTAAATAAATTTGGTTTAGTAAAAGAAATCAGAATAAAGCATGGGATATTTGTCTCTTTTTCCAACAGTCTCTCTCACAGATGTTCCTACAAAAAGAACAAATTCTGCCTGAATAAATTAAGTTTGACCTACTATGATTTAAATTGTAATAATTTCAGTAGTGTTATTGTCATTGCAGAAATTCTCTGGGTTTATTGTGCCTAAATTTGGGGGTTTCTAGCTTTCCTACACTTAGATAAATCATTTTTATGGACAAACACTGTGTTGCCTGATGGTTTCCGATTGTTGACAAAACTTTAAAACAAAGCTGTATGGAGACTGTAGTTTGATTTTATTGTCTTAAAAAAAAAAAAAAAAGGTTTTTGGCAAAACACTTGAAAATGGAATACTTAATTCAAATCAGTTATATTTTGAATTCAAAAATATTTCCCTATTGGCTCATAATTTCCTTCCTTCCTAATGGGACTACGACAGCCTCATCCCTTGTGAGAGGTGGTCTTTAATGATGGAAGAGAAAATCCAGCTAGGGAGCACAATGTGCAGAGGAAAATGGGAGCATTCAGCAACCAGTGTACGACTTCCATGAGGTATTGTAAGAAAACATCCAAATAAAATAGATTTCCATATATAAACAAAAAATGGAGACCTTTCCAGCTTTATGATTTTTTTTTTTTTTTAATTTTGCACATGAAGTAAATATTTTCTAAGACAGGAAATTGTTTAGTAAAAATGCTGTGTAGCTGCTAAAAAATAGATTAGTATCACAAAAACTACATCTAGGAAGTGGAAGAGATTTGGAATAAAAATTGAGAGAATCTTATTAAAACTTTATTTCTAATTTACTCATTTTTATTTGGGTCTTTTAGTAGCAACAACATGTAAAATTCCTTTTCCTTCCAAGGGTCTAATGACTTTTTCTGGTGTTTCTACAATCTTCCCAGGTTTCTTAGGAACTCCAAAACAGTATTGTTCATTCTTCAGTCTGTGGGATGTCCTCTCATCATCCACAGCTCCTGTAAGGACTTCAACTCAATCTGGGTCTTCTTTGTCTGGTGTCACCTCTTTGAAAAATTATGTTTATTTCTGGATATATGAGGAATTTATAAGTATTGAGGCAATATTAAGACTATAGGAAGCTTAAAATTTACCAGTAGTCCAGTCATTCATGAAACTTCACCTGACCTGAGACATCCAATTGGCAAAGGTGCTTGGGGAAATCATAGCTGGAAACTAAATCATAATAATGTTCTAAAGTGGAGGTGCTTTTCTGACCAGCAAGGGAAGGATTAGGAAACAAACTGGGCTTTTGATTTCATATAAGAAAGTTAAATTAATCAAACATTTTTAATTTAGAGGGTTTTCTTCTTGTTATGTGCTGCCTTGTTCAATTGAGGCTCCTCCACACTGTAGCTCCTGACAGTTCTAGCCTTCACATTTCTAATAATGCTTTCAATGCCTCCTAAAAATTCCTGTAAGAGAGGATTTATGCGACGAGTTAATCAAAGCAGACTACATAGCAGTGTGTTTTCATCCCAGATAACTATCCATGTACCATTACTGAAGTTGATAAAATATTTGATGGACAGCAGTGACCTGCTGTCTACTGTTCCTATGCTACTGAATATTTATTTTTTAAATTCAGAAATGTACGGGCAGGTTATATATTCGGA
The DNA here is from genome assembly GCF_011004875.1 of Balearica regulorum gibbericeps. NCBI lineage: Eukaryota > Metazoa > Chordata > Aves > Gruiformes > Gruidae > Balearica > Balearica regulorum. The sequence goes on from NC_046185.1 coordinate 123,345,142, forward strand.
TTTCTTTCTAATCTTACAGCTGATTGCCTAAAACATCCCATCTGTGGCTTACACTGGTTGAGTGTAGAACCACTTGCTTTGGTAAAATAGACGCTGCAGTGATTCAATGTAAATTAGTTTTTCATGCAGACTTTTTCTGTGGGGCTGCTGGTGCTACGGTCCCGTGAAAAGCACATGCCTGGCAGAACTGTCATAACCCAAAGAAACCAAGACTGTAGTTGATGAGGAACAACATACAGTGAATAACAAGTTCATTTAAAGGTGAGAATCACTTGGAGAATGGTGGCGCTCTATCCAAGCCAGGCAGCTGTAGACTGTGAGATACAAACCCAAATTACTTTCACAACCAGCTGGTCCAGGGTGTTTCACACATGTTGCAACATTACACAGTGTAAATCAGGAAAGAGACTAGCACACGAAATCCACTGGCCTCTAAAATAGCAGCCGTTGCCCCTCTTCTTGCTACCCTACCTGATCTATCTGCAGTACTCTCAAGTGTTCACTATGAATTGGGATGCTGAGAACCAAAGGCATTCATCACCACTGAAGTGAAATACATTTCAGCAGTTGTCTTGATTAATGAAAAAGGACCAGTTTATAGTGTAACCAGTAAAGCAATGTAACCGTATGACTTTCAGAAATGTTACTTATTTGCCTGGCTGCTTTCTTTCTCTCCTGAAATTATGGAAACAGGGAAAAGAAAGATAACTGAAAATTTCCCAAGTGTGATGCCTCAGGCTTTGCCTAGAGTCCCAGGGTACTGCTCATCCATCTGCTCTTTGCAAAAGAAATGCTGGTTTGTGTTTGCCACAGGGAGCTATTTTCCAAGGCTTGGCACCAGTGATACCAACTGCAAATAAGGGTCATTAGCAGTGTAGCAAGAAGTACCCTACAGCACTGGGTCTCCTAAAAATGCCTGCAGGTCCTCAAGGATCATTGTCATACTGAAATTTTTACTGTCTGCTCCATCCAGCGGTTTTTCCCCAAGCTGCCTTGTAGCCAACTTCAGATAAATTTAACTGGCCAAGCAAGGCCAACCAAGAGTTAAGGCCATACTGTTGCCTGCCAATATGGAAGGAAATGTTACAAACACACACACACAAATCCAGTTAGTCTTAATAAGTAGGTAGCCATACTTATCCTTTTTCAACTAGAGCCTAAATATATCTGTGTTCTGGGCAGCCTCCCTCCAATATAATTTCCCACTTATTTTCACTGCTTCAGCTTCAAAGTTTGTACTGAGTAGCCAATAACACTCTCCCTCTTCTCTATAGGAATTCAATCTCCCTCTCTTTTTCAAAAGCTTTACTGTCTTCAATCACCCACGGTCCATGTCTTTGAGAACTGAGGTTTGGAATAAAAATGTGAGGGCTTGAAGGCTTTTTTTTTTTTTTTTTGAGGAAGGCATTGAGGGCTAGCTACTCTTGTCCAGGCTGTGCTGAGGAATTTATACTTTAATATCCTGCTGGAGCTATTAATGTCCTATATTTAATGTTATAGAAGAGATGAATTACACATACATTCTCTAAGTTCATGGTCTTTTGTATATTACCAGCTTTCATTTACACGTCACATCAATGATGACAGTTACTGTAGAAAGATAACTAGTCCAATATGCACCGCCCACATTTGCCATTAGTGTTTGTGCCTTCAGTCTTGCACAGTCCATCTTCCACTCACTCGTTAGAGCCTTTGATTACATTTCCTCAGGGCTTCCTTTGGAGAACAGCAGCTTCATCTAGCCAGGACCTTTTGCAGAGACCTATCAGTAGCAGTGCTCAATGGAATTAGTACACCGCCTTTGCTCTCAGTGCGGTTATTCCCTTCTGCGGAGAGCATCGCCTATTTGTGAGACCTGGTGGTTACTGCCCTCAGCCCTGTACTGACTGGATATTGGAATGACTTTTCACTACCAGCATCTCTATTTATTTAACAATTATATTTGGAATTATTTGGACTACTATCACTGTTCTCCCAGACTTCTAGCCCTATATATGTATATCACACAATGTTTCTTTAGGTCTTGTTTGTAGGGACTTTCCCTGTGCTACACAAATTACAAAACCTTCTAGCAGTGGTATTAGTTACAATCTTCCTTCATCCTTCTGTTCACTCTTTGCACTACCTTTTTGAGAGTTAAATTAATCAGGGAATTAATTTTGTGCCAATTTTGTATAGAAAGCCCTCAGTAATGACTAACCAAATAATTAAACAGTTAACATGTGTCTTTACAGTATTAGATCTAACAAAAAAATTGAAATGTGGGAAGTGTAAGTGATTTTAGCCTCTTGAGAAGTGCAGCATTCACTCAAGTATATTCTGATTTTAGAGTCTTCTCTTATGAACTGGAAATTCAAATATTGCTTGAAAAGACCTCCCACTGAATTTATCGACCTGTTGTTGGGAGTTTGACATGAGAGAGATCACTGCCAATTAACTCGGAAATTAAAAGCTATTCCTAACCTTGTAGATCGTGAAATTTTATGCAACCTTCTTAAAACACACTGGAAGGGTTTAATTGTGTACCACAAGCTGAGAAGGTGTATAAGTGTTTGCAAGATTGGCTTTTTGGATAATAAATCCTTCAAGGCAGAGATTTTATGTTTAAGGTATATACTTGTACATGAAAGCTGTTTCAAAACAATCCAGAATGTGAATTTGAAGCACGCCAGCTATTTCTGCACAAACTCTTCGTGCAGCTACTCTTCATCCAAACAGAGGATCTTTCTGAAATTGCCTCAAACTAGTTTGGAAGTGAATTAGTATAAAGGCAGCCTTAGTGGGGAATTAGAGTGAGCACAGAAGGGGAGTGACCGCAGAGCTGCTTTTGTGGAGAAACTCTCACCAGGCTGTTTTCCACATCGATGCAGCTCATCTTAGTGGGCTCCTGATATTGACTGGAGCTTTTCTCTGCTTCTGAACCACATAAGCATTTATGACTGACAGCACTGCAGACTATTGAGTTGTTTGAACTGTTTATAGTTACACTCTTTTTAAAAAATATAACAGATATCTCTTTTGGGTAGATTTACTCCCGGTAGCAAGCTGTCACTTCCTAGGTTTTATGCTGTGGTGAGATGAATGCTAAGAAAGCAGGATACACTTGATTTTATTCATAAACGTTGCATATGTGGTAGAACATTCCGGCTCCATCTAATTAAGCAATAATTCACCATGGGCAGCAGTGTCTTTCAGAGTGGTTATTGACTGCCTCAGCTGGATTACTGAAAGGTATAAGGCTGCAGGCCACACAACTGGAAGAGCAGTAGTCCTCTGGAAATTTATTTTCCAGAATGCTTTTCTAATATGAAGTAAGTAGTTTTGTCCTGTGTTAAATTTTGTTTGCTTATGCAGTGTTTATATTATACACTAAGAGTAATGCCTGGCTTCACGGGGCACAGCAATATCTCTGTGCTAAGGATCTGAGATAGAGCCAAGACAGCTGAGCGCAGTCATTTACTGCTCCAGGTGTGTTACCTGAATGAGATCTATTGGCCCTCCTTAAACTGTTAGTGAGGCTACTAGAGCTAAATTTGCTGGAGGATATATGGAGGTATGATCAGGGCTTTACTAGTGCTTTCTCTCTTTCCTGCTTTTTGTTTAGATTTTGTTGAATGTAGCTTCAAAAATCAAATGTAAGAATGAAAGAGCAGAGGGTAGGCTGAGTGGAGAACAAATGCATATATGGCCTGTGGAAGAGGTGAGAAAAGGGCATGGTGAACCATCTGTGAAGAGACAGGAAAGAAATTGTAAGAACTAAAAAGAGCAGAGGAAGAAAAGGGAGAGGCAGGAAGTAGGTAGCATTATTAAAGACACAAGGAAAAGCTGAGAGTAAAAGAAATACGGTCATAAGAGATGCTGGAAAAGGATTGCTGGTGAGAAAAGCAGGATGTGAGAAGGTGTACAAGCAGTATGACTTGTGATGGGAGAGAGGGAGGGAGCGAGTCTGGGAAAGATTTGGTCAGAAGCAATGTTGATAACTTTGCAAATCTGAAGACTTAGAAAGGTAATGGAAGAAAAGGCTCAGAAGCTCTAGTGAGTTACCTGTAGGCACAGGCAGGAAGCAGGCTGGTGGCTGTGGGGATTAAGCACTTCAGGGAGCTGATCTGTAGTCCTTAGGTTACAGGGAAAGGTGATAGGGCTGATTAAGGGAGGAAGAGATGAGCTACTGTTAAGAAGGAAGAAGGTGACTAGGGAAGACCTTCACACGAAGTATCCTCAGTGTCATCCAGGACTTGAATTGAAGTTTGATTCTTGTTCATATATCCCATCAGCTATGTTACAGGTTCACAGCCATGCCAGAGTAGATTTTGGGGCAGTAGCTGAGTTTGTGTCTCTGCCGTTCCCTTGAAACGGTGCAAGAACAATTTGAGTGAAGATCTTTGCATTGGTAAGCTCTGTGGTCTCTCAGGCCTGGCACAGAGAGAAGCAACACACAAATCATCTTCCCTTTGTGTCTTCACTCTATATTCTGTTAAAATCTGTGAAAAGTTGTAATGTCTATGTTGCTTAATGTAGCAATTTCCTATATCTTTCTCTTTCTTGCTTATCACGGTCTTATAAAACTTTTTGTGAAATCCCATGTTATGTTATGTTGTCTGGAAATATCTTTTATATATATAAACCCCCAAATTTTGAAAACATACACAAATAACCTTTGTGGGGGAGAATGCATTGTGAACTATCTATCTGTAGCAGCACTTCTGAGAGGTTCTCCCCTCACCCTTATTCTTTCTTCCTCTTGTGGAGAAGTTAAATACCTGTAAAACAGAATACTTAGAAAATGGCATTAATCATGGATTTCTTCTCTTTTTCCTTTCCATTCAAAAATCAAAGTGGATGAGCTGGAGAGTGGCAAGGCACAAGATGGCGATGCAGATATTCCATTATCTATCACTCACATTTAAATACAGCAATATATTGCTGTAGTCCTCTGTAGACTGTGAGCATTCTTTTTTTTGTTGTTGTCTGCTGTATCTGACAGTCAGGTAATATTATGATTAAGACATAAGATTTTACTTCTGTATTCATCATGGAGCTTGGCTTTTATGGTCAATATATTTTGTTTTCAGAGTGTGTGAGCTTTTTGGTTTTTTGCTTTAATGTCTGGCTAGTGGAAAATGTGTCTGTTTCTAAATCAATAAAAAACCCCAACAATAACACTTGCATGTGTATGTGGAAGATAGCAGGTTTTATTGTCATAAATATGCCTTAAAATAGAAAGTGCTATTCAGTGCTAAATTTAAGATTTTTACCTGCTTTGCTGTTGTAGAAGTTTAACAATCCTGGAGAAGGCTAACCGCACAAAACTACTTCTTTTGCAGGCTTGTTACAATCTACTAGCGTTAACTTCCTACACAAATCTATTCAAACTCGTAAGTGAGGTTACTCTCATTAGTTGGGACTAGGTCATCATGGCTTTATTACTGTGGCAACTGGATTTAGTCAAAATGTGGATTAATTGCATCAGTTCTGCTCTTTTAGAGAGCACCAAGGCAGAGTCTAATGTGAAAGAAAGCACTGTGGAGGTTCAGGTAATCAGTGACAAGACACCCCCCAGGCCTCATGGTCATGTAGGAGCTCATGGTAGGATTAGAGGCTTTCTCCCCTTCTGCCTGCCGCAGCCAGTGGCTGGTGATGTTTTTAACTGGCTGGAGAGTATGTGGTAACGTTCAGGTAGGACAGCTACTGTTCAGTCAGTGGTTAAGTAGGTCACGTACTCCCCTGAGCTATGAAATGTCTGTCATTAGTTGTGCTTTGGGCACCAGCTCATTGGCTTCATGACATGATAGACAGAGGAACGCAGGCTGGGACCAACATACCATGAACGGGTTTGACATAGATTTCCTGCTAAGAGTAAGCCTAGTTTGGTGTAGGCAGAGTACATATATGTGCTGGCACTGCGTAGCAGAGTATGAGCTGGGGTCATACGCCATTCAGATTTTACCTGAAACCTGACATTTTCTGCTGTCAATTTTTTTCTAAGTACTTCAGTGAGATGGCTATTATATACAGAGCCATACTGAGATATTTCTGCTCCTAGGGCAAAATGGCATCTGTACCATATCCTTGTGTTTTTCTGAGTTTTGCTTTAGAGTCTGCACCTCTCAGTTCCTCTTCCTGGAGACCAGAAGGAACGTTAGCAAGGACCCAGTGTATCCTGCCCAAAGCTGCTGTTCTCTGCCTGGGTTAAACTGCTCCTCTGGAAAGTGGCTGGCCCCAGTTGCACTCAGTACTGCCTGCTGGAGTCGGTGGAGATGTAAGGCAGGGAGAGTAGCAGCCCTTCCCTGAGAGAGCTGGGACAGTGAGAAGTGTGGAGGCATGAGTTCTCTCTGAAGCACAAGCAGTTCTCTTTCCAAAACCACATTTGCAGAACTGCAGGTAATATTTAGTCTGAGTTGGCAACAGTGGAGCTGTTTGCTACTTGTTCCCTGAAGCAAGGTTGTGATACATAGCTGACAAGTGTCACAAAACCCACATGAATAACTGCAGCAGGCTTGACTTCAGCATCTCTTTCCTGGAGTGAATTACAATTTGCGTTTGTGTCACTTGTTCACATTTCCCCCTAATCTAATTGTAATTTTTGTCCTGGGAAGCCCTGTAAAATAATCAATATATTTGACCTCTCTTTAGGTGATAGATGGAAAATCTTTGAAAATACTGGGCAAGGCTCATACCAGTGTCATCTCCAGGTGATGGATTGGTGCCCCAGGGCCACCTGAAAGTTTCTACCTCAAAGCATCTACCCTGTTTGCATATCAACTGCTCTAGAAGGAACTCTTAAAAACCTGGGTGGGATATCAATGCTAATGTAAGGTGAGAGAGGAAAGTTCTATATTTTCTTCCTTTTGAGATCCATTGTCAGTATTTTCAATATACCAGTTCAGCTAATAAAAAAATATGACTCATAAAACCTCCAACCTTTATCAGCTAAAAGCTTCTTGAGCACCAGAGTATCTAGTGAGCCTGCCTTAAATTAGTCTAGTGTATTTAGTACACACATGGCCTACTCTGTAGATCACTGAAGGTGATTAATCTCTTTTGGTTTCCAATGGAACTGTATTAGGTAAGATCACAAAAATTTTTAATGAGGCTTATCCATGAAGATGTAACCTGTATTTGGAATGCGCTCCTTAAACTGTTCCATCTAGATCTGCAAGCTCAGACTCTGACCATTAAGATGAAAGTGGGTTTGTCTGCACTAGAAAACTCAAGAATCAGAAGGAATTAATGGACTTAAAGTGGATTAGTTAAATCAGATTAATTCCTGATCTTCTTCCAAAGCAAATTAAACTAAACCAAGTTAAGGCACTTTCATTCTGAGAAAAAGCATCCACTTGCCAGCTTAATGCAGTTTAACTAAGCTTCTTAAAAAGTGAATTTGGATTACTTTTCCGGAATATTCTCCCACACCTAGTTCCTTTGTATTAAAACAGAAATGGCTTCACCAGTGCTTTCTTCAGGGCTTTAGGGCATGGTTGAACGTAGCACTCAAGATTAGATCCTACGATTAATAGTCAGGAAAAAGTGTCTGCGTGGCTGCTAGGAATCAAGTTTTGTGTGATAAATTTATGCAGTTTTGTGTGATAAATTGAAAAAGTTCAGGCTACGCGTTTCCATATTTTCAATGTTTATACTGTAGATGCCTACAATGACAACGGCACCTAATTTTAGCAGCAAACTGGATGGAAGAGTAGCATAAGTGCAGGCAGGTTGAATCAGCTGAATTCTTATTGTACTAGGATCAGGGTACTCTAAAGTTGTTATCATCCTCCTCATGTAATCTGATTTTCTGCTATTTAAGGTTAGCAGGTGAGTTGTGTCTTAAACCCTGCTGAGTGCTGAATGACTGGGAAAGTTTTGAAGCTCTCCCCTTTTGTGTATGTAGACTTTGAGCTGGTGGCTGCCCAGGTGGGGAGATCACTCTGTGTGCCCAGCTCCATGGCTTATCATGAGAGTGGCAGAACCTTTGTCTCCTGCAGCTTCACTCTAAGGAGTGTGGCTCTTTCACTTTTTGTTAGTCTGATCCTGATGGAGACAAAGTACTAGGAACTTCTGCTTTTGATGTGGCCAGCCTGTGGCAAATCTTACCTACTGTGACTTTGCTTAGTTATGGTGTGGTTAAAAAAACCAATAACCTACAGTGCTGCTTCCATTGCAATTTTTTTGTTTCGTTTGTTTTCTCAGGTCAGTCATCTAAAGCTAGTTGTCTTACTTTAAAAAGGAGTCACGTGTATTGGGTATGAAGTTTAAAATTACGCTATAAACTCTTTAGCACAATGTGCATGTATCTGTCGCATGCTTATTGTTGAAAACTTTTGTGTGAGAGCTCAGGACTGCAGAACATCATAACCAGTATTTAAGAACCTAAGCAGATGAGTTATTTTCTTTCTCTGTGTATTTGCCTCTATTTGAATATCCTACTACAAGACTGCAAAGTGTAGCTTAAATTCAGCAATTGGTAACACCAGGGTAGAAAGGAGGATCTTAAAGTATCTCTATTGATTTTTAGTGGTACAATGTGTAGTTTCAGCAGTTTGCCTGTGTGCTGTCATTTGCAATATCAGCACCTAAAGTTCTTGTGTTGTTTTTGATTTTGATGGGACTTGTCATGTGAAGAAGTCATGATTACTGCCAGCTGAATTATAATGCACAACTACGCTGCTGCTTTTTGAGATCTGCTAAGCCGTGATTCACAAAAGCATCCTAAAGCTTTATTGACTTATATGTCTCTTGCTGGAAATGGATTACTTTTGATTGTAAGAGGGTTTGAAAGAATAAGAAAGATGCTTGCCTTGTTCTCTCAAAAATTTTCACAGGTTATGTCAGGGATATTTGAGCCAGTCAGGCTCAGATGCAGGATGGGCACATTGTTCCACTGCAGTGCCTGAGCTCATCAGGCACAGCTGCTTGACCTCGTCTAGTCATCACACACAGCTCTGTGTGTGCCATTTAGATTTACTGCCTAGAGACTCTTGTGCATTACTTGATTGCATGGTGTAGATAGGCCTGAAGGAGATACTTGAGCTACCGACTAGATGACTAGAAAATGTTTGGGTAAAGGTTTTTGAAGATGGGAAATGGCCTTATCTTCAGTAACACCATGACCTCTTTACATCCCTCAGGTAATGTAAAATGAACTTAGAATGGAGGTAAGTATACCTCATACTTATGTAAATTCTTTTCTATATTACTGGAGGTAGAGGAGGGCTTTGGTGTAGAATAATTTTTGGTTTGTTGGCAATAAAATATCTTCTTTGCAGTGCATGCTAAATAAATAAGAAATCATAATAATTCCCACTTAGCGGACAGTCCAAACAATGAACTATTTTCTCATACATCTGGGTTTTGTTAACGTGGCTTTCTTTGAAAGGACAAAGTAAGTATCAAAATATGAAAAGTTTTCTTCCTTGACAACAGCCAGGTTTTACTCAAGAAAAAGGCAATGCACTTTAAATGTTGATCTGTGGTAGTTTCCCCTAGCTGATTTGATCTGATCTGCCACTAAATCCCAACACTTTGTAATGTAATAAACTCCCAGTCTTTGATTGTATCTGACACCAACAGAGGAGCACTGATCAGAAAAATCTTCCTTTGATTTCTCTGGGTAGCAGATCAGATGCAGCAGTGAAAAGGAAGGAGCTGAAGAACAAATGAACAACATAAAAAAGTGAACTTTTTATCTCTGTCCACAAAGATGTTCTTTAGAACTACAGACAACACAGTCCCTTTTCATTACTAGAGTGAGCAAAACCTTTCTAAATACAGTACCTGCAAATCACAGAATAATATGAAATGTCTTTTTAAAAAAAAAAAAATCAGTTCGTACATGGTGATCTGTGATTTTTCAGTGTGTCCTGGTATATAATCCTCCATAACCATGCATGTGCAGTCTCCTAGTGCTTTTTTTTTTTTTTGAGAAGTGAGTTTCAGATCTGTGCAAATGCAAACATACTATTTATCAGCCTTCTGTGTTTAAATCCTGTTAGAGCTAGTTGAGCTGAACCAAACGTTCAGACTCCTCTTGAATCAAAGGGTCCAGGCACCACTCATATCCATAAGTCTGCAGGCATGCTCTTGGGATGCAGGTATTGTAACCTTTCTGGTATCTCTGTCCTGAGAACAGAGGTTTGCACAACATAAGAGCTCTTGGTCTCAGATTATTGCTGGTCCTTCATGCTACTGTTGTAACATGGACAAACTCCAAGCTCTTCCTTTATCTTCAGCAGCATGGGGGCTCTAGCTGTGGTATAGGTTTCTCAAGCATTTAGAATATTCTGGGTTTGTCCAGGATCCCATCCCACCCCAAAGTCTTCCTCTTCCAAAGTTGATGATGTTGCTGTGTACGTCCTGAACAGACAGTGTACTCCTGTCAGTACAGGTGTAATAGGTTTCAGATGCCTCAACCATCTGCAAACCTGAACAGGATTCACACACTCTTAGTCAATGGATGTTTTAAGAACAACATGGAGTAATTGTGTATTCTTCTTAGCTGCATTTTTAAATAGAAATATTTCCTTCAGTTATTGATTTGAGCTATAATTTTTCATGTTGCCTTCCATATCCACACTGTTTCTGTGACTAGGATAAGTAATGATTAGAGCTATTCTAAAGTAACTGTTTTCATATAAGTAGCAGGGCTGAAATGAGAAAGGACAGGCGCATTAATTATACAGCATGCTTTATTTTCAATGCCAGCTCCTGCTAGGGCAGGAAATTTTTTCTGGTTACTCCAGACCCTCAGTTTTGGCACGTGCACCTTTGGAAGTGGAAGCCAATGTATTTTAGGAAGTTTCTCGTTCATTTAAAATAAAATGTACAGTAATTAGACAAAGCAACCAGTGCCAAATGCAATGCACCACACATGAAATACTTAATTACAGAGGAAATTTATGTGTTCCAATTGACAGAGTAATCTGTACTCTAATTTACTTGTCTTACAACTCATTACATCTGAGATATTGATTTTCCAGTAGATGGCTTTAGTGGATAAATAAGTGCATTTTATCTCAGGGACCTTGGTTTGAATCCGATCTGTGAATCTCCATCAAACGAGCTTGGAAAGCTCAAACCTCTCTATTAGGTGATGTACATGGAATAATCAAAGCAGACACACTTCAATAGTGCTAGTAATTTGTAAATAAAAGGCAGACAGAAATGAGTCACTTAAAATGGTGTTGCTTTTGAGACTTAAAAGGTGATGTCCTAGTAGGTAGCTGAAGTGAACAGTGATTAGATTTTAATTATATGTAACTTGACTTTTAGGGTGTAATATCTCATTTATTTCAATTATACTGTGTGAAACTTTGTGCTATGAGCCAAAAGGGGGGTGGGGGGGGTGGGGAGGAACCTGGAGTCATTAAACCTTGTCCTGATCTTTTACAAAAAGTTGAATACCTTCAGAGTGTACTTCACTTCCTGAAGTAGTAGCTCAATTATGGGTGAGATCAACTAGTAACCTTGGCTGGGGGAACATGAGAAAGGATTAGCCTCTGTAACATTTAGCTAAAGAACTGTAGTTGCAGAAGTTATTATAAATCATATTTTTCAGAAGTGTTCAGCATTTGCAGCTCTTGAACAGATTGGCAAAAGTTATTTGTGCTAAGCGATTCAAAGTGACAAGACCTTCATCGATATGTATCATGCTCCTGCTATTTTGTTTTGTTGTTGTTGCTTTATTTCCCTCTTTTACAAATAACTCCCTGGGATGTTATCTTTTGCATTTTATTTTTTTTCTCCCTGAAGTGAACGGTCAAGGTATTTATTTACTAATTTATTGGTGAAAATATTATGCTATTCAGTTTCAAAAGTAACACAGGGGTTGCTGTAATGGATCCGATTCAAGATCCATCTAGAGCTGCATTTCCGGAGACCAGCAGCGGCCAATACCACATGTTTTAGAGGAAGATAAAAATCTAATATTTCATGGACAATTTTGCAGTAATACACAATCATATCTGAAAGCAAGCAGGCTGGTGTTACTGAAATGTATTTATTTTAGGTAGCTTCAGATGGAGACTTTCTTGTGCCTGCAGCAATACGTCCCATTTTTAATCCTACTGAACTCTTTATTTCAATAGTATCTTGTGGAACTGAGTTTCGTGTGTGTTACTGGTTTTAGAAATCTTTTCTACTGTGTTTCATTATTAGCTAGGATCCTATTGTTGCATTTTTCTATAAATTATTTATTTTATAGATCTGTCCTATTCCCAGGGTTTTGTTTTTTTTTTTTTGCTTTCCAGACAAGAATTATGATCTTTCTTTGTTTTTAGCCTGTTCCTATTTGGAAATATTTCTGTCTCTCTAATTGTTTTTATTGCCTTTACCTGTCCCTTACTATTTCTGCTCTGTTTTTTGTGAAATTGGATGACCAGAACTGAAATGTAATTCTGCAATTGATTTTTATATAATGGCACTTTGATATTTTTCAGATTGCTTGTTATCTATTCTTTAATGAAAGCTAAAAAGTCATTTGGTGTTTTTATACTGCCACTGGACATTGTGCTTTTCAGAAAGATGTCTAATTCTTTTTCTAAATGGTTATGGGTACAAGCCATCAGAGTATGCAAGGAGTTCATCTTGTTCCTTCCATTACTCTGCATTCAACTGCATTTAAGATGCATTTGCTATTAGGCTATTCAGTTCCCTAATTACATTAGATTCCTTAGTCACTGATTATTCTTTAAACCATGTGAGTTGGCAAGAAAATAAACAGATCCTCTCTCCCCTCAAAAAGAGGTAGTTTGCTTTCACTGTATCATAAATTTTGGATCACTTGCATTTTATGTGATTTCTTTTTAATCTTAAAGTCACATGGGAGGATTCCTGCCTTTGCAGAGTGCCATTTCTTTTCAAGGGATGGCCTCACTTAAAGGCTTGAGCACAGGGAACAGAATGCAGCTCATTATTATTCCTCAAATTATTCCAGTCCTATAGATTCTTAGAACATATGTAACTTCTTTCCTCTACCTGTTTTTTGTGGCAGGTTTGAACTGGTTGTCTTTTCAACATTTTCTTTTTAGGAGGAGATCTTTTCTGAAAATGTTGCCTTGAGGCTAAGTGGCATCTGGATTTTATCTAATTTTTGCCTCTCTGCCTGTATCAACTGGAACATTGTTCAGTCCAGTGGCTGGCAATCTTTTCGCATGACTACTGTATCCTGCCTGAGTGTTGACTTCACCCCACCAATATCTAGATCCTTCCCCTGCTGTGTGGCGATGTGAACCATCTGGCATCTGAACTGGGTAATTTCAGCAGAAGAAAAGCTTCTCAGTCATCAAAGGAAACCTTGGCTATTTGAATAAGAAGGTATGATAAGAGGACTACTGTAGGCTTTCAGTTTGTGATTTCCAGAACAACCCAAGTAATGTAGTGCAGCCCTGAGGCACCAACAGCCTGAATATTATTTAACTAATAGAATGGGCCAATACTTTAATGAGATCACTAAGGATAACATAAGGATATGTCTACAGGACCCATGGGTTACTAGGGCTACTGGAAGCAATATAGTCACCTCAGGGTATAGCCTTGGCAGAGCTGCTTAGCCTTGCTGAGGTATCTAAACAGAAATAATTCAAGTATTCCTGCACAGCCTTGCTTTGGGCTGTGCATGCACGTCTGCATAAACTGCAGCAAATCTCTGGATGGTCCCTAAAGTCAGGAGTTCTTCATTGCTTCAGGTGTGGTGTTTTGGTTTTTTTCTTTTTCTTTCTTTTTTTTTTTTTTTTTTTAACATGGATATTTGTTTTCTCCTAGAGTTTAGATTTATTAAAACTAAGAATTGGGATCAGAGGAGTTTATCATTAGAATATAGAAAAGTCTGGAGCTCATTTAAGTGGTCTTGATCAGAAAAAGAAAAACATGGCTGTGTTTCAGCCAAACACTTGTAAATTATTATGGTTTTGATTTATAACTATTCTTTCTCATTTTACACATGATCATGTAAAACTGACCTGTATGCCTAGGTGCAATAGACCAGAAAGACTGACCAGAATATTAATGAGAGTAACAGTACTATAAAGCCTGCCATGCTGATACTTGTGTTCTCAGTGTCAATGCTACTTGGCATCATGACAATTCCATTTTTATCTGTTAATTTCTTAAATTGCCTAACTGCCAGGTTTCAGCAGTATGCAGGAATTTAATGCATCATTAAAAGATCACTTAAGAAAGATTTTCTTAAAGATATTCTTTTTTCTCTTATGCTTTGAAGTCTTTCAGGATCTTCAAACTTGTATCTGCAACAGTTTCAACTAGATTTGGATGGTAACAGTAAAAAGCCACTAATTAAAAGTAAAGACAGAATAACAGAAAAAATATTTATTATTTGTCTTCACACCCTGCCCAGTAGGCTGGGATGCTTGAGCACTTCTTGTTTTTGATTTGTCACATTCATGACCTCGGTTCTTGATTAGCCTAAACTTCTTTTTATGCAGTGTGGAATAGTTAATGATCATCTTATTTGCACATGCCAAGATTTTGGCACTTCATAGAAGTTTTTGCTTTCTCTCTAGTCTTTACTCCTTCACTTTCCCTTGAATAAATTTAATTCTATGAGATGTATTTCAATCATCTGTATCAATGGTGAAAGAAATACTATTGATTTCTGTGTGCAGTCATTTCAGTAGTTTCTTTATGAAGCATTATGCTATCAGAAGCCGTGGTAATAGGGACCTTGCAATGAGAAAGTAAAATCTCAACAAGACACAAGTTCTGACCTTGTGTGCTGTTTCCTTAACAACAAGATGGAGCATGATCTTAACCTTGTCTCAGAAGTGCTATTTTTGATCTTAGATTCAAACAGTGAAGCTAATAAGAAAGTAAATAACATTCATCCCATGTTGAAGCCAAAGGAAGACATACTGCTCGCTCTCTTTTTTTTTTTGTCCCCTTCCTTGAATCTATAGATTTTTCTCTTTTTTTCAGATTATGTATGTGGGCTATCAGCAAGACCGTAACCTGCATTTTTTTAAAATATTTTGGTCAAGTTTTGTCTAGAGATTTGCTAACAATTATCTAACTTGGCATAAGTAGATTAGTAGAAGTTGTACAAGACAGTAGATCTCTCAAACTGTACTCTATGGACCTGTTTTTGTATAGATTGTGAATAATCTGTTGTCATGTTATTTCTCTTATTTCTAGTCCATATCTGATGTCTTTTAGAGCTTGTCTATATGAGCAGTTAGCGTGAAGGCTCTGAGTATAAAGTGCAATAGGTATGCCATGGTGTCTCTGGGAGACCACTGAAATATGCACTGACAGCACATCTAGTATCAGTTGGCTTACGTGAGATAGAGAAGGCTACCTCCTGCTTTGTACAGAGTATCTGCAAAGAGAATTAAAATTGAGTGGCTTCTGTGCTGAGAATACAAGTACCCCTTGTACTACACGCACTCAAAAAAGCCTCACTTTTGCTGACAGACGTTTTATTTGGTGTCAGCTGAGTCAGAAACTAAGGTGTTACTGGCACCAGAGCAAGACAAAACACCCAAGAAAATTGAGCTCAGAGTATATCTGTATTGCATGCTATATTTGTGTGTAAAATCAGAGTGGCTAGACTGAAAGTTTACCATGGGTTGCTTTGGTACCCTAGTTTTTTAGAATGCAGTATTGTAAATGGCAGTGCAGATATTTATCGAACAGCAAAATGATTTGAAGTGAGCTGGGACAGCAGGAACAGTAATATTTACCAAAACCCCCCCAAACCGTACACTAGGTATATGGTGAAAATAAATAGCACAGATACATTTGCATAATTTGATTGCGTTCCTAATATTCTCATAATGCTTACACAACATTCATGTAAAAATTGAACAGGAGTGATCGTTAAATGGTTCAAGCACACTGCATGTGCTTGAAAGTTAATGAAGAGTCCAAGTTAACTGTGTATTTATATAATCCAGAGCCTGCTTGCTTTGAAAAGACGTGCCTAATGATTTGTCAGGGATCTGCTCAAGTCTTTGTAGTCCTGATAGAAGACTGTTTTATTGGGCTCTATTCTGTTGAGCTCATATGCTCAAAATTTCTGTGTACCAATGGACTGTAGTGCTGTTTATTCTCTTATGCCTCTGATGCCTTGCTAGCTTAGGTCTACAGCTGGCCCTAACATCTCTGAACATCTGTGTGCCTTTTGCAGCCTTTCTCACAATTTCAACTACATGTGTACCTTGGGCTACAGTATAACTCTTCAGGAAAGCTGGGATAAATGCTATGCATATGTCTTTCAGAGGTGCCAGAACTCTAAATTGCATGGGAAAAAAGCAGAGATAGCAAAATATTAAATCCTAGATATGTTTCTATGCCTCAATTTTCTTCCTACTCTGAAACATCCTTTGGGCTTTTGGATCAGTCCCTCTGGGATGGTCCAGAATTGCTTTCTTGCAGCTCATGACTGGTCTCCTGAGCTGCTCAGTCTTTCTAGCTTAGCTCCTCTTTAACCCTGGTGGTTCCTGGAGCTAGACCAGCATCCCTGCTATAACAGGATGTTCCTCTCTTATCTCCTTCCCAAAGCTTCCTCGTCATCTCCCTGAGGCTTCCTACATTACAAACCTCCTTTTTAACACTTGGTTTCTCTGGTAACTTTCCACTGCGCAGACTTGCCATCTTACAAACAGATAGGTACAGCATTAAGCATCCTCCATTAGTTTTCTCGGTAGAGAGAGATACACAAAGACACAGAGCCCTTTCATGAGACAGTGATTGTCTTTGCATTCAGTTCAAAACACTGCACAGATTGTTGTTCTTGGATTCCTCAGATCGTCAATTTTTTTGGTTTGCAATTTTTCCTAGATATTTCTGTACATAGGATTATTTGCAGTCTTACCAAGTGTAGCGGTCAAAACAGGAATTCGTAAGACTTGTATGGATATTTTGAAGTCCTGGCACCCCCGTTTGTCTCATTTCCTTTACAGAGAGCATGCCTGTACACACGCTTACTGGTGTAATGTATGTACTTACACACACCTGCCAATTTCAACCCCTCTGTGCCTGTGTATGCATGCAAAATGAAGAGAGGGAGGGTCAGATCACCTGGAATACAAGTCATTAAGAACACAAGTACATTACAAGTCCTTAAGAACACAAGATCCTTACCATCGTTTCCTCAGGAAAGATTTCTGGCGGTGGGGGCGGTCACAGATCATATTTTATTGTATTATTTCTACCAAGCCTGAAAATGAGATATGACCTGTCAGTGAAGTGTCTGGTTATCAGGAAATTCACATTCTTCTGTCTTCTGAATGCTTATGTTCAGCAATCCATGGATTTAGTAGTCTTGAGGTCCTGCCACATAGTTCATTTCACACACTGCTTTACAGCGATGTTTTCAAGGCTGACATGTCCAATATATAAACTGTCTTAAAACTCCTGTGACGCTTTTATAAAAAGAAACAAATCAAACTTTTACCCCATAGCTCCGAAGAAGTGAGTGAGCTGTATACACAAATGACACAAGGCTGTAATGCAGGTAACAATTTAGCTTCTCAGACAGAAAACTCACCATCGCCACCACCACACACAAACATACACTACTGACTTCTTCAGTGATCTTTTGTTTTCCACAGCATCTTTTCCTTGTGTTTCAGGAGGGTCCTGAAACACCTTTCAAAGGAATTAAATATGCGAGGATCCTGCTCTCTGCTGTACTTGTTTCTGACTTCAGTCTTGCTCACCACCATAGGGCAGAGTGAAGCAGAGGGACAGTGTGGTGTTCAATCTTACTTCCCCATATCCGTATGCAGCTGGACGATCTAATTTTAGGCCTGTCAGCTTTCGCAGTGATAAGTTAACAATATAGATCACATATAAGCTGCATCACGATGATTTTTAAATGAGATTTATTCATTTAAAGTGGATGATAAATGGTTCTCTTTTATCAGACTCTTGCAAATAAGATTAAAGCAAGATTATTTTCCTGGAAGAAGAGAACAGCTGGCATGAAGTTAATGTCTCTAGGTCATACTGTGCTTGCCTGACCTTGCAGAGATGTATAATGACAACAGGGATAATCCAGGTAGTCTTTCTGCTTCCTAAATCCTGTTTGTGTATTACAACCAGGTGCTACCTAGAGTACTGATATGTTCTGAGTTGTGTGAGCACTATGAGAGGGTTTGGCAGGAACAGGCAGTGGCTTAGCACAGTCTTCCCTGACCTTTCAGGGAATCACGCATACATGCTGAGCTTTTTCCAAAAATGCGGCAAGCACTGCCCTGTGTTCCTTCAGCATTTTAGAAGATCTACTGTATTGTACAGAGGACCTTGAGTATGGTCCCCTCAGGGTTAGCCCATCCTGCTGGACACATGGCCTTTGTCTTCTGGATTCCAGGAAACATCCTTATTTTTTTCCCCAGTTCAGATCCCATGAAATAGCATAAGGGCTGTGTTACAGTTCTCATACTGTAACGTGGCACAAAGAATTTATGTTGTATGTCCTTACTAGGACATGAGAAGATGGAGGAAGCCAAATCTATGTGGACACGTCAGTATTACATACGCAGAGTATCTCCTAAAATTAACTATTCTCAGAATTTGTTTCAGAGGAAACAAGTTGGCTCATTTTGAGGGACTGGGAGAGAACTAACTCCCCATTATCACTGACAACAATGGATATTTCTCCTGGATGAACTATCTTGGACTACAAGATGAAACTTTTCCTGTTGTTCTTTATTGTATTCAGGAGATCCTGGCCTTGTCCCCAGAGCTCTCTTGGCAGGAGGTTGGCCATACTGAAGAAGGCAACAGGATTGCAAAGGGTTGCCCATATGATGGAGAGGAGGACAGGAGGGTTGACAATGACACTGGAGGAGTTCTGTTTCACTAGCTTCCACATATTCCTGCATGCCCTTGATCCTTGCAGGTGTGGGAAGTAGAAGGGAGGTTTTACAAACTGATAGTGATTCCTCTCATGTCTTATTTTGCTAATGCATCTGCATTTCCCTCTGGTCATTTTAATCAGAGGAGATATCCTGTTGTATACATATTGGTAAGAAACAGAAAGCTACAGATATTACCTCTATTTACATAGGAAATAAAGTCATACTGTTTACTCACTGTATGACATTGGTGAATGATCTTTGACTGGCATCCTTATTCTAGCGAAAGAATGGAACACTGTTATGCAAAGTACATGGTTTGTAATCTTGTGTTTCTCCTGTGCCACTTTTCCTCAGCATCTCTCCTATGACAGAGAAATCCAAACCCCATTGCTTGATTTTTCTGCTGCTTCTCAGATATTATTTTTGTAACAATTGCTAGCTATGAGTCTGTCTACAAAGTCTATAGTTGATGGCATTTTGCCTTATCTGTCACAACCCTTTGTGCTCTGATAAATTAACTGTATTGGACTGCAGATTTAAATTGAAAAGTAGTGCAGAGTAGTAAGTTTATTTTATTAGTTTCTTTCTTTTGATCTCTGATTACTAGTCTATAATCTACTCTGAACCTAGTGATCTGAGCATTTTTTGTTGCTGAAAGAAGTCCGTTTTAAAGTTTTGGGTCAAGTCCAATGTTGAGAGGCAGGCCAAACGGTGAGAAGCAGCAGAAGAAAAAATAAACTGCCTGCTCTAGTTTGATGCTCTGTAGATCTTCTCCAATTCAATAAGTGAAGTCACTCCTGCAGCCTCTACAAAGATCCTCTAGATCTGGTGATGGTTCATCAGTTGTCCCTTAGTATTCCTTTATGTAGTGATGCATAGCACGCAGGAAAATTAGCTGGGGTATAAGACTGAAGATTAACTTCAACTAAATTCTTATGCAAGACCCTGTTGTCCTCTTGCAGTAAGTACTTATACATACATATATATATATATAAATACTTTTTTGGGGCTTTTTACATTGCAGGGAAAAAGGAAAAGGATAGTGTCCCATGAAATGTGGGGTTAGTAAAACACCTGAAAGCATTCGGTATTTTGAAATCCATATATAGACATACGTCTATAAACAGGCTCTGAAAACTGTTGAGAACAAAACACCCTGCTGTGCTGCTGTGCCTGGTGCCTACAGAAAGAGTTCAATAGAAATAGTCTGTGTTAATCTTCTGTGCTTGGACTCTGAACTCTGATGTTCAACTCAAAACATATGTGAAACAAGGCATATCAGTGATTCTACAGAGCAGACAAAAATCAAAGCCTGAACAACAGAGAAAAACTTTCTCCCTTTTAAACCACTCTCCAGCTTTTCTGGAGAACATCACTACAGGACTGGCCTAGAAAGAAAAAAGCAATTGGGGATTTGAGTGCTCGATGTCCTTGCAGTACACGTGAGCACTGCCATTAAAGGCATGCCGAAAATAATCTCCTTTTAAAAAAAAAAAAAAAGCATTGTTAGCAATCAATAAGGATTCATGAAGACAGTATTTTATAGATCAGAAATTGAGATTAGAACGACGAAAGGTTATAGATGTCATGTGATCATCAGGCTTGATAGAACTCAATTGACTTCCACGTTGAATAAAATTTACTTAGTACTATTTCATCCTAATAAAAATTAAAAGACATTATGGGCTAATCTGAAGAAAAAGAAGTATGTTCTAATTTATACTCCAAAATAATTTCTAAGAAATTGATTCAAACATGGAGGAACTGGTTCTCACTGCATTCATGAGATAAAAGAATGCACTGGTGGATATTGTAAGACATCAAACTTAGAAGTAGAACTCAAAAATAGGAGACATTGAATGCCGTACATTCGTCTGTGTGCCTACTGTGTTCTATTTGTTTTTCCTTTGTATGTTTTTATCATTACATCTATAGCTGTTAATTTGTGAAAAGTTTCCTGTGAAAATGTGAAAGGCAAAACACAAGTATGAGAACATCTCATTGAGTGCAAGATGATTTTTAATCTATTTCATATCATCTCGTTGTTCATTAGTGATGGAATTGAACCCAGCCTCCAACTCTGATGTAAGTTTGCGTATTTACATTGGCCAGAATTTCATCCAAACCAACCTTGAACCATATAATTTATTCTAGTGGACCAATCTAACCTCACAGATGTGACCAGCTTTGAGCAGGGGCGTGTGTGACTCATGTACATAATTTCTGAATCTTTGGGTCAGAAATAGCTTAGCAGTGCATGGTAATAATTTGGTTTATATAATTCAAATATTGCAACTGTTGTGTGTTGTAGTGCTTGCTCTCTATCGTATTGGGTGGATAATGCCAATAAGCAAGCACTTTTGACAACTTCTTTGACTTCTTTTCTCTTAAAAGGGAAGGATTTCTTCCCCAGCTTTTTAGGTCCCAGTCTCTTTTGGGACATAGCAGTCAGTTAAAAACTCTTACAGGGTTCTAGTCAAGGCCTACAGTGCTTTGAAAGGAATCCTTGATTTCATATGAGATGCCTACCCCTTCCTTTTGGCCTTTTAATTTTAAAATCTTTTCTCCTGACCCTGATTCTAGACATCCTCTTTCAACTTTTGCTTGCGGACTAAACAAACTTGATGTTTTCAGCGCTTCTGAGAAGGAGGGAGATGGTGGTAGAAACTGAGGGCTGTGGCATATCACAGGTAAAAGAGAAGGGCTGCAGGATGTTAGAGAGAGTAGAGAATCAGAGCATGGGAGAGAGAAAGCAAGCCCCAAAGGCCTTTTAAAAGATATTTTAAAAGAGCAATCCTTGCTTCAATGAGTTCACAGTCTAACAATGCAAATTAGTATTTGAAAATTGACCCACCAGTGGTGACAGAGAGGAACTCTGGTTGATCTTTGTATCTTTGTGTAGCAGAACAGAAAGAAGTAATAAAAACCAGCTTGGGGGGGGGGGGGGGGGGGGCCGATGGACCAAAGGGATGGAATATAAACAGAATAAATGGCACAGGTCAATGAACACATCCTGCTAATTTCAAGGTATTTTAGTTTTCTTGTCTTCTATATATGAGTGCTATTGTAAGTAGTGAAGAGAGCAAAAGGCATATTAGATGGGTAGATGATAGCGGTAGAAGGTATATTTACAATGGGATTAGAAAGAACAAAATGATGCTGTTTGGCATGATTGAAGGGATATAACAATCTAGGCATGGGGAGGAGTAAGGAGAACCATTAGGGTAAAGCCCAGAGGTTGCAGATCCACAGAGAATGACAAAGGTGAAAAAAATCCTGAAGCTGAACAAAAGTGCATTAAATGGAAAGAAATTTTAAAGGGTGGTGTAGTGAGAACCATGATAGAGGCAGGCAAAGCAACATAAAACAGGCTGAAAGTGACATGATGGAGTTTCAACCAGTTGTGGAATGGGGCTGTGTTTGCCGAGCTGGGAAGGGATGGTGAGCACAACTGGAGAGCAGAGCAGAGAACTTGCTTCAACAGCACCAGGAAAAACTCTGTATATGGCTGAAGGAGATGGTAGGATGTGAGAAGCTGAAAAGTTCTTGACTTAGTGTGGACACTACAACTACCTAGCAACAACTAAAAACATCAGTGTGCTATCAGCATTATTATGATACTAAATCCAAAACACAGCACTATACCAGCTACTAGAAAGAAAATTAACTCTATTTCAGCCTAAACCGTGACAGTAGGAAACGTAACTATGTGGGAGATATGAAATAACCTATGATTGTGATGATCACATGACCCCAGTTCATTTCTCCTACCAATCATGTAACATTTTATCTTCTGATATAAACATAATTGTTTGTATATAGCCATGGCCTATCTATGGGAAAGTGTAAAAATTGGTATCTTTTAGGGTTAATATTGTTAACCCTTTGGGGTCGGGCAATTCTTTCATTCTGTTGATTATCAGGCCACTATTCATAGTGGCGTCTTGTTTGCCCAGAGAGTATTGCACTACTTTATCATATAAATATATAAAATACCACAGTTCTATGTCCAAAAAAAAGGTCTGTGATCAGCTGGATAAGTAACAGCTGAAGCAACTTTTCTGATGGCAAGTTTTGATTGTGTATGCCAGCTATTTCCAGTGAGAGGCCCATTCAGATGAAACAAACGGCATTAGTTTGCACCAAGTTACAGATTTCCATAATGGATGCTTTCATTGCTAGGCATACTTGGTGCATCATCTACTATTGAAGTAATTAACAAAGTATCTTGGCACTTTAATGTCTCTCAAAGCTCGTTTCACGGCACAACTAATTTGACAGCTGTCTGAATTACAACAATGTGTGTTAATATTATGTTTTCTTAATACTGGAATTAAAGTTTGTCTTCCAGACCAAAATTACTGTCTCAATCTGTATTTCACAACACTAACTTTGGCATCGATAGTCTTATAAATTGCTCAAAACAATTTTCAACCAGTCAGAGCTGATATGATTTTCTTCACTTTGGATGAATATCAAAAGTGTTTAGATCCCCATCCAACTGCTTCATCGTGCCAGGTATTACTTGATAACACAATGTCATTTTGTAGTGACAGACCATAATTTTGTTCATATTCCAAACATTGCCCTTTATAGGATATAGAAGCGGTGCTTGACTGCTAAAGTTCACTTCACAACTTACAATCTAAAATAGCATCATAAACTCTCATCACATAGAATATCCTAGTGAAGGGTTATTTAGGAAATAGTTTCAGAAAATATGGTGAAATCTTACACTTTTTAGATCCAATTTGTAGCTTAAATTCTGATGAAAGAATCAATCATGGACAGAAGTTTAAAAGCAGCTGAAGCAATGGCACAAAACTCAGGATCCAGATTTCGGTATCACCTAGTGATAATTCACAAGGCAAAGATTTTCTAGAAGTAGAGTTTATTCTAGATTTCTGAAATGAACCGGCAGAACTAAAGATCGTTAAATAGATAAATATAAAGGTCAGTTGTCAATAATATATTGCATACCTGACAAACATGAAGTCTCTGATATCCTATCAGGTACATTTTAGTTTCAGTCCCCTGTTAGCCAAAATACTGTGATTCTTCTGTAAGAATTAAAGTACAAATGCTCATGAAACTCTTGCAAATCGTTGACATTATTAAATCATAAAATATTGTAGAGTTTTAAAAATATTTTTCCACCTTTTATTTATCTTCTTACTTCACCTTGCTTTTTTTCTCCTTTAGTTTTGACTGATGTTGCAGACATGTTCCAAAGTCCTGCATGTTTGTGCTGATGACAAGAGAATGTCTACACAGGCAATTTTCCACGCACTCTAAATATAGATGACAGGATTTTATACTACTTGACCATCTGACTTTTGAGAGATTTGAAAGGGATTTGCCTTTGAGAGAGAGAAAAGACAGCTGAGTCATACTTAAAATCATGTTGATATATTTTAAGAATCCATTTTTCCTTTTTCTCCCCCCCTCCCAGTCTTTTAATTTTCTACATACAGGAGACAACGATAGATCAGTCTCTTGAACACTTTCCATGGCTCTGTTGTGTTGATTGGCAAGAGTTTGTTTTGCAATAGTTACCATTCAGAATAAATCCTAAATACTTTAGAAAAGGGCAAATACTATAGGGCAAGGACTACACATAGGGCAAATTTTTAGTACTTGCTTTCTGTTTTTAATGCATAGCAATTATATAAAAAAGAGGGGAGAAGTCCTATGTAACTTGGTCTTTGTACAATAATCACCATTCTAAGAAAGTCTTTCTCTGCTGTTGTTACATCTTGTTGTCTTAGCTACACCAGTTCTTATTACAGGTAATTTACAAAATAACTTAATTAAATAGGTGGTATTTGTTAACACAAGTTGACTGTTAATCAGAGCTAATTCTGTGCTTAAATGAACTGGAATGTCTTGCCAAGACCTGTTCCAGTCTTCTACAGCACGAACATATAAATTTCTTCACAGTCATACTACCTCCGGGCATCTTTTTTTTAATACAGTTTTACCCTGCCTCTAGTGGTGATGACATAGCTGTCCTGTAGATCCAGGAGTTTACTTTCAAAGAGCGGGGGAATACCTGGAGTAAATAACACATACAATTACTCCTACTACAGCAGCACAAATGACCAGAGTTCTTTTGCAATAGGTGCTTTATATACCTGTGGGTAGAAAGAGTCTCTGCCTCAAACGGCTTCCTGCCTAAATAAGTACAAGTGGGAAAAATTAACTAGTATTGTCCTCTCCGACAAGAATTGAATAAAAGAGTAATTTACTGACTAGCCTTAGGTTATGCAGGAAGCTGATGGCAGTGCTGCGAATTGAACATACGTATCCTCAGTTCCAGTGCAGCGCTTTATCCAAAAATAAGTCCTTATTTGTTAGACATCTGAGTGAGAACATCCAGCAATATATCCTGACATTCCGTTCTCTAGAAAACATTCTCCTAGTGCTAATCTTAAGATTAACTTTTTTTTTTTTTAAGACCCATAAAGCTTTGAACTTATATTAGATTCTTGGAAGGAAGACTAAGAAGTGTTTAAAGGTGGTATATACAATAACTAAAATACACTTGGGAGTCAGTTCAGTTTTATTGCATTTAGTCTGCTCAGCCAAGTAATATATATCTAGTTCCAGGTACTTGCTTCTTGTCTCAGTTTGTATAGTGTTCATAGGAAATTGGCACCATAGGTATTCTTTACAAGAAGTAATGATGTACGTCCCTACGTAAAACAATTTTGAACAGCTCACAGGAGCTGAAAAATGCTACTTAATTTTCTCTTTGACTTTCTGCAGTGTTGAGGAGTAGTTCTCAGGATATTTGTTGGCTGACCTTGCAACCTGGAACACCGTGGTCTCATGTTATTTCTTGCAGACCAGTTGACAGCCTAAGTTTGGACGTGTTATAAATGTGTGAACACAATCTGTATGTGTATGTTAGTGCGACTGTCTTGTCTTTTCCCTCCAGTTTAAAGCCTTAAGTCCCTTGGTTATTCCTGCTGTGGTTTGCTGAGGGCTTGATAACTAAAGGAAGATGTTAAAGAGAAGGGAACAACTTTGGTCCCCATTTCAGTCCGAAGAGACCTGTCCACACACAATTCAGCAGATACTTTGCTGTGAGGAAGGGATCCAGAGAAGAGAAGTTGCACTGCGCCTCAGTGCATCACCTCACTTACACATCTCTTGCTTATGACATGGAATATCCCATTCAACCTGATAACGATTTTACAACATTCAAAGAAGAAGATGTAATTTTCTGCCACCAGACTTGATAGAGGAGATGTAGCAACTTTCATCAGGTTGTCATGGGGAATTTCACAGCCCAACCACCTCAGCATGGAGCCTTACCTGCTCTGCTGTTAGCCAGGAGCTGCTACGGAGCACAGGCTAACACAGTCATATAACATTTGTTTCTGTTATGTAAATACCTGAAAAAACCAAATTGAGAACTTAACATATTTTCTGCCACCTGCCTGATGCAGGGCTTCAATGCGAGGGCAATTTATTGGTGGACCTTGTACACTTGGATCAACTTGATTAACTTCGTTTCCTCTAAAGGAGAAGCAGTTGTTCATGCCTGTTCCAAGTTTGACCTCAACACTGGACAGGTAGAGAGTAAGTTAAGTTATTACAGTCTTCTGCTTGATTTTATCTGGGTTCTTCTAATGTTCTGATTATTATGTTATGTCATCACTTAATAATGTGGCAGAATTAGTAGCAACTGCCATATGGGTGTTAGCTGCAGGACTGTGATTCTGCCTTATGAATAAAACAGGAAGTAATGCAGGTCAATCTCTGTTATTGGATTGTAGTGATTTGTAGGTTCTCTTGGATATATATGAAAATAAGATTGCCCTTAGGACAGCAAGGATATTTTAAATATTGTCTAAATCCACTTATAGATAGTGAATTCTAAGTCCTGATGCTTTATCTCTATATTTTTATATGATGAAAGCAAGCTGTCTTAACAATTTTGAAGAAACATTATTATACAGCTGTATAAATCCACATTAGGCTTGGATCTTAAATGCTTTAAACAGTTCTGGTTCCTCCATCTCAAATAAAATGTAATATAACTTAAAAAGTTAGGGAGATGAATAACAAAGACAATCACTAGTATTGAAAAATTTCCATAATATGAAGAAGTTAAGTATGCTAATGCTGTTTAGCCTGGAGAAAAGTTGACTAAGGGACAACATGCTAGAAGTCCATAGAGCCTGACATAAAGAAGGTGAGCGGAGAAACTGTTCATTGTTCTTTCCAGTGTAGAACATAGGAGACCTCAAATAAAATTGAAAAGTGTTAGTTTCACAGCAAAAAGAGGCGCTTCTGTGTGTAATGTGTAGTTCAGTCAAGAAACATCGCCACAAGATGCTGAAAAT
The DNA here is from genome assembly GCF_011004875.1 of Balearica regulorum gibbericeps. Taxonomy (NCBI): domain Eukaryota; kingdom Metazoa; phylum Chordata; class Aves; order Gruiformes; family Gruidae; genus Balearica; species Balearica regulorum. Next base: position 123,372,308 of record NC_046185.1, read on the forward strand.
TTTTAAGGTTTTATGGAACAGTTGACAGATTCATGGAAGAAAATCTAAGGACAGCTGCGTAACAGAAGTGTCTTACCTCTGCCTCAATAAACTGCAGGAAGTTGGGGCAGTATTGTGGGTAAATGTATTTTTTTCTTCCACTCCGCTCTAGGCAGAGTGGTACTGGCCAGTGGCAGAGTTGATGGTATGGCAGAGATCCAGCATGGTACAGCTGTTCTTTCCATTCTTGTGCCCCAGAATCAATATCACTGCTGTGACTGTGAAATTTACTCTGTTTTTGAGGTAAAGAGCTCACTCTAGGTATAAATTTCACTTTCTAAAGAAAATACCCCCATGAAGACTGATGCAGGGGTTTTTTATAGCTAATTAGAATATAGATAGCTGGTTTATGATTGTAGAAGAAATAATGGCAAAACTTAGAAAGCCTGAGCCGTACAGGCACCTTTTCCGACATGCCCTTTCAAATGTTTCGTTGTCTTATACAACTGAAATATCAGCATTCAGGCTTGCCTGTGTCCCCAGACTGGATCTGCCAAGGCACCTAGATGAGTTGGGCATCTACTTCTTGCTGAGGTTCAGCAGAAGTCAGCATCTTCTTTATTTGACCTTCTGGAAATCCTTGCCTGAATGCCTGTGTACGGTGCTGTGTCTGCAAATTAGAATCGTATTATTTGGGCCACCTGTAAGAAAACTTGGCCAGATATCTTAAAAAGGCAAAGATTAACATTCATCTGGCACACACATCCTGGAATAATGAGTGTCTCTTCCTCACAGAGATACAGATCTGAATAGCAAACACTTTCTCCTTTTGTTTGGATTTACTATTCACCTCTGCTTTGATTTTATGCTCTGTAAAGATATTCCAGAAACATTTTTCTCTCTAATGACTAGCTAAATATAAAGAAAAGCCTAAATCTTAAATCATTCCTCCAAACCCTGAGCGATCTCTCTGAATATGTTTCTGGATTAAATAGCTTTTTTCCCCTACAATCCATTTTTTCCTAGTCCTGCTAAATCTTTTGTAGTAATTCTAGAGGTACAGCAGCATGATATGCCTACCCGTCACTAATTTTCTACATGACCAAGAAATGTCAGGGATTTAATGCTGGTAATATCTTTGGAGACCAATTCAGAAATAAAATAAAAAGAATCTTGGTTTACAATTGATTTTACTGAAGTAACTGTTTCCTAGGCATCATTATTATATACAGTAGGAAATAGGTACAGCTATTTCCTTAGAATAAAACAATTTGTGAGGCCTGTCATAAACGGCTAAGAGAATACCTTCTTTGCTTCACATCCCTTTTAACTGCCTCCATAAAATTTAAGGAATTGCAATAAAACTTGGGAAAGTGCTTTCACTGGCGAGGTCTATTTGACAGTATTTAGGTGATTATCTGCTTATCTTGTGCTCAAGACCAGTTGGAATGTTTGTACATAAGAAATTAATTAAAATTATATTTCTTTTCTGGTTTTTTCTGTTGTTTTTTTTTTTTTTTTTTTAGTTTAAAAGATCTCTCACAATCTGCCTCTCTTGCGCTTTCTCTCTCTCTCTTTTTTTTTTTTTTAACAGAAAGATTTTTAAACAGTTCGCTGCCTCCTTGGCATTTCTTCATTCCGCTTTTCATTTCATGTGAAGTCTCCTGGGCTCTGACCAGTTCAAAAAGCAACTTTATAGTTTTCTACGGTAAATGACTGACAGTATTGGAAACTATGCTCTTTGTCTGACAGACAACTGCATTCACATTGCTAAGCATTTGGACTGAACTTTTAATTTAACCCTACTGACTTCTTTTCTCCTTCTCTCAGCATTGTCTGTATTGTATTTCCTACAGTGCCAATGTATCTTCTGTTTCTGAAGCGACTGCATTTTTTCTGTGATCCTAAATGCGGCTTTGGTACATGTTTTGGGATCTAATGAAGATGTGCTTTGTGTATGTGCTGTTGCATATAATAACCTGAGACCTTCATATCAAAGCCAGTTAAAAGGTGGCCCATGCCAGTAGAAATGGAGCTTATTACTCTTTGATAGCTGCTAGGTGACTGATAGAGTGTCAGTCTATTTACTAATGAAAACCAACGTGCCAGTTAGACTATCAGTTTGGCGGAAATTGTAAGCAAAACAGCTAAAGGATGAATACAGCTGGAGCTTGAAAACCTCTCTTATGTTAGTGTCTCTGTGCCAAAGTTGTGGCATGTTGATGAGCTGGTTTGGGAATTTTCCAACATGCTCTAAATACTGTTGTAGTATCTCACTTAGAGTACTGTGAATAGGTCTTATTAGTTCACATGCTTAAAATTGCATGTGTACTTTAGTGCTGCTAGTCCAGCGATTGCCATTTTTGGGCCACCCAGGTCCAAATAAACAATGTTGATGCTTAACAAAGTAAAGGCAGCAGTCCTTGGTCCCATGTGGAAAGTACTGGCAACGTGTAACCTTTCATAAGTAATTGATTCACTTTAATAATTGGGAAATGTGAAAAGGCAGAAATCTTTTAAATTAACAAAGTGATGAAATATTTGTGTATATATAAAATAGTATGAATTTAGTATCTTGCACAGACAGCATGCAATATTTTCATTCCAATATAAGAATTTATGGCATTTGAAAGAAATTATCCTCTCTTACCCATATGTCTCTTTTCTACAGCACTCGATTTTGAGATATGTACGCATTAGATTCTTAAACATGGTGTTATATTTCTATAAGTTTTATCTGTGCATGTTGCAAGTGGGTGTATAAATGTCTTCTGAGTGTTATCAGTTACGGGTCATATCTTGCTCTGAAACAAGTGTGTTAATACTATATTAGAAGCGTCAAGTTCAAATGCATAGTTGAGAGAATATGATTCCAAGATGCCACAAACCCAGCTTTACTCTGCTTGCCTAAATGCAATCTGTAGACCACAAATCTTGCATCTACTCATGTTATATCAGATACATTTCTAGTGTAAGCTATAGAATACCTACACAGTGCCATGCAGGATGTGTATCTCCTGTGTGTCAAAAGATGCCACACTTTGTTTCTGCCTATCCAACAATGAACTACAGACTCGACCATCCTCCCTTATGCTATTCTTTTCTAGTCAAAGGATGACAACATATTCCACTATACTTGTACTTGTCTGTACTTGCATGGCATCCAGAATGATTCCGTACCATGCTGTAATGAAGCAGAAAGCCCACTTTATCTTGAGATGCCTTTTAACGACAAACGACAGCTCTTCTCAGATTGTGGAATCCTGTGGTATCCTTGAGATGCAAGGGTGTGTGGGGAGCCAAGATGCAAGAGGTGAAAGCTTGAGACTGTAGTTTAGAGCAGCCTCAGGAACACCCTTTCCAAGTAAACATGAGCAGCTCAAAGGAAACACTGACATCTGAAACTGGGTGATATTATAGTGCAAGTATGCATATAAATACAATAAATATAATATAAATTGTATTAACTATATTTACCATATATTAATAATCACATCAGCTATATTCTCTAATATTAGCATGATTGATATAGTTGTCTCTTTATGCATAAACCTGATAAGGACTTGTACAAACAGAAGAGTTTTTTGCCTATATGCATAATTATAGTAAGATATTTAACCAATAACCAATAAATGTATTTATTAATCATACAGAGCAGGTAAAGGCTAGTTCCTTTTGTATGAAGCTGTTCTCATGAGCCTTCTGGACACAGAACAAGAGTGAAGATCATTAAAGGGCTCACAGACTGCTTAAAATGATATTATCCAGTTTCTATACACTGCATATTGTAGAGCTCACACACTGCAGAATATGTTATTACTAAATTACTTGTTGATTCTGAATAAGGCATGTCAATGCACCCGTGAGTGATTTTATTTATGGAGTGGTTTTGAAAGAACAGTGCAATTTATGTATCTATCTATTCAAGTCAGTGGAGAAAATTTATCATTCCATATTTCTTTCTGTAATGGTTTAAAATTCACAAGCCAGTGTTTCAAAATTATTTTTGCTTTCCTGCATGTACTGTGTTTTAGCTCCATCTGACCAAATATTGATGTGAAGAATGTCCCTATCCACCCTATCTTTCTTGATCTCCCAAATAACATGATGTAGTACATTTGTTTACTAAGCGGTATACTACAAAGACTGCAGAAGCTACTGTAGATTTGAGAAGGTTCATGGGAGTGATGATGATAACATTTTGTAGAGTGAGCCCATAATTAATTAAATGGAAAGAGCAGACATCAGAGGCAGTCTGAATTGAAGAGGATGCTGGGAAATGCATGGGTTTTTAGGAGAGGGATATTTTCCTCCACTTTCCGATTCCATGCCCAGCATTTTTCCATTATTTAAATGGTTCCCTGTCTCTGGCTTCTCACTTGTCCTTTCTTCTCCAAGGTGCTCATGTTTAATTTCTTAGCTCAGGTTGGATTCTGTGGACTGAAGGGTTTGTTAGGAGAAGGAATGGCAAAGGACAAAGACTGGAAGAAGAGGGTATTTCAAATAGGCAAAATTGCATGGGAAGTAGGGATGATGAAATAATAAGGAAATTAAGAGAAGTTTTATACAATTTCTACCCCTGCTGCTCATGCTTACACCTTTTCATTATGAAATCTTGTCACTTCTTTCCAGCTTAGTCTTCCTGAGATGGAACCTACCTATTCTGCTTGACATTCAGTCCCGTTCCTTCAGTCCTCTTCAATAGTGTCGATGTCACTGACGTTTACCCAATAGCAGAAATGTCTCCCCAGCCTTCACTTCTCTCCATTCAGCACGTGGCTGAAACTGGGCTTTATACGGCTGTGAATCTGTAGCTTCTCTGACTGTCATGATAATTGCATAGACACTTTCTTTGACTTTCCTAATGAACTGGCTTATGCAACCTCTCTGTTTTGCCAAAATCCCATAGTTGCCTGTAGTTCCAAGGCAATTGTTTTGGCTGGCAGGTTGCACTGCGTAGAATGCAGGAGGATGAAGCTTTTGCTGTGTCTTAACAGGTAGGTACCTCCTTGTACAAATAGTGTGATCGTTTCTGAGCCACATTCAGCTGCTCTTTGCTGTGTTTGTGGGAGAGTTTATAAGTGGAAATAGAATTAGAGCCACATTTATTTCTCTGAATTGGCTTCAATAGTTGTTGGTTGGCCAGTTCTTACTTTTTCTTGTAAAATAGCGATGCTTTTGATGGACATTTTTACACCAGGGAGACTAGAATTATGTTTAACTCTACAGTGAATATGCAGAGCTATAGATAAAATGTAAAGCATTTTGATTATTTTTCATTATCTTCATATTCTCCCATCCTTGAAGAGAAGTAAATGCAAGGCAATGAACTTCCTTTGGAAGCTGTAAGGTGCTCCTATTCTATAGTGATAAGGACTTATAAATACCCAGCTAACATAAAAACATATACCTACAAACATCTAAAAAATGTTTTCTAAAGTAATATTAATGTCACATTATTTTTTCTAATATTAATGAACTGTTGAAGATAATTTTTGTCATATCAACTTATATATTGCTACTATTATGCTAATTTTAATTGATTCTCTTATAAGAATTACAGTTGCTAATTCTGCATTCATAGTACGAGAATTTCTTCATTAGCAATTATTTTATGGCTCATTTTAACTGTGAAAGGACAGTTTCACTGCATTTTCTTTTCCTTTCTGCCTGTATTTATTTTTTCAATAACACCAATATGGAAATTAGAATCACAGAATGGTTTGGGTTGGAAGGGACCTCAAAGATCATCTAGTTCCAACCCCCCTGCTGCGGGCAGGGACACCCTCCACTAGACCACGTTGCCCAAAGCTCCATCCAACCTGGCCTTGAACACTTCCAGGGATGGGGCATCCACAACCTCTCTGGGCAACCTGTGCCAGTGCCTCACCACCCTCACAGTGAAGAATTTCTTTCTAACATCTAATCTAAATCGACCCTCCTTCAGCTTAAACCCATTACCCCTTGTCCTGTAAAATTCATCATGTCAAACTTCTGGAGAGCTCCGATTCTTGTCTCCCTCTTAGCGCTCGGAGTGTTAGCCAAGCAAATGTGATTTGGAGGTGACACTGTTAATCCTCTGTTGTAAAGCTAGTCTGCATGGTGCTGGTAAGCTACAGATGTTTAAGCATGAAGGTCTGCAATGTACTGAAATGACGTTGTTGTCAGAATTGTTATTAGCACTGATTTCTGCATTTTTTGCAGGAGAAGTTAGGGACAAAAGGACCAACCGACAGCCTATGAAAACCTGCACCTTATTATACCCAAGTGTCTCTTATGGTAGAAATTAGATTCTTGTTCCAAGTAGACAGGGAGATACACAGCATCAGAAGCACCCAAAAGCGAGCACTTTGTGCATGGGTGAGTGTCTGTTGTTTCCCTCTATTGTGGGTTGGTTTTTTTTGGTGGTGGTGGTAGAACTGTCACTTTTTGCAGCTTATGTAAACAAGTTTGTGGTAAGGAGATGATATTTGCTGGGCATAACACAGAGGGCCAGCAGTCATCTTTTTTTTCCAGGGTGGGTGGTGGGTGGAAGGACACTTTCCCTGCTTTCCCTTGCTTGTGTGGACTTGCTGCCCTTGTCATGTGTGCAGTACTAAGTGGAAACAGTGTTCACTGATGAATGATGGTGTTTTACGCTGGTAAATTTGACTCTTTTTTTTTTTTTTTAATGTCTATCCCTCTCTTTTCATCTAGCTTTCTTTAAAGCAAGAACAAAAATCTGAAACATTTACCTGATTGTGATTTTTTTTTAATGCTATTTAGAAAACAGGTTCACTGGCACATATGCACAGTATATACTTCTGGTAAACAGAAATGCATCATCCACATTTCAGCTCATTTTTCCCAGCAAGGAGATTTTTGAAGACTTAAAGAGTTGAAAAGAGCAGAGCAGGCAAAACAAGGGATTGTTTTATCAATCCCTTTCACACTAAGCATGTGACGTTTTTCTGAGCAGTAAGAAATTTGTTTTCAAAAAACGTCAAGTTCACCAAGACTCAATGACTCCTGGTAGCAACGTGAGCTTGAGACAGTAATGACAAGCTTTCTTCCAGGACACTGTGTATCATACAAAATAAGTTTCCTTCAACTGGAATGATGTTTGAGTTACAGTAGCACCATGAAAATCAACAGCCATTTAGATCAGCCAAGCAAGAAGTATGCAGGATTTCTGATCAGTCACGTACAGCCCCTTTCAGCTTTGCTGGTGATGCTTTCCACAGGCAGCGTCTGCGGGAAGAATCCTGCAGCTGAGCATCCCTGGCTCCCTCTCCAACCTGTCCTTCCAGGAATTGTAGAGAGAGACGAATGCTGCAGCAATACTCAGGCACTAATTATTTTTTCCAGAGGGAGCTTGTTTGGCCTTTGATTTGGAACTAACAGTTAATAGATGGGGCAGTTTCAGCACTGGGTGTGTTTTACAGCACTTGGCAAATGACTGCCTGACTCACAGGTACACTTTGCTATTGCAGTGATATAAAACATCTCTCTGTTTGCTCTCTTTATTCAGTATATATATATTCACAAAAAAAGATATATTTTTTCAATACAGTGAATAGTGTATTGGCATTGATGATAAGGTGAACTTTACAGAAAGTAATTGAGCAAATGTTATTATCACCGAGGTACAGGCAGGAATTGCGTTTGCATTCAGCAGCACAAGAGGTAGTATGTCTATAGGGAGGAGCAGCCTGAGGTAGCCCTGCACAGTCTGTAGGGGCAGAGAGCCTACAGTATGGACTGGGGAAGCCGGAGCATGTAGGGCAGCATGGCTGTGTCTGTACTGTAGAAGAAACTAGGGCCAGGGAAGGAATTCTTGGGGCTCTGACTGTCCCTTCTGCTTTATACTTGTTTTGCAGCCTGAAACTGTTTTGTGTTGTCAGGGCCAGGCTTGTTTTCCCCACCCTCAAACAACACCCTAGGATGCTTTGCACCTTCAAGACTTCTGCTACACCACAGAGCGTGCAACCTATAGCCTCAATTTCGTGCTAATAAAATGTTATTTTGATGAGTTGTGACACAGCCATCACATTATTCAAAATGCTCTGAACTGAGCATAATATGCAAGGAAATTACATTTATGCATTCAGGCTATGGGGAGACTACAGGGGACCAAAGGGAAACCCTGGGCCAAACATTATATAGAGTGGCCAGGCAGTGCCACTCAGGGCCTTGAGCTTTATTTAGCAATACAGATAAAGTCCGAATCCTCAGCTGGGTATAGCTGAGCTGATGTAAGATGTTGTCTGGTACGAAGTGTGTTATCTGCAGTCATTTTCTAGCAGTCAAACAAAGGTGGTAAGGTGGGCAGGTCAAGGTGCTCACTGCTGCTTCTGAAAATACTCTGAGTTAAGCTGGAATCTCATGAACTGGTGTGGGAGCAAGAACTGAAATTTAGAACCTCCAAACTCCCAGTCCAGCTTCTCATCTCTGAAAAATGCTACACTGAAATACAGTAAAAGAGGATAAAAAGGATCCAAAGAAGGTAAAATGATGGTTCCTGATGACATACTGTTTCTGTCGTCTCATCAGTTCAATGGAGAATTGCAGTAGAGCAGGACTAGTTCTGCTCTCTGGAGCCTCTGGGAGCTCTGACTTTATTTGCAGTAGAAGTTGGACTGAATTCTGAAGTAATAAGAAATTTAAGTCAAATGCGTTCCTGAAATTATGTGTTATGGATGCATGAGGGATTAAAGAGTTTAAAAATAATGATTTACTCAAGTCAGCCTTGAGGATCAAAGCTTTGGCTTCACTGCTGTCTCAAGGTGGACTTAGTACCTCATGGGATAGTTTCATGGCTCAGTGCAACACAGATAATTTGGCATTCAAAGCTGTCAACAGTATGGATTAATAAAGCCTCTACAGTATCTTTAAAGTTATTATTATTAGCCAACTCTCATACCCTTCCTGAATGCAGCTGTAACTGTTTGTTTCTGAATGCAGAGTTTCTGGGGTTTTTTTTTAAATTATTTTTATTTTCTTTAGGGAAAATATCTTGAAAAGATTGGGATAGGCGATTAAAACCAGCAGAAAATGTATAAGGGAATTGTTGGTGGTCTAATCAGGGATTTAGAGACTGTGGCAGGGGAGAAGTGTTTTATAAATTTAATACAAGGGTAAATAGCATTATCATCATTCTGCAAATCCAAGAACTTATTCAAGATCATTATTCATAGCCCAGGAGTTTTTGCATTTCTTTTCTTGGCTAACTGCATCACGCCCCCGTCTCCAGCAGAAGGGCAGGAAGATGCACATAAACTGAACTTCTTAGCTGGGATTATCTCATAAGGCAACCTTAAATTTTGGCAGCAAGTCAAAGGTTTACAGCACATCAGCAAATGAAACATGAGGACAGTTCAAGGTACTGCTATCAACTCTCTCTCTATCAACTCCAATGAGCAGAGGTCAGAGTAATTATCTCCTTGTCACTTTTGGGGTCTTACTTTGTAGCAAATGAGGCGATCAAACTGTGCTATGGAAGAGCATTATAACGCTTGGGTAGTTTCAGCACAATGCAGTTCCCTCGCCAGGCTCTGCGGCCCTCGCACAGCAAGTTCCTGGCCTGCTCTCAGCTTGCAAAGAAAGGATCTGACGGTCAGTGTGCCTGGTTCCTCTCACTGAGCCTTTTGCAAAGTGGGAAATATCTTACGTGCTTCCTTGCCATGCACTTGCTGGGACAGAGTTCCAATCCTTTCAAACATGCCTCTGAAGAAATTAATACACTGCATATTGAGCAGCTATACTTTGCACAGGTCTGGTGCCTTAAGCGGAGGATGCTATAGACAGACCAATGGAGTAATTGAGTGATGTTGTACGGATAAAATTTAACTGCTAACTTCTAACGTACATATGAACATTTAGACAAATTGAGAGAAAAAGCAACGTGACTACCTAATTATTATGAAAAATTATATTCATGTTTTGTACAATTATGACTATATCAGGCCTATTTCAAGCAACTAATATGCAGATCTGATTCAGGAGAGATTAATTGGTGATATGAACACTTAAGCTATATAATTTACTCTGATTGAAGAGGCAATACTAAAATGTGACATTAGCAGATGTTGGATGTAGTTTTGCTCTGAATCCATTCACTGAATATGCTAGGTAAAGCTCCCCTTATTCCAAACGATTAAATACTCTAATCCCCTGGATTTGACTTGCATCTGTGTTTTGTTTCTTTGAATTATTCTCCTAGTGCTGTTGCTGTAGCGATAGCCAGTTCTGTGATGAAATGAAGCACATTCCAGATTCAGCTGTTAAGGTCTGTATGGGGGCCCTTTGGCAGGATCAGGCAGGGTGCTTATTAAAAACCACCTGATCCTTTCTGTTTAATATTCAACACCGTATTTTCTTTCTCCACAAACTCACTGGTCATCACAGGGCATGTCTCTGGGCACTCCACTAGGTGCTGTGAATTATTCACTGCCACTCTTCTCGCCCCAGAACAGAGAAAGTGTACTTTGTGCATCGTGCTTGCCCCAGCAATTCCCTAAATCCACATTTTCTGAGATGGAAGGGAAGCTGCAAGCCATCTCTTTAATTCCATTGACAATGAACTAGTTAAAGAAATACATTCGTCCACTCAAGCTCATAGGTTCTGATCCAGATCCAGAATTTCATCTGCAGCGTGGATGCCCCTGAAAATCGAAGTGTGAAGTAAGGGAAGAGATAGACGACTTATTAAACTGCAGTATCTCAAATGCACATAATAAAAACTGACTGTGATCAGGGTTCAACTGGGGGCTAACTTCTTCTGCACGGTATAGTTCTGTTTCATTTGCTATAAGCACAGAAATTGCACCTGGATGCCAGCATACATGTTATGCAAATTTGCCTTAATACTGTAAAGTCCTAAAGTATTAGCAGAGCAGAATCCTATAAAAACTGTGTCCAAAATGCCTGACTATGTGCAGTTAACACAGATATTAAATTGAATGCTCCTCTTACTATTATAAATGACTGCTTTGCTGTCTTTGTCAGCAGAGTTGTGGCATTCATCCTGTCACTAAGAATAAGAATAAGATGACCATCTGCATTTCTGCAGAGTGATGGCTACCCAGAGTGAGTTCAATAAAAGAAAATTATGGCTTTGTGCTTTGCTACAGCCAATAAATCACGAGCAGGTCTTGCACTGAAGCAAAAAATGAAAAATAACATTTTGTGGAAAGACTCTTTATAGGGTACCAGCTGAGCAGCCACTTGAATTGTAATACCCCCAAACTGAACATCATGCAAAGGTAATAAGTAATGACCTGTTCACGAGGAATTGAGCACACTGTGTTGTTAGGGACACTGGTGGATGCATGTCATGGGAACACTAAAGGTACGCTGGTGATCTTTGTGTGAAACAGTGACAGCACATGAACACAAGCTGTCAGGCCATTTTCTGATCGGCTTCCATTTTCTTCCTTCAAAATAAATCTCTTCAGTGCTAGTTCAGCATATCATTCCTCTCTCTTCTCTCTGACCTGGGGTCTTCTGCAGCAGCCTGAAAGACTATTTAGCCTGAAAAGACTATTCTCTATCTCCTGGAAATCAAAGCAGGTTAAAAGATGGCCTCAGGGACCCCTTGGAGGTCCTTCTTTTTAGGGTTTGAATATGCCATCTTGGAGACTGGGGTTTTCTGACCAGACACATCACTGTAAAACCTCTAGTTACCTTATTTGTCAAGTAACATAAAGCCTTTCTCAGTGGTGGGGACTCTAAAATCAACCGAAACCTAACCAGGAGGTTTTGGTCTCCTGAATCAGTTCTTTCTAAAGACAGTTGATTTTCTGGTTTTGTTTCCTCTTTCAGTCTACTTTGAGTCAGTGACTAAAGCTCTAATGCTTTCTTCCCAATGTAGTTATCCTGAGTGGATAACTCATTACATGCATGGCTTTGCAAATGAACAGAAATATGTGCTAAATGAAGATGCAGTAAATGCTGTGGAAAGTGGGTTTCTAAGTAGAGTTTTGACTGTCATCTCATAAATATTCATTGGGGTCTATAATACAGACAGATATTTTCAATATAGTAGTAAACTAAATTATAATTTCAAGTCTATTTGTAGCCATTTTCTCACATTAATAGGTAAATAACTGTTTAAGGCAGAATTCTGATCTGAATTTATTAGGAATAGCTTAAGGGGTCTCTGATGAAATCAGGTGTAATACAGATCATGCTGTGGCTCCAGACATTCAGAACTGCACTTTATCTATTTCTTTTTCAATTTTACAGTTTCTGCTTAAATACCGTGGTGATTGTCAGTCAAGTAGTGCCTCCAGGTGGATTTTCCCAAAGGACTCAGCATGATGTCAATGGGAACATTGCTTTAGAAAACCTCAGCTTGAACAAACATCGAAAAGGACAATAATCACTAGAATTTGGTTATCTATAAACACTATTAAATGCACTGTGGGGAAAAGGGGAGAGAAGGGGGAAAACATGGTTTTTGACGGTTTTTATTCTGAGGTTATTATGCGTTATTGCTAATTAATAAGCCTGTATTTATTCTCTAAAGGACCACTAGATGTCAGCACATGTCCAGGCTAGCACAACTGGAGCAACAACCATCTGGTAGTAAAAAATCCCCTCTACCCTGTAATAATGTAGTTTCGATAGCATACAGTCACTGGCTAAAATTCTTTTGTTTGACTTTGTAAAGATTTCAGGTACCCAAACTGTGACAGTGACTGTTTCAGCCATGTTACTTCTTGCGCTTGTTTGTGTTTTGCAAACTACATTCACTGTCATCTGTCCATTGTCTTTCAGGAAGCACTTCTCATATGAAAGTCTACCAGGTGCAGCTTTATGGTGAGGAATGGCTATTGCTATTTTATCTAAAGATTTCACAGCCAAACTTATTTTAAACGTGAACATGACAGCTAATTCTGTTGAAAGTGGGGAAATCCAGAAATCCGAATAAAACTTCAAACATAATCTTCATAGCGTAATTGATGTGCAACTGTTCTGTGACATCAGGCAAAAACCCCTGGTGTATTCTGAATGTGCTCAACTCACCTGTATTGTGTATAAGAACTACTGAAAAAAAAAGACATTATTATGCATTCAGCCTATTTAAAATGCATAGGCACAGTTCACTGCTTGCATTATTTTTAAGTTAGATCAAAAGCCTTCTTGATCAATTTTGCCACGCAGTATTTGTTGCCACACAGGATTAGTATTTGGCCACATATATGTTCATATGCTGTGTATTCATTACTTAATATATATCTAGATCCAGTGTCAAAACAAAGAAGAGTTTGGCTGGTTTTGACATGGAATCCATTTTTCCTAACCATCCATATCTTCAGAACAATTGTGTTTTGGAAAATTAGACAGATGAACTGGAAACTGTTATTTAAATGTTTTTTTCTAATGCAGTGGCATGCAGGGTCCTTAGTTATTCTAGCAATTCAAACAGACACTACTACAACTGCTACTAGCAGGAGTTAGGGGACATCATGTCACCGCTGAATCAGGCTGTAGCAAACTATAGTGCAACCCCTGCAGTGCTATTGGTCGATTAGCTATCAAGAAAGGGCTCCATGCTCCTTATTCACCCCACTTCATCAGAGATCTTGAGTTGAAGCATGTGGGCTAGTGGCAGAACAACGTACTTCCCTCAAGAGACTATCTGAACTGCCCCCTGAAGGACAGGTACAGTGGGAGCCTAAGGGATTAGATGCCTCAGTGGAGGATCTGAAGTTATCTGGGGTGAATGTGAGACCCTAACATGAAGTTACTATGAAGTGACTTGTCCTTTGGCCCATGGGGCCCTAGCAGTAAAGCCCCAGTTTCTCTGTTTCCACCATGCTTCTGCTGTGGCAGCGGCACCGCGCACATTGCTTGCACTGAGTTACAGATTCCCCGCGGTCTCTGTGGTCCTGTGCGCTAGATACAAGGAGCTGGAGAAAAAGCAGAGAGGCTTCTCAGTGGCTCTGGGTGCCTTTCTTCAGCCTGCCCTTGGCTGTGACCTGGTGTGAAGGAGGTAATCTTGTAGCAGTTGCAGCCATCCTATTTGCACTTAGCGTATTTTGCCTGCCCTGTCCCAGCATCTGCCAAGGGTTTCCACCGTATATTTTCAGTACGCTGATGGTCGGGGGCAGAACATTTAGCCAGGCTAAATGCATTGTAATAATCAGCCTCTCCCACGATGGCTGTATTGGTCAGAGCCTCAGCCTGCGTAAGGAGGTACTTCATCCTTGCAGTATTTCAAAGCTCATAAACAGCTGACCAAGTACAGAGAGGGAGAGATGCAGAGTAAGGGTAAACTTGGAATCAAGAATGAGATCAAGTCTTCTACCAAATTTTGCTCACAGAAAATATATCTCATTGAACTACAAACTTGGCTAACCTTATTCACACTGTGCTTAAGGCAGGTTGCCTAGCAGCAGAGATCTTAGCAGGATTTAGCCACAATTTCTTGCTGTCCATGTCTCATCTGTTAGTAAAATTTAGGATTCATAGGAATCTCCATGCCAAAGGTGGAAGAAAGCAAGGTACAGCCCCTCTGGACCCTCATACAAGCAAAGCGATGTAAATCTAAGTGAACTGACCTTATTGTTCCTAGAAAATGAAGGCTATTTGGATTGCCTGCACCACTCATCTGCTTCTAAGATGACATAAAGGAATTGATCTGTTTGTTCAAACAGATTGCTATAAATTCTGTGTATTTGAGAAGGATGAATAATGGTGAAAGGTGGTAAGGAGCTGAGGGGGAGTAACGCTTAGTTTAAATCTCATTGTGACTACTTGCTGTCTTCCTATCACATGAATGCTTGAGAAATCCGAGGAATCTGGCTGAATAAATGTGAATGTTGGAATCTGTTAGAAATACTTTGGCTGCCTGAGATAAAATCAATGATTTGTACAATTATTCTGACTTGGTACCCTGATCCAAATGGTTCTTGTTCCTTAGCATAACCCTGTACAACTCTGTTCCCTGGCCCAAAGCAGAGGCTGATTGTCAGCAGTGCTAATGAAGAAATGACAGCATCCCTTTAGCTGGCCATTGAGTAAGAAGAGGTTCAGCAAACAGGAAGTGAGCCTTGCAGTTTTCCAATACGTTCAATATTCCCTGTCACTACAGCATCAGCCCAGGATGAACTGGCAAGTTTTTGGCTCATCGCTCATCATTCTCTTTCTTAGACTTGATTTTTCTCCATGGATGTCCTTTACTTCTAAGGAAAGTCTTCGGCTTCTCAGAGTTTAAATCCAGACAGACCAATAATGCTCAAGAATTTTAAGACTGGTGAAAGGTAGGATGATTGTTTTCAGTGTTAATGTAAAATACCTTGGACATATTTTAATTTCTGTTTGGTTCTAGAAGATGAGCTATGGTATCTGCTGGTGGAAGCCTGCATATCTTTACTGTAGTCTATGCAGATAATTTGGCTGAATAGCTGTGTAAACTAATGCGATGTGATATAAAATACATATGTAATTATTTCTTAGTGTTGTGTGTTAGCTCAAAAGAGAGTAGAATCCTCAAAATCCACTCAAATCTGCCCCTGTTGCTGAATCAGGCCTTTTTCTTGTTGAGGATCTGTGAATTTTTACTTGGTAGCACTTCCTTGGTACTCAAGTGTGTTCAGCTTTGTCCCATTTTAGTGAATAATTGTTGGTTAAAAATAAAACTGAAAGTGAGTTTTTTCAGTCATTCTGTTTTGCAGCTTAGGGCAGAAAAATATCCTCCTTCCTGAATGAATGAAAAAGATTACAGCAACTGATTTCACATTCACATCTCTAATGAGATGGAAACCTTTAGTCTCCAGTTCAGCCATTGGGTATAAATAAAAGGTATAAGCTGTGTGGGGATCTAGTTTGTCCAGTTGTTGACATCAGTTGCTTCTCCTGCTATGGCTCTGTGTTTACACCTGGAAGGACCTAAAAAAGATAATTTTGTAGCAGTTATCTGTGATAGTGGACACTGTGATTCAGAGAAATAACAAAGATGATGATTCTAACAAAGAAGATAATTAATCATTGCAAACCATTTATGTAGAATAGTGGTGGGTCTTTGACAATTGCTAATTTTTTACATCAGGATTCAATGTTTTCTTCTGAAAGATTTTTTCTAGTTCAATTGCACACAATCATTGGACTTGATGCAAGAATTAATAAAGGGAAATCTTATGGGGTTTAATATTTTGAAGTTCATTCAGCATTAGTCCAAAACATCAGTTCATTGCTCAGAGGAAATAGTCTGATAACAGTGTCAGTGTACAGTCCTTGCCTCTCCATGTCAAGGCCTTACTAAAAGGGAATTATAGGATCAGAGATGTATTGATTAATTATAGATTATTTTTCTGAAATAAGAACATTGCTCCATCTAGATCATATTCTCTTTCTATTTATGGCACTTTATTGTTGTACGCTTCTTGCAAAGAGGCTTATTTGCTCAAAGTAAGGCTAGTTTCATGAAATACCCATCATAGCCATGTCTTTTTAGACAGGTCTGTTTGGAGATGCAGTGTGCTGCCCTGTGTATCTATAAACCCTGAATCTTTGTGCGTCATGACAGTCATGAGCTTAGAGTGCTCTCATGTCCAAAACCAGCATAGGAACTCTGCAAGCTGAATGACTGCACTAGTATATCCCTAGTTTTTCATTCTAAAGTAGTACATGTAGCTTTAAATGATGAATCAGACAGAATGAAGCTGGCCATTAGAGTGCACTTGATGTTAATTGAAGCCATGACTCATTCATTTGCATTTTTCCTTCCCACAAAGAATGTTTAAGTAAGACCCTTTACTCCTTTTAAGATCTTGAAATCTGTGTCTAGCTATATATCAGAGAAGTTACTGATCACAATGGTTGATCAGAAGGTGCTTTAATCTGATACCGTGAGCACGTATTGCAATTTGAGCTCCTTCAACTTGAAAACTGACCAGAATTTTTGGGGAACCTGCCTTTCTGTGGCACAGTTGTAGGATACTGTCACCAAGGGTGGGATACTGAGGTTGTTCTGGGTCACTGGCTAGACTGCATGTGAACAATATCTCCTTGCCCAAGGCCTACGCATCAGTGTAGTCACTTATCATGCACACACATTGCTCAAGTAAAAGGCTACCAAAGTCAATTTTCCATATTTCTCCTCTTTTATTTTTCCTGCTGAAGATCAAATAAAGATTAAGTTGCGATGAGCATACCAGAAGACTGGTTACTATAAATACATGCAATAAGTGACAGTCCTGGGCTCAGGAAATTTTCAATTAAAATTGACCAGCTATCTGAAGAATAGGACAGAACTTGCAGAACAGTGACAGAATTAGCTGTATGTTACCCTGCAGTCAGGTGTCAAATAGAGATTCTGTCTCCACCAGGCAGAAATAGACTGGCTGGAATTCCCTAAATATGAAAGCCTTGCAACAACAACATGTCTTTATAAAATGTATCCTTTTTTATACCCTAGGAAAAAAAATTCCTGTAGTATTGTGTAGTAAGGATATAATTTTGAACCAAGTTCTGCAGTTTGCTCAAATGGTCTTCACAAGATTTTTTTTACTTTTCTGTTAGATTCTAACAGACTGTATAAACTAAGGATTAATTTGGCCCATTAAATATTAAAAGATTAACACTTTTCTCATTTTTCTCACAATTTAGAAGTGAGAATAGTCGCATTACTTAATCATTCCACTTAATTTTACTTTTCATGTCATTTTTCTCACAGCATTAATTTTGTCCATGTTGCAGCATTCAGCTCAGGACATATCTCACTGCAGTCCATTATCTGACCAGTCGAGCCTGCAGCAACAGGGAATCCTACTTAATTGGGAAGATGCACTGATGCAGAAAAGGTACATGTAACTTCTTGCACTAGCTATACCTTTAAAAATGCATCATTACAAAGATGACAAACTGTCGTCTATTCTTTGATCTGAAAGATTTTCAGAAGCTGCCAGAGTCAGAAAGTAGAAGGTCTGAAGCCTAAAATTCCTTCCATGTCATGTTATGGAAGAGATGTGTAAAGAATGACTGTACAGGAAGCATCAGGTGAGAATTTTTAGCAGCTTTTCAAAGCAATCAGTGAAATCTGATTTAAGAGTACCACTTCATTTTGCACTTAATAGTGTTCTCCAGATAAACTGTATTCCAATATGCTTCGCCAAGTTAAATAATACAGCTACTGAGATAAATAACAGCAGAAGGAGACAGTCACAGCAAGTTATGGGCTTGGGGAACAGCTGTTTTCAGCTGAGATTTAAAATGAAATGGCAAAATTACAGTGCATTATTCTATACCACAGTGGCCAGAGGTTTTCAGCAAACTCCTCCATACCTGAAAGCTGTCACATTATAAGCAAAATTAATCAGACAAGAAGAGTGGTTGGAAGAGTTCAATGACCTGAGCCCTACTGACACAACTTCATTTGAAACTGAACCTGACTGACACTGGACTGTGCTTAGCAGAGGAGACCAAGCGTAATGTGACATTAATTTTCCTCTTTCAGAGCTTGCTTGACTGAACGCACTGGAGCACTTAATTCTTTATGGTCCCATCAGAAGGATTTAATGCGAGAATCCAGTGGTAGGTAGTCCCTTCTGTGGCCTGTCCAGTAATGCAGTGTGAGCTCAGGCAGTTTGTTCCTGGAGTATGGTCCAAAATTTGACTGTCCTTGGCATTTGGCAATTGTGAACTCTGCCTAGTCTTACTTTCCTTGATCCTGATACCAGAGCAGGTTTCCTAGTCATCACCTGCAAGAGCAGCATTCTTCTGGAGATGGAAAGCAAACCTCAGCCTGAAAAATACAATAGAATTACCTCAATTTTCACCTACTGAGAAGTGCGCTAAAGCAGCTGTAGCTGATCAGCCTCTATATTCTTAGCTCAGATTCAAATCATAATCAGAGACAGTTTTAAAATTGTGAATAGTATGGGGAGAAAAAGATGGAGATATGTGCCATAATATTTCATCTGAAAAGGTCTTGTAGGTATAGTCATCAGCTGTTTAAAGATTTCACCATTCATGTATCTTTTTTAACAGTCAGTTTCTTTCAAAACCTATACACTTTAGATTTGACACACTTCAGGCAGAGAGGTGATATCGCTACAATACCATAACCCAAGCCTGAAGAAACACAAATAATGCTATAAAAGTTGCACACATTTTCCCGCCGTCTCAAATTTTTACTGCAGAAATGTTGATTTAGTTAGATCCTTAACTGTCTTTTCCCTGCAGTACCCTCAGCATCCCAGTAACAAAGAGCCAACTGCTTTTCCCAGCCGCCATTTAACACTCGAACAGGAGGAGTCATGCTGTGCCCAGCATTATCGGGCCTCAGGAGGAAGAAATGGGAATATGTTCAGCCTACTTTTTAGGGTTTGCCTAGCAGCTTTGGATATTAGTGGCAAGATTCACCCTGATGATAGGAGCTTGTACATATAGGCATTGCTCATCTAAAAGATAATTTTTAAGGTATTCCTCATAACTTTCTCCTTCTACCACAATCAAAACCGCAAGATGCACTCCGCAGAAGTTTTTTGGGGAGAAAGTCCACTCCAGGTATGAGCTGTGCTCATTTTAGAGCCTGTTAAATGTTGAACAAGTCAAACTAATCTGCGGTTATTTTGTGGGACTATGGTATTGTTAATACTAATGACTCTGATGGGTGAAGGATATAAACATTACATTTGATGAGGACCTGACAAGAACACCTATCGCTGTTAAACTTAGTGAGCTGGTGTTGTTAATGGCATTCTGAGAATCAGAATTTGTGAAAAGCAAAATGATTCTCCGTATTTGTTGATCTTTTGTAAATTCACTCCTAGGCAACACACTCAGTATTCAAGATGCTCAGCTTTGTCATTCCTGCATTAGTGCCTTACTCACTTAGGCCTAATTCATTTTTGGTTTAATCTCCCTGTGGTTGAAAAGATGCATGGACTGAATTTGGCTTGTCATCCCTCCCACTTATGCCACTTATGTCAGGTTTGAACATAAACAAGAAACGGTGTTGTACAAAAGGGATATAGTGTAATGACAAAAGATACTTTGTAGCAGAGGACTTTTTTTTTTTTTAATAATAGGGCTAAAAGGATGATTGTTTTCCAGAAACTTGTTTAAAATGATTATAAAAGAACTGGTTTACTCAGGAAAATGATAGAGTGCAATTGGAATCAAAAGGATAATTTCAAGGGGATAAAAATCATTACAATGCTAAATGGAAATGTCTGATGTATTTACAAGGAAAGACACTAGGAGTATGCTGTCTGACCTAGCTACTCATTGCCCAGTATCTCAGAGTCTAACTTAGGAAAGGTACGAAGAAATGTCAAAGATTTGTAATGCATAAATTATGAGGATCAAGTGGGTTTATCAGAGGAGAGAGAAAAATCTGATGTATCGTGAGTGTTCTACAGAACTGGTAGGTGAAAATAAGCTTTTACTAAACATCTGCCAGCAAGCACAATGTTGAAATACACATGGTGATAAACATTTTGGAATCCATAAGTCTTCCTGGGCTGCATTCCTGTAAACTAATGAAAACAATTTTGATGTACGTTTGGCTGGTGAGCATTTGGCCACCCACAAAGTCATCTGCTTGAAAGCGTTGTCTTTGGCATTGCTAAGTGCCTATATCTCTAAACAAATCCTTATTAGAAGTGAATCCAACATGGAAGTGTGTTGGGGAGGGAGGTAAAGATTTGGGGTAAAACTTAAGCAACATTTTAAAGCAAGACAAGTATAAAGCCCAAAGGCTATCTGACATTCCCCTGAACTGGCAAAGTCTTGGAAGTGAGTAATGAAATGTAGGTGAGATTGACTTTTTCAAACCGTGAAGCTTGCGGGAGAGTGACTGTGAGGAGAATAAGACCCTTTTTTGTGTCTACGTTGGTGGCAACAGTGGGAGGATATATCTTCAGAGGGCTGTGATGCTGTAGGTAATGGAGCTGAACACAGTGCTCACTGAAGCCTAGCCAAAACCCCTGTTTGTCAAAGACACCCTGTTTGCAAATATTAAATGGATATTGAAAGCATGGTTGTGAACAATTTGTATTTTTAGCAACAGGAAAGCAGGATAGAAAACTGTGTTGCCAAGACATAATATATGTAATACATACTTCTTCTGGAACTAATTGTTATTTTCTGAAACTACTGCTACCGTGACTGATAGGAGCGGGCTTTGTATAATGTTCACATCAGGAGATACAGGTTCTAGTCCCAGCTTTTGCGAGAAATTAAAAGAACTTTATTTCCAGTAGTGCTGCGCCTCCCCATCAAGACTGGATTGGCTTTTAGACTGCTTTGCCCTCTTTTAAAATTGCTAGCCTAAAAAGATCAAAGTGCTTTGCAGGATTTCAGGAAGTAGACACCTACATTTATTGTTACTACTGTGAAAACTGAGGGAGATGAGTATGGTAGTCTGATTTTCTAAGGATTCCACTTACTTTAATGTGTCTAATAAGATAGATGTCAGCATATGAAGGAAACAAGAAGCAAAAGTCTTCTACGACATCAGTGGGGTAAATTTCTGGATTCACAGCAGAATATCAAAGTTTGCTTTCACTGAGTATTTTATTCTCCTCTGTATATTTTCCTCAGCAAGTAGATTGCATCCTTGTGGTGCATACATAAACAATTAAAACAAAGATCTGCTGTGGGTGGTTAAAAAGTGCCCAGACCTGACTTCACAAATACAAGGTATGGATAATTTTACGGCCTTTTGAAGGC
Source organism: Balearica regulorum gibbericeps (assembly GCF_011004875.1). NCBI lineage: Eukaryota > Metazoa > Chordata > Aves > Gruiformes > Gruidae > Balearica > Balearica regulorum. The sequence goes on from NC_046185.1 coordinate 123,393,950, forward strand.
TGAATATAGAATGTGCAATCTGGAAAAATGGGTACTGATGTACCGCAAACATTAATTGGTGAATGTGTTGCCAACGCAAGCTTGCTAAAAACCAGGCTCAGTGAGGGGAAGCACTCAAGAAATCAAACTGACAGTGTGTGAGATATCCTCCATCATCAAGGAAAGCTGCCGAAGTAAAGTGAGCGGGCCGATGTGATTCCAGCTCCCGGTGCTGTGTGCCAGTGTCCGCTGGAATGTGTCAGACGACCGAATATGAATGGGCTCCAGTGGGAGGGATGGCCTTTTCCTTGCAAATATTTCTTCAGCTCTTATGTTGCCCCTCAGCAATAATGGTTGGCTTTTTATAGAACACTGTCTGATTCATCGGAAACCTTTAGGTATTTTATTGATTTAACATTTCTTCAGAGACACAGTGAAATATATGACCCATGGACAATGTGATTTTTTGAAAGCCTATGCTGATGTCGGGGGCATGTTGACTGGTTCAAGCTCTTCTGTCTTTGGAGTTCATTAGAAGTTGTTTTAAATATGCTTTCTACTCTGTTTGTGAATTACATTTCTTTTTCCACACTTGGTAAGGTGCTGTTTTACACTGCCTTCGGTGTATATTTCAAACCCACTTGCTGAATTGAGTCATTTCACGGTGAAGTAAGCTGAATGTAAGAGAAATATGCTTTGGTTGGGACACTGTGGTTTAGTATATCAAAGCAATAAAAAGCGAGGACCGGGTTGGGAAAACTTTCAGAACCCATTTTATTTATTACTTAAAAGTAATGAAGCAAAATGTAGTTGTTTGTACCCTCTGAATGTTGATCTGCCCAGCTGCTGAAATCACGGTGAAAGGTGATAGCAGGCTCTGAAAGAATTGTGTGTAGCTCATCTGAATATAAGGCTAGCTGGCAGGATACCGAATCAGAAGCTAATGCACAGGCAGGGCTGGGATTTGGCATGTGATGGAAGGGGGTTCACCACACAAGGGTTTCAGAAATAGAAGCGCAGACCTGAGCAGCCAAGTTTGTGTTAAGACATGGGCAGGCTGACTGACTGTGAAAGCTTCGGAGCATGCAGCAGCCACCACTGACCATTTGATGCTGGTGTCTAAATGTAGCTTTAACTTTAGGTTTCTATTTCTGAAAACTCTGGCCCAAGTCTTCAGGGGTTTTTAAATTGTGCTGCAAAGGACAAAACGTGTAGCAGAATAGAGATAATGGTATTCACTGTCCTTTGGCAGATTCTTTGTAATACCAACGTGTCAGGCTGAGCATCCTTCAGCTCCTGTTCCTGTACATCTGTATGTATCAAAAGAAGATGTGATTGAAGGAGGTCCTACTTTCTCCCTCCCCTTCCTCACACTTGCTTTATCTTACCAGGCATCCCCACAGGTATTATCAGGTCCTGCTATTTAGCCAGTATTGCTGCACAGTCCCCATTGTCTTTTCCCTTGTAGAGATGGAGCAAGACGACATTTGATAAGCTTAAAGTTGCTCCTAATTCACTGAAACCTTGAGCCAATAAGCTAGAAGACCATATAGTATGGCAGCACCCTTCCACACCATGCAGGGGATGGCTCAGTGATGGCACTGAATAAGCAGGCCAGAACACCGGAGTCGGTGATTGCTGGATTTGGTGGCAGAGACAGTAGCTGTTGTTGCTACAGATAATTAGCAAGATGTGGGAATAGCCCCGAGTAGAAGCAGAGGGATTTCTAAGACTGATGGGGCAGTTTCATGCTAGAGCCAGCAGTAGTGTAATACAGACTGAAAGCAGCTGGCCAGCTGGCCTTTCCAAATTCTGGCACGAGCTGTAAATCACAAGGTCCCCCCTCTTACATAAGTGGACCTACTGTAACACACACGGCTCATCTCTGAGGAGCTCTAAATAGCCAGGGCTGGAATAACTCCTGCGTCACTCCAGGTTTCTGCTGATGCGTGATAAAGTTACACTGGGATGGAAATGCCATGGTGAATCAGATTGGAGCACAAATGGTAATGACTTTTGCGCGTTTGCTTAAAGCCAGGTGATTGATGGTTCTCCAGAAAAGCAGTGTGCTGGCAAAGTCGTCTTCATCCTGCTCTCTGCAGTGGCCAACTTTTGTAGCCAGTGAGGACTGCATGTGTTGAATAGCTAGTGGATTTCCCAAAACAAAGTCTGATGAAAATGAAGCTGTGGTCTCTACCCATCCCTCCAGCACAGGCAGCAAAACTAAGGCGTGTGAAAGGCAGTGGACGTTACGGGCCCTCTAAAGGCTCAGAGTTTGTATGAGGACTTCTGCTGCCACAGGCACCCTCCCCCCTTTCTAACAAACCCGGTGTCTCAGAATTGATTCTGATGCTTTAATCTTTAAAGCAGGAAGCAGTGAGAGCAATAAAATTTAATCAGCAGAGTACTTGTTTTATCAAGTAAATGGATAATTGTGACATTTGACATTCTTATGAGACTATTTCTTGAACATTTGCCTAATTATCTCCCCCCTTTAAAAATTCTGTTCAGATTCTAGTTTAGCAGTTCACCACATAATCAGATTCAGCTTTTCTGAAACATTTTGTTGCTATTATTGTTGTTGTTATTGTTAGATAGTGCATTCTCTTGGAAATGTCAAGTATGTTGTCAAATATTGTACTAATTTCGGTTTCCTTTGTCACAGCCCTGGACTTTATTAAGGAACTACATACTGTGAGTAGGTCATTCCAGTAACCAGCTCCATCCTAAAGGGCAATGGGATCACTCGGATCAGAGGCCAGACAATCTCTGTATAGTTAAAGGGACTCTCTTAGGTCCCTTTTAACTCTATATTCTGGGTTTCTTGGATCAGCCATTTACGGCAACGGTATCTCTGCATTCCAGAGGCAGGCTTTTGGCAATGAATCTGTGTCACCTAACTATAGTTGTCAGAAGCTAGGCATTTATCAGGCTCCCTCCTAAGTTAATGGAGGAAGAAACAGCATCTCCAGGAGGCAACTTATCCCCCACGTCTGTAATAGTTAATCTTAGGATGAGTGGAATTTCCCTCTGAAAAGCCAGCTTCTCCCAGCCGATAGAGCAAACACGGAAAAAATGGCTTAGACTAGACATCCAAGATCTAGACAGCAGAAGTTAGGTAAAATTAGGCATGCCTGAGGGAAGTGTTCTGTACCTTACCAGATTGTGCAGGTTCCAAAAGCGACAGGACAAATGCGTGGACTAGGAAATAAAAATACATCATCAATGGTTCAGGAAGCTGTAACTTGCTGATGACTGGCATGGTACTTTAGGATAGCATTGCTACATGTTAACTCTGCTCTTGTTCTCTCCCCTAAGCATCCCATTCTGGCCCCCGTCATAGAGAGGATTCTGGCAGGAAGGACCTCTGGTCACACCTGCTGTGACTGCTACTACATTGCTCAATTCTACCTACATCGAATATTTCTTAGTATTCATTCAGGTGTTAGTCACAAGGGATAGATGTTGTGTGTGTGTGGAGGATTAGTATGAGGACTGTGTTTCATCCGAGTTTCCTTTCTGTTTCAAATAGTCCATAGACCATGTGCCAGCCCTCTACATGAAGTTGGCATTGAGTCCACAGAGCGTGAGCTGGTTTTCTGAATGGATGAGAAGGCAGGTGGCAAGCCAAAACAAGCTAGTTTTCAAAGCCTGTGACTGGAGAATGAAAGACACAGATGTGTAAAGAAATATCCGTACTATAGATCTAGATTGACATTAAAGAATGTGTGTCCTATCATACCAAGGTTATAAGCACAAGACAAACCTAGTTTGCCTAGCTCAAATGCTGGCAGTTCAAACTCCCTCTTAATTACAAGATTTATGCCTTTGCCTTTATCCAAAGGGCTGATCTAAAGGAATGAAAGAGTAGTTCAGTCTCTTAAGTCCCCTTGCTTCTTGTTCTCATTATCATAAAGGTACAGGTGCCAGTTAGAGTTGGTCAGACATTTTTATAATTAAAGCTTTAAAATATAATAGGGAAGCATGTCTTATACTTTTGCACCTTTGGTTGCTCCATCAAATATTGTTTGTGATCTTCATGATGAAATGAATGTGGTGGGGTGCTGAAATACTTCAAATAATTTTTCCTCAGGGTTTCTTCCTCTTGATCTCCATTTTTGTTTTAAAAAATTGCTTTCCCATGGTGCAATGTTTTGTGAAGTTCTGGCAGTGTCACCCAGTAGTTCAGAGATTAGTCCCGAATCATCCGCAGGATGAGGACTTGCAGGTGTATGTTATGTGTGGCTGGAACCCCTCTGATCTGCCAGCATCTCTGCTGCTTATCCCAGGGCCACTGGAGAGTAAGGATGGCTCATTTAGTGTATCGATGGCAGGGCACCTGGAGCTTTTCATTCATTCAGAAACTGATTTTCCTCCTTTTAGAGTTTACTAGTCTATCAGAGTGATTTCATGTTGAGGCTTGTCTCACAGCTTCCAATTTATTCCAACTTATCTTTAAAAAGACCAGGAAACATTTTGGTCCCGCTGGACTTGATAGGAAGAATCTCAAAGGTACTCCAAGTGGAGCTACAAACATCTCTTCTCTTGCACCTCCGACCTCGTAGATGATCTCGTCCTTTCCCCTCGTCCTCCTCCTGCCTCCTTTTCAAATACACTCACGTTTTCTTGCAGGCATTTTGTCCTCTCAGCAGTCCCACAAACGCTTTACGTGCTCTGCACTCTGCCGGTAAGTGCCCACTTGGTGGTGGTTTGTGCTGGAGTAGTTTGCTCGCTACCTGGTGTGTCCTGGCAGGTGGGGTGTTCCTCTTCAGAGAGAGGTGAAGAAGCACTGCTGTCCTTGCACGCAGAGATCAGTAATTTCCTTACCAGTGGAGCAGTGGCTTTAGTGCTCCTTCATTGCCTGCCTACTGAGACTGACAGTTCAGATTATTGTGTATGTTCAGAGAGATCTAGGAAGAACATAACAAGTTCCCTGTGCCTCGGAAGTTACTCCTTTTACAGCACCGATTCTGCGAGATAGGCATATACTGTTTATATGAAGAAAATAAATCAGTATGTGTTTGTTTTGGGAATACAACATCATAGAATAGGTTTAATTTCATTGCAATGCTATCAACATTGATAGCAAATATCTTTAAGGCAGAAGAGATGGGTAATGTATTTCTTCTTTTTCTCTTATCATCTTTGTATTGTTTTCCCTTCTATTTGATCCTGCTGCTATAGACTGAGAACTTTTGTGCAAAGCACAAAGACAACTTCAGCTCTCATCAGATTACTCAGTGCCTAGCAAAACTGGATTTTAATGGGCGCTTGATGTCATGTTGGAAAAATATTATTTTGTGCTGCTCCATGGCAACATTATTTTCACATTCAAATCCTTGAAAAAAGTGCTTTCATGCTGATTGGATCAAAAACTGGATCTCACTTTTAGAATATCTATGAATCTTTTAATAAGGCCGTACTGAAAGCATTGATTATGGTTATATGTCCAGCAAAGTTAGCTGAATTAAAACAAATTATGAATCTCTCTTGAACCACGCTTGTTTGAAGTAGCACAGGTAACCCTCCTTCAGGTGCACGGGATACTTTTTGGATGCTACGTTCCTGCTCTGTTGCACCTAAGCATTCAAACAGAATCAAAAGGAAAATGCTCTGGAGTAAACACAAAAAATCCACACAGCTTTTATGGCTGTGCCTACCAAGCAGTGAGGAGGCACAGCATGAATACACTTACCACAAAGTATCCTGTACACTAAGGGCACTTCTGCAAATGGGCAGGCTTCAGAGGAATTCACAACACCCTTCTCTTTCAAAGTCTTCATTAAAACAAATATTTTTCTACTTACCTGCGGCATTTCTGCAGTTTTTCAGGAGAGCATTCGTATTTATCTTAACCTCCTGGGAGGAAATTCAGCTCCATTCAAAAGCCAGGAAAAGGTACAGACAACCATTTATGTCTCACTTAAAGCCTTGTTTTGAAGGTTTAAGTGCAATTTTCTACACGGAGATGAATTTTATTCTCCAGTAGTTCTAAGTATGCTGTTAAAACTGGCTATATGTCACACTGAAGGGACAGCTCATCTCATGGTCCCTGTGATGTTCCTTAACCTTTTCACACACGCGCTACCTATAAAATGCCTTTACCCAGAGCAGAATTGCATCTTGCTTGCTTGCTTCCTTCAATAATAAATAGGCCATATTTGGCCGGCCAGAACAAGTCTTGAATTTAAGATTAATTCAGCAAATTATGTTGGCTGAAACAAACAAACAAACTAAAAAGAAGAGATAGAATTGTTGACAAGAATAGTTCTGATATTTTCCAAACAGGAGTATTTCAGCATTAGGGATTTGATTCAGAAAGGACCTTAGATACCACTTGCAACAATAAAGAAGAGGGTGATGCCTTCCTTTTCTCCATTGATAGCCCATATTCCAGTGGTTCTTGCTTGGGATTTAGTTGAGGAAGCTGAACCTAAATCACAACAGTGGTTCTCACATCTTGGAACAGTTCTTGTTGCTCATCTCTAGGATGTTGCATGCTGAATCCTCCTGATATAACATTTTTACTGCACAGTAATACAGAAGCATTTATGGCAGCAGATAGCTTTCTTTACAAGTAAGACCTGAAACCATCCAGAGTGATTCTCACTGTCCCTCTCTTCTCAAACAAATATTTGAATACGCTCTATAGTAAAGGTAATTTTCAAATTGAAAACAAACAGTTTAGTGTTGAGTCAAAACATTTTTTCCATTTCTTGTTTTGGCAGCTGAACCAGAAAAATTGGTTATTTTTGCTTTTTTTCATGACTAGGAAGAGCTTCAGAAGAATATGCTTTTAGTAATATACATATTAATTATGATGTGCACTATTAGATGCCAGAGCAAGAAGCTTTAAGCAGGTTAAACAGAAGTTTAAATGGAGTATATTATGCAGACATAGCTATTTCAGCTGCAAACTCCCACCAAAAGTAAAATTGATGTAAAATCTTATAGACTTTTAATTAACAAGATATAGCTGAATCACCTTACTGGATTGCTGGGGTAACAGACCCGCCCTGTAAAAATCTTTTGTGAATAATTTTCCAGTTTCCCAGGAACCTGGATGTAGTAAACAAACCAAGAAGCGGGCCTGTTAAAATAATTAAGATAAACCAAGTACTGAATAGCCCTCAGCTCCAGGTTCAGTGAAAATTCTGTCATTAAAACAACAGGCTGGAGGGAGAACCATTAATATGTAAATGGCTGGTCATCCTCTGCTGCAGCTGTAGCCCCTTTTCTGGCTATGGCAAGAATAAGAGAGAATTCAGTGCCTGCAAAATGGATCTGGTGCTGATAATTATTGAAAACCAGCTGTGCTATTTCCTTTGTTAAAATCCTGTTACACGGTAACTTTTTGCAGGTCCCCAAGAAGTATTCCTTTTCATACAGAGCTTTATCTTTGGTGCAGAATCAATACTTTTCATCTTGTGGCTATGAAAGTGTGCTGAAGTAGGAAAAATTGCACAGCTTTTGCTTTTTTTGTTTGTTTTGGTTTTGATTTTGGGGTTTTTTTGTTTGTTTTGTTGGGGAATGTATTCCTGAAGATCCCCAAAAGCATGTTCCTTAATATAGGCTCATTTTCCTCCTACCCAGCCTCTAGCCTCAGCATTTACAGCTCTCCTCTGTCCACCAAGTCCATTATGTTTAAAATTAAACTTCTGCTAGCATTTTGGGCAGCATGTCCCAGTTGTCTCATAAGACACTCCCACATACAAGGTATCCTCTTTTTAACAGTTGTATCAGCTATCTTAGATGAAGATTACTATATACCAGCTTCTCCTTCCCTGTCTGTCACCCTCAGGAAACAACATTAAGGGCTTCTGCTTGAATTGTTACCATGTCCGCTGGGTTGCTAAGCACATTTTAAATGTAGGCTGTCATTTCTTTCTTCACTTCTTTCTCCCTCCTCTCTTTTCCTCCTCTCGTCTCCAAGTCCATTTGTGATATGTTTGTGGAGTTGCTCTTCAGCTTCATTAGAGCATTGATTTTTTTTGGTTAATTTATCTAATTCCCAGTCAAATGAGGACATGGTACTTGTAAATCATTTAGTTTCTCATTAATCTCTTCCAGTGCTGGCTCTATTTTTCAGCTGTCTTCCTATTTACTATCTCTAGCGAAAAATATCCAGTGTTCCCATCACTTGTCACAAGTAATGTCACGGTTGCTGTGGATCCATTGGCCTGAATAATCAACATGATTTTTTTTATTAGAAATCAAAATATTTGCTGCTGCTGTAGAAAGCCACATCTTAAATCCCATGCAAGGAAGTTCACTAAATGAAATGCAATAAACAGAAGATCTAAAGCCTGGCGTTACTTTGTGCCAAATCTTATTCATTAGTTTTTCTTTAACAATAGCTGTAGAATTTTAAGATGCTGTTTAGAAGAGCAGAAATCCTGAGAGCTGCATCCTTATGCCTTGATACCTCTCTGGCAGAGATCCCATTGAGATGAAAGGAACAAGGACTTCAGCATTCACTTGAGAAATGCAAGTATCAGCTTAGTCAAATCCACAGATAAAGAATTCTCTGCTGCTATCCTTGACTATAAAACACTGGTATCACATCAGACTTAGAAGCTGCTTACAGGTAGAATGGCAGGCCAGGCAGGGTGCCTACTCATATAGCAAACTAGCCAGAAAATAATTTTCTCCTGAAATGAAGAAGTGCTTCTCAGGGCAATAGGTGGTACTCCCCCTTCCGAGTCAGCACCAAACAGTGCTCTAGCAGGGTAGGAAAGAGAATTAGGCTAAATTCCCTCCTGAAGGGAAGGGTTGTCATTGCCCATAGCCGTTACATTAGTTTTATTGTTGAGGTAGAACGGGCCTCACCTTTAATGTTCCCTCACCAAATCTATCCTTCAGCTGCATGAGAAGAGTAGACTCTTGTATCCCCTAATATTGCTCTGTACTATATGACAGCTTTTTCAAAGTGGCTTTTGTTGCATCTGAGATGTTTGCAGCTTATTTCTGTAAAGCATATATATGCTTTGTGATCTTTAGATCATTAATCTCAGCCACTGGTATTATCTTATTTTGAAAAGAGACAGATTTTGCCAATAGACTCTTTCTTGGTGTCACTCAGCCTGATTTTTTCCATAGGCTTTGTGCAATAGTCACTGAAAACAACTTCAATGCCATGTTTATTTTAGTCGCCACTCAGTGACTCATCTTCCTCTGACTGTAATGGGATTTAAGGAGCATTTAATGTTCTCTGCCATGTAAGGGGCAGTTTCTTAGCCAAGAGAATGATAAGCATCTTAGACTTACTATAGATAGAGATGTTAGGCTGATGGGAAGGATTAAACCACGTACACATTTTGTATTTGAGACAGCAAATAATAAATACTTCCTCTACAAGAACAGAAGTCCTACAGAGGAAAGATCAGGCCACTTCGTTTCTTCATGTGGCAAAAATATCAGAGGACATGGAAGAAATCAGTGAAGCTTTGTTTGTAAAGCACACACCGGTTAAATTGCTGCCCCTTGCTGATCAGTGTAATCCTTTTAATGAGGCTAGGTAAGCAGAAAGGAGGCGGTAATGATGCTGATGACTCATAGATTTCGCTCTGTGAAAGAAAACAAGCAGAAGATGGTTGTCTAAACAGTACAGTACAGTGACTCTCCAGGTGTCCTTTTCACCTGTAAAATGCCTTTTTTTTTGGATAGCAAGCTAACCAAACTCAGAGGCTCCCAGTGTCCCTGGGTACAAGTGCTGGAATACAAATCAGTATAGTGTAAGAGTGTGAGATTTGTTATGTTTCAGCCACCCCTTTGGCTTGCAGTATGCATTTTTCTTAAGACTGGATTTGTGTTGGTCCTTTCTGTTTACAGAATGATGCAGGAGCACAACAGCTCGGAGGCTAGGACCAGCATGCAGAGACATTGGGGCACTTTGTTCTGCTCTGCCATACAGGATTTAACCCATCTTTCTTGGTGAAACTTCCCTGATCTGAGGATAAGGGACAGTACATCTTTTACACCCCCTCATTCTCTTTTTTTTTTTTTTTTTTTTTGTAAAATAATTAAAGATTTGGGAGTTATGCTTTGTCTTCAGTGATTCCCCCATGGAGAGTCCTGGGACACCATCCCTTCACCAACATTGATTTCACTGCAAAATTTGTAGTCACTTCTATAGACCTAGGAATGAGAAGTCCTTGGGGAGAACCCTGGCTGCTAGGTGACAGAGTCAGGTTACTTACATTCACCCAATGAGCTTTTAATTTTTTATGCAAAGTAAAGCAGGCTCAGCCAGAAAGATGGTAAGGACTCCTGCCACATAAAATAGCCAGATGCTTGTGGTAAGAACAGTTTCCTGGAAAGACCAGTTTGAATCCTATCAGGCAGAAGATGGCTTTGAATGTGTGTTTTCTGCTGCTGCATTTGCTGAAGTTACCACTAGATTGTAGTACAAAAGGGAGAGCGGTAGTTCATCTGTTAGCTGTGCTTCAAAAGACAGGAGTAACACTCTTCCTTTAGACATGCTGATAGACCACCACCTGGATCACCTGTCAACTGGAAAACCAACTGGTGGGACCTAGCCAGGCTTGGCACTTGATTGCCAAGTGATGTTAAGTATCCGTGTGCATGCTCAGAAGTACTTTAGATACCTGGGGAACACTCACGTTTACACTTGAGTCCCTTGAGGGACTTGAGGATTTATATGGCAAGTGGGGAAGGAGGCAGCCAGCAGTTTTATGTATCTCAGCTTCAGGGCTGGGTGGCAAATACAGAGACAAGTGAAATGTAGATGCCCTAGCCTTTTTGTGCATCTGGTACTTAGTAGCTTTATCACTTGAACAACATGGCCTTCTGCCATCACAACCTCATGCCAAGGAAATCACAGTAATGTATGTTTGGTGCCAGCTGTACAAGTTACACAAACAAAACTAGTTAGAGGAAAGTTTAGCAAATCTGACTGATTTCTGCAGGGGAATTTTTTTTTCACCTGCAAGGCTTAATTAGTAGGACTCCAGATTGTAACAGTGCAGTGCTTGAAAACGTGTTGGATTGCGTTGAGACATGTGGTTTTTTAATGGGATGCTTTCATATGCAAGTTTTGATGATACAGTGAAGCTGTTGAAAAATCCAGCAGCATTTCCTCAGACAGCTCCAGCTTATGCACACCGCTTTGGATATCGGACCCCATTTTGTTGTGGGCCTGAAAGTTTCGCATTTGACTTCTTTTTCTTCATACAGTTCTTACAACAGTTTTATATTTTTATTTGTCACTATAGAAATCTACATGACCTCTACTATAATCTTGGATAGTTGTAGCAGGTTCAGTACAGCGTATGTTCAAATGTACAAGGTAGGTGAGAATGTCATCTGCAGTACAGAACATCTCTGTGTTTTGCCTGGGGAGCTGTTAGCCTACTCTGCACAAGAAAGCAGAATGCAGTACAGTGCATTTCACAGTGCATAAGGCTAGCTGAGCACTTGGTAATATTTTTCACTTTCTATCAATACTCTAGAAAGTATTGTATAGAAATAGTATACATATTTCTAAGCAACAGTGCATTTTTGCACATTGGGAAATATAATAATTTTCTTCTGCTTGTCAAGATGTGCCACTTACGAGCATGGGGCTTCAAAGGAGGCCATTTAAAAACATAATTTTCCAGTCTGGATTGGCACTTACATGCCCCCCTAAAAGCGAGTCATTGAGACTGCATTTTTGAAATCCTGCTAAAAAAGGCAGTATCTCTCTCCTGACGTGTCTGTGTGCTTACTGCTGGAAACCAGTTAAACCAAGGGAATATTTATAGCACCAGTGAGAGAATAAAGTTGGTCCCTTAACTGTGAGAGAACCCATTTCAGTCCTGTCAGCTCTCTCCTTTCTTAGTTGAACATCAGAAAGCAAGTTCCATTCAATGGTGGCTTCATGCTGCTCTCTGCTGCTAGCTGAAACTTCAGTCATTGTCAGTGTGAATCAGTTATTAGACCCTTCTGCCTGTACTGGCTGCAGCTCATGCTCTTGATCCCTCATCTCTTGCATCTAACATCCACTTGCCTGCTTGATTGTGTAATGCTTCATGGAAGTTTTCTAGTCCATCTATGTGTAGGAGATTTTAAGTATATGCTAATTTTATTGTAAATTATTGACAAGTTGAATACGGAAAGATCTGTTTGTATAATGCTTTTGATACCGGAGAAATCTGATCAGACATTTTCCATTAAGGAAGCCTCTTGTCCTGTTTTCCCCTCTTTGTATGCTTCATTGAGAGCGTCTCCTGCTTGGCAAATGGTCTGAGAAACTAAGAACTAGCCCCCACAGTGTTCATACCTGCAAATACCAAGTTTAGGCAGCTCAGACTGACTCATTATGTTGGTGTCTGCATGTTTGGCCCTGTGGTGACCATCACTAATTCCTTCGCTGCAGTTTAGGATGGGGAGGCCCAGTGAACGCCTTCTGGGACATGCTCAAGAGAGCCCAAAGAACAGCGGTTAAGGCAGCTGGATGTCATTAATTAAAACCATAAGTAAATTTCCTTAGCTAAACCTAGTAGCAATCCTTCTTTGACCTTTCAGTTATTATGCGTTGTTACTAGGATTGGTTTTAGGATGTTATTAGGATGACTGTCATGAGGATTAAGGGCCCCAAGCTCTTTTCCTCCTAAAAGGATAACGTGTTCTTTTTATTTTAGATTAAGGAAATCACAGACCTGTCAAATCTCATGATTGCTCATGAGGTTCCTGCCACGGCATCACATCTTGTTTTCCTCACCTGCCTGTCCTTTGCTGCAGCCATCCACTGTGTAACACCCTGCGCTTTCTCCTGCTTTGTGGAACCTGATGATGGAGGATGTGAACGACCAATGTGATCTGTAATCTGCCTGTAGTGGCACCTAGTGCATGGGTCGGTGGAAGGGCAAGGCCATGGTGCTACCATGAAGCACAGATATGCCCTCTCATGAGATCCAATATTCAAAGAGACTTTCAGAACTTCTTCAGCAGGAGCCTTTTACCAAGACCCCTCCCAGTCACAGGCTTACCAGATCCAGTCCACTATCACACTCTGAAGGCTCTGGCACTTGAATACTGGGAAAGAAGCAGCTTGCAAAGACTACCAAAAAAAACCCAACCCAAAAACCCCAAAGCAAAATAAACCTTCAGTGAAAGCTATGTGAATACTTTCCTTAATTGTCAGAAGTGACTCTGATACAAAATGTTTGCTATGCTAAGGAGTCTGAAGGCACAATGCACAGAAAATGTACTTTGGCTGCATAAATCACAGAATTTGAGAATATTACCAGTGTCCCCTGTGCAGACCCTGTTGATTATCTGTGCTCTAGAGAATATAGTTTTTATTTCCCTCCTGCAAACTGATCTTGTACACACTTGTCTGACATATGAACTTTCAAAAAAAAATTTGATTTATTTTTTTCTCTCTCCAGAGCTGACAGCCTGAGTTCCTGCCAGAAATTAAATCCAGGTTCTTTGATTCATGACCATGTCTCTTTCCCATTATGCCTGAGCACTGATACCCTAAACACTGAATTCTGGGAATTTGATTCTGAACTTCACAGTCTTGGCCTCTCCATCTGTGTGCACATACCCAATGCGTACTATGTCCTTATGTGCTCAGAACTGGTATCTCTGTTTAGGGATTCTTGTCTGATATTTCTGGGACTTGGAATTTGCTCTTTTGGATTCTCTTGGCAGAGAGACCTCAACCTGGCCCTCTGCCTGCTTCCTTTGGCCTTTAGCTTTTGCTGTGGTATGTTCTTCTTTCCTGAGACCTGTCTTCATCTCAGCTGTCTGGGAGAACTCTGTGACTTTTCCCATCCTTTGCCCTCTGGTTTTGCAGGGACTCTGACCTGATTGTGATCTGCACAGGTCACTGATGTTGCAGGGAATGGAGTTTCTGAGAAAACTTGCTCTCAATGTTCTTTTTTTTTTTCCTCCATTTCCTTTCCCAAGTATCCATCTTAGCACCTTTGCTTTTCACTTGGCCTTGATTTAATATCTCATGCAACTTCACACTTTGCCCACTTCATAGTATTTCATCTACCTGCTGATGTTAAACAATTCAAAATGTCTTGCAAAGCCCTGATTCAGTTGTAACCTTCTGAAAATAAAAATATAGAGAACATTTCCTGAAGAGGAATCAAAACAAAAGAGTTAGATACTGTCATATTATTGTTTAAAAAAACTCCTAAATATTCACATCCATTGCACTTGAGCATAGATTGCCAGAGCTGAAAATGTCCTTATTAGATTAAACATTGTGGAAAAAGTTCACATGAGATCATTAATGACTTTAAAATACAACAGTTAATTTTCATTTCCCTTCCTCTTGAAAAAAATGTAATTTGGTGATCTGAACTGTGATGATCTGAACTCTTTCAGTAGAAGTTTTACAGATTTCCTAACCAGTGTCAGATGATTTTCATTGTTGGAAAAAGTTCTAGTTCTATCACACCTAAATATATACCTATTCTCTTTCAGAAAACTTCTTAAAAATAAGTTCTCTTGACCGAGATTCAATTATTAAAATCGCTTCAGTCTCAGTGAGGAGACTCACTAAGCTCAGAGAGAGATCAGAGCCCTTCATCTGGTAGATAAGTACACCTGTAAGTGTACTGCGAAGCCTAAGATGCATCCAAGGTTGGCTTCCCTCTCTATCAATGGATTCAACACAAAGCCATCCTGAGGGCTTTCCAGGTGGCAATTAGTGCAGCAATTTGGCTTTAAGTCAAGCCTCTGCTGCACAGTACTGTAAGGATTGTGTAGGGGCAGTGTTTCTAATGCTACATAAAATGGGCCAGGGAGTATTCTCTATGCTTAGGCCAGGTAGTGTAGCCTAGCTCATGTTCACATAGATACATTCTCTTTCCCTCTTCAACTATGATGATTGAGCCCAAATGGCTTAATAAGAACACAACGATGCTGTTCCACCCCAAAACTGAGCCCGGGTAGGATATGGGAGAGTGGGAGTTAGCATGGGTGAGAAATGGGCTGGGAGCATGCTAACACCTAAATGGCATCGATGATCACGGGCCAGGCCTCAGGTCAGTACCCAGCCCTGCTTAGTTTACAGTATATAGTTTTTAAGATTGAACTTCTTGAGTATTTTAAGTTCCATTGTAACACACTGTAACGATGATCACTGTGATGGCAGGGTCACAATGATGACAATTAGCAACAAGGCTGACCAGCAAAGAAAAGAACCTTTGCTATTAATGGCTAACAATTTCCAGCAACAGTAAAGAAACTTCATGGAAAAAAGGTGTGAATACTTACTCCACTTACTCCATTGGCTTTGAATTGGTTTCATATTCTGTGACTATGAATGTGTAAGTGGGATCAGACTGGAAAACCTTTGCTCCTTCAAGCAAAAAAAAATGATGACCAGATGCTGCCTTTGCCTTAGAACTGTTGCCCTAGTTTTAATCCCAAGTAGCTTCTTTTTGGACCAAAATAGTTTATTCCCATAGAAACTCTGCATTTGCATGTTGCTGCTCTGAGCCAAGTCCTTTCAGGCTTTTGCCTTGAGGTACTCTGTCCTGTACAATTTTGATCACGTAGCCACAATCCTATGCTTCAGTACAAGACTTCCTTTTCATTCCTAAAAATGTATGTTTTCCAGCTCAGTTATAAGATGACCTAACAAATATATCTCCTGTAACCTCATCTATTTGTTTAATGGTCAGTGCAGCCCAGCAATGAATGTCAGAAATTTCACTCCTTCAGTTGCAGAGGAAAGAAGCAGAAGTTCAACATATGGCATGTCAGGGGTGGACAGAGAAGCATAGGCCTAATTAGCATTCCCTAGATGATTTTCATCCAGTTCATTTTTTTGTATCTTGACAGGGCAGTATTGTTTTCATAGGTCTCTGATCTGAAAGTCATAAGTGTCAAACTCGATCAGTGTTCTCTTCCTCTGTGTTGTGACTGTTATCTTAATTTATTTTTCTGCTTTTAGAAGAATAATGATCATGCACTCACTTGGGTTAAAATATACAGGCATCTGGGAATTCCAGGTCATATTTTTTGCTGGAAAATTCCAGTTAAAATGTTTTCTGATAAACAATGAAGTTGATAATACCTTTGAATTATGGTGGGGTTTTTTTTAGTAATATTTGATCATTTGGAGGTAAGTTTTATTTATCCAGGAAGAGGTATGAGGAAAGAGCTTATTATGGTACAGCTTTGTGTGTGATTGTCTTTGGCTCCAATCCTGCAACTTGATCTTTGCAGAGGGACTTCTCTGAAGGCTGTATGGAGGCTCTTGAGGTCATGGACGATGTTTCTGCATTAAGTAATGAAACTCAACACATAGACCTCTGGGGTACCACTGGCCTGCACTCACACATGCAGATGGTGCACAGATGCTAGCCCAGCGCTCTGCAGAGCCCTCGATCAAGCAGTACTGACCAAGAGCCACTGGTTATGATCAGCTACAACATGGTGCACTGAAGGTAGGCCTTGACTAAAAAGGTTGGGAGTCAGTGGTCTGCAATGTCCCACACTGAAGACTTTTGTAATGCTTTTGTTTCCCAGTTGAGTTGTTCACAGGTATGACTAAATCATTGCCAAATGCATGGGGATAGTCCCGCAATCCACTTTGGGGTTTGGCTTTGACCTCAACCACCTCAGCCAGAAAACAAAGGTCCCTCCTCCATTCTCCATCCACACACAGAGCCTGTACAGTTTAGAAATAGCTAATAAATAGTAATAGGTAGTAAGTGGCAAGTAATAAGTAATAATTCCTTCTGACAAGGGGGGGAGCTCCTGACAGGCTTGTTCAGAGACTGAAGAATTGGTCTATTTGGTCTGCCCCTGAAGAGAGAAGAGGACAGGAGGTTGCCCCACTGGGAAACTGCAGAGCACAGTCCTGGTGATGAACCTGAGCTGGATGCAGTAAGCAGTATAGCTGAAGGAGTAGAGAGGGGCAACCTTGCCCACAATCCTTCTTCTGGAGCTAGACTGCTAATTTCCTTTCATCACAGATAGCTCTACTCAGACTATGGCCAAGCAAGGGAATGTGACAAGTGATAACAATTTATCACCCATTTGGTGAAGCTGCTAGAACTGTGTGTTTGCAGTTAAGGCTAATCAGTTGCTAAGAAAACAGCTGCACTGGTTTAAGCTCTTGTAGCCTCTTTGCTGCTTGGTACCCTCCCTCTGTTAGCAGTTACTATTCCTGTAGGAGACCTGGCAGAAGGAAAAGTGTACCCAGGTCTCCACCATTCACAGTCTGGTGTCTTAGTGGAAACTCACGTTCTTTGGTATTGTGAGCTATCAGATGTATTGGCAAATAAGGTGATTCTGGTTTAAACTTGGTGAACAGGATTTAAACTAACACACTTCATGTTTAAATCAACTTAAATTTTACATTAAATTAATTGAAAATCATGCTTTTGGTTAAACTAATGTTACTTCATTGTGAAGTTAAATCCTCAGATTCACACCTGAATACTCAGAAATGTGACCTCTTGTGGAGATTTTTTTTCTTTATCATGGAATTACGAATTTGCTGCAGAGAGAAGTAACAGGTTTTGGTACGGCACCATCATAAATGTATGTTACTTGAATCTTTATTGCACCAGATCAAATGCTTCTATGCAAACTGCAAAAATGAAATCCAAGAAAATTGACTTCATTAAGGTATAAATGGAACTATTTGCTGTACTTACAAAGACATTGCCAACCTGTTTTTGGCATAAAATGTGTCTTTTACAGCCTATCTTGGCACACGCATCTCCTGCCTCCCAATTATGAATGCCTTGGGGTGACCAAGTAAGCAATAATTCCAGCTGCTCCTGACAGAAGAAGACACTGCTGCACTGCATTATTTTCCTGATGAATGTATCTTCCCAATAAGCTGAAACAGGCTTTGCATCAGCAACATCTGCAACAACAGGGATTTAGAAAATGGGTCAGGTATGTTGATGGATGAAGGAGGGTGTGTGTGAGCACATGTATAAATGTGGATCTACTTTTGTCTTCATATTTTCCTCCAAATACCTTGCTAATTGATTCAGGTCCTCTGGCAGTAGTCACAGAGGGAGCTTTCAGTATAAAGTGCTTTACGTAGAGTTTTAGTCACCATGGCTGAAAAATCTGACTCTGTTATAGTTAATAGCAATTCATTTTCTTGACTTGCATGGGGACAGCATTTCTCCTTGTAATCCCTAAACTAGTTCAGGGCAGGATATAGGTAACACATTGATTATGCTATTTGTCCTCAGCACTACTCTTTACTATTGGCTCTGGAATTGTGTATGTGGCAATGACAGTAGGTTGCTTGAGGTTAAAAAACGTCTAAAATAAGATGACAAATTTCAGGAGGGAAAGGACTAAAATCTGCAGACCAAGGATTACAATCAGCTAAAGAAAG
This sequence comes from Balearica regulorum gibbericeps, assembly GCF_011004875.1. Classification (NCBI taxonomy): domain Eukaryota; kingdom Metazoa; phylum Chordata; class Aves; order Gruiformes; family Gruidae; genus Balearica; species Balearica regulorum. The sequence continues at coordinate 123,412,272 of NC_046185.1, forward strand.
AGACAGACGGAAAACCTGTGTTGTTTTGAGTCTGGTGTTAATATATCAGGCAGGAGGATGTTTTGCGAAAACATCTGCAGTGTGAAGTTTGATTCCCTGGGGTGTGAAAGGAGATAGTGGAAGCAGCTGCAGTCAGACTGAGAAATCTCTGCTTTTCTTCTTTATTTTAACAGCAATATTGAGCTTATGTTGTGTTGATGGCTCTGGAGGCTGTCTGGTTTTCTTCTTGCTGGCTGGGCAGGGGAGATTTGGAGCACGCTTCCTGGGAGCTGCCCATTAAGTTGGTTAATGCCTAAACTGGAAGTGCTACCTAGAGGGAACAGGGATCTTGAAGGAAGCACCTCAGCCATCGCATTTAGTCCTTTGCAGTAGCAGGCAGCCCTGTGATAAATGTTTGCTACAGATGAGTCAACAGATACGCTACTCTGTGTATATCCTAGGAGCCACAGGACACTTTCCCCAACCTTGTAAAAATGTAAAAGACCATAATACAAAAGGCAGAACCACAAAAGTGCACCGCACCACAGGGAAAGAACAGAAGAGATTGGGGTATTACCACTGTGTTCAGAATCCAAAGTATCAGGACAATTTGTCCCCTAAAGAAGTCTAGAAGATCCTACAAAGTAAACAATCCCTCACACTATTGATAGAGACCAAAACCTTCCAAGCCTTCCCTGCCAATCTGCTCTGAAAGAATTTTTTGGCCACAAACCTGGCGACCAGCTTAACCCTCGATGCCTGAGCAAGATGCATCATGATTTGGACAGCTGTTTATCCTCCATGTCCATTCAGTTTTCTCACTGGCTTTTATCTTCCGAGACAGTTAATGAGGTTCTCTGTTCATAGCGATTATGGATATAGTGATAGTGAGACACTAGAAACTATTTTAACACAGACTTTCAGACCCATCTTATGCTGACCATTTACCCACCACTACAGAGATCTTGTTGCATCATGTAAAAAAATATTCTGAAAATAAGTTAATTTTTTAAATGTTTGTTTGTTTTCTTGTTAGACCTTGCTGCAGGGTGAAGGAGAAGGGGCTCATTAGAGACTAGCACAGGAATCTTGTGGGTTTGCTTTCCTGTGTTGCCACCATATATGTCTATCTTCTTTTTCACTGTTGTTGTCTATAGTAGGGGGAACTGCTGTCAAACTAGGTTAACTTTTAGACTCTTTATCATAGACAATGTCTCTTAAAATTACCCTATAGGATTTCAAGGCCACTAAGGGCCATATGCTTCTAGCCTTTAAACAAAATGGAAGAAAGCAGATGTGTAGACATTGTAAAAGAGAAATCAAGTGAAAGCTTCAGCTCATTCTTTCCATCAAGAGGTTGAACATAATATTCTGAAGCAGAACACAGCAAAGGGGGGGGCTGTGAAAGAGTCCATTAATACTTATGTTGTCCTGGGGCAGAAACTGGCATTTCAGCACACAAATCACCAGCTACTTTCTAAACAGATGAACTGAACTCTGAGTTGCAAACCTTTGAAAGTCGCATACATAGTTCCCAATAGATGGAAAAGATTGGGTTTATAATGCCTTAATATATCACAAGTTCCGTATTCTTTTTAGTGCTAAGTAGATTCTGGAAAACTCCTGAATGCAGTCCTGTTATTCACCATTTTGCTGTAACCTTTCTACTGAATTGATTTTTTTGGACTGCTAAGAGAGAAATACTAATTAGCTCTCTCCATTTTTGATAGCTTGCCTTATTATAAAACTAATTAGTGTCTGACTTTTATTGTTGTGAGAATTAGAATACTGAAAAAAGTCTCAGAGTAACAAAATTAAAACTATGAGATTTTCCTAATGATTCTGTGCTGGGTCAGACACTTATGTATTTCTTCCTACAAGTTTTCATTTTCTTTGGAAAGGAAAAAGAAATGAGAGTACTCTTTGGGATACCTGAAGTTCTGTTACTGCACCAGTTCTTAAAACTAGCCTCTGAGAAAAATGGAGCAGTAAAGTGTAAAAGATACTCAGAGCTAGGATTGTTAAGTAAAAAATCCAGTTTGCTATCAATAGAGGTTTCTGCTTGAAAACTAATGGCAGAATTATTATCTTTATTCTAGTACTGAGAATACTGAGGAATGTATTTGTCATCTGAAAAGGAACCAAAGCATCTAGAATAGATCAAAAGCCCTTATTGCCACTCTGCGACTGTAAATGAACTGAGTAACAAGGGACTAGGATTAAAGAATATATTAATGGATTTACAGAGAAGGGTCAAAAATAGTAGAAGTGCTGTCTTTTGATGGGCCAATACTGTAATAAAAAGCAAATGGCTGTAAAGGGTCATCTTGAAAAACTGGAAGTAATCTGAGGTACCTAATTTTGCTACAGTGGGTCAATTTATGTTAGGAGACTATATTAATGAAATTTTATTGAGTAGTTTGAAACTGTAGGGATTGACCTTTGAAGAGGAATCAAATAGTTACACGACTAAGAAGTTCTATATGAATATAAGTAGCCCTATTTTAAAAGGCATATGCTGATTTGAGCTACTGATTTAGCACTTCTAAATACCAGTGGTAAGAGAATCTGTTTCAGTGATTGTGTTAGTAGTTCAGACATAGAAAAACTACACTGATACTAAAACTGTGTCTAAACAAACCTTTATAGGTTGCTTATGCGCAGGATGCAACACAGATGATGTAAAATTACGTATTTTGGTTTTATGTTGCTGTCGACATTAAATGTTTGAAGATGGTTATGACTCAGGAGGGAATGTAACTGGTTTTAATGGACCACAGTTGGTTGTGAAGTATATAATTTAACGGCATCTTTATCTCTAAAAGTGTTCTATACCACTCTGTATTGCTTTATGTAAATAGGTACTAAAAGAATGCGTTAAAATGATGCATTTTCTCTTCATTTCATTTTTAACACTATGTATATTTATACATTTTAGGTTTATATATTTGTCAGATATTTCCTACAGTTCAGTTTATTTGTAAAATGGTATTGGCATCTTTTCTAAAACAAGGTGGAAGTTCATTTTGATTTCTTTCCATTGCACTGCTGGCAGGCCTCGTATTTTGTGACTGATTTGGCTCCATTCTTTCTGATATGCCTGTAGAGTAAGTCTTTGTATTTGTATTCTTCTGTGTTGTTGAGTACAGAAGACTATACAGTGTTGTCATCTCTACTAGTTTGAATACAACTGGCAGAGTGAGCAATCACAGTCTGCATTTCTTTACCTGTGAAATCAAAAGACACCCCAAGAGAAAAGATGTCTTGGCAAAGAATGCCTTAGAAGTTTAAATGGAGGGTGTCTCAGGAGAAAACCAGTTCTGAATGATTAAATAAAAAAAATATTCTTGGAAATAATGAATCCTTCTTCCTACCTGGGCAGCCTGATACCAGCACACTTCATGAAAGAGTCTACATAACTGAAAGTCACAGGACTTTGAACCATTTCCCTCAAGCTTCAACTTTTGGTTTGCAGCTGACTAAGTTTTCCTCTACTTTTCTTCCTTAAAAAAAAAAAAATCTCAAAAATAATGTGTGAATTGCTGTTTTCAAGAGACCAGTTCACATAATCCTAACATCTAATAGTGCTCCCAAAGTGTTTGATGGTGAAAGAAATAGCAGTGCACAGGCTCCAGTTCAGCTATTCAGCTGTGAATGTCTTTGCTAAAGTGAAAATGTGGTCAAAAACAGTCGAAAAAGCCCTCTTGTTCAAAGTTCTACTATTCTCTCATTTGTTTACACACTGCCATTTCTACACTGGAAACTCTAGTTTCTTTCTTTATTAATGTACTGATCCTACTGTAAAAGGTCTGGAGGTACCCACGTCAAAACCCTACTGCAGAATAAAGGTTGTGCTATACTCATTAAGTACCATATCTTAACTTCTATCAGCGCCTTTTTCAGGTAGACCTGTCCTAGTTTTACCTCAGCTCTATCAGCAGAAGTAGGTGGTGCTTTTCATGGGTGTCGTCTTTGGAGGAAGTGGTCTTCCTAGCCCTTAAAAAGCAGAAACAGGGGTTAGTGTTTCAGCAACAAGGACAGGCTTTTCTCCTAGTTAGGGGCTGGGACTTCCCTTTCTTTTTACTGTGTAACAATTTTAAATCACTAGCCCATTCTCAGTCTCAAAATATGAAATGTACTTGGTGTTTTCTTCAATCTAACAATAGGGAGTTTTGAAAAGTTATGTAAGAGTTGAAGATGCTGAGAGGAGTGAGCTGCTTAGCATAATTCTTGTCATGAGAGGAGCTTATATTTCTTGTTTATCTCCTTTGATCTCAGAAAAGATGCTTTGTCACAAACTAACCTTTTTCCTCACTATAAAAGAGTTGCTGGAGAAATAACTGAAAAAAAAAAAAAAGTTGCAGACATTACTGATATGCGTTGTACTGTGCCCAACTCCCAGTCATCTCCATTTCTTGGTCTTAAGTTTGAGTTTGCAAGGCCAGCTTGTCCTATTCATTGTCTGTTTGTAGGTGATGACGTCGTTCAGTGTTGTGAAAGCTATACAAAAACCAGACGCATCAGGACAGACTCGAATTGCAGTTGAATGTGTGTCCATTGGAACTAACTAGTCACTTTACTTTCTGCAGAGGGCGCTAAATACTAAAACCACTTCCAGTTATCACACTAACAAGGTTTAGCATAGCTGTGCTTTGTAATCAACAGTGTACAGACAGACAAAAGGGCCACTGAACTACTTAATTTCTGCCTCTGCTAGCATGACAAAGATGACATAGGCCAGAAGTGCCTTCTAGTTTCACGTAGCTAATACTGTCCTGAAGAAGTTAGTCCTCTTTCTATTGCTGCTTCACTTCTCCTGAAAGATGGAGGAGTAGTAAGCCACCTAACTGACACTGGCTCTCTAATCTACATGCAGTATTTGCATTATTTAAAACATGTTATCATTAAAAAAATACTTTGTTCTGGGCGTGGGCTGGTGACATCTGTTTGCTTCTTGCCTGTGCCTAGTCTCTGTATCCCAGCCATGACATCAACTATTACAGTCCCTGCACACAGCAGATTTTACCTCAGACTTCTTTAGCCATAACACTTCTTCGCACAAATACAAGAAATAGTACTCATTCCAGTGAGATTGAACAAGGTCACATCAGATATGAAGATGGCTCAAGCTTTTTTTTTTTGTCCCCAAATGCAGTTTCATGGTGCTCAGCGTACATTATTTGTACATAGAATTTTACATTTGCCATGCAAGTGAGTGTCGGGGTCATTTCATTTGCAGAACCCACACGCTCCTTTTTTCTAAATAACACTGCTCAGTATGATTCTGAAATTGCCTGCTGCTTTGCATCCTTCTGAATGTTATGTGGTCCATGACTCTTGTTTGGCAAGAGGACAGAATTCATATAAAATCTGTCTTGAATCAATATAAACTTCATTCTTTTCCTGAAGTTTACAGACACAGGAGGCTCACGCATTAGCCCTCCTTACTTAATATGGTTACATGCTCTGGAAGACAATGTAGATGTGTTCCACTTACACTCTGCGATATCTGTATCTGCCTCCAAATGGTACCACCCAATGCCCTGCACTGGACGAAGAGTAGACCTGTTTGAGTGCATTTCTTGGGCTCGTGTTCCCTTCTGGTGGCTGCAAGTTACAAAGAAGATAAATCGTGATTCTAGAAACAATATTCATGCCTTTTATTTTATGGCTTGCTAATGTGATAATTACAGCTTTTCCCCACAAAGGTATTTCAGGATGGCATATACTTAGCCTGCTCCAAATTTCCTAGTTTTTATTCTTTTGGAAAATGAAAAGATATTATTTTTTAGGTAGGGTGGCAAATGTGCAACCTACTTTATGTGGAAAACCAGGTATATAGGGTTTTCTTAAGGTTCCTGCACTACAAAATGTAAAAGTGGAGAGTTTGCCCCATCTCTGCTTTGCCACCACTAATGTTGTGCTCTTCCGAGCTTATTGTCCAAAGAATATCTAGTGAAGCCTGATTCAGAAGTATCTATAAAAAAATTTGGAAAAGAGCCATTGTGGGAGAGTCTAATTGATGCAGCTGACTGATGAGTGAAACCCTGCCTTTTTACTAATTGCATCTTCAATTTTTGTAATCTTCATACGTGGATTTTTATCTCCTAACTTCCAGGATAAACTAAGGACTTATCTTTCCTCTGTTCTGCTGGCATGTATGATCATCTGTTACAGCCCTGTGCACAACAGCATGCTGGCTGCAGCAGTGCATAGCTCCGTGTGGGCCACGTGCCAAATACCCAGCCTTGAGGAAGAGTCTGCAGCTTGCCTTGAGCATTGTGTTACTTTTGCTACTTCTTCAGCAATATCCAAGCTTGCTAGTTTAAAGATAGCTCATACATGCCCACACTAGCTGCAGTGACCGCAGTACAGCAGTATCTGGTGTTTCTTTAATTTTTCTCTATCCCTCCTCTGTGATCCCCTTTGTCTTTCTATGCTTAAAACAGAATGTTAAGATTTTTGCATTAAAAAAAAAGAAAAAAGCTATGTGCACTTTTAGTATATTTTTGTTTATTAAAAACCATCAAGTACAAACACATAATAAGGATAAAAACACCTTGCTTTTATTAGCCATTTTCCCCTAGACTTCTCTGTCTAGAACACAATGAAACAGGCAAATGTGAATTATATGGCTATCAAAAGATTTTGGTAATGTTATAAAACATAAGAATGAAGCTTGTATAGTCATCTTCTTTGTAATCCATGAGATCTTGAGATAAAATTAGAATTTGAGATTTGAAATATCCTCATTTTTTACAATTCTTCAACATGATTTCCTTATTGCTTCTGCTCCCTCTTTTTTCTGCCTGATTCAAATAGGAAACAGAAGCCCTGCTCTAATCAGTTGATCGTCCTATTTTTAATTTGCAGGAGTGATTTAATCCCTGAGAATTACAAAAGGGGCAAGTGACTTCATAAACCTGAGTAATGAGATTTGTTAAGCATTATTTTATCATGAGGATCTTTCCTAGAGCACGTATCTACCCCAGGAAGATATTTGATTAAAACATACTGGGTGAAACAGTATGCCGATTCCCAAATCCTACAAGGTTCTTCCTCCTATGAGGTTTTAAATTCTTTCACCTCCCACCAAAACAAGCATTAGAGGAGGGATATAACATGACCTCATTTGTCAGCATTGATTGAAGGAGAGTATAGAAAATGTATCAGTTATTCAAGAACAGTATTACAATTTTGAGATCAGGCACCTCATGTAGTCTACCCTTTAATAAAGTATGTTGCAAGGCTTCTTTTATTAAACATGGGAACAATAACAGTCAGATCTGTAATGATAATTATTTACTTGAATCAACAAAAGTCACTCTTGAAAGGTTTCATGTTCAAGGGTTATAAATAGCCCTATTTGGATTCCCCTATGGTTTTTGTTTTGTTTTTTCAAGAATATAAAAATGTGATTTAATAGATTTAAATATGCAACATGGGTATCTAAACTGGGTTGATGAAACTGTGAAAGACTTGCCAGCAATTTGAGTGAGCTTCTGTTTGAGCAGCAAGTGGGCAAAAAGCTAGTAATGTGAGGTTGCCACAGGCCTGAGCCGGACGTCTAGCCCAGGCCTGTGGTGGGACATCTTTTCAGTGCCTCTGCCTCTTTTAGGCTGGTGTTATCTCCTGCTCATCCTGCCTCTGGCACCAGCAGCTGGGACAGCAGTGGGTTCTGGTTATTTGACAGCTCCTTGGCCTGCCTCCTAAGGATGCAGAGGCTTTTGCTGCTTATGAACTGTGCTCTCCATGCTTTCCTCCACCTAGACTCTTCATAGAATATGCGATGACCAAAAGAAGATATGGTCTATGTGTGTCTCAAGGGAATGACATTTGATCACCTCTGATATGCAGAATATAATCTCCAGAAGGTGTCCTGTAGCCATATTTTGCTGCTTAAATACAGTATTCCTTCTGCCAGCTTTGTTGTCTTTGCTGATGCCTTTAGGGTCTGAGCCTCACCTACTGATGTTTTGTTGTTTTGAGCCTTGATGCTCTGAACAATGTGTTTTGCCAGCCAGCTAATGTAATATTGTTCCTTTGAAGGCATCAGATGCTGCAATTTGAGAGCCTAACTACTTCTTCACTTTACTGTATCGAATGATCAGTCTTCACCTTTGGTTGGCCTCCAGTAGCACAGCAACGTTATTCCTCTAGGCATCAAAACGGTAATGAATGCCCTTCAACCTCTTAATGCTTTTTTTTCCCTGTCTCAGTTACCTGCACCAGACTACTAATGTCTGAGTTCCATAGGTGATGTTGATGCCAATAGAGGTAACCATGACACTTCTATTATTAATGCCCCAGGATCTGATTTTCACAAGCACAGGGATCTTGCAGCTTTCGTTTACTCCATTTGGAATTGGGAATTCTTTGTGATTCTAAAAATGGAGCCCACAGCTTCTCCAGGGGAAAAGATCGAGAAAGAGCCAAGATCCTATTTTATGCACCTTCCAGGTAAGATTTGCAAAAGCATCTGGTAATTTTGAAAGCTTCCATCTTTACGACCATCTTAAGGGCCTGGCATTTTTCTAATAATTTCTAAAAATCAGAACCATTCACAGGGTGTTAAGGTTTGCATACCAAAATTAGGCAGTTCAGAATCTTTGAGTCTCTTGGAAAAAATTGTTTTCTTGTTTGGAAAGCACCCTTGTTTTGAATTTTGGGGTAGTGGAACTGAAAAAATGTTTACATGCTGACTCCAAAATAAACTCTCCCTCTCCATTCTTTCTTCCTTCAATTAAGGAATGTATTATTATTCTACTGTTCTAACTATTTGTTTATGGCCATTGGTTGTCTGCATAGTTTAGAGGACGTTCCTCACTTGATGAAAAAGTTGTGTCTTCATACAACATACTTCAGGGAGAGGAACAGGTGATGAGAACAGAAAGGGCACTGACGTGAACATTGCCATATCAACTTTGTGAGCAGAAGAGAGAAGATGCAGGTTCACATCCTAGCAAATAAAACAATTTAAGAAGAATGTTAGTTCATTAATGTTTAAATGGAGTTCTCAATAGTTTATGCGCAACACAATTCAGTTGTGTCATCCTGGCTGCTTTCAGAGAGGTAGGTATTACTTGTCAGTGTCAAACCTTTTAGTCTTCATTGCATACCACTGCTCATTATGGGGGATCATAGCTTCAGGTGAGGTAACTTGATTCATTTATGCACAAGCTGGGCAAGAAACCCATAAATATTTAAAACTGATGTATATTTACTAGCGTAATATTGCATATAAAATTAGTTGTCTGGTTTGTCTGCCAGTGTTTCAAAGCTTGCAGTTTAATTACCATGTTACCTAAGTCTGATGGACAGTGTTTTTTAATGGATTCATGCTTCTGCCCTTTCCTTCAGCATCTCCTTAAGCTCTTCTGAGCTCCTCTGCAACCCAGATGAATTGAAATCTTGTCTGCTTAGTGCACTGACAAATGAAAATAGGTGACTAATGTTGACTGTCTTTTGATATTTCATACTCTGCTTGCCAAGAATGTCTCATGTACTGCGAACATTTAAAATCCTACACATTCAGGGTAGTCATGTTGTTCATAAAGGCTGATCGCAGCCAGTTGACAAAGAATATTATCTTGAGCAGATGCTCACTGGTAGCCTTCTTATATTTACTATTACAAGAAATAATGAAGTAAGACCACAAATATGTCTCATGGTCTGATCTCCTCTGTATCCTATGTCATTAGATTTCAAGGATGTATAAGCACTAAGGGCAGTAACCTGCATTTGGCTAAAACCTGTCTTCCAGAATGACATCTTGTCCTGGTTGGGGGACATAAAACCATTAAGCATTTCTTGGTGCCCCTGTTAGCGTGTTCCACTATATACTAGGTGTATTGTCACCTTAAGATGAAAAATTTTGTGTTTCATTTGAATTCGTCTGACATCAGTTTCCACCACAGCTTCTTGTTATGCCATTCTCTGCTAGGTTAAAGAGCCCTTCAGAATTCAGTATTTTTTTCTCCACAGAGGTACTTATATGCTGTAATCAAGTCAATCTTTTTGATACGACAAACAGATCGACCTCTTTAAGTCTCACTTAGCAGCATTTTTCTTCAATTCTCAAGTCACATTTTCAGCTCTTAATCTGCCCCCTCTCCAATTTTTCAATGGTGTTTTGGGGTTTTTTGTTTGTTTGTTGGGGTTTTTTTTCTCAATACATGGGCAGGAACAGAGTTTTATCTCTGGATATATCACTGATGAGACCAATCTTGTATACTATCTCCCCTACTTCCTACTCCCCTGATGCAGATTAACCTTCCTGTTACCAGTGTCAGAGCAAGCATTTATGATGAGTTGGTGACTACAACCCCTAAATCTTTTTCAGCAAGTGCCAACTCCCTCCCAGTACACAGCACCTTGTTACAGGGATTTAGTTATAGTAAATGCATTTTGTTTGACAAGGCCCAGTTTGCCACTCAATTCAGAGTACTTCATGTGGTTGCTTGGTCCTTATTACTTCTACCATTTCTCTCCTCTTTGTGTCATTTTCAGATGTGACCCTCTTTTCACAGAAACATACCCGTTCGATGAAGGTTCCTTACTGTCAGCTACTTTTTGTCATCAGTCATTTAGGCAAGTCTTAGTCAATTTAGGAGGTGCTTTAATGATATCACAGGGTACTACATTTTCTTTCAGACTGTCTTAAAGGTCTAAATCATCAATATGCACTTAACCAAAGGAGCAATCTCATCAAAGAATGAATTTAGAGAAGTTGGATTAGACCTGGTCTTCATAAAAAAGACTGGAATTATTTCTGTTCTTTGAAATCTTTTTAAATTGAATCTGTTATTCCCATTATTATTTGGGGTTCTGATGTTGGCCTATATTTTCCTGTCATTGCAATTGCCCTTTTTTGACTACTGGTATAACACCTTGACTACTGGTATAGCACCTCTTTGGAATTTCACAAGTAAAGTTTACTAAAACAGGTGAAAAAGCCCAAGTATCTACTCTGGAACTGGGAGTAAAAGTTATCTCAAGTTTGCTTATAGGAGAATGGTCATGATTCCTATCTTTCTTCATTACTAGCAGGCTGGAGCAGTTCTTCGTAGTCTCCTGGAAGTCTTACAACTACAGATTTTTTCCTGCCTATTAACTTCCCTTATCAATTTTTGATATTGTAACTTGTAATTTATAGCAACTGTAATTTATATAATTTCTCTTTGTTTCCAATTTTATTTCTAACTGCCACCTTTGAGCTTTTAAGGGAAAGTTACTGCCTTCTGTGACTGCCAAATCATAGTCTTTTGCCCATTTAATAGAGTCTTTAAGAGATCTCCTCTTTCAGTGTTCTCACTAAGTGTTTCTTGCCTTGTGAGTTCCCCTTACTGTTTTTCTCATTTGTGGAAATCAGCTTTTTTTGAAGCAGCAGAAATACGTAGTTTTGATTTGAGCTATCCTTCATTTACCCATGATGAATGTAATCAGGCCACGATTGCTTGTTCCCAGGCAACTACGAACTTTTAATTTAGTGATATCTACCATTTTATCTATCACAATGAGGTTCAAATACTTATCTCTTGCAGTGTAGGATATCTATTGGACTACAAAATTACCTTCTGTGAGTTGTGGAAGTTATTAATGACTTAATAGAGGCTGCAGTTGAAGCTAGAAAAGGGCTACCTTTTTTGTTTCCTCACAAACAAGGAAAATGAGGATAGAACATGTGAATAAGCATTTAATTCATGCCTGAATATTTCACTGGCTTCCAAAAATCTTTGCCAAACTTTAATCAGGCCTGAATTTTAATGGAGGACATGAGCTTTTGAGGACTTTGGTAAGGAATTTTTGAATGCTTTCAGACCTTCCTGTGACAATACCACTAATCCTTTTTGTCAAAAAGAAAGCTTGTTTGCAATTTTATTTTTTTTAGCAATTGCGAGGAAATAAAGGGGTGAGAATTAAGAAGGCCTGTGTCGCATTGAATGGGGCTGGTGTCCTGGAATAAACTGGGATAATGAGGTCAGTCACAACTCACTCGGAGGCCTTAAAATAGCCCTCAGCGGCCGGCGGTGCCAGGCCGGGCCCGCATGAGCAGCAGCGCGCAGGCAGGGTTGTGCGGGGCTGGCAGCCGCTCCGGGAATGGTTCTGAGGCACCGAAACACACCCTGTCACAAGCAGCGACAGCAACGAAACCCCGACTTCGGCAATAAGGGCAGCCCGCCGGTATTAAAAACTCCCTTCGTATTTACTGCGGCCTCCCCGCCGGCGGTTCTCTTACACGGGGAGCACCCGGGTAGGAAAACGCGTCCGGCGGCTCCCCCCTTCGGTGCGCCCGGCCATGCCCCATCACCCGCCCCCCGTCGCCGGAGGAGGTGGCTGGCGGCGGGCCAGCGGTGCCGAGGGTATTAATAGGCGGCCCGGAGGCAGCTGCTGGGCGGCTGCGGGTGTGCGGGGCGAAGGCTGCGGGGCTCGGCTCGGCCCCGGCGCGGCACAGGACGGCTCGGCGCGGGAGCGGCCAGGGCCACGCTGGGGAGGTGCCGTGCCTCCCCTCCGGTCCGCACCCGGCTCCCACCGCGAAGGCGAGATGGAGGGTAAATGCTGTCGCGGCTAGAGCCGCCTTCTCCCTCCTCTCTCTCCCCCCGCTTCAGCGGGGCTGCGGCCCCCGCCCGCCGCTCCTCAGGCTGCGGCCGCCGGGGCGGCGCCCTCTCGGCCGGGCGGATGGGCTGGGGGGAGGCAGGAGGAGGGGAGCGCCTCGCTCTCTGCCCCGCTCGGGGCTTTTAACCCCTCTTCCTGCTGGCCGCCGGCTTGTGGGGGCTCCCGGAGCCTCCCCGCCGCGGCTACCACCGTGCCCGGGGAGGAGAGGGACCCGGGGGCTGAAGAGGGAGGCAGGGTCTGTTCTCAGCCAAGGGGCGGGGGTAGGGCTCCCACCGGTTCGGAAACTTCCCCGGTAACGTGTGGAGATGAGCAGAAAGGCTGCCTGTTGAATACCAATCTATAACCTCCTTTTGTTAAAGTGCAGCAGTAGGGTAGCCAGAACGGTTTAATAAGGCATAGAGTTTGCAACAATTATTATAAAAGTATTGCAGTGCAGTATTTTTGTTGAAATAAATGATCTTTAAAGAGTGGTGCCTTTTATTTATTTTCATTTTCTTTCAGGCACCAGAATAAAACAGGCATGGCAATATGTTGATTTGCTTTGGAGCAAAAGGTCTCAGGAAGGGAGAAGTTAATCCTGTTTTATAAATGTATTACAAAGTTAACTTGTCTACCTGCATTAACAGGAAGGCCTTGCATTATTATGTAATGAAAAATAAAAGTTGACTATATGTTTATGAAGTTGTGAACAGGGATGACATATGGATAATAGAATAATGAGGCTCCTGTAGAAGCTTGGAAAATGAGAAGAGACTAAATTGTGGTATGCTTAGGCTTTAGGTATGCTGTTATTTGCAAGGCTCAAAAATGAGGAATTCCTTGATCTTGTGGGTTGAAACTGGTTGCTAAGTCAGAAAACAGTAAAAGTGTTTGCAGATGGCAGTCCCCCTTCCCACAAGATCAGTAGTCTTGATCAGAGTTTCTCCACTTATCCCAAATTGGGAATCTCTTATGAAAACAGTCAGAAAAGCGTGGGTCTAGTAGATTTTACCCTAACTGTGGATGAGACACTTTTAAAAAAGTTTTTACTGGCAGTCTCCTAGCTTTCTCCAAAAGTGCAGTCTCTTTCATTCATGGGTGACCGAAGTTATTAGCACTCTATTGGTGGAAAATGTCTGAACAACAATAATATATTTGAAATTGAGAGAATATAAGAACTCCTTGAACTTAATATCTAAGGACAGTGATTCCCTTTTTCTTAACTTGCTTTGTAAAGTTACATGACAACTCTAGTATGGAGTAGATATGTTCTAGACTGCAAGGTAGCTTAAGGCTGTACTGTACAAGTAGCAGCAGCACTACTGTACGAATGGCAGCAGCTCCAAAAGTGATTCCCTTCAGATGTAGCTTATCTTAATACCCTCTGCCAAGACACCACCAAAGATAAGCTTCTAGTGGTCACTAAGACCAAGATCCTGGTGTTCCCTTCAGCTAAATAATAATTTTCTTGTTGAAATATTGCCCAAAATATGCTACCAAAAGTCTAATTTCCTTCCAAATCCATTGGCTTGTGCTGGTTAAGACAGAATGAGTCTAGCAATAAGACGATCCCTACCCTTGTGCTGCAGGTTTTTCAGTCCCTCTACCTTCCTCATGAGTAGCATCTATAACTTCTGGCTACTTTCTTCTCATCAGAAATTCTTCGGTCTCCCTTCTTCCCTTTACCTTTGGTGATTTGCTGTGTTTTCTGTCTGGTGAATGAACTTCACATCATTGTGGTGGTGAAGGAAGTTGGGCTGCACTGTAGCCTTTGCTGGGGATGTTGATTGTAGCCTGATTATTTGTGGATTTAGGTGATTTGAGATCTGGGGAAAGACTGTGCTTGTTATGCAGAGCCGTATGAGGGTCAGGTTCTTGAGGTGGTAAGGTTGTTGCTGCCTCCTGAAAGCTTTTTTTTCTAGCAAGTGTAGATCCACACATAAACCCAGATCGTTTTGGGCTAGTATGTGCAGTCTTTCTCCTTTCAGTACTGATTTTATGTGCTCTTAGCTGCATCATGTTAAGGCTATATGGAAAAACATCTGGGAGACAAAGACTGAAGGGTACTTGCCTGTTGCAGCAGTAGCATTGTGTTTGCTTTGCACAACTGGAGCAGCTGGTAAAGTGGATGCAGTTGCAGTGAAGACTTGGACGTGTTTCCCAGTGCATAGTTATCCTTGCAGTGGCTGCTGTGGCTGTGAAGGCAGTGGGAGCGCTCTTGGGCAGTGACATTGATTTTGAACACCCTTAACGTATCCGAAAGTGAGGTTCACCTTGCTTTTGCTAACTGACCCTAGTTTCTCTCAGACATTATCACCACTGTCTGCAAGGGCAGCCTTACTGGCTGTGCAGGGATGGGTAAGAGGATTCTTTAAGCTATGCCTCCACTAATACAAAAGGTAGCAAAATCCCATGTGTGAGTGGGGACCAAGTTGTTGATTCCTACTCCTAGCTGCAGAAACGGGTCTTGACTGCATATATCCTTCAGTCATTTGGCATTAGGGTAGCTTTCCAGTGCTCTTGTGGCAGGTAGAAAGCCTGGTGAGTTCTGTATTTGGAGAAAAAAATATGTGAGATGTTCCGTTGTGGGGTATAAACGCTGAGTCTATTAAGCAGAGTCTCTAGCAAGTTGTTACGAGCTCATCAAGTACAACAAATAGAGCTGGAGCTGGAAACCACAAGAGGAAGGGAGCAGCCAGCATTTATGCAATATGCTGCTTAACTTCTGAGTTGCTGGCTGCTCAGTGTGTATATGTTAAATTTGGGGTGTTATGTGGTTTGCATCTGCCAGCAGACTGGGGAGATGGGTCAGTCAAACATTTATTTAATGTAAGATGTTGCTGCGTTGCCATCTCAAACAGGTGTAATGTGAAGCATGGTAAAACATACTGGAAGTTAGGGTGACTTTAAGGCTCTGGTAAGGTGACACTCACGTTAGTATTTTGGTCAGAGCAGAGGGATAGGATCTCTCTTGTGTCTTAAAATCTGATCTGATAAAGATACTAGGATCTTTGCTAATATCACTTCATCAGAGGAAGGGAAACATAGGTTTGCAAGAAATGAAGTTTGCGTCAAATAAAGCCATTCTACGTGCATGCATTCATTGTGCTTTAGAATTAATAAGAATTTTCTTGGCAGTTAATGAACATTTAGTGAAGAAGCTTAATTTGACATTTGAGAAGTTCAATAAATAATTTTTCTTTCTTGATTAAGGCATCTTTTAAGCTGTCACTTACACAACCAAGAATTGTCACTTTTTAATGCACTGGGAGATCTTGTTGCATACTGATTCAGCTATTATTGCCTATTAAACAGTTTAGATTTCACGTGCCTTAATTTTCCCTGCTCTTGATTATTTTAAGTAGCCTGCTTCTATAAAGACCGTTTGCATTTCCATAAGCCTTTATTACATGTGCAAGACACAAAAAATACATGTCTTTGTATTTCTCTGACTTTTCCCCTCTACTGTAGTCTGATTTGGGATAGTCAGTCCTAATGCTCATCCCAAATGTTTGCTACCTCTTCAGGCTTTGTAAAAATCAAAAGTTAAATTTCTTATGGTCTTTTTTTGCTTTGTCTTGTCTCACAAACTGTAGAGGTTGTTGGAGGTAGTTGTTTGTAAAGCATTGATACCTCAAGGATACTCAGCAGGACATGGTTAAATTGAGGCCAATTCCCCCCTTTTTTATTTTCCCATCTGTGCACACAGGTTATCTTATTTTAACATTAATGGGGTTTATACATGTGCAATGAAGGAGTAATAAAAGGCAAATGGCTGTTGCTTTGTGGCATGTCAGTGGAGGCTGTTTCTGTTGATAATTATCAGGACTAGTCTAAGGGTAATAAAAGGTGACTTTGAACTGGTTCAAATGTATGTATGTCCATCTCTGTTACTGTTTTTTGAGTATATGTGATCCTGGCTTTTTTTTTTTTTGTGGGTTTGGTGTTTTTTTAAATGAAAAACTTGTCAAGTGTCAGCAGATAGAAGTGTCTTTAAAGAAAAACTCACTGGACCAGAGCTTTTTTCAGTGCCATAAATATGATGAGGAAAGTGGTTCTTAGTGACCAAGGTCTTTTGTCAGTGAAGTAGCAATAACTCTACAAAGTAGCTGGTTAAATCTAGATAATTTGGAAGAGCTTTTGACTCTGAAGCTTGGATGTCCCTGCCCTCTGTCACTTCTCACCTTATGTAAGCTGAAAAGCCTCATAAACATGATCTTATCCATTGCAAATGTCAGGGTTTCAACAAGAAAGGTTGTCTTGTAAGCGGCTTGGCGTTCCTCACTAGTTACACTGGAATACAGCTTGTGTCTCATTGAATTTCTTAAACTCCTTTTTCTCAAGCAGACCTACTCTATTGTTCAGGGATTATTGAGCCCCCTTTGGGGCTAATATGTCATGTTCAAAAGCTGTTACACCTGCCTGAAGGGGAAACAGCAAACAACAAATGTTTTATGTACCTGGTATTTGGTTGCAGTGCTGAGGCTGATCTCAAATGACTGATTAAAGTTTTGACATGGCCAGAAAAACCCCAACCAAAGTAAGTTATCCATCTTCTGCCTGCCTTACAGGAAAGATGGAAGACTGGGATCACAGGTGCAGTCAGACTGCAGGTGGCGTGGGGACTCTGGGCCTCTTTCAGCTGGGGCAGGGATCACACAGTTTCCTTGGTGAGCCCTAGCATGTGTAGCGTGGTCAGATCTGTGCTTCTGCCAGGCATCACCCTGGCTGCTGCCCTCAAAAAGGACTGCCAGTGTCTTCTGCTGGCACTTGCCACTGCATATCGTCACCCAGCAGCTTGGCCTCTTGCAGCTCAGGAGTAGTTTCCCAAAACCACATAGGAAAAGCAAGGCAGGTGTGATCTAAAGTGATATATCCAGAGCTCTGCTGGGTCCCTTAGCTGTGTGACTGGTCTCTGCTGATCTGGCCAGCAACAATATAATGGTCTGTGCAAGGCAGCTTGCTCCATTTTGAAAGTGGATTGACTACTTTGCGATACATAATATGCTAGTGAATTAATGAATGTCTACATAGGAACTACTTCAGAGTGGGCTGTGAAGTTGCATCTTGATTTACTGTGCACTAACTTCCCTGTGTTAGTAACCAAGGGCATATCTCGGAGCACTGTTGCAGATGTGAATTAGTGAGCAGTAATTGGAAGTCCTTTGTAGGAAATAGAAAATATAGAAGTGTTTATGATGTTAAGAAAAAGTGAAAGGAAAAAAGTTGGTTTGACTGTAACTTGAATGTAGAGGTAAAACTTCCTAAAATGAAATTTGGACTTTACATCTATTTTTACATTTTAACTTGCACTGAATCCCAGAAAATTCAGTTTTAGTAAATTACTGCTTTCTTACTTGATTTTTGAAAGACTGGAGTTAAAAATTGTTTTTATGTTATGACTAAAAATATAGTTCTTGCATGAAATTACAGCCTGTTGCGGACTCTCTTAAATCAAGTTGCAGGGCTTCCATTTGGAAAAAGAACCCAATTGTATTTTCACTTCAATTTTTTCCAGTGGGAAGCAGTGAAATCTCAGGGATTCTTTGTTTTCTATGTGGGTCACACATATATTCGTCGCTTCTGTCTGAATTCAGCCTCCTGGAGTTGTTAACTTTGCTATCCCATGCACAGTGCCTGTGATTGCCTTGGACGTTGCACATATATTCACTTTCCCCCAGAAAAAGGAATGTTCATTAAATGTTCATTATCAATGTGCAACTTCTAATTAAAATAAAAGCCATTTTGTTTCTCAGATGCTCCCTACACTGTTGGCAGATGTTAAAAATTAGAACGTGTGAGCTGAGAGAATCTCATTGGGGTCAGGGAGTTGGGATTTCCATTTCATAGTTGGCATCTGCCGTATCTCAGTTTCTTATCAAGGTGAATTCCAATTCCCCGCAGCCTTTCTTCCTAATTGGAAATGTTACAGCATGAATCATTTCAGCAGTTACTTGGTTAGGGCACTGAGAAGTCATTATTAAATATTAACATCAATTCCTGAGGTTTGGCTGCATAAAAATTCCCGATTCTTGTTTCTTAACATTTGTCTGCTTCTTTTATTATCTTTTTTAGCGTATCCTGCCTAGAACCATTGTATATAGCAAGCGCTTGGCATGCAGTGAATGGGCACGACGTGTCATGAGCATTCAACTAATAAAGGTGCCTCCTCAGGACTCTGGAAACATCTCTGAAAGCAGAACCTCTGTCCTAGCGCGGACCTTGCATTCCCTGTCAGATATTCCTCACTGGGGCTCCTCTCCAGGTTTCTCTCTTTCCTCCCAACCTTTCCTTTCAGAATGGGAAATTCAGGTGTGGAATGGAGAATAGGACCCGTTTGGAGTACTGTTGCCATTCAGTGCTAGCAGTGTGCTCAAAGAGTCTATTGAGGAGTCTCTGAGCCCGGACACAAGCACTTTGTTTTCCTTGGGTCCTGCTCTATACAAGTCACTTTTGCATTTTCAGTCAGAGGGTTCCTCTGTGCGGGAGGCTGTTATGGACCATCTGAAGGGAAGCACCCAACTTGTTCCCTATCGACAGGCCTTGTCTGTAAACCTGCAAAACAGAGGCGTGTAGTACAGGGGCAATTGCATGACCCCTACCGTACCTGTGCCTATTTTTTTTCATGTGGATGGCTTTCCCAGGATACCAAATCAACTTGTATACTGGATTCTAGGAAACTTGCATCTCCTTTACTTGGCAACAGGCCTGGGAAGTCAGTTTACTAAGAAACAATGGATTTTTCCTTAAAACTCGAGTGGCTTTGCTTCAGTCATTGACAAAAAGCGGTGATTAAAGAAACAAAAGTGTCCTTAAAGATTATGTATGCCATGGGACTGTATTGGGTCTGGCTGAGATGGAGTTAATTTTCCCCATAGCAGCTCTACAGTGCTGTGCTGTGTACCGGTAGCCAGCAAGGTGTTGGTAACACCCCAGGGTTTTGGCTACTCTGAGCAGTGCCGGCACAGCACCGAGGCTGTCTCTCGCCAACGTTCCCCCTCACCAGCAGGCTGAGGGTGGGCAAGATCTTGGGAGGGGACACAGCCAGGGCAGCTGACCCACACTGACCAAAGGGATGTTCCATAACGTATGATGTCTGCTCAGCAATAAAAAGCTGAGAGAAAGAAGAAGGAAATGGGGGCATTTGTTACTTACGGCATTTGTCTTCTGGAGCAACCACTATGTGTACTGAAGCCCTGCTTACGTGGAAGTGGCTGGACGTCATCTGCTGATGGGAAGTAGAGAATGAATCTTTTGTTTTTTTCCCTTTGCTTCCATGTGCGGCCTTTTGCTTTTGCTTTATTCAACTGCCTTTATCTTGGCCCACAAGGGTTTTTTTCCATCTTATTTTTCTCCCTTCCCTGTGCTGCTGAGGAGGGGAGTGATAGAGCGGCTTGGTGGGCACGTGGCGTCCAGCCAAGGTCAACCTACCACAGGGATTTGAATAGCTGCATAGTACGGCACAGGTTTGTGTTTTAATACTTTGATACATGATACGGCACCACAGTAATCCATTAAACGTGGTGGTGTGGAGTCTTGACACTGAAGTTCACTTGTTTTCTTTTGCTGGACACACTGAAAGAAAATACTGAGGTCATCTGAAATAGAAACAATGACTAGATCATACAGGATGAGAAACTTAAAATTTGTTTCTGATTAATGCTGGCAATTATTACTGCATTTGTTACAAGGCAGATATCAGCCTTTGGTCAAAACCAGCCTTTTGCATTCACTGAAATAGTCAGTGGCGCTAGTGCAGTGTAAACTGAGCAGTATTTGGCTCCGGCATTCAAGCACAAGCTACTCTTTCACAACCACCCCCTTCTGTTTCCGCCTTTTCCTTCTGAGCAGAAAATCTTTCTGGGCATTTTATTCTACTCTCCCAAATGTTGTTAGAACGTGCCAAGTACAGGGCTCTGGTTTCCTTTTGTAGTGCAAGAATTTAGCAGTGAAAATTTCTGTATGTTTATGGAAACACAGATGCAGCTTTTAAAACACTTGGTAGTGCTTACATAAAGATATAGAAACATCTGAAAAATGTTTATTTTTCTGTACATTATTTCAACTCCAATTAATTTACATTTCCTGCTGGGAAAATAATATTGATCATAAAAATGAAATGCTAGTTGGAAATCCTTAGGCTTCTGTAATAGAATATTTCATTCAGGATGAAATGTGAGAATTATGGGTTTGAGTCTGCTGCTGCTGAAGCCAGTGGCTAAATTCCCAGTTACCTTCAACTGGAGCAGGATAGAGTCATCTCTTTTGCAGAAGGATATCTTGAACAGTCAATAATCCTTAATCTCTGATTTAAAGCACTTCCATTTGGTAAAATTTTAGTACTGTTTCAAGCCTGGAGCCATTTGGCTGAAATTGCATTTGATATACTTTCTGGAAGTCTGTTTTCTGAGTCTGCTTAGGAGTCTGTTTCTATATTCTTAAATAGAAAAGAATATAATTATTGCAGCCACATCTCAGGATTGTTTGCCTATCGTGTTTGAAAACAAAAAAGATGTGTGTGACAAGATGCTGTTTCTACAAAGTGGGCTCCATGTGGAACACGTTCCCTTAGTGCAGTCAGGTGTGTTTGAGACATATATAAAAGGCCCCAAATTCCTGGAAAATAATGTTTTGACCATTCGAGATGTGGGTGGGTTTTTTTGGTTTTGTTTTCTTTTTTTTTTAAAGAGACAACATGAATTACCAGCTCATAAAGACAGCGTGTGTTTATTAGCTTGGATGCTGAGCTCTGAGAAGATGCTAAAAGCATGCTACTTAACTTGAGTAGTGTGACAAAAAAAGTGAAACTTGAATCTTTGTGGAGGTTCACCCATCTAAAACATAATAAATTGGTCACAGGATCTTTTTAAAAATGTGGTAAAAAGAAAAACAATATTATGGAAATTCAGACTTTTATAATCTACTTAGTTTTCCTCTTCAAGGTTTTTGCTGCAACCAAGAGGACACAAATTTATTTTTCAATAAAGAAGAGCTTGGGATTCTCATAAGAATTCCTGAAGTCAGACAGTTATAAGTAGAAGATTAAGTATCACAGGATTTGGAGTAAAATCATGAGGGATGGGACTAGTGTATATATCCAACAGTGGCTTCCAAAACCTGAAGACATCTCCCTCAGAAAATGTGTATGTTTGGGGCTAGATTTAAGCTGCTGATTGTGAAATAGTTGTTCATATTAATTTCCAGTAATAGTCGTGATAAGTTCCAGGGCAGAATTTAGCTCAGCAAGTTCAGATTGAAATGGTAAGTGATAACAAAAAAAATATTGAGAAAATGGTAAATAATTGCAAGGTGTGTTATTTCATGAAATATAACCTGGCTAAGTCCTGAACTCTTTGCTGGAGCCTTACACAGGTAAATTGCTGTTGTAGTGAAGGCTCTTTTCCCTCCCTTCCTTCTGACCCCTCTGCTTTGCCTTTCTGTTTCAGAAACTGTGCCTGAGGCCCAACACAGATTTGTTGGGACTAGGGGTAGGCTGTCACGTATTTTCCAGAGGATGTTGTCTTCCTCAGCCTCCACAAAGTGTCCTGTGGAGACTGTAAAACTATGTGTAGAGGAGAATAGACCTGCTTCAAATAGGGATCAGTTGTTAGACCCATCACCCAGCCCCCTAAAGACCTGGTAAAAGAAGTGATGTGAAGTTCTGCTTTTGCTTTTCACAGAATCTCTGGAAGAGATCGTTGTAAAGTCATGGAAGTACTACTATCACATATCTGTGCAAAAGTATCAGAAATAGGGCTGATGGAGTTACCAACAGGCAGCTTTTGCACAGCTCTGGTTCTAGCAGAGACCTGAGAGGCAGGGCAGAGCAGAGCAAGAAAAGGAGTTAGTGAGTTCTCTTGCTCTGCTGTTTCTTCTTCCTGTAATGAAAGGAAGTATCAACATCTGTGCTCTGTGATAGATATTAATCTCCTATGAAGTTTTCTCAGATCTTGTCCTCTTTTCCATAGAAACAAACCACCTTTGACATACATGGAGATGGTAGCATCTCCAGGAGATGGCAAGGCTGAGATTTTGTTTGTTTGTTTGTTAAGGCAGCTATTTATGCACCAACTAACTCACTCTTAATCCGAAAATAGTTCCTGTTTTGTCTACCCAAAGACCTGGTGGCTTCCAATTCCTTGTTAATACCTGGTGTTTTAAGTCTTGTAAAGTTGACCTACTAGCTTGTGTTTTCAGAGAGAAACCTCTAAGACTTTTTCAAAACTGCAATTTCTGTACAGTGCCTCTGCTGTGGTGTGCTGGGAAGCATGATGAGAATTGACATTTCTGATGTCTGGGATTTTCCCTCTTTACCTGTTGAAGATGGAATACTGTTTACCTGCCAGTTCTGTATCTGTCCCACAAGAACATTCAGGCCTGTCCTGTAACAATGTGCTGAAGGGTACTCTGTTCAGTGAATTTGAGTATATTACCCCTTTGGATTAAAAATAGAAGTAATTTCAGAAGTGCAGAGGGTAGGGGTCTCATTTTTGCTATCAGTGCTATGGGAAGCCTGAGGTTCTACCTCATGTTAGAATTTGATCTTGTTTATCATATCTCTCCTGATAAGCGAAAGTAAACTGAATAGCTTCTCTGAGTCATCAGTAAATAAAAGCTCATGAGATTGACAGGGTTTTGTTCAATCAATGGACCTCAAAGTCACCTTCCTAGGCAGCATTGTTGTTCTTTTATATTCTCCTGTGCATGAAGAACTGTAATTATGATAAGTATGATGAATGTGTCAGACTGCAGTGTCTGGCAGGCTTCTGGAAATTCACTTGTTTGTTTAGACCTGTGAAAAAGGTACCTTTCTTCTGTACATTATAACTGGAGCAAAAAGTAAAGCAGAAGGTAAAGTTGATTTGGGCATAGAACTTTCTCCTCGTACATCTTACCCTTCCACCATCCTCACTGTAGCACTGGCTGAAGAAGACACTCCAAGGCAATGCTGCCTGGCTTCATAGATTTTAGCTGTTCTAGGGTGAGATCAGCGGACAAGCGCTGTCTGTAACCCAGATAATTTGGATACAGTAGTTACCGCCTCTCCTTTGAGAGTTATACCGTTTCAAATGTCTGTTCCCTTGGTATCTCCAAATGTCTCACTTTCGTCTTTATCCTCACGTTGATTAAAACTGGAGTCCTGATCTTGCCGTGTGAAATCAATACATGAAATAGATCCGTGATTGCTGCTGTTGGCCAGTGTCTTATAAGCATCTTGGATGTGCATTCAGAAGTAACGTAAAGAAGGAAGTAGCAATGTGTTTATGGAACACATCAGGAGAGTATGTCTCATGGATAGGTGAGGGAGAAGAGGCATCATTGTTGAAGTGCATAAACTGGATAATCTGCACAGCAAATTACTGTAACTAGTGACTGAGGGCACTTAATAGGATAAGGCCAGAAGGGAGAGAAGTACAGGTATGCGATATTGACAGCAGTCTCAAAAGGTTTTATGTTCATGGAGTGTGGGTCAGTAAAACACTTTGCAAAGGATGCAGAAGACCCAGAGAAAGAGGACTGGCTGGTGGGAAGGATCAGCATAAAGATATGGGAAATGAAGCTGGAAATTAATTCACGAAAAAAGAGGAGCAGGAGAGATGATGTGGAGAGAAACGTTTTCAGCTAAGAAAAATGCCTGCTGTCTTGCACTTTATTTCTGTTTATCCAGCTGCATCATGTTCTAGGCTAGAACTGTATTTTCCTGTGTGTTTGGAAGGTGCCTTGCATGCTTTTTTTATGCTACAGAAAACATTAGATACCATACAGTAGGCTATTATTACTTACATAATAGCAATCTAGGTTTGAAGTAACACACTGAGTTTTTTTGTCTGTAAAGATTCTTACACCAAAATCTTGGATTTTTGTACATGTGAAAAGTCCGTGTGAATTTTTCCTTAAGTTGACTAAATCGTCAGCAATGAAAGAGTATTTGTTTAGTTAATGATTTAGTTGTCCAGGCCTTGCTCTAATGGTGAGTTATTTACCTTACAGTTGGCATTTGCAAACAGGAGATGCTGCAGAAGAAGAAAAATGCTGTTTTGGTGGATGGGGTCATCCTAAATGGTCCAATAATGGACTCAAAAGCAGGAGAGAAGTTTGTGGAAGAGGCCTGTAAGATTATAATGGAAGAAGTCATCCGGAAAGCTGATGATGTAACAGAAAAGGTAAAGCCTTTGTTGAGAATTTGTAACAGAGATAATGAACAGTGAATCATTTTTTTTTTCTAAGCTGTATTTTATTGCACTTTAAGTAGCCTCAGAATTGCTTCTAGTCTGTGCCTGGCTCTGAAATAAAAAGACAGCCTTCCAAATTAAGAGAGATCATATTATAAAACCTTTCAATAACGTAATTAGCATACATATTTGCCAGAATATAATGAGTTTTTTCATCTCAGAATACAATGGTCACTTTCTTTGAGATGACAAATGGGTGCACTGTTTTTCCTGTTCGGGGTGGGGGACTTATTTGTTTGCTCCTCTGGGGCACTGGTTATCAGAGAAG
This sequence comes from Balearica regulorum gibbericeps, assembly GCF_011004875.1. Lineage (NCBI taxonomy): Eukaryota > Metazoa > Chordata > Aves > Gruiformes > Gruidae > Balearica > Balearica regulorum. Next base: position 123,437,346 of record NC_046185.1, read on the forward strand.
GAGGAACAGTGGATGTGGTACCACTGTGGGGGAGGAACGTTATGATATTGCTCTGTGTTTCACAGAACCCCTGCTTAAGAGGGTGTATGGGAAGAGGAGCTGAAAATGCAGCATGTTTGCCTTTGGTCATGCACTGATTGCTCCCAGCCATTGGCAGAACAGCATCTGAAAATGGTATAATTGCAAATCCTTAGCTAAGGACAGAACTTTACCTGCAGGCCTCTTGCTCCTAGCTAGGACACACGAGCCATGAAATTTGGTTTTCAGACTTGAGGCTAGCTTTTTACACCCCTGCATTCCAACAGGCACACCTTATTCTCTTCTAAATCTATTCTTCCTTCCAGCTTTTCCCACTCTAGTTTTTATGGTCAAGGAATACCTGAGACACAATAAACCCAAGATCCCACAAGACCAGTTTACCAGAGATACTTTCTAGTGGCATGCTGCACTGCAATGGGCAGTTGAGTGAAACCGGTGCTGAATGTGGTGCTTACCTAGTACCTTTATAACCTCTTCCTCTTGGCAAACCTGTTCACTGCTGGTGTCTCCTTCCTCCCCATCGTTAGGTTTGTGAATGGCGGGCCCCCGAAGCACTGAAGCAGATTCTTGACCTGGAAATGAGGGACACCGGAGAATCTCATCAGAAACTCTTGCAACTCTGCCGGGATGTTATACAATACAGCGTCAAAACCAGTAGGAATGGGATTTCTAGTGAAGTTATTTTATATGCTAACCTAGGAAGATGGGATAATGTTTACAAAGTTCTGTCACCTTTCAGGGAACTAGGGGTTTGAATGTTTGTTTTCTGCCTGCCTATACAAGTACGCAAACGTTTGGCTGTGTTTCCATTGTTTGACTGGATGCTAGTCACCATAGGTTTGACTAAAATGTATAATTGTGGCAAACTAAAGGAAAACTAATTCCTGTAATGCCATGGACATTAGTGGTATATTTTGTTATTTTGAAGTCTTATGAAAGTCACCTAGATGAGTATGATATAACAGTCTAGCAAAACAGGCAGGAGAAGGACCTCTGCCTGTGATTTCCTGCTGTCTGAGTGATGAGGAGTGGAGTTGCCATCATTGCCCTCATATATTCTTAGTGATGATTACCCTACATTTACTATTGCTCTTTTTGAGCAATAGTCTTACAGGGTGTTAATTTGCTGATAGGCAGCAATTCCTGTTCCAGACACTGTGAGAAGAGAGCCTGCAGTGTTTCAGAGACAGTACACCACATCTCTGTAGGATTAGCTCTCTACAGCTAACCTTTCTGCAGCATGTGTAGTACAATTCAATCTTAGTGAAAAGGGATGAATAACATCTGTTCAGGAAATAGTGCTGTGGATCAGTAGCTCAGGATTTCAGATGTGGCGTAGCTTAGGCTGTGTTTTGGAAAGTGAGAAGGACGTTTGGTACAGTTAGTTATGCATTTCCAGGGGATGTTCCCTGCTACGGTCACTACGGCTATGAAGTAAAAACGTTAAATAATTTTGAGAGTGAATGTGTGCCTTTGAAAACCATAGAAAAGTAGCAATACTGATCTGCAGGGGAAGTGCACTAATAATATGCAGATATAATTACTGAGTTACTGGAAGGTGTTCTGTTTATCTTATTTTTGCAAATTGCCTTTAGATTTTCATTTTTTACACTATGGTCCCCTTAGAAAGGATATTGTAAATAAAAATATGCTGTACAAATAATCTTTAATTTAAGTAGAAATGCTTATTGAAGCCCCCCAGATATAATATAAAGGGAGCCATACAGTTTACCTGGTTTTGCATGTGAAAGTATTATGTTGTGAGTTAAAATTTAGGTGGTGATCCCACTGCAGAACTGACTTGTTTTTATAGTCAGCAGTAGTATTAGAATTTTCTCATAATTAGTTATATCTCAGTGTTTCAAGGCAGGTAAACAAATTCTTTTGTCATTTTAACTCTATAGCAGGTTTTTCCAGGCTGTTATACCACCTCTCTCTCTCAATACCAATACTCTGGTGGGAGCACAGGCACAGCTGCCTAGGATCAGCAGGTTCTTGTATTCTACTGCTTAGCAAAATTTGGCCAAGCATCCATTGTGGCCTCTGAAGACCACTATTAAAAGCCACTGTGTATACGTAATTGTCAATCCCTTTTTTTCCTCTTTTTCTTTTTTTCCTCTTTTTCTTTTTTTCCTCTTTTTCTTTTTTTCCTCTTTTTCTTTTTTTTCCTCTTTTTCTTTTTTTTCCTCTTTTTCTTTTTTTTCCTCTTTTTCTTTTTTTTCCTCTTTTTCTTTTTTTTCCTCTTTTTCTTTAGTTGTAAAACTTGTGAACAACCCACATTCATTCTGTGCACTACTTACATCTCTCAAACCTTGTTTGGGACCTGAAAGTGCTTATTAAATTTACTTTCAAAAGATTGTGTAACCTAGGAAAAGGACAGTAAGTCCAGAAAATACTGAGAGAATGATGGAGTGAATTGTGGTTTGCAGTGATCAGTGTTCAACTGAGAGGGCCTGTGATATATCCTCTTTGCATGTATATCCTGTCACTGCTTACTTTTCATCTGTATTTTCAGGTCATCCAAGATTTTTCAATCAGCTGTATGCTGGAATAGATTATTCCTCGTTAGTGGCTCGTTTCATTACAGAAGCACTGAACCCAAGTGTGTAAGTGTAGTCCTTTGTCCTCTCGTTGATGAATTAGCATGCTTTTCAGCATAACAGTGTTTTTTGCTCCCTCTGCCCTTCTGATTTCTGTTTTCAGTGTTACAGAGGAGGTAGGAATTGTGCAGGAATTTGGGAGAGAAAAGAGTCTGGATTGGCCGAATAGCTCACCATAAGGTTGGATAATCTGATGAGGCCTTTTTTTTCTAGTTTGTGAGGTGGGGCTTAAGAGGAGAGATCTTTGTTTTTCAATGCTTTTAAACTTAGACTTTTATCTTACTGAGTGCATAAAAATGAATTAATCAGACTTACTCAGTTGTTCGTTTCCTTTGAAGCATTCTGCACACAGTTGAAAGCAAATGGTTACCTGTTTACTTGCAAATGTAAAGCCCAAACAAAAAGTAATTTTTGCTTGCAGTAAATCATTATAGCTGAAATTTAATCCTGTGACCTACATTAAAAGCAAACTGGAAGTGTCAATGTGATGCTGTTAGGAACTAAGCAGTTGCTCTACTGGGTCAGATCTGTAGTGTTTTAGTTTAGAGTTCTACTGCTGATGGTGGTCAGCTTCTGATAGATTAGAGAAAGGTGCAAGAAACCTTTATCTAGTTCTAGCAATATTCTGTGACATGAGTTCTGTAGTCTTAATACCAATCATGATGCCTTCATTTTTGTTCAGATATACATATGAAGTATCCCCTGTGTTTCTGTTGGTGGAAGAAGCAGTCATCAAGAAAATGATTGAGTTTATAGGCTGGGAAGAAGGTGATGGTATATTCAATCCAGGTAAGAACAGTTCAGATTTCAAGTTGAGTCATTATAAAACAGCTAACACCAGTAATTCCATGAACATTGGATTCGTGTAGAATATTTGAAAATGCATGCAAAAATCCAGTGATGCACACGCATAACTATTTAATCCAGGCTTATCTTACGTGTTTCTAGTAATAATTCTGTGAACCTGATCAGTGAATGAATGAAAACAGTTCTACATTAAATATAATTATGTGGAAATTAATTGTTTGTAACCGATGCCCTTCCTGACGTTACTAACAGCAATACCAACAGCCTCATGGGACTGAGTCAAATTGGTTGACAGACAGGGACCTGATTTATGTGCTAGACACCAGCCGGTGGTGCCTGAGAGCACTGATCTGTGTATGCTCCTATCAGCTGTGGGAGCCAGACTTTATCTTAGTGGGAGTGTCATAAGCTTAACGGCTTTCAGTTTTGATCGTTTTTGTAAATGTTATGATAAGGCCAACCAAAAAAATACTTAAGCTTCTTGAGAAGCCACAGTTTTCCAATGTTCTGTAAAGCAGTGTTCCAGCCCACTGTACTGAAATGATAAAGCATACTGATATTATTCCACAGATTATTTGGCTAACAAATTATTATGCCAGATGTGAAGCTTTTCTGTCTAATTTGGGGGTCAGAAGAGAAATAAAATTAGTAAATGGATTTAAACCCCACCTCCAAAACCAAACCAAAGTCAGTAATTCTACATGTAAGTAGTAGAAAAATAAATAAAAATAAATATTTTTTAAAAACGTATTAATGGTCTGGTTTTTTTAATGTCAGATTTGATGTGTATTTTCAGTAGAATCTGTTCTTTTATGGCAGAATTGCTTAATTAAAACTTACTGAGATACTGTCAAAAGAGAAATGAATTGTACTTTTTTATGCTAGTTTTATGTAAGGGTTTTTCTTACTATTTTGGTTTTGTTCTTTTAAGTGAGTAAAACCCATCCAGGTCTTACCTTGCAGATCTTCCAGTTCCCACTCACTCTGGATTTTTTTTTTTTCTAATGGATTTTTTTCTCTGAGGCCTGGTTGCCCAAGAGATCTCCAAGACTCTGTACAGTGCAACCACAGCGGAGCTCAGTGCAGGCAGCTGAGCTGGCACTGCTTCAGTGTAAATGGGAAGGAGCTGTTGCAGGGTATCCTCTCTTGGGGAGGATTGTTTGGGCACAGTTCTCCAGGAAATACAGAATCGTAGGACGGTTTGGGTTGGAAGGGACCTTAAAGATCATCTAGTTCCAACCCCCCCTGCCATGGGCAGGGACACCCTCCACTAGACCAGGTTGCCCAAAGCCCCATCCAACCTGGCCTTGAACACTTCCAGGGATGAGGCATCCACAACCTCTCTGGGCAACCTGTTCCAGTGCCTCACCACCCTCACAGTAAAGAATTTCTTCCCCAAAGAGCATTCAAACACGCTGTTTCCATACATGCTGCAGAGCCCAAAGTTCATTTTATGTTTGTAGGCTTTTGAGGAGGAAATAAGCTATGATGGATGCATCTATAGGGTAACTGTAAGGTTTATTTTTTCCCTAATAGATCAAGTGCTCAGACACAGGACAGGTGCTAGGACTGTGGCTAACGCAATATCTATATGCCTTTTTCTCCAGGTGGCTCTGTTTCTAATATGTATGCTATGAACTTAGCAAGATTCAAATTTTGTCCTGAGATAAAGGAAAAAGGCCTTTCGGGTTTGCCAAGACTAGTCCTGTTCACTTCGGAAGAGGTAAAAACAAAACAAAAAAAGCTTTTGTTTTCATTATAGAATTTCTAAAAATGAACTTTTATTTTTCAATGGTTGCAAAATTGTATCATTTGCATATCTGATGGGGCACTGGTGTGATAAATTTGTCATCAGGGTATGATGTGAAATTTTGGAGCTATTTGGAGAAGTCTGATGGTAAATTTCCCTGCAGAAGCTTCCTTCCTTTCAGAACGCAAACACAGATGTTTCTGCTCTTGGAAATCGCTGATACAAGAATAGGTTGTACGTGGGGCCAACCTGAAGCAGAATGTGGGTGGGAGGTTGTGGAGGTCTGCAGCATTTGATTTCCCACAGCATAAAGTCTAGCAGGAACCATAGATAGTTTTGTATGTCAAAGTTTTTTTCCTGCCGGTTTAATTTGTACTAAGCTGAGCATTTGTACCTGTGAGACAGCTCTCTGCAGCTCCCACTCCTCCCTGTATCAGAATACATACTGGCTGTGGTACAGAACCGAAACCACTGTCAAGCATTTTGGAAAAACCTGCTGGATCTTTAGACAGTTCTTCTTTAAATAATTGAAAATATGTGGCTAGTGTTAAAGTTTTTGAATATTATCTGTACAAACTGCCTGTGGGAAATTGAGTTATATTCATACATTTATTCTGAAGCTATTTTTTGAGGCTTTTTCTCTCACGTATTCCTCCAATTTTAAGAGTTTATAATTTCATTAGTACAGAATTGTTATTAATTCTGACTCCACTATATAAAGGCCCCAGTGGAACTAAGAACCTTATTGTACTAGGGAATATGTAGTTACTAGAATAATTTTAGCTCTTAAGTTTATGCTCCAAACAGTTTGCAGTGTAAATAGACGAGAGGCTTATTTTGAAGAGGCCCAAGGGATGAAGGCATTGCATAAGTTGTCCAAGGCAGCACATATATTTTGGAACTGAATCCAAATGTCCTAAATAAAGGGATTTTTTTTTTTCCCAGGCAAAATATATTTAGGTTTTTTTCTTTCTGAAAAGTGTGTATATGAAATGACATGCCAGCTCATACTTAATCCATCACGTTACATCTTAAAAATAGCTAAGGAGGAAAAAATGAAGTTGAAACATGTTCCGTTAATGCTTTTGAAGAGAAGCACATAGAATTTTTATGATGAAGTAACATTTTATTTCATTGCAAGATTTAACTAAAATGTATACTCTTGTACTCTAAAATAAACATGCATTTAATTTCATAACAAAATAACTTTTATTTAATGCCCAGAGCAAATTTGTTTTGATATCTTTGCTTCTCTAGAAAGACCAAAGCCATAAAATTATTTGTAAGGCAGTGCTCTTGATCTCCAATACTTTGCTTGATTTACAAAACCATGTGGTCTTTAGTGCTAGTGCTGAATGATCACTTGCTGCAGAACTGCCACTTTTAGTGGTTAGATATTGTGGCTATTGTCTAAGATCTCTAGTGTTTATTCATGGTTATGAGCAACAAGATGTGCATATTCATATATCCTTATTTTCGATACACCTGTACTGAGTCCAAGTTATCTTTTAGAATTGTATTTAGTTCAGATATGTCATATTGAGAATATATTTAATAAATGGCCCACACTGAAGATAAGTACGTAAGTGCTTGCATCGTACACTCTTAAATTTTTATTATTTGTTTTTATTTTGAACCTTCATTTATTTAGCTTTTCGTGCCTTTTTTTTTTTTTTTTTTTTTTTTTTTTTTTTTTTTTTACTGAATCGGGCAAACAGTGTTGGCATGGAGAAGCCATGAGGCTAAAGTGAACTGAGAGTATTGATAAGGAGTCAAAACACACGGCTGCTTAAGGCATTTTTGTCATTTTAGGGCTTGGCTTCAACACTGTGTTCAAATGAAATTATATTTGCCTTGAGCTGCCAAGTCTCAAAGTTTCAGTCTGGCACTTGGCAGACTGAAAGAGTTGCCTTGCTGTAGAGCAGGGGAATGCACAGACTTGTCAGTGACTTAATTTTCTGTGATCTGGGGCTATGTATTTTTTGTATGTTCTTGGATAACGTGAAGGTGTATGTTTAATGCGTGGCCCACCCAAGGTCCTCATGCTGCGTTTGGCCTTCAGGAACAAAAAGGCTCCTTGTTCCTACAAGTAAAATGCTTAGCCATTTCAAATCATGGTGATACACAATGAACACTGTTTATGCTCCTACTACGTAGTTCTCTCACTGGACAATTACAGAGTGATTCCTCTTGAGACAGTAGCAGTAGTAGAGAAATTGTTAGATCTCACTTTCTTGAGGCATGATTTGTGGCTCTGATTTGTATGAGCTGAATGCAGTTGTAGTTATAGATGTCAGCCCAACTTTTTATCACTTTTTGCTATTTGAATCCCATCTGAACTTTATTCTGACCCAAGAATGTATTGCATTGATCTGAAGGGTAGAAATCTGCTAAATTTGAGGTAACTGAGGGTAGAGGAGAATGTGTAAGCAGTCGAAATGTGCATGCTGATATGAGCAGTTTTTTAGATGCAATGAAACTAAATTCCTCCCCAGTGCAACTTGATCATGAAAGTAATAAAGTGAGAGAACACAACATTAACTCACCACGTTGTCCCCTGTTGAAATTACAACAGACAAAAATGAGTAATAAAACAATCTCATAATAATGTAATTGCTTTATGCAATCATGTTTCTAGGAAACTTTTCAAAATCAAGAAAATAGAAATTCATCTTCTGTTTTAATGAGCACAGGGGAAAAGTACCTTGTCTTTGCAAACATTATTAGGAAACAAAAACTGTGTCCAGCTATAGTTAAAATAGTAGAGCAGCACATCCTAAATGCACTGTTCCAATTTGATCTTGTGCTCAAAGGCATTAATTTCTTACTACAAATGGCTACAGATTTAATAATGTGTCCAAACAAACAAAACTGCAAAAGACATGGCAAGAGTAATCTGAATTCACAATATTAAAAATTATTCTTTAAAATTATGTATATAATCTAGATACAAATAATACCTTTTATCTGGATATTTCTTTCTCTTTTTTTGGAAGGGAAACTATGAACAAGTGTATTAGTTGACACTGTTGTGAGTGGAGCTGCTAAATGTTCTCTGGTATATTTTTTCTTAAAATGATGCAGTCTAATTTACCATAATGGCTTCTAGTAATGATAATGGGGGAAAAAAAAGATATTCTTGTATGTTTTCAATCAATATAACTGGAAGACTACTTTTTTTTTTTCATCAAAGAAGCATATTCCAAGTCTATGTAATAGTATAAGTCTTGTCCCTTTTCTGTCCTACTGAAGACCTGACAACATTTTCCAAGAGGCGCAGAAGTACTTGTGGAGGCGAGAAATAATGTATCTTGAAGCCTGTTTTGTTTTGGTATTCCCTTTGTTCTTCTCTTTCCCTCTGCTTTTTGGTATAATCTCTCAGACAGTCAAGCCTCTTTCATCTTTCTCCTAAATTCCTATAACATTTTTTATAATAAAATACATTTTTTTAGTGATTGCCTGTTTACTAGTATACTGAATTTGCAGGTCTACTGCTTTGTCAATTTGGAGCAATCTGATTATTCCTGGTGATTCATACCTTTCAGTTGAACCTAATGGATAGAAATCAGTGATGGAGGCAACTCGTGTTTTAAGTGATTCACTAATCAGTTGAAAACATCTCCAAACTTCTACTGAACAACACACAGCCACTCTACAATCATTATTACCATAATTTGCTGTAATGTAAGACTAATTATCCACCTATGTATGTTATTTTTTTTTTTTATAGTCTAAATGAATGAGCCCTAAAGGCTTTGTGGATGTGTCATGTTACAAAATTAAGGTTTCTTAAAACTACCTGATAGTATCAAGTAGTGTCTTTGTATGCCTTTATTTAAAAAGTGGGTGATTGTGGGGGAAACCTTTTTGTCAAAAAGAAAAAGAGCCCTTTGAGATGATCCATCTCATCAAAATAAGCGTGACAGGCTTTAATACCCTTAATATATTCATACCCACACATTAATATGTTGTACATTTTTCATAATTATGTTCAGCAGTAACTGCATTTGTGTGAACTCTCTGGAAGAAAATGGAATTAATTAACCACCTGGCTTCACCTCCTGTATGAAAAGTAACAATTCTAGACATCTTCACGGTTGCTGGAATATGCGTTATTTTAACTCTTCAGTAATAATGTGAAAAAGAGCCAATTTTATGTTTTGAGAAGAGCACTGATAATCCAAGGTTTGGATGATCTTGATTCCGAGAACTGTGGTAGCCCTGTGAGATGCTGCATACTCTCAAAACTGACTCCATTGCTATAAGTGGGTAGGCATTTGGCATGCTGCAGGTTGTTCAGAGTGGTTTTGACATCTAAAAATATCTTCAGATCAAGAAGGTTACTGTATCTTGAATTCCCAGGCTAATCTTGAAGATGGATTAAGCCGAGATCAGCATACTCTTATTCTGGAATAAGACAAAATGTTCTTATGCTGGAATGACAGTATCCACAGCAGAGCAGGTCCTTGTAGGGGTGAATGTTGGAAAGATGGTAAGATATACCTTGAGTATTTGTTTAACAGAAAAAAGCTTGTAAGAAGTAGAGAGTGGACTGTAGGCTTGAGTATCCTTCTCACCATTTTACCACGTTCTGACTGAATAAGCACCCATTTCTAACATCCTTTGAGCAGGTGAAGGGGCCTCTGCTTTTACAGTCAATTCTGAGGTTTCATACACTAATGCCCCTTAGTGTAAAGTGAGAAGTGGGCGGCATGTATCTGTAATCATTCAAAGATACCTCTGTCATGAGACCTAGCTAAAATTCTTTGCTGAAATAGCAGCTTCATTTTCTGGAAGATGCAGACTGGCCCAAACTGGAACCTTTTGCAAAATCCATATTAACTTTTGAAGCTGTGTTGAGTCCTGTCTGAAGTCTGCTTACTTTTGTAATGGCTTCTAAGAGCCATGTCTGTATGAACAACCTTGGTATCTAAACACCAAGATTTTCAGGTCCTTTTCCAGAGATGGGGCTTTGAAGGCCTTGGAAGTCCCAACTGTACCACATCTAAAGGCTTTGGTAAGTCTTGGGACTTGAGCTCCTTGATGACCTATGAACAGAGCTGCTGGATCAGGCCAAGGATCAGTTTGACATAGTATCCTGTCTCTGGCAGTGGACAACAGCTGGTGTTTAGAGAAAGCATATGGAAAAATCACAAGGATAAAGTAGTAGAGGCTTTAGATATATCACAAGATACATCCTAATTAAGGGTCCAGTTTCCAAGGAGTGGTGCATTGGACTTTCAGACCTATAGGTTGCCTCTAGGCTGTTGAGTTCAATAGCCTTTGGACCTTTCTTCATGTGCATTTCCTAACTCTTACACTCATGGATACTTTTGACCCAGATCTATTAAAACATTTTGAAACAATAATTCTTCCCTGATGACACTTCAGAGTTTCTATTTTTCATTGTAGTGCAGAACCAGCTTTAAAAAAAATCATATGGAATAGAGCTTTTTACTTTTTCAGCCCACGTTTTAATCATGGTGCACATCATTTTTTGTCTTGTTTTCCCCAGTCTTCAGTATGTGTCACTAATTCTTAAATACAAGATGGTCTTGGTGCTGCGAAGCTTTTGTCAGTTTGCTTTTTGTATTAGGATATACTGTTGTCATGACTGTTATCTGCTATTAAATTAATTTCAGTGTCACTGTTCCCTATGTTAAGGAATCTATTTCTTTCTTTTTAATTGCGTACTCAGGTTTTTTTCATGCGTCTTTCATTTACAGTGTCATTACTCCATGAAGAAGGCAGCCTCCTTCCTGGGTATTGGTACAGAGAATGTTTACTTCGTCAAAACGGATGAAAGGTAAGCAAGCAAAAGCCATGGCTGTGGTCTCTGAGCCTTTTTAAAAAGCAGTAGTGCTGTATGTAACCAACCTATTTCAATGTAACTGAAAAAGTTTTAAATCTGTGTCCCTTAGAGGTAAGATGATACCTGAGGAACTGGAGAAACAAGTCCAACGGGCCAGGAAAGAGGTGAGAGGGGGAGAGAGAGCATGAAGGAGATAGGACGAGTGTATGCAGATGGTGTGCTTGTGTCTGAGTGAAAGCAAGGAGAACCAAGAGTGAGTGAAATCTTAAAAATAGGGCAGTTCATGTACCAGTGTCTTTCTAACAGGTGCGATCTGTTTGCCACAAGCTTGTGTAACAAGCCAAGACTTCTAGGTGCTGCACCCTTCCGAGGGAGAAAAATTCCACAGGTTGTTTACTACTAAGGAAAGTCCTGAGAACAACACTGCTCTGAAGTATTTAGCACATCTGCTAGGATTTCTTTTGCCCTTGATCCGTTTTTTTAAATGGATGCAGTACTGGTTTTCCTTAAATGGTAAATGAAAACTGTAGGTTTTTCAGTTAATTACAGCTGCTGTTGCTCTGTCTTGTGCAGTGAATAAGAACTGTAACATGGGGCTTAGTCTGTAAAACTATCACACAACCTACAAATGTTAAATTTGGTCCTTTCTAGTATTGTAGCAAGAGTGCAGGGATTCCATGCTGTGCCTCTTTTCCCCCAGGGACTTTGCCAAGTAGAAAGTCAAAGGCCAGCATTTGGAAATGTACTGATGTGTGTATTAACATACATTCCCACAGTCTGTAAGACAGCACTTAACTATAGTCAACATAATTAATTTTAAAGAACTTGGAGGACTGGATGTGAATTCTAAGGCACGGAGCATCTTCTTTTGGCTCGGTTAGCTCACCTTATTTCTCACGTCCAGTTTGTGCATGAGAGCAGCAGGATTCAGAGCTCAGTCCTCAGTCCATGATCTGTGAATACCAAGCAACTAGCGCAACATCCGTGGTGTGGACAATGCCTACCATGGAATCCTACCTTGAGAAACCTACTTTTGTGGCTGATAGAAATGCCAAGGCTGTGCTGTCCTGTCGTGCACTGGCATGGCCACAACAGCTTTCACTAAGACCCGATTTAGATACATCTTTTGCCAAACAGCCATCTCTTCTGTGAGTTTCATGCTAGATAGAATAACTACTGATACATGGTGGCCCTAATGACCTAGCAAACTCTCTTGATTGCCTCTTTCTGTACTTTGTGTTATCTGTGGAAGACAGCTTTACTTTACTCATTTGAGCAAGCTGGGGGGAAAAAAAAAGGACAGAAATTAAATGGGGCAAGAGGAAGCAAGCTGACAGGAATTCTGCTCTTGCGAAAACAGAATTCTTGTTTGTTGATGTAATAATAAATGTACTGGTTATTTGAAAGAAATCCTCTGACATTTATGATTTTAAATAAAAGGTCAACCTCAGTATGGTGCTCTGCAATTTAAAAACAAATGTTCTATATTAAAATGCTCTGCTTACAGGAGAACACTATTTCGCTTGCATTTTAATGGAAGTTACAGGTGTATTGGAAGGTTTTCATTTCATCAGAGCTTCAGTAAGTGTGTCTGTCCTTGATAAAGTGCTACTTTACAACTTTTACAGAAGGACACTTCAGTGAATTACAGTAAATATTCTAATGATTCTAGACAGCAGAGGATGTATTTGTAGTGATAGGAGCACAAAATGATCACTGACGATGAATAGCAAGAGTCTTAGGCCTCTTTTTAGAGAATTTAGTCAGGAAGATTTATTTATTTAACTATATTTAATTGCCTTCTTTTTGGGGAAAAATGTAATGGTAACAATCTTTGGAATTTGTAGAGATCTCAGACTTGTCCCCATATTTAGTCATATTACCTTCTGGCTGCTGGGAGACCCTTGGCTTTGATGTAGCTGTGGGAAAAAATTGGTGAGAATGCTAACAGGAACTAGGTGCAGCAGATACATCTTTGCCGCACTCGCAAGTGTTTTGCACTTGAGCTTCAGGCTGGTTTATAAGTTTGATTGCCTTTTGTGGTAGATTGTACTAGGAATGAATGACCAAGAAGTGAATTATAGGCTGGTAATTCTCTGTGAATGTATGAGATTAATTTAAATTAATTCCAAGGTTACTTTTCACTGCTTTAGGAATTTGTAAAGAAATTTAAAATACAAATAAATCATAATTATGTACTGTTCGAACAATCCTCTACGCTGTTCAAGAAGTATAAAACTGTCAGAGTGTAAATGTGAATCAAGCCTGTCTGTCTCCGTAGCAGATGTTTAAAAGAGGCAACTTTTTTTTTTTAAAGAGACAGATCAGATTTCAGCTGAATTGAAGATACATAAAAGACTCATATGTAGAGTTTGATTTTTCCAGCTGATGTCTGATTTCAGTGAAGCTATCTTGAGTTACATCAGCAGAGAGACTTATGTCATCTGCGAGATTTAATTCACTGCAAGTGAACTCCAGGGATTCCAGATTATACAATTTAATAACAAATTTAGTCCCTCTTCAGTAACTGTGTTGTCACGCTGCGGGCCAGATGCTGAAATATTCAGAGGAGTTCCTTCCACATGTATTTACCAGCACGTGAGACTACACAGTCATCGCGAGGGCTGGTACCCTCAATTTCATGAAGTTGTTTCAAACTCTACGGATTCTTTTTCTTGTTTCGTTTTCTGCTCCTAAGCAGGCACAAGGCACATACATCTGCAAGGGAAGGTGCCAGCTGGTGCACGCGACCTAGTCTGCTATTGTAATTGCACCCCTGGTATTAGTTGAACGGGAAAGCAATAAGCAAAGCCACTGAAACCAAAATGGATGGCTTGTGACGGTTGTCTGAGACTGCAACCTGACAGTAGTTTTCCTTTTCCCACCTGTCTAACCTTACAACTGTCTGAGATTTCCAGTGGTCTCTCTTCTGACCATTTACAGCCTTGCCTGTTTTCTAGACAGGAGTAGGAGCAAGAGAACAGCGCTTTGCTGTAGATCAGGGTCAGACAGCAATGGCTGTCCCCATCACGGTATGTGCCAGTGGTGCCGAAGGCAAATCGTGTTCCCAGAAGGTTCCTCTTCGCTAGACAGAGAATAGGGGCACTGTAGAGATGACACAGGTGGAACCCCTAAAGGGATGAGCCCGTTCCTTGCATGGGTAGCCTGCTGGCTGAGTTAGTAGCTTTATTTTATTCAGCAGAATGGCAGCATATATGGTAGCAAAATGTGGAAGACTGAGAAATGAAAATCAGTGTATAAAGAGAGATGTCAAATATTCGGTATGTTTTGATCTTGACAAAACTAGCATCTGTCAAAACAGTCTGAAGCTGGTGAAGTCTGCCCTGGGATGATGTTAACTGGAAATGGAAAAAGCTCTTTTTTTTTTTTAAAAGAGTCAGCACTTTTAGATGCCCTACCTTCTGCTGGGAAACTAAAATATAGACTGTCACATCTTTGTCCTATATTCCTAGACCTTTTTATACTTTAGCTCTGCAGATATACTGAAGGAAGTGCAAATGACAATTTTTTGTTTTGAATCCTATTGCAGGGGTCAGCACCATTTCTTGTCTGCGCTACGGCAGGCACAACAGTGCTGGGAGCATTTGATCCTCTGGATAAAATTGCCGATATCTGTGAAAAGCATGGCCTCTGGCTTCATGTTGACGTGAGTTTGTATACTGTGTAGTTGTGTTTAGTGTTCCTTTTTTTTATAATTGCTTTTTTTATTTTTTTTGACTGTTGATGTTTCTTTCTAGAAGTAAGTTGAACTCTGGTAACTTTTTTTTTTTTTTGCATGGAGAACAGAAATACGTTCTGATTTGTCTCTGTTACATGTGCTGAAAAACAGCAAATAATTTGGTTGTGACAAGCAGTCAAAGCTATTCTGTCATTGTCAGGTTATATTTCAAAATGATTTTAAAATCAGTTTCTTCTTGCTACCTCCTAAAAATGCTTCGAGGGTGATTATATACAAATATAACTTTGGATTCTTTCCACATTCTGTGGGAGAATGGACACATTAGAATTGCAGTGTATGGTTTGTCCGGGTTAAAATAAAGGTATATTTCTGACTCAACCAGTCATAAATTATTCTGTGTCATATTTACAGGTTTGAGTTTCCTGTGGATCTCCTTACGTTATCCTAAATTGTTTAGAAATTTTTCTTTTGTCATTTCTTTATATTTTAGGTTTGGATATTAAAATCCATTCATGAACCTTTTTGGAGTAATCATTGAGCCTTTTTATTACCTGAAAGAATTAGCTGTAAATGTATTTTTCTAAAACTAGGTCTCTTCATATTTGCTAAAATTGCATTCTCTTTATAATTGCAGTGTCACAAATCCAGAATGGCTAGATTAAAAGCCATGGAGCAATGAGAGAGTCTGGCACAACATTAATGGAGATTTTTAGACCTGGACTAAATTTTTGAAGTGTTTGTTTAATGTTGAGTATCTAAAGAAAAATCACGTAGGCAGCGATGTGTGTTTCAACTAAATGTGTCACGGACATTAATAAATAAATTTGCTGTGAATCACAATAGTTTTCTTATTGACTTGGAGGCAAAGGTGGAGAATTTAGCGCTAGTATTTAAACTGTGTGCTGGTGAGAATGACCCAGCAGATTTTCAGCACAAGTGCAGCATTTGCATTAGGTGCTAGTCTCTTGTGTGTCTGCGTATAGTTAGTGAAAAGAGGGATGTATTCAGAGTCTGTGTTGGATCTTAGGTGAGTTGGAGATGGGTCTAGCCACTTCTGTTCAATGGCTGTAGGAGGACAATGAGTAGTCTCCTAACATACTCCCTGTAGCTGAATAACTAAAATTAGGTGAGATGGGCCTGGGCCATGTTGTGAACTATATACTTCATATGCAGTTGATAGGGCTTTGTAAAGAATTAACTTTCTTCTTCCAATTTTGCCTCACGTTACACTCAGGTAAAAATGTCAATGAATATCTTAAAGTTAATTTTCTGTTTGAACAGTGACTGTAGTTGTCAGATGTTAATTGATTCCCAGTACAAGGACAAATGTCCAGTAATAAATTTGGTTTATGGTCTGAAAGACCAATTGTTCTGTTAAGATGTGATTCATGTTACGAACCTCTCAATGGTTCTCAGGAGTTCTGTCAGTATTTTTTCCATTTTTCCTTACACCGTCTCTGAAGAATTGAGTGGATGGCTGTTTCTTTATTTTTTGTTTAAAGTTTCTAGCTGTATTTATATGAGAACAGGGTATAGGGAAAAGACTGAAAGCTTTCCACCTAAGGGCCATCAGGCATACATGTATATACAAATGTGCTATGGTAACATGAGCAGACTGTAATTCATAATGTGACCTTTTTTTCACTCATAGCACTATTAGAAATACATGTACTAGAATAATATGTGAAAAGACCAGGCATCTGCCATTCAGAAAGAATGTACAAGAAATATATTGAAGAGTTGGATTTTTTTCTTTGTTTTTAAGTAAGCCTACCTCCTTCTAGCCTTGTAGGCAAGAATATCATATTTTTTGAAAGCTTTGAGGATCTACGTTCTTCTGAAAGACCTGGCTTCTTGTTGAATGATTTACATGTTATGCAGTCTGAGTTCTAGCAAGTGAATACTGCTGTTTTGGCCTGCTGTAACTTTGGAGGAAAAGAAGATATGGTACAATTAAAACAAAGATTAAAAAACAGGGAAATGTCTGTCTAATTTAGGACTGTTCATGTATCATTGATGGGAATCAGGATTATCTACTGCAAATGGTCTCAAGAGCTGTTTATAAGAGTATCTTATATGAATGTCAGTGGCGTTATTTCCAGATTGACACTGATGTATCTCATTTCAGAATATTTTCTGATCCCAAAAATTGGTATGTTTGCCTTAGGGAGACTCTTTTCATTAAATATGAAACGATAAAGCTCATGATTCTTAGGAGGGCAAAAGGGAGAATGTCAACATAAAATCTGTGGGCTTCAGGAGGATAAATTTCAATAAAGTCAGAAATAGTAGATAAGCTCTCACATGGCGACAAACCTAAAGAGGAAAAGGGAGTTAAGGGAAAAGTTGTTTTAAGAAGATAATACCAATAAGCCCAAACTGTCTCAGCAGTCAAGCCATTCAACAGCCTAAGTGCAAAGACTATAACCAGGCTTATTTTGTGCACGTTACAGTATTTGTACATGCATTCTAGTTGCTTTTTGCATTCATCTATGATGCCTTAATGACTTGTTTTGCATCATTAATATGCACTCAAGCTCCAGCACTTACGTACGTCATGTGTTGTGTTCATGCAGTTTTAAATACTATGTATGAGTATTTCTTCCCTGCTGGTCCTTACTTTGCCTTCTTTTTTCCTGTGACTAGGCCAGTACAGAAAATCAGATTTGACCTATTAGCCTGTGCTTAGGTAGTGGGTTTAATCACACTGCAAACACTGTGATCCCCATCATTCAGCTGTAAGCGGTTTGTTGCATAGAAACAGTAATTTTTGCATACCTAGTTACTAATTATGTTGCATGGGACACAGATGATAATCTTTGTGTTTTGAGCTACCCTGCATTGCTGTATCAGCTGGATTTGTCGAAAATAAAATGTGTCAATCTGGTTCGATCAATCTACCTTCCTTCTGTAGCCTCATGGGTGGAGGAGAAGCAGTTAACTTTATTGTGTCTTTGCAATATCACATCAGAAAGCCAGAGAAACATGCCAAGCTGCAGGTGTGGTAGTGAGTGAAAACCTGGCTGGAAAATCAAACCTAGAGAGCAGTTACCAGTGGTTCACTGCTGAAAGGGGAGAAAATTTTGAGCAGGATTCCACAACAGCCCATCCTAGGTTAGAAGTTAGTTGGTATTTTCATGAATAACTTGGATGAAAAAGAATAGATACGCTGACTAAAATTGAAAATGACATAAAACTGCTGCAAGAGGCAGTGGGAGGACAGGATTAGAAATCAAAGAGATCTTGACAGTTTGGAGAAAAGAAGTGGAAAAACTAGGCTACAGTTCAATGAAGAGAGCTCCAAGTTTAAGCTGTAATAATCAACTGCATAAACACAGGCTGGGGATTGTTGGCTAGAGAGCAGGTCTTCAGAAAAAGATCTAGGGTGTGCAGTACGTCACAAATCAGTGATCATAAACATTTTCAGATAGGGTTAAATGCCTTTCAGAGTTGAATAAAGAAGATACATGAAATATTGTCTCTTTCTGCTTGGTGCTCCATCTGCTTTATCTAGATTGTGTCCATATAAAAAGCTGCATTTCAAGAAGGTTAAGAACCTACAGGAGAAAGATTAGAAAATACTAAAGCTGTGAGGATAAACAGAACCATATCTAGAAATTATGACCAGTGAGGAAAGATTGAAAGCACTGATGCTACTTAAACTAGAAAAGACAAAGAGACAATACGTAGTAGTCTACAGATGCTTTAAAAGCTGCTGCAAAAAAGAAAAGGAATAATCTGTTCCCCTGACCGCTTGGTCTTTGAACTGGGTAAAGAAGCATGGAGCACAAATTCATCTTGTAGTACTGTGGCTCAAGGAGAGTTGAAAGGTGGTGGAGACGCCTGGACCTCCAGTACTATCATCCCTCTCTTCCAGATCTCCAGCAGTAATTTTTAAAACAAAGGTGGGAAGTAGTGCCAATAGTGCTGTGGAGGCAGCAATTGCTGATGTCTCTCTGCACCTTACTTTTCACTTTGATGCTAATCACAAGCCGGGTGTGTTCATTGATTAATAATCTCTAGAAAAGACAAGTGTTTGACAGAAATGAGATGAATATGGCTGATCCTGCCTTTGGAGGTGGCACGCTGTTGAGATGACCTCTTGAGGGCCTTTCTAGTCCTGTTTTTCAGAGACTCTGAAAATGTCAACTTTTTCAAATACAGATGCCTTTGGATGCACATTTTGTAAAGACTTACTGTATTTCAATGGGTTGCTTATGGATTATGAAAATCAGGGAATAATTTAGTGACTGTTTTGACTTTACTGAATTATAGAACGAGTAAAATTTGTCGATGGATAGGAAGTTCAGTTTGATTGTTTTCCCATAACATGGCAAATTCGGGCTAGCTGGAGAAACCCAGTTTCAAGTCACAGTTCTGCCACAGGATTACTGTGAAGTTTGAGGCAAATAGTTTCCTACCTTAGGTCCCTTAGTTACCTTAGATTGAGCAGCAGCCCTTTCCTCAGCAAGGATGTTGTGAGCATGACAACATAAAATATGATGTGGTGCATTAACATACTGCATTAATGAGAATGACGTGTTAAGACAAGTTATTAACCTTTCATTTCCCTTATGAGCCTTTACCATTCCTGTCTCCCAGAGATAGCAGATCTTATTCCTAATGTATGGCTTATGAAGCAAATACTGATGCTAAATTCATAGGTCAGCTATCACATCTGTTTCTTTCAAGGGAAAAAAAGAACAAAAGCCAAACAAGCATGTATTCTGCATGCTTAGGTCAGGAATCTTCACGTCAGTGTTGGGTTGGTTTTTTTTTTCTTCATTAGCCCAGAATGTATGAATCTTTGTTTAAAATATGCTGAGTCCACATGTTCTGTGGACTTATGCCTCCTGTGCATCTCTGAGGAGCCTTGCTTACTTCACAGGGAATTTGCTTAAGTGGATTCTGCCTGCATGAACGTTGAAAATAATTTTTTTTTTCATATTTAATAATAATTTCTCAAATGCACTGTATAACTTGTCTAGTGTTTGTTGCCTCTACCCCTCCCCTGTGGACAAATATCGTTCTTTGAGAAAGGAAGATTCAGAGCACCGGGTGGGTGAAATCTGATCCTTGCAGAATTCATGGATCCAGTTGCCAGAAACTGAACTTATGTAATAAAAGCTTGTTGTCTGGGTTCCTTCTATAGTCCATGGAGAGACATCTGCAAAAGGTGTCACCCAAAGGCAAGTATCTAGAATAGATAAAATGACACTTGATAAGTAGTCTCAGTGGTGAGCCCCTCATTACAGAGAAGGCCTAAATGACTCTTAGACAACACAGTTCTCAGATGACCCGAGGGAGACGTGGTGAGGCTTACTCCATTTTAATATCAATTGGATTGCTGGTAACAGAAATGCTGCTATTGCCTACTCACTGATTTCACCTTTTATGTGCAAACTCTGTGGAAAATCTGAGCCTGGACTATGCAATTGGCAGAGATTATAATTCTCTACTATTTCCCTTGTGAATGTCTCAGAAAGGAAACAGCTAGCAGGAAGAAGTTAGGCGAAATGGAGCTTTCTGCTCTCACTGCTTAGGTTTAGGCTAGGGGAAAGGAAGCAGCTCTGATTCAGTATCAGGAATAGGTCTGGTTATTCAAGGATGCTTCAGTTCATGCCCTTACTTACACAGAAGGAACAGTGTGGTTTGTGGCTCACATAGTGGCACAAACTGTCAGCTCCTTTATTTGAGGCACAGCCTTAGGCTGCCATCTTTATATCAGTAGATGATATTAAAGGCAAAAATTTAGCCCGCTGATTGTGTAGTAAACTAAGTTTTAAATAATTTCTGAAGATGTTTTATCGTATTAATTGAAGCATTATCAAAATAATTTTGTACAAATAATATTGTCTTGGCTCTATAAATGTTCCAACAGGCTTCTTGGGGTGGCTCAGCTTTGATATCGAGGAAGCATTGCAGACTTCTTCATGGCATCCACAGGTAAGTCACTTTAGTTCATAGGCACACCTACCAGGGACTGAGATGGAAGTTGTGTGGCCTGTTGGCCTCTGTGAGAGCTGCATTTTCCAAAATAAATATTATTATTAATTGGAGATATTTCTGAACCTATGGGTATATGGGGAGGAAAAAATGAGAAATCTGATTTGTCTGCTTGGATTGTGTTTGGCCATTTTTTATTCTCTTATACCCATGATTATAGATGCAATTTTCACCTCCCTTTATTTGTTTATAAATTTCTCAGGGCTGATTCTGTTGCCTGGAATCCCCATAAAATGCTGTTGGCAGGAATCCAGTGCTGTGCTCTTCTGGTGAAAGACAACTCTGTAAGTTGTCCTGTTTGTTCTTTGGGTTTGGTGGTTTTTTTGTTTTTTGTTTTTTAAATGCGGTAGGCTGTCATTGCTGTAGTATGGAAGTGGAAATAATTAGAAAACAACTGCAAGTCAGTTTTACTACACTGCAGTGCAAAAGGCTGAATGATATTACTTTGAATTTCACGACAAAATTAAAGGGTGATAAGAGAGCTGGGTCAAAATGATTCAAGTCACTGTACTCACCAGTGGTCAAATTTTGCAGCTGGTGCCCTTGCTAGTTAACTTCTGTGCATGATTTGCATTCAGAATTGAGTATTTTATCACCTGGGTCTGCAGCACTTAAGCACTGAACTCATCAAAGTCCTCAGAATAGCTGTCATCTATTGGGACTGCAGCAGTACTGCGTCTCTGTTTAAAGTAGGCAGAGCTCCTCTTCACATCCTCTTACGTGGGTGCACCAGAGTGAGAAAGGAGAGGGATAGGAGTCGGAGCACGTGCAGGTAAAGGTGCTGAGCCTTCTTTCCTTACTCTGCTAGTTCTTCCTCATCACCAGCGTGCTTTAGGCTTTCCAAAAGCCATGACTAAAAGGTCTAGCAAGCAAAGAACAGAGCTCTGATCTCAAGTGGTACAAAAGTGAGACGGGTCTGTAATGTTGTAAAAGTCCCTGCTTATATCTTTGTGGAATTCTTCTATTGTAATAAAGAAACCAGTAAGAGGTCAATTATTTCAAGCCCCATTTCAAATTCAGCCCTGCTAAAACTTATGCCCATTGTCCACCATCAGGGGTGAGTTTTAGCTTATACTTCATAGGTTATGAATGACTGAACATCATGAAGATATGGAACCTCTGAGGTTTGCATCGCTATTTTGTGGCCGTCGCTTATAAATCTCTGTCGAAACAGCTGGTAGTTTCTATTCAGCTCCTAGTGGTTAGCTATCCATGTAATTGGTTACTAACTTCTGGCAGTAAGAACTGATGAGAACCAAAGAGCATAGATACTAATCAGCGTTCTCTTGGAGCTGATTGCTCCAAGTCAGGGGTGAGACATGGCAGGACAGCCAGGAGAAGTGTGCCTCCTCATTTTCTTAGACTAGAGACTGTGGGATTAAAGAGGATTAGACTCCAGGACTACCCGTCCATCACTTTATTGCAGGATGAAAAACAAGCAGAGTGAAGTTATTGACTAAGATTAATATGGTGTCTTAATTGCAGGCTTGGGAAGAATTCAGTGCTATATTTTTAACTAATTAGGCCCAGTACGTAGATATAGCCCCAGGTAATGATTAGACTACTTGGGCAGCATAGCAGAGATTTCTCAGGAAGAATGAGGAAAGAAACGGAGAGGAATGAAATATTCTAGCTGCCCTGGCATTTAGAGTCCTTTTACAAATACTGTTCCAACTTCAGGGCTCTGGCACCTTTTCTGTATTCTCCTTCTATGCAGTGTAATGTCTGGTAGGGCAATCCTATTCTGCTTATAAATCACAGCTAGGCACCGTTGTGCTGGAAATAGTTGTAGAGCTGAACCCTAGGCCGTTGAGGGGTGAAAACACAAGTATTACCAATCATACAATCTGATCCTGTTGTACAGTGAGACACGTAAAGTAGATGATTTCTCTGCATGGGGCGGAGAGGGCGTTTTACTCTGTGTTTAATTCCTGGAAAATTGGCACTTATGTGTTTTGTGTATGTGCCAGTGCAGTCTTTATATGCAGATGCATGTACAAATTTGAGTACTTTCTTATCAGCTTTTCGAAAGTGTTGGAGTATAAATCCTTAAGAAAAAAAGATCAAATGCATATTTAAGACACTTTGGCAGAAAGGTCTTGCTTCACTTTGATCCTCTCCATACCAGAACAGGCAGCTGAATCCAGTTTCCCATTAAAAATGCTATTTTCACACCAGTAAGAGAAGGGAAGAGTATGTGTATCAGTTTTGCACTTTGGAGCTTGTTCCACTGCTCTTAAATTATATAAATACCTGTGGCTGCAGATGAAGCACACAATTATATGTGAATATAATTCCTTCACACTGGTTAGGATGCGTCAGTGGGAGCTGGATGCTGAAGTGGGATCTGGAAGATTTTGGCACACATTGCTCTGCTAGTGAATGTTCACGGAACCTCAGGTAGTTTCTGAAGCAGTGAACTCTGCAAGAAATCAGAGCAGTGAAATGTTAAATGTAGATGTTAAGTCCCATTTATGAATCAAACCCTAGCTCCCTTTGAAGGTCTGATGGTCTGATTAAGGAAGTTTTGTTAGTCTGTCTTCCCATTTGCTTTGAGGGCCATTTGGAAACTGCAGAGTACCTCAGGATTAAGGTTAGGTGATTATAAGTGGATACTCAGATTTTCTAGGTCTCTCTCTCTTTTTCTTTTTTTTCTTCTTTTTTTTTCTTTTTTCTTTTTTCTTTTTTTTTTAGGTATAGATTGTTTAACAAGCCCAAACTTTGTACTTTATTTTATGTATGAGAAGATAATCTTTAGAAGGAATCATCACATTTCTGACGCAGTGTTTAAACTCTAATTTGCCATTAGCAAAAGTAATAGTGACTGGTTTTGTTTGGTTTGGGGTTTTTTTGCCACATAGTATCAATAAAGCTATGTGCTTTAGCAATGTTAATAGGCTTAAAACATTGCAGCTAGATTATTGGAATGAAACTTTGTATTTAAATATTTTCCTATACAAATAAAAAAAAAGGGGGTAAACTGCAGTGAAATGCCATTAAAAGAGTATCTTCCAGCCTTAGGGACACAAAATTGGAATGACTTCCAAAGAAGGTAGACATAGAAAAGAGAAATATGCGTTTGACTTGATTAGAAGGGAGAAGCATTTTCACCAAAGAGAAGTTGGCTAATCCTCTGTAAAAGCTCTGATCAATGACAGTAGTTCTATGAGTGCTTAAAGCACTCAAGAAATGCACAGCTCTCCCTTTGTCGTGGTTTAACTGGACAGCAGCTAAAACAACCCCTCAGCCATTGGCTCTCTACCCCCCACAATGGGATGGAGGAGGGAATCGGAAAAAAAAAAAAAAGGTAAAACTCGTGGGTTGAGATAAAGACATTTTAATAGGACAGAGAAAGAAGATTATAATAATAATAGACTATACAAAACAAGTGCTGCACAGCACAATTGCTCACCACCCAAAGCTGATGCTCAGCTAGTTCCTGAGCCATGCTGTCTCCTGGCAAACCCCCTGTTATATACGGAGCATGATGTCATATGGTATGGAATATCCCTCTGGCTAGTTTGGGTCAGCTGTCCTGGCTGTGTCCCCTCCCAGCTTCTTGTGCACCCCTTGCCTTCTTGTTGGCAGGCTGGTATGAGAAGCTGAAAAGTCCTTGACTGCTTGGCAACAACTAAAATATCAGTGTGTTATCAACATTATTCTCATCCTAAATCCAAACCACAGCACTATACCAGCTGCTAGGAAGAAAATTAACTCTATCCCAGCTGAAACCAGGACACCCTTTTTCACTGTCATACCCTGAGAAACTTTCATCACTTTTGTAATAAGACAGACTTACTCAGAAAACACTTGTATTGCTGTGGTCTGTGTTGCGGTGACTGTTTAAACACAAAGCTAGATGGATCAATATTCTCAAAATATTAGTGAGTCAACTTTGTTCTTACATGTTCTTAAAATGCTGTGAATCAGTCTTGAGTTGTACGTACTCCCTTAAGACCACAGAGCTACTCTTATTTGTCCTTGCTATAATCTATATAAACATGAATATTATCACCGTATAAATAGAGAATGAGTGTTTATCACCAGTGCCAAAGTTCTGTGACTCATTAGAGTGTAGCACTAGGTTAGGTAATTAGCAATGAATTCTAGGTAATGAGCAGAATTTTCACTTTTTAGTTAAAATAAAGTCTCAAAGAATGTAGCTAAGGAAATCCCAGTTTAGCACAGAATATAATTGATTGAGGTGATCACGATAGTCATCTGCAGTGTAATCTCTTCCTCATCATTAGCAGAATCACAAAGATACCTACTTCCCTGATTCCTTTCCAGGGCAGCTGCAGGGAATACTCTATTCCCATTGCTTTCTGCTTGGGGTTAGCACAACTGAGTGCTCCTTCTCACTTCTTGAGGTGAATTACAGGGGTGGCCTTTTGCACTGCACTGCTTTTGAGTATGTTCAAGTATGCCATTCAAAAGATTGTCCTTATTGCTTCAGATGAGGCAAATCTGGAAGATGTTTGTCTTGGGGAAAAAGATACTTTGTTAATGAAATTGAAATTCACTTTTAACTAGCAATGGAAATGGAAAGGTATCAGAAGTCTTGCTGTACATAGGTATGTTTATGTTCAATGAGGAAAATATGTTGAATTATGAAACTGGAGCTTTTATATATTGATTTCATAGACGTATGAGGAGAGGTTGAAGTCCCTTGGTTTGTTCAGCCTACAGAAGAGGAGACTGAGAGGAGACCTCATCGCAGCCTACAGCTTCCTCATGAGGGGGAGCGAAGGGGCAGGCGCTGATCTTCTCCCTCTGGTGACCAGTGATAGAACCCAAGGGAACAGCATGAAGCTGCAACAGGGGAGGTGTAGGTTGGATATCAGGAAAAGGCTCTTCACTGAGAGGGTGGTTGGGCACTGGAACAGGCTCCCCAGGGAAGTGGACACAGCACCGAGCTTGACTGAGTTCAAGAAGCGTCTGGATAACGCTCCCAGTCATATGCTCTGATTTGGCTGGTCCTGTGTGGAGCCAGGAGTTGGACTCGATCCTTATGGGTCCCTTCCAACTCAGTATATTCTATGATTCAGTATCTATAATTATTATTTATTTGCCATTAATTAGAACACACAACAACTATTCATAAACTTCATCAAAACCAAAGGCTATTTGAAACTTCATAGTGGACTGGGCCTTCCATGAAAATAGTATTCCATTTTCTAAACTTGAACCGCCCCAGCATAAGGCAGAGCACTACCATTAGTCTCTGTACAAAGGGTAGAAAGAGAAAAGATGCTGAAGAGAGAATTTCAAACTTGTCAACTGGGGCAATTGTAATGAAATTTTTGCAATTCTGAACAGATGGGGCAGCTCACTGTGTAGAAAACTGTTCGAGTCTTCTTGGGACTGAGAATGTTGAATTAGAAAGCATACTTTTAAACTTCTCAGGAAAACTGAGATGACTTTTTATGTCTTCAACATGTTTGAGTCTATTACTTTTGAAAGAGCAGTGATCAAGGAGAAACTGTTTTCTTGAACATAAAATTTATCTTGGATTTTTTTTCCTCTTCTATTGTCGTCCCTGCCCAAACTCTATTCTTCAACATTTCCTTTTGCTTCCCTTCTCTTTCCCCTTCACCTTGCTTCTTGCGTTGGTCTGGCATATTTCTTTCTCACAAAGCATGACTTTTGTTTCTTTTCCTGTCTGCTCTAGTGACGTGCTGGAAGATGTCACTGTACTTACCTCTGGAGATTGACAGTAGGCAGTATCTTCAGCAGGATTTCTTAAGCATGTTGCATTAGTAGTAAGATAAGCAGATGGAAAAGGATCATCAAGCCAGCACATCTTGTCAGCTTTGGATGCACCAGGAGAATAGGACAGTACCCACTTTTTTTTTTTTTTTTTAGTGAAATATTTTCTCAGGAATTTGAGTTCACTCAGACATATTGAACTATTTGTTCTCATTGTGTTTTCACTCTAGAGCATTTGTTTTTAAACTATGAAACTCTGCAACTGTACTGTGATCTTAAGTGAACTTTTCAGTCTTTCTGTAATATTACAGAGTTTAGGTTTCTTGTGACAAACAAAAGTTATTATTTCTCAGACAACAGACGTGAGGGGAACTAATATCCTGTGATGTCCTCTATTGTGCAGCTGTATTACATTCTGATAAGGCAGAAGATAGTCCCACATTGATCAGCCCTGCTATACACTTACTGCAGAAACACTGTGCAAAATTTTAATGTCAGTAAGAGACAAAGCAATTAACTTAAATTTGTGGATGTTGCTGCCATTTTTAATTTTTTTTAAAATACCACGTCTAGTAAACTTGTATTTTCCCTGAAAATCAAGGTGTGGTGATGTAAATGAATATGCCACAATGGCTTGACAAACAGATTCCTGTTCCTGTTGTGCAGCTGCTAGCCCAAGAACACAAAGCTGTGGAAAAACTGTAAAGGACTGATGCTTCAGTGCTTCACTTATCTTCAGTTTCTAATGTCATCTTCTTGCCTTTCTTTTTCTGCAAAAGTTGGAAAGTAGGTGTGAGAATCTTATATACTGCAAAAAACTCCGCCCAGCATTGGCTTTCCAGCTGCAGCAGGACGTTATCCCTCTGATGACTGCAGAGGGAGAGCAGCTGCTGCCCCTTTTTTCCCCCAAGCTGTCACATAAACTATCTTTTCACGAAGCTGAATGTGCTGGTTCTGTGGCTAAAGAGTTCAGACTGAATTTGCTGTCCTTCTTGCAAACTAGCGATGTTACTGTGGGATTGTCAGACCCCTACAGAAGTTGTGGAGAAGCCTTTGGTGGTGTTCTCCTTTTGTGCTCTACCAGTAGGTGCACAGGTTGGTTTTTTTGTTTGTTTTGTTTTTAGTATTGATGGAGGGAATTGAAAAGGCTAGGAGATAGGGATACTTACTCTGTATATGTCAGTGGATTATTTCTCCTTTGGATTTTTTTGTCTTGACCCTTTTTTTCCTCTATTTTATTGTCAGTTCCAAAGTTAGCAGTAGTGTATTGTAATGTAGATCAAGAATTGTATCTCTGTTATGGGAATGTGACACTTTGATTAAGAGTGATGTCAGACACTGTCTGCCTTTTAAAATCAGACTTGCAGCAGATGCAGAGAAAAGCATGAAATGTGAAATGCTTTTTCAGTTGGTTCAAACTGAAGAGTGATGTTGAGTTGGAAAATGAATTGTGCTCTTCGAGAAACTGTTTACCAACTTCTGTCATGCTGTCCACTTCTGTTCCTTGGTCTGTTCTGCATGAAAGATATCTGGTTCAACTGTCACTTAAATACATGTTTACATATCTGAATCAGATGCTGTAGCTATGTTTTTAACCTCATCTGAATTTCTATTCTAGTAATATCTAATAGATTGTGGTCTGTTTTTCTTACCCACTTTTAATATCACTGACAATTCTACAACCTTTTCTGTCTCCTGGGCTCCTTGTAGGGCTATCCTCAATTCTGCTCTTGTAACCTGCTTTCTGCCAGCCCTTCTCTCTACTTCATAATGTTACAGAATATACTTCAATAATTCATTCTTCAGCCAATGCCCAGTCCTATGCCTCTTCTCTTCCTCTTCTTTAAACCTGTAACAGCTTCTGTGCTTTCTCTTTTCCAGCTTTGTTCTTTGTTGGAACTTGCCACGTTACTCATTTATCTTTGTTTGCTGCTGCTCATCTCTGCTCAGGCAGCCTCTCAAAAGTTGGAGGGTGAAGATTGCTGAATAAAAATGATTTCATTTACAAACCATAATTAGAGTATGCTAAAGTACCTTTTCTGAGGTTATTTTCAAATGTTAAAATTGTCTGAACTGTGAAAAGAGACAAAAATCGGGGTTGTACTAATCTCCTCATGATGTTTCCACTCAGCCTATACTAAATCCTCAGTGACTTTAGTTTCTGGTAAGGGCTAAACATTTACTTCTTGGGGCTGAAATCTTCCCTACCTGCAATTAACTGTGCTGTATACATATAAAGTTCTTTGTTTGACAGAGAAGGAATAGCTTGAGCCATTTGTGAACATGTAGGAAGCTCCTCAGGACCTGTTCTTCCAATCTATAGACTGGCACAGTGAACACAGGCTTCTCCTTCTTCTCCCTCTTTCCCACCTATGTATGTCTTTGGGCAACTGTTTCTGCAGTACTCACTCCCATCGTTTCTTGAGATCATCTGAGTTAGAATTTCTCTTCTACCTGCAACTCTTCAGTGACATTATGAAGAAAATAATAAAAAAAGAAGTTTCCTTGTTGTCAGTGCTGACTTCACTGAGTTCAGGTTCATCCAGGGTTCTTAAACCACACCATAAGCTTTGGATAGTTTCCTGCACATCCAGTTCTGTTTTACTAAGAAGGTGGTACAGACAGGAAAAAAAGACTTTGGCTTGTGAAGATGAAAAAGTTTGAAAATGCTTATCAGCAATCTAAGTCTTTACTGTGTTTCTAATAGGGCCTCCTGAAGAAGTGTTACTCTGCCAAGGCCGCATACCTGTTCCAGCAGGACAAGTTCTACGATGTCAGCTATGACACTGGTGACAAGTCCATTCAGTGCAGCAGGCGTCCAGATGCGTTCAAATTCTGGCTGATGTGGAAAGCATTGGGAACCACAGGCCTCGAGGAGAGAGTAAACAGGGCACTGGCTTTGGCTAGGTACCGCCTCACAATTTTGACTGTCTAGTCTGTTTAATTGACTGAAATGTTGGCACTGCTGATACTCCACATCCTGGAACAGACCACATTGTTACTTTTTTCCCCCATCTCCTTTTGTATAATGGGAATAAGTAACAGCAATACTAATTAGTGTTATTACATTTGCTACAATATTTAATGGTAATAATTACTTTTAGCAATAAGCATAAATGTTGGTAAGCATAGAAGTCTAAATTAGGCTATCAATCTACATTGTTTCACACTTACCTGAATCAGACATAGGACAAGTTTACCAATACACCCTCTTCTAACTCCTAACTGTGTGTTCTGGTGTTAGTATAAAAGCAGACCTATGTGCCAGGCTCTGAGCTGGGTCTAGCAAGAAGTGAATTAGCATTCTTCTGTTCACTTCATTCCTCATGACTGAGGAAGAAACACAGAAAGCCAATGATTTGGGGAAATTTGTATGAGGTCTATGAAGGCATATTGTTCTAAGATACTGCTTGTTTTTTGTCCACAAGTTTGCTGAAGTTTTTAATGCTTACGGTATGTCCTGTTAGGGACTGAAGTACCCTTTTCTTGTGATCTTCCCCTCGCCTGCCCTGTTCAATTTTACTAAGTTTTTGGTCTCGCAGAACTGAGTTTCACAAGTGAATTCTGCAAAATACTTGCTAGAAGATGTTTCTAAAGTGATGAAGATGTCTCAGTTTCTGGGAAGAAACTTCCATATGCAGGTTGTTTTGTCTTCCAATAGAAGGAACAATATTGAAATAAGATAATGGCCTCATATAAACAACTCACTTGAAGTATCATATTTGTTCAGAATTTATACAAGATAAACCACAATGAAGTCTTCACCATTTCCTGGGCTAGCTACACACTACCATAAGTCAAAGCATTAATATCAAAAAACAGTCACCCATATCATATTGCCATTTTTTTTTGATATGAACTACCAAGTTGAAAAGAATTGAATGTTTACTCCAGTGAAAATTAAAGGAATAGTCTCACTTTAATTGAAGTCAAAGAAAAGGTGAAAATACCCATTACCTAAACACAGAGTGGATTAGAAAGAAATAAAAAGAAAGAAGCAAAACCAGAAAAGCCCAAATGAGCCGTGGCTTTTTTCTCTATTTTATTTCCTTAAAGCCACTCATTGTTTGGCTAGTTAAGTGTTCCTTAATAACTTCTGGTTAAATTGCACCTTGGTTTTGTTCTGAAGCATTGTACTGTTCTGTGTCTGTACCGGGTAAGTAATTCATTCCACTATCAGTAGGAGAATTCAGCCTTATCAAGGTCACTGGCCAAAGTCATTTGACTGAGAGTGTAGTGATTAATGACCTTTCTGGGATCGATATTTTCTTTGAACATTAGGATTCAGCTGGTAGCGCTTCTAAGGGGTGACTTGAGTTGTCTTCCCCCCCCCCCCCCCCCCCCCCCCTTAAAGAAGAAATTTAATTCTTAGTCATTATCTGATGAAGTATATTCTTTACAGTAGCTGCCTTGCTAGCTTGAGTTTGCATGGACATGGGCGCTTTGGAGCTGAAACATCAGGTTTACTGGGCACTATGCCAGGTTTCCTAACTACTCAACAGCTGTGCAGCCTTTCTCCTGACTTGCTGCAGTAGGTTTTACTTTGATGTTGCAAAGATAGTATTTCAGTGTTCCTGAACACAAACCTGGATTAATTCTGGAATGAGTCCGCTGACTGTAGAACTTAAGAGCGAGATTACTTCCCCCCCCCCCCCAACCCATGGCCAGACAGAGCTGCAAAGGTTTTAGGGTAATTGCAGGCATGTATTTCTGTTGCATCAAACTTTGCTTATTGGCAGTTCCATTAATTTCTTCTTATTCTGAAGATGAATCATGTTTTCAGTGTATTAGATATCCCAGGAATATTGTGATGCTACCTATTTGGAAAGGCTTATTTTTAAAATAACTATAGTAGAGCATCCTGCTGATCACTTCAGAAAATTTTTTGCTTTTTTTTCCCCCCTCAATTATTTTTGATGCAGGGATGTTGCATTATGAAGTACACTAACAAGAAAATGGAATACAACTATAACCACCTCTGCATTTTATGCTTCAGCATCTTTGCAGTTTTTCTGCATGATTCCTTTTCTGACACCCACTCTTAGCAGACATATGTCTACTTTCACTGCAGATCTCCACCCCTCATTTTCTACAAGGCTTAATCATAGCAAATATCACTTTTCTGTGCACTCCAGTCCTCACTGAGACTCAATGTCTACAGTTCTACAACCATGACACGATAATAAAACTCCACTGTCAACTGTAGAAAGAAGCACAGAGTAAATTGCTCCACTGCCATCAAATAGTCCTGGCAAGATAAATCATGGGTGATGGATTTTCTAATGGCTGCCTTCTTAGGCTATTGGAAATGTAGTTAAGAACATGATTAACACTATTGTGAGCTTGAGTGACATCAGATATCCTATATCAGATGGTGGTCTAAAAAAAAAAGGCACTTGTGGTAAGAGGGAAGGGTATTAAGCGTTGTAAACAAATCAAGACCTCCAAAAAAAAAAGGGTGATCATACATAGGTTTCTTTTTAGTGATTCATGAAAAAAATAAATTGAGGGCCACTTTCTTGTGAATAGCCTGCTGATTTTGTTGAATGTTGGTTTTATGGTACAGACAAGTATCTTCTAATCAACAGGACAAAAGCACTGAGCTTGTTCAGCAACAGGTTCCTCCCAACACCCTCATGTGATATCTGGCCTCCTACTTACCTTTCAACATAAACAGTAGTGTGGGCATTTACAGCCAGGTAACAAATGCACACAGTAGGATCTAAATGGTCATTGCAGAAAAGACCCAGAACCTAGACCTACTATATTGAGAGGAAACATCTCAACAGCACACAGTGCGGCACAACTCATAGAGCTGCATGCCGTGGGAACTGGCGCTCTACCACAGCAATCGTTTTGCAGGGATGTGTGCTAAGAGGTAATGAGTCACATGCACAGTCCTTGTTAATGATAAACAGCGTGACAACTCCCCATGCTCTGTTTTGAAAAATGTACACCATCTAGGGTATTGTTTACTGCCTCCCTAGCCAACCTGTTTCTGCAGCACATCTGCCAAATAGCAGGCGTTGCAGATACAACTGTGCTAGAGGTGTCCCTATGGGGACAGGTTTCAGGCAGGTGGATAGGACCAGGGGGGGTTATTTTGACAATATTTTTCTTCCTCAAATAGTGGATGAAAGAATTATTTGTGTGATGGCCAGTAATGCAGCTGCAGGCAGGAAAATGTTAAATTAATGCAACAAAGACGTAGATTGGTACACAATCAGTAGTTTAGCTGTCTTAGTTTTATTACTGTTAGACAGCAAAATCTTTGCATAGAAGACTAAAATTCTGTTGAAATGGAAAAACTGTGAATTTGAGGTGACTTCTTTGGAGTTTTCCTTGGGAAGGCTTTGTAGGGGGGAATAACGAGAGCAGTCCCAGCTATGTCAAAGTGTCGTCTTTGCTTCAGAATTCCTGTGTGGCATGTGCCATAGCAAAGTTGAGGTCATGATTTAAAAAATGTCTATAAATTGAAGCTGTTTGGATCCAAAGTTTTGATTCAAACCCATTTTCCCATTGAAGGCGTCTGTGTTTTTCAAACTAACAGTTGAAAGAGAAAAGCAATACTTATTTCAATGTATTGTTAGCATAGGATGTCCAGAGATTACTGTGCATCAGCAGTGGCTCGCTGAATGGAAATGGGCACTGTTGTGTACAGTGTGGAACAAGGACAGTACTAGGAAAATTGCTAGGCTTGAAGTACATGGAAACTTTAACATTCTGGGCTAAACTAAGAGGTCCCGGTGACACTAGTAGTGCAAGAGATGTCAGGGTGACTGTGAAATAACATGGCAGCAGAGCATCAGCACTTGAGAAAAAGAGATGGAGGAATTAATTTGTAAAGAGCAACATCAATGAAATTTACACTGAGAAGGTTCACAGCCTGATGCAAATAGGATCAATTTGTGCCATGTGGCTCCACTGAAAATCTGTGCCTGAGGACAGAATTTGGCCTCTCCTCAGTGCTCCTTGGCTGGCTGTAGCCTTCATTTGTTTCTAGGAACTGATATCTACTGCATTTTCACAGCAGGGAGAAATGAGGTTTAACTCTGTGGTTTCTTGGGGGGGGAGAAGAACAACAACATTGGAAAAAAAGAAAAAGAAAAAAGTGTATAAATGTTCAAGATCCTTTTTGTTGTTGCCTGTATGTATTGCTTTGTTCTATGCTTTAAAACCCTGCATCTTTAATTTACAGGTATCTAGTGGAGGAAATTAAGAAAAGAGAGGGATTCCAGCTTATTTTGGAGGTAAGTGAAAATGGAACTGAACTGTGGTGGTTGTTGGGAGGTGTTTACTGTTTGATTTTGTTCTTTTATGCTAATTGCCAGGATGTATTTGAAGTATGTAATTTAATACACTTTACGTATTGGAGATGCACAGCTATGACTGAACACATAACATGCTTTATATTCCCTGCCATCGCTCTACCTATTTTCCTAGCTTCTGGACCTGTATTGCCTCGGGGGGTATGGATGGAGCACTTTCTCAGAAAGTGAAGAGTCTGGCTGCCAGTACTTGCCAGATGTAGGGATAAGACTGTGTGCTGGATGGAAGAATATTTTGATCCTAAAAATGGACATTTCATCACTAAAGTCTATGTTTTTATCCCTTAATTCTGTTTCTACACTCTTTTCCCAAAAACTGCTTCAAAGTTTTGGTTTTCACCCGTCTTTGCTAAACCTGTCAGCTTATTACCTGTTGGTGATCTTGCTTAGGGGAGAGTGAGAAAAGGCGTCAGAGCTGAAGTGTTCTGTTTTTCCACCTGTGCCTAGCTTTTTGGTTAATGTGACTAATATCTGGGGACATTGAAAAGACTTACCATTTTTAGAAAAATCTTCAGTGGTGTTGGAAGTGTATGTGTGTGAAAGCTGGGTATGTAGCATGGGGAGGAAGGAAAACGAAGTGCCACGCACGGAGACCGGCAAACCATAACGATGTGGATTTGGTTTACGCTTGCTGATGCCATGAGCATTCCAGGTTAGGCTAGAAGAAATATGAAATATAAAAAAAAAATTATACTGTTCATACAATATAAACTTTTCCCGTTAACTTTGAAAACTGCTAATTTGAAAGTGCTTACTGGGAAACTTTACATGGAGTGAATAATTCTGGGCCAGCAGCACATAATGGGGTTACTAAAGTGGCAAGTCTGTTAAAAGTTCTCCGTTCTCCATTATTGTAGAGCTTAGCAGAGAGCCTGGATCTGCTGTAGATGTAAAAGCTGTTGGTGAGAGCAGAGACTGTTCTTGCAGGAACAGGACACCTGGATTAAAAGTGGGATTGGAGGGAGTCTTGTAGTATGGGCTATGAGACGGAAGTTAAGGAAGGGTTAAGGAAAGATTTTTGTGGAGTGCAGGGGGACAAGCAGTGAGAGTTCAAAGAAAGACTGCTGGGAGGCAGGTAGACCCAGTTATGTGAGCCCTTTCTGAAAGCAAGTTGGACTTTGGGCAAGAAGCTCAGGAAGATGATCCTCTGATACATGCAGTGAGGGAAGTCCTGTAACGAGAACCACTCTATGGCCTGGAAATGCTGCTCACGCTTGAGTCATCTTGAATTCTTCTGTGGTATGATTGCTTACCTGCTTGGGTAAAAGCTGTGACAAGATAACCAGAAATAGAGTGACGTATGTCTGGGAGTAGTTAAGTTTTTCTAGGATGAATGGCATTTTCAGAGGGGGATGATGTATTTGATGTGTGAAAGGAAACTGAGATAATCAAGAAGGCAATATAGGCAATGGCAATATGGTAATATATGCCATCTGTCTACTGCCATCTAATTTTAAATAGTTTTAAAATAAACCCTTTAACAGCGAGCTAGTGCTCGTGCTCATGAGGAAGCCGCTGCCTTTTCAGGGTCTGTGTTTATGTGTGTACTCAATGCATGCTCTTTGGGGAAAGAAATGGGACTTTAAGAGCTGAGTTTTATTTCATTCGGTGGCAGCAGGTGGCAGGTTTGCAGCTCTGTTCCTGCTGACAACGATATTCTTCTTGATGATTAAATTGTATTTAATGCATTCTTTGAAGTGAGGCGGAAAATGATATGAGCAGTTCCCAGTGCCCTTTCATGAAGGAACATGTCTCAGCTGGTGGGCTCTCCTCGTTCAGGAGACTGCCTGGGATTGTAATAGCAGCTGCATTCACACTGGGGCAAAGGGATGGTGTGAACCAGCTACCAAGCTCCCTTTTAACTTCTGTTTTTTTTCTCTTTCAACCAGTACTAATGAGGATGGCGTGTGGGTGAGGAGAGGGGTGTGTGAGTTTATAATCCATGTTATAATCTAGACCCCAGTTAAATACTGTGTTGTAAATAACGTAGGTCAAGATTAACTGAGTGGTTTTATGGGTAGTGTTGGATGGGGCTAGAAGGCACATCTATTCCTCGTGCTGTTGCTACCTGTACAGGTAAAAAAAAACAACTTCCAAATTAGCAGGAAATATAGAGAGACCCTAGACTGATCTGCTAGGAACATTTTCTCGATCTTGTATGAAACAGAAACCTCATGAGCACAAAATGCCTTATTTTGTAATGCATGGCGAACAGCCGTTCTTGTTGGGAGTCTTGCAGCTAACTCTCTGCTGAGTTTAAAGGCAAAATTTCTCTGGAGGGAAGCAGAGATGTGTAGTCTTTGCTCAAAAGGCCTGCTTAGATATTGGACCAGATATATCCAGGATATGGCACATACCCTGCAAGTGGTCCTGAGATTCCTATAAAATGTGGAAACTGAGAAAGCCAACATCAACTCCAGCAGTGTGTAGTGTGCTGTGTGATATATGATATAAAAGGAGATTGGCATTGTTCAGTAGAAAAATGACTAGGTGTGCAAGTGTTAAATTGAGTTTATATGTTTTATGTAAAATGCATCATAGGAAATTTTCATTTAAAAAAAACAC
The DNA here is from genome assembly GCF_011004875.1 of Balearica regulorum gibbericeps. Lineage (NCBI taxonomy): Eukaryota > Metazoa > Chordata > Aves > Gruiformes > Gruidae > Balearica > Balearica regulorum. Next base: position 123,473,662 of record NC_046185.1, read on the forward strand.
TTGAAAGAAAATGTATCCTTCTCTTTAAGGTTGCTTCAATTTTGAAATCTGTAAGTTACCTCTCTATGCCTCTCTCACACGTTTTTCCTAATGAAAGTTTTTAGTGAGCAAAGCAGAGTTAAATACATATGTAGGAAGAAGAAATGAAAAAGGAACCCCAACAGGTTTTCTTTTTCTGGCAGCAGGAAGAGAAGTGAATGATATGAAAACTATTTCTGGTTTCTAAAAAAGGAAACAAAAGGTGAGTTGGAGAAGGATGTTTTAATGAAAGGGGTATAAACTCATAGGCTTGCCCCCCCCCCCCCCCCCCAAAAAAAAGCAGAACTTTTTGATGAGCTATAATATATATTCCTGTCCCATTTGTTACATCTCATAAGCAATCACTTGTTTTCTTGTTTAGCCGGAGTATGCAAACGTTTGCTTTTGGTACATTCCACCAAGCTTAAGAAAAATGGAAGATGGACCTGAATTTTGGCAGAAGCTACACCAGGTGAGTGTCACATGAACAGTGTCAGCTGATTTATCTTGTGCCAGAGAAGAATGTGAAGTAGCCTGACTTTGTCGACCATTAACCTATCAGTAGAATGTGGATTTAATCCTTAAATAGACAATGGTAGGATTTAAGTTTGTTGTCTACTTAGACAAGGCTAATTAATTTTTTTCTTAATGTAAGAGATGCAGGCATTTACAAGTATTCAGCTTACTGTCAAAGCTGTTAGCAGCTGGCAGAACTGAGGGAAGACGAGCAGTGTTGTCTGCATCTCTTGTCTAGCCAGTCTTCATTACCTGTTTCAGACACTTAACACTGTCCTTGGAACTTGTCTTGCATTAGCTATGATAATCTATGATAACGCAAGTGAGGAAGTGCTTAGGAATACATTTCTGATGCTCAACAACCCATAAATGACAACAGGGATATCATGGGAAAAACTTCATTGGTGAGCATTTTGTCAACTCCTTGCCATCCTGGTGGAAAATCATGAACATCTTAAAAAAAAATAAGCAGCAGTAAATTTTTGAAGTTACTAGCGGGAAACAGTAGTTAAGACTTAATTAAGAAGCCGATAGACACTGTGGTACTATGTTGTACTGAATAAGCTATTCTGTGAGGAATTGAATTTAATTCATTGTTTGCTCCTCTCTGTAGCAGCTTTGGTGTTATGCATTTATTTTTTCCTAGAATTTACTACTAGAAATTTAACTAGAATGCAGATGTATATATACTATATATACATGCTATGCATACTATATATACATGCATACTTCCTATAATGTCTACTCTCCTTTCAGCAGCTTTCCTTTCACAGGAACTGCTTTCAATTTATGCTGGATGCTGGTCTCTTTAGGGGTGAGGTCTTCCTTAATCCTGTCTGTATTGTTTTAGGAAGTGTATTTAACTTTTGCAGTACAAGGGCATGCATAGCCACAGTGTGGATACAAGGGATTTGCATTTACCATGCTTCCACAAAGCATGGATGGGTAACGATCCTTTTATATGGGGCTTTCCTTCTTCTTGTTAGAGTAGAAAGGCCTATATATGTATATGTGTGTATGTACATACACGCACACTGCTGTATAATAGCTCCCCTGCTGATGGAGGAGTGAAGATTTGGAAAGGAGCAATGGGAAGGCATAGAAGAAATAATGCTGCAGCTGCCCCCTTTGGATTTATGTATGCTACGGAAGGGACTGAGGAGGGAAGGGATGAAGCACAACGAATGGCTTTGAGCATGTGTATTGTGAGTGGCTTTTTGAGTGTAACTTACTGGTTCTTTGCTCTGCTGCTCTATGGTGCTTCCAGTCAGGGTGGGGAGTAGATGCCTGGCTTTATTTTATATACTGATATAGACAGACGGATGCTGGAAATGCAGATTTCCTAGCCAATGTTTTGTGGGCGAGAACTTGGAGGGAAAGGAGCTTGTGTACAGTTTCTCCCAAGAACTGAGCACCACTGCAGATCTCAACCACTCTTTTCATGAGCTAGGTGACATTTTCTTGATTCTTATGCATCCTCTGATGAAGCACTAGGAAAACTAAAATCCTAAACCATAACCTGTTTCCCTCCTCCCCAAATAAGCCCAGAAGAAAATCTACAACAAAACAGACCAAAACTGCCTAGCAAAACAAGGCATTTAATGGCACAAAATTCTCTCCCGGATGATGGGGAAAGGAAACAACAAATGATGATTGTTCATTGCGTTGTTTAAGAACTGCTGGGAAATTCTTTGACATTACAGAAATGAGTCTGTTATGCAGCTAAAACATGTTATTTCACCTCCCTGATTCTCTACAGGGACAGGTCTGGGGTAACTTTCCTTTTTGGATGCTGAGGGCCAGTTTGGTGCACAACATGTATCAGTGAGCAGATGAGGCAACAGTACTGGGTCACAAAAAATAAGGCTGACTTGACTTTTCCAGCTAATGTCAATTTGTTATAGCATTGCTGATGCAAGCAGCATAGTCATTATATTAGTATTTCATTAATCAGTACAAATACATGGTTGGGCAAGAAGGAATGCATCCTGATCAGTAAGGTGTAAGTGATAAGAAGATGAAAACTGGAGAGGTTGTTGCATTATGCTATCGACAGGCAGATGGGGATGTGTACAGTTTCTTGACTGTAAGTGCTTCCTAAATATTCCCATCATTTCACTAAAATGAGCGTTAAAATGCTTTAATTCACAATTTGTCTTTCCACACAACATTTTAACATCATAGTTATTCTGTTTATCCAGAAATCAATCTTCCTTTTTGTTGACCTGCATATCTGACAATAATTAAGGAAATGTATGTCTTGAATATCCCTTGAGCAAGTAATTGATTTTATTCAGCTGCTTGTTCAGCAATAGTGTTCAGAATAACATGCTGTCTTCTAAGGTTAGTTATGTGAGTTTTAGTGCTGGTGAAAGTTGATAAGCAAATACCTCTGATCTCAAGTCCTCAACTTTGTGAAGAATTTGCATAGTCCTATGCAAAATAACCCTGAAGGTTTTCTGCTATACTGGCTTTTCTCCAGCTTCCATGGCCCACTTTATGTGGAAATGTGTCAGGGCTGACTGGATTGCAGCATGATACCTGATTCTGATGTGAATCTTCTAGCCGTCCTACATAAACTGTGTCTCTCAGAAGCTTGGTGGTTTGGGGTTTTTTTGTTTTGGTTTTGGTTTTTTGTTTGTTTGTTTTTGTGGTACACTGTTTTAAATTTTGGAACCTCAGACTTTAGGTACAAAATCTAGCCATCCTACATAAACTGTGTCTCTCAGAAGCTTGGTTGTTTTTTGTTGTTTTTTGTTTTGTTGTTGTTGTTGTTGGTTTGGGGTTTTTTTGTTTGTTTGTTTTTTTGTTTGGTTTTTTGTTTTGGGTTTTTTTTGTGGTACACTGTTTGTGTTAAATTCTGGAACCTCAGACTTTAGGTACAAAATTTGCCCTCTTCAGAGTCTCCAACGTGCAAAACAAAGGTGATAGGAAAGAGTGGCCTGAAGGATTTGGATCAGCCACTAGCTGGCCATTTGATTCATCACCTGAACACTTTAGCAAATGAGAAACAACGTGATGCTGGGGAAGTAAAGAACAGCATGAATGGTACATTACTCCATTACCCAGTGAAACTGGGAATTCTGTGCACATCCACAGTCTTACAACACTTTAATCTTTTGGGATTACAACAGGAATTGGCTGTGTAGTGAAACTGGTTCTGTAGTATAGCAAGGCTTTGGATGCGGTTGGGTGGTCCAAGATAGTCCATGCCCTGAACATTTTGCCATACTCTGAGTACATAGCAGATGGCATAACCCATAAAGGAACCTGTGATGCAAGGTGTTTTTCAGCGACGTTCTTCACAAGTAAGTAAAGAGAGTTTTCTTCTTGTAGAAACCATACAAACAGGCACTCTGTGGTAATTGGGCATCTAGTGTTACATTCAACTAGAAATATTTGTAAGTGGTGCTATTTTGTCATTGCAAACTGGGGGCAGTTGTCTCTGACCTGGAACTTACATAATTGATGGGATGAAGGAACAAGTCCTTTGCTAGTACTGCATGTGCTTCCTAGTGGTATTTTTGCTCCTCTTCCTCTTATGCAACACTGTAAGATTTACTTTGTTTACTGCTGAGGATGGTCAGAATGTCACAGGGTCACAGTGAGAAAAGTGTAGCTGGAAATTACAAGCCAAAAATGGAAGAGAGGGAAGAAGTAAAAAAATTAAGTCCAGACCATTCCAATTTTCATATTTTTCCATAACTCCAAATATCTATGTATATTCTTACTTGTTACAATCTTCTTTTTTAGAAAGGTCAGCTTTCTCAACTTATGCTGAAGTGTCTCCAGATGATGCAGAATTAGCTGATTGTTAGTAATACTGTCTCTGGAAAGTCTGCTGGCAGCACAAAGGGTGCTAGGACACAAGGAAAGGTTGGAGCGATGTATCTGGAACTATTGCCATCCTGTTACTAACCCACCCAGCCAACCATACCATGTGCATTCTGGATCAGCTCGTAGTCTGCGCAGACTCCACGGGGTCTAGAAGACTAAGAAGGAGACCGAGAAGTAGCCGTCTTTAACAGAGCCCTCCTCTTGCGGGAGCCTGGCTTTGCTGAAGGATCCTGGAGCGTAACTGAAGGTAGACTACTGTGTATTGAATACTGCTCAGTAAAGGAGGCTAGTGGTATATTGTGAAGTACCACTTTAGACCTCAAAATTGGGGATAGAAAAGTGTCAGTAGGTTCCTGGTAGGTCTTTTATGCTTACTAAACTTTGCTGGATCTGTAGTTGTAAACAACATATGCTGGAGTATCCAATTTCCAATGGTTCAGTAAAACTCTTATACAAAGTTGTTAGTTGCACTTACTCAAAATTCTAGCGTCTCAGACTCTACTTGTGTGGTGTGTTTGGGGTTTTTTGTTTTGTTTGCTTCCTGCCTTTTTGTGGATTTTTGGCCAAATAATACAAAATTTATTGGTTATATTAAAAGGCTCAGGATACAATTTCATAATAAAGCCTGTGTAGCTTGGAATGTCATTTTTGCCTCTACCCCTTAGTAAAAAGTAACCTTATTATTGCCTTCCCCCCCCCCCCCCCAAGAGAAGAATATAGCTGTCTGCTATCTGAAGGCATATTTGTAAAATAGCCTGTCATGCTGACTGGTGTTGTGATACATTTATATAATGAGAGGTTTCATATCAAAGCAGAAATGTAAGGAGGTTGAAGTGGTGTTGCCTTGGCAACCTCTGAGTCTTGTGGTCTTTGTGGTATAACTCAAACACTAATCAAGGACCCGATTCAGTATTCTTTGTGTATTCAAAATATCTATTGACTATGATATGAGGTTTGGGAAGGGAAAACAAGACCTCCAATTGGTTATATTAATAATATTTGCCCTCTATATTTTGGAATAACAAGAGGAAAATGACATAGATTATAACCACAACATTCAATGCAGTGAGCCCAGGTTTATGCACAAGAAAGGTCCCCAACATGTCACTGCAAGTGTATTTCCACTTGGGATTTGTGTGCAAAATGTTGTTACTTGAATGCCTGGCATCCTTATATACTATACTTTGAGTTTTTCTTACACTTGAACAAGAAAACAATTAAACAATATTTGTATGTGTGTATTTGAAGAGTAATGGTAGAGACCCATTTCTATGAATTTTGCTTATGTGAGTAATTTTTAGGATAACAAATAGTCTACTGACTAGCATCTAGCTCTGTTTGTCATGAGTTTCTGTGGAGGGCCACATCAAATGACAGGAAAATCAATGGTAAGATTTACGCAGAAGTATATGGGAGTTAGATTGACTAAATCATTGTGACTGACAGATTTGGAGCTGTTCATCAGTCATTTGTGAATACTGTATTCACAAATTGTTTCTGATCCTAAGTGCTTTCTTGTTGCATTGAAATAATGTAATCGTGTAGAAATGTGTTTGGAAAAGAACAGAAAAAGAGTGGGTCAAGTTCTGGTTTTTTTGCAAACATGTAAGGATTATTAAGAGATAGTGCCATCCATTAACCTTTTTGCTTTCTCTCAAAGCAACCTAGAAATCTGTTGTGGCCGTCAAGGAAACAGAAATCTACAAGTAGAAGAGATTGCTTTGGCAAGTCTAAAAGAAAGGCCTTCCAGGGGATGGATTGTCATTTCAGGGAATCAGATGGGGACCTTCAAAGGGGTTGTCTGAGAAATTTTGTCAAGGAAATCCTCAGGGTCAACAAAAGCTCCAGATGCATCCTATATAACTTCAGGCTCTTATCCAGGGAAGCTACTTGAGAAGTTGGCACAGTTTCCTTTCATCTTTAACATGGAGAAGGAGAAGGGGAACTCCCAGATCACGATTTAGGCAACCTAGTGTCAGAGCTACCGTTGGGAAAGACTTGTCTGGCTTCGTTATTCAGGAGAGGAACTTAAGGGATGCTAGGATCCCAGCTTGGCTGCTTTAGTTCATAAACACAAGTACAAAGAACCCAACACTAAATCCTATTGACCCCTATTTTACAGCAGAATTCTCAGTATTGTGTTCAAGAGGGGCAGAAATGCAGCATTTTTGGAGACGCAAGAGCAGGAGGCCTGGTGGAGGCAGGGCTGCAGGCAAGGACCTTAGGGGAGAGAGGCACAATAAGCCCTGAAACCACAAAATGAGTAATAGAATAATAACCAGGACTTACGTTGTAGTGTGACCATTTCTCAGCAGAGAATGGTGCTCAGAAATTTAATAGTACAATAAGCAGTCACTTGTTAGAGTAACAACATCTTTTATATTGCAACTAATAGTACATAATATACAGCAGCAAATGAATAAAATCTTTGTAGTTTAGCTGCATGTAAATGACTGTTATTGTTAAGCAGAGAGATCTGAGCTCTGATAAATGAGAAGGACCAGTACAGTGGAATATAATAGCAGAGAAAAATTATAGCAGTGTTTCAATACCTTGTTAATGAGGGATTTTGCACACTTTCACTTTTAACATGTTTTTTTCTGCAGTTTTATATAACTCATCAGTACAAAAGTGTCTGCAGCTGTTAATTAAAAAAGATATTTAGCATGACTTTGTTTTAAATGTCTCCTCTGTAGGCTTGAGTTGTAAGAACACAATAATAACATGCCTTTTAAAAAAAACATTAATTCAAAATACAATACTTTGGTTTCTATATCTGCCCATAACTGGAATTTATGTCTTTGTTCTCTGTTATGTTTATTCTTGCATGAATGCTGAAGTAGTAGTGCTAGACTAAGGGGACAAATTTACTATTAAAGTTTCCATCAGGAGAAGTAGGGATCAATGCATTTTACATTGATGGTGTCTAGCTCACCTTAGCATTAGACTGAGGTGCTAGCAACACTTCAGCATATATTTTACATTGGTGGGGTTGTACAGCTGCTTAACTTTCAGCCACATATAATGGTTCGTGAGACTGACCTGATCTCATGCTTGCTCTTTCATGGGATGACTGGCGTATCAGATGTGTATGGGAATAGGACGGAAGTATATTTGTATGACTGTATTGTAACCTACAGTAGATGTCATAAGGCAAGGCAAGGATGTGAACTGCTTCCAGCCCATGCTTTCTGTAATAGTCCTAAGTGAAATTTTGGTAATTCATGATATGTCCATTGTAGAGATTTCTGTTCTAGGTCTCTGCTTGGACTCTCTTCTAGACTGGCTTTTGAGGAATGGGTAGCACCAGTTAAAAGCAGTTCTGTTCATGCAGAAATCTTTACTGGTTTTAGGTCAGTGGTACTGTTTCAATTGAGGTGAATAGGCAAGAATCAACATCACTAAATTTACTTTCACTTCATTTTAACCATCTAAGTTCTGTCCTTTGGATAGCTGACTATTTCTGTTCAACTCCTCAGTCCCTTCCCAGCCTTGTAATATCAGGTGATATCTTGAACTGACAATATTTACGTCCCATCGAGCAATAACAACACATCTGGCAGCAAAACATCTCATTTGTAAGAGCAGTGTTACACAGCTGCTAAAACTACCCCTCAATTCTCAGAACAAAGAGAAGAAACCCAAATGGCTTTGCTGCTGTATGGTTTACTAGATGAGAGTGCAGGGCAACTTTTGTCAGAGACTTAACATTGAGCTGTGCATGTTCCAGGTCCACTGGGGACTGAGGTCTATTGATCCCTAGTGCTCATCCTATAGAAATGATTGAAGCTGTGGGGAGGGAGTCTGCTGCAGCTCCGTATGTTTCTTTCAGTCTGAACAAGGATTTCATCTTCCCCGAGCCACCTGCAGAGCAAGATTGCTCAGATCTCCAGAGGTGAAGTAGGTTTCACACTAGTTGTTTCTTGCTTGAAATCCTTTTAAGGATAATGGAGGGTCCAATCATTTCTCTGTGTGGTAATACATACAATGGCATGAAATGAAGCTGGGGGGGATAGACAAAGTGGAGAAAAATATTGTAAGGAAATAAAATCATGAGAGACTGACAGATTCAAAGTAAAGGACCAAACCTTCCAGGGAGATCAAGGCACGATGTACTTTCATCACAGTATGTGATGCTCTGTGAAGCTACCTCAGGTACTAGGAGTGATCTGGCGATATATAAGTATGGTACTTGATTCAGTTTAAAAAATAGCTGACCGGGACTAGTTAGCTAACATGACCATTCTTTCAGGACCCATGGAAATCACCTACGATAATAGGGTATTGTTTCTGTAGATGTACTCCCTTCTTATGGGGGAAGTGTAAGTTCCACTTGTCCAATGTCTTAAAAATTTTGCATACTCTTGTGCTAAAATCTGAAGGTCATTCTAGCTTTCAGTTCAGATAGAGAAAACAAACAAGCTGATTTTAAATCTTTGCATTGTTAAAAGCTTCACACATAATAAATCTTTCTGTTTATATATAGGAAGCATCTAAAAAGCTTTATTTTCTAACTGAAAGATCACAGAAACAAAGGCCATGGGGATTCAGTGGAACTGAATTCTCCACTTTATTGCTACAGATTCAATTGACTAAAGGGTGCTTAAGCACTGCATAAGTGCTTCTTGCTATTTCTGTGTGAACAAAGACAGTACTATTTAATTTGTACTGCACGTTACCCAGAGCAGTGGACATTTTCATCCATTGTTACAAGTCTCATGGCTTGTAGAAGTATTGAGATGGTAAAACTAAACCCCATTTCTTTTCCAGAAAAGTGATTTTTTGGGGGGATTAAGTGCAAGTGGCACAGTTTGTATAAATTAAGTAGATAGATGGTGACATACCTCAGAAAATTGTTCTCTCTCTGCTTGTGAAGAATTGAAAAATTAAGATACCTAAGTGCTCCTAATTTGGAGATAATGTTCATCTTCATTAAATGGTTATACTAGGGTAAACTGAAGCATTGGAATGGTATATCCTACTATGAATGACCGAGGTAGAAAAGAAAAATAATGATCATTGCTGTGAAGACAGGAACAAAGAATAATTTAACATTTTCTGTTATTATTAGCCTGTCCTTATGCTAATAGTCAAAACCAGCTAATCTGAAAACTAAGTCAACTCTATGACATTTTTTAAAAGCAAGCATTAAACTATTTTCGGAGTATAGGAAGCTGGAGGGAATTTACATTGAATCTGTCCTGCTAGCGAATGCTTGTTACATATTTGAAAGGCAGGTAAATTAATGATTAATTATCAATATTTTACAGATAAAGAAAATGAGGAAAAAAGGTATGGATGTAAGAGCTTATCGTCTTGTAAGAGGTCTTTAACATGTCATCTTGATTTGTACCTCTTGTCATTTCTCAATAGCATAATAAAAATAAGCACTTCTTGGAGTCATGTTGCCACACAGAACAGTATTGTATTTTTGTTCATTGCTGCTATAGAAATGCAAAATTTAATATTTTGTGATGTAACACTGTGAGACATTTTAGAATTGTTCATATATGCTTTTTGAATGTCCGTGTGTATGTGTGCTCATGCATGCACATGTGTATGATTATGTATTTACATATCAGGATCATGTAAAAGAAAATAATTCTTGAAAAGGGAGAGGATGGAATAAGGCATAGTATCACTGAAGTATCTAGATTCTTAGAAAAACTAGTTAACAGAATCACAGAACAGTTGAGGTTGGAAGGGAACTCTGGAGGTCATCTTATCCAAACCCTCCCCAAAGAAGGGACACCTAGAGTTGGTTGCCCAGGACCATGTCCAGGTGGCTTTTGAGTATCTCTAAGGATGGAGACTCCACAGCCTCCCTGGGCAACCTGTGCCAGTGCTCAGCCACCCTCACAGTGAAAGTGTTTCCTGATGTTCAGGGGGAACCTCCTGCGTTTCAGTTTGTGCCCATTGGCTCTGGTCCTGTCACTGGGCACCACTGGAAAGAGCTTGGGTCTGTCTTCTTTGCATCCTCCCTTCAGGTGTTTATATCATTGATAAGATCCCCTCCCCGGAGCCTTCTGTTCTCAAGGCTGAACAGTCCCGGCTCTCTCAGCCTTTCCTCATAGGAGAGATGCTCCAGTTCCTGAGTAGTTTTCATGGCCCTTCGTTGGATTCTCTCCAGTATGTCCATGTCTCTCTTGTACCAGGGAGCCCAGAACTGAACACAGCACTCCAGGTGTGGCCTCACCAGTGCTGAGTAGAGGGGAAGGATCAGCTCCCTTAACCTGCTGGCAGTGCTCTACCTAGTGCAGCCCAGACTACACTTGCCACCTTTGTGGCAAGGACACATTGCTGGCTCGCGTGCAACTTGGATGTCCCCCTACGTCCTTTTCTCTCAAGCTGCCTTCCAGCTGAGTGGCCCCCAGCATTTATTGGTGCAGGGGGTTGTTCATCCTCAGGTGTAGGATTTAGCATTTCCTTTTGAACTTCATGAGGTTCTTGTCAACCCGTTTGTCCAGCTTCTATTTAGTCTGCATGTTCCAGTTTCTCTTAAACATGGTCAACATTTTTGCTATCTTAATAGTCTTTGGCTACTTTTAGGGGAAAAAACCATACCAATCCACAACCCTACAAAAGCAAATGCAGTCTTATTCCTTGCAAATGTATGCTTTCCAAGAAATGGTGACCTCTAAATCTATGGTTTATTCTTTGACAAAAATACAGTATGCATTCTTAGCCTATTTACAGTCAAAAATTTTCCATTCTGTACTATGGCAAACTGCTATACTCTTGGTGTATTTTGTTGGTTTCAGCAAGTGCATCCAGATTCCTGACTACATAGTACTTGTTTGCCCAAACAGCATGTATTTTCTTCTGCTTAAATAGGACTAATTATTCTTCCTTTCCTTTGCTTCATTTTGGAGTTAGAACATATTGACTAATATTTTAAATGGCCTTTTCTGCCTGTCTGTGAAGAGAACTGCTTTTAATAAGAAAGCAGAGTTTGAAGACACTCAACACAGTTAATTTAGTTCTAGTTGACCCTATTGACTATGTTCTTATAAAGCAGCACTGTGCTCTTGCATATCTGTGCACCTCTTCATTATGCTCTCTCAGTCCTATATGCACATTAATAACCAATGATGGAAGAAAAAAAAAGTTTGAGTTACAGGCTGAACTCCAAACTGCAGCTTTTCTGAAAGTGTCATAGATCATGTTTAATAGCCTGTGGATCAAAATGAAACCCAATATACATCACAGGGGAACTCAATAATTGAAGCATCCCAGGAATGTCTAAGTACTGGAGTCTTGAGGTCACTAGAAGCTTCGTTCTGTGCTCAGTTTTTACTTGAATAAATGCTGTTTCTTCCCCCCATCATCTTTTCTTTTTGTAACAAACACTAATCATATTTTAATGCACTGACAAATTATTTTATCTGGCATTTTGGGGAATAATGAATTCCCTTTTCTTCCTCTTCCACCTACTAATTTTCTGTGAAATGAGGAAAACAGTCATTCAGAGGTATTAGCATTTCATAATGTCTCCAGTACACTCGACTCACGGCTATCTCCTTTCTGTGCTGGGTATCTGCAGAATGGTCCCACAGGGGCAGTGAACATGTTCTCTGGGTCTGTGAAGCTGGTCTGCACACCAGCTCTGAATTTACTCCTTTCATATGAGAAGCCCCTGGGGTGCTCTGAAGGATCATAACTGGTCCCTTGGTGATGAGAACACAATAATTTGCAACCCTGGGGCTGCACAGGTGGTATTATGTGGGTATGGGGAGGATGTATAGTCTCGTCTCAGGAAAACAGCAGTCGCTGAAGGGTTTTGTGGACTCGGTGCTCTGTGGTTTACACAGGGGATAAATTCTATTCCCATGTGAAGGTGGTGGAAGGAAGGTTGACTGCTGTAGCATCCTACTGACAGAAAAAAACCTTGGAATGAAATTGTAGGAAGCCTGGCCAAATTGAGACCCTGGGGCCTTTCTTGAGTTGTGATCACAGGGCTCCTTTTGCCAGGGCTGCGTTGTGGCATTGTAGCAGAACTGGGCTGGCGCAGGGCATGAAGTCTGATCCGGAGCCCTCGGGATTAGATGTAGCAAGGCAGCCGTGCAGCCCAGATCAGTCCCATCTCATGGTGGGCAATGGTGCTCCGTGAGGACCGTCATTGTTTCACCACATTGTTTAACCTTGTGCCTGTAAGCTGCTCCTAGAATTGCCCTTCCTGCAGCTGTCCGAGCTGTGGCTTCCCTATCCCTGTGAGGATTTTGGTATGCAGTGCAGAGGATCAGGGGTTTTGTCTTTTCTCTGGTACAGTGGGAGTTACAACTGAACGAGGTTGATGACTGAGGAATGCAAATGAGGGGATAACGGGATTTTTAGGTGAGCACTTGCAGTGAACATTTTAGGGTGCGCTAGGGATTGATTAGGTGAAGGCCCAGCAGAGCCACTGGCTTCATACATGATGGTTATATATATTCCTTAACCTTGCTAATAACTGATTTTTCAATGCTGAAGGATATGTGTAGGATAAAAGTAACATCTGCCCCTCCCATTGGTCCTTTGCACAGGATGAATCTCATTGAGAGTGAAAGCAAAGAACGTGGCTGAACAAAAATTATTTTCAGCGGTTGTTTAATTGTTAGTGCATGATTTTTCTTGCTTTAGCACACAGCAAAACTGCAGCGTGGAATGGAAGCCACCACTTCTTGGTTGGCGCCTTTTGAAGTGCACCCTCTCCCTCCGCAAGGGTGTGGTAACAGGAGCCTCTCTGAGTGCTTTAAATATCTTATAAAGGTACTTGAATATCAGAAATTGCAGGTGGGCTACATGACAATCTCATGAATAATGAGTGCTAGTGTGGTCTGTTGGTAGTGGCTATTTAAATGAACCCTTTCTACACTATACAATAAAGTTTCCTCCAGTTACAAATCTTACTGGTGGCATCGTGACCATTCTGCCCTGCCAGCTGGTACCTGCTGTGGTTTCTAAATGAACCGAGTGTTTTCTAGCATTCTGTTAGTTTTGGCATGCTTAATAAATAACAGCAATGAATTGGCTGTAGTGCAATAATAGTGATTACAAGATAAATAGCACAGTGATTTTTTTTTTGGTCATGTTATAGCAAATGGGACAGAAGGAAAATAAAATCTTTGAGTTTCACCCTTAATTAATGGACCCTACAGCATGAGTTACTATGTATTTGATGCAAAACCAAGATAAGATATCTTTCTGCCTTATCACCCAGAAAACAGAAGCTGCTTAACAGTATAAGCCTTTATTTTACCTCATAGGAAAGGTAAGCTTCTGCTGGAGTCTGGAAATAGGGATGACAATTTCAACACTGGCTTAACCTGTCTGGGGAAATATTTAATGATATTTGTTCTGTCAGGTGTAAGTGGGGAACTTCCATGTTGGGTGGAGTTGCAAAGGATGCAGGCACTTGGGCATATGCAGCATTTCTAGAAAAGAATGACAAACATACCTGGGTTACAAATATTTGATCAAAGAATTGTTTAGTGGTTGTTATTAGGGTACGAATGAAACATTTATGGCTTTACACTTCTCCTTTTGTTGGACAGCTGATGTAGATTTTGTGGAAGAGTGGTAGTGCATGGAAGAGTCTTTACTTTGTTCCTAGCAGTCCAAAATATGCTTTTTTTTTTTTTTTTTTTTTTGGCACCAGAATAGGAGTGCAAGTACCACATAGGAAAGCATACTCTGCTGCTCTGCTGCAGACAAGCAATGAAGCTGTTGTGCTTTCCCTGCCCTTTCCTGCTGCAGCAGCTCTTCACCAGTACAGTGTTTGCGCTCTCACCGTCTGAACTGCACCGTGTGTGCTAGGACAGATGCATCTGGACAGGGAATGTAGTTCCTCTCCCCTTTCCCTCTTTTGAGCAGATCAGATGAACCAGCTGCAGTCAGTCCAGAGACCTGTGGGAAGGCATCAGCTGGTTCTACCTTTTTCCCTTAAAATTATGCTTAAACTGAATTATGCCTGCCAGACAGGAACATATTAGCCATTTTTTAACAAGGTTCAGGGTGCTGCATGTGACTTATGAAAATAAATGAATAAATTAATTTACATGTTTGCAGCTGATTTGCATCTTGCCATAAAACTGAAGCCTATGATCAAAAAGAACTTAAGGAGAGAAGGAAATTACCTGGCCATCTCTGTATTTTGGGGACTTTTCTCTGGGTAGCCCAGTGACTTTTGTATAAGTGTATCTTCTAGAAAGGCATATATTCTTGACTGGAAAATATCAAGGAAAGGTGAAACTACCATTTTCCTTGGCACCTTTTTTCAATGGCTAATTAGCCTTCCTGTATGAAAGGAGATTGATTGAGAAGGGAGGAAGAAAGGTGAAAAAATACCTTTCCGCACTAAAATAGCCTTCTCTATTTTTCCCTTTCACTTGCTCATAAGCTATCATCAAACCACCTCTCATTCTTTAATTTATAAATTAAATAGATTCACGACTTTAAGTCTTCATTAGCCATTGAATCATTTCTGCGGCTGTCATTAGCATCCTTCCAGTTTTTCATTATCATTTGGAAAAAAAAAAAGTGGATGTCTGAACTATGTATTGTTTGCCAGGACCTGAGTTTCCACTACTGCATGTGGAGACAAAATTGCCTCCTTAATGCTTGTGCACTTATTTGCAAAATTGTGGATCATATCAACTTTTTTCTGCTATTGTATTTCTTTGGGAGCTCAAGCTGATGAGGCTTTGTAAAATATATATATTGCAATGATGAATGCTGAAATGAAAACTTTTCTTGTGTGTATAAATGACTATTTCACGAACAAAATAAATTGTCAAGACATCTTGGTTTGGTTTTTTTTTTTTTTTTTTTTCCCATTGGCCCACAGAAAACAGACTGACATTCCAGATTAACCAGTGGTCCTAGGATCTGGGGAGCTGTGTTTAAGAGCAGCCCTCACTGTTTTAAAGCATCCACATAAATGACCTAATGTAAAAACTTTGGAGTCTGTCTCTTGACAGAACTTTTTAAAGCTGATTTTGGCTTTGATGTAGAGTGAAAACAATTGCAGAGAAGTCAGTTTCTTGCCAGGAAGGATTCTTGGTTTCTGATATGTGACCTGGAAGCTCGTATGATTTTTGTTTTATTGTTGACTCCTACAGTCTTTTCAGAGTCACTGTTTTTAGGATAGTCATCCATTCTGAGCTGTCTGGGGTTTTTTCCGTACATGCACAACTTACCTTTTGGCTGTATTGACAAGCCGGTGCTAGAGTGGGTTTGAGCAGGTCTGTGCAATGGCTTGTCTTCCTCAGTTTTTTCCCTTTGTGAGTCTCTCACTTACAAACGATATCAGCTGTCATTTATTGACTTCCAGGAAACCAACAATGAGGATTAGCATCAAGGCTAATCCTGATCTCCATGGAGCCTCACTAGCAGCACCATTTGATTGACCCCCTATTTACTATATGTGGAGATATGCTAGTTATTCAAATCTTGCTTATTTTTACTGTATCACTGTTGTGTGGTCCTAATTTTTTTTTGTGCTGCTGCTGTGTGAATTGTTCCTGCTATTTTTCATCTAAATGGCTTGTGTAAGGCTTTCTTATTAATGCTCTAAGTGCAAGTAAATCATCAAGAAAACTTGTATTATCAGCAAAATAATGAAGGCAGGCTTACCCAAAAAAATGGTGTTTGGCAAAGATATAAATGTAACTGAACACAAAAGACTAAATTTTAAATCTGTTTCTATCAATTCTAAAATGACTATATATTCTTACCCTTTAATTCATTATAAATTAAATCCGGTACAAGTGTTTCTTTTTTTTAAACTTTCTGTTCATATTAGCTTAAGAATCCTTATTTCACTAGGTCTGTCTCCTTACCACTTCTAATACTGGTGCTTGTTTTCTGAAATTTCCATGGTAGCCCCAAAATTACGCAAAGATTCAGTGAGCCTTTTTAAATCTTGGTACAAGTCATCCAGGCCTGTAGGTCTAAATAATTGCCCTCAGTAGGTCTTTAACATCCCAATAGCTGCTGATGGCTCGGAAAGTTTATCATGTTTGTGGTAGGAATTCCTCCCTGCAGAAACTGAAAGCTTATTGAACACTTCTGCCTTGCCTGCATTTTTAACGATTAACTGTAGGTAGGGCTTCACTCATCTCTAATGTACATACTAAAGTGTTTCTTTTTTCCTTAGTCCCGTCAATCAAGGATTTCTTTTCCTTCTGATAAATTTTCTCCATGTCACATTTGTATTGATTGCTATGTGATCCACTTCCCCCTTTCAACATGTTAAATATTGCTTTGCTATCTTCACTTTGCCAATAAACCAAGATGGGCTTTTAGATAAAGCTGTCTTCTTTCTTGATTGAAGGATTGCAGCTTTTGGCCATCTAATCTCTTCTTAAAGAGCTTTAAGATTTCATCTATCTTTCCCACCTGAAGTTTTTTGGAAATTAAGTCTTTTGAAACACCCTTTGTGATTGGGACCATCCTTTTCCTTTGGCTGCAGTGAGTATAGTCGGGTTGTGATCGGTTCACAGAGGGAAGTGCTGATTTATAGACCGATGATTAATTTCTCCGTGCCACGATATGTTTGGAAATGAAGATGTATCATACGGGGTCTGCGCCACCCCTGCTGGTGAGCGGGACAGGATGGGTTGCTGTGCAAAACTGACTGTTGTATGAGATGGGGACTGTCTGGACATGCTCGGCCAGCGTGTGTGATAATGGGATGCGGCAGCTGGGGAAGGGCGGGAAGACACAGCCAGCGCTGGGTATCCATGTGCCTTAGCTGCTTGAACGATGCCTCAGTTTGATTAGTACAATGCAGTTTTCTACAGAAATCCTGGATGTAACATCTGTGCTTGTGAATCAGGTTAATTTTCGCAGTCAACAGTAGCTATGAGGTAGTTGGTTGACCCAGAAGTCTCACTGCTCAAGCTGCCAACGTGTTCTGCTGGAAGTGGTTAGGCATGGTGGTTAGTACCTGGCTGTAGGACCTGCCCTGCATGCCCAACTCTGGGTACCACCTATGGGAAATCTGCAGTGCTGGTACCTGCGTCAGGGCTTGGAGTTCAGGTCCAGCCGGATGGAGACCTGCACGTACATTCGGGGATTACATCTGGATTGTAGCTTTTCCAAGAATGTTTTTTAAGCCGTAGCTAGTAGTAAAGCCAGGTGACCATTGGGGGGCACCAGAACAACAGTAATGTGTTGGAACTGCTAATTAGTGCACATGCTGTTAATGTCTATTTGGTGCAGTCAGGGAAAAAACCCTGTGTTTGAGGAGGGGAGGAAATTTCTTCCAGTTCTTAAATCAACATAATTTCCTCAGTAATACTTCCAGCTCTGTTTTGAAAGCATGAGCTGTTACAGAATAAACTATAGCAAGCATGAGTTATCTCCTACTTTCCAGGCAGCACTAGCTTTGTCCTTTTCTTTTTTCTTTTTTCTTTTTTCTTTTTTCTTTTTTCTTTTTTCTTTTTTCTTTTTTCTTTTTTCTTTTTTCTTTTTTCTTTTTTCTTTTTTCTTTTTTCTTTTTTCTCTTTTCTTTTCTTTTCTTTGTATAAAATTATGTATTACTTACAAGGTTTAGACTAGAAAGTTATTTTGCATAAGATATTTTGAATAATTATCACTGAGAGGTCAGTGTTTAATAAAATATGAAGCTGCTTGTAAAGATTTTACAGTTCTCTCCTTCCTAGGTATTTGAGTGTCCTATATGGGGTCTAAATCCAATAATGTTTGAGGAGTTAGTATACAGTTTTAACAGCAGTTGAGTGTTTTGATTTTTTTTCTGAGTGACAATTCAGCTGATGGTCTGAATTTCAGATGTGAAGGGATATCTAAAGACATCTCTTCTGACTAGTTGCTCTATGTGGATTTTATCATGCATAGATATTGTATAACAGTGACTATAGGCTACTGGTCTCAAAGTATCTTTGCCTGCTCCTTGACCTGGCCTCACAAAAAATGGGTGGGAAGTAGTATTTTTCCATTTAAAAAGAAGGCTCTTCTGTTATCTATAGGCAAAGGCTTCTTCCAACTGTCTATTGAAATTCCTCCTGCTAATCTTTGGTGAAAATGTACAGTATTATTATTTAATATTGAAGGTATGACCCTGTTTCAGTAAAGATTTGTTTTCTGGTTTTAGTTTAAGTTCCTCAGTGTGAAGATAGTGAGTTTTCTGCCTTTTGAGTCACAACATGCTTTCTGAAAGGCAAAGCTACTAGCTGAGGTCTGGCCTGGCTTGGCCAGTGCTGTTGGAAAGCATTGTCCAAGTTATCCTGAGTCATCTGCAATGATCAAAGCCTGAAGCTGCCAGGGACTTTAATCTCCAATGGTACCAATGGTCTTCCTTTGACCAGTTGTCTTACTGTTTACCAGCCGTGAAGTCCCCATTGCGTGGATGAATGTTGAAGTGCAATCAGTGGGTTTTAGTTATAACAACACACTCAATTCATTTTGTAAGTGAAAAATTTCGCAAATAGTATTTCTGACAATCTTGACAAAATATCAAACAGCAATGAAATGAGTTTAACATCTAGACACCTAGAAAAGACCCGGAGACTTGAAGAAAGGACTCCTTGCCTGAAACCATGTTGCTTTTTCTAAGTAATTGGCCTGAAAAAGATACTACTTCACTATGCAGGTCTTGCTTTCTTTATATCTCTAGACCATCATAGTCACAGAAAACAGTGTCATCATGAAACATCTGGCTTTTATCAGGCAGCTAGGGGCATCTGGAAATTCCTGCTTTTTCAAGCTCGCTAAGCCTATCTGAGGTTTTCTAAAAATGATGAAAAGAACTGTTAATCCTACTGTTGCTAACTTTAAATTGGGAAGTCACTCCTTAAATGTGTGCAGTTCCTTAATTCATGCACTAGATGGTGATCAAAAGCAGCCCAAGATATATGCTCTCTTCTGCTTCCCAAAGTCACAGCTGACAATGGAAAATGAAACCGCATGAGACTGACCACTTTTCCTGCCAAGCTTTTAAACTTTTTTTCCTCTGTCCATGAATGATTAATCTATTTAGCAGAATCTTCTCAAAGATTCAGGTAGAAATGAAAGTGCTTAGTGGTGCTGCTAAATTCATATATCCTGTTGGAACTGTGATTTTTAAATCAGTTGTTTGATAAATGCATTGGAAGTACTTCTGCTTGTGTGATCATGAAATATTCATAAAATGTCCCATAATTTCAAGCTGGGGTTAGTGTTGTTTCCACAATACAGGAATTCAAATGTACCAGTTCTTAAAATAGTTGCTACGGACTGAAACTTGGTCTTTGAATGTACAAATCGATTACTAGAGGATAATAAAAGATAGTAATGGAAAAGGGGGAGCACTACTCTGAAAACATGATTACAGATTTTTATAAGATTGAAAACAAACCGAACAGAAACCGT
This sequence comes from Balearica regulorum gibbericeps, assembly GCF_011004875.1. Classification (NCBI taxonomy): domain Eukaryota; kingdom Metazoa; phylum Chordata; class Aves; order Gruiformes; family Gruidae; genus Balearica; species Balearica regulorum. The sequence continues at coordinate 123,493,384 of NC_046185.1, forward strand.
TTCCATACTGCCCACCCTGAAATTACAAAAGCTATTCTAATCCTGTACCTTGGGAATACTACTGGCTTCAAAGGGAAAGATTGCAAGATGTATTTTGCATTCTGTAACTGGAAAAATGCATTCCACTGAAGAGAATCAGTCAAAAATATTCCTTTTACTAAAAAATCAAAGTACAATTTTCAGGAATGGAGGCTGATAGATGGATTTAGACAGATTAGGGACATGGGGAAAGCTAGTACAATACTGTGTAGAGTGATGGTAGGTAGAGAATATCGGTGCAGTTTTTAGATAGTAGAAGGGGAAAGTACTACACATGGGACTGTAAGATGCCATTGTACAACACACTGGACTGTACTATAGCCATTATAGGACAACAGAGTAGTTCAAATGAACAGTTGAAAGAAGGAGGGTGTCACATAAATAGTGAGTCTTAATAGCTGGGAACTTTTTTTTTTTGTCCTCTGGGTACGTCTGTAAGTAAGGCAGCAGAAGCCTATCTCAGGACTAGTGCTCAGAGCCACTCTCGTGCATACATCCTTCCTCTGGCAGGGTTAAAAGCTAATAGAAACAACCCTCTTGCTCCTCCAGCACAGGAGGATGGCTGTGGCAAAAGATACGGTGCTGTGGAGCCACCTTCACGTGTGGAAAGACGGAGGAGATGTGACATTGCATGGAGCAATGGCATGGCTTAAATTGAGAGGCATCTTTTTTTTCTTCCTGAACAGAACACGCTCATTGCTGAGGCCTTATCCTAGAAGCTGGGTAAAGAGATACCCCTTGGGCAATAACCTCAAGCTAAATATTTGTAACTCTCTGCGACTTCTGCGAGGCAGGCAGTGAAGGCACAGATCATCAGTGGTTAGGAAGCTGGAGAACAGTAAATAAGTATCTGCTTACAGGCAACTGTACGGTTAAAAAGAGCAAAAGGAAATTTGATGCAGCTACAACATGTTTTACACTGCTGATCTGTGTAGCAATGAGGAAATGCATGGAAAAGCAAGATTCCAGACAACTGAGTTGATGATATGATTCATACACTGACTTTTTAACTCAGCACTCAGCCCGGTTATAATGAGAATCATCTGAGGGGAAGTAAAATAACAACAGTTTGAAGCTTGTAGGAGGGCAGTAGCCTGTAGCCATGCTAGATGTAGAGACTCAATTGCTCTGTAGCACGTTGGAGAGATGGAGGTTGTGTCACGTACTAGATGGAGTTTTTTCCTTGGCATGGTTTTTGTGTTTGTGTTTTTTGGAGTCCACTGCAAGTCTGACTTTTGTTCTAAATTGGTCCTACACAGCTGCATGTATACACTTGCATGCATATAATACACGCATGCAAATAATCTGTGTATGCGTGAAAAATGGATCTTTGCATGTACACATAGCCAGCTTGGCAACAGTGCACCAAAGGGATTTGTGTGCACTACATTTATAAAAACTGGCTCTGAATGTAGAAGGGAAATAGCGTCAAGAGAGCTGAGGCACACCCCTAGTATGGTGTTAGCACGTATTCTCACAACTGTTCTTGATTAAAGATGGCTCTTCCTCAAACAGAATCAGAAGTGCAAACCTCACATTGTCTCATTCTGTGCATTTGCGGTTTTTGATCCTAAAGAACTTAACATATGATAGGATAACGAGGTAAAAGCATACGTGGATTTAATCCTAGTCTGAAGTCCCATTTTAAGTTCATGTCAGATGAACCTCCACCCCAAAGACAGAGCTTTCTAATGATCAGTATGCATGTATGGGACCAGTGGGATGCTCCCGAGATCAAATGCAAATGAGTTCTTATATATAGAAAATGATTCAAAGCACATCCTCACCATTTCAGTGAAAATTGTCAAGTGTCAATTGTCAACCACAGAAAAGACTTCAGAGCAGTGGCAATTAAGTACAATGTCAGAAGGTGGCTAAATCCAGGTGCCTTTGGGACCCAGGAGCATTTCTCCTTTTCCAGCCCAACATGTATGAGGCCATTGTGGTTCCCTGTCCACAGGTCCAGCGAGTACACATATTGCAGTAGGCGCACATGTGCGTGCATGCACATACATACAAAAAATACATGACGTATACGTTTTCTACGATCCCAGAATTTCCATCCCTCTGCATCCCATAGTAAGTATTGCACCCCTTGCCTGGCATTCCTTTGAGAGTTTTTCATTTATTTCTCTTTGTGGGTTCCATACGAGGGCCAAGCGTCCTCTGATAGAGGAGTAGTCAATACGATGTGCTCCATTTTCACTGACCAGGTTACTAGAGTTCCTCTGCTTGTTGTTTCTCTGATCCTTGCTGGGTCTTTGTGTTCTCTGTGGTTAGCCTTTAATCACATCACCTAATGCACATTTACCATGTTAGTCACCGGAGGACCTTGGTTCCCCTTGATTCTGCTTGTACTCTGGATATCCTCTCTCTATGCTGTGACCAGTGCAGCTCTCGGGCCTATCCAGCAGTTCCAGAGCCTAGAAACAGTAGAGGAATGTGGATTTTAGATATCTTTGATTTAAGAGAAAATGTCTGCATAGACTTCATCTTACCTTGCTTTAGCCATCTAAAACTTAGGCAGAGGTCTGCTACTGAAGCCCATGGAGGAGGAGAGAAACTTTTCTAAATTGAGCCTGTCTATTAGATGCCTACTCTAGGATGAGGTGAATCACTCTCTAGAGGTGCCTCTTTTTCTCCGTTAATTAAAGACAAAGCCTAGGTAACTAGCTTAGGCTAGATGTCTAACTTTTTGACTGCCAGAATGCTGGGAGTTGAGTCCTGCTTTCCATGTTTTACCTTCAGTGCTGGAGGCCATGTCTCTGGGTAACACGTGATGTACAGTTCAATGCACCTAACACTTCCTCTCAAGCTATTATTCCCCTTATGTGTGAGACACAGAAATATAAACATATACATTTTGTAAGCAATGCAGGTCCTGATGGAAAAATACTTTCAAGGATCGATGTAAGTCAATATATGGAGCTGAAATTTGGGAACTGTTGTCTGTTTTACTGATGTATGTGGCATAAAGAAGACGGAGTGACCAGGATTTGATTGCAGGTCACTCTGCATTGCACCCTGATGCCTGAGTTCAGCTGTGATTCCTTCAGGAAGGAAAACACTCTGACCCAAATGGCAGCAAGTTTGTGTATATTCTGCAAGAGTATTTGCAAGACAAATTTGCACTAAAAATACCCTGTCCTGCTCACTAACTCACTAACGGACCTGAGTGCTTAAGATCTTGGTCGTTACTTCCTTTCTGTGTGCCTCAGTTCCTTCCAGAGATTAAGGTGAAAATGATAGTATTTCCTCTTATGAAGTACATTGAAATGTGGGGATGGAAAGCACTGTAAAACTCCAAAACAGAAGGAATTTTTCACTTATACTTAGGAGTATGACTCGTTTTCTTTTCCCTTTCTCATTTCCCCCGACAGCAGCTACTTACTGATTTATGTCCCTGCTCCTTACCTGCCTAGTGCATGAATAGTAGATTGATGTGGCTTTAGGAGTATCAGGTTTTTAAGACAAATGAGGAAGTTTAAAAAATGGTGTAGTTCAAACAGAGCTTTTGATTCCTTAGCTGTGCTGATCCTGGCAGAAGAAGGGAAGGAAGGTCTAGAGCAGCATGAAGGAAGAACCCAATGAAATGTACAGTTATAGTCATGGTAGAGAAAAATAAGTATTTCTATCCCTAGATATTTAATTTTATTGGAAATTATATGATTTAATTATCAAAGCACAGTAATTATGACCCATGCAATACTAACGACTATTGGCAACAAGGCTCACGAGGACACGCAATCTAATTAGTTTTAATGGGATGGATTTAATAATACATTGGATTAACATCTGTTAGAACCAAGTATCAAGATTTATTGTTCTCTGAATAAATATTGACCTCTTGCTCTCAGGTCAATAAATCTTATGCTTGCCTCCACTTAAATGTATCTACTTACTACGTTAGCGCTCTTCTGTTTCCTATCACCAACTTAAGTTGGAGAGGGGAGCTGCACTTCCCTCCTGCTGCATCAAATGCTTCTTTAAGAAATGGCAAGAAAACATTGAATTTGCAAATAGAGGAAAAAAGGGTTGGGCCCTGAACTCTTTGTCCTTTCTTCATGTAAAACTGCCCTTCCTTAATGTTGCTTGCTAAGAAATTTAAGAAAAGTTCAGAAAAAAAATCAATTACTAATAATGCCACAGAAAAAGTGTGTAGCTTGCATCATCTGCTCAATTAAGCAGTCTTCATATTTTGTGTAATGTTGTGAGTGGTGTCAGAAATATTTGTGGGGGTGAATGGGGGAGGAAATTCCGCTCCTTCATGTCTAATGATCTACAAAGTTTTTTCTAGAACTTCAGATTTCATTTTGTGTTTCAGATATTTACGCACAGATTCCTTGCTAACTGTAGGCCTCTCAAGAGGATTGAGATGGAATATGTTTCTTTTTCATGCCTACAAGGGAGGAATTTCTTGTTACTCTCCAAAGGTGTCAGTATGGTCAGAAATATCTACAAGTCTTACAAAATTTCTTATAACTGAGAGTTCCTCTAAAAGCAGTAGAAAATATTTGAGATAGATTGATATCCATTCAGCAGCTATTTAGACCTTCCTTTCAAATTTAATAGAGTTATAAGGAAACATATGTTAGTCTAACTCTACTGCAGGTGAATTCAGCTATAAAACTCCCCGTGACTTCAATGGCAGACTTCTGTCGGTGAATGTTGATTAACGTAGAGAGTCTTTTCCGGAGCCACTGATCAATTGGAGACTTTATAAATTTTGTAGGAAGATTATTTGTATTTATTGAATTCTGCAGAACCTTTTCAATAAAGGAAGTGAAATCTAGCAGACTTTAATGGATGAGTTTTATATAGTAGATCGTAACTGCTTTCAAAAATCAAAAGATTGTCCTTGCTCGCTCTCTCTCTCTTGTCAAAATATGTATGCTGGTGTGGAAGCCTGACAAAAACGTGCAAGATTTTCACCATTTTTCACCCTGCTATTTTCCTTCTAATTGTACCATTTTTACCTTTTTGGTGTGATTTATAGGTAGCTGTGGCACTAAGGCAATGATGACATTTGCAATGGTCCAGAGTGAATACCTGATCAGACTGGAGAAAGAATAAGGTTCTCAAAGCAATTTGGTGTACAGGATTAGAGGATTTAATTTGCGCCTCTGAATGCTGAGCCATATCTATAGGGTGTAGGGTAGGCCCGAGGTTAGCAAATTTTTTATTCCATGTATTCCTTTTGAGGTAAGTATATTGTTACAAATCTCTGCAAAACAGATGCTAAATTTTGAGCCCCGTGTGCTTTTCCCCCTCCAGCTGCCCTTAAATTATCTAGGGTTTGACTGCAGTCTAGTTCTATTTAGCTAAGACTTTTAAGAATCATAATTACCTACATTTTGGTTCTTTGGTTTGCAAATACTTGTAGGTGCAAATCATTATTTTCCCTTCACTTTCCACCCTTTCAGACCACAAGAAAACTTGTGAATTTTGATACCCTAGGGATCCTGCTTTGTTCTTTCAGTTTCCCGAAAGTGCATTTAAGCACAGAGGTTTGTAGCATATGTTGCATTTAAGTTGTGGATAAAAAAAAAAAAGGAAAACATGCTTACTGGGGATGAGGAGAGGAGGAGGGCTGAGCTGGAATGACCACTCTCCTGGGACAAGTTGTACACGGAAAAAGTGTTCTTGACTTTGATAGGGCTCCACGTGGAAGGGTTTGGTGGCCTTTATTTCATGGTCAGATCAGGCTTTAAATAAATGAGTCTCAGGTAGGAAAAACAATTCTAATAACTGGCAGTTATGAGTCCTATATTTCACTGGGTAGAGGGGGAAAGTGGATAATTTTCTGTGTTAAATTTGGTGATCAGATCAGACTGCAGCCTTGGTTTTGTGGTAGCAGTCTGGGTCATGGTAGACACCATCCCCTCATCCCTCCCAATAGATTGTAAGCCCACTCTGAGCAGGTCGTTATGATGTTTTTAAGGAGAAAAACAAAAAAGACACAAAAGATATCCAGTTTTGTTGAAATGTTCATTTTTCTTTAGATCTGGTTAAAGAATATGAATAAAGATGGGTTACTATTCTTTAACTCTTACTGTAATGCAAATACAGAAGGTGCTGCTACCTTATGTCAGAAGCTGACTGGTGCAAGTAGTAAATAAGATCTTAACAGTTGGGAATCATTTCAAGCTTCTGAAGCAACATTGCTTTTTCTACACCTGAAGCGTGTCAAGTTTTGGAACTTGTGTCACCATATAATGTAATCTTCCTGGTGTAAAGTGCTCCTCCCAGGCCCAGGCGTTCACATCGCACTGTGATTTCTTTTTTTCCCCCAATGGAGTAGAACAGAAGCTCATCCCTATGCATATAAACTAAAAAGGATTTTTTTTTTTTTTTTCATTAGTTACTCTTGCTTTCAAGATAACAAGCTACCCTTTCATCCTGGATGGAGAAAGGGAGCTTGTCTTTGGCAGGGTTGAAAGACTGGAAAACCTAGACACTAAAATGGAGAATAACAAAATGTTGCACGGAAGAACCTCGTGTACACTCTGAAAGCTTTTAAAACAATTATTTTTATAAAACCAGTAGTGCTCAACTCTCTTGCTACTGTTTAAACAGATCAGAGCAGTGGATCCATAACGTTGTGTGCTAGTCTTTGGAGTTTTCTTAATGCCTACGCTTTCCATATGGCTTGTTAATAAGACCTCGGTAAAGCACCACAGAAATGACAGAAAAATAATAGGAAATGCACGTGAATTGTCTTGAAAAGCCACATGTGCTCAGACAGCATGGGACATGGGACTGTGCACCTGGAAAGCCATGTTGCTCACCAATGTACCTTTTAGCTGTAAGTAAAACCATGCACAAACATCTTTAAGTGCTGATTCTGTTCTGGGTGCTGTCTGTTCAGCCACCTCTTTCTCAGAGGTACACACCATTAGTGTAAAAGCCTTTCTCTGAAGGCTATTTTTTTTTTGTGTAAATGACCAATTAAATAAGTCATTTAAGGCAATCAAAATTCAAAGCCAACCCACCATCTCCTATTAGATAATTTTCAGTGATTTGTTGGGTTCATGAGTGTGTCTTCTGGCAAAAAGCCACGGGTGAGAAGATGACGTGCAAAATATGATAGCGTAGACATACAGCACAGCCCTGAGTTTGAAGGTACATGGAGAACATTGGTATCAGGACAAAAATACAGCAGCATCTGTTCTCCTTTGATATGTTAGCTGCTCCGAAGAATGTGGAAGCAGTTACTGCTATTTTGACAAATGCGCTTATTTCTGCTTTTGTTGCCTGGTGTGGCACAAGGGGAACACTGGCGCAATAGTGTACCGCAATAATTTATTAGTGGTTTAGGGATGTGGGCCCAGAACAAATTCTAGACAAAAGAAAAACATGTTTGGGTTTTACAGAGTGCCTTGGCTACAGGAACAAAGCTGTGTTTGGGTGTGCAAATATTTGGTATTTCGATTGTCCCGGTTGGGATGACAGCTGACAAATGGTCTGAGTTTGTTTTTAATTATCACCAAAAGGGAAAAAGCCTGTTGTTTTAAAGCCAGCAACCGATGTTGCAGCACAAGGCAAGAAAAGATATTTAACAGTGGAGGGTATACTTTCTCAGTGTTAGAATATGTTGAAAGCACTATTACTTCCAAATGTTTATAGTGTTTAGCTAGATTTGTGATTACAGCCAACCAAGAAAAGTGTTTTGTTCATTTGTATTGCATCCAATGATCGATATTAAAATGCCAGCTACTGTTCTTACTTAATACTGACTGGTATCATTGATATCAAAGTTACCTTCTGCAGTCACACTGGGAAATGCAGCGCTGTGACAGATGTTTGTGAGACCTATTTGGCACAGCAATTATTTAATATCTATCACAGCAGCCTGCAGAGCACCCACGAGGTATCAGGGCCAATTACAATTACATGTATGAACACACAGAGGCTTTGTTGCCCTGAAGGGTTATATGCCTCCAGTGAAGGGAAAGAGAAACCTGTTACCCACAAGAGATGATTTGTCCAAACAGCCTCTGGCAGGGTTAGGGACCAGTGCTCTTTGTTGAGTCTGTATCCAGTACAACCACTGTGCTGTCATTTAGGCAAGATAAGAAACAATATTGTGAAGACCCACTGAACTCAATAGCCCATATGTAAAGTTTAAAATTGTGTCCAAATACTTCACTGAATTGGGGTTTTGTTTACTTTTTTGCGTGGCAATTGCTGTACAATAGTTGTTTTCTTATGAACATACATGAATTCAAACTGGTCATTTCTTGCAGGAAGCATAACTTGTCAAACTTTGAATAGGCAATAAGTTGCCTTTTAAGTAACAATCGTGAACTTCCAAATGAAATTTTGCCCCTTCTGGGGTAGCCAGAATAGATTTTTGTGGTTAGGTGGGAGAGACTGTTCTTTATAAACTTGTCTTCCATTGCAAGGAATAATTGAGGTAAGAACACAAAATGTGTTTTCCATTTTTGTGAAATCATGAGAATGTGATGTTTCCATTTTGTCAAAAGGGCAACTTTTTTTTTTTTTTTCTTCTAGCTACAAATCTTCAGCCAATTTCTAGTGCAGTATTCGGTACTTCAGAAAGTTTCATCAAGGCTGTATTTGAGGAAGAGAAATAGTTTGAGCTGCTAATATGCTCCTGTCCTTCCAACACTGTCTAGCCTGCTTTTGTGGATCCCTGGAAAGGTTACTGATTTACTGCAAGTGTGGCTTTCTCTAGTAAAAGCTGAAGGCTGTTTGCAAACTGCCACCTGAAGCAGACACATAAGGAGGAAATTTAGATAATTGCATTCTGCTTCCATTGAAGACTTTGGCAATTTTGAAATGAATTTCAGGAGGAGCAGAATGGGGTTCTGGTGACTAGGAGTCACTACTGCCAGCAGCTGGAAAATACCTCTTCAGCTTTATGTTGCATAGATGCTCAGTGACCTGGGGACTGTCCAAAAGATTTGGAAAAAAATGTTTCTGATAGTAGTTGCCAGTATTAATGCCAGTTTTTATAGGTATTCTGACTTTGTAGCACTTGCTGGCCTAGCACGTTTAGTCATCCACCCTACTCGAAGCTGTTCACATGAGATTCCCAGCCAAATTTTTGCCGACAGAACAGGCAGTCCTGTGAATTTTCCCATACTTTCTGTTTTTTCTGGGAGCCAAAAATTCTATGGATGTTTCAGTTAAGCAGTGTCAGCACTTTTGATCCTACATATTTATGGTTGTACAAATAATGGATTTTTTTGCTTTGGCCATTGAATTAAGAAACTGGAAGCAATTCTTGGTTTTAGTTGACCAGAAAGAATTTTTGTTTTCAGACAAGCTAAAATGAAACAATTTGCTTAGTTTCTGTTTCCCCAATCCTTTCCTACTTACTGCAAGAAAAATGGGTCAATTTCCAATTTAATTTAAGATTTAATTGAAAACAGTGTTTTGAAACAAATATTCAAAATACTTTTACTTTAAAAATTTAGAGAACCTTTAGGCTCTTCTAGTTTCTGTATTTTTGTGGCTAATGCTATCTCTTCACTTGGGCTATTTGTCAAATTCACAATTTCTTTTTTTTTCCCCTGAAGCAAAATACTCTCGTAAATTCATTCCTTAGCAGAATATTTTTACCCAGCGCTGTTATCAATTTACAACTCATTCCTGTTGCCTTGGTGTTTAAATACAAAATTTACAAAATGTTGCTTTTAAAGAGTATAGCCTGTAGACTACAGTTTGGAAAAGCTGTTGCGATATGTCAACATCTGGTATGACTAGAGTAATACAACTAGAGCCTGTGAGAATGACAGCAGTACAAGTAGCATTTAGGTAACAGAGGTACAGTCTTAGAGGCATAGAAAATCATTTGTGATGGGACAGTTTGAACTGACTGGATCAGGTCTAAAATGAGATCCCTTAAAGATTAAGGGAGGGCGTGGAGAAAGAAATTCATAAGCAAGGTTGGACGTAGTCTGCCACTATCAGCAAGCTCTATTCTGCAGTTGTTCAGCCTGAGCTTTCTTGCTCTTTCAGCATATCTGTTAATTGCAATTGTCAGAGACAACATTAGAGCAGAAAAATAAGAGGCTAATTAAACCCAGTAGGTGCTGAGTCCTCTATTTAAGCAAGTAGAACAAGGAAGCAGATCCCTGGGCCTCTGGTTGCACAGTGCAATGTGCACAGCTCTGCTGCAGGATGGCCTTCCATGCACCGCACCTCCTCCCCACCTTCCTAGGTGGAAGAAGGGCATGTCTGATAGCTAATACGCTGCTGAAATGAGCGTTTGGAATAATCTCCAGGGTGGATTGGCAGGGGAGGCCAGCGGCAGGAAGGAAGAGGTGAAGGGAGCAAAGGAGAGAAGATGACTGCAGTTTTAGGATACATTACACTTAAAATTCTGAGACTGTTCCACCGACGGGCCACATAAAGAATTAGATTTACAATTTGAAGTAAGTTCCGTAGTAAAATAATTGGACTGGTGAAGCAATCTCACTCTCACTAAATTGCTTTCCGAGGAGCCTATCCTGAATGGGGCTGTGCAGCTTTTTCTAATATTTGAGCATCCTCAGGTCTCATTGACTTCAGTGGGAATTAAACTCATTGAACTCCTCGCTAGGCAATTAGTTTCTTATAGGTCTAATTTTTCTGCTGCAAAGTAGTAGCTGCCTTTACTTTCAGTTAGCAGTCATTCCCTGTGCTCCTCAAGTCCAAGCCTTAGCATGCCTGTATCATTCGATGGTCCTTTTGTGAGACATGTACTTAAGCATTTGTGCATACATTCTGTTCCTTACTGCTTTCCGTGGATAGGATCCCTGATGGTTTTGTTACACCGACTGCATCACGTTGGCAAATAGAACATGCAAAATACTTGATGGAAAATCTTCTGAAAAAGAATCCAGTCAAAAGCCCATAAGATAGTTTTATGTTTTGTTTTGTTTCTTTCAAGTAGGAAGTGTTTGCTTTGCCTTCAAAAAGGGATGGATGCACTTCAAATTAAGAGGACAACTTCATTAGCATGGAGGATGAATGAGATAATGAAAGTGAGATTTTTCTACCTTTCCTTTCCATGAGAGAAGACCTACTGAAATGCAGTGTATTTACAGTCCTCAAATTACTGAAGCGCTAAATGTTTTTGCTTTCATGGTCTCCATTTCTGCTACTGCACATTTAGGGATGATGGATTGTGGAGCACTGGGTGTTGAGATGAAGAGAATCAATAGTGTGATACAAAAGATGAAATAACTCTGATGGAACATCAATAAAGGCTAAAAGTTGCCATAGGGATTTGAATCCTAAAGAAGAGCTTGAGAAAGTATATTAAGAAGAATTCGCTTCTCCCCTTGCACTAGTGTCTTTATTCCATGAGCAGAAGTCACTTGTGGGTTCTTGTCAAATACAGGGGTGGAGGAATTTTTTCTTTTCTGTATGTGTATGGCACACAAGGTCTTCTGAGCTTTGTCACAGTGTCATTGCTATCTCAGCCCATAGCTGGCATAAACAAAACCAGAAGAGTAGAGCTCTTAATAGCCTCATGTGCTGTTAAAGGGTTCAGCACATGCAAACTTTAGAAGTAGGAGAATTTTATCATGCCAGAGTTACTCACTTTTGAAGAGACCGTGTGTTGCAGGTCCATTCACTAGTGTGCATAACCAGGAGTGTTCCCAACCAAGAGTCTGTCCATTTGACTCCACCACTGGCAAATTGCACAAGAACGGTTCTAAGGCCCAGATTTTGCTCTAGTGTTAGCACTGCACAGAACTGCCTTCAGCGGTTTGTTAGGATGCAGTTTGGAATATTTGATCTGAAGCAGAGAGGATTGTTTGCTGAGTAACATACTTTGAAGAAGACAGCAGAATGAAGAAGGCTGTCTCATGCAAAATAGCTACCATCTCTATCCAAGCAAAACACCAGTGTTTGTTTATTTTTTTCTTGAGTATGGACTAAATGAGGTTACTCTGAAGTAACTCTGAGCTATAAAACAAAACTGAGGAATTCTTGAACCATTTCCTAGGCAGATAGAAACCCAGGTGGGTGATGGTATAGGGATATATTTGATGACTCCTGTTTCTAAATGATGTACGCATTGCAGATACACGCAGCATTGTGATTTCATTGGTAGCTTCCATTAGGATCTTTATGCAGGAGGAACACCTGGAGCTCCACATTAGATTTTATGGATTTTATGGAAAAAGGTGCTATTGAATGTGACTGAAGGTATCACAGTATGCCTCTTAACATTTCTGCTGTAATTCTGAGCGTTCCTGTCCTTGTTGTTACCATCTTGTTTCCCAAATGTTTATCAGAGCTACTTTCACACCTTATTTCTAATTTTTTGCTTGCAGCAATATGAAAATAAAAAAAATTTAAAAATTCTGATTGCACATTGCATTCTGGAAGGATATTAATTGCTTTCACGTGCATAATTCATACTGATGTCACACTCTGGACTTCAATTAGAATTCTGACTCCGTCACTCTCACAGCTTAAAAAACAAACACTAGATAAAACACGTAGCTTTGTCACAAAGATAAACCAAAATCAGAGAGGAAAATTAAGTTAGAACCATAAACACTCCTCTGAATTCAATCTACATTCTGAAACAATGGTAATTTAGACATATACCACTAGACCAGTATGGGAAAGCTAGGCTGTTTGTGTTAAAAAGCTTAGCTGTTTCTATCTAAGCAAACTGTATGGGACTTGCCTACTAAAATGTGCCATGTAAAAATAAAGCTGTTAAGGCAAGTTTGGCGGCATCATTTTTCTTTTTTGCAGATCAGGGGGTAGTTTCTGGCACTAAATTTTAGAGCTGAAATAAATTAATGCAGAAACCAAGGTTAGGTCATATACCTATTTGCTTGGTTCAAAGTCAAAGCGTCACAAAAGGTAAAAAAGGAATGCACTGTTCTGAAGTACATTAGTGTTATTAGTAATATGTTAAAATGCAACACATTTTAAAAAATACTACTTCTGTCAAAATACTTATTTATTCTTCCAAGGAATAGACTATTTAATCCAGCAATGCATTTAAGCTTATGACCGATTTCAAGCATGAGACCACAAAACTACTCACATGCTTAAAGTTAAGCACGAGATTAATTGGACAAGGTTAATAGCCCTGCTGGGCTGAGATCAGCCATTCAGCTATAATGACCTGACTCTGCCATGTCTTACTTATAGGGTTTTTTTGCAGTGAGACACCTATGAGATTTCATCTCATTTGACACAAGAGTGGTGTAGCCAAATGCTACTTACACCTTAAGTCTAAGAAATGAAATCTTACGCTCCAGGATCAGGCCTTCTCCCTTAATATCACATCACACTGAGTTCTTTGGCAGCTTAAGTTTCACAGGGGCTCAATGGAGAGTGTCCTTTAGTGAGAGCGGCTTTGCAGATGTGGTGGGAGAAGGGCCATCAAGGGTGTGTAGTCAGGCTTAGCCTAGTTAGCGCAAGGAGAGAAACCCTGCCTTTCGCCAGCTGCAGCTGATGTTCCTCCTGAGTTCAAACCTTTGATGTAAATCAGGAAGACTAGGAACCTTAACGCAAGCTTTCCTGTGTCACGGATGAATGGCCCAAGCAGCAGGCTTTTGAGGGTTCTAGATCTTGGTCTGATTCTTCCAGGAGTCCCAGTACCTGAGGGTCTCAATGCACAGTCTGCCTCTAAACCTGCAGTTCTGAGCTTTAGTGTTTCTTGGGGCAGGCAGTGGGAAGGCAGGCAAGGGGTGCAAAACTCAGACACTTCAAAAAAACTTTGTTAAGTCACAAAATACAGTTCCTGCTCAAATCTGATTTATTTCTGAGTGTGACATCAAGTCTCTTTTGTCTCTACTTTCAGATTGCTCCTATAATTAAAGAAAGGATGATGAAGAAGGGCAGCATGATGCTTGGGTACCAGCCTCACCAAGGCAAAGTCAACTTCTTCCGCCAGGTGGTGATCAGCCCGCAAGTTAGTCGAGAGGACATGGACTTCTTGCTGGATGAAATTGAACTGCTTGCTAAGGACTTGTAGCTGTAGCTCCACAGCACCAGGCGCTGCTCACTTGTGATACTTATGGAGAGAGAATGGTGGCAGCGTTCGGGTGCTATTTTGTGAAAAGTAGTAAAAAGCTTGACACATAGTTTGGAAACTGTCATTTTACAGAGTGATGTTGAGAGCTTTGCAGGTAGAACACCCCTTTACAGGAAAGTATTTGCTGATGGGGGCTGAGAGTGGCCAGGGGCAGGCCGGTGCTTGCAGCACCACTGCCATTCTGGGAAGTGTTTCCTTGAGAAGGGAGCACTTCTGAAAATGGTGTCTGTGTCCCAGGGAGGGCAGCTATTTATGGGATGCCTGTGCACAGTGTAGCTCAAACTGGTCACTTACACATGCAGGCAATACTCCTCTGAAGTTACTGTTAGGAGTGCATTTAGCTCAGTGAGCTTTAAAATGCTAGTTAGTACTCTGTCAATATTTTAGTTTGGTATGTGTTTAAGGGTAGAGGCCTGGTTGGTAATTACATTGATAAGACTGGAAATCATGGACTTATATGAAGAGTTCCTCAAGGTCCCTAATTAGGTGGATTGTCCAGGTTTTCCGCCGTGAGCTCAGGCAGACAGCAGGACAGGTGCTCAGTGGGGTTGTGCAGTTCCCATCCTGGGAGGTTTGCAGGACCCACCTGCACAAAGCCCTGAGCAACCAATATTGACCCTGCTTTGAGCAGGTGGAACTAGATGACCTAGTAAGGTCCCTTCCAACCTACAGGATTTTGTGATTCTATGAAGTACAGTCATTGGGCCCAGTAAGCATTTGCCAATGTTGCCCACCCAAAATATGACCACCACTTTAGAAGAGCTGAGAATATTGGAATAGCACTTAGAACTTCTTACCTCTTTGGTAACAGGAGTTCCCTATCATTTCTGAACTGCTGTTCACCTTCCTCTGTTTTTAAAGTGCAAAGATTTGTTTAGCAGCTTTTAGATGCACTTTAAAATTATAACAGAGAAAAAAAAATACCTGAAAGATATGTATTTTTTATGCATGGTGACTATATATTAAGAATGTAGCGAAATGACTTATTTGTCATTGTTTGTATTTTCCTACAGATTTGAGATGACTCGATCTTATGTTATCAGTGTATAATTTATATTTTCAAACTGCAATTCATGTGGTCATGATCAGAGAAAGCCTGCCTGTAATTTTAGGGTATGAACAGCTTACATGTTTTTGGTCAATCTTAAGTTGCAAAATTAAGTTCTAAACTTTGTCTTTGTGTTAAGAATTACAGTATACTTTTGATCTGTTTTTATTCTCTAAGACGATCTGTTTTACAAAGATAGAAATATATTTCATGGGGTGAAGTACTTGCAGCAAAATAATGGAAATAACCATGTCTTTCACCTTACAATCAACACCTGCTTAACTTTCCTGTTTTGACGTTTGTTCCTTATTCTGTATTTGAGGTAGCACTGACCAATATGAACCGTTCTGCTATGATGTTTTCTGTCCTGCTGAAAGCTGTCTTTAACCACAATGCTTTCTTGGTTTCATTTCCTACACTGTACTAGAATCCAACATCGCGTGACATTCCTACTTCCAATCTCCAAGATGACAGTGTGGAAGCTTTAACAAGGTCATAATAACCAAGGAGGTCACACTAGCAGAGCAGTAGATAAGAGCAAGAGTCATCCTACAGCACTTGACAGATGCCTTTAACAGTGTCCTGAAAGTGAATATTCTTGTGCTGTTGTAGTGATCCACTGGACTTTAAGCCAAACCCTACGTTGATATTAGTATAAAAATGAATATCACAGTGTGCCCCCTGGATTCTGCCCTGCAATACCCACAGATCACTTTATCATTCATTGCCTTGTGCTTCTGGCTATACCAGCCATCACAATCTTGGAAAGCCCATAACTAAATTCAGCTTATTGAGCCTCCCAGCCACTCCGAGGGGAGTGCAGAGTACCCGAGGGGTGCTGGGTGGATGGGATGACTTTGCTGTTGCTTCTTGAGTTAGACTGTTATCCCTTCTCCTTCTCTTTTTTTGACCTTGAAGGGAAAGACAGAATACAGTGTCAGGATGTTTTGATTATGGTCCAGATTCTTGGTGAGTACTTGATTTTTTCATTCAGGGGGAGCTATGTCACCTTCTGTCAGCTAAGAATTTGGTCCGTGGTGTTTCATGACACCGCTGCTATCGAAAAAGTGTTACTGTCTTGTTTCTCGTTGTGGTGTTAGTGCATTTCTGTTTCCAGATACTGTGACTCTTATGGCACATGTCAGACTGAAGTAACACAGTTCCTTTCTGTAGCGGTAGTGGGTATAGTATTTTTAAATGAGAGCAAATGGAACGTTTTTAACGTTTGCAGAAAATAGGTCTCCAATCAACATGTGCACTGATTTATTCAAAGATATAGGTAAATCTTCCAGTGTGATGTGAGTACCTTATCTAATCTCCATATATTTTCTATTATTTCTGACCCCTTATCACCTCCCAGGTGCATGATATGATGGTTTCATTTCAGGACTAATGTCATTTTCTCCTAGCTGCCTATTTAGGACTAGTTTGTACAAACTGTCTATTTTGTAGCTGGTGATTTTAATAAAATGTGAAGTAAATGACACCCTTATAAATACAGGCTGTGTTTGTCATTTGTCAATCAAAACCTGCAGTGATATATATAAAGAAGGTACCCATGAGCTCGCCAGATGGAGAAACAACAAACTGCCAGCACAGCTTTAAAATGTGAAACCTGGTTTAACCCTGCTTCAGAACGTGGTTTATCGGTGTGCTGTGCCCATCTAATCTTTAATAAACATCTTGGATGAAAATGTGTCACAATTTTTCTTACCCTTGCTCTCAAGTGCAGAAGTTAAATTGGTTTTGGTTTTGGTTTGGGGTTTTTTTTTGTTTTTTTTTTCAGAAATGGCAATTTTATTTATTTTTTTACTATTCTACTAGATGGGATTGGCCCATGAGCTCCCTCTCCTAGTTACTGAGAAGCACCATCTCTCAGGATGCTAAGCGGAGTTCTAGAAGTAATGAGGTACAGGTATAAATCATTGCAGGAGTTGGTCCATTGGCTCTTTCAGTCTTTGTAATTTCTTGTGTCTACTTCTAATAATCTTTTTCAATAGAAAAGGAAGGAAATACTGAGAAGGGATGCTGAGGTAGTTTTTGCTCTTAGTTGTGTGAAACTAAGAAAGAAATTAGGGCATTTTGTGCTGGCTCCATGTGCAAAATCACTCACACAAATCATTGTGCCTGGAACAAGCAGTCCTGGTCTCAGGACTTGAGATATAATTTTCTGTCATAGATTAATACAAATCAATAGAGTCTGGTTATGTATGATTTTAGTGCTTCTAACTCCAACTGAGTTAACTGGAAACCCTTGCTGGATTGGGCCCTGAGTTTTATCGCTGGGATCTTTCATTTCAACACCAGCAGTTTGGCACTCAGAACATCTCAGTTATCTATTCAAGGTTCATGCCTAGAGATTCAGATTTATCTTTATTTCTGTGAGACTGAATTGAAATGTATTTTCATTTGTATCGCTCAATGATGCATTAAGATGCTTTTCAAATATCATTTGACCCTTAAAGGACAAGTAATGTCCTTTAAGAGAAGCCCGGTAGAGCTGGCAGAGTTGCATTCCCAGAATGCCAGGTAAGAGCTGCGTAAAAACCTGTTACGTGCCTGAGGCTTCGTCATACACACAGATCACAGCATTAGTTCATGCTCAAATAATTTTTATTTTTAAATGCTTGGGTGGCGTGATTTGGCTTACAAAACTGATACGAAATGTTGAAGGCAGAGGAGAATAATAATTCAGAAATACTGAATGTGAAGCCTGCTTTCTCCTATTATGTCACACATAAGCTCTGTGACAAGCCAAGAGTAAGCTGAAAGTGTCATTTGAGTCCCTCATTTTCAACAGCGCCAAATCTGCCCAGCCTCTCCTCCCTGCCGGCTAGTTCCATGGGCTTTCAACGGGAGAGCGAAGGGTCTTCAACCTGGAAATCACTTCTAGGTAAGGCCCACTCACATGCCGGCCCTCCTTCCCAGGGCGTAATTGGTAAATGCTGATGAATCGTTTGAGCTTATAAGCGCAGTATCTAGTACAGTAACTGCTAAATATTGCTACTGTTACATCCTGAAATAATGCAATTGCACACATTCATTATGTCTTAATTGCACATGCTAATTGCGGGTTAGATGCAATCAAAGCAGCACTGCCTGGCAAATGCACTGTGCAAACCACGCGAAACCCTGGTGGAAGGGTTTTCTTTCTTTAAATTGAATCTACTCTCCCACAATTACATGTTTTTGCTTGAGATGTACAATTAGATGTTATTACTCTAATTCTGTAACTACACAATAATCAACCAAACATTACTTTGAGAAGCAAAACAAAACAAGGAAATTTGCACAGCAAGAGGTACAATAAAGAGAACGTCAAAGGTTTCGAGGCAAACCCACAGAAGGAAACAACGGTCATGCGAATGATTAACCTCTGAATACGCCGCATGGCTGTGCTGCAGGAGTGGAGCAGTGAAGTGGTACCCACCACGGAGTCATCAAAGAACTTGCGTATACCCTGACACTCCAGCAATCTGCCCCAATACAGCACGGTCCATCCGTTGATCCTAGAGAAGCCCTTTCAGGGGGCAAGACACTTTGTAGTACGATAATGACTTTTTTGTATACATCAGGGTAAAGAGTGTTTTAAAGCAATCTCAATAGTAAAAGTGATACTGAAAGGATAATCTTGAAAAAGTCCAACAGAGATGACCACTTTAAGCCTTAGTAGCGCATGCACAATTGAAGTACAATTGATCCCATTTTTAAAATTCATTAAAAAAACCCCAGTAAAATCTTTATTTTATGAAGGACAAAGGCAAATAATAGAAAGTGAAGGCCATGGACCCTTAACAATTCTGTCAAACACAGATGTTCTGTTTTGATGAAGTAATTTCTTTCTCGTAAGTAACTTGGAGAGCATTAATTTCTACAGAGCTATTTAAAAATGGAAAGTATGATGAAAGCACTTGCCATGAAATAGCAGAGGTCCATGGGAAATAACATCTGCCTTTGGGACTGTGCAGTCATTATTGTCCTCTGCACAACACTTCTTCCAAGAAACTTTCACCCAGTTTGTCATTCTGGGAAGTGACTCCTTAAATCTGGCAGGCATTGGCACCGGCAGCTTTGGTGCCAGGTGATACGGTTTTTTACTCTTGCTCTGCTTCTGTGCCCTCTCTCATGCCCGGACACGTTTTCAGAGGGAGATATTCAGTGTTTGACACCATAGGAAAAATGTCAGAGTAGCAGAAGGGGGAAGAGTGAAGGGTGAAGCAAAAGCAGTGCTCACGTTGGTATCCTGAAGTGACATTTTTGCCTTCTCTTTCTCAGCAACGGATTTGTCTAGATGCTCAGGTGATGATCACTCACTGCTCCTGTCAGAACCATGCTAACACCAACAGCAGGACTTCACCGTGCACTGTACAACGTGGGAGACCAATTTGGCCTTGGGAAACTAAGACAGAGTGGGAGAAAGAAATGTCGGGTGTCCTGTTTTACAGACGAATGATGCACAAGAAACTTTAAACTTCTGTTTTTTTGTGAAAACTTGCACTGTTTGCTGGCTTTAGAAAAAATTGTGGAAGGAGTCACTACCAGGAGAGAGCTGTGGACATAGTGTGCTATGGGCTTAGCTGAGGGAGATGGTGCTGGGCTAACCAGAGAGCTTTCTGGGGGGGGGGGGGGGAATAATAAAAAATTCTAGACTGGACTCTTACAGTATTTGATGTGGTATCATTTAGGAAAGCCTACATAAGATGGGAAGCAGGACAGAAAATGTAAGGTGGATAGGACTCTTTAGTTAAAGATGAAAACAAGTGATGGAGAAAGGAAGATGCCACTCAAGTACTGGTATTGATGCTGGGCTAATCTAATTTCATACTGTCATCACTAACCCTTTCAGAAAGATCAGACATCTGCTCATGAAATTTGCTGATGAAGGTATGCTGGAAGTCATAGAGTTTGAAATGCATGAAGAACTAAGTGGTTTTAAGAGCTCATGGCAGGGGAGACTCAGTCAAACAAAGTGCAAAAATCTTTGGGGACTTGCAAAAAGCTGCAAGAGCTTTTTTGGTTAGAGGTAGGATGGGAAACATTGGGGAAACAAAAACCAGTGGGGATTAGTATAATGATGGCATAAATAGCAGTGTATGAGCTAAGCCTAAATGCCATATAAATAAAGTCAGCCAGCCAAGAAATTCGGTGGTAAACATCAAAGC
Source organism: Balearica regulorum gibbericeps (assembly GCF_011004875.1). Taxonomy (NCBI): domain Eukaryota; kingdom Metazoa; phylum Chordata; class Aves; order Gruiformes; family Gruidae; genus Balearica; species Balearica regulorum. The sequence goes on from NC_046185.1 coordinate 123,513,656, forward strand.
AGATCTCTCCTCTGCAGCATGGCAGCAAGGAAACCCTAGCCGAGCAGCAGACTCGGTGGCTGGTCCAGGCTTCTGTCGCCCAGCTCTGTTGTCTCAAGCTGCGAGCAGTGAAGAGCGAGACTATGAAATGGTTTTACGGAGCCAAAGAGCAGCGCTGCTTAGTCGTGTGCTCCATCTACTGGTGTGTCCTCTGGTAACCAACTCGCACCACACATGGAACGTCTCGTCCACAGAGCACTCTCAGACCTCTCATATGTGGCAGAGGAGGGAACTGGAACTAAAACTTCTTGGGATTTTTCAGACAAAGACGGTATGTCAGAAAATGTTGCTTTGTTTAGGCGGTCTCCTGTGAAAACGTTGGATTTCAATGGACTTCAGGGAAATGCATGCAGACCTGTGATCATTTCTTGTCATCCTGCCTAAATAGTGATGGGAATGTGTTTCCATGCTGCGTAACCCATGATGATACTGGTGTGTTTGGGGCATCCAAGCTGAACAATGGGGAGCTCAGGATGCCATGAAAAATGCTCTACCCCAACCCTGAGCCCCTCAGCTGAGCAGTGATTCCTTAATCTTGCTCTTTACCAAGGTTAAAAATGGAGTCAGGAACATGCAAGCCACTTTTAAGCTCTATGACCTCAGAGCACTGAGCTTCCAGGCTTGATTTTATTCTAAAGCAATCCAAATGTCTGGGATTTTTTGTTTGTTTGCTTTGTGTTTTTTTTTGTTTGTTTGTTTGTTTTGTGGGGTTTGGGTTTTGTGTTTTGGTTTGTTTTTGGTTTGGTTTGGTTTTTTTCCCCCTTTCCATGAGAAATATCGATGGTCTATGGTGAGTTACAAGAGGATGACCTGCCACCATGCCCCAGAACAGTTTGGAATTTCCCATAGAACAAAATTTCCAGCTTCCGACCACTCTGAACTCAGACCTTTGGAGACACAGACCGAATACAGAAATACTTTCCTGTGTCAGGAAAGGGTCTCAAGATGTCATTGCGCCTATATGACCTTCATCCTGAGATAGGCTCAGTGATACCAGGGAACTAGCGTCTAACCTTTGCCTAGTCTATATTTCATGACCTAAATTGCTGGACATCCTGCAGCCTTCCCTTGAGGTTTTCTTAATGAATAATCTAGATTTTCCCTGCTGTGCTTGATCCATCTGCCATGATTAGGGCCAAAAGATATTCTTCCTCTTTGCAGCTTCTGCACGTTCACAGATTATTATCTTATTGCCCCTTAATCATCGTCTTTTCTAGTTCTGAATTACAGTCATTCCTCTGATGTTTCCTCAGAGGCCATGTTTCTAAATCTTCTGATTATTCTGCTGTCCAAAACAGGACAGAGCAGGCCTCTGAAACCTTGCCAGGGTTTAAAAGAGAGGCAGGGTTACTTCGTACAGCTCTCAGCCACTCAGCTAGCTTATACATCACAGCGTGATTGTCATCTTTTGTAACAGCAAGTTGCTATTGACTCTCGTCAGGTTTGTGATCCACTCTGAGCACTAGAGCGTCTTTGGCCAACTGCTCTACATGGCTTTTCCCCTTCTGTATGCTTCATTACTTCTTTGTAAGTGTCTCCACTAAAGAGGATCATGTTTTTTCATCAAGCACAGCATAGCTAGCTGGTCAAGGGAGGTGATTGTCCCACTCTACACCACACTGCTGTGGCCCCACCTCAAATACTGCGTCCAGTTTTGAGTGCCTCAGTGCAAAACGGACATCAAAATATTAGAGTGTGTCCAGAGGAGGGCGACCAAGATGTTGAAAGGTCTCGAGGGCAAGACTTACAAGGAGTGGCTGAGATCACCTGGTTTGTTCAACTTGGAGAAGAGAAAGCTGAGGGGTGACCTCATCGCAGCCTACACCTTCCTCAAGGGGTTAGTGGGGAGGGAGGCACTGATCTCCTCTCTCTGGTGACCAGCGGTAGGACACAGGGAAATGGAATGAAGCCGCCCCAGGGGAAGTTCAGATTGGACATTAGGAAAAGGTTCTTCACAGAGAGGGTGGTCGGTCACTGGAACAGGGTCCCCGGGGAAGCAGTCACGGCACCATCTGTCAGAGTTCAAGGAGCATCTGGTTGATGCTCTTAGCCATATGGTTTAATTTTAGGTAGTCCTGTGAGGAGCAGGGAGTTGGACTCGATGATCCTTATGAGTCCCTTCCGACTTGAGATATTCTATGATTCTGTGATTTATTCAGTCTGTCAAAAACAATTTGAATTGTCAGTCTGTCCTGCAGCACACGTGCAGCCTCTCACAGCATGACACAGCTTGTAGATTCAACAAGCATATATTTTAATCCATCGCCTAGGCTATCATTTAAAATACTGACTAGGAGCTAGACCTGGGTCATTGTGGAACTGTACTCAATGCCTCCTAGGGACCTAGGGATCTGCATAGTAACTATTATATCTTTCAAGCCAGCTTTGCACCCACTTTCTACTTGAATTTAGACAACATTTCCCTAATTTGCTAGTAGTAATATCACGTGAAGTTATGACAAAAGCCTTTCTAAGCTCAAGTGATATGTTTACTGTATCTCTCCATTTTACAAGAGCTACTGCCCTGTAGGAAAAAAACCCCACAACCCATGAAGAATCCATGCTGACTGCTACCCTCTTCTCATTGTTTTTCCAGTTGCCTTCCAATACTTTCATTTGCCCCCCGCCCCACTGCCCGTAATTTCCTGAGATGCAGGGACCTGAGCAGGTCCCCAGCTCCTCTTGCCCCTTTTCAAATGGTGAGTACCACTTCTGCCGCCTTGGCAACGCGGGAGCAAGCTGTGCGACTGCAGGAGTCCTTTCTGGGGCACGTTGCGGCCCGGAGAAATTGGTCCTCAAGCGGTTGAATGTCAGGTTGTCCGTGGATGGAGCTGAGGCTGGAGGGTGCTGAAAGGCTTGTCGGGGCCACGTGCCCGGGTGCTGATGCCATGGAAAAGCGGGGGTCTGGGAAGGGGAGGGTGGGTGACTATCAACGTCTTGTCTCGGTACAGAGCCATGGCGTGGCTGGAATGTGCGTGTGGATTTGGAGTCGGACAAGTACTCCCACTGTATGCAGGAGAGTGAGAAGCTAGCATGAATGGAGCTGAGACTGCAAGGATGAGGTTCATCCAGATCAGTCAGGCTGAACCAATACAATATACTGTTTTCTACCCTTTTCTTATCTCATGCTAGTTTGAGAATTAATCTTTTATTGTCTGATTGTAATTAGAGAGAAGACTGATACAACTAAACAAGTACTAAACATTTTGGCTTTCCCAGCCACTCCTCTTTTCAGTTGTGCAGTTCTTTCTGAAGGGATTTCTTTTCTGTTTTGTTTTTTGTTTGGTTTTTGGTGGGTTTTTTTGTTTTGTTTTGTTTTGGTTTTCTTCATTAAAAAAATACCCTCTCTATTTAGCTTGCTGGGTTTCTTTAGAACTGGAAGACAAAGACATTGCTCTGGTCCCAGAGTACTGAGCCCGATGAGGCAATCATGTATGGGATATTTGCATAAGATATTAAAATAAAAGAGCTCCTCCTCCCCCCCCAGTTTAAAAGCCCTTCCCCTCATAATTATTGTCTTAATGAAAGCACTACATGCAGCTCACAATACCTATAATTTAATTTTAATTACTCCTGGAAGACAATTAAAACAGTTATTTAAAAATGCAATTCTTACCATGAAGTATAGCAAACTGGAGTCACAGGCATACACAAGGTATTAATCAGAGCATTCAATATCTTCAAGTTAATAATTTCATTATTGCCAGGATGTGTGGCTCAAGCAAGAAATGTGTTGCTATGATGGCGAGAGCAGTCATTTGCTCTATAACATTCAGACATTCCAATTGCTAATGCATTGGCCACACATATAGAAAAGGAGATGAAAAAAGATGAACATCATCATTCGACCTGTCTGACCCTGTATCCAGAGCTTATTTCATGCATTTGTCCACGAAATAAATTTCCATCTCTTCTAGAAGTTAATATGATTGATTTTGCACATCAGGGCAAGTAGTGAAAAAATACAGCGCTCCAGCCTAGCCAGCCCATGTGGCAATCAAGACACACCAAAGATTCAAATTCTCATTGGAAAAATTGAAAGGCAAAAATGTCTTTGTAAAAATCCATTGCATTTCTCACTACGATTTTTGAACCTGATACTCTGTATCATTAGCAACAATGTGGAGATACATAAAGAAAAGAATAAGCACTCTTTAAGCTAGTCTCCATATATTGGTATGAAAAGCATATTGTCCATACTAAGAATCTGCCTATAACCCACAGATGTAATAGATCACAGCGCTGAAGTCAAACCTAGTGACTTCAGAGGTGTTACAGTGGAGCGAAGTGACGCCCTTAATGTGAGCAGATGACAGCACACAGGGCAGGATTCATCTCTCCAAGCTTTGGCTGTCCGGCCGGTTGCTGCCGGTGCTCAGGCTCCCTCATGGCTCCCTGCGCGGCCCCGCTCCCGCCGGGAAGGGCCCGTCCTGCCTCAGGAGCCAATTTTAGGCCAAGCTGCTAATGCGGTGAAGGTGGTGAGGCACTGCTGCATCGCTCGAGAATGTTTTACATTGGAAAATGAACCTTCTTCTGCCAAAATGTTTTCCTCTAGAGCTAATAAAACCAAATTAGACTCTTCCCCAGATCAGGAATGAATTTTGTCTGGTTGTGTGTCATAGATATAATAAACAGTTTATACTTGGGCAAAGGCTGTGTTTAAGTATGGCTGAATCCTGTTTGGTTTACTGTGATTAACCTAAACAATTTATAAATGCATGGAGTAAGTTAATTTAAATTCTTTCTTCCATTTCCTATGGCTTTGTTAAGACTAGGTTCTTAAAGCAACCATTCCAGAAATTATTTCAAGACAAGCAAATTAATTTTAACATTCCTACATTAAAATGAAATTACCCTAATTTTTCCCCCTTGTTTTATAAGGCTTACATATTCTTTCCAGAAGTACTCAGGCTAAACAACCTGCTGCTTAACGGGAGATGCCCTTAATGCCTTAAAACACAGCATTTTGCTATGCCGTTCAAAGCATTACAAGGAAAAGTTCAGTCTAATCCCCTGCAAGTTGCTTCTGCAGACTCCTCCTCAGTGGTGAGGTTGAAGTGTCGGTGACGTTGTCATGTTACAGAAACATTGCTACCGCTTCTCACACGGGGATTAGATGAGCAAAAGTGGTTGTAGCCAAAGCACGTGAGCAAGTCTGTGTAAAAGTGTACAAAGCTTAACAACTGGAAAATTAAAAGTCTTGGTATGAGATTTATGTCCTGTTCAAAACCTTTTAGCTAATTAAAGGTATGGCTTACTTTCTTCTGCCTCCAGGACCACCAGATGGCTGATGGAAAGCGAGTGTCTTGGTTGAAGAGAATCGATACTCTGGCTTTAATTTCACCAAAGGAGAAAAACTTCACCTTTCCAGAAACAAGGCTGGATTCAAGTATCAGCAGTTATCATCTTTCACTTGCTAAGTGCCTCTCTTACGGATGGGCAGCTCTTGAATACGCTGCCCGTTAACTCACGTGCTGCAACTTATGGTTCTCCTTGGTGGCAGCACTGCGTAGCTGTTCTTCTGGCTGGGGTGAGCAGATGGGCTTTGTGCTTTCCTTTACTGGATCCTTGCTCTGATACAGCTTTTAGTTCAGTTTTGTTGGATCAAAGATGAAACACTGGTTTCGTCATTCCAGGCATTCATATACTCTGTGTAGAAGGCTTTGCTCTTTCAAAAAAAAAAAAAAAAAAAAAAAAAAAAAGTGTTTTACTTTAAATGGTTCTCGAACAATTGATGCAATGAGGCACTGAAAGAGCCCAGAGTAGGCCTCGTATTTTCACCTCAATCTCTGAAGCAACAATCTCTGAAGTCTGGGGAGGCATTTCTTATATGTTACCAAATTGTGTATTCCCAATGTAATATCAATATTTTACTGGGTAATCATAGCATGGACAGCCTTGCCAGATGAGCTCAGAGATTCTCTCTGCATTCACATACGTGTAGAAGGAAGTCAGTAGAAAAAGCCCAGCCTTTAAGAGCTAAACATTTGCAGCCACAGACAGACAGATGTTTATCTCAGGAGAAGTTTATACTGTCTTCTGTTTGAGAATTGGAAAGACAGTTTTTTCACCTTCAAGCGAAAGCAGCAATTAGATGCAATCAGTATCTTCTGTAAAACATTTTCTAACCTTAAATGGTCTCCCACAAGGTTGAAGCGTGAAGACCCTGGCATGTTTCTAACAGAAGGAAGTCTATTCCTGGAGCTCTTTGTGTGAGACAGAAAGCGGCGGGTTTTGGGGGGGGTGGTGGGTGGTGTGGAGCTCCACTTCTGTAGCTCACCATACAGCTCTGATAACACACCCTGCATCCCACGGTGGTTTAGCTCACCCTAAATAAAGCACTCCCCTAAACCCCACATGCAGCCAGCTGGTAGCTGAGGCGCTCTGCAAAAGATGGGACATTTCAAAGGTCCTTCTGTTACACTGGCAGGCAACTGAGCTGCACCCTACAGAAAACCCTGCTGCAGCGGGGCTCTAAATGCCATAGGGGTGTTTTCAACCCAGGCTCGGAGGGTGGGATTCATGGGGAGGGCGGGTGAGAGGCGAGGGTGAAGGAGGGGTAATGCGAATCACTTGTGTGGGTGACAAACTGGTGGAAGCTTCACTCTGGGAGTGCCAAGAGGGCACGATGTGGTTGTCCTCTCCTTCAGAAAACTAAGGAGACAGCCCAGGCAGTTTCATGCAACCACTCACACTGGAGCAGAAAGCCAGCAAGCCTGGCTGGAGACCTGACCGTCATCTCTGTGCAAGCTGGTTAGAAACACGTATGATGTGTATTTCTTTTGGGCTTTGCTTCTTCTGCATCGCTCCTGACCTAAAGAAGCAAAGTGGTGGTGTATGAAACAGGTGTGTGCAATGGGTGTACTCAGGTGCTGGTTTTGGAGGAGGACAGACCCTGGTGGTCAGGACAGTCCCTGTTGGGGAAAGGAGGGGGCCAGGAGAGAGAGGGATGCAGGAGGAAGGGCACGGCTCCAGCTGGAGCAGAAGTGACGGTGAGGCGATCTTCGGGAGATCATGCAGGGCAGAGCTCGATGCTTAAACCCTAATATCTGATGCAGGTCTTGTTCTGAACCACAAAAATGAGTTACTTTCATGAGAGAAATGCCAGCACCCTGGTCCAAAACCAGAGGCAGGAGGGAGGGCACTGCACAGGCCCCTTCAGGCACCCAAAGGTGCCTGGGTGGAGGAGAGGAGTGGCAGAGACGGGACGGTGGCAGTCTGGGCTTGAAGGCACAGAAAGGAGAGCAGGGTGATTTGCTTTTTGTTTCTTCTCCCACAGGAAAGCCTTGCTGCAGCAGAGGAGAAAGAGGAGGAGTGTTTTCGGCTCTGTGTGTCCTTCCTGTGACACACATGAGACAGCTAATCTGGGAAGAAGTGGCAGGCATCGTTGCTCTACCTGCTTTCACATGGCAGCATGTTTGCCAAACTGACATTTCAGCAGCAGGAGCTTAATCATGCCGACTTGATCAGGTGACCATTTTTATTTTTTTAAGAATTTAGCTACATAAATGCAACTGTCTGAAGAGATTGGTTTATCACCATTATAACTGAGCAAATAATTCACAGCAGATAATTTATGAGCTGCCTTTTGCCTTTGCCTCTTCATGAAGTCATTAGATGGTGCTCAAAGTATTCATTAGTCAAGAGTTTAAAATCTATTTCCTGGGCTTGGTCCTCCCAGGAGCCTCACAATGTGGCTGTATTTCAAATAAACCACTGACTTTCTCCTCAGCTTTCTGCCCATGAGCAAGGTCTTTCAGCTGCCAGAGGTCAAAAATAGGTGAGAGCTGCCACTAGGTCAAGGCACGGTGAGGAAACGGGGTCCAAACAGCCAGGCTGGACACCATGGGCTCAGGCCAACTGGGTCTTGTGGGTCATGCATGGAATGTAACCCAGTAGGGCACAGGTGCCTGAAAAAACCCCTACTGAAATTCTGCAGTGAGGTGCGTCAGTTATACCTACCCTGTTTGCTGGGATGAGGTTGGAATTTTTGGCACAATCTCTAGCAAGAGCCTTCTGAACACGCACATGGTGTGCACCCACTTGCATGAATGTTTGCCAAGTAATAAGCAGCATGAACACAGCCAAACTGCATTCAGGAACAAGAAGCAGACAGTCTGGAACAGAATTCACTCCATCTTCTTTGTGGCTGGAGGGAAAAATTGCCATAGGCAGCATTTTATTAAAAACATAATGCCAAAAAAAAAAAAGGCAAAAAAAGGCAAGCAGGAGAGAGAGAAAGAGCTAAGGATCAGGAAATAAATTAATCAGTGTTCCTCTGGAAGCAAAGGAAGCCCTTGGGTCCCAGCACAGCTGGCTTGACAAGAGACAATATAGCAGGTGCTCTACATGTGGCCCAGTTTGTTTCCAGGCGCATTCAGAACAACGATGTCTTAATGCCTTTCTCCCCCCCCCCAAGCTGGGTCATGATTTTTTTCTTCTTTTATTGTTCATGTCTGTTCCAGTAGCAGTTGGGACTATCCTAGAAGGGGCTGAAATCCCCATGGTGCTGGAAACTGGATGAACTGGTAAGAGGCTGCACTGGGAAACTTTGCCATCCAGTTTAGCCCATCGCATGGTTCAGTAGTAAACCCAAGGATTGCCTTCTGCATCGCACAGCTGGAGCCTCCTTGCTGTGTACCTGGGCGATAAAATGCTGATTGACGTGCTAATTAAGAGCTACTTACAGAAGAATGCTGATGAATACCATATTTAGGATAAGAAAGGTGGACAAAAGCATTAACTGAGGAAAAAAAAAAAATAGAGGATATAGAGTACTTTATTTCAAGGATATTGTGTACTTCAAGACTGAAAGGTCTGTGGCGTTTGCAACACTTGGTTGCCTTGTTATGCCAGAAGGACTTAAACTTTGAGCCAGTGTAAACAGGATGTCAGATCTTTGCAATACGCAGCCAATGGTGGCACTGCCACCAGTGCACCAGCAAACGCTGGGGTTGACCACAGCTGGGCTTGCCTAGGGTTCGGCAGGACGCGGCTGGAAACCACCGAGGTGTGGGCAGCGAGGGTGTGTGCATGCCTGTAGGGAAGCTGGGAGGTGTTTTGTACCTGCCCTTTGCTGAAGGAACAGGAAAGAAGGGAAGGCTGCGCTGTTACCGCTTGCTGGGGAGGCTGTAGAGCATCGCACCATCCCTCAATGTTAAAGCAACCACAGCAAGGCTGGTGCGGGCAGCGCTGCCTTGCAGCTGGCAGGGGTCCTGTCCTGACTGCACCCTCGGCAGCTGCCCCACAAGGGTCCCTGCAGGCCCCTCCATGGTGTCCCCATGGTTTCAGCTGGCTGCAGAGCATCCTCACTGTGCAACTTGGTTTAGAGGCTGGTAACATGGGGCAGAGGGAAGCTGGCTTGAAGTAGGAGCTGGCCACCTGCAGCTGTCTGCCTGAGGGGGCACCTAGGCAGGACCTTCTTACAAAGCCCCCATTTTGCCCATTTTAGCCTAGATGTGGTCACTGTGCTTTGTACCACACCTGACCTTGGCTATGTGTGTTGCTCTGTTCAGACCACTGGGTGCCCAGAGAGGTTGTGAAATCATTAACGTTGAACACATTCAAAATTCAACAAGGTCTTGACCAACCTGACCCAAGCTGCCTGTTTTGAACAGGAGCCTGGACCGGGCAGCGCCTGGATTGGAGGTCCCTGCCAGCCTGTTATTCTCCAGTTCTGCTTGATTCATGAACAAAAGACATCTGGGTGCCTGTTTGGGGAATCCCCACTTGGAGGTTAAAAAGGAGATAATGCAGCCAAGCATAAGCTCTGGTGGGGGTTTTAGCACCAAAATATATTCCCTGAAAAAAAGGGTGATGCCTGGAGAGTCTCTGATGCTGGAATCAGGCACTGGTGGACTGTATCCTGTGTACAGGTCAGATTCAATTTAAGTCACACTCAAGGCAATTTTTTTTTTTGTGAGGTATCTCGCTCTTTGTTTATGTGGTGTTTGTATTCTGCATGTCTTTCATGGGAGGGGTATTAGCTTAAAAAGGTGAAAGCACCGAGTGGAGAGCAGTAGCTGTAAGGCACAAGCACATTAATCATACACTTCTGAGTGACACAGATTTAGTGGGCTGCCTTCTGGCTCACCTTAATACCAGTACCAAAATGACTGAGGTTTAACTAAGGCCTTATCCACACTGAGAACTGAGCAACCTAGAAGTAGGAGACCGTCAGCTGTGAACCCTCTTCTCCCTCCCCTGAGACTAGGGAAGGTTTTACACCGTGGGGGCTAACGGGCCAGCAAGTCTGGCTATCTGCTGGTGCCGCTCTGCAGAAGGGCAGGATGGAGACCGGGCAAGGTGTCATTAGCAAAGCAGGACACGCGCAAAGGCCGTTGGACACGCTGCCCATGACGTTCAGACCTCTGGTGGGAAAGGAATGGGCCTGAATCATTTTAGGAGAGGGATCATATTAGGAAGAGCCCTCTCCCTGTTTTGGATGCTCCAAAGATGAAAGACAAACTTGAGTCGGTGTTATTTTATTTGCTCCAATAAACATTTGATTTATACAAAAACAAAACAAAACAAACCCAAACAGACCAAAAAAACCCCAAAACTGTTTACAAAGCAAGTTAAGTGCTTGAAACATTTGATATACAAGAGTATATATTGTTCACATTCCTATTTCATACATGATGTACAGGTGAAATATTCCTTAAAAGAATAAAAATTTTCCTTTACATGTAGTAAAAAACACAAAACCCCATAAAAATGTCAGTATTGTCAGGAACTACCAGACGTCATTTCTTGACCTTCGGCGTGGATGGAGGAAGAGAAACGGGCCGCGACATCCCCTCCACCCCGACCCCGGCTCCGGGCAGCCGAGGCGGCGGCAGCGTCGCTAGAGGGCAGCGGGCCCCGCCGCGCCCCCGCCGCCGCTCCGCAGCCCCGCGCCCCTGCCCGCCTTCCCTTTTCTGTTCTTTTTTGTTTGTTTTTACAAAAAACCCTCCCCCTCTCCTCCCATAAAATTTGATACAGTATCCTCTGAATTCCACTGTAGTTGTTGAGGTTTTGCCCTGCTCCGTTTAAATATTTCTGAGTAGTTTGGTTAAAATAAACAACAACAGATACAAAACCATTTCAATTAAAGTATTTGTCATCATAAATCTTAACTCCTATTTGAATAAGCATGACTCCTATTGACTTACACAGCAATGTCTTCTAGAGAAATATCGATGTTTATCTGTCAAAGGTGTTTAATAAGTGACACCAGATACATCAGTACAGGACTGGTTTGTGCTGGCTGAATTTCTCATTTCCAAGGCCTGCCTACATGCCGTGGAGAAGAAAAAAGCGGAAAAAAATCACTTCAAAATTCCTGAAGATAAAATTGTTAGCACTTACTAAACACATTGCTGTCATTTATATAGGCACAATGTGATGGCAACTGTCTTAAACATTTTGGATAACGTAGAGAATGTAAGCAATGTCTGAGGGATCCTCTTGGAATAAATCATCTTCCTTGGGTTTGGGGGTTTTTCAGTTAATTGCTGACTCGCTGAGGGCAGCCCTATATGCAAGCAGGATATGCCGTTAACTTAATGCTATGGAGTTTTCCCTCATCTCCAAGGTCCTTTAGCAAAAATAAAGGCACTGGCCGTTGTCCTTGTTTTTCTCTAGGAAGTGTGGAACAGAGTCAGGCTGCGGTGTGTCAAGCAATTAGACATGCTGGGGAAAAAAATGTTTGCTCTCACAGCAACAAAATCAAGGTAAAAGGAAGGTGGAAAAAAAAAAAAAAGTACTGCCTGCACTCAGAATGCACAGCAAATATAAAACATCTGCTTGGATTATTGCTGGCCCTGTCTTGTTTTGTGTGGTTTGGGGGTGGGGATGGGAGGAGGGGAAAAACGCAACCCGCTGATATTTTGCAACCTGCTTGCGAACAGCGTGAATTCAAAGCAATAAACATATAACATTAATGATCTCTGTATGGAAACGCACGTGTGGGGGGGGGACCAAACCTCCTCACACTCCCGTTCTGGGACGCTATGAGGACACTGGGGTTAAGGTGAGAGGGCAAAGGCATCCCTGAACTTTCCCAAATGTGCTGCAGACAGGAATGCATAGGTAAAACCGTAAAGCCAAATCGGCCTGTCCACTGTGAGACTGCTCCTGCAACTGTGAACTGCAGGGTCACAGCCGGCTGTTCACAGCACATGCTTTGCAAGCCATCTTCTTATTGCATATCATTCCTATCTTTTTGGCAGAGCGCTTAGTGCACAATTGCTGGTGTGGTGCTATGCCAGTCTCCCCAGGCTCCTTCCCTAAGGGGGGGATCTCTAATGCACCGTAATTTCCTGGAAGCACTTTTTTTTTTTTAATAAACTCTTTTTTTCAGAGCATGGCTGGTTTAGAGATATAGATATATATATACATACACACACATTTTTTATATATATATGTATATATATATAAAAATAGCAATTTCATACTTATATACAGGCATTAATAAAGTGCATAATGTTATTGGCTATTTTCAAATCTCATTTCCTGAGGAAGTGCTAACATACATAGCTCCTCCTATGACATGATGCTGGCAGCCAATGCTAGGGTATGACACCTACTCCCTGGCTTTTAATTCCCATGAATACATCTCCCTGTCCAGAGCCAGAGCCTAAAAGGAGTAGTGACAGCCTCAGTCCTCCAGGAAGCAAGTCAAGGCACCGGTCGAGACTTCTTCCTTTGCCAAGGTGAACACGTCTAGGAGTGACTTCCCTCCGTTTCAGAGTTCTAGGGTACGTGCTACTTGGCAGTGGTCACGGAGCCGTCTTCGGGGATCTTCTCCTCTGAACAGCTTCTCCCCGAAAGCTTGTCGTGGTACTTGAGCTCGCTGAAGCGCTCTGCGACGCACTGTGCCGTCAGCCGGGCCTCGGGGTCGTGGTCCCAGCACTCAATAAGAGTTTCACACACCATCTGGATGCCCTGCAGGGAGCACAGAGAGAGCAGCTGTGATGGGGCCAGTCACCACCAAAGCTCGCGTGGGAGAGTGGTTTTGGTGCCCTCCGAAGCTCAGGGCATTTATTCACGTGTGTCCTGGAGGTGCTTTAAAGGCTCTCCTGCTCCTGTCATGGGGGCATGCTTTTTTTTTTTATAAAAAGAAACCCCACTACAATATTTTCAGCACTTTAGTTGGTACTGTCATTTCTGGGCGTATGTTCTGATACTTTATAAGAAGAAAAATGGTGCCTTGGACTAGTGCTATAGAATCAAGTAGGGTATATTTTTAATAAATATGATCAGAATTCTTGGATAAGGTGACTTCCCGCTCAACCCATGACGACTTTGCATGGAATTCTGTCTGGGTTTTTCGAACAAAATTCTGATTGCCAGCAATATCAGGCGCTACATCAGCCCTTCATAAATTCCTTGCAGACTAACTAAATCTATGTGCAAATATGGGCCACAGTCCCACAAACGCTTAAACACATGTCACTCACAGATGTAACTATTTAACCTTCATTTCAATGCTGATGCACATGTTTACAGGAGCAAAAAACAGTTGCAGCTCTGTAATGCATTTTATAAACATGAGGTATTTGCCAGGAAATTGTGTGCTTTGCTTTATGACACTAAAAGCCCATTAAGTAGGATTTATCTTAAACTTCTTATTTAAAAAAATAACATTTCACAACACTGCATTAATTGCATAATTTACCTAATTGGTGATGTTGACTGATGTCAATGTTAATAGCAGAATGTTATTGTCTGTATACAAATAACATTAGTTTTCTGCTGGCATTGAAATTACAAGCAGTAAATTAAATTAAATATTAAACATTAACTTGAAATCAATAGTGCAACAAATCTCATTAAGGGGGGAAAAAATTGTAGTATGTAAATCCATTCCAGAATTTTATCACGATGAATAATGAGTTCATTACAAAAACATGACTGCAGAGGAAGGAAATGAATATGGAAGAGCCATTACAGTAAGAGCAACTTCTATGGAGTTCAAAGCAGATCCTCAGCTGCTGCAAACTGTCACAGCCCCGTGGAAGCCAATGCGTCACTGCATTTTAGATAGCGCAATGTGAAATGCTGAAGGGATTCAGATGAAGGGAATTAAATCCACCTTCATTAAATGTCCTGTGAGTGTGCTATCAGGCATCCATTTCCTGCCTTAGACTCTCAGCTGAACCCTGCTGGAGCCAGCCGTGCCCGTGCCGGTGACACACGGTGACACACAAATGCAGACGTGTGGTTCTCCCAGTCGGTGGGGTGCCCCGTACTGGGGGGACAGACTGAGGTCTGGCTTTTACATAGGGAAGAAATCTCTGAAGTTGAACACAGGACACTTAGGTCCAAATCTGCCGTCATTTTACTCGTTATGTAAACCTAGAGGTGGAAAAATTCAGAGTATCTTACAGCTCCAGTCCAGTACCTCAAGCTGCAGCCCTCCGCACGCTCAGGCTTGCTGCCACGAGAGCAGCCGCGGGCCTGCCCCATGCCTGAGCTCCGCGGGGATCCCGAGCCCAGCGCTTCCCTGCCCCGGCACCCTGGGTGTGCCGGCACACCTACGCTTGCTGCTATGCCTGGCTGCGCATTAAATGAGCTCCCAGACATTTCTCTCCAGGCCATAACCAGTGGTACTGCCTGCTTCTACCGCCACGTAACGCAGTGCCCTGCGGCAGTGCCCACGGGAGCAGCCCTGTCCCGAACGCAGACAAGGCTCTGGGCCAACTAACACTGCCCCTGGCCTGCTTTAAGTGCCGATGACTTCTGCTTTATAGGGGCTTTCATCACCTTCTATTACATGTACATCATCTGACTCTTCCCAAATGCAGAACAGAAATATTTGCTGACGTCTGCGTTCGCATTAGCATAAGCAGTATCTTTCTCTCATATCCAGCAACAGATTGGTACTAAGTTAGGTTTCCTTTTGCTCTTGAGAAAATGGTCATTATCCTTGTTTGCTGACCACAGATCTTCCTGTTGTTCTTCTGTTTTCCTTATCAGTTCTCTACCCTTCTTTAATTTTTTTCACACGTAAGACCATGTCTTTTGAATATCCCGAGACATGTTCTCACATTGTTACTAATTTTAAGCATTTTCTACTATTTAGGTTTTTTTTCTCCCAAATGATCTGGCTCAGGATTCTTTTCTGCTTTGTTAATTGGGCTCTCCTAAAGTACCACATATGTATTACCAGTTTGGACTTCATTTTGGCTTTGTGGAAAACAAACAACTGCAGCCAACTCATGATCCCTTTCACCAGCTCATCCACAATTTTTATACTATTTCTGCAACCAGTTCTTTTCTACAAAGACGAGTATTAGTACAATCTCTCAGCTCAACTTGTCGTTGAGAAGATGATGGCTGTATCTATGGCTCCTAGAAATGTCAAGAGCTTTTTAGTACTAGTGACATCAAATATCCACGTGTCCCACAAAATACAGCTCTCCTCCCCAGTTAAAGCACCCCACCTCAGTAACCCTACTCATCATAGATGACTACACAGGGAGCAAGTCCCTGGGGTCCTGCAAGGAGCCGCACTCTGCCACAGTCATCAGACGGCAGACATGTTGTTCTAAGTTGGAAAGATGATTGATTTCGGCCACTCACTTGGCCTTTCCTAAGTAGGTGTTAGGCTATGATTTTAACATCTCGACTGGAATGAAAAAGGGAGTGTTACATTGCTCCTGGTAGAAATACTAGCTGATCTTGGTTGCTGGGCTTGTTCACGATGCTTTCCTCTTCTCTGTAAAGACCACTCAACATATTTCATTGACAAGTGGAATGACCAAGCCTCACTTCTCCCCTGATACGATTCTTGTTTTATCTCTACTGATAAATCAGGCTGCAACTATTGCCTAGGAAGTGCAACCGTGGTGTCCGTGAATGGGGAAGCTGACAAAGTGCTTCACGACATGCAAGGGAAACGGACTGCTAACGTGCAACCTGAATAAAAACAGACTGGCTTGCTGAAGACTCATTTCCTATTTTCTTAAACCTGTCAACAGCTGGGATACAACTATGACTGCTCTCCATGATAAAGTACTGAGATTTGTTTTCTCTGCTGAAGGGGCCCATGTGTGAAGTTTTTCTCTTTGACCTTTCAGAGCCTGCACACAGTACGCTCTAAAGCCCTAATTATTCTGAGGCTGGCTGGATGATTGTCAGATCTCAGGTTTCCAATTTTTTTGTTTTGATCACTTTTAGATTACACTGGTGGGCAGCAGAAGTCATGGTGGAGAGCACTGTGGTGCCTGAACCACGGCAGCACCGGTGTCACTGTGTGACAGAGCTCTAATCCATGCAAAAGAGACATCCAGACTGTTGAGCTGAGTTAGGGCTCAGGCTTCAGGCAGCAGCTCCCAGCTGCTCACACGTGGTCCTCTTACCTGATGGTTAAGCCAGGAGCTGGGGATCTCGGGTCGCCCTCTGTCTCTTAGGACATTGTCCTTCATGCTTTCCACGCAGGGGTGTTCTCGCACTTTAGAGCCAAACGGGGGCTCGTACTCTTTCACTTCTGCCAAAAGAATAAGCAAACACAAGGGTATTCAGCTGGGCTGTGCTGGTGCCAAGCGTGAAGGGAGCTGGCTATTCTCTGGAGGAGTAAGAGCTACTGATTAGCTGCTCAGTGCCACTGTTCTGCTTGACCAGCTCCAAACAAAGCAAAGCCAGTTGGCATTTTCAAAAATGCTTCAAATGTGTTTCTCCCACACGCCCCCTCCCTCCCCTTTTCTTTCCTAGCCAACTAAACAATTTTCATTTAAACTCTTTAGTACATAATCATATTAGCAACAGTCAGAGCAGCAGAATAACCTATAATGGTTTGTGAGCCTTTCAATCTGTGCTGAGGCAGAACACACAGGAGGTTCAAGGTGAGTTTTCCTCGAGTGAGGCTTGCACGAACTGGTCCCCCTTAGGTCCCCTGGAGTCCACACACACTTACCAGGTGAAATATAAGCTGAAATCTAACTAGGTCATGATAGATGTTGATGTGCCAGATTGCTAGGAGGAAACAGTTGCTTGAAAAGGACAAAGATACACTTAAGAAGCAGTGCTGGAAGCTGCCATGCCGCCCTTGTTTATTACTTAGCTGTGTTCCTTTGCAGAAAGCAGTAATCGGCTCTTATTTTAGGCCTCTTTCCCAAAATGGGTCATTTTTGGCCCATGATGCAGGGGGCACAGCTTCCTGAAGGGGCTGCTGCCGTTCTAGTTTTTGTTTGCATGCTGCATATTTTCTTTGCTTTTCTTTGGAGGGAGTAAGGAAGAGGCAGACATATGGGACCTTTGGAGAAAACTCAAGAAATCTCTGAGAGCGGAAATATTATAGTAGATGCTGACACAGTGTAGAAAATGCTGTGGTTTCTTTGGGAACAGATGGAGACTTTACTCACAGGCCTAATGACTTGCTAGTATTAGATAAAGATTTATGAAGTTGGCCTGTTCTGCTGCCTCTTATTTCTTTCTAGGAATTAATTGAGGGCAAGAAAAACTGAAGTGTAATCTACAAGTCTGAAGAATACATGTGAGCGCCCAAAAGATGTGTGAAGAGGGATGAACAAGACGGGAGACACAGTACTGTTGCGTAATGTTACAACCAAAGTTCAAATGCAGCATCCAGTGCTGCTGACTTCTCTCAAGGGGCATTTTTTGATAAAAAGAAGCTGCAAGAAGGGTGGTAACAATGATTAAGGGCCCAGAAAAAAATGGGAAGAACCTCTAAATCTTGGCTTTGTTTACTTCAGAGAAAAAGGTAAGGGGTCATATGATAAAATACTGAAAATAACTAATGATCAAGGTAAGACAGGTCAGATCCTTCTGTCATGTCTCAGGATAAAAACTAGGTAGAACCAAACATAGCTAAAAGGTGGACTTTTCTCCAAAACCTTAGAGTCAGGCTGTAGATCTCACTTCTGGCTATGAGATGGCTACGAGATGAAGATTTTATTAAGCTACAGAAAAAGAATTTCTAATGCTTAAAAAGAATAGCCAAGTTACGATAACAAACATTTGGGAAGGGATATTAAACCTTGTGCTTCAAATGTTCAGCGTTGCAAGATCCAGCTGCAAACAATGGTGTGTGCAGTGCAGCAGATCACCCCACGGCTGCCTCCTGCAGAGCTGCCCTTCCTTCTCCTGAACCATCTGGTGCTGGCCACTGTCCACACAATGCTCTGGAGAGTGCCTATAGTCATGAAACACAACTCCTATCTTCTCATACGCAACACTTTCTTTAGGAATCAAGGGCCAAACTCCACTTTGGTTTTTTTCCTCTACAAGAAGGCATACCAGTTCCACCCACATTAATCTGAGTCAGAGATTACTCAGCCAAAGTACATTTACAAGACTTTAGCCCTAGAAGTTAATTGGGAAGTTGCCATCTTGCTGTTCAGACCTGGATTACTCTGCAGCGGATGCACAATGATTACAAAGCAGATACCTCTACTTTCAAAGCTAACCAAAATATTAAAGTTTGCTGGGAAAATTTAAATAGCATGACCTAGATGGTCATTTCCTACACCATCTCCATCAGTCATGGTTTGATTGTGGTAGTGGTCGTGGACACCAGCCAAGGCTCTGAGATCTTACTGCAGTATGAGGCATCAGGAGTCCGAATGTCCAACAGAGGGAAACTGGTGCTGTGGTGCTGACCTGTTTCCTCTTGCTGAGCTCAATCCGAAGACCATTCAGGTTCATGAGATGGTTCATGTGGGGGAAGGAAAAGCCTTACCAGGGAATCGATAGGTTTGTAATACGTTTTCCCTGTTTGAGAAATTATTTCTATGCTATGAGCATTCCTCTTTCAAATATAAAGATTGAATAGGTTTTTCAGGTTTGGGGTTTTTTTTTTTGGTTTGGTTTTTTTTTTTTTTTTTTTTTTTTTTATGGTAAAGAGAGAGAAATTGAGGCCAGATGCCATTTCACTGTAACAACTTTATAGTAATACAGTCATGCCTGCCCTCAGTTTGAAAAGCATGCCGCATCTTCTTTCTATTTATTGTCTTGCTTCTCTTTCCCTTAGAAAGAAAAGCCCACTGAATCCTCTTGCAAGTAAATCATCCTTATGCTGTGGAATCTCAGGTGTCAGACACGTTCTGCAGTAATAGCTGGGGTTATTCATGGATCATGTTGACATGCTACAGTAGATGTAACAGATGTCAATTTGAGGTGCGTTAAGATGTTTGTGTCTAGCTGCTTGTGCACGGCTGTATATAGATGCTGAATCTATTTTTCATGCCTTATGTGTTTCTTTTGATTGTTTTTAGACCAGTCAGGCACTAAAAATGACAACTGGCTGAAGTACCATAAATACCTCTGATACCGTGAACTACAGCACCCTTAGCGTTCAGTAATGGCAGAGTTCCTACAACTTTAACCTCCAGCATTTAATCTTTATGGTTGTGAGCTACCTTGCACTAATAATCACCGTACCTCTGGTTTCCTTTGACACTGGCCTGGCCATAACTCTCAGAAAGGCTGGGACTGGATTTTTAGCCCCAAACATAGACATTACTGAAAATCTATTTGTTGTGCCTGATGAATGCTTTGGAAAATTTGGCCGTGGGTTCCTCATGAAAAATACGCCTCACTCATATGATCTTTTTCTATCCTAAGCTCTTTGCAGTAAGATTCTCTTCCTTTGGGTCAGAGCAGCACACCTGCAAACCCTGTCAACACTCCCTCATGCGTCTTACGGATTTCTGTGGGACAACTTTTCATGCTGTAAGATGAAGGCTCATTTGTAGAATCAAAACCGGAGTGAGATGAAAGAAGACCAGCAAAAATCAACTGTGAAGCACAGTCCACAGCAGTAGGCTTGTGTTTAGGAACCTTTAGGCCCTTTTGAAACATCCTTGACTTTAGAGTTTACAAGGGGAGAGCCACAGAAGGGGTAGAGGTACTGTGACAGCTCACACATACCTTCATGTGTGTGCAGATCGTGTCTTTCTTCATGCTAGAGGAATTTGGGTGGTGGATCTACTTAGCTGTTGCACAAAGGGATAATAATGCACAAAGCAGAGGCTCAAAAGCCTTTTCATGGCCAAGTTTAAGGAGCTGTCATGTTCTTACTTCACATTTTGCCTAGTTTTCCCCATTCCACTCCGTCAGAATATAGATGCTAGCTGGGATGGTTGAGGATGCGTTGGGATGGGTGAACTCACTGTGCAGCTTCCTTTGCACAGACATGTTTTAAGTGACTTCACATCTGATGACCACAGACACAGTCACTTTTCCAAAGGTTTGGGAGTGCACGTGCTATCAGTGTATGGCTACAGGCTGCTTAGTCACTATGTGCTGGATCCTGAGGTGGGAAAGTAGAGGAACACAGAGCACATCAGCGCCCAACATGGAGCCTAGTGCAGCAATCTTGTCTACTGCTACCTGGGCTTGTTGAAGGACAGCACTTGTTACCTTAGATGTAGTACTGTGGTGACACTTAGAGACTTTCTAGGACATGAGTTACTGCCATGGGGTGATGCTGCACTGTGTGGATGTACCGGCTCGGGGCTATACGCCACCACAAGCCAGCACAGTGCAGACATGCCCTAATTGGGCTCCGCTCCACAGAAGGAGAGGTTTAAATCAGGCCCTCATTGGCCTCAGGGCCCAATGCGCAGGCACAGCCCCACTGTACAGGCTATCAACGTGCTCCCTGCCGCCAGAAACTGTCACCCCTCCACGTCAATATGACGAAAGCTGAGCATTTCATAAGGTACAGGATGCACAAATGTTTGGTTACCAAACTGTGGCTTTTGGCTGACTCTTTCCAAGTGAGCATAAGATTAATCAGTGATTTTATTCACATTAAACACAGCTCTGGTAAAGCAATGCTGCCATTTCACACAAAGCCCTGCTGCTATACCGAAGCCAGCCACCACTCCAGGCAGTACAATCCTGCACGAGCAACGTCGCCATTTTCTGAGGGGTTTCTCTTCTCCCTCTTCACCAACCCTGTGTGTCCAGAAGTTCCCTTTCCTCTCCTTCTCCCCTGCCACCCCCAACAGTCCCCCACCCGTAGCAACTCTGATACAAACCAGATGGTTTTCTTTTCTTTCTAGGAGGCTGTCAAAGAAATTACACTTGCCTCAGTCGTCAAAGCTGTGTCGCTCTGAAAGCAAGTGGTTGAGATGAAAATTATATTTCTTGCAACGTGCAGCATCTGGTGCACAGCTGTTGCGCTGAATGAAATACCAAGTTAACGGCAGCGTGGAGCAGTTGAAGTTCTCCCCAAAGTAGTATAGCTGAGTTTCTAAATATGCCTCTTAAATTATACTCCGGTGAAAAATCAGTCAAACTCGATCTTTGCCTCTGTCTGCCTTTCCCTCGTGCCCCATTTCTGCTTCTCCATATTTAGCACAACAAAGTAACAATGAACAGCATGGCCCTTCTCGAAAGCCGATCCCCACCTGCTTATTTACTACGGCAGCTTCACAGTATGGATTATGCTGCTGGGTATTTTTGTTTAAACGTCTGCTGACTGAAAAGGCCTGGCATAGCATGGAGACTGTGTTTGACAAAGCTGCTGTAGCGAAAAGACCTGCCTCCATTGCCTCCCACACTCACCGAACACCTGCACACCGACAAATGAATCCTGAGAGCTCCCTTTGTAAAAGAAGTAAGTCACTGTACCTTAATGCGGCTGAATGGCAATTGGCACCACCCCCCCCCCCCCCCCCCCCCATGATTTCCTCCCTAATGCAAGTTGCTAATGCCGCTGCCTCGGCTTAGACTGCCGCTCGTGTCCTCTAAACCGCCACCGGCTTTCTCTAGCGACAGGGAGCTGACACGGCAGCCAAGCCTGCCCCGCAAAGACGGTGCCTATGTCTTTCAGGCTCCTTTGGAAAGGCTGGCTGCAATCAGGTCAGCCTACTCTGGCTTACACATGAGGTCATTTCTCTCAGTGCCTAGCAGTTTAGAAAGGAAAGAGGGGTTTGCGTGAGCAGAGGCAGCTCCTCGGGAAGGCTGCGAGGAGAGAAGGGAGTCTCACGGGTGACAGATGGAGAGAGAAAGCAGAGGGGGAGCTGTAGTCATGAATCACTGTAAGGGTATTTCACCAGCTGGTTGCAAAGATAGCCAGACTGCACGAACCAGGGGAAAATCTAAGAAGGAAATGAGAGAAACTGTGCCATTCTGCTGCAGCTCAGTACCAGTGACAAGTTAAGGGAGCTACATCCCAGGAGTTGTATTTAACTGTTCTGGATGGAGACACTAAGCCCAAGTTCCACCCGCTACAGATCTGCCCAAGTACTCCTGTGCTTTTGCTGGGACTTTAGCCTCTGGAAAGATGACTGAAATAGGGAAACAAAACTCAAGAAATGTGTTTCTGGAGATGAGGATGACCGAGGGATGAAATGAACAGGGAAAATCTCGATGTGGGTGGGGGTTAAGCTCCACCTTGAAAGCAAGGGGGATGCTGGGCCAGAGAAATCTTTCCTTTTCCTGAAATGACTTCAGCTTTTCTTCTCAAGGTTATAGTGGGTCAGTCTCTTCTAGCTAAACATGCTGGTGATTTTCCTTCCTTATGAAACTCCCTTTATATCCTCTTTTAGGCAGTCATCTTCTGAGAACAGCAGCAATAAGGTTTGCTTTTGCCACAATATCCATTTTGCCGTACTCAGCAAATAATGAACAGGAAGGGACTCAGGCATCCGCAAAGATAAAAGACTCCACAGTGAACAGCTCATATTTATATTAATAAGTTGAGTCCCTAAATGCAAGAAACAGAGAGAGCTCAAGAGAGAGGGCAAAGATCCTTTTTCTCAGGTTTTAAATCTCCTCAGCCACATTTACAAAGTGCTAATGAAAGGCTGAGGTTGTGCCAACGCATTTGGAACAGGCATGACCACGACAGTTAAACGTGGATAGGTTCGCCTTGGAATATGCCAGACTGAGGTTCAGTTCCTGAAGCACCAAATGTTTTTTCCCTGAAATGTTTGACTAGGAAATAATTTTTTTTCATGCTTTTATGCTAGCACTAGCTGTTTGCACACATACTCCCTTTGTAGCTTTCCTGGCAGGGTGCAAGCAGGGGCAAATCTGTTGCCCGCAGTCCAGCCCACCCAGCAAGATCAAATGCTGGTCAGACATAGGAGGAGACTGAGGTGGAGGCACAGGGACACGGTGTTGCAGCCACACAGCCACTGTGCAGAGCGGCTTCAGAGACCTCCATGGACGCCCTTGTGGTATCCCACAGATATTAGCAGAGAAACAAAGAGCAGCTATGCACATCTTCTCATGGGACATTGGTTCCCCTCCTGTACACTGTGTTCCCCATACTATAGTGCTCTAGCCTGCAAGATTGTCCTGTCTCTGTGGCAGTCCTTCGATATGCAACCATGCCAAGCCCAATTAAAAGGCAGCCTCTGTGGTTTTGGAAGAAGGCTAACAAATCAAATCATAGTTGTATATCTACTATAACATCCACATTAGTGTTACCTTTTACAGCCCCACTCCTCAGACTGCCTGTGAGAGCCCTGGACTGCACAGCAGTTTTTGTTACAATGAATATTAGACAATACCAGCAGACTGAAGAATTTTATATGTAACTAAGTCTCATTTTAGTCCCTGAAGTAAGGTGAAAATCTTCAAATATGGCAATATGTAATGCAGATATCTCAACAGCAACTTTTCTGATTTCTAGCGCATACCAGTGCCGCACACTGGGAATTCTGGGGGAGCTTTAGGCAAAGCAGAAATGGAGATTTTGTTTCAGTGAGCAAACTCTGAATATGAACAAGCACAGCAGCTCTTCCTGGAGCTGTTCTGATAGTCAGTTCCACTGATTTTTATTTTGTTACTGCATTTCATACAACAAACATCCCTTGATTTCTCATATGGATGATCTCTTGCAACATCACAACAAATGATGAGCAGTGGCTGGGGATTTTGGGAAAGCAGGAAGGTATGATGGCTCTTACTGAAATGATCAATTAGTAAATGTGACACTTAACTGGCTCTCATTAGGCTTCATAATTAAAATTCCATGAAAGTAAATGGGAGGCAGTTATCACTTCTTGGTCCTAATATTTCAAATTCCTATGTTTCCAATCATTTTGGTTGAGGTCAACCAATGAGTCAATCCATGGCTACTCAAGATGTTTTAAGAAAAAACAGACATTAATTATCTTTAAAAGTGGTCTACCTTGCAGCAGATTTATCCTTACACCAATCAAGAACCAATTTTCTCGTGCTCGCAGGTGCTTGCCCTTCAAGCCTGCCCATGCATATGTGCATCCCATACTACCAATGGCCTGTTAATTTACAGCATCCAGGTACACTAGAACAATTGGTGAGAGTTAAAAAGAATCATCCCCTCCCCAGACAACCACAAGAGCATGTCTGTCCAAATACACTTTTAGAGAGAAGAAAACTGATGGCACTTACCTCCAACGCCGTTACAGCGAGATGTCATTTCCCAGAGGACCAAAGCCATGGAGTATACATCTGTTTGTTTAAAGGACTCCACGTTCTCCAGGTTCATCCTGGATTCCAGAACCTCAGGGGCCATGTACCTCGCTGTGCCAACCTACAGGAGAGGAGATCGGGGAGAGCTCAGGAGCTGCAATTGTAATTCATGTTTTGGATTCTGCTGTGATTTAACTTCAGCTTTCACAGAAATGGTGCCATTTGACATGTATCCAAAAATTCAGGCCATACTTGGCACAGGTCATATTTTCTGCTGCCAGGAGAATCTGGCATTGTCCTGACTACCAACTTACTTGCACCTCCCTTGGTAAAGGAAAAACAAAACCAAAACAAAACAAAAAAAGCAGCAGCTCTTTTTTAGTTCTTTAAGCAAATAATTTTGACACTAACGAGCTTTCTCGCTCTTTGGCTGTTCACAGATAAACTCTGCCCTTCGGGCCTGAAGCAATTGCGGCTGACTGAGTGTCTTTCGGATGAGCAAGAAGCACATTGTATTCTTTTGCGCTGCACATTACAGTGTTAGCTGTTTCTTTTCATGGTAGGCTTAAAAGGAAAGTGGTAAATGCAGGCCTGGCAGAAGAAAGCAAATACACAGATACTGAATGCAGAAGCACACATTTGAATTGAAACCAAAAACTGGCCCCTTTGTTTGAAAAGCTGTTCTCATAAACTTTATTCATACTGTGCAATTTTCAGCAATGATTTTAGCAGCTTTGCTGAAATCTAGATTATGACCTTGCATCATAGAAGGCAAAGTTTAAATGTCTGTTTTTATCACAAGGAAGGATTTAAGGAAGAATTTTTGGATCACTCAACAGTTGCTCTCAAATGACAAACTCTTCACAGGGTAGGTATAAAAAATTTATCCCCTTTGAAAAACTGCAAACATAATAAGTCTTCGATCAGGCAAAGACAGTTTCAAATTGGAGACTGGTTAATCACAGAGATGAACAAGCACAAGTGGGTGATGCAGTAGGACCTGTGATTCAAATGAGCTATTTGTAGACTGCACTACAGCAATCACTCCAGAGCCCAGCGGCGAGCAGGGCTGCAAAAGATCATTTCAGTAACTGGGGCTGCAGTTGCAGGCAGCCACATAGTAAATGTACAGTCCCTGAGAGAGCCCTGCGACATCCATTTTACAAGCTTCTGTGAACACGTCTTATCACCCCAGGCTCAGGGCAAATGGGAATATGTTCCACAAGAAGTGCAACGCACCGTAAGAAGACAGCAGGAAAGATCAAGGCCATAGCTTTGTCACAGGACCCTGCAACAGCAGAGAATTTCTGTGTCAAAAATATCCAAACGGTTGTAGGATAAAAGCCTTTATGAACAGAGGACAGAAAAAAACCTGTGTGACCAGTCCCAAAGTTAAATTCCCTATTACGTGGACTCTGTGGTGAATTTAAGGCCGAGCATGTGAGCAACTGAACAGGTACTTGGGACAATCATGTGTCAGCACCACTGAGGTGACCAGCATCTCCCTCCTCTACAGAACACGAACATATGGAAACTCTGCAGCAGAGGCTGTTTCTACACCCCCATCTGTTCCCCAACACACATCTTCTTCCCCAAGCAGATCCCATCCAAAGGTTGAAAAGGGTTACATGTACACTACCGCCCACAGTTCCACACCCCCAAATCCCTGTTGATTTTAACAAGAGTTAATTGTGCCTAAATACAGATTTTTAACGTTGTCACAAAGTGCTGGTCTCGTGTGGCATTTCACAATCTCTTTGCAGCAGTGAAAATTATTCTGCAGCTTTGCTGGACAATGGAGGATCAAACCCTATAACTAAATAGTACAGTTGGAAACGCAAAGAAAACTTAAAATAACAACATCCCCCCCCAAAAAAAAAACCCAAACAAAAAACCCAACTTAAAATTATATCAAATCAATCCCATTGCCATCCTGCTTAGGATTTATCATGTGTTCCACTCTGCTTGTGTCCTTTTATCTGCATTTAGATTCTTAGGTCTTTGGGTCAAAGATACTTTTCCTGTATCTCACAGAAACCTGAGTCCTGAGTCTCAAAGGCATTTTAGGTATCTAAACTCCAGCAATTCAGATTTGGTTGCCCCTCTGGAGTCTGGATATGCTTTCTCTTTGCAAAGACCACTCTGGTTTCAGTTCTTGCTCCTGCAAAACTTCTAGTGAGGGACCATCTCTCTTCCTGTGGTACATTATACTTTTTGTGACTTTTGGGTCTTTTTTACTGGAGACCTTGTATTTCTTTCAAGCTGCTGAGGGATGCTTTGTGCCCTGAGGTGTGTCAGTCAGAGGGGCAGTAGATATTCCTCTTTATCTGATGAGAGAGACCATCTGTTACAAGGTTGCTGATGCTGCTGAGGTGAGGAACTGCTGGCAGGCACCTACCAGTCCTTTGAACACAATGGGACAAAGGTCCAGATTTATTTACTCATATTAAGTCATGTCTGCAAATATTAACCATCATGGGTGGCCAAACTGAAAAGACTGCAAAGGTTCTAATGGGGAAAAAGATGGTTTCCAGCCAGTCACTAAGGGCACTAGTTCTGTATGGTCAGTAACAGCAACGTTTGCATGATAGGGAAGGTAGCTGGGTAGACGTGAAAGAAGATGGCTTTGTAACCCCAACAACTTGCCTTGAATATTACTAAGGCTGACCAGAAAAAATGGTAAAGTGCTTACACTCTTTTATCTATGCATAGGAAGATGGAGGTTTCCTTGATTTAAGATTTGAGTCAGGTCCATTACATACCTTCAAAGATCGGACCTCCTGGTGGGAAAGGTTTGAGTCAAAGGGTACAGTATAGAAAATATGCATGAGGCAAATTTTGGCGCAAGATCCCTTTAGCAAAAGCTGCAGCACTGAAGTTGGCGTGTTGGGGAATTTGTGTGGGTGGTGCTTGTGTCCCCGGAAGAAACAAGGTGGAGGTTGAAGTGGAGCCACTTCACACCATCTTACTCCTCATCACAGAAAAGAACGACACTAGCTGGGTCACCCTCAAACAGATTCAGCGAAGCTAAACAAAGTAAAACAGTGGGCCTCAACACCAGTGCCCAAGGACACTGATTCCAAAGCAGTAACCTGCTCTGGGCAGCACTGTACTTTGTCATCAGTGTCGGTGTGGACTGTGGAAGTGGCAGTATCAACGCTACCCTCCTACTTCGAAGTGTCTGTGAGCAATGTCAGAGAAATCAGCTTGAAATATGGGTTGGCTTTAAGCAATCAAAGTGTCTGTGGGGTTGAGTTTCAGAGCCCCTGCCTTACACTGCTGAATGCTCTGTTTTCACTTTATTCCAAATGGAACCAGTTTTATGACTTACAATATGGTATGACTTCCCTGAACTCCAAAAAAGTCTGGCATGCTGGAGAGAAACGATATGTAACTGTGAGTGGTGTTTGTATTATTTTAAATACAGCTTCCTTGGTTATCATTACTCCCAGTGCCGGTTAATAAACGCTCTCAAAATGAGATCAGGACGGTTGCCTCTCACTAAGGAGACTTTCAAAGACACATCCTCATTAGATAAACAACAGCAAAGCTCCTGGCAACTCAGTGGAGCACTACTGACTGAAGAAATGCCCCTGAAAATGTTCCAAACCAAAATATTAGTTCCATGTGAAGTAAAAGTCAGTGTAAATGGACAGGCTTTGATGGGACTTCTGTATAAAAATATAAATAGAAAAATACATGTATAAATATATGTACAATTAAATAATAATGAATTAACTTAACAAATGGTCTGAATTTATACAGGACTTTTCATTAGAAGAGCCAATATTTAGAGATTTACATGAAGAATTTCATCCTCAAAGCATTCATAAACATCCTCCTGACATCCTTCTGAAGTAGATGAGTATTATCCATGCTACTTAGTTGAAAAAGTAACAACAGGGTAATTATTTTTATTTGAGATTCTTGCATTTGCTTGCATTTGGAGAAAGTGCCATAATCTGAAATAAGTTTATGTTTGGCCTTTTAAAGTGGTTATCTATCACTCTAGTTATCCGCTTACGCCTCTCAAGGATAGAAGACTGACTTCACCTATGCTGGGGCACACCAGGAGTGGGTCTACTCACACAAAACTGTAACGCCATCAGGCATGAAAACTGTGGCACAACTCACAATGTGAAGCACATCCTTATCACATGTGTGTGCGTGTGCATTGTAGCAGCACCACAAAGAGTAGCTAACAAGTTCATACACACTTAGTATAAGCTTATAAAGAGGATGGTTGCATCACATACATATGCAGCTCTCTGATCATAACAAAATCTTCGTTGCACATTTCTCACTGTTGTTTCAATGTTAAGTTCGCCCCAGGAACTGACACACCAACTGGTACAACACCCCCTGCCACCCCCCTTTCAAACTTTTAACTTACCTGCCCACTATTAGCCAAGTCATCCACAGACAGAGAAGGGTCCAATCTCAGGGATAACCCAAAGTCACAGAGACAGCAGGTTAAATCATTTTTCACCAGGATGTTGGAACTCTTTAGGTCTCTGTGCACGATAGGTGTTTTGGGGCGACCACAGGGTGTGTGGTCACTATGTAGATGGGCAATCCCTCGGGCCAAGGACCCACCCAGTTTCCAGAGGTCCTCCCAGCTGATAATGTGCCGTGTGAGGTATTCCTGCAAGTTTCCTCTAGCATGGAAGGCAGTGATCAACCAATACTGTTTCCCAAGATCTGTCTTACGCTCCTCGGCTGTCAAGAATTGGAGTATGTTCTCGTGCTTCAGGTTTACATCCGAAAAAATGTCTTTCTCGGTCTTCCAGGAGGCATATTCTTCATAGGGGAAGATCTTGACTGCCACAGTTTCATACTGCTCTGATGTGTTTTGCTTCAGTTTGGCTTTATATACTTCAGCAAACCTTCCTTTGCCAACAACAACGTCCAACTCAATGGGCAGCAATTCTGTGTTGTGGTTGATGTTGTTGGCACAGGTAGAGCTGATGTCTGAGCGGTCATCATCTAACATAATGGCACAAACATCACTGCAGTCCTTATGTTTCCTAGGCTTAACATTCTTCTCCCATGCCTTGTTGAGCTTCCTCTTCTTATGAGTGCGGTAGGCATAAAAGATAACAATCACAGCAACAGAAATCACCAGTAACGGGACAAGACTTATGATTGTGACTTTGGAAATTTCATCTTTCTCCTCTGGCTTATGGGGGTCATCTGGAAAGAAGAACAGAAGGAGGACATACATTAAATGATATCATAGCTTTCTGGGTACAGGAAGCTGTCAGTAATTATAATTTTTATCCAGAGTGCAATACATTATTTCCTCCACTGACAGAGAGTAATAAAAATTATCATTACTTTCTTACCTCAAAATGCTGTTTTGTACATAGGCCTCCACTTACCAGGACTTCCCTGTCTGCTTATTTTATAAGAAGCTGGAACTGAATGAGCAAGAACCTAATGTAATTTAATAGCTTTGTTCTTCTCTCAGGCTCTTAATATATTATGAATGAAACTTTACTTTCTGGAAGACTATAGCCAAAGTCTCTGTCAGTGTACTCTTGACAGATCTGCCCCTTTAACCAGTGATTACTAAACCCATTAATTTTTCTAAGAACTAGATTGATAAATAAATAGATAATGCAGCATATGAATTCCCGCTTGCCCAGTTATCACTCCAGATCCAGTATATTTCAGCGGTATCCATGTAAAGACATCTTGAGGAAGCCTGAAGTAGTTGTCTGCACACAACTACTCCAGGCTAGTATTCAGGCACAGTATGTATGCCTGCATACACATCTGAAAAACAAAACTCATTCTCATACTTTGATGTATGTGAAAGAGTGTTGCTAGAATGAATTCTGCCTACATGTACGCAGGCGTTTGAATCCTGCAGGCACAATCAGGCACGTATGACACATCTGAGAATTGTCACCCCTCCCATGTACTTTTTGCATGGATTTATGTAACTGAACACATCTTCTGTGTGTCCCTTGCTGGCTGTACACCGGCTGCCCTGTTGTAAAGCAGTAGGTGTTTCACTCCAAACTCCTTAGCAGGTGCAGTCCACACACGAACATATTCTTAGGTGGAACAGAAAGGGACAGGGAACAGAAGAATAACAGGGACATATTCTAGAATAGGGGCATGTTCTGGGAACAGTATAGAACATTATTTTAGAGGCGAGAGCTGCCCTGTTGCCTCTAGAAGTGACCTACTTCAGTATTTCTCAGGGAAGATAAACAGTTTAAAAGGGAACAGTTTTATTCTGAAAATAGATTAAAGAAGGAGGGTCAGAGTTTATCTGAACCTGATTTGATCGGACACATGGCAATGTACTCCCCCAGCCTATTTCTTCCTTTGAGTCAGAGCAAATGTACTACGTTATCTTTCCATGAGGGAGGGGGCTGATTGGGAGTCTAACCTGAATGGACTAAAACAACTGAAGCTGCAACCAGAGTTAAGCACGTGGCTTGTGTTGACAGCACGATGCTCTGGCGAATGCTTACAGCCATGTCACTGACTCAGGTTCTGTGTATCGGGCCAAATAAGACAATAGGAAAAGGAAAAGTTTAACAAGCTCTGAAGGAAAGTTGCCACGAACTACGTTAGCCACGAGCCTCTGGTTTCCCTGCTCTGTGCCTCTCAAAATGAAGGTGAGCAATGCTGAAAGGGGTGGGGGGAAAGAGTTTACAATCAGAACAAGCAGCACTTCTGACCCTTCAATTTCCCTTGTAATCACTTTTCCACTGGAAACACAGTTAGCTGGCAAACAGCAGGAGCCATTAGCTATTCAAAGGCAGGTAATGGGACATCTAAAGGGTACGTTCTTTATTTGGAAGAAGGCCTGAATTCTGGACCAGGATGTGCTTCCTCTGTTTGAAAGGTTCAGCAACCAGATGTAGAGCAAGTAATTCAATCCCAGCCTCTCTCACAGGGTTTCAAGGAAGAGGAAGTGCCTTTCTAGCACTGACATTCCCGGCTAGCACAGGTCAGTGGCACTCACTAGCAGCACCTACAAAGAATGAATTTCCTTCATTTATGCAAAATGAAGCCAATCCCTTTTAAACCAATCCTTTCTTTCACAGCTATGCAAACCACAAATCCTTATTCTAAAGTGATTTCCCTTGGCAACAAAATGTTATTTTTTTTTAAATTGTAAATAAAAAAACCCCACTTTAAAATTTGTCAGAGATTACAGGCACCCCTTCTGCTTCTCAACATGCTGAAGAGGGGGAAAAAATGTTTTTGTTTATGGCTTTTACTGGAGTTATATATTTAGAAAGTCCAATGTCACTGTCAGTAAACAGAAGATTTGCATCACTTATTCCCATGTGCATTCTTCACTCTCAGAAAATCTGCTTTATAAAGAACTTGGGAAACACCTCGGTGGAGGAGAACTGACTGTGTTGTGGGATGGCTGCTTCAGAGTTTTGGCTGCAAGCAGGCCACAGCTGCATGAATGCAAGTGTGATTTGTAACAATCAGATAAAATAGTTTTGATTAATGTTTAGGGTTCTGGGGGTTTGGGTTTTTTTATCCTTTCTTGACCACAGAAAAGCATGCTTGAACTTTGGACTCTGCTCTTGGAACTGAGTAATGTGTCACCTGTATCATGTGGTATACTTTTGAACAAAGATGAACATGCCCCTTTAGGGCTCTAAGCCTTTTTTTCTTTGCCACAGAACTGCAGTATGTAGCTCAGATATTTGAAATACCAATGTCTTCTAAATGAGGGAGAAAAAACCCAAGATGTGTTAGTTCTCTTTCAAATTTCTCCCCATGAGTTCCAGGCAGTTGGAGGTGGTTGGGTGCATGTTCAGCTCTGAGAAGAAACTCACCCAAAAGCTCCAGTCCTTAACTGTTATGGCTACCTGTCTGAGAGTCTCTGATCATTCCTATAATGCCTTAGAGCAGGCTGGATTATTTTGGCCTACAGCTAAGAAGTCTCCAGCAGACTTCATGGCCCCTTTGGCTCTTCCTCTTTTTGCACAAGAGAAAGCTCTGCTTGTGGTGCAGGGGAATTTCTGGGTGGAAGGGAGAAACTGTTGATGTTGCAAACGGGCACTTGAAAAAGAATGAAAAGAAGTTTTTAATCAAAGCAGAAGCTGAGCAGTTTGGCCACTTCCCCTGAGCACTGTATTGTCCTGCGCCCCTGCTGCAAAGTGACACATCCACTTTGGCACCGTCCCTTGGAGGAAGTAGGGAGGTAGGGGGTGAAGAGCATACGGCTGCATATCCCCACCTAAAGCAGCAGGGACGAAGGGTGTGCTCGTTTTTTCTTTTTAAGACACTAAGCAAGTCTCACTCAGGGCTTTGGAAGTGCAAGAATGAGCATTCAACAGGGAGAACTGAGTGTCAGGACTGACAAGGCTGAACCCTGAGCTTAAAGGAGGACTGAGCTGCCTGCCAGCAGAATTAAAGGGGACAGCAGCAGCGAAGCGCTGGTGGCACTGAGGGCCGGTCCGAGCAAGGCACTTCGGGAACTGCCTCTGATTTTGACTGCGGATACGAGCAAAACAAAATCAGCCCTTCCAGCACAAGCTAAGGTTGGGGTACTTCTCTGTGGAATCTGCACACAAAGTCAGGGCAGGATCAAAATTCAGAGCATATCTGTATATTTGCATAGTGGCTAGCCAACATTTTCTGGCTTGACTACAGCAATCTAAGAATAAATATGTTCATTTGCTTATAAATAAATACCTATAACTCAAAGCCCATCATTTCAAAAATGGGAGTGCAGCTTCCTCATTTTGAGCACTGCAACGAGCAAAACCTGGCTGCACAGGCAGGCAAGGAAACGGTTAAATGAAACAGCCTTTTGGGTTTTGCAAACAGTGGTCCTAAATAACTTTCCACACCCAGAACTATTATT
This sequence comes from Balearica regulorum gibbericeps, assembly GCF_011004875.1. NCBI lineage: Eukaryota > Metazoa > Chordata > Aves > Gruiformes > Gruidae > Balearica > Balearica regulorum. The sequence continues at coordinate 123,546,909 of NC_046185.1, forward strand.
TAGTCAGATCAGTCCTTTCTTAAGCTTCAAAGGAGCCTATTAATATAGCACAACAATAGAGAAGTTGAGCTAAAAGAAAGCTTCCTGTATGCGGTTTAAACTAAGCACAAGCCATCTGCACAACCCTTAACACTACCTAAGCCTTTAGGGAATAGGGCTCAGGTGCCAAGGAAAATGGAAACACTGTACAGCCCCTGTTCAGTGAAGAAGCTTCAAAGCACAACAGCGCTTTGCCTTCAAATTCTTTAGGTTGGACTGGGTGCCTTCAATTGAACTTCGGTGTCACCAAACTTTGGAAACAAGAAATAAAACAATGGCAATAAAATTAAGACCCGGACTTAATGCGCAGGGCAGCAGAAATGCATGGCCAGGCCTGACAGAACTACTGCAGCGCTGTTTGCTGCTTGTGCAAGTTCTAAAGTTGCTGCTTATTCAAAGCAGCAGAGTCAAAGCCACACTGCAGGGCAAGAATATATCTGATATTGGCAGAACTCAGGTTAAACATATTGACAGTGATGTATTGCAAGCTTGTCTAGTGCCTTAAAAAGCCCCAGAAACACCCAGTTGCAAAATATGGGCCGAGAACCGGGACTGTGATCTAGTTATTTTGCAAGCTCCTGAGACACAAAGCAGCCCTTTGAGCTGACTGGAGGACAACTCTGATTTGCAGCAATTCTGAGGTTTCAAAGTTTGGTTTCAATTCCACACTGGAATGAAAACTAACACTTTTTGAATGTTTTTGCATAAACAGAATTCTGTTCAAATGTTGCAATTTGGCAAGAGATATGAGTGCTGAATTCCCACCAGTGAAGGGACTAGTCTGGGGTATGGGACCTCCAAGTTCAAGTCCTTCTCTGATTCAGGGAAGAGCTTTTCCTCTCTGGTTATTCTCAATCAGGCAAAATGTGAGTTTGAATCTTACATGCATACCGATTTCTGGGCAAGACACGAGGCAATAAAATATGAAAAAGTCTGCCCATCTCTTTAGCACTACTTTCTGGATGAAAACTAATTCCATAAAATGCTTCATTTTCAGTGAAATGAAGTTTCAGACTCTGAGCAGCTGTTTGGGGGAACTTAGTTTATCTCTGTTGAAGAATACTCAAGTGACAATGAAATCCTGTAGCACAGTGTCTCATGTACCTTCCTGATTTTGGTATTTTTTTAATTAAAATGACTTGGAAATCTTCACCAAAACATTTTTAGATGGGAAATGTTGATTTTCAAAACAGAAACTCTGCTTCTGACATTCCTGTACTTTTCCCTGAAACCCCTATCTTGAGGACAAAAGTGGTCTGAAAGTTGATATAACTTTTATGTTTAAAAACTTCTGCTAATTTTACAGGCATTGTTTTTTGGGCTTTGTGGATGAGGGTGGGGATCTTTTTATTGAGGTAAGGGGGCTTTTTCCTTAGAAAATGGTTGATCTTGACACAAAATACTTAGAAATAATCAAACTCAAATGCTGCACCTCAAACTAACCTGCATTTTTTCATCTTGACAGTTTCTTGGAAACACTTTAATTTTCCATCCTTGCTGGAGATGAAGCTTGGTGGGTTTTTTTTTAAATTTAATAGTTTTGTGGGGCAGGAAATCAGTTCTACCCATCCCTCAGCTCTATGTAGAACCATCTGATAGCAGAAGACAGAGATTACTTGATTTTAAAACCAGAGTGGACTCTATCTTGCTATCCAGTGGAAAATAAACCCTGACATTTCTTGTAGGCTTTCCTCAAAGTTAAATTCTTGCAGCCAGTTCCTGAATTTGACAACAGGTTTTTTTGTACTAGGTAAACCAAGTCTGTCAAGGCTGGTAACTTGTGTTTGAGCTGTATGTCTTCATCTTTTAGTCTAAAGAGGATATTGCCAGGATATCCAAAACACAGTATCTGCTGAAGCAGCCTCCTGGAGAGGCACCAGCTTCAGTAGCTGGTAGGTCTGCCTGGCCTGCTACAGGGCCTCAAAGATAGTAGAAGTGACAAGGTAAAGCCATCTCTAGAGCGTGTTTCTAAAGCTGTCTTTTAAAAGCACTGCCATCGTCATGGATCAGAATTTGTGCCCTAAGGATGTTTGCTCAAAGGTGTGGGAGCTCATTCACTTGACCTTTTGGTTATTTGCCAGCCTGAATGTTGCTCTACAGTCCAGATATGGCTGGCAAACCAGGCCCAGCCCTTAGAGCACTTACTGCAGGCCATTGCTCAGTGCCACCACTTACCTCTTTTCCTGAGAGGTAGTAAGGCAAAGGCATGAGCAGTTTTGGAGAGCTGTGGTGCACTCACTGCTGCTCTCCCCTGGGAGCCAGCGGCTTTGGCCTTGGCACATGACTACCCACGATCGGGTGATCAGGACTCAAGACATCTCTGTTCTGCTCGGGAAAAATTCACAGTTACATGACCCAGTTATATGTGTTACATGTTGGAAGAGTCATGCATGCGCATCCCATCACCTGATGGGAATGGCTGCATCTTAGTCACGAAGGCGGGAGGCAGGCAACTTGGTCGCCTCTGGGTGGCTTACTTCAGTGAAAAGGCTGGGCAGCAATGATGTAATGGATATTTTATCTATTGTAAGCAGAACTTCATTTTTCAACTGATTGCCAAGTATGCTATTCAGCACCCAGGAGGTTTAAGAAACTCTTAAGCTCTAAGACAGAACAAATAGTTTGTTGCTGTTTTATTCCCTCACTGCTGGCTAGAAAGTGTAATTCCCTGGTTTGCTGGCACAGCACTCATTTGTTTAAAATCTCCCACCCCCAGATCATTCCCTTCTTATCTCTCCCATTCTAACTGGTCACTTCACTGTGTGTACATGGCAACTCTCACATAGTTTGACTTTTGCAGCTGAGCTTTCCTACTCAGTGATATGAAAGCCAACATATTCTACCTTTACATGATGTGACTGCGTTTCTGTGATACATGCCTCAGTTACACAACTCAGTGTCTGCTGCTGTTTGCTGGTGGTTTTCTGGAACAAATCAATCTCTCCAGTTTCAATATGTTCCAACAGATGCCACACGCTAACCACTATTTTTACTCTCAGTCTGAGTTTCACCCCTCCAACCTTTCCCAAAATATTATGTTGCCAGTGTTAGTTACAGTTTGTTTCTGTCTGTAATTATTAAAGTCTCTTCCATGACAACCTGATAAAAGGTTGGCCACATTCCCACACTTATTAAGGTCTCAAGTATTGCAAATTGTAACAAATATGCCAACCAGACTGGAAGAGCTCTGCCTAGTTTGTTTTTACACAAATCTGTAACTGAGCTCTGCACGGTTATTTTCCTAGGAAGCAAACAATATAAATAATACAGAGCAAAATAAAATTCTGGCTTCTTTTGCCTCTTTCCATTCTATTTCCTTTGTATCCCACTAAGTGAATCAGACATTCAGTATTAGACAGCCTCTCCTTTGGTTACGCACAGCTGCAGGCATTGGGTGGGACTCTGTGGCTGCAAATACCTAAGAGGAAACATAGAGAACAATGCCAATATACAAGCGGTGAGAGGCTCTGTGCAACGTTATGTAATGCTACTGACCTCTTTTATGGGGCAGCTGGAAGACAGTTACCTTCTGAACATGTTAGCTGGATAACAGAAAAACAGATTAATGAAAGCCTTTGTTAAAATCCACTTGGAAGCGGTTCAGGTGTAATCATCTCCCTTCTGCTGTTCCTTCAGCACTGGGCAACTCATCACATGAGTATTTATGGCCTGGCGGCTGTTTGTGCACAGGTCTTAAGTCTGCTCTTAAGTCTGAGATCCTCCTATGTAGTCAAGTAAAATCACTAACAAGCGATTGACTCTAGTAAGGAGAGGAAGAGGAGAGAGAGAAAGAAAGGAAAAGACGGGGGCAACATGTTAGAGACAAGCAAGAGATACCAAGTTAAGGAAATTCTAAAACATTACCCATATCTCCTGCGATCTGGGCACAGGACAAGGCATCACGCAGGCATGCTTGTGGTGGTTCAGGAAGCAGAACAATATCAGGTCTCCCAGGCAACAACCGTACACAGTGAGCAATCACAGCACTTGGCACACTGCAAATCCATAGGCTGTAATTTGTTCGGGCAAATGACTCAGCCACAATTGATTAATCAAATACTTACGTCTTTTAGACTCTCAATTAGCAAACTTAGTAAATCCATGATCAATGTGAAGATTGCTAGCAACACAACATCCTCCCCCCATCCAACACACTTCCCCAACTAGCTTCATTATTCTCATAAACTCGTGCTGGCCTGTCAGTCATCTCTATCACTAAAGTTTTGATATTTCAAGGCAACTGTTTGGATGATTCAGATAATCATTAAAATTTGTATACATTGTTGCTGCTAAAGGTTTCTCCCACATTAAGTCCGAGTGCAGTGGGAATGCCCAAAATAATGACCTCATCTTGCAGTACATGAGGAATAAACAGAGACTACCTGAACAATCCCAGAGGCACCTCAGTTGCAAACTGCATGAAGATCTGCATAGCAGGGCAAGAGACATGAGGATGAAAAGCGATCACCACATAAATTATTAGAATGAAATGACTCTAAACCAAATGGAGCTGGGCTACAGCTCTGCAAACCCTGTTTCCAAATTTTGAGTTCTCTGCATTTTTGCTTGGATTTGAACTCCATGCCCAGGATAACAACTGCACATATAACGACAACACTACTGAAAAGATTTGTTTTCCTGTCTGCAGTCTCCAGTGCTGGGGTCACCCTTTTGCACGCTGCTGAATGAATGAGCCTGCACAACAGGGAGAAATTGTGCTGCATAGCAGGTAGGTCATGCATGGAGTAACACACAGGTATCCCAGCTCCCCCGCTACAATGAGTGCCTGGTCATCCCTGCCCGTGGAGAACAGGTCAGACGTGAGGCTGGAAAAAGCACAGTCCTACTTGGTCCCTTTGGGTAAACAAGCCCTGACCTCAGCCAAATAGCTTAGGATTGTTAATAAAGAACTTTGTTAGGCATTTGTCATGCTCGCACTGGCTGATGAATAGAAGCAGAGAGATGGTGCGGTGAGGGGAAGGCTGAGGAACAAAGCTGCCCAAACACCAAGGGAGGCCTGGAACTGTGCAAACAGCTACAGACAGACTTTGTTCATCACAAGAGGTCAGAACATAAGAAGGCAAAGCAAGATGCAGAAGATCCACCAGACACAACTAGACATCAGGGAGGAAAAAACTGGTAGTCCAGTCCTGCACTCATCTTTTCCATGACAGCAGGACCTGGCCCCTGTCTGCCACCTAGCCAACTTCTAGCCAGCCAGAGCCTTTCCCCCCTGAATTTTGGCTAATCTTTTCCAGTGGTTTTGCTCCCTGGCTTTGCCTTCTGGTAACACTGACATTAGACATTTGAATAAATAATAATTAAAACAGACTGGCATTGAGTTTTGCCATGAGAAGCATTTTTCCACCACAGGGGTGTAAGCTGCTTGCTAGTCACCCACAATTTTGTTTGGCAAAAGAGAAAGGGATTAAAAAATAAACACAGAGTAGTCAGATTTGCAATGGCTACCTGTCTCCTATATATTATTTCTCCAAGAACTACAGAACATTGTTTGGAATGATTCTGCACACAGCATTTTCCACCAGCTGCCTGTGGCCTGAAATGCCAGGGATCTGATTCAGGGTCAGAAGCCCCCTGACACAGCAGAACTACAGGGATGTTTAGGCACATGTCTGACTGTGTCTTGCTTATTTTGCAGATTGGCAAATTAAACGAAAGTTCGTACAAGAAACAGGCATTTGATTTGGATGTAACTACTTCAAACATTTCCAAAGCCACACTTGGTGAGTCACAACATCTCCCACTACCCAAAACCTTTAGATGTTTACCTTTCACAGTCAAAACTGATATAAGCCAACAGTGATATAAACCAATTCTTCTATAAGCAATAACAGCTCAGCTGTGAATCACTGGAATGTTGTGACTAACCTCTGGTGGAAATTAGAACTTGTTGCCTTACCCACAATTTTCTTTCTTACCTCAGAAACGCCAGGAAGAAACTAAATCTGGTCTGTCTTAAGCATGCACCCAGGAGGAAGAAGAGCTAGAACACTGATCATTTAGAGCAATAGCTTGAAAGGAAAGGCTGTGATTATCAGGCAAAAATTACCATCTTTTTTATCATCTCAGTTTCTGCTCATAAATGAGTACAATCACTTTTTGATCAGGCTTTTTTAGACTAGCATTTGTCCACTCTCTAAAACTACAGGATGTGCAAAAACACTGCAAAAAAATCTTGCTCTGGTGTACAAGAAATGTAGAGAGAAAAAAAGGCAAGAACAATGCACAGAATAGATCTGGATGACAGTCATTCCAAAGGCAAAATTATTACAGGCTATTATCTAGTTGTCTGGAGGAGCCGTGGACCAGCTGGCTGTGATGTTCTGCTCAAAGTTAAACACAGACAGGAAACCGCATGTCTGATACTGTAAAAATCGTTTGTCTTCCTGCCATGGCTAACCAGGCAAGCAACCCAAAGGGGCTGTTTTCACTTAAAAGAAACACTAATCCACAATAATAAAAAAGGAATGACAAAGGCTCAATTTTCCCCCCCTCCCAACTGGAGCTAATGCTTGTGTTTGTGAATGAACTGGAAATGTTACAAACTGAAGTTTTACATTACTTTAATTTTTATCTGTATTTATTCACTTACTACATGTGAATGCAGGGCACAGTTTTCATGCGTCACCTAGAGTGCTGACAGCACATGACCTAGAAGGAAAAGCTCCACTCTGAAGAGTGAAATGAATTAGGGTAAAAGACTGGGGTTTAATTTATCCTACAGCTCCTTTTAGGCTGCTCTGGAAGTGTGAGGGGGGCTGCAGAGTTGATGGGAATGAAGGCACTTGATGTTGAATTTACAGTACAGTTTTCATAACCATACACGCAGAAGACACACACTTGTCAGAGCAACTGTATTCAGCTACATAGCTCCAGGAGAAAAAAGCTATAATGTGAATAATTTATAACAAATTAGCCAAAATCCACAAGGGCGTGGTTTGCTTTGTATAAAAACTCCAGACAGCCAACACACAGTAAGATCTTTTCACTAGGAACACACTCTCTTCAATAAAATTAAAGCAATCTGTTAGAATTAGGTCCTGGGTCTACCACCTGTGCTCAAATCCATATCAGTATTTACTCCAACTCCTTTAAAGCCCACCCAAGTAAGGGTTGGTCACACAACCACAAATCAGCAGTCAGGTTGTCTGGTTTCAAATTAAGTTTGGGGAGGGGATGAGGAAGAGGGAAGGATATGGACAGTCTGGGCCAAGGGAGGCAAAGACTTTCTAGCTTGCTCTCAGCTAATCTGGTGTGGTTTTGCAACCTAAACTAGTTAGCCTTCTTTGATGGCTGGGAAACAAGAGCTAGAAGCCACTCACATAGCTGTCCACCTCAGTGCAGTCATGCACCATGTTTCCCAGGAGTGGAAACAGTGTCCCAACCCTCCATTACCTCAGACGAGGATTTGATTCCTCCTTTTCTGAGGAACTTACAGGTGATAAGGATAGGTGCTGTGTGCCACACTTATTTAGAAGCGTGCACACAAAGTTCCCCACAGGAGGCCTCACACTTGCCTGTGAGAGACCTGACTTAGTCTCAGTAAAAGAATCATTGTGGGATCCAGCAGGTAGGAGAAAATAAAGTGAGGTGTATGCGTGCACACATGCACATCTGTGTATGCAGCATGAGGTTCACCAGCACTGTACACACCTGCACTGTCTTTACTGTATTTGCAGTGCTTGATATAGGCATTCATGAAGTAGAAGGTTATGCACTTATGATAGTAGTCTACACTTGGATTTCACTGGTTTAACTGAACTCAAATACATGTCCTTGTGCTGTAGTAAGCATGAAGTAGCATATCCACCAGCAAAGGAATCTTCTAGCTACTCCACGCCCACCACAGAACAAGTGCAGGTGGTCAGTTACAACAGAGAAGCTGACTTTAAATTCACATCCTATCGAGTTACTCAGTAGTATCTGTACGTGCAGATGCCACACTATGGCAGTACAGCCTTTTAGAAGAGGCAAGACCTTAAATATGGCATTCGCTTCTTGTATATGCTTTATAATGTAATTAGCATATGGTGCATTTTGGTGTGTCAACAGAACAACTCTAAACATCTTGCTTTCACCTTTCTTTTCATCAACTTTTAAGTGCAATGTCTTGAGCTGAGTATCAGACTTACTTCAAAAGGAGGATAGCCTGGCAGGAAGAAATATCCTCTGAATGCAGAAAAGAAAGGTTGAGGTTTTGCAAGACTCAGAAGAGACCAAAATATCTCCTGCCCCGAGAAGTTTTCCTCCACAAAATGCAATTCCAAAGTCCATTGGTGTGACACAGTTAATATTACTTGTAAGGTATACCCTAGGAATGCAGGGTGAATTATTAAACCCACCTGATGGAAAAATGAGCATATCATTGCATTCTTCACCTGTACAGGAACACATGAACATCAATCCCCCATCTTCCTTCTTTTCCCTCATCAAACACTGCTCTGAGCTGGAGTCATCCAACACATGACCATAGAGTGTTTTCTGGGGATCATGACATATTGTTTCTAATGTCACATTTTCATCATTTTGTCTCCTGAAAAGGAAAAGGAGAAAACTGAAATCAAAGCAATATTTTACAAAAGGAGCAGACAGGACTGTGCCTGCCTGAAATTTGCCTCTTTTGAGAGCTCAACTGGGATTTAAAAAGTATCATATGTTCTTCTCCGGCCTTTCTGAATGGGGTAAGTTTGGCTGTGTCTGGGCTCCTCACACTGGGGCATTTGTACAATGGCACAGCTATTCCTGTATCATATTACCACTAAGTTCCAGTGAGTGCCTTTGAAAATCTCATCCAGAATTATTCAGGCTAATGCTCAATGAACTGCTGTGAACTTCAGAACATACTTTTGGTTTTTGTGGTCACTGTGCAGACAGTAAAAAATCTGTGAGAAATTATGATAAATACTGAATTATTTCCTCAAAATTTGAAGAATTTCTAGTGATTCGGCCTTTTTGTTTTATTTTTGAGGCCTATAATCAGCACAATTTCTGGAGTTATCCTTATAATGTAAAAAAAAAACCAAAAAACAACCAAAAAGACCCAAACAAAAACAAAACCCAAAACAAAACCAACAACAGAACTTGTGCAAGCTAGAGTTGCCTCGCTGTCACAGAAATATTTACAGCTGATAAACTGGACCATACTCCTGTGTTTTGTCTTGTTCCACAGATTTCATTTTATTGACACAAGACTCAGAGGCAAAGAGTACTTTAAATACAGTTCTCAACTCATTTGCCTTTTGGATAAGTTGACATGAAAAAATCGAGAATGTATCTTAAATTGCACTACAGCCACTTTGTATGGCAATAATAGACAGTGACCACTTACTAAAGGAGCACAGGACAAATAAGGAACAGCACACTGGACTGATCCTGCATTTCAAGTGTCTACTTCCAATTATGCTGAACACCTCTTCAAGTCAATAGACACAACTAATCCCTCAATAAATGAATTAATTATGCCTTTCTGTAAGTGATTCTAATTATGTTCCTAAATCAGCAGCAATGTTGCCAATACTCAGTTCTGTTCCTTTTGTTCACATATGAACTCATTAAGAGTATTTCTGGTTTTCTTTGGTAGGAGTGGCTTATCTTTTATTGAAGGGCAAAAGCCCAGTTTTTAGACTGCTTAAAAAAGTGTTACAACTCATTTTCATATACCCTTGGTTTCTTTGAACCTAGAAATATGCTATATAAAAAGCACCATGCTTACATCGGAGTCACTACATACACAGAAGATTTCTTTTTTTTACCATTAAGAGAAAGTATTTCTAACTATACACAGTAAATAAGCCTCCTGTGATAGACTTACATAATCTAGTTTACTTTGAAACCTGAAAGAGAATTGCCTTTCTTCAGCAAATGCCACCACAATCCTCTCTGAGTCTCAAATCTGTTTCTACTCTCAGTGCTGTGGGTGGATGCAGCTTAATGGTTTGAGCAAAAACATACCTCTTTTCCAATAACAGCATAAGCTGAAACAGAACTGCTTTGAAAGAAAAAAATTCCCAGAACATTTCATATCAGAATTGTTGTTAACCTCAAGAAACTCTCAGTATGCTGAGCACAGACATGAGTTGGAAGTGAGAGAGCAAAGCCTGGTGAGGTAGCAGGAACATTCTGAATATCAAAGCAATCGAGGAAAGTACTAAGTAATGATGGATGAGGGTGTGCTCCCCTCCTCACCTGTATGAAGAAATAACTTACCATATAGCAACACAGACTTCATTATTCTTCTCACAGATAGCAGTGATGTTGCAGTTGCTCTTGCACTGATGTTGGTTTGAGCAGGTTGTTACTTTAATGTCACAAAATTTGCATAGGTTCGGCATTTGCAATCCATTTTCCTTATTTCTGTCTACAGGTGACATAATTTCAGCTTAAGGAAAAAAAAGAGAAGGAAACTCAATAATGGCAGATTATCAGACTGTGTTATTGCTTATTATGAAGATAAGGTTTTCATCAGCAGCAAACACTCCCTCCCATCTTAAATTAGAAAATCTTTGCTCTTTCACAGCTACCAATTTTCTTTACAACAGGACAAGTGCCACAATGTCAAGACCAGGTTAATCAAAGTGAATGTGAAAAGTGAAATCAACTTCTATTGACTTCAGAGGGAGCAAAAGTTGCTTTGTATTTTGCAGAATCAAGCTTATTCTGAGTCCAGTTTGGACTGAAATAATTACTCTGTAGTCACCCATTTGCATTATTCACAGGCAGCATATCTGTCCCCCATGTACAATATATTGCATCATGGTCTGTGTGCCAAAGTAACTGTAGATACCATAGTGGGAAAGCATGTTAGGTGGGTGACATCATTATGACCTGGATCATGGTGAATTTTGCAAGTTTGCCTTTACTAACCTGAGGCATAACCTGAGTGTTGTCCCTAATCTGATTACTGTTCACACAGAAAAACACAGAGCTGGAACTGACTTTCAACTTAAGGCAGATGGTCTGCCAGAGCTTGTGGGTGAACTCAAGCTGGAAATGCAATAGGGCATCTGTGCAGCTCATGTAATCTGCTACTGGAGTCTTCCTGGTCTAACTCAAGGGAACTTGAACTCAAACTAACTTGCAATGACAGTCTGTCTTGTAGAAGTCTACTTTGACCCAACAGCTACATTTCTGCACCCAGGCATTGAAGAATTACTTGCTTACTGGTTCTGAGTGTTAGTACTCACCATCTGCTTCAGTGTGGTAGCAGTAAGGGAAGAGATATTTTTTTGTCCCAGTGTATGAATTTCAGGAAACATATTTTTAGTTCAAAAACTATTTTGAAAAGCCAGCGTGACTACAAGGAACAGAAAATGCCAACATAAACTTTTTTTCTAAAGCTAAAATGAATATGTGACTATCTGAAGTGGAGCAGACCATCTACAACAGTTTCAGTCTGCCTCACTTTGTAATATATTTAGAAAAGTAGGTTGAACCACTTTAAGGAGATACTGGGCTTCATACAGCACAGCCCTTCTCTTGTAGCCACCTGCATGTTAAAACTATGTTCATATTGCTCTCTGTGGCCAAATGTTGCTAGTCAACCAATAATGGGCAACCAGGGATTTGTAATTTCCCCCTCTCTCCTCCACTAGCTGAGAAATCAGTTTTTTTCTTTCTAGAACTTCACAATTTACTACCATTAGAATATTTTATTACAGGAATTAAATACACATGTTTTTTTCCAGAAGGAAATAAAAAGGCCTCTTGCTAACATTTTCAATGGATTTCTAAGCCATTGTGAGGGACTGAGAGAAAAGTCTTGCCTCTTCATCCAAATCACACATCCCTCTCATCACTAGCATGCTCTGGTACTGATCTAAGGTCCCTGACCTTACTGCCATTGTAATCAGTGGCAAAACTCCCAATGATTTTAATGGTTTAGAAGAAGCTCCTACACAGAGGGGAGGGTTCTGATGAGCTCACTGGGAGCACTTACTCAGGTGGAGAATGCTGGCAGTATGTTACGGGCCGGCTGAATTTTAAGCCCCAGGTAAACGTTTCTTGTTCTTAATTATTTGTATTGCAAAAAACTTCCAGGAGCCATACAGAAGAACAAAACATCATTGAAGTAGGTGTGGTAGGAACTAAAAAGGTCTTCAGTCTAGTGATCTGTATGTGTTAATATAATCATCATTATGGCTTATATGGAATAATTATTCCTCTCTTCTGGATGGTACCTCATATTTACCACATGTTGAGGAGAAACTAATAGCTAAGTTCCAGTAATGATCGAAACAACCTGATAACGAGGGACTGTCCCTCTACCCAGTAAGAAACAAGCTATGGTCCTAAAAGTCTGGATGAACAATACAGACAAATATCAAGGGAGAGATTAAGTGACTCACCCAAGTTCACAGAGGAAACCTGTGGCAGGGTGCCAAGTGCCTCACAACTGAGCATGGGGGAAAGACATCTGCTGCTCAAACTGCAAAGACTTTATCTGCATCTACACTGCTTTCAGCTCTGAGCTCACATGGCTCCATGTTTCACTGGGCAGCTGTGTCACGATGGATGCCTCTGCCATAGGCTCGACTCAGTCCTCTCTAACGCCCGCTGCACTGGAGCCAAAAGCCACATGAAGGTGGGTCCTTAGGTAAACTGGTTCAAGCACATCATGCTTGTTGAGAGGTGGGGCTCATTCCTGTGCCGTCCCTGGCCATGCCAGGTTCTGCCAAGACTCACCCACTGGAACAAACATATGAAAATATGTTTGGACCTCTTCCAAGAAGGGATCTCCAAACCAAGCCACTTGATAAAAACAAACAAACAAACAAAACAAACAAAAAAGAAACCCAAAACCAACTATCTGGAATGCAGCAATCTACTGCAAGGTCACAAACCTTAAGTTTCTAAGTTAGAGTGGTAGGCCGTAACTCAATTACTGGCAAAAGCTAGACCCAGCTAATTTCTGAACAGGTTTAATGGTGAAAGCTAATGGGGTTTTAGGACATCCAGAACTGACTGCACTTGAATTTTCTTCCAAAAATTCTTTAATAGAGACTGACAGTGCAGTGCTTCTCTTCATTCCTCTGGCACTTCAAGGTACTGGATAAACTGCCCAAGTGGACAACCTTTCTTCCACACTTCAGCATCTGATTTAAAGTGATATTGTCACATTGCTCTAGCAGGTGTTGGTGTGTTGTTCATTAATACAGCTTGGCTTTGCCCACTTCGATATCTCATCTAGTTCTAAACTAACTGGGCGAAAGCTAAGTTTGACTTTCCCCTATCAGACTGATGTTGAAACCAACCTCTGCAAAGGGCCTGAGATTAAATCTGGAGTCAGATGTGAACCCCAACCTCTCTTCTGATCACAGTCTGCTACTAGACTCTGAGGACTTAGAAATCCAGGAAAGATTGGTCTCCTTCCAAGTCACATGAACTCGGACCTGTCTCTAATCAACAAAATCCTGGCTGGAGAATGACAAGTTGTTAGGTTTCTTCCCAAGGGAAGTGTATTCACTCATTCCCTGAGGGGCCCACAACCAATGAGTGCTTCCCGATCAGCAAGATTGCTCCTCTTCTTGTAGTCACTTGAATGTCCATCTCTAAAAATGCTTGACTATCCTGTTGCACACTTCATACCACATGAGCCAACTCCTCAAGGTTTTCTCCCGTTCAGACAACCAAAGTCACTTGAACACTCTGGACAGAAGCAACCTTTCATTTTGCATGAGAACAAAAAAAAGTGGATATAATGGGAAAGTCAACAAAGAAAACACAGATTCGCACATCTGAAGGAAGCCATCCTAAAACGTGTGTTTGGTCTCCTAAAATGTGAGTTTTGTCATCTACTCTCTAATGTTTGTTTTCTTATTTTGACTTTTACAGGAAGCCTAATTCTAGCTTTCCTTCCTTCCTTGTCCAGGGAGAGGTCTCCAAATAAAAGACTGCGGTTTCTTGGCTATGAAGCTTTCAACCAACCAGTTCAGCATAGATCAGTCGGTTAAAATGTATGAACATGCAAACCAGCACGTGGGGTGGATATTAGGGAAGAGACACGACAGCAGCCACATAGGAAATATCAACTCCATGGATTCTGGTGGAGCCAGGATTGCAGGACAACATTCTTACTCTATGGTTCACATCTTTTTTATGATTTCTCAGGACCTTTTAAACAGTAGGCCTCACCCAAAGTCTATTCACTATCTTGAAGTTGTTCGCTTTGTTTCTGTTGTTTGTAGATGTAAAACTTTCATTGAGGCCTCACGCTGTAGTTTACATTCCTCTTATTTTTTTAGTATCATTACAGAACTCTCAAAAGCCAACAACATTTAAATAAAGCCCAAACCAACATGCTGTATTTTTGGGAATATCTACACTGGAAAGCTTTATTTATGTCTTAGGATGCATTTCAGAAACAGCAGTCAATTTCTCTTACTCCTATCTTGTAAAATAGTTACTGCATTTCTCTTTTCTCATCTAGTTCCTCTGGCACATGTACATATATAAAATACCACTACGGAGCAGATAGATTCCATCCCTTTAAAAAAAAATTGCTGAGGGAGATGCTGGGATGGGAACTCAACTACTCAGCTGCTGTAAAAGAATTCCACCTGATGGAAGAAGCTTGAATTTAAAACTTTGCTACATCACGGAAATCTCCAAGGAGGAGGATGCCTTTATCAGAAAGTCTTGAAGGAGACTATCCTTGTTCTCCCAAAAAGCATAGCTCCACAACATCATGTCTCAGTGGTTGGAAAGCACAGAAGCAGCTATGAAGAACATCCAAGCTGTGTAACCTTCTCATCCAACAGAAAGACACCAGGTTTTGCCAGGAACAGTGCTAAACACAACAGTTTTTCTATTTTGCCTACCACTCCCAGTACACAATCTATAACCTCAGCAGAACTTTGATAGTGATGGGGACACTGCCAGCATTATGAAAATGGAGATGTGATGATGCAAAAGCACATTTTTTGCCTTACAGATATTGATGAATCAACTACAGGAGGGAAGGAGTCAAGGAAAATGAGTGATCCAAGCTTTGCTTTTAAGACCTGGATATATCCTGATGGTCACTCTGTGACACATACTCCATACTCACTATGTGAGTATTAACTCACGTAGATCATACTGTCTTGGACCCTACTTGGGGCTGCAGTCCTTTATCTCAACTATAATTTACCCAAGTAGGATTACCATGAGCACAGGACTTTTGTGAATGTTTCTATCAACAAGAGTGCTCAGACAGCCTCTGTAAAGCCAAATATGAGCTATCTTTTAAGTACAACTAAAATATGTCAGAGGAAAACAGGTTCCATAAATGTTTAGCTCACCACATATTTAACTGTCCCTGTGGCAGGATTCCAGAAAACCACATTCCTATAGATTCTTTTGCAGAATCTCTCTGCCTCAACCTGTATCGTATATAGTCACTGATCATTGACGTCACCCTGGTCTGCCCCTAGCAGCTTACTCCCTTTTTTCTCCTCAGAAGGTGTTTCACCTTTTAGGTTTCCTTTTGATCTTCAGCCTTCTGGCCTAACACGACAGCTGCCTTAGTCAGTGCTTAAAGACATGCCTTTAAGCCTACCAATTACACTTTCGTTTGCAAAGTGGTTGAGACCTGTGTTCCTTTCCTGCCTGACCAAACCTCATCAGGGCTTTGCAAAGGATAAAGACCAAAATAAGTTCCTTTTTATGAACACACTTCTTTGTGAAGTACTTGGAGGAGATGTGCGTCATGGCTTTTCCCTAACACGCAATGGCTCTTGCCCGTCATGTGAAAAAAATGCAAGTCACACCTATCAGATGGCAACAATACCACTGTGAATGTAACAAGACACACATCCTATCACAAAGCAGACACTATGAGATGGGTGGAAAGATCCGTTCAGCGGGGTCCACAGGCCTTTGAATGGTTTATGTGGGCTACGACCTGCTCTTCAGCCATCCCCAAGAAGTCTGCTAGGAAAGAAGAGGGGAGACTAGGTAAGCCGTTCTGACAAGCTAGACCTAGCCAGAAGTAGTTTGGCCACCCCCAGCTGAAGGAAGGCCAAAGCAGAAGACCTGGTTCACAGCAGGAAGGCCGCTGATGGACTGTGCTGAAATCTGGGAAAATGCTATTTCCCACCAGGCAAGGGGCAGAGGAAGGTACGTGCAGAGGGAGAAGACAAAGGAAAAGGAGCAGGAGTTGGAAAACTTCGTTTAACTCTTCTCTCTGTGGAAGTGCCTGGCTTTTAACAGCAAGTGGAACTGGCAAAACTTTGCTTCAGGGATTGCCGCAGGCACTGACACAGAAACAGAATCAAATCTGGCAGGAGCTGGGGGCAGGGACACAACCAGAGAAAATATGGGAAGGAACTGCATACTAAGCTGGAGATCTTGAAGATAAAAATCATTCTTGTATTTAAAGCATTAAAATAAGACTATTTTTATCCACTGCTTCCAAAATGAGCTAGCACTGGCAGTTTTAATCATGGGCTGGGTTCTTCTCACTGGTCCAGGGCATGGCAGTGAACTGCCTCAAACACGCCTAAGAACGGAGCTGGCAGCCCTGACTCCTGATTGACATTAGCGCAGGTGTGAGGAGACGCCAGCTCAGCACTTAGAATAGAAGTGCAAACACATTCTGAAAACAGGGAATAAAAATAACATTATTGTGATGCTTCAAATAATGAGATGGATTTTTACCTGCGGATTTGTAACTTGCTGCTCTCTTCCACATTTTCTGGCCACTGGTTAGCACTCCATGGTAGGCGGAACAAAAGAATACTGTCTCCAGGCAAAAAGGCTGAAAAAAAATCTAAATGATGGCTTCCCATAGGGCATTCAAAGAGATGTTTCATCTTCTCCTGACTTTAACCCGCAGCCTCCCTAACACAGCTGGTAAACAGCACACAGCACTGGAGAACTGTATGTGATATAACACGAAGATCAATTTATTCAACTATGACTACAGGCTCTAGGTTTTTTCTGCATAATGCATTAAGTTTGGAATTTACTGGAAGCTGTCTTTGGTGGTTAACTCCTTCTGTGACTTCAGATATATTGTGAGTACCAAGTACAGCAATGCTTATATGGTTCACAAGATCAGGAAAAACAGCTTTGTTGGAATAAGCATGAATCATGGTTCAGGACTGACATTTGCATAGCTAATTCTGACCTGTCCATTAAAAAGCATATCCTGTAACTTCACCTCCTTTTGTATTCGTGCCTGCCCAGTGAAAGCTGCCATTACTTCACTTGAAATGGAGCTGAAAGAGTATAAACACTCTAGCTTTTGTACAAATATTATTTTTCCAACTTATATGCTCTGAAAATAGACAGCAGTCATTCAAGCATTATAGTTATTTCTGTGATATAGAAGGAAGCAAAGATTTTTTCATGACAGGAGAGTCTCTGTGGCAAAACCCCCAACGTTTTAACACACACACACAATTAGGAACAATTCTGACTCAGAAAAACTCACATGTGCCTCCACTCTCAGCTACAGAGCCTCACCTGAACAAAACCGTGCAATTCAATCTTCTAAGTAGGTTGAATGGAGTTTCTTAACCCATTGTACCTCTCCCTTCGGTTGGTTAAGAAAGCCTGTTTATTGAAACATGCTTCTCTCCACTCCTGCCCCCTCAACAGTCACACCACCAACACAACCTATTTCAAGATACGACAGGGGTCTTCATTCTTCACAAGGTGAATCATTTGTCCTGAAAGAGGCACATATTCCCTCCAAAAGCTTAGTTTATATTTCTTCCCTTTCTCTCTCTTACTACAAGAGAAATGAGGAATGTCCACCTTAAAGAGTCACTCAACCCTATTTTCAAGGCCCTATTTATTAAACTCCCAGTTTCCAAAAGGGAAATTCAGGAGTCCACCCAGTACAGGTGGAACGGTACTTTAGGACATTTTCTAATAACATTATGGCCAAGCTATTTCTATTAGCCATGAAGTATTCCACAGAGACACATCCTGGCTCTTCAGTTTACCTGTGAGGCTACTGAATGCGCTCAGTGGCATATGCAAATGGAAAAATCCATGAGATCATAAAAAACCAAATCATATTCTTAAGGTATCAGTGCTGCTTACCTAAAGTCATCCCTTTATTACTTACTAGCAGGCCTAAGTGTCTGTCTTGTGATACCTGCTTAATGCAAAGACAAAAATCCTGTCTGCTTTTTAGGAGCATCCTCACTAGATAGGCTACAGGTGGGAGGAAGGCAGAGAAGTTTTGAAGTCTATGTCACAGGGCAAGTGACTGCATCCTCTGCTAAACTTCTGGCAGCAGAACAGCTCTACGGTAGGGCCAAAGAGGCTAACTTCAGAAGTGTTATGAGCTTCCCGCTATACTTCATTGCCAAACCCTGCCATCCTTCCCACAGGGAACTGCAGTTGTGGTAGCTGTGATGGGCAGGGTCGGTGGGCACACGGGTACTGCTCCTGCTTCTCCCTTACACAGACGGCTGCCATGCCGGCTCATCGCTGGACACCACAGCGGGCAGCCACAGGGCACGCTGCGCAGATGGGAGTCCTGCCCTCAGCTCCCACAGAGGGCTGCGCAACCCAAGCCACACAGAAATTAAAAATAGTAACATAGTTGCTTGGCCAAACACCCACAAATGACACTCCTACTCATCTTTAGTAAACGGTCTTGTCATGCTTAACTTTTTGAATGGTTTCAAGTAACTAAGTGCTGGCCCGGCATTCACTTACCACCACCACATGAGTTTAACTGATTAAAGGGATGGAGGTTTTTCAGCTTTGCATGTGGATCTTCAAATCCTTTTAAAGCTGATTTACCTCAGCATAGGTTATATCAGGAACAAGTCTAGCCAGCATCAGAATTGAGAATTACCACACACAAAGTTGCTGCGGTTTACTCAATTACTTTGAAATCAATTCTAAGTTCAAAAGGTGCAAATTCTCTATGTGGAAAAAGCTTTCATGTTACTTGACTATCTATCTGCAGCATTTTCAACAGGAATAAGGGAGGTTAGATAGACGGCAGAAAACCATCTCTTCCAAACACAAAATGGTAATGATTTAAAGACTGATCTCTACGTTGGCAGCACGCAGCAACGCAGGTGGCAAAAAGCCAAGTCTGTCTCCTGAAACTACAGTTAACTCTTACTAAAGTTAACTCTTGCTACAGTTAAATTCTTGCTAAATGTATGACTACTGGACTCTAGTGTATTCAAAAGAGCAGACTAAGGTAACTAAAATGTAGAGGAAACTCTCAATAATACCTAAAAGCAGCTGCCGGGCCTTATGAAGAGTTAGTTCATGCAGACGAGCAGATGTTTATTAATACTGTTCCTTCACTCAGGAGACTGGCAGGCACTTGCAAACCCTCTCTGGTCTCAGAGAAGAACCTCCAGAAAAGGTCATGAAATGTGTTAGTTTGGGGGGAGATTTTTGTTTGCTTTTTAAAGTAGTGAAAATGAAGTGCAGACATTAAGACTGTGACAAATCACACAAAACAGGAAATTCAAAGTTACGTCTGACTCCCCCAGGTTCCCTTTGATACAGCTAGGTTGCCTGGTGAATCAGAAAAAGTATCACTCCTGTATTTGCCATTTCATGCTTTTATTTTTCATTTTATTTACTTTAGTAATATCCCCCTAAAACTACTGACACGCTTTCCAGACAGGTTTTGGAAGGCACAGGGCCGTACCCTTCCTGCCTTTCAAAAGGCTCCTGCCCCATGCAGCTTTCCAGAGCCCTCAGCAGATGCCTCCTTTGGGGATGCCACTGCAGAGCCTCCTTCACACTCGCACACCTTTCCTGACATCTTATTTTTAATGTTGTTCCTTTTTGATGCAAGGAAACACATATTTTGAGAACAACAATTGTCTGTCTCATGGAGAAGCCCTCAGACCATTTTAAGAAAAATGACTGATTTGTTTCTTAAGCATTGTGAACCCAAAAGATCTTCCCTTTTCCTTTTCTCTCTAGTGAGGCCATACAGAAAATATCTGCACAGTTTCAGTTTGCAAAAACCAGCAGTGCTGCTCCTCTGCTCTGGTTATTTGTTCACATCCCTCATTGCACTTTCTCCTCTCTCACAGAGGAATCAGACACCCCTTACCATACCTCCCTCCCCCTCCAAAAGGCCAGTTTGACCCAGAACAGTTCTCCAGTCTAGACAACTATCTGACTGCACAAACATAATAAAGAATGTGGTATGAGGAGCGGGAACCCACAGCTAGGGTAATGCATAAGTGCATATTTCAACAACAGCAGCAGCACTGCTGAGGGCAGAGAAAAGTCTCGGTGGATCTATGGCTACAGTTTCTTCTGGGGCAAGATCATGGGAGAGCAAAGGCAGGCAGGCTTTCTTGCCTTGGGAGATAGCCGCAGGGGTGGGAATTTTTACTACTACACTCTGTTTCTAGGAAAGATCTTCTAGATTTTAGGACTCCTAGTTTGGGGGGATTTCAAGTTCTAAATGGCTGTCCCAGGGCAGCATGGTCTCAATTTCTCTAGCTGGCTGATTCCTGCAGTTTTGCTGACACGCAGGCTGATCAGCCCGAGGGCAGGGCTGCACCCAAGGGCTCTGCACCCCAGGCTGCGGTCAGGCAGCCCACCACGCCAGGGTCACGGGGGACCTGCTCTCTGCTGCTGTCTCCAACCTGAGCACAGTTTGCTTTCAAATGCCACCTCCCCTGAGACAGGAGACGTCACAACCCTTCCAGAAGAGGCAACAAGGGTTCTGCAGTTATTATTATCTGCCAGGCATCGTCACCACAAAGGCAGATGGGACTTGCCTAGGACTCATCTGCATGGGTTATGACACTTTGGGGAGCACTCCAAGGACTGATGTTTCTCCCCAGAAATATTTCCAGAGGCACCTTAGGATGGGCCCCAGAGCTGTTTAAATCCACTATGAAAGTAGACAGGAGGTTATTTTGACTTTGAAGTGTAGAAAAAATACTTCTGGCATCTCAAGTCAGTTAACAACATTTATGGGAGACATCTGAGAAGATAAGTATTATTCTCTGGGACTGTTTCCTCAGCAGTACACAGACCTAGCAGATGTCTCCTCTTCATAGGATGCTGATGGAGTCAGAGCAGTCTTGGGTTTAGAATACACTTTTTTTCACAAGAAAGGACTATATAAATGGGACAGACAGTACTATGAACCACAGATATCCTCTGTCTAAAGTGAAACATCTGATTTTGCTGCTGATCTGTAATATGAACCTAAAAATAAAATCCAGCCAGTCACCCCAACTCTGCTTTATTTTAGGGGAAAATTCTGACAAACATTTACCTGAAACTACCACTAGTCTGAGAAAATGTTCTGTAAACCCAGACAAAAGTATTGCCTGAGTTTCAGCTTTTGCTCTGAAACTTTTGCTGAACTTTATTTCCCACCTCTGATTTCAAAGGGCCTGATTCTGACTGCACTTCCTTTTCTGTAAACTGCAAGCAAGATCCTGCGTACTAAGGAACGAAACATAGGTCAAATGAAGCCAAACCTAAATAATAGATCTGGGATTTAAAAAAAATATCAAAAACAGTCTCAAAATGTAACAGAGTAGTTGGAATAGGCTGCATCTGTTCAAATATCGTTTTAAGTGTCACATTCACAAGTAGGAAATACTTCATAATTATGAAGTACAAGGGGCACAAATAGCACCAGTAAGACATAAAAAGATCTTAGGTACAATGGCACAGTTTGGAGTACATAAATTACAGTCCTGCTGTTCAGTGTTTTCTTTTTACCTAGGTAGAGGAATTCAAAAGTTCCTCGATCTTTTTCCATGCACGACTCCATCTTGCGCCTCTGCACTGGCCCTTCACAAGCGCACCTTTTGTGTCAACTGCTGGAGCATGTTCAAGTCATGAGTTAGGGGGTGCTTTGTGCCTCTGACCAGGACCCGCACATTCTTTAAGCATGATCTCAGCAACCTATACAGCCAGGATTGGAAGTGACCGAGCAAACTGGCTTCAGCCACAGCTCTTAAGTCCACCTTAAGCAAGAGTCTCTATCCTGTACAATAGAAAACTATATGTGTGTATGCTGGTTGCTACTGAACCAAAGTAGAATTTCTATGGAATTTTCTAACACACCAGTAAGTACGGGGAGAAACTGTGTGCACACAAAGACTCACAGCTGCCCATTCAAAATGAGCATTTAAATAGATTAACCAGACAACTGTGCTTTCAAACTTGCAATTGTTACACAGTTACATGATTCAGAGGGATTTATAAATATTTGTTTTTCCAGATAAAAGGAGGGTATTAGTGGGATTTTTTTAAGTGCATTCACTACCACTATCCATCCCTCCCAGCCATAGACAAACAAACAAGGAAACGAAACAAAAACAAGGATGCATTTAGGGTGCAAAATTTGTAGTCACTATTTAAGACTTGGGGATTTTGGTTTAAGCTTAATATAAAAAGACAACTTACTCATGTAAGGAGCATAAAAGATTTAATTTTGCTTAGCTTTTTGAAGACCTCTGAACTTCAGGAATATTTGAGAGATATGGAATTTTAAGTTAAGGGACATCCCCTGACCAAAGGATGCTCCTACTATGGTACTAGTTTACAATTTAATTTACAAATTCTGGTAAAACAGAGTTCTATGCAATTTCTTTCTCTAGACCTGAATATAACCCATCCTTCTTAGTCTATTTGAAAAACTGTTTCCAAATAAGAAGTCTCATTTAACAAGTCCCCATCCTTAACACACACAGAGGCTTCTCTGTCAGTCACTGATGGGCAAACATGTTTATGCGGAAGCTCTGTTCAGAGCTCCTTTTTACTGTGAGAAGCCATTTTCCTCCAGGAAAATAATGTTTACGAACCATTCTGTCCCCACACAGCAAGTTTTGAATGACAGATTCAGGAAAACAGTATGAAAAAGAAATTACTCTCTTTCATAATCCATCAGCTCAGCTAAAAGAGTAAATCAGAGGAAAGTTAGACTCAAATGTAATCCCTTGGGAGCAGAATCACTTTGAATGGATTTGGAGAAAAACACATCCTTCTCAAATTCAGTAGCTTGGATGGTTATATTTGTCTCTGTCAAGTTACATGCAAAGAAGCAGCATAACAGAATTTAATACCCTGGGGACATGTTCTCTTGATAGATGCATCTAACTTCCACAACCATTAATGGGAATTATATACTGAGTATTGAGAAAAGGGCACATGCATAAAAATACATGCTTCTAATGATATTCAACCTTAAGAAAACTTTCTTTTGCTGACTTCTGTTGCAGAAATCCTGCTGCTGTGGCATGCTGTTAGACAGTTATCAGACTTCTTGGTGACAAAGTATCTCTACCAACAAAGCAACATCTCCTGTATCTGCCAAAGGTAAATTTGCTAACACATCCCCCCAGGTATTAGCTGTTCTTTTAATGCACTTGCAGATGACTCCCTCCAGTTACCTTTGAGACTATGAATCAGTAGCTGGTAATACTATCCTGCTGAAATAAGGGAAAGAGTAATCAGCTCTTTCATTTCTGTTTGAGGCTGATATTTTACTGGGCTTAAAGGAAAATAAAAGCTATGGGTGAAACCTGCCCATTCTGAAATAAATAGGTGTTTCACCCCTAAATACATCCCTTGAAAGTTCTCTGAAAGGTCCTTATGTTTGCCATTATTTCTAAATCATGTGCTAAGAATTCATTCGTTATACTATAAAACTGAGTATTTTAAGCACAGCCTCTTCTGCATGTGTGCATGGTCCAGCAGGTAAGCCCCCCCCCCCCTTAAAAAAATGAGCCCCAGATACTAAAAAAATCTGCATGTAGGAATACAACAATTCTCACTCTATAGAACAACAATACAATATTACTCACTGCTTGCAGCAGCCAGCCCCCAGCAGGGTTGGCATTACGGCGCAAGGTGAGGACATTCCTACATTAGACGTAGCTCAGTGGGAAGGAACTTGCCAGTCTAAAATGTTTAGTCTACCTGCCTGAAGATGTGTGAGGGACTGCAGACTCTTCCAGTTTGTTTATGATGAAGCAGAATAAAATTGTAAATAAACTCAGAATGTGAAATGTACACATGAAGTTGGGTTTCTAGGGTTTTCCCCTCCCAATTGCTCTTGATATGGTCATTGTTTCCGTAAACTAATTTCAGGTTCTCAAGCTATATCCTAAGTCATTCTCAAGACCATAATCTTTCAGAGAACTCCAAGACAGCATAAACACTGACAAGTTTGTTTTAAAAAAATATGGCAAAAAAAGAAATTTAAGTGTCTACAAAACAATTACTTCTGTTGAAGGAATTGTTTCAGGGAGAAAAGCTGGGCAGAGGTAAGATAGAAACACAAGACCAAGTACATCAAGCAGCAGCTCAGAAGCAAGCCTTCCATTGCCTCTTAATTTTAATCTGAATATCTTCAAATTTCATCCAATTACTTCAACAATTTTTTTCTAACAACTGAGAACTATGAAAAGCAAAATATGATGACACTTCACAAACTTTTAAATGATGCAGTTCGTTTCTGGCAAAAGCATAACATTCCTCATCCTGCTACCACAGCACAGAAGATGTTTACTGTCACATGTATTAGTTAAATTTAATAGGATAAGATCTTCAGCAGATGCTAATCTGTGATTTCTGAGTGCTGCTATGTCAAATTATACTAGCTGATGTTTAACAGTTTAGAGTCACTGACTGTTTCTGGATATTGGTCATAGCACATCATCATCCTTCATCTGGAGGGCACTTAGCTGTAGAAATTGGTAACAGTCTGCAGGATGTCTAAAGGGCTTCTATGAAATGCCTTGATCATTTTAATCAAATGCCAAGTGGATTAATAATTATGTAATGAAAATACTATTTCAACAACTGTCATTGAGGAGGCTGTGCATAACATGGCCATAGTAGCTGAACCACTCAGCATCCCTTTAAACGTCAGGAGCTATAGTTGCATGCTTTGTTGTGGTTTCTGGTGTAACTGTTCAGTGATGTGGGCAGCTCATTCTCTAAAGCTGTCACTTTGGCATCTTTCACAAATACTGCACTCATGTAGAACACAATAGGTTTTAAAAAGTGTTCTCACAAAACACAACAATTCCAAGCTTTCCCAATGCAGCAATAGTATAGGTTATACCAGACAAAAGCGCTCCGTAGGAATGGAGACATTTTCTTAATTCCTTGGATGCAAAATTTTATAACTTATGCATATTTGAAATATGCTTGCGCAGGGTTAGTTAGCAGAGTAGCTTGTTTGTTACTTCTGGAGATGCTAGTCCTAATTCTGAGAGGGACATGAGTGATACCAGCCTGGTGGTGGTAACCTGCTGCATCACAGATTTGTAGGTTATTTGTAGGACCTGTACGCCAGGAAGAGTTGGGACGCTATTCCCAGTCTGGCCTTCTGCAAGTTTTGCAAAGTCCTAATTTATCTGAGTATATATTTAACAAGCAAAACCCTGTCTTGATTTGCAATGGGACGTCCATCACGTCCCTTGGCAGGGCTCTAATAATGAAATGATGCTGTTAAAAATGCACACCTTGCTTCTGGAGTGATTTAGTTCACCTACAGCTTTCACTTGTTGGAATGGATGCTTGTTCACCTTTCATACTCTCATCCCCTGCAGAGTCTAAAATATCAAGTTAGCACAGCTCAGCACCTTACTCTCCATCAACTAACTGCGGTGAACTTCCACATGAGCAATCCTATCCACAGCTTAGCATTCCGGCAGAGCAGATTTAGCTAGGTTGCACTACCTTACATTTGCCTCGAGGCAAATGCTCCCAGTTACTGCTGTTTATGTGATGTGTGGTATCTTATTAAGGCATAGCAAACTGCCTGCATATCTGACCAAATCTGTATCCAGCCAGGGACCAGCAGCTGTATGTCCTTCATATGTGCAAAACCACCACAGTCTGTCATTTTCAAAAGGCAGGCAATCATTAACATTGAAATCTTACCTGAAAATGCTAAAGAGGCAGTATGGTTCCCTAAACAAACAGTACCACCTCCTTCCTAACCGGCTGCAAGCCTAAAGACACTCGAGTGGAAATTACTGGTTTGGTCAAAGCTATCCACACCTCCGTTTCAAAAGCACAAAATGGAAACTTAAACCAAAATCCACCTTTTAAAGGGAAGAGTGATGATTGTACGGGTAGTCTAACTACTCATGCTAAGCAACAGCTTGGAAAGGCATGTGTCAGTGTTTTCTATTTCTATGTGTGTGGTTACGATAGTGGTAAATGTGCCTTGTCATTAACTTTCAAGGGAAGATACTTTAAATAATTAGTGGTTTGCTTCTAGCATTTGCTACCCACTTTCACCCATGAGAAGGTCAGTATGTTTCTGATTTCAAACCACCAGTAGGTACGTGCCTGACAATCGTACTACAAGTCACCAAAACAAAAAAGCCAAGTTAGGGGAAGTGCAAATTGGCTGAACTGTGAATAATATATATGTAGACAATTGTGAGAAGAGTTAGGCCTTAAATGGTCAAACTGAAGCAAGCTACTAAAGCTTCTTTGTGCCTCACCATTCCCTGGCAGCTCCTAGCACACAGCCTCTTAACCAGAGAAAAATAGGGGAAAAAAAGAGTGCTAATTGTATCTTATTGAACTTGGCAGGGTATTTGAGGCTGATGAGAATGTCTGGATGCTCCGAGGGCTTTAATCCAGAATTTCTGTTGAGAAATAACAGCAGTTATTACTCTATTGGAACCTCAATTTCCCAGTCACAATAGATCAATGTTGAAACAATCTCTGCTCACTTCCCATAAGTTCTATATTTGACCATAGAAACTGTAATTAACACATCAGTGCATTAATTTTTTTACACACACCTAGTTGAAACTGTGGAAATTCTAAAATAACTACTGAAGTTTAACAGTGGCATCAACAATACAAAGGACGAAATCATGGGAAGCTGGAGATCTGGGTTTGGGTCTCCAGAGACTAACAGATTGAGCCCAGGCTTCTCACTTCCCAGCTCACTGCTTTAACCATGGATCAAGATGCAAAAGCTGTTCTCAGTTATAAGTCACCAACAAATCTTGCCTCTTCCTCACATATAAAAGAATGAGCCTGTAGCTCCTTCCAACACATATAGAAGGAGTCTTCATGCCTAACACAGATACCTGGAAATCTTCTTCCTAGGGTCAAGCACCTAGCAATTCAAAATCTACATGGGATATGCCTGGGTCCTCATTCTGAATCCCATGTTCCTGGATTTTGGTGATTTAATTTGAAACACATTTTTATCTTCCTTTATACACATTAAAGGCAGGGGACATGTACATATGAGAAGCTCTAGGCTGCTACTTGCTATGCTAATACTCATGGTACCAGTGTGGCCTCAGGGAAGAGTGGCAACAGTGAAGCTCCCAGCCAGGCAGAAACTTCAAGGCAAAAGTATAAAATGTGAGAAGAAAGGAGTGCGTGAGAAAGGAATTGAAGGAGAAAGAAAAACAATGATGAAGGAACACTTTTTAGCTGTATTCCCTTTTCCAGAATAGTTCAGCAATCTTTTCCCACTGAATATCTTCCTGTTTCTATTATCCAGAGACAAAGAGAGAGCAGATATGGCTTTAGTTACAACAAGACAATGTGGTATTGCTGTTTACACGCAAACTGGGGCTACACCAGCTTTGCAAGCCTGATGCCCTGGCACTGTACATACCAGATGAAAATACTACAAATGCAATAAAAGGATCAGCTTCCCAGATTTTTGACTTAAGGCATTCCCTTGTGGTAAAGTTGGGTGAGGAAACAGAAGAACAGACTGAGGGGAAGAGGGCAAATTCAATAGCCCAGAAGCACGTATCACTGACCTAGTTACTTTGTGAAAGCTTCAATAAAGAGGCTTACGAAGTCATGACTATTACATGGTCCTCTCTGATCTTTTCATGAGGATGAGAAATGGTTGTTTTCAGTTTAAAAAAGGAAAAAAAGATTCTGTATGTAAAGTCTCTTTTTGTTGTGCTGTGAACTCCCTGGAGAGAATATCAGTCACCCTGCGGGGGCTGGAATAATGAATGAACCCATCAGGGAACAGGCTTTCTTCTCCTCTGACATGCTTTGGGAGACCACCCGCACACATGTCAACCCCTTCTCTGCAGAGTGCTGCCTCTAAAGCCCTGCCCAGTCTCAGCCAGCAAGGATCCTTCCTCTCAGAGCCCATCACTGACAGAGTTTAGATACTCATAGGCTGAGGAGTGGCGTGACCATGGGCCTCCCACTTTCTGGGCAAAGGCTCTAACCGCTGCAGGAAAAGGAGGCAACGCAACCGTGAAAATTGGTAATGGGAACTGTGGGGAGGTAGAAGGTACGCAGCAGGGCAGCTGGCCAACTGCCACAGCACAGTCACTGCAGAATCACAGATCTCCTTGTGTGCAGGAGACAAATGAGAAGGGTAATTGCTGCATGCTTGCAGGCAGAACCAGCCAAAGGAAATAAAAGCTCAACAACCACCTGCATATGCCAGCTCTTCTCTTGAAAGCTTCATGGGTTCCTGATCACAGATTGACAAATTTGTGCTGTTCAAAACCTCATTAAATTCTTCCTATTAGTGAAACACACAAAGATTTACTTCTTCATTCCTACACTCTTTCCATGGCTTTCTCAAGAAGAATGGGACACCCTGGAGTCACCACCCAGTCACGTTACAGGAAAGCTTAAGATAGCCATGGAGCTGAGGAGGGAGCATCCTGAGAGCAGGAAGCGACCAACTATCACGTGAACTCCAGAAGCAACTCAGTGCTGGTCACATGCTGAACTCCTGCATGTGATTTTATTGTCATTCCATCTTATCACTATTGATAACATAACAAAAAAGATACATCCTTAATCAGTAATTTTTACAATGCAGCCATTTTAGGGTAAAAGGTAAAAAAAACCCAACAAAAAAACCAAAAAAGTGCTACTCCATGTTAATTAGCAGCTTTACAGTGCGTTGAAGTAAAATAAACTGACATGTAGCTACAGTCCTCCCTTTAGCACTGGCCTGAAATTGCACAGTGGATACTATCTAATGAAGGAATATTTTAAGAGACTAGACAGTTGGAGAAAAAAACTGGAAAAGGGAAAAAGTCTAGTTACATCTAACATATTTCCCCCAAGCATGCACTTCAACCAACAGAAGTTATTCACAATCACTGCTCTCCTGGAGCACTCTAAGCGCACAAGGTATGTTAAGTCCTGCTGTAACTACGATTTAGATGCCCCATCCTTGGCAGTGTTCAAGGCCAGGTTGGATGAGGCTTTGGGCAATCTGGTCTAGTGGAGGGTTTCCCTGCCTGTAGCAGGGGGGTTGGAACTAGATGATCTTTAAGGTCCCTTCCAACCCAAACCATTCTGTGATTCTATGATTCTATGACTTCAGATTTGCTCCAGCCACAGAGCTCCCAAACGAAGCATACGGAAGTTAGTCAGGACAGCCAGGTAACACTAAATAGAGGGGAGCAGTCAAAATGGCAAGAAATTTCAGCTCCCTTTGAGCACTAAGACCTTTCTTAAATTGTTGCCTAAGTATTATAGCCATGTTATCAAAAGTATTGCTGTTCTACAGCTTTATATAGTGGCCTGTCAATAGAATCCGAGCTATGAATTAGACTTCAAGGATCAGACCAGATCAGCATCTCAAGAAACAAAAGAATCCTGGACAGCTGCTTCTGCTGCCTTCCCTGAAAATAACCAGAAGTGATAATACATTAGTAATCATCTGTGGTCTGTTTCAAAGTTCACCCTCTTGTACAGCAACATTAAAAATGTACTTCTATTAGTTAGTGAGATGAAATCTACAAAATTACCACATTATCATCCAAAAGCCCCAGGCACCACCTAACCGTGCCAACAGGTGCCGTACACGTGTGATGTGCTTACTCCCATTCTGGGCTGCAGAATCCACAGCAGGATTAAAACCAGAGGGAGGTGGCTCACCTGCATCTCACATTTAAAATATCTAGACTTAGGAGAACTGCAGGTTAACTCTTGGAAAAAATCTAACTGAACCCCCTTTAATTTCTAAGTCAATAAAATGAGTACCAGCTCACTTATGACCCTTTTGGGTAAAACCTTAAACAAAATTAAAACCCACATCCACATTCTGAGGAGGAGGTTGCCCCTCAATCCTCACTTCCCATTCTCCACTTTGCTTTCTTATTAATTACACCAGCACTAGCAGCTTATCAGTGACGAGAAAGCTGCAGTTTGCAGACAGCTTGGGAAACATATATAAGTGCTTTTGAAGGAAAGGCCTGGTCTCAATAAGAAATCAACCCTCTTACACATTTATCTTTTTTTGGGGGGACTACCTATCCCAAATCAACTAATCTCCATCCTCCCAAATTCTCTCCCCACCATTCCTCCTGGGCAAAAATCCTTCATGATACATTACAAGAAGCTTGGAAATATCTTCCTTCCCTGAAATCTCTCCTTCCTAAAGTTCTAAGGACTTCAAAATACTGCAGTCAAATTACTCTTTTGCTCCAAGAAAGAGAACTGAATCATTCTGGCTCCTGTAAGACTGATATCACAAAAGCCCCCTCGAGGGAATTACAGCTTCATAACATACAGTTGCCTATTATTTATTCTGTGGCCAGATTCTCAGCTGGTATAAATCAGGGCAGGTTCCTTGCCTACAACAGAGTAAAGCTGATTTATGCCAGCTGACAGTCTGGCCCTGCATGCGTTCCACTTGCACAATGCTAGTTTTTAAAGAGGCCCATTAAAGTGCCCCAGGCACGTAAGAACCACACTCGGGTCTTTACTTGGAAAACGTTGCTCTGAGGAGTAAGACTGTGAAACCTTCTCGCTGCTCTCTGAGTCTGTACTGTTCAAATTCACTTGCTTTTCTAACAGAAGGAAGTCTCTAAGCCCTGACAGAGCCACTACAACCTTGGGAACACAAGATGGATTTTCTAATGTCTTCTGTGTAGACTCGTTTTTTTTAACTGACTTTAAATGCTGAATTAAATGAAGCCCACAGGTATACCAACGCCATGTTTTGGAGGAACCGATCAACTGCACAGAGGGCAGAGGCTATCTTTCAAAACTTGTATTACTAGTGACTATAAACAAGCCAGAAAGAATGTGGTGTGGCTTTCAAATCACTGGCTGAGCTTATGGCTTTAGCTACTTGATAAGTCTTTCTTTTTTACCTTAAAACCTCAGGTGTCTACTTACGGAGCAGGGCAACAGCTCTTTGGCAGGCGTGGGCTGAAGTCCTTGGGTACAAACAGAAGGTATGTAGGAAATAGAAGACAGCTTTCTAATACCTCTGGTTCCAGATTACCATTTCAAAGGCACAATGTTATCCCTAGGCATCATCGTAGTGATCTATCCGCTGAGTTGTAAACTGAAGGATGCTGTAAGTGTGAGGAAGCAGACGACTCTATCTGCTCCTGAAATCTATTAATTTCAGTCAAATTTTTGCCAAAATACTACTCTGTATGAGTGGAGAACTGGAATCAGACTATCAGGACTGTTAGTAATAAAAATTGTGGTTCCTTTGCGTGACAGAAATTTCTGAATACAGCTTGTTATTATGATATGAAACAAAGACTAGAAGACACCAGTCATTCAGAGCACTGCCATTCCCACCCAACAAGAAGAAAACATGCACATGGCTACAGGTCAACCTAAAAAACACTGGCAGGAAAATGTTCTTCCTGCCCCACAAAGTGCTGTGACATTTCATATATTTTCAAATTCATCACCAGAGTCAAACCGAAATCATTTGAAGTGGTGGGTGCAGGGGTGTTTGTGCATGCATGCACAACGAGAGAGTGACAGCTCTCCAATATCCTGGAGAAAGTGGATAGGGGGAGCTCCAGATTCAAATGTGCACTCTATGAGCCAGACCAGGCACTTGATCCTGCCTTTCTTTTAACCTTGACTAGTGATTATTCTAATTATTGATTAATGATTATTTCTCTTTCTCTCTCTTTCTACATCAGAAATTCCATCCTGGACTGGGGGGGGGGGGGGGGGAAGGAAAAAAAAAAGAAGGGTTTCCTGACAAAAGTTTAATGGAAACTGGTACATTTCCACAAATTGTTTCAGTTTTGACAAATCAGCATTTTCCCATGAAAAACAGTGTCAAAAACTCTCAACCAGCTCTAATTCTAACCAGATTAACCCAGGGATGAATGCCAGCAGGAAGTTCTTGCTAAATACCAGTTGTTTGAGCAAAGGAAAACTACTCCTCCACCAGACGATCTTCCCAGAGGTGAAAAGGCTTTAAAATCAATATGAAAAAAAGGACAGGTAGTTCCAGCTGTAACAACCACGATGACATTCGGAGCGCGAGAAAGAGCAAGGAAATGACATATTAAAAAAAAATGCACAAAGGTGGACAAATTGGCAATTAGTATTTCTCCGGCCACTGCTAATGTTGTTGTTTATTAAAATCTGAAACAGTTGATAAACTTTGCAGCAATGCAAACAAATGGCCATTAGTCCCTGACTCAGGAATCCATACGGACTGGAGGACAAACTCCTTAATGCACACTACAATTTAAATTCTGCTTAAATCCCTAGAAGTTAATGGACACAAACAAACGATGGCATGCTGTCACCAACAGAAATAGAATTAAGCAACCCCTGGTGAGATTTGTTAGTTCTAACTACTGATCTGGATGAGCTTTTCATCACTGGATGGTGTTTGAAGTGGTTTGCTCTCTCTACATATCTTACCCTAAACATCTGTATACTAACTAAATCTGTGCTCTTTCAGGCAGTAGAATATAAATGGTTGTACTCAACTAATGCCAGCGCTGCTGCTCTGTCTTTACACCAGGATGAAGACATACTATGAAAAATAACCATTGAAGACTTAGCTGGGTCACTGAGAACCCAGCCTTGCAAATATGTAGTATCAACTCATTGCTTACAGTGGCATGCAGATCACCAGCATTTGCCATAACTACAATGCCCTGCCTCAGTGTGTAAGCCCACTCCTTGCTGTAGAAGCGATCCACCCCCTGTAGTAAGAAGTTTCTCCACTGTTTCTTAATACAACTCTTATCACTTCCACCCGCCAGTGAAGTTAAACTTCAAAAGGACTTCTAACTAGTCTGTTGAAAACAAAGCATACTCTTTCTGATTTATTTTGGTCTATTTTAACCTTCCAGAATTATGGTTCATAAAAAAGCACAAGTATTTTGTTGCAAGCTTTTATTTTATTCTTGATTGTAAGAGTTTAAAAACCAGTTCCCATTATCCTATAGGCAAAAAGAAATGAAAAAACCTCTAACCCCAACAAAATTTAAGTCTGAACACCTATTAAGTAAACCAAAATCTCAGCACTAAATCTCTTAGACTAGGACTCAGCCAAATTTATTTTTTACAATAGGGCTGGCTCTCCACTACTCCAAGTTGGAAAACCCTTGTACTCTCCAACATCTGCACAGATCTGCTTGATATCTCAGTCCATTTTACTGAGTTTGCAATGCTCTGGCAACACAAACTAGCTGATGTTCCTGGGATGTGCCTACCTGGTAATTTCCCCTGAGTCAAAGGGCTCCTGTGTGGCAAAGGAGACACTGCACCTCTGGTGTCCCACCATCCCTCCGTTCCTCCGCTCACCAGGTGCCAGAGGGGCCGGGGGACCATGGGCAGACCAGCACTGTAACAACACACCTCCCTCCTGCTGAGCCCAGGACCATGGGGCCACCAAGGTGGCTGGAAGCCCTGACTTTCACTGTGCCACCAACACTCAACTGTGGCCATGCCAGCCAGCGTGGAAACTGCACGGACCACCTTCAGATCAACACCTGTCATTGCGCTAGTGATATTTCATACCTAGCTGATACAAATGCACCTGGTTATGCAAAATCCAAGAGATTAACAAGTTGGGCCCAACCAGTTGGTTTTGCTTATTTTTGCTATACCGTGAGGCACAGCTCTTCTGAAGTCAGAGGAGTGACACAGTGATACAAAGTTAATGCTAGCAAAATGCACACAACACAGACATACAGTATTGAGAAAAAAAAGTTTCTATGCCACAAATGCAAATACATCATCATAAAAATATCCTGCAGAAGAAATATAAGCATGGGAAACTCCAACAACTGGTGCTACAATGATATTACACTCTTTTTTTCTCCACCCAAAAGAGCAACTCCTTTCTAAAGGCCTAGTTCTGAAAACAAAACAAAACAAAAAACCCCACAAAACAACACAACAAAAAAACTCCAAAAAAACAAAACATAAAACCCCAAAAATCAAACCATGAAGAATTTTCCTTCTGGTAAGAGCCTGACACCATCTTTGCTCCTAAGTTCAGAATTAACGTTGTCACAGTGACAACTTTGATCTGTCACCGTTATATGAAACTGTAACAATTCATCACAGAAAGGAGTATTTCATTTTGAAGCAATGCTGTTTGGTTAAATGTAGGTCATAAGTGTTTATAAAATATAAGTGAAAAAATATTATGAATATGAAAAAATTTGAATTATTCCATTGTCCTTTTTTAGAAATTACTTTTGAAACTGTTTCAGGACACTTATATGCTATAACTCTACGTAACTCTACCAATGCTAATAGAACTATATTAATTTGCAGCGGCTTAAGATCTGGCTCATCATTTTTTAATAGAAACTATTCCTATATGGAATTCACCACCTGAATATTATAGAAGCATGTTAATGCCAAGGAGTCCAAAACAGCAATTAAGTAAAAGTGATTTTCAAAGTCTCAGGTATAAAAGTCTTAGAACTCAAGATACCCCATAAATAGAAGAAAATGCAATAATATCTCTGTTCTATTCCTACTTCCCTCCTGAAATAACTGGAAATTTGCCAGTTTTAATTGGGTGGGCAGGAATGCATTTTAGATTTGATCGTGTTACAAACATGTTCCACCATGTTACGAAGATGTTTGTTCTCATACTTCACTCTTGCAAATATCTGAAGCTCTAAATTTTATTTTATTACTATAAAATTACCTATGATATGGCTTTTTAAAAAATGAGACAATAATGCAAATAGAGTTTGGTTGAATGGAGAAATTAAGTTCCTGTGGTTCAGAAAAGAACAATAATTACACAGATTATTCCAAAGAATAAATTTCTGGTTTGGATACCCCAAAGATAAATTACAGATTCATACTCACTTGGACACAGCAGCGTTGATTTCTAATGTGGGCAATTTCTGGTTTGCACTACCACGTATTGATTACGTGCTCAATATAGCATTCACAATCATTTGAAAAATCACACCTTGTCCCTTTATCGAAAAAATTTCAGTTACTAGTGTGTAGTACAAAACATAAAAGCATCTTTTTCAAAGCAGGTAGTTCCTATTGGACCTGCTTATAAATTTGTGGTTTTGTCCAGAACCTTTATGGGAATGTGCCATTCCTGTCTAATATTTTGCTGTGAAGAATGTTAAAATGAAATTTTAACTGGGCCTTTATTGAACTTTTCACCAACAAGAGTCAGCTGGTTAGTAGGCATCCCTGGGAAGTGAGCTCTCATGAGACAGGTATCCCTCCTGCCTCATCCTCACTGAATTGCTGAGCTGTTGATTACTACAAAGTAAGTATCTCTACTGTTTTCTTTTCCCCCATTTGGCAGCTCTAGTTTTCATTCTGATGCCAAATAACCAATATGTGAACCTCATACTTTCTGCCCCCACAAAACTGTCCTTTTCTGACCAACTCTTCCTGTTACACACACAATAGAATCCTATGGTGATTATTAAAACAACTTTTGGAGCTATAGTATAGGTTATCTGACAACAGGTCTACTCAGTTTTAGTTACTGTAGGGTGCAAATGAAGATCAGTATGAAAAATGATGAATTGTAACCAATTTCTATATATTTTTTCCTCACTGGACCTACCACAAGAAAGAACAACAAATTCTTAAGCTATGTCATTTTCAAAATCTACCTGTAGTTTGAGACTGTCTATACTGGTTGAGTAGAAAAAAAAAAAAGCATAACAATAAATAACACAAGATTGACAAAAGTGGAACTTTTTCATTTAAAGCTCTTTGTGATGAGAATCTGAAAAAAAATTGGGGCTGGGGTCAAAATAAAAGCCATCACTAGTTGAGTATGATTGACATTAATCAGAAATAATATTTATCACAATCAACAAGAAGCTGCAAACCTCACATTTAAAATAATATCATTTTGAGCCCTGGGACACCATAGTGTCTTATTCTTAAACTGTTTTGTTCATCTGCCCTAAGCTTCCATAAGTAACTTTGCAGGTATGTAAAACCTGTTGACTTTGACAGGATTACTAATGAAGTATGAAGTTATTCCTACTGTACATAGCTATTGGAAGTAGCCATACAAGAGCTATCTAGTTTATGTTATTATGCTTTAGCAACAATTTTGAGATCATTATGGACCATGAACGGACCACAAGGGAGAATCAGAGGGCACAGAGCAAAGTTTGTAGAAGCTCAGGTGTCTGCACATTTTACCTGAAGACTAAAACTAGATGTGGTATCAGAAGACATCTCAGAAATCTACTTAATTCTTCGAAACTGTTTCACATGTAGCTGTGCTGCAATCTGATGTTCTCTTTTTAGGTTCACCAGTTGCACTGCAACATGATTTAGGGCCTAACTTTGCATTTACAGATGTTAGTTCACAGATGTGGTTTAGTACTGGTAGGACTGAGAATAAAAGCTCCTCAGGGCAGGGACCTTGCTTTTGCAGCAGCACTTTAAGCTCTTGGTACATTCCAAATTACCCTATGAAGAATACCGCAAGCCACAGTCTCAAAAACCTATCTAAGGATGTCTTGGTAAAAATGGAATAAGGGATGTAAAGTGTCATTAAAAGTGAATCAAACACCACGAGCACCAAGTGCTACAGGAATGACCGCTAGTCTCAGTCCAGCTGCTCACGATCGTGGCTTAATTCTGCTGTAGGCAGAGACTCACATATAAAGTAACTTTTTGGTAAGCAACTGCTGATCCACACAGCAGCGAGCTCTGTGGCCACGCACAGGCCCTCAGCTGGGAGCCGGCACCCACCGGCTCAGGCCATGTAGCGCCCGGGGCACCTTCCAGCCCCTCTCCCTGTGGCTGTGCAGGGCGAGCTGCTCCCCGTCCCACAGGGCATCGCAAAGGCTCTGCCGGGGGCTGGATCCTGCAGCCGTGAGCACGCACCGAAGGGGGCTGGAGGCGCGGGCCGCGGCCGTCTGGTTGCCCCTCGGCCTGGCGTCCCCCGGGCCCGGCGCCCCCCGGGCACACGGTGCGGCCCGGCACCAGGTGCGGAAGCTGCTGCAGCAGCTGCAGGGCCGGGCAGCCGCTCTCCCCGCGGACAGCAGTCCGCTCCCTAGCTGCCCTCTCCGGGCTCCTCCGGCCGGACCAGACCCTGCTGCATTTCCTGCCAAATCCTCTCTTTTCTCCCCCCTCCTCCCTCCACGGACGGACCTCAGATTTTGCCGCGAAGCCCCCAGATTCCCAGTCCTTTCTTCTCCGCTTATTTTCCAGCAGGGCAATAAACAAACACGCTCACCCCTCCCGAAATGTTTCCAGCCTCAAAACTTTCTTAGCAACCGCGTCCCCCCCTCCCGCGGCGGACGCCTGCCTCCTGGCCCGCTCCTGCCTCCGGCCCCGCTCCGCTCCTGCCTCCGGCCCCAGGAACTGTCAAGCGGGAGCGCCGGGCCGGCGCGCACTTACCCCGAAGCAGAGCGGGGACCGAGCTGCCCATGAGGACCCAGAGGGAGACGCGCAGAAGCAGCCGCCCCAGGCTCCCCGGCAGACGGAGAATCATCGCTGAGCCGGATCGGCATAGACGGCGAGCCGCGGGCGGGGGGCGGCCGGGCCGGCCGGGCAGCGGGGGAGGCCGCGGCGGCGGGGCTGGCAGGGCGGCGGGGGAGCGGGCTGCGCGGCTCCGCTGCTCGGGACCGCGGGTGACTCACTGAAAACTTCACTTCGGCGCTGCAGGGGAAACAGGAAATCTTAAACTTCGCAAACAGCTGGGCAGGACTCTCTTACAGTAGTTCCTTCTCCCCCTTCCCACAGTCACCCCCTCCCCTGCGCTCGCCCTTTTTCTTTCTTTCTTTTTTTTTTTTTTTAAAACATGAAACCTCACCCAGTTTGGTGTCAATCATCTGCCAGAGGCCAGCCCCTCTCAGGTCTGGCTCTCCCACCACAAGCGCGCCGGGGCCAGCCCCGACGTGCAGCCCGGATCCCTGCGCCTGCCTCCCTCCCGAGGCGGGGACCGGGCACGGCCACCCGCCCGCCCTGCCGGGCCCCGGAGCGGCGGCGTGGCTTGCGAGGGGACTCAAGGTCGACGGGAAGCCGCCAACTCGAACGGGCCCTTCTCCACACGAGTTGACAGTTCTGTCATCTGGGGGAAGGGGGACTACCCAGAGCTCCTCCTTGCATCCGTATCCCTGACCTTATCGATGCTGCTGCAGCCTGTTTCCTCCTCTGCAGAGCTGCTATCTGAAAGACGGACATAACCCCCAGATGAACTAAAGCAGGGGGCAGGGGAGGCTGAAGGCGGGGTAATAACCGGAAACGTGCACACAGACTAGCTGGGCACTCGGCTTGCAGATGTTGAGGCTGACTGCGACAACTTGTCACCTGCCTCTTTTTTTTGCATTTTGCTCCCAAATGGGCTGGACGCACACCACTTGGTCCCAAACGCTGTATATGTGACACAGATGACGTTATCTCCAGTCCCCTCTGAGAGATTTTGCTTTCTCCAGAAGGGAGAAATTGCACATAGGATTCAGGGAGTAGGACCACACCGGTGATGCCAGCTTTGCGTGGCCCAGACAGAGACTATAGGAACCATTAGACTCTCGACCTGATTAAGGCCCGAACTTTCTCCCAATATAAATCCAGCCATTGCATAGCCACCAGTTGTCTTGAGACCCATTTTTGGTTCACAGAGTCTTTCGCTCCAAGTTAAATGGCTGGGCATTGATTGAAAGGAAAAGTGATGCACATGGGCATAAGTTGAGGGTGTCTGTCTAAATTTTGGTGATTCGCCTTTGTCTCAATTACAGCATGAGTTAGATAGAGGTACAGATCTGGGTATTTCAGGAAAAGGGCTAAGCCCTCAGGGGGAATATATGTAATCATGCTCTGAATGTCCCAGATCAACTCTGTAGGAATTTGGAAATGTTTGCATAAAGCATTTAATTGGCCTATTACAGACATTAAAAAATCTCATTGTGATTTTATGTAAATTTAGTTTTAAAAACTCCCTAAATGCACATTGTCACATTGGAGTCCCAGTTTATGATGCAAGTTCTCATAAACCTCTCCAAGAGCATTTTCCTTCAAGATTCACTCAAACACAGTTGTCACCTTCCAAAGGTATGAAAAATGTTGGACTCCCCTTTGAGCACAGACTGGAGTGTTCTTATCAGTCCCTACGCACCAGCCCTGTGCTAGAAGCTGGCTGTGTTTTCAGTAATCCACTTAAACCAAAGCATTTCTCAACCTCCGTCAGTATATACTGTATGCCGTATACACTCCTCTCTCCTTGTAGCTGTCAAGCTGCAGGTGCCAAGGAGTTGCTGTTTGCTTAGAAAGTTGGCTCTGTATACTGAACTCTCCTGTTAGTTTTTGATGACTAACTTTCAATATGAAAAGAAGCTTAAAAGCCATTAAATGCAGATTTAATGTTACCATTCAACCCTGTCACAATCCAGGCGTGACTTGGCAAGCTGGCCTCTGCCTCACTTGCATCTCTCTCCTCGCACGAGTGCCGTGGCTCTTCTCCCACATGGGCACCTTCTGACCAGTCTCTCTCATCCAGGGTCTGGGAGTAGGAGAGGGGCTTGCAGGATTTGGAGGCCTTGGGGAGGGCCATCCTCAGGTCCCCAGTAGTCTCTGACTACAGCCTGGCATCACAGCCCCCCTCTGTCACATTAGGTGATATGGCATCTGTTATCCAGTGAGTGAGGAGTCTACAAGTGGATTTCAGAAGTCTGATATTTCCATATAAGCATTGTTTTTATTTCCACAGACATGTCATGCAGTAAGGATTGTGCTACAGCTACACTTTGGATGTTCAGATAACCCATGAAAGTGGTAGAAAGTTTTTGGGTGGAAGGCATCTATCTTACCTGGATATCCTCAGTGAAGGAGTAACTTTGTCACCAGAAGTCAACATGGAAGTTGAAGTAACCCCCATTTCGGTTCACAGATTTGTCCCGGACAGGTTTATTAACAAAAGCTCACATCCTGCCTTTTTTAGTACTATAAGCTTCCCTGGTAGGGCCCAAATGCAGCTTAATCAAGATTTCCTGGACAACCAAAATATATAAAACGAGACTAAGCCGGTCGTTTCTTTCCATTTCCTTGTTCATAGTTCCCAGTTCCCTATTGCAGATGGAAGTTTATCACTTACTTCTAAATTGAAACTGTGAATATTTAACCTCAGTCTTACTGAGGTAAGAAAGAGCCCACTTTGAAGTGCTGCAGATGAAAGCTGTAAATAATTAACTCCAGCCTGACAGGGTAAGGAAGGGTCAACTAATTTCAGTTTGCTACTCAGAAAGGCAAGATACTGAAACACTGATTATTGTATTTTCTTTCTGAGCCTTAAAAAAAGATACCCACAACACAAACAAGCTAGTACCTCTTGTATCTCAAGGCCTCCTAGTGAAGACAAGCTAAGTCCTTCTTGCTGCAGTTTTAGGTACAGCATTTTAAAACAGTCCATAAAAACTATTGCATATGAATGATCTCTCTTTAGTATTCCAACCATTTCTCAGCTTGCAGTATCATATTTCTGTCAAAATCCCATAAGAACTACAGCGTTATTCTCATACGAAGAACACTTTCAAGCTTCCACAAAACTTGCATTGTTACTAAAAACTGTCATTTCACTGGACGCAACATACACTTTTAACCCCAAATCATTCTACCCACAGCCAAGAACTGCTGATATGTCCAGTAAAGCCATTATTTTGATTAATTTATTAGCTCCAGCATTGCTTTGCTTAAGAATCCCACAATGAGCTACTTCCCAGATCCATTGACTCAGAATTAAGTAAGGCCTATACAGCTGCACTAACACAACGAAATGTTCCTGCCTATGTGAAGCTGACCTATGTGGCTTAGGGTGAAGACATCTTACCTTACTTCAGCTATCTAAAAGTTAGCTTTGGAGTTAAGTTCCAGGAGATGGCTGAGACAAGCTAGCACCTTTCCTGCCATCTAAAGGAGCAGTCTCATTTGTTTGACTGTGGTGGGTTAGGCCCAGATCAGGTTCAAGGACCAAAGGATGGAGGACGAAGGCTGGATGAACAGATCTGCCATTATGGTGGCAGCAAGCTATTAGGGCACCTACATTCCCTCAGTCACCTAAGGATGGAGAGGAGTCTACATATTTTAAAAACCTCTAGATATATGAGCTGACAACAGAGAGCATAGTTAGCCCAGACATCTACTTTTTAGGTATCTGATGTTAGATGACATGAATCCTAAAGAATGTGTACATCATATAACGTAAGCTACAAGATGATTTACAGTCATTACTGCCTGTGATTTTTGTTTGGAACGAAATAAGGCAATCGGGTCCATACAATGCTGATATTGCCTTGACAAAACTATTAATGACATAACTGGAATAAGTAGTTTGGCCAAAATAAAACCATTGATGAATTGGAGTAATTTTTGTCATAACTACTTTCAAAAGAAAAATAGGAAATCTGCTTTAAAAAGTTGACACGTCCCATTTTGACATTTTTGGTGAGAGAGATCTTTTTTTGTTTTGAAGTAGCCAATTTGTTTTGAAATGTTTTTGTTCTCTCCATGTTACATATGAAAACAAAACATGGGAGCAACATACAACACTTTGATTTCGCTGCAGTGAAGGAAGAGGTTTATTTTAAGGGAAATTTTGGCATTTCAGTACGAGTCAAAGTAAAATTTTGTAACCCCATATTATTTGCAACCCAAAACTTCTGTTCCCTGCAGCGCTCTGTTCACAAAGCTGACATTTGTCTGCTAATTTTCAAATCGAGGGTGCTTGGCATGGAGTATTGGCCTTTCAGCATTCTTGATAAAAGCTTTGCCCCTCTGGTGCACCATTCGCTGAAGAACACATAGTCCTCTTTGGGATAATGTTAAACTATTGTGCCTTGTATCACTGCTTGCATCATATTTCTCTCTTAATGTAGGTTATCACAGAGCACAGAATTGCAGCTACTATTAAATGCAGTTTTCTTCTTTTGCATAATCACTGGTTTCCACTTGTTACTAATAATTTGCACCATTATGAGAACACACACAGCCTCAAGCAAGGACATTTACAAAAGGTTACATTCATTGCAAAATGTTTTGAAAGACTCATAAAAAGTGTTTGGACTTAACACAGCATTATGCTTATCTCACAGATATAATCAAATTAAAACATCTGTTGTGTGTAATCATCCATCAGAAGGAGGCAATCAACTTGTTATCAACTCCTGCATACATCAGAGGCAACAAGAATAATGTTATCTTCAAGATTTATCTTAGTAATGCTTTCTGTACAAATCTCCTGAATGACACTTGGCAAAATGAAGTTTTGAAATATTATTCAGATTAGCACTAGACTCTCAGGGCACTGCTGCTCACCTGATCTCTGACTTTTAGCTATAATGCAAA
Organism: Balearica regulorum gibbericeps; assembly: GCF_011004875.1. NCBI lineage: Eukaryota > Metazoa > Chordata > Aves > Gruiformes > Gruidae > Balearica > Balearica regulorum. The sequence goes on from NC_046185.1 coordinate 123,589,437, forward strand.
TCAACCATTTTTAAGCTTCACTGAATTGGCTTGTTCTGTGTTTACTGTGTATGTATAAATACCCCCAATAGTGAAAGCAGAAGTACGTTAGTGTCAGAAGAGATATCGTTCCCGCAGGAAGCGCATTAATCTCACCACGCAACCTTTTACATGAAGAATTCCACTCTATTTTTCCAAAAGCAAAGGACATTTGGAGAATTTTATACTGTTTTCTTCAGTTTCTTGCACTTCTCACAACGGGTATCGGAGCTGGGGAAAAACCTTGCACTTTTCCATAAGCATGTTCTACCTTTTGTCTTAACTCTTTTACATGTACAAAGAACTAGTAAAACTAAGACTAGATGAAGTGGCATTTTTAAAAGATGTGGAACCAAATTATTACAGATATACTTGGGAGATAATTTAAGTTGCTCAAAAACATGGTTACCTGTGAAACCTGCCTCCGTTACCACATAATTTGTAGTATTTATTATCATCAAAGCTTGTTATTTCAGGCTCTTCATTAGAAAGAATTTGAACACTGGATGCCAAGCTCCAGAAAATATCTGAACCTATCAAAGAACCTAAGTAGCATAACACAGAGGCCCTTCTGTTTCATTGCTCCCACTGGAACAAAAGGGAGTTGTGAATCTATGATAGAGTATATCCCTAAATCTAATCTGAAAGAATCCCAATACTTCAACCGCAAAGCCCCAGAACTGAGGAAAGTATCCTCCCACCCCACCAAGCAGATCATGTCTGTTTTATTCAGGAATGCAGTACACTGATGATGCTAAACTGACTCATTTGACCAAGATCTTTAAACAAATTTATTTGTGATAGCACAGCTGTTCCTCTCAGAAAGGAAATGCATGGTTCCATAATTTTTATCTGCAAGGCAACTTTATGATCTGTGGTCACAGGAGGTGGCTACTGTGCTTTAGAGGTCAGAAGCAAGCAGTACAGGAGGATCCAGAATGCCTTGGGAGTTGGATATTGTTCCAACAGAGCTAACCCTGGAACAAATGGGCTAACTGTGGCTTGCAAATAACCTGGCTAATATAATTCACTTTTGCTGTTTCCCTTTTCTGTGACCAAGATCATCACCAAACTAGCCTGTGAGCCCCATTTTGAGGCTGTGCACACACAGCCTCCCACAACTTCCAGCTGGTATGACTTGTCCCCAGTTGGAAGATGCTCTCCGTGCCATCCTACCAGCCCTGAATGTTGGGCAGGCATTTCCCTTCACATCTCAGGCAAGACTAGCTGGGCTACTGGCAATAGTTTCAATTCTTGGCTGGAGCTGTCTAATACAGGGCAGTGAAAATTACATAGTGCTCACCTGAAACTCTCAATAGGTGTGAAGGATACCAATTCCATCTGGTAGATGGGGACTAGCCTTGGGGCATTAAGGACTTCTGCAAGGATCAGGGAGAGGTGGCTAATCCACAGCCTCAGTGATATTCAAGGCTCTCTGCATCACTACAGCAATATAGGGGCTATTAGAGAAAGCTTTAGTGCAATTTACAGCCATTTTATTACCTTTTTACAATATTAAAGTGTTATAAATAGTCCTTAATGTAACTGAGAATTAGATGCTTTGCAGTTAATAAAAGATGCATGATTGACTCCATTGTCTATGGAGAAATAACACTGCATTTTCTGTCAATTTGGCATTTCTGGAGTGTCAATTCCCCAGGTTCTACATCCAGATATTGACTGCAGTGAGGGAACAAATGAGCATTGCTGGTTTAAAGTCAGTCTTCCCTTCTATACAAAGGTGCATAACATTTCTTGCTCGACTTTGCCCTGTCTGTAAGAACATTTTCTTGTCTCTGGTGACCCACGGCTGGAGAAAGTGATTTGGCAATTCTCCTGCCTACTACAAATTGAGGTGCAATTGAGACTGATGAGGGATGAGTGTGAGTAAGTATTTGTTGCATCTTCACATGCTTTGAAGTACAGATACGGACACATCTTGTCCAGTGCTGACACAGTTTGATCTCTGAATCATGCAGCAGCTGGAAACCTCCTGTCCTGAGGGACTGCTGCCCATCTAATACAAAAACTGCTTAGAAATTGAGGAGTTGGTAGGCTTTATGGTGAGGCAAACAGGGCAGCCAGGCAACGGGATGGGACATTGTACAGAAAAGTGTAGTGATGTTTATTAGTGAGTGAGGAGGTCCTGCTGAAGTCAGGATGATTTTTCTGAAGAGCTTTTACAGTATTTGCTATTTGATGCATGTATTTGCTTGCCGTAAATATTAGCCTGGTTTCCATCTCTACCTTTTTTGGATGATTTTTTTACTGTAATTCAAAAATAAGACAAGATAAAAAAATCAATTTCAGTAATCTCCATCACAAATTAAAAGTAATTTACAGCTGTCTGCATGACATTACTCTTGTATGATTTCAATGTTTTCCCTTTAAAGGACATGCTGTTCTGAATTGGCACGTCTGTCTTTTCTTCATTTTGTTGCCTTTTTTGCCTCCTTTCTTTGGGTTCCTTATTCTTATTTCTCCTATTCTCTGCTATCTCTTTCCATCTTTTCTTTCAGATTATTTGTTCTGTGTTAATCTATCACCATTGACTTTTCCTCTGGGTGTCAATTACAGACCGCTATTTAAAAAATAAATCTTGTTTTTACCACCTTTGCAATTACTGTTGTTCCAAACTATGGTACTGTTAGACTTAAGCTGCTTGTTCAAAAGCGTTTCTGCTGTGTGTTTGTGTGCACACACTAACATTTCATTCAGAAGAAATTCCTGACTATATTAGTTTCACAACTAGCAACAACCACACTCAGTTAATGTATCAGTGGTAAAACTTCTGGGTCTAATATACTGTCTTTTAATCAAAGCCCAGATTAAAGGATATTGTGAAATGGGACTGGCATAATATACTTTACAGCTCTTTTATTTGCCCTGTTAACCACAATGAAGAGTCCCAGCCCAGGCTGGTCTCCGTTCCATTACTGTCCATTTCTTCTAGCTCTTCTCAGAAGTGCTGATAAGCTGATAGGTAAAGCCTTGCAAAAAGCCATGGCAGTGAGGTCCACTTTTTCTATCAGTGCAATCACATACATGTGTGTGGTGCTGGCAGGGTGCAGCTGAACAGGGGCTGGCATTGCAGATTGAGCTTGGCCTCCTGTGCAGAACCTGTTTCCACTCCTCTCGGATCCACACATGAAGCATAGTGACATATCAGGGAGTAAAGATCCTATTTTTGCTTCAAAAAATGTGCTTAATTTGCAGCAAGGACATAAATTGACTCACGTGAGCACTGAACATCTTTCGGTGCTCTCCCACAGTTTGCCCAGGCTGTGAGCTCTTCCACCCTTCCCAGGGACTGAATCATTAGCTCAGATGAATGCTGCACTAAGCCGCACTCCCAGACTTGCTTGACACACTCTCCCTGGGAGACCCAGAGGACACAAGGGTAGATTAGGCTAATTTACGCACTCAGATCCAGGTCACCAAAGCCTGTGCTGACTGCAGTGAAGACCTATCTTCCATGTAACTAAATGGGAAGCTAAAACACCAGCAGACTTTTACCATAACCCAGAGCTGTAGCAGGATGTTTCACTCTCAGAACATCTCCTTTCTGTCTTGCCTTCCCCCTGCCATCAGCACATTCTCTCACCTGCTCCTTCCTGTTCCAAGTCCTCTCTTTCAGCCCCCCCCCCCTATTTCTAGCCTCTCTGAGTTCCTGCCAGCTGCCACCGCCTGCTCGGCCCCCTCAGCCCATTGCCCGGCCTGCTGGGCAGCAGCCCCGGCTGGCAGGGTTTGACATACTTGCTTTGGTTTGCCGTGCCCCTGGAAGGAATGCTTGGGGTACGTGTCCCCGCCCATCCTGTACAGATCACCCTTATGGCTCTTGCAGAAGCTTTTACATGGTATTTCATGCAAAGTTTCTTAAAACTAATAAAAGTTTAAAAAAAAAAAAAAAAGCAATCTAAACCAGCTACTAGGTCATTGTTGAATTTCTTTCCTTACTTATCTGCAGTGGTCAAAACAATTTAAAAGGTAAACACAATTTTTAACACTGAATTGCCTTTAATACTGTGATTAAAGTTTGCTGGTGCCACAGTCGTATAATCACTGACAAGAGGCTTTTAATCACTGCCTTCATACACAGAAAAATGTAGAGTAAGTGCTGTCTTGGACCCTTTAAGAACTTGGATATCTAGCTGCTGCTTATTGATTAGTTTTGATGTTCATCCTCTTGGGGGTTGGTGAGAACAATAAGAATCTGGCAAAGAACGAATTTACAGAGACGGCTCAAGTATTGTTCCTTCCCTCCCCCATACCAAACCAGACATGGCTGTCAGCCCAATCATTTAGTACACAGGCTCCAAAATCATCAGTCATGCAGAACATCCCCTGAAAGTCACAATTCCTTCCAAATGGTGCCAGCTGCAGTTGTATTGCATGATACAGCTGGAGCATGGAGCCAAGCTCCGTTGCTGTCCTGTTTTCTGCTTACTGTCCATCCACCTGATGGCAAAGGAAGCCATGCCTTTGAAGGGGCTTCACTGGAAACCAGAAGGCAGGCAACTCATGGAGGTGATGAAGGGAGCAAGGTACCATTTAGCCTGTTCTACACAGATACGTAGACCTTCACCTCACCGAACTGCAGTCAAGAAGCCATAAGTGTAACTCATAATCTTCCACTGGAGATGACCTGAGTCTTTTTTCCTCCTGCTATTTTTTGTAAAAATCTTTGGTTTTGTTTTTGCATTGGAATAAACCACTCAAGCTACAGTTTATCACAGTTGCACCATGCGTGCCAACAGCCTGCAGCTCTCTCCAGGGAGCCATACGAGCAAGAATCAGAGGGGACCCAATGGTTCTCATAGACTAAGAGGCACACTGCTCCCTGTGAAATGCTTGAAGGTCCTCAGCTGGAATGTGTGATGGAGCAAGAGACCCCTGGAAAGCACAGGTAAGTTTCTTTTCTCGTGAGTGATCACAATGACCTAAAAAATAATAGTCCCTTTTCTTACAGCACTAAGCAGATTTTTAGACAAGGATGTGTATCTGTTCTTATTTCTGTTGTTGATCTTTGTGTGTGGCACATGAAGGGACAAGATGGGGGTAACACATACCTCTGTGGACATGTTTTCTCATGTGAGACATGGAAATAATAATTGCTATCTCACAGTGTGGATGAGACATATATTAGGGTATATAAGGCATACTTCGCAGGTGGAAAGCACGATAAATGATATATGTACTTCATAACTCTAGTATGTTTTCTTCTATATGGTCTTTCAGGTGCAAACATCATTCTCTTTGTGGTGTTCATGTTGATGACTCTTAAGAAGACATCTGCAGCATCAATTGTGATTCATCTGGAGCATGCTAACATCACCACTTACCACTTGTAACTCAGTGCCAATCATAGACCGGCAATGTGAGCTTCCAGGTGTGAAAGAAGCGGTGACAACTGAGAACTGGCAGGTGCTGATAGAGTGTGTAAGCCAATATGCGATAAGCAGGAACCAATGTGAACTTTGGTTTCAAAGCCTAACGCGTATTTTGCAAAGGCTGCATTTGCAGACCTAAACAGGAATTAGAGGTTGTTTTGCAGCAGCCACAGAATAACCTTCTGCTATTGTGCTACAAAGGATGCACACTACTCTCAGCTTTTGCAAACTAATTTACCGCAGAGACTTCCTTGTGGGCTTACCCCTGCCGTGTTGATACTGTTCCACACAGGCAGCTAGGCTGCTCAGAGTACGCAGCTGGTGGGGGACTTTGTGCTTCCTTTTACAGCAGGCAGCTATTTCTGGCCTTCAACTACACCATTTTAGGAGATAGTCCCCAAGTCGTAAAGTCTGAAACTAGATCCCAACACAAATTTTTTCAGCGTTCACACGAGATCTCATCCTAGGTTTGGGCTTGCTCCGTTCAGATCAAAGCCCAGCTGCAAAGCTTGTCTTTCAACCAAAACTTCCTCAAAGCTTTGGAGTTTGGAGTTGTAGTTCTGGTTTAGCTCCATTTCCAACTGGAATTTTCAGGAGTTTTCCTACATGCCTAACATTTTGCTGCCAATTAGACACCTTAGGTCTGTAGAAATCTCCATTTTGTGATCACAATTTATTTCATTAGACACATGGCCTTCTCTATTTAGTATTAACTCAACAAACATGTCCAAAAAAAAGTCCTTGCTTGTTTTACCTCATACATTCTAATAGTTGCTTCTAGGGTGGTGGGTTGTTTCCTCTAACAGATTTAGCATTGACATAGGATAACAGATGAGAGTGGACCACCAAGCCATCCCAAGGCAATGATTTTCATGTTTCTGCCACTGAGTAAAGCCAAAGTCTGATCCAAGTAGGTGAGAGCTGATGGTGCGCTGAATGGCTTAGAACATCAGTTGTCCGAAGGAGATGACAGCAATGTATGGCAGAGGATAGCACTCTCCAGGCTCTCACGGGAGTTTTAAGAACAGTTTTTCCTCTGAGCTCTATGTTGGAAAGGGTTTTGGAAAACATCTTGCTCTAGGAAAAAGAGTCTAACACGTATGTTGTTAGTTATCTTTGTTTGGTTTTTTGTAACAAAATTAAAATTGGATGGGTTGTGCTCACTGAGCAGCACAGAAACAGCAGTCGGCTTGAAACGCAATGAGCTCAACTTGAACATGCTCAGCTTCGGATACACGTTAAGCAATTTCCTGGTAAAAGTGTGATAAAGATTATTTGTATAAACAGTTGCTTCTCCAACCGTGTAGAAAGAAACACTATCAGTAGCAGGGGGTGGCTGTGGTCACTGTTAAGCAGTCTCAGTGACCTCTGATTACTAACCTAGCACTCCTCCACAACGCTGTACGGTGCTCCTGGGCTGCTGTCAGCCTCCAAAACACACCAGCGGTTTCTGTTCAGAGTCTGCCTGAAACTTCACTGTGTCGGATGAAGGACATCTTATATCTGAATTTCATTTCAGAGGCCCAATAATGACAGCCAGTTTTTAAGTGCTTAGAAAAGCAGCAAGAGCAGAAAGACTCTGTCAGACTTTAGAGATCGGAACAGAGCTCTGGGAAAATCTCAGTTGCAGCAGCACGTGTCACACCAAGCTACTATGCATGTAGGTTATGCTGTGTAGGGAAGGAAAGAGGAAGATACTCATGCAGTCACTTCTCAGCTCTGTTACTGCTCTTACCATGTGCGTTTAGGCAAGAGATTTGATTTAAACACATAAAAAAAGGTTCTGCAAGGAACAAGCTACTAAATGTCTGTGTCACTGGACAGTAAGACACTTGGAATACTTTCACATTTATGAAAGGGACAGGGAGCATTTTTGAAGGGGTCAACCTCCCAATACAACAGCACTGTGAGGCTCACAGAACTATGTGGGACACTTTCCAGTAACTGGGAAGTGGGTAGAAAAGTACCTGGATAAAGTGAAGTCTGTTGTTACCAAGGTCATGTTTTTAACTCTTTCCACATATCAGCTTTGCTATAAGCAGAAGTTCCCTAGCACTATGAAATGCTTCAGGGTCCTATCCAGAAAACAGCTTCATTACAGTACGGGCACAAGTCCTTAAATAAGGGAAGAATTGAATTCTATAAGAAACCACGATGGTGAATTGTTCTCTCAAGAGAAACAGCAGCACACCGCTGTGCACCCCTTCCAGAGCCGTCAGGACAGCCCTGTGGGCAACTGCTGCAGAACCACTCCCAGCACCGCAGCACAGGGGGAGAGGTGAGCCCCTTCCAGTCAGTGAACCTTGTCCTTCTGCTGTACATTGCTTTTTCTAGGAGAGTTAGTGTCTCCACATCTTCTACCGCAAAAACACTGTTCAAGCTGATGGCAATACTTCAGTATGGGTATGCATACAATTAATGGAAAAATCTTTCCCTACCTCTTGAAAGAAAGAAAAAAACAAATTTTAAAGTTCTGTGGGCTGCTGGATATTTGGGAACAAGCTGATATTTAGCTCATTTTCTCTTTCACAAACCACACCTTGTCCTGCCTTTTACATTGTATGTCTTTTCTTTCCTGTACCGTACCTTCCAAAAGTGCTTTAAAAGTCTTAGTATGTATCATTTCTTTCAGTAAAGTAAGTTCAGGCAAAATAATCTGCAATAGAATTGTTTTAATTAGGGAGAGAGTTGTTGGAGACACTGCCAAGGGAAATCAGAGAAAAAGTCCCACCCCTTTTTAACTGGGTGGAAAGATGTTCTTGGAGAGCTATGTGCTGAGAATTCATGTGTAGCATAATGTCTTGGCGCTGTACAATATTTTGTTTGATTGCTGTGGCAGCAGACTTACCTACAATGGTTTCACAGAGAGATTAAAGCCAGGAAAGCAATTTTTACTGGTGAGAACTAGAAAGAAATGGCTCACCAGTGACAATAAGCAGTTCTTTAAGGACTACCAGTTTAGACACACAGATCAGCAGAATTACCAAGAGGTTTTTGCAACAGTGCCATCTGGCCTTCCACTGGAGGAGCAGAGTGCTGTACACATATGACTTGTTCAGATAGAGCACTGCACAAATGCGTTGTTTAAAACTGGCTGATATTTGTAATGAGGTTAGTGTTCAAGCTCAAGCGTTTTTGCAACTTGGTTAGCACAGTTAATTCTGCAGGTGACAGGATCTCCCTCTGAGCTGTGGCAAAGAATAAAATATGGGCAAATTCAAAGGTGTCCAACCTTCTTCCTTGAACAAACCATGCCTTTCTCAGAAGTGCTTGAATTGTAATCAGAACCAAATAGATTAAATCAGTGTCTTAAGAGAAAGATCTGTGGATTTGTTTATCTTTGCTAATGTCAATCTACATTGGGCAACCAGGATTCAGTGTAAATCTTTCTGGAAAGAGTGAAGGCATTAGTGCATTAGGCAAGGTGCTGGTTTTAAAGCAGCTAAAGCAAAATACTAAACCTTTTCCCAGGACTGTAACTATTTTACTGATTTTTACTCTGGGTGACTTTATAATGTCTAATGTCAGTGATTCTAAACTACTGAAGTCTTATCAGGTAGCAAGAACTCTCATGCTGGGAGCAAAGTAATTCATATTGCTCAGCTGATCAAGAACGTTGTTTGCCTTCACTCTGAGCTACAGCCACTGGATCCATACATTCATTTGTTGTGGCATCTCTGAGAAATGACTCCTCTGTGTTGCTGTTCCACAAAGGAAGGGAAATACGGAAGCAGCAAATATAGCAGGTTTCCCTGATCTGAGGAAGTTGCAGAAGAAACATTCTTTATGATGTCCCTAAGAGGATCTGTTGGATCAACCAGCTTAGTCCCATATTCTCCAGGAGTCCTCCCTTATCCACAACATTAGAAAAGACTGAGACATGGTGAAGATTTTTTAGGAAATTTAAAGAAATACATATTTTGTATGCTTTGAAAGGGAACGGCATTTCATTCCCTAAGCATTTTCCATTAAAATATTTTAAGAATATTCAGAATTTTCTCAAGCTTTTATCTTTCTGTTTTTACTGCCATCCCTCTTCCCTCTGCACACCCCATTTTGCCCCTAAAACAATGGAATGGAGGAATACTCAGAAAACCACTAATGTTTAATTTCAGGCTGCCGTGAAGAATCTTCTCCAGATTTGAATAAAAAAGAATATAATTTTCAAAATAATGCAACTTTCTCATTAAAGAAAACATGCAATTTATTTTTTCATTAACTTCTTAGGTTTTTGAAGCACTGGCAATAACTATGGTGACTGTTATTACTATCCTGCTATAAAGAACACAGCGGCTTTTGTGGTAGGGTTCAAAAGATTAATCAGAACAGCTGGAGATGGGAAGAATGACATTGGTAACTGTAAACAACTTGCTACATTAGCTTGTTTTCTTAAGTTATTTTTCTTGTTGATGTTTTCCACATCCAGTAAAAATGATTGCATGTAAATGAAAAAGTACGGCCAGTGGTTGGATTTGAAGAGCTTACAAAGCATTGGAACTGCCGTATATTCCCACTTGCAGAGACTGAAGAACAGTGCCATTTCCTTGTTCTCGTCAGAGTTTTCTCATCAATTATTAGTGTTCACTGTTACAAAGACATAAGAACGAGATCACGACATCAGTGCTAGCTATTGTACAAAAATAAATGTAAGTACAATGAAAGTACAGCTATCATCCCAAAGGGTTATAGTCTTACAAGGCTAGATGAACGGTGAGGGACAGAATGCTATGTCCATGATCATGCATTAGCTGTATTTTAATAATGTCCAAGGTCTCCACAGAAGGATAGTGGGAGAGAGTCTTCTATGCTAAGCAAAATACAAAACTAAAATGAATTATTTGAGTTAAACCAATGCTATGTCTCCATGGACACTGTTACACAGCTTTATTCCTAGCTTATGTTGTTACAGATTAATTGAGAGTGGGAAGTCACCTTCACAAGTAGGAGAGGGACACCTACAGTAAGACTGAGAAGTCTCCACTAATTACCCTCATCTGGAGAAAATACCAGGAAAAAATCATACATAACCAATGACCAGAGACATGCCTTTGAAATTAGATACTTTCTTTTAAAAATTGTGAGGATGACCAATCATTGGACAAACTGTTGCAGGCAGTGGTAGATTCTGTATTTCTTGATGTCTTCAGATTGAGAAGATAGAAGTTGCAACGAAACACAAGTTACCGGTGTAAGGTAGAATAAAAAATAATGTGAGTCAGCCTAAAACAACTAATAGTCCTTTCTGGCTGTAAATTCCAGGAATCTCTGAAAGAGTGCGAGAATAGTAGGAAAAGTGTGGGCAGCAGCTCTATCTGTCTAGCTCCTGCTGCTGCTTCTCACTGGCTGTGGGCTCAGGGCAGAGCACTTCTCTAATCCATGGCTACTAGGAAAGTGAGGTTCTGTAGCTTTCTTGTTTTGGACTAATCTTTCCTCCTCTCTGAGCTTCTCTGCCATTTGTACTAGGCTCTTTTTACTTGAATACATTTGGATTTCTTGTAGAAATTCCTCCATGTGTGGCAGAAAGGAAGAACCATGGCTTCAGCCTCATGGGGTCTGCCTTGGGACAAACAACTTCAGTCTGGCAGGGATGTAGAAATTTATGCTGAGGTATTTCTGTGAATTTTACTAATTAACCTCACACCAAATGACTTGTCTAAACTCTCCGGGCTGCCCATTCTTCACAGCAATAATCCCTACGAATAGAGAAATGGCTCTTCCCATGAATGGCTCCCACAGTAATGTCTGTGCTAGATACGCCTGCCTGCCTACCTACCTACCCATTTTTTCTACAACAGTGGCAGTTTGGAATGATTATTTCTTTTTTTTCGTGCATCTGTGACATACATGAAATAGAGCAAATCCTTCATTTAATTATAGAATCATAGAATAGCCCAGGTTGGAAGGGACTTCAAAAGATCATCTGGCCCAACCTTTACATTAAAATTAAAACTGCTACAGTGAGTTTCCTCTGTGGTAACATGGAAATGCAGTTGGCAATTGTCATCTGATTGTATAAATCACTGAATGCACAGCACCTAAAGGCAGGCCCTACTCCCAAAACACTGACAGTCATAGATAAATATGTATTTTCTACAAGACCTTACTTGGTCTACTTTGCAAACCAATTATATGCATCAGATGTTGAGTTTAGGCTGTGAGGTCCCAAAGCATAGCAAGGCTTTATTTTGCCAGTGTATGCCCCTTGGCCAGAAATGAATGCAGCCAGAATGGTGATGGAAAGGAAAACTGGGGGAGAGCTTTACAGACACACAACTGCTCTCTTGCTGTGTGAACAACGAAGGCAACAACCCCTGACTGGCGTGAAGGAGCTTTTAATCCTCCTCTCCATAGAAATCTGTGTTAGCCACAAATTTACAGCTGGCTTTCCGTCATATGAATTCCAGTCAGGCCTATTGCTCAGTTTAATTCAAAGCAGCTCTGTTTCCCAGCTTGTGTTTCACAACTTAGGCTCAAGCACATCTCCAAAATCTGATTCTGGTCTATACAGACAGGTAAAACTTTTGGCCATGGGCCTTACAGGTCTACAAGATATTCCACAATGAAAAACAATGGAGGCAAGCCAATTTGCTTATGAATTTTCCTTGCGATGGGAATACTGACTCAAGAGTGATTTATACTTTGAAGACCAAAAGCATTTTTGCTATGCAATTCACATACTCTTGCATGCATTTTGAAGTCTTGGCCTAAGTGCAGTAACAGTCTGCATATGCTCACTTCCATCTAAGCCTTCTGCGTCAACCCTTACTGTCCCGTTCTTCCAAAGAAAAATGCGCATTTTTGATGGAGTATTCCTTTCAGTTTAGTTTACTTTTATTCACATTCTTTGCTATCAAATGAAAACCATCCTCTCTACAGTGGTTTGACCTGTACTCCCTTGGATTTAGTCACTTGTCAAAATAACCCTAAATATTAAACTATTTCACTGTTTTAGAAGCAAACTCTAAATACAGCCTCTTTCCACCCTCCTGTGTTTTCATTCTAAATGGAACAGTTGCCTTTACTTGACTAATTCAAACATTTTTGTTATTACATCAGAAACACAATATCTTAACAACCTCAAATTGAGTTTGAAGCGGCAGAGAACTTCTCAGTATTTAACAATTTTGAAACAAATCATATTCCACAGATAGCCAAGTGAATAAACCACATAAACTGACTTTTGCCCTCAGGAGGTCTCACTCATGGAACTTCAGAACTCAAATTGTTTTAAAACTCAGAGTACTTGAAAACCTTTATGGCCCCCCTTAAATAAAAGTAACAGAAGCTGGAAAGAGCCTGAAGGTGAAAAAATGAGCTACTAAGACTTAAATCCTAAACAGAACAAGGTACTATCGGAGTACCTTCCACAGGACATCAAAAGCAATAGTGAAGTCCTTGGTTGCCTGGATAGGATTCTTTGCATTTGCTCTGTGGGATCAACATTCATGAAGCGGGATTTGGTGGGAGAAAGCTGGGAGAAAGGAGGAAGGGATTATTGAATAAAACCAGCTGTTGAATTGTGTCATATATGGTAATAAGTCCCCCTTCCCTCCACCCAATCACACAGGGAAAATGGCAGTATTTCACGAAGATGATCAGAATCCAGCAGAGCATTCCACTGCAGGATTACCTTGGCAAGAGGTGCAGACATAGCAAAGCAAAACCAGATTCATGTTGTGAGTAGTTCTCACACATTTTTCCCCAAACCTCCTGATTTAAAGGACATCAGAGTTATGCAGCTGTCCCTGACATTTCTTCAGTTGCTTTCAAAATGATGGCCAAGGCTGTAAACAGGTACTGAGAAAAAGCGGAAGCCTGCTGAGGGACTTGAGTTCAGACATACTGTGCTAAAAGTACCTTACACCATGGCAAAAGTCAGCAGTCACCTTCTGGATCCATTTGCAGGTTTTGGATTCCACTCCCATTACAGGAGTTCAGGCTGAAGGTGACAACTGCATCAATCACTGGGGTGAGATGCCCATCTACAAGGAAATGACAGAGTTTTCTAGTGATCTGAAGGTGAGAGAAAGCATTTCTGGAAATTGCTGCAAATTTGATCATCCAAGCCTAGCAAGGAGTCAGCCATAACTTTGATGAATAAGGGCTGTATGTCTTTGAGGAAGGGTGGTGACAATGTTTTGGCCATCTCTTCAAAGTGTTTCCCCTTTCAGCCAGACATACTTCAGTCTTGCTTAGATTCAGCCTGAGCTGACTGTTCTTCATCTAGATAGTTACTAGTAGGCATTTTGACATCGTAGAAGTGATGGTGGTTGCATTGCTCAACAGCGGGTGTACAGGAAGACAAGCAAGACGAGGTAAACGTGGGTGGACACACTTCACAGTAACTGTGAGGTAACTTAAATTAAGGCAGAATTCCCTTCTAGGTATTTCACTAACACCCTAGCAAAATCTATAGCCATGCCATGTACTCCAAAGACTTAGAAAAAGGTGCCAACCCTTCCCTCCTAGTAGGAGCCCACCTGTAAGACAGAACTGAACCAGAAGAGTTGGGCTAATGGGGATTAATTGGCAGAGCCTCCTAGTGGAGACCTTCTGTATAACGCCTCATGGCACAAAATACATCAGAAGAAAGCCTCTTCTTTGGCATAGCAATGCCTACCCTGTGTTATTGCTAGGTTTTTAACAGGCTATGCTGGCTACAAGAGATTTCTTCCCACACTTCTGTTTTGTATGAACATGCATGCCAAACACTGCAGTACGAGCTTGCTTTTCAGAAGGGCCGAACATCTCAAATAAATGACCAGATTTTCAAAAGCCCCAGCACCCATGCAGGAACCAGAAAGAAGCTTTCCAAACTGAATAAAACAAAACCCACCTTGGCTCCCATGAGACCAATAGGAATCTTGGACAGCCTGTGACTGAAATGGCCCAAAGGAACTGAGCTCCAAGAATCTGTCCCTGCACGGGGCTGCTAAGTCCTTCCAGAATACATCCTTCATTGCTGCGGGCCTGTATTTAGGTATGACAAAATCACCACTAGACGCATTTAGCTGTTTATATGATATTGATGAAATCGGTGGATTCTCAGACTGTAAATCTGAGACTGCCTGTTCACAGTTCCTGTTTTCTGAGTGCTTGCGTGCTGTTCTTTGATTCTGCCTGATACACATTCTTGCTGCCATTGAGGTCAAGAGGAGTTTATTGTTACAGGTGACCACAGAGGTTGTACCTACAGAAGATGGTAAGTTGAGCACCCATAGTGCAAAGCTGCTTCATAAGGAATCACAGAAGTAAAAGCAAGCTTTAAGAACAACAAAATATATGCTGGTCAGTATTTCTCTGCATTATACTACTGCTGAGAGGATGTATGTGACACTAAATAAACTCTTCTTTTGCTTTAGCTGAAGATTTGCAAACTGAAAATAGTGTGCCTTTTGTGTGAGGAAAAATGCTCTAGATCGGAATGGTTCAAGAAAATCTGGACAAACTCAAACTATTCCCCAAACCAGAGAGCAAGTCCCTGAAAAAATTGTCCCTCAAATCACTACGCTGATTGCACTTGCCTACTACTTCATTTTCTCTTCCTTCATCCATATTCTTCAAAGTTGCAGTCCCAGAATAATCAGGTTTTGCTGCTCAAGAAACTGTTCATTCCACAGTGCATGTAGGCAGTATTCTCTGTGAGAGTTAGGAGTATGCTGAAAAAGGCAAGTTATATGTTCAGTTGTTTGGTGGGCTGGAAGTTAGTCAATGGCTGCTGTGCACATCCAGTTTGGGAGGTTTCCTTTCTGTCTTTGTTTCACAACATAGCCTGGAATTACTGGATTCAAATGGGTATCTACTTTATGGGTTCTTAAGGAACAATTTAGTACTTAAAGCTGAGACATCCAACCCTTAAGACAATGAGCTCTACTTTTATTTATGGATAGATTTTTTGCAAATATCATAATATATATTGGAAACCAGAACTATACTATTTCAGTAATTTTTTTTTACTTGGTATTTAAGACATATGTAGGCAAGAAAGGGAGAGAGATGGGGGGACTAGACAGATGATGGGGACTTTAAAATATCTGTTACATTTTCAGAATTCCTTTCCTGGTAAGACTTTGAAATCTCACAGCTGCTGCCCTTTTGCTTGTATAATTATTTCTCCAGCTGTGTGGAAATGCTGCAAAACCATTTTGTGACCTGTCATAGAAAATATTTTGACTCAACAATCAGTGACATAGAAGTTCCTGCTGAATGCTATTGCCTAACTCTGGTGTTAGAACAGATAACAAATATTGTTGATTCTTAATCATTGTATTTGGAACTGAGGTATTTAGGGTGTTTTTTCCCAGCAAAGTTATATTCTTTACCCTTTGAAAAGTTTTGAACCTGGTTCCTTGCATCTCCTCTATGCTTTAAAGCCCTGGTTAAGGAAAGGGTTAAAAGGCAGTTAAGGGGGAGTCTTTCTCCTTCAGTGGAGACTGATTTCTGGCCCTGTACTATGTGCAAGGATAAAATGCCTGCAAATCAGAAAGAATTTTTTTGAACAACAGACTTTAGGGTGGCTACCCGAGTACCTGAGAAAATGAAGATGGAGGAGAGGGAACAGTGATCTAGGAGAGCTGTGAGGCAGGAAAAGTCTGGGAAAGTACTACAAAGAAGTGATTCCAGTTGCTTTATAAATGGTTCCCCTGATGGTTCTGGGTTCTTTTGCAAAATGTCTCAGTTATCCACAAAGAGACACAGTTCAGGGCTGACTGACTGCTGGCCACCTGGCAAAGTGAGGAGATGCTCAGTGATGGCAAGTGGCTGCTGAGCTGCCAAGTAAGACCAGTGGTCCACAGCATGGCCAGGGACAGAGGCAGGCTCACTTCAGCTCCCCATGTTGCCATGAGAGGACACCAGAAGTCTTGCTAACAGTTTTCGTTCAAATGGTTCCTTTTTTCTTTTTTGCTTAAACACTTCTTACTTAATAACCAGTAGGCTGTTGTTGAAAAAAAATAATTCTACTGTCTTATGCTTGCCCTGTGTTAGCACAAGTGAAAAGAGCCGAGATCCCAGACTCTGTAGCATAAATGTGTATCATAGGCCTTGACAATGCTTGACAAAAGTGATTAATCCTTCATAATTACACAAAAAAAGAAAAAAGAAAGAAAGAAAAAAAGAAACCTAGAAGGAAGCCTGACTACTTGTGTCCACAGCCAAGGGTTTGTTTTCTACTGTCTTGTGATACTGCCCCACAAAATCAGACTATGACCTAAAATTATTGCTTCTCTTCATAGTCAGTCTTCAGAGCATAAGCTAACGGTTGGAGAGATCAAGAGGGAATCCCGTTGCACGCACAAGTACAAGAACATTACATACCTAAGTGCACAGCAATGTTCATTATCTTAACTTATATCTCAAAATGTTGGCTGTGTCTGAAGGCAGGAAACTAGGCTAAAATGGGTGAATTTTTTGGACAGGAAATTAGGCAGAACTACTGCCGGTAACAACTGCCCACGGATTTCCCAGCCTGCCTTTTCAAAGATATTGAGGAAGAGATACAAAATTTGGCAAAGGAAATGATTTTCAGACACATGCTTTCCCATCTCGCTTAAGGCTGTCCTTAAGAAGCACCATTCAACCCTCTCACAAAAATGGTGTTGCCTGGTTTTTGCTTCCCCTAAGAAAGGGCTCCCAAGGGTCACTTCTCTTGACTCCTTCCAGTACTACTTGCACATATAAAAAAATCCCAGGGTGACAGAGTTCAGACTGACAAGGCACATTCTATGGTTACACTGGATTAATTTCCTAGAAAAACATCACATTTTCTGTAATTTGTTTCATAATTTGGCATTTAAGGTCAACTGTTTATGCTGAAAAGAAAAGGGCAGCCAAATTCATGGATGAATTGTACTGAATTCATTGGGGTTTCTCAAGAAAGAAACAAAATTTTTCTGAAGTGTTCTGGCTACTCTAGAAGCTCTGTATGGACTTAGGGTCTAGGACACTAAAAAAGGTATCAGAATCTGACCCAGTGGTGCTCTCGTTCAGTCTTTCAGTCTTGCACCCAAAACTCCTGACTGGGCTGCATTTTCACTGGAACACATGTGGCAGAAGTAAAGCTACCACAGCTAACATGTTCCCAGACAATGAAATTAAAGGGAGATGAACCTGACAGTCTTTAGGATAAAGGAAGAAACCACACAAGAGGGAAGTGGACAAAAAAATACAGGTTTTTCATTTTTCCCCCTGAACAATCCAGCGGGCAAATTTCTCCCAGGAGTTCTCTCTCTGAAGTAAGGACAATTGCCATGCTGTAATTAGGACAGAAAGATTACCAGTTGCCTCTAATTACATTTTGATTTCTACTATTTTTTTATGGTTCATTTTTCTTTGAAAGCTATTATTCACTGGAACGAGCCTGAACAGCTGTGAGCCTTTGTTGGTGATGTGGGTTAGGAAATACTATCATTTGAACTGATTAAGTGTGCACATTCCACTTGTCTTTATCTCATTAACACACTGTACACACTGGAAAACACAGAGATCACACACTTACTTGTAGGATACTAGCACTTGATAACTAGAGACACCAGGCTTGCCTAGCGGTCACCTGGGATTAATTCCCACATTGCACAATACGTATCAGTTTCATAGAGCTCATAAAACTGGGATTAAGATTTCAACCCTATATTAAGGTACATGACATATTTTCAGATGTTTTAAAAGTGAAAGAGAGAGAGCGCGAAGAAAATTTTCTTAGGAGAAAATGTGGGACACAATTTACATTACAAAAACCTCCTTATCTAGACAATATGATATTTTGCCCAGCACTCTAGGTCAGGAGGCAGCAACCTATCTGAAGGCGTTGCATCAGGATGTAATTTTCTTCCCCCAAATTAGAGATTAAAACCTGCTTAGTAAAAATACACCAGAATCCAGGACATGCTGTACCTCCACGAGAGAAAGCTTTACTGATGGCATCTCGATTCTTCATGAGCCAATGGTTTCCAGGTCAATTTAGATGTAAACAGAAGCAGGGAAGTGTTGCCTTTCACAGAAGTGTTGCCTCTTCTACGATGTTGCTCTTAGCTCTAGACCACACACCATGAAAAAACACCTGTGTGCCATCTTTGGCTTTCTTGCTGATCTCTGTTGTGGACTATTGCAGCTCTTAGATATATTCCTGGTAAATGCAATGACTCAGAATAAAGTTTTATTATGCACTGTATGTTTCCTGTATGAATAACAGAAAAAGACAAACTCCTGATACATTCTGTTTCCCCTATGCCATTCCTGTGCTCAGTTTGCTGAAAGCGATAGGGACTAGTCAAATATTAACAATCTTTAGAGCCTTTGCAAATGCCAACGCTGTTTTGCCTCAGGCCAGAAATTATAAAAAGAGTTTCTTAATGAAAAAAACCCCAAAATTTTGAATCCTGATTGAGTGCCACATATATGGAGGTCAGGTTATTCTCCAGTGAACTGCACTAAAAAGCTCAAAGCCTCATTTAGTAATGCCTAGCTTGCCTCTCTTAGCCTAGGTCAGTTGCCATGGCATCTGCACAGCTCTTTAAAAAGAACCAAAAGCCGGTGTGAGCTACATCTGAGTCAGCTCAGTGCCTGACCTAACAAAAACACTGCTGCCTGAAACTGGGCGCTCCTGGTTGCTTTTACATGAAGCATAGTAGTTTAAGCCAGATGATAACACTACCAAGGTAAGATGGTGCATGTAACAGTTATGAGCAATAAAAGAATTAATTTAGCTACTGGGCTTGTCAAATAATTAGAAGGCTCTCTGTGTCGTAACAGCAGGTGTCAGAGAAGCTGGCAAGTAAAGACAAAATAATACACCAACGCTCAAACAAGCACCTATTAGCCACAGTAAAAGGACTCTACAGCTTTTTTGTATCGGACAAGGGTTAAAAATTCAGTTTTCTCTTCGCACTGATGTTTCCAAAAATACACAGATAGGAAGCATAGGTTTGCTAGGAAGGAAGGAGGTGACAGAGACTGTGGTCACACAATTAGTGCTGATGTGGCATATTTACCTCCGGTCAAGTGATGGAGAGATGCCTGTTCAGGAGAGGACCATGTTCACCTCCAAAGGGACTTCTGGGGTCTCTTTTTATTTGCTGTTCATTTCTCAGCATGTATGGGATCTCATTCAATGCCCAGGCTTATTATAGGTTTTGTAAGGGCAGGAAAAACAGCATGAGAAATAGAGGCCAACAGTTTTGTTTCTCAAGCCTCTGATCAGCCCCTGTCAACCTTATTTTCCTGCCAATAACAGCAAAAGAGTGTAGTGCTTGAGTGTGTAATAGTGGGAGCCAGAATTCATAAGCACATGGAGAAATTCCTCCTAAAATTTTAGGAGCTACTAAAGATTTTGAATACCACCTTATACTGCCATGCAAAATACTGGCCATCAACTATTTTAGTGCAACATGCTATCACTTCCTAAAGCAATCACTGTGAAACCTTCTTTGCTGTACATGAAAAAGAAGGGGAGTTTTGTCTTGTAAATCGTCAGTTTTTTACAGTATCATGGCTGGGTTTTTTTAAATCTACCTGAACTAACGCCTATTTCTTCAGTCATTCATAACTACTATGAAAATAATAAAATGTGTACATGGTTACTAAATGGAAGTAGTAGGGAGCGACCCTGGGTCATTTGCCCATGCTCCAGACTCCGGTTTTAAAAAACAGGGACTGGCCAGACCCTGCTGCTAATTCTGCGTCTGATACCATCTGCGTCTAGAGAGCTAGAGGTGAGTGACTGCATCTGATAAGGAACTCCCTTTTGCCCCCCAAGCCCTCAAAAACCCAGAAAATGCTCTCAGCCTTACAGCCAGGGCTCAGGAAGGAAAAATATATCTGATGCAATCTAACAGGTTCATAATCTAGGACGAAGATACTCACATTATGTGAACCAAACACTGCCCATTTGGCCCCGCGACACCCAAGCCGTCTGCACGCCTGCTAATGGAAAGAGCACGCAGGCAGATGCACACAGGTTCCTTTGGAACGTTCTGCCCACTGGAAGAGAAGAAATCTGCCTTTCACATGAAGTCATTTTGCCAGTGTTTTGAATAGTATTTTCCGCATGTTTTTTCTATGAGATCAGCAGTCATGCCCTACTGTTCCACATTATCAGCCTTTTTTTCCACCCTGTGTTTTACATTAGCAAATCAGCCAGCTCTGAGATCATATTACGTAAGTTTCTTGTTTTCTTTTTTGAATTTCTGTGTTTCTCTAATTAATAGGAAGTGGCTCTCCATTATGGCCTAGAGATGATAAATGGCTTCCTTTCCTCATGTGTGCACTGCTCAGCTATGAGCCCATTGTTGCTTGAGCCGCTCTTTCCCAGTGCTGCCAGCACCGAGGCTCTTGTGCTTCGCAGAGCAGGAACCACTCCAGGCACAGGGCAACCATGTCACAAAGGCGCTTGGCCCTCACCAGCCGGAGGCCCTTGCGACAAAGAACTGTTTGCATAACATAAACACCTTTACTGCACATGACAAACTTTGACCTGTAATTTTGGCTCTGACTCAAGCCAGGCCCTCCTGTAAGCAAGATTCATCTCACCTAACATTAACCTACTGTGCTGGTTTTGGCTGGGATAGAGTTAATTTTCTTCATAGTAACTAGTATGGGGCTGTGTTTTAGATTTGTGCTGAAAACAGTGTTGATAACACAGGGATGTTTTCGTTACTGCTGAGCAGTGCTTACACAAAGCCAAGGACTTTTCTGCTTCTCACCCCACCCCACCAGCGAGTAGGCTGGGGGTGCACAAGGACTTGGGAGGGGACGCAGCCGGGACACCTGACCCCAGCTGACCAAAGGCATATTCTGTACCATATGATGTCATGCTCAGCATATATAACTGAGGAGGCTAGCTGGGTGGCGGGATTGCTGCTCGGAAACAGACTGGGTATCAGGTTTTGGTTTTTTTCCTCCACAGGTGGTGAGCAATTGCATTTGTGCATCATTTGTTTCATATTATTATTATTATTATCATCATCACCACCACCACCACCTTCCTTTGCTATCCTATTAAACTCTCTTTATCTCAACCCATGAGGTTTTTTTTTCCATTCTCCTCCCCATCCCACTAGGGTGAAGGGGTAAGCGAGGAGCTGCATGGTGCTTACTTACTGGCTGGGGTTAAACCACAACACCTACTGAAAGATAGTTGTCTGAGCTATTGAGCTGGTTACTGAGGCTTCCTCTGTAATCAGTGTGGAGGAGTATTCAATCCATCTGAAGTGGATGACTTTTCTCTGAAGGTGTCTACTTGCCACTGGCTATAGAGTGAACTGAGGCTGCTACTAAATTAAACATCTACTTTCCAGATGACTGAAATGATATGATATGAATTCCATCTTACATGGTTTGCTGCACCAGTTGAAGCCTGATCTGCATGCACAATCTCTTCCTTACACTGTAGCCTAAGACATCCAATGCTACTTCCATTTTCTGTTGTGCTGTTGTGCAACTTTTCCTCTCTCTCTCTCTATTAGTGGAACTGGTAAATAATTTGCAACAAATCACATACTTTGATGAAATAAAAATTTTGGAAAAAAATCTGTGAGCACTTTCCAATTTTCCTCCAATGTATATGCTTTTCAAAGTTCAATGACTGCATCATTTGCAGACAGTTGGGTAAGGATATTCAATACTTAAAATTGAAAGACTGTGGGTTAGTCTGGTTTGGATACATTGACCACAGAGTATTTTTCCTGTTCTGTGGCAAAATAACAAGTAGCGGTTATCGCAGTAATTCATTTGACTTTGCTCAGCACTGGTTTAAAAACATGGCAACGGTCTGTTACAATGACTTAGTTGCATGGCAATTATTTTGAGTTGAGATGGAATTATTAAGCTGCTGAAACATGATTGCTTGAGATTATCTTGTCTAAAAATTAGGTTTCGTGAGTCCAAAATTTATTTTCTGCAGATGAACCCTAATATGCACTTAAAATTCGTAGTTTCTAAGAACGCTATTAGTGAATTTATTTGCTACAATATTCCTGAAAAAAATACATAAAGGAGAAAGATATACTGGAAATGCATTCACTACTTTTGTTCAGCAAGTTAGAAGTTGAGAATTAACACTGAATGAGTAACAGGTTTTACAAAACAAAAGGAAATGTTGAACCGTTATTGTCTTATAATCATTAAATTTCTTCTCGAAGAAAATGTGGACAATCATTCGGCTGTCTTTGGTATTCAAGATGTTACAAGGGAGTAGTCATTTTAAGCCTAGCAATTCTTGCTTGCATATAGAAGTCTGAAGATAATTTCAAATTTTCGCTTGGGAAATAAATTCTTGGGTACTCCAGTTATTTTTAAAACAAGGCTGGAATAATTAGAACTAGATGGTGTCACAGAACACAATTGTAACAACTACTAAAATGAGATACCTTATTGACAAAGCTCAGGGGACAACAGCCTGTAAGAAAACAGACTACATTTAATACATGATCTTCTCTTAGAGTCTTCACTGAGAATCCTTTCCTGAGAGTCCTGGCCACAGCACCCTTCCAAAGAATCTGGAATTTGTTTTGCCTTCCTAGCCTTGTCCTCCTGTCTTGCTAGAAAGTGAGTTGCCTTCCAATAGGCAGTTCTAATGCATTACTTCTTTCTTGTCCTTCCTATGTTTAAATTTTGTTACTCCTTATTTCTGTCCTGCGTGGGCTGGGATTTCCAAGCCTGTGTTCCTTGCAATGGAACAGACTACTCAGCCAGCTGATATATCCCATATATTAATTGGTCATAAAATCCAATGGTTAGAACTCTGGACATATTTCAGTTAGTGAGATGAGTAAAGCAAATGGGATATGTCAGAACTGGTACTTGGGTCTCGGGCAGCCGAATGCTATGGCAGCACGTGCTCATGAGAGATACCAGACAGAGCTGATTTAGAAGCTGATTTAGAAGCCGTGCCTAGACACAGCTCCAAACAAACAGGGATCTGAAAGCTGGCTCCAACTCAGCAACCTGGTGACCGTTCAGCTAGGCTTAGAAAATATTTTGTTCTAAAGCTTTTAGTGATTTCTATTTTCTAAAGGATAATGTCTACTGAAGAGTTATTATTATGCGCCTTGCACTCAACGGACGAAAAGATGTGGTGATTTCCTTGCAGTCTGAACAGTTGATGTAATACTGAATCCTTGTTGGTAATTTGGCAGCGCTACTGATAAACTCCCACAAATTTCAGAAGTGACTGTTCAAAAAGGATGACAGGCATTAGCATGCTTGGCAAAAAAAGCCAATCCACACTGATTGCTCAGCACATTTCTCCCTGTTTTCCTTGTCAGGTTCTCTGGAGGAAGCATGTTGTAACCACACTCACAGAAATTCCATTTTGGTTGCAAGACCTTTGCCCACTCTAGCAAAAGCTATGCCAGCATTGGAGTAAAGTTACGTTCAAAACTGTAAGAGAAGTAAAATATAAAGGAACATTCCCCTTTCAAAAAGTATCTGTAAGAATGGCAGTCAGTGTTCCCTAAGGTTTGGAAAACCTCTGAAATGCCGCCTTCTAAAATTTCTATTGCAGTTTCCAAAGCTCCATCTCCAAGGCCCTGACTGATGCAAATCTGTGAGATTATGTTTAAAGATTTTCCTTAAGAAAACTACACCATTAATGCACCCTCCCCAACAGCTGCACTTACCAGCTAAAAGAAGCTTCTTCAAAAGTAATAGTTTTTAGGAAACCTCAAAGATGAAAGGCAAGTTGTTTGAAAATATACGCTAGTCCAAATTATTAGGGAACCAAAAATTCCTTGTTTCCTTGAACAGGAATCTCCATCAGCCTGACCACTGGTCCGATGCAGCAGGTCGACCTCTAGAGGAATCCAGAGATTTACAGGATTAATAAAGTAATTCTGAGGGGTTTAGGTCACTAGCCTTTATCTGGCCTACTTTGGTAATGATTAGAAAGCATTATCATCACTGAAAGTGACTGTGTTCACATTGATGTCCATGGTGGGTTTATGCAACTTGAATGGAATAAGGTTTTTTCAATGGAAAATGGTGATGGTCTTACTCCACTATCTGGAGAAGGCAGACAGCTCGAACATATAGAAATCAAGTCAAGCAAGAAATATGATCATAGGTCAGAGTGGAAAAGCCCAAACATCAGGAGTGTGTATAATCTGTGGCAAGACAAATGAGTATTTGCTAGGCCTGTCAGTCTAGTATCCCTCACAAGTATTGAAAAAAAAGTCAAAACAAAAAGGAAAAGGAGGCTGGAAAAATTTCCATCCTTACTATTGTAAACCTTGGACAACACCTGGAAATGCTTAGGATTCCAATAATGACTCAGAATATAGCTTTTTTTACGAGCAGTACTAGTACTAGTATTCTTTACTCTGTTGTTAATCTGAGCAACATAGAATGGAAAATACTATAAGCATTTCTGGAGATAGTCACTCAAATTTTGCTTTACCCAGACTTCAAGCATTTATATTTACTTTCCTGGGTTACTTCCTTCCCTGGGGACAGAGCCAGCATCAAAGTCAATAGTTGACAACTAGGTTATGTCTACAAAACAAGAGAAAAGGACACTTAGCTAATGCAGCTATAATGCTCCAGTAATACTGAAGTGTCTAAGTGTACCACTAAGGAGTGGTTTTGTAAGTCAAACACCAAAACTGGGCACTGAATACCTGATTCCCCTGGATCTGTTGCACATTTTCTTTCTTTCATGGTTTCATTCCTTAAAACAGTTATTACACAAAGTTATATAAAACAATTTATTAAGGACTTGTTAGAAAAAACGTACTGTAGACTCTCTCCCACAATAGTCAAGTATCTTATCTGGGCTGGGCTCCCCTGAAGTGATGACTCGTGCTTTGGTTTGGACAGTTAGTTTTTCTTTTAAAGCATGCTGAAAACTGTCGTTTGCTGCAATGCTCATAATGGCACAGTCTAATAAGGGCAGGGCTGCTCAGACCTTCCATGCCACCCTGTAGTGTTTAGTTGTGTCCTCCTGCTTTTGTGCTCATCCACCCCTGACATCTGGACGAGGAGGTGTCTGATGCTGCGTTTGTGTTGTGTTCACACAGTGCCTAGTCCCACAGCATCCCTGTCATAGAATCACAGAATCATAGAATGGTTTGGGTTGGAAGGGACCTCAAAGATCATCTAGTTCCTACCCCCCTGCTGTGGGCAGGGACACCCTCCACTAGACCACGTCGCCCAAAGCCTCATCCCGCCTGGTCTTAAACACCTCCAGGGAGGGGGCATCCACAACCTCTCTGGGCAACCTGTGCCAGTGCCTCAACACTCTAACAGTAAAGAATTTCTTTCTAAGATCTAATCTAAATCGACCCTCCTTCAGCTTAAACCCATTACCCCTTGTCCTGTCACTACACTCCCTGATAAACAGTCCCTCACCATCTTTCCTGTAAGCCCCCTTCAGATACTGGTAAGCTGCAATTAGATTTCCTCAGAGCCTTCTCTTCTCCAGGCTGAACAATCCCAACTCTTTCAGCCTGTCCTCACAGGAGAGGTGCTCCAGCCCTCTGATCAGCTTCATGGCCCTCCTCTGGACTCTCTCCAACAGCTCCATGTCTCTCCTGTACTGGGGCCCCCAGAGCTGGACGCAGTACCCCAGGTGGGGTCTCACAAGAGTGGAGTGGAGGGGGCAGAATCACCTCCCTCGACCTGCTGGTTACACTGCTTTTGATGCAGCCCAGGACACGGTTGGCTTTCTGGGCTGCAAGCGCACACTGCCGGCTCATGTTGAGCTTCTCATCAATCAATACCCCCAAGTCCTTCTCCTCAGGGCTGCTTTCAATCCATTCCTCACCCAGCCTATTGTTGTGCTTGGGATTGTGCTGACCCACGTGCAGGACCTTGCACTTGGCCTTGTTGAACTTCATGAGGTTCGCACATGCCCACCTCTCCAGCCTGTCAAGGTCCCTCTGGATGGCATCCCTTCCCCCCAGCGAGTCGACCACACCACACAGCTTGGTGTTGTCAGCAAACTTGCTGAGGGTGCACTCGATCCCACTGTCCATGTTGCTGACAAAGATGTTAAACAGTGCCGGTCCCAGTACTGACCCCTGAGGAACGCCACTCATCACCGTTCTCCACTTGGACATTGAGCCGTTGACCACAACTCTTTGAATGTGACCATCCAGCTAATTCCTTAATCACCTGTCAATACGCTTATGCATAGGCTCTCTAACCTATAAAACATACAATACTAAAAACAAGATCCCCCTTCTACTTACACATAAAAGGCAAAGGAAAGTAATGGAAATAGTCACCTATAAAATATTCACAACAGGAGAGCTTTCAAGTTGGTTTTGAAGACAGGTGCAGTCACAACTCCCTAAAGAAGTTTAGCCCCTAGAGAAGAGCCTGCCTCTAGCTCAGGCAAAGGTGAATTTTGGGTGGGAAACAGGACAGGCTCAGTGAAACAGGAAGGTTGGCAGTTACAAAGGGCAAGGGACAGTCCTTGCCAGTCCACGCATTTCGTAGCCAGGCCAGCTGGATTTGATGGCAGCCTACTCCAGAAACCTGAAAATTCTGTGCCAGACAATTGCAATAGAGAATGGAGATTTTTACAAAATGAAACAGAAAAAGGTTACTACCCATGCTGCTTGTCTCCCTGCAGTATTTACCACACAATATTGTCAATAGCAGCTTACAGAGTTTCTATACCTGTGCCAACCTGCAGAAGTTACAGATGAGAAAGGTGAAGGCATTGGTAGCTCACTATATAGCAGGTGGGGCAGGTGGGTAAGGAGGTGAGTAAGGGGATGAGTAAGGAGGCAGTATGGAGTTGTGTCACACACACAGTAACAGCTCACGTGAAATGCCCGGCAGTACGGATGTTTACACAGGCAATTAAATGGTAAAAGGTTCTGAAGTGAGTGGAGTAGGTCACATCTGAAACTTTTGTGTTAGCCTGTCTACACACCCAGGAAAATGCAAGTGCTTTGGTTTGACCCAGGTCTTTTTCTTTATAACCAAGAGCTAGAATTGGATTTGAGAAGAAAGCTCTTATTTTGGAAACCAGTTTGTGCCATAGAGCACTCTCTATAACCTGTGCCAAGGCTGCATAAGCGCAGGTCACCTGCAGCTGCAGCTCTGGTATTAGACTACTAAGTACTCATTTAACAACCAAACATGCTGTGACCGTGTCTTTGAACAGGGCTTATTTCAGTATAGCATTAAAGTTTATATTTCAAACCAGCATATCCCTCAGTTAATGTTTCCTTTAGCCTTTGATGTCTGTTTACTTTTCCACATACCTGTTTCTATTTTAGGTCAGAAATCATTTGTACGTATCTAAGAGCATACATATCTAAGAGACTATTTCTGCATGGATAATACAGAGGGTAATTTTAGGTCTAGAACACATACTGAGAAATGGACAGGCTGCCAGAAGGATTATAAAACCAGTCGTGTGTTTTTCAAATCTAAAGGACAGGTTTCAATTAAGCAAAGCTAGCTTCAGCTGTAACAGAAATCAGTGCCAGGTAGACAAGGCTTCTCCCATCCCTCTCCTGCCTCACCCGCCCTTCCCATTTTGTTCTTTTGGCCCACTATGAAATGAACGTTTGTTCTAAACTTGCAGAAACCCTTGCAGCATGACAGTCTATGGTAAGGAGTTCTAAGGTAAAGGGTTTCTATACAGCTGAAAGACTAGATTGATGCAAGAAGCTTGGCCCATTGCCAGGAAGATAACCTACCAGTTGGTATTCTGGAGCTCACTCGCATTAAACAGGCAGGAAGATGCTGTGTATTTTACCATTGTATAGGCTCTGACCCTGTGCCAAAATAAGCTCCTGAAATGGACGCACAGCGCAGCATCTAAAACACTGCACTGTCCCAACTGCGGTAAAAGGAAAACACTTTTTTCCCTGTTGCTATGTACTTTGGCAGATATCCCATCCGAAGAATTGTGCTCAAAGTACTCTGGAAACACCTGCCAGGAGACTACTTGGGAATGTTGTTTAAACAAGCGTACCTGCCAATTTTCCAGCACTGTTGACTTTGCAGTACTGAAAACGTGTCCTATTTTAAAACATACTTGATGGATAACAGGAACCGGGCCATAAGGACGAAGCACAGAATGTGCTTAAAAATTTGCTTGTAATTTTTGAAGCTGCTCAAAGTAAGTAACTGTCTAACGTACAGACATTTCAATATGTAGCAGTACATGTGGTTGGACTCAAGACAGGAACATATACATAATAATGGTATGAGTTGATGTTGTGCGAGGAGAGGAAGGATATGTTTTTCCTACAGTAATTTACTCTAAAAGGGCTCCAACATTATTTTATGCTGATAAGACATCTTTTTTAAGTGTGTGTGTACAATATTTTTAGTAAAGCTATAAAAATTTGAGGGGAAAGCTTTCACATACAGTGTTTGTTCTCAGGAGAGGTCATGCAGAAGCAGAGGTAAAGGCAGTAACCACCTGCCAGATTTGGCCACTGAAGGGAAGAGAAGGTGAAGAAAGATAGAGAAAAATGTCCTTTTTACACACATGGACTTAGCATGCACAAATACACCAGCAGGGCCGGAGTTACCAGGCAATGATGAAAATATCGTCTGTTTCATTAACATCAGTCAAGGCACGACACATACCAGATCTTCTAATGGGGAAACTAGATTTCCTGCCATCCCCACCAGGCATGTACTACTTCTATTCCCCTATATAGTGTGTCTATTTCCAAACATAGATAGCTCAGTGTCCGTTTAATTAAATCCCATCTGGTCCCTTTGAGGATTTCAGTGGTCTGTTTAGGCCTTTGTTCTTGGCCCACTCCTAACACGTCTTTGTGCTGGAGAACTTGAATCCCATAGCAACTTTCTGGCTGTGAAGATCTGTGAGGTTCTCCCACTGCCCTCCGTTAGTTCTATTATAGCCTCACTCCACATATTTAATCTCTCCAGGAAACTTGAGCAAACACAGAAAATGGCTCTCTAAAGGATCCTCTCAGGCACAGGGAGGAGGCTCAGGCTCCCTGAATCAATCATTCACACTACACAAGTCCAGTCATGCAATAACTCCAAGAAAGGCTGCATTAGAGTTCTGCTGACCCATGGATGTGCCAAAACGCTCAAATCCAAAGTTGCAGTTAACCCCCAAGAACATGTAGCCATTTAGTGAATGTCCATCAACACAGCACATAGCAAGCTCTCTCAGGCTGTTTTACTTTCTCACTGCTTCACATTGACCCACAGTAGTAAGAATATATCTGCCACTTGTAATGCGGTATTTTGTGAATTTTAAAACTCTGCTCTAACCAGCTAAAATCCAGAAGTTGGCTGAAATGTCCAGATAAAAAGAAACTGTCTGCTGTGTCAGCACAACTATATAACTCCATCCTGAAATATTTACAGCCTTTTTGGGCTGCTTTCTCTCCAGCTGAAGCCAAAGGAGTTTTGCCCAAAGACTACTGACTTTGTAGGTCTCTCTATATCCAGCTTCTCTTGAATGTCAATGGAAAGACTCTTGCTGATTTCAGTAGGAGCTGGATCAAGCCCAAAGTCATAATTCATGAGACAAAGAGCTCACAAAATTTAGCTGCAACTATTCCTGCACTAATCAAATATTGCTTTGGGTAACATTTATTGCTGATCTGTCCACCGCAAAGTCACCTGCACCATCAGAACAGTCTCAGCTGTTATTCAACAATTTAAAAAACATTCACAAATATTAGACATCATTTCTTCACGTAAGGTGCTAAGGTTCTATCACTCCATCTTCCTGGTCGCACAGGCACAGATATCACTAACAATTAGAGCAGGGTGAGTACTGTACAACCAGCTCCATGGACAGCACTGAAATGCAGAGCTCTAAGCTCGGCTTGAGGACATTTGGCATTTCTTTTTGCAAGCATCCATCTTTCACATGCAGTTTACTGCCAAGGACAGAGTTTATATCCCCAAGAAAGCAGCAGACCCATGAAAATGTAAAAACCTCCCAAATCCTTAATCAACCACTGAAATCCATAGATGTGTGGCACAGACATGTAAAGCCAACAGAATGCCTGTGTATGGTTAGGTTATCTTTTTTACTCTATGTAGTGGGATTGACTTAGCTTCGAATCTGCTTTTCCTTTCCTGATGTGGCATATGTGATTCCCTTCACTGTCATTTACAGCCTTGCCGTGGATAGCTCAATGCATCTCCCCACATAGTGGGTTGGGGGGTGGGTGGTGGGTGTTGTTTACTTTTCTACAGGAACACCGCAGCATTTGCTCTGTTTTTTGGCTTCTGCTGCATCAGATTTTCTTTTCTTCTTTTGAACAATATAGAAACCAAAAACACAATTGTGTTTCTTAAAAATATTTTTAGGAGGAGTAGTGCTTTAAGTAAGGTATTTATTTTTAAAAGCCTCTATGGTATTTTAAAATATTTAGTTTAGTACACAGAAAATATATGCAGTACTTTGATATTCCTGCAAGGTTCAGATCTCTGACTTCATGGGAGGAAATTTTGGTTTAGTTATTATGAGCTCTTTTATCCATTGTCTAATTCTTGTTTCCTGTATTTTTAAGTATAGGATATTGAAGAATAAGCTAATTAAAATTGGAAAAATGTTTTTTTAAAAAGCTAAACATAATTTCTGAGGTGAACTGTCCTATACATAACATTCTTAAGCATGAAATTTTTGCAGCACTCTGACACTGAAATGCTTTGCATTGTAAGATATTGTGCTTACAAACTCTGAAAGATGCTTGAGATACTTGGCTCAGATTTGTCTTCTATGTGTAATGAAACCATTTAGGCAACATGATAACAGATACGAAATTACTTCAGCAAATATGACCAAGAGGTGGAGGCTGTATTCAGTGCTGTTTGTGATGAAGATCAGAAACTTGCCATTCATATTGTGCCTATCAAGAACTCAAACAGCTATTATGTTTCTCATATTAAATTTTGCATTTAAAATTCTCTTATCTATGTCTGAACCTACACTGTAGCAGTCATATGCAAAGCCCTTTTGTTAAAAATGGGGTCATTTTTCTTTCCCCAGAGGAACAATATTTTGCAAGCAGTCATTGAAGGCACTTGTAATCTTTCTTGATAACTTAGTCAAGAAAACTTTAATCTTTCACACACTGAATTTTCTGAGTGGGGTCTTGAAGAAACAGGAGCTTGGGAACTAAAGGCATCTAACCAAAAAGCCTCTCTAACCTTACCAGAGGTGTGGTGAGACCAGTTTAAGAATTATGAAAAGTTCCTCTGCTTTATTTCTGGGGTGACAGTTTTGCTCCATCAAACTTGCTTTTATTTTCCTTCCCTCTTCTTTCTCTCTCTCCTTTTAATAGCTGAGATGGAGCTACTAAAGATCTGCTCACTTTATTCAAGCAGCAGCTAGACCCTAGTTTCAAAATTGACTGTATTTGACTTTAGCCACAAACCCTAAGTCTGAAATGCTGGCTGAGCGTGGCAACTTAAAACCCCTGGTAATAGGAAAAACCAGATTCAGCTAGGAATTACAGAGCAAGTTGCTGGATCTTCACCAAAACAATAGTGTCCGACTTGTCTGTGCTGGGCAACTGTCGCTGCAAGAGGCTGTCGAGCCCTTTGGGGTAAATGGGTCAGAGCAGGGTTGCTGCCAGTCTAGTGAAAAACGATAGCTCCACGACAACTTGCTCAGCGTGGCAAGAAGGAAAGAATACAGAGAGTTGCGTGAGGAAGTGTGACATATTGCTGATGCACAGGCTTTTCTAATCCTAAAACAAAAACTTGGGGTTGCTCCAATGTACACTACTGTTCGTGTCTAATGTTCACTGTAAATAATTTGAGAAATCTTTGAAGGACAGGAAAAATCTGCACCGGACTTCGTATCTCCATAGCAAAGAATTAAGATGAGTGGGTGTAAGAACCAGCTACCTTGGTCTTATGCCATCTGAGGACTTCTGGATATCATACACAATTTTGGCTGGACAGCTCAAGCCAATTCCAGCCCTCTCAGTAGTAAAAAAAGAAAAAGAGCAGTGGAAAAGAACCTGTTAGTGTTTTTCACTAAATTATTAGAAATAATAACAATAAAAAAGAAGGTTTGTAATATAGCCCATAGAAACACAGTGATAAAGAGCAGAGAATCAGCCATGTGTACGCAGCAAAAGTAACTCTGTCCTACACTACTACTGACCTACAGTTTTTCTACTGCAGCCAAGAAGCAAAGGAGCGAAAGCATCAGGCTCAAACTCGAGCATTCTGGGCCTAGAGCAACGTCCCTAGCCAGCCAAATCAGGTGAGAAGAACATACACGTGAAGGGACCAGCTCTCACCCCCTACACGTACTGTGCTCCTGCCCATCACCTGCCTCTGCTACTGGTTGTGCTGACGGCAGGGTGGCTGCGGCATCCCTATAATGGCGGCGGGCGAGAGGGAAGGAGGGAGAAGGGGATCATGCGGCAGTACCAGCAGCAGATGCCCTGTGGGTCCAGCACTCCCCGGATAGCATCCAGATGTGACACTCTTGTCTCCCTGGCTGTGCTACCGCTCCGATTGCGGCACGTAGCCCCGGTGCCGTTTTGGTGACTCCTTACATGCCTGACAGCGTTGAAGAGTTTTGCTGAAGTCACAACAGTTTGTTCTTCTATTGAAAAATGCTAATCGGGTTCTTTTCCAGCAACTAGATCCAACAGCATTAGCAATCACCTTTTCATTTATGGCCACTAACCTACTTTCTTAAAGTATATTTTATTTAGCAACCTGCTGTTTTGTAATGGTGTCTGTTCCGTTCTGATACAAGTGCAGATGCAAAATTTAACAGCTTTATTCACAGATTTTACATCTTTACCACTTCCCCTATTTGCTGCACTCTGACAGGCAACATTATCATAGTTTACTGGGCATAAACTACCAGTCTTGAAACAATTCTGCCTTTTTTATAATGAAGATACTAATGAATGTGGAAAATGTCTCAAGTTAATTGGTTCTTCTCAGAGGGACTGGAATGGGAAAAGGAAATGACAAGGGAAATAGGTATAGAAATAAACCATCCTTGTGCTGTAAATTTCCTGATCTCCCGGAATTTTTCATAAGCTGAAGTAAAGGAAAAACCTCACAGCTGGTGCATTTATGCATTTTAAATGCATATGAACAGGAATATTTATGCCTTAAAATACCAACATAATTTTAACCCACAATTTTCTAATTGCAGCTGATATACGCTTCATGTGTTTCTTGGCGGCTTCATTTGGAAAAGACACAGGGACCACAAAACGTGTAGGATTTCATTAGAAAAAAAAAAAAAAAAAGGCAGCACAGACTGCTATATATATTGAGGAACTTGCCAAGGCTATGGGAAATCAGAGGAACAGATAGTCCAGCCTCCTTCCCCAAAGCTCCACCTCTATGAACTAAAACCAGGAACGTTTGCTGCCTGGGACAGGACTACTTTATTGAAGAAAGCCGTATGTGCCTAGGCAAAAAAGAACAGTATGTGCTTAGGCTAAGCCAATCGCCCAAACTCATTTTCCATAAACAAGGCTCTGCTACGGAGACATAACTCTGTTTAATCCTGTCTGGATGACTTCATTTGCTAAGCACTCCAGAGCTTGCCATAGACCATGTGATTCACCCAGCTCCATTCACTCTGAAAAGTGGCTCTCCCTTTGACTCTGAAGCAGCAAAAAAGATCATTTATCAAAGCAGCAGCAGAAGTACTTGTCCCACTGGATCATGAATGTCCTAAAAAGTATATCTCTCTTCCAGAAAAAGTCTTTACAAACCATTGTAGTTCACTGATTTTTATTTTTTTCCCTTTGTTTTAAAATAACCTCAAAACCACTTCCAACATGGATCCACAGTTATTTAGTGATTCTAGCTACTGGATACTGTAGTGAAGAGTTTCATTCTGCATATAAAAAAAATAAAAATCCATGTTTTGATTTCTTACCAATGTTGTATTTTAGGTGCATGCTACATAACTGCTTCATGCAGCAAATAATTTTAAATTAACTTTTATGCATTTCTTTTTTTTGTTCTTTGCCCCTTTTCTGCACCCCCTTGCTCACAGCATAAAATCTTTTTTCTCTTCCTTAAAAAAATTATTTAAGCATCCACTCCTTTTGGAGTGAATGTAATGCTTCCTGGCTTGGAGAAGAACTACAGACCAAAGGCCTTTTTCTGCAGCGAACGCTGAGTTCTGGCAGCACAGCAGCAAGTTTTCCCAACACTATTCCTCAAGCTCTCTTGGAGTGCCGTGGGTTGGGGATGAGGTTGGGAAGCAGTGGCTTCTCCATCCTACCTCCCCCAGGTGACTGCTCTTCTGCTACATGTCCCGTAGCAAAGCAGAACAAGTTGGATTTTGAGTGCCTTTATGCCTCACGTCCTACCTCTCCGTGAGCTAGCTCTAGTGTGCAGACGTCTCAACTGAGAGGTCAGGACGGATTCCAGGACAGTTCAGCTTTTGGCCTCGAAGGTGAGGCTTTCAAAACTGCCAGCGAATGCGAGGTGCCACATAGGTTTCTCAGCCTGAACTTCTTACCACCGTGTCCTTGGGCTAGAAAAGCAGACTGAGGAATAACAATCCCATGAGTCTAATTAAAAGATCCCAGCTTGTAGTGTGGGAAATGCCTGAGTGCTGTTCCATCATGAATACTGCTTCGCTGCACTGAACAATCTGTGTAGAATCTGTTTCTTAAAATATAAAATGAATGTGTTGATTGTAAATTGTGGATCTGTTTTTATTTTATTTTTACTGAACTAAAGAGTTTGGAACTGGGCAAATCACTAGCACTATTCAAGAGTGGGCTCCAGCAGTAATCAGAGGGCAGGGACTATTAATGTGAAAAGAAATCTGACCTGGAATATAATTGATGTGAAACGCAGCAAAATCTTCAAAGGCTGAATTTGTCGTATCTTTGCTGTGCAACAGAATGCAGAGCAAGGGGCCCAGAGCTGGAACAGAATAAGGTAGCTCAGAAACATCCCTCATGGTGCTGCACCAAATCTTGCTTTGGGTAGCTTGACTGCCTTTTGCTAATATAAATTCATTCATGTTCACAGTTTACACCAAGACGCCTAAAGCACGTTTTCTGTTAGTCCTAATCCATTGTCAGGTTCTTTTAACAGATCAGGAAACCAGAACAGATACCATGCCTTAAATCTGAAAAAAACCTGTGTTCTCTTCCAAACAGGAGATACTAAAACCCAAACTGAAACAGTTTGTTACTCTCACACTTGGACTACAAATTCCTGGAACTGAAAAAACATTTTCCAATTAAAATTTTGTCATAAGCGACACATTATTCTTAAAAATTTTAGTTTCAGTAATTTTTTTGACCAAAAATAAACCAAAACCCCAACCTTCCCAGAGCTGACTGTAGTGTGTGGATTTGGGGGCCAAATTTATTGGGAAGGGATAAGGATGGAGAGCAAATACAGGCACTGACTACTAGACATAGCTGAACTGGCACATAAAGGGCTTTGTAAAATACCAAGATACGGTCAGCCAGTGCTGAGGTCTTGTAACATAATGCATATTCATGTTAGATATTGGTGGGGCAATTTTCTTGTGAGTTGCAGTAAACTGTAGCTTACTCAAAAATTTTGTTGTTTCCCCTGTTGGCTTTGTATTAATATGGCTTTCAATGGTTTAAAGGTTTTTATGATCCCAACTATTGTGAGCTTTGCTGGTTTTTGTTTGTTTGTTTACTGCTGCTCAGTTGAGCTGATCCCAAATTCTGGGACAGTGTCTCTTGCAGAGAGATCAGTATCTCATTTCTGCATTGCCTCCTTTTGTAGACTTGGCTTTTATTCCATTTACTAATCTCACTGAGATTGCCTGTAAATCATTCCCATTGGGGCTGTTTTTCTCATTTTCTTCTTTTGTTTCTAGGGTATTTTACTGGCTGCCTTCCTCTAAGGAACAATTCCTGCAGCCAAGCCAAAGAGCTTCTTCAAAAGGGACTCGTTTAAGTGCCTCTAAAAATTGAAAGGAAGGCGACAAAATAATCAAACTTGAAACCGTCTTATTTAACATAGCAATCAGGAAAGGGAATAAGAGGTGGAGATGCCATGGGGTCCTACTCGGTCTGACAGCACACCTGCCCTGCTGCCCTTGTACAGATTGGCATGGAAGGAAGTATTTAGATATTCAGCTGCCAGCTCTCTCTTGGTATCACAATAGTTAACTTACTTTCTTTTCAGATTTTACAACGCAGACATCAGTACCTTCGGATAGCATATGTAGTCCAGTATCTCCATAAAGCACTATGCTCTCTCACACACTGGAGTTACATGCATATACATATATGTACACATATGTATACATGTACTGCATATATTCCTTTTGATGACAAATGTTGCCATCAAAATTATTAGAAAATGTTACAGCTTAGAAAGAAAAATATGTTACATACTAAAATGTGAATTATGTACTAAATCGGTCTCCTGGTACATGAGGACCCAGAAGAGTTCCCCACCCACAGTGTCGCAGGCTGAGTGTATTCTGTGCAGAAAGATGTTTTTTAATCAGGTTCCGCAGGTGAAAAAACCCAATAAAATCTGTTTGTCTTTTTCACGCCTCAAAAAATGCAATCTGTTAAAAAAAAATTAGTAACAGATGGAAAAATAAAAGTCCAGATTTCTGAAGCTAATAAAACATAGTTACGATTCCCAGTTAACCCTGCGTTTCAGTGGCAAGAAGTATCAGACTTGCCTAAGCTTTTTGAAACTCTCAACCAAAAATGCTACAAAGAAAATATGGGCTAAAATCAAGCCATCATCACAAAATGGATATTAGAAAGACAGGAGAGAGAAATAGATTTTTTTGTTATTCAGATGAAGTGTTTAAATATAATGTGCATAAGTCAATCCCACTCCTCACTGGAGTTCTGAAGAACAACTTAATTGGAGTTACTGGGTTGCACCTTGAAGGGCTTGCAGG
The DNA here is from genome assembly GCF_011004875.1 of Balearica regulorum gibbericeps. Taxonomy (NCBI): domain Eukaryota; kingdom Metazoa; phylum Chordata; class Aves; order Gruiformes; family Gruidae; genus Balearica; species Balearica regulorum. The sequence goes on from NC_046185.1 coordinate 123,626,667, forward strand.
AAACAACTCTAAAAGTTTATCCCCCAATTAACACTCCCAAATATGTTGTCCAAAATCCAAATTTTAAGAACTTGGCCTATTTTTTTATAGATTAGATCATTTCTCCCATTCAGCTTCTCTTATTTGAGTAAGAAACAGAAAGCACAAGTCACTTTTTGGGCTAATGATATGTCTTTAGGAGAAAGAAGGAAAGAGCAAGACCTGCATCTTGATTAAAATTTACTTATCACTGGGGTTGTGTCTCTGCAACTCTTGTGAGTCTACCACGAATCAGCCCAGTTAAAATTCACACTATACAACTCGCTTCTTGGTGCTGCCATGACATTTTGATTTTAGGAAGAATAACATCAAGTCCATGTTAGCTGGGTTGGTTTGGTAATTTCTTTTTTCCTTTTTGGTCTGTGTGTGTCTCACTTTCACAGTGTCTTGCTGATGGAAACTCTTGTACTTTTGTCTTTCCCCCAAATATTTCCTGTAAGTCTTTTTTTTAGATGACAGATGATGTTGCAAAATAAATGAGAAAAGGATATACTGTAAATACCACATTTCGGTTAAAATCATGTGCCTGGGAAGAGCTAAGACCATTTCATATGAAAAGTGAAACTATCCCAGTCCCAGAGCTGGACTGAACATTGATGAGACACAGAGCTCTTAGCAATTGCTGGGGTAAGACGAGGTGCTGTCCCTAGACATTTTCCTAGATAACTAGAATGGACAGCATTGTTAAGTCAGACACCCCCACCCCCACCCCCCTTACCTCTCCAATTTGCTTCCTTCATCTAAAACTAATCTGTATTGCCCACAGCGTGGGGCTTTTATCGAAAGGATTGAGTAGAGACAGGGTGGGGATCCTGTTATGGCAGGGTGTGGTTCTTCTGTAGTTGAAAAGACTCATCCCTCCATTGTATTTACAGGAAAAGAAAAATCAATCTTTGGAGCGTGTCCTCATCCTAACCCAGTTGCTGCGCACACAGATAAGAATGAAATCCAAACTCCCCTCCCCGAGGCTTCATCTAATTGACTGTAAACCTCTAGATCTGCCATGTACTTTTAACACTGAGATATTACTTCTAGTTTGGGAAGAGAATCCTCAAGGAAGCAAAATCTTTATAAAATCATGAATAAATTTAGACCGAATTATTATAACAGATTTTAAATAAGGCATCTGAAATAGGTAATAGTAGAAATCTATTTAGGTCCTAGGCACTACTGAAAGCCACTAAGTTAAAAACCAAATCAAAACCATACAGTAAGTTTTATTCTAACTCTAAGCAATCCTTATTAGGAATATGGAAAGCCATATCATCTCCAGAACTGCTCCTCTCTCTCAGCTTTGACACAGGACTCATGCCCAAACCTTTCCGTTCTTGACTTTTCCTTGGCTTCCTGCTGTAGATGTAGAGGAAGAGACTCGAGAGCTTCCCAGCAGAGGGGAGGGGGCAAGGAACATGCACTGGGGCCAAGCTGCAAGGGGGTATTAAAGCTGCAGCCCAGGTTCATCCTCTGGCAAAGGGAGATGCCTAATGAGTAAACTGGATGTACAAGAGCTTTGGGGGAGTGAAGCACTTCCCCCGGTCCGAGCCCCCAAGAATTTTTTTCCATTTTTTAGTGCTAACCATAATTGACAAACTGGTCCCAGTTTGTCCATGGACTATACCTCCAAAACTCCTTTCTCCAGCTCCACCAGACTCTGTCCTCCTCACGTGTCACCCCAGATGACCCAAAAGGGAGGAATCACATTCTTTGTGCCAGTGGGGGCAAGGAGCAGCGGAGGACTCCTCCACAGGGGACAGGGATTTTTGCCATGTCCCCCGCAATGCAGGCTTGGCTGAAGTGTTGGTGCACACCAAGAGACCCAGGTGACTCAGCAGCCACAGTGCCAGGCTGCGTCCCTCAGATTTGAACAGGCAGCTTGATTTCCGGACTCCCATGTGACTTGCCCCACAGAAAAACTCTTCTGTCATGAGGACCCAAATTCCACAGACTTAGAGAGAAACAGAATCCAGATAAATATGGAAAGAGCAGTATGATTCTTACTCTACTGAAGCTGTAAGAATATAATTCTCCTGGTCTGTCATACAGCCACCACAGCTGTTACAGGGGGTAACAGAGCTCCTTGTTGACAAATTTTCCTGTCTTTAGGCTTGTTATTTTAGGGTACTAAAAATAGTTTCAATACTAAAGATAATTTTGAAAGTGTTCTTAGCTTATTCTTAATACTTAAAAAGTTATTTGAGTACATTTATTATTTTTTAAAAGATGGGGAAATGAAAGAGAGTGATAGATACAGTTCAGGTATTTTTCTCAAAATAGTGGAAGAATAATGAGGAACGCTCTTAAATGGACTATGTAGTGGTCAACACAGCTATGGAATACAGCACATAGATATGACCATTTTTGACCGGCTATTTTGGGGGGGTGGGTGGGAAAAAAAGTTGTATCATGATTTTCCTCCTTTTTTTTTTTTTAATTAAAATGGTGCCTTTTTTGTATGCTTCCCCTCCTTTTTCCTTTCCAAAATGAATGATTTTGATCAAAAGATGCTTTTCCCATGAAAAAAATTCCTTTGGTCAAAAAGGCATTTTTGCTTTTGTTGAAAAAATGGTTCACAAACAGCCACAGAATAGCTCCAGTCAAGAATTTGGTTTCACTCTTACAGTTAATGCTACCGCATTATTTCCCCTCACACGTAGTGCCATTAACAGCATGGTTATTGATACGGAACATATAGTTTCATACTGTTTCATAGAGCAGCATTCCTTACCAGAATGTCACTACCCAGAATATTAAAAATTAAGGCAAGATAAGGTAGAAATAGCCAGGTAAATGCTACAGAGCCAGAGAACAAAGCTGGGAGAACTTTTTTTCCTGAGGCATTCTATAGATGGAGGACAGGCAACGTGCTTGGCAGAAAAGAAGTGGTCGCATTTTTTAAAGTGTGGGAGGAAGCTTACGTGAAGGTACACAGCCAAAAAGGGGATGAGAAGATGGAGTTGTCCTGGGGAACAAACACGCCTGAAAGCTTTTAGCAGCACTGCCTGACTTGCAAAGTCAGCAGCCCACTGTACAGCCCATCTATAGTGCATTTAATAGTACTGGTGTATACATTAGTGACAGCCCCCGGAATACAACCCTTTTTCTGCTCTGCTATCATGTTAAGCCACCGGATGGACATGTTTGCATAAAAACAGTACAATACAGCATTCAAAACAAGCAGTATTTACCCAGAACTGTCAGCTTTCTATCTCCCACAGCCATTTTGCTTCCTCACATATACATATATTTCCATCATTTTCAAAATGCATATTATTAAGCTGACTGTTATGGCTCCTCTGGAGTGGTTACTGTCTATTATGTAAACATATCACTGCTATAATTTATAACACTCCTGTTATTTACCCAATAGAATGTGTGACTGTTCCAAGTGAGCCATTACCGTCTGCCACGTAAAGTAAATCCATCTTCAGCTGCTTTTGTAAGCATGAGTTATCACGACACTTAACATTTCAATAGTGCCATACACGTTGCAAGATCTCAGTGCGCCTTATAAACATTAATGAATGAATTTAGATTTAAAAGCAGTCCCAAGTAGCAAGAATTAGAACTAAGCCAATAATTCACAACCAGGTCCCAATACAGGAAGAGGCTTAATCGTGGGTACAGGCTTCAACGCAGCTGCTTACGTGTTGGAAGTTTCACACGTGCCCAAGTTCCCAGGTGACTACAAATCTGCCGGGTATTCGTTTTTCATCTCTTTCTGTTTGCAGACCATGATCAGCTTTCAATCTTAACACAGGAGGTCTCCCTGCAAACCAGTCTTAATTCTGTAAGACATTTGGTTTGAATTTCATGCGTGCACACATCCCACCCCCCCCCCGCAACCACACAGTGAGTTCATTCTTTTCAGGTTCCTTGTGTTTTGTGCTAACTCTTCCCAGAAGAGCGTTTCATCAGTTAGTCACCCCACTGCACGGTGTTCTTAGAAGTGCTGGGGGGGTGCAGGTGGTGAGGTCAAGCAGAGCTTTCCTCATCTGGACAGCAAGGACACAGCTCTGCAATCGGGCATTTCTGCTTGCTGCAGGTTTGGAATCTTGAAAGCTGTTACAGCGAGAGGTGCTGCACGTGTCCAGACCACAATGTTAAAAACAAACCCATATGTGTCCACTGCAGGACAGTGTGAGAACAGGGACATGGTAGGGAATAGTAAACAAAAATCACCTCTGGTTACTGATATTTTTCAGATGAAATCCAAGCTTTTGGGTTTCTTAGATATGCCATGGCCAAACGGTATTGCCCGAACTTTTCTTATGACAGCTCATCTAGGAATAGGGAAATGGGAATGAAATTTCATATTAACTTCATTAGGAATATAAATACAAAAAGTCAGATTGTCCTCTGAATTACACTGGCTGCTGAAACACTACAAGCAATGGAGTTACAGCAGCACAAATAAGAAGAAAATAATATATTTTTGTTTGATATAACTAAAAAGTCCAAAACTCTTGATAAAAGCTCTTAATAAATACAGTCCCCATAATAAATAGTAGAAAATTCATTTAAAAGGGCTCATAAGAGACATCATTTTTTTTAGGATACTGTTGATGCATATCTATGCATGCTCCTGTAACTGTGAGCAGAGGTAGTATGACCTATGCCTGATAGCATTTCTCCACGAGAGAAGGCACTGTGAAGTCAGTCAAGTTTTTGCACTTTAAGAAAGGGAAGAAGTAATTAAGCTCTAAAAACTATCCAGGTTGCTAGTGATAAGTTATACTGGATTATATTTTGTTCTGAGAAACTGTTTCTAAACTGCATCAAAAACATGTAAATGTTCTCTAGAGCATATATGCTGTGCAACTACTCTAAGTAGCAGACACTGTATAAGCCTACTTTTGATCACAGACAAATTTTAGAACTGAAACTCTGGTACCAAAAGTGTTTTCAGGAGCAAATTCTTGGACAATTTGTTGCACAGATATCAGACAATTTACAAATTCCAAAGAGGCCAGACCACTGAAAGTCTCCATCAACAACATTTCAGGTTCATATGCATATATACTTGCCTTCTTAGATGGTATGTGTAAGCCAGGTTGCACGTATACAGTGCATCAAGTCAAGACTGGTTGGAGAATTGACAGATGTGCTAGAACAGCGCGTCTTGCAATAACTTGACATTCTGTGGGCAGGGAAACCAACTGCAGGGGAAAGCAATGCGTAGCAGGAAAACGACTCACAAGAAGGTTATGGTTAACCTCCCCCCACTACTTTATCATGTCCTCTTCTGTTATTTACTGCTGCTCATTGCTTCCCATTCACCCTGCAATGATACGGGGAAATGCAACGTCTGGAAAATTGGTGGAAGTCACTCCCTTAGCACTTAATGAACCTGGTTCTTGTCTGGCAGCTGGTTGACCTTGCTGCACCTCCATTTAAATCCATGGAGCTCCGTTTTGATTAACACTTGCATAACTAAGGTGAGCGTAATTTCCATAGACTCTCACACCTGATATTTAATTTTCTGCAGTGACAGAGCAGAGACTTCCATGTAAGTAGCACTCCTTGCATTAAAAGCTGAATTCTGGGCTCTGTGAAGCTGATGACAAAATGCTCAGCGCCGCTGATTTTTTTCTCGTTTTTCAAGGATATCTAAGCAATTTAGAATGGACAAGTGCACAGTCTTACAGTACAGAGAGACACTGACGTGACAGATGAAGATGAATGATACACTCATAAAAATAGAGAACTTTGAATATCCCTTCTTCTGTAGATTTAATTTAAGTCAGATCCTTCAATATTGTATGGATGTGGTTTATATTAAAGAGTTTGAGAACAATCCCTAAGCAGTGAATTGAACACTTTATCATTCAAAAACGTAATACAAAAGTGAGTTAAAAAATACAAGATATGAAAGAGCTGGGAAAAAAATTAATGGTCATGCTCTCATAGCTCCTAATGATAAATGATGTCTCACATGTAGATTGAAAATTGCTTGCCTTTTGCTTATGATGAGCTTTTCCATTTCAGATTACTGAAATAGAAAAAGAGGACTTGAAATATTTCTAATTACAGGGAAATTCTGAACTGGAAAATATATCTCATTTCTTTACATGCCTCTTATTCGTTTTTGGAGAGATACGTAAAGTGCCAATTTGAAATCCAGCAGACGTGGATGGATTCCAGCTCCCTGCAGATGCAGCTGGGCCCTGTGTATTAGCAAACATGGTTATTTGAAACGTAAATGCATAGGCCCTTTGTACCATTTCTTTGAGTACAGCAAAAGACGTAAGAAAGGTTTACATTTGATCTTTCAGCATGTGGGACTAGGCGAAGGAGCCTCCCCCATCAGCACAGGTTGTGGGAATGACCCTATTCCAGCTCTTCTCTCAGCTCCCACTGTAATGGCACTCCTCAAAAATGGGAACAAAAGACACAGGCAGAGTAGGGAATGCTAAAACTGTATTTTCTTTCTCACGGCCCATTAACAAAACATACTTTAGAGAGGTCTCAATTTACAGTGGGAGCCAGGCAGACCTAAGAGCACAAAAATACAGGAAAATCAGAGGTGGTTTAAAATCTCTCTCCCTTTCCCCAGTCTCTACTAACCACAGTGACTGAAATCAAAGAGCACAGTTTATGCCACTGCCAGCAAAGATTCTGCAGTTAGAAAATCTGAACTTTTTCATTAGTAGTAGTTTAATCAGTTGACTTCCAAGGGTCCCTTCCCAATTAAATGTTTCTGTGATGATTATGTAACAATAGATCTACCAGTGAAAAGAATCAAGTGACATCAGCTTTTTGGAGCTTTTAATCCATCTTCTATTTAGGAAACAAACTTCATGCATTTCAGGAAGTAAAGGTTAAAGGAGAAGGCGCAGATCAGAATAACTTTCAAATGACCAGCTTCCAGAAAACTGACCTCGTCTTACATGTGTTCCCATAATAGTGAAGAGATTTACAGAGTCTATTTTCCTTCCTTTTGCAATCGTAAAACTACAAACTTCACACTAAGGCAGCCCTGAGTGATGCCTTCCTATTTCATTCTTTCCCAAATGCCTTTCAGGCCACACAGCAGTTTAACTGCTTCTTTTAGCCACACAGTTTTGCAGCCTTGCTTCCCAGCACTACTCCCCTCTTCAGAAACAGATCGTGTTTCTGGATGAGAAATTTCAAGGGCACGTCACATAGACTGATGATATCTCATTGTGCTTTCCATACCTGTTTTGGGCACCATCAGATTTGCCTCTCAACCACATGTAACTGGCTTTTGACATCCTCCGGAAAAGGCTATGGTTAGCATTATTTCCATTCAAATTCAGGGATTTAAGTGAGGGCCCGGAATGAGGAACACGTTCATCACCTGTCTTCAGTGAATGGCCTTCTGGAAGTCCTTAACCACCTTTGCAGAACCTTAGTTAGGTGCGAAGTGTCAGACAGTAAAGAAGCTGCAAGTTTACACTTGATTATCCATCTGAAGAAAATGCAACGGAGCTAATAATTCCATGTGACTACGCAGATGCTGGCAACTAGTTTACTTGCATGTGTCATGGCATCAGAGCGCTTGAAATTTAACAAGACTAGTATTGAGCGTGTCAGGGGATAACATTTTTCTTCCATTTCTGTTGCTGCACAACTACTGGATGCAACAAACATTAATGTTTATTTACCAGAATTTGGATTTCCTATTCTTACTAATCATACTTTGCCAGCTTAAGGTGCAATTGTTTCTACTGAACCACGCACATATTAGCCTACTGGACTTGCTCACTTAAGCACACTACTGCATTTTTCTGCCAAGACATTGCCCTCATCAGTATACATGGAATCAACACGCTTTGGATTTGGTGCCTGTAGTCTTGGCTTGAAAGTGTAGGTTGAGCTTCTATCAGCTCCGTCTGTTTTCACATCAAATCCATTAGAGTGGATAGAGTGGCATGAGGTAATCACTGAAGATGAGATTTGGCCCAGAACTGATAAATGGTCCATTCATTCTATCAAGCTGCATAATATTTTTATGACTGTTTCCTTTTTGGCCAAATGGACATGACTAAGAAGAAGTGGCTTTCTGGCAAAATGTAAAGTAAAGGCCAAAGTCTAATGACTTCATATTTGTAGAAGTGGTAACTTTATTCTTGAAAGTGTCAATTTAATTATTGCAGTTACAGTCTTTTCTAAGGAAAAGAGAATGACAAAGGTGGAGTAGAATAACCAATGAGAAATGACACCTTTATTTTGGGGAAAAACATCTGTTTCAAAATACCCAGATTAAGGTTTACCCAGAAATTACTTCTGTGGGTTTTGAGGCTCCTAGAAAGTGGTTAGATGCCTATGAGATGCAGAGGAGGCACTACTATCAGTACTGAAATGAGTCACTCCCCAGTTCTGACAAAGGAAAGGGTCTTTTGATGGGATCTGCAAGACTGCATTTTTCTCCAATAAAGGTTGTTACTGCATATCGACTAGTAACATTTTTGCAGAGACCTGTGGCTAGGTGGCAATGTGATCCGCGTTGGAGAGAGTGTCCCACAGAGGGACTCGATATAGGGGGTCTCCATACAGTCTGAAGAGCCACTGCTCCCCAGCTCACTTTAGGATCAGGCCACACCATGGTAAATATTTCAGGGAACTTAAAGACACATACCACCACCACCCCACCCCACCCCAAAGTGGACTGTTCTGGTCATATTTCCCTGGCATTGACAAAGAAGTTTATCTCATGTCATTTTCTTTATAAACTAGAACTGTAAATAAGGGGCTGGTTCTGCAAAACACAAGCCTCCCTGTGCCCCACTGGTTCTGACAGCATGGAAAATGCTCACGGTCTTCTAGGCTTTAAATCAAACATAAATTGCTCCAGCCATATCAGCTTTACCACTAGGATCCCCAGGATTAAACTATCCAAACCTCCTTGTGAAACAACGATCCCCACTTTCCCCTCTTTATCAAAGCTACCACAAACACGGGATTGTATAGCCACTGAGTCTGGCTCTGCTTTACAGCACGTCTCCTAGAACGCCGCTTTGGCTGTATAAAGTGTTGATTACTGCACCTCTAGGGCCCTGTGCAATACTGGGATAAATGCTTTGCATTTTATTTCTGCCAAATGTAGAGAACTCTTTACGGATTGTACAATATCACTGGAGCTCTTTTTTTTTTTTTCCTTCTCTTTTTTTAGTTTTTTAAAAATTATTTTTAAAGAGAGGCATCATCCCGCAGGGATCCTTCCAACTGATTCTATATCCACTTATTTTCTTTTAGTGCTTCTGAGAAAAACAGATCAATTCATAGGAAGAGGGGATGGGGGAAAATCTAGGGTTTCACTTTGGGAAAGGGGGTTCATCTCCCCTAACTTAAGCTATCTCGAAGAAAGGCAATTCAAGACAGTCACACAGGACTATTCATCCTCTTAGAAGAGAGGTAGGTTGAATTACTCTCAGGAGCTTCCCTGCCTCTGTTCTCTATCTCCAAACAGAATTAAGATACTTCATGAGATTAAGGGGCAAGCCTTAAGATGGCTGAAGTTCAAACATCATTAATACGACACATATACTGAAGCCCACTTCTTGCATGAGAGAAAAATAAATAAAGTCCAGTGAGTAAATGACAGGCTCTATTTTCCTTTTAACGCATGATACAGTTTCAAGCAGCTTTTTATACCCACTGTTTCTAAGCTGGGATTGAAATGATGAATTCTTGCTTCCTTGCTTGCCTAATAGATTTTGCTCTTATTTACAAACTGAGTAGTCTCGTGCTTGGTCCTAATATTTTGTAAACATAAAGGCACTATGATGGATATGAATAGACAGCAGAGAACCAGCCTTCAGGCTGGAAGGAAAACGAAGCTCTGTAGGGCTGAGGGAATATGGCCTGGCAACTGAAACAAAGCGAAAGAGAGGAAGGCAATCTTAAAGATGCCTGCTGATAAATACTTTTGTGACCCTGTTAAGTGATCATATTCACTCTGGAGTCAGACTTGCGCAAGTAAAAATCTAGGAAAAATGCCAAACAAAATTATTTCAGTTTGGGGAACTGTTTCTCATGCAGAATACTAAAAATTTAAACTACCCCTCCCCAGCTTTCTGTAAAAACTCCATAGAAAATAGAAAGCATTACTATACAACAGTAGTGGCGTTTTCGCAGCCATGATGGCTAAGTAATATTAGTTGGCATGAGCCTGCCTGCTGCTTCTCCCTCAGACCAGAAGAAAAGTTTGCATGCGTGAAGACTTGTCTCTGTTCTCCAAGTGTTTCAGCTGTTCTAATGCAAACTATGGCCTCTCCCTTCAAGCTTGGAGTTGCTTCAAAGAGAACATGCAGACACCTTTAGTGTCAGAGGTTATTGAACAAGACCAGGATCAATGCTTTCCTGCAACAAAGGCCTCGCAAGAATTGAATGCATGTTTCAATCTACCAAGCAAAAAGGCAGGAGCAGTGCTGAGGGAACACAACAGCAAGCACGGAATGTGAAGAGGACTTTGGGAATAACACCCGACACCTGCAGCCTCGCTAGCAGACAGATATTCAGCTCTCTGCAAAAAATGACTCATACTAATTTGAAAGTGTTGAGGAAAAGCTTTGGCAGCAGAGTGAAAAAGGCAGCTTTCCTTCCATGGAACCAAAAGGTTGTTCTTTAGAAAACAGCATATTCGATGTCGTTCATTTTAATCTCACCAGCAACATTTTCCAAGATCGAGAAAGGAAAGAAACTGTGGGTGATTGGCTAATCAGTGTGACCCTGCTAACAAGCACTATTGAAGAGCTCACTGATAAACAGATAATTTCAGATTTGTTAAAAAGCTCTAATTATTTCAAGTAATTTATGGAAGGAAAAGGTGACAACGGGATGATAAAGAGGGGGTGACAGAGATGAGATTTCAAAAATGCTCTGCTTTTTCCCAAAATTCTTTTCTGTAATTTCTGAGGGCTATTTCTTAATAGAAGTAACAGTTGAAAAACCCCAATGTGCGAACAGCACATGTGGGCAAGGTTTGGCAGTACAGATGACTGCATCCAAAACTCGCACCTCTTATGATTTGCAGGCAAGTCTGCATCCCTACATTCACTACAGCTAGAGCTTATTGTGACTTTGGCTGTCAAAGCATTAGCACTCTGCTGTTCCCGGATAAAAATAAAATGACATCACAGAAAACGGACACTTCACATTGCCTCCAGCTATTCTACCCAGCTTCCATCGTTCCTAAGGCTGCAATGCTCTGGCCTCTAGCAAGGATATTCCTGAGAACACCACATTAAAAGTTAACATTTCTTCTCTGTAGGAAATTCTAGACTCTTTTCTTCCTTTCTTTTGGAATTAAAAAAAAAGTAAAAATTTCATGAGTTCCCCATGAAAGTTAGAAGTCCCCAAATATTTTGTTTCCAAATAGCTAAAATGACTGATTTTTCAAAAACATTGAAGAAACTGAAAATTGAGACAATGACAGACTCTTGCTTAATGCTCATATCCTAGGAGTAACAACAGGGAGTCAGAAACGGCAAAGCCCTGAGAGTCCATGGGTGAGGCAGCAGATTGGGAGTGCAGGAACGAGCGTTCCAGCTCATTGGCAAAGGTGTCCAGAGTTGGGTTTTTACACTGAGCAGGCTTTTTAGCTGGCTTAAGTCCTGCTTTCCACATGAGCCATCATCAAAAACCAGAAAACAACGTCTCAGCCTTTCTTTCTCCCAAATATGGAAGGAAGATTGTTCTGGGCAGAATGAAATGTTGGAGTTCGAGAATTTGTGATGGTGTCTGGTTTTGGGTTTGTTGGGGTTTTTTTTAAACTTTAAATTTAGGTCAATTTAAGAAATAAATGTGTTGACTCTCTTTTTCACTCAAAGTATCTGTAAATTACTTGTATGGATATAAACAGCTATTTTTTTTCAGAACAAAAAAGCAGTTTATATCTGGAAAATTTCAACAGTGTCTCTCATGTCTACATGAGAGAGGCCCCTAACATGAGCTCTCAGCTGCACAACAGCGGGCCAAACTCCAAGTGGACCAAAGGCTCCTTGGGCTTCTGGCCTCCAAATGCCTGTGAGAGTTCCTGGAAGCTATAAAAACCCATAGAAGTCCTATGGTGCTGAAGAAGTGACTGTTGCTGGGGCCTACAACCTCCTGCCAGGCAAACAAGTATGAAATGATGAAAATCTCCTTACGGTTCTCTGTCAGTTTGCTAAAACTGACAGTGCTGCAAATAATTCCAGATGTGATGAGTCACCATTTTCTGACCAAAAAAAAATGGTTTGACTGGAGAACATCCAATCCACTCTATTCTTGGGGTGGCTAGAAATTCGGTCGTACTAGATTTCCTCTTGTTCTCTGACCTATGACAAAACACGGCCACAGCTAATGGAGCCCAGGGCAGTGTGCTTCAGTTGGTCAGGTTTCCAAGCACACTTCCCACGAGTATCTGATTTCAAGGAGTACCACTAGTTTCAAGCTAAAAGCACCTTCAGCACTGCCACAGAAACGTGCCAGCCCTTTCACTGTGACTGCTAAAACACTGTGCCCTCAGATACAGAGTTAAAGAGCAGACATAACAGAAAGACCATTTTATATTAAGAGAACTCATCCAAGTACAGTTTACTTTTCAGAATTTTTTTTTAAACATCCCTAATTTGTTCTACAATTGAATTTTGGCAGATGGAGAGGTATGTATCAGAGTCTTACAGTAAACTGGAAGAACGTTAACAATCTCCTGAAAATCAGGTATGTCCCAAAATGTGAGTCCAACTAGCCTCGCTACAAGCAACAGTGTTTTCTACCCTTGTTAGTAAGGTAAGAAGCACACAGTCACATGAGGCTAGGTAAGTGCTGTGCTTATCTGTCCATCCAGTTCCCAATAATGTGCTCAGCCAAGCACGGCAGAGTGAGGGCAGTCTCAGAGATATTAAGCTCCTAGCAGTTCCACAAAGGCCAGGTAGAGTCAGGCTACCAGTGTCTCCCATGAGGGAAAAAGGCGCAGTGCTTATTAGATACCAGAAAGTCTGCAGTATCAAAAGCCCCTCTAAATGCCCCCGCTGTTGGTAACGCTTGAGCAAGACCTTGCATCTTAGGCTGTGAAGTCAATCACCAAAGAAATTCGTAGGAAAGTAAGTTTCCTTCCCTTTGATGCTTATAGAAAAAGTGGATTTTTCTAATAGAAGAAAGCAAGACAATATTATTAGGAGATTTAAATTTTTTCCCAACTTTTAGCAGGCCAGTCTTGGTCATTTGCTGCTTCTTCGTTACTATGAGGATTAATGCAATTAGGAGTTTGCCAGTTTTGGATATTTACAGACTTTGAGTCAATTTGGCTGTGATAGTTTGTGTGAGACAAGGTGAAAACAGCTCACATAGGCAAAAACTCAGCTATCTTTTAACAACTCTATCAGTCTGTCTTACAAGATATCTAACACCTCCATACAGAGAATGCTTCATCAGTCATTACACAGGCATAGCTTGCAGTCATTTTGAAGGAAACTTTGCAAAAAAAATAGATGGCAGAATAACGATAGGAGTTTGTATGAACAACAATACTGTCACCTGTGTTGACTCTGGTTTTGGTAAAATAAAAAATTTTATGAAAAATTAACATTTTGTCATTTTTTGAAAGACTGTTGGCACAAAGTTCCCTCCATATTTTAGATGAAGTGACAGACATACTCATACATTGCACAAAGGAGAAATGGAAAGCTGGAATCTCCTGCGGCAAGAAGAGGCCCAGAGCAAATAATGAAAAGACCATTATGATTTTAATAGTTTTATCTAATTTGGAGAGCAGAATGTTTGAATCGCTAAACGTTAAGAAACAAAACAAGCCATTCCAAGATCCTTAAGCGAATTATTGACATATAGTGTAAAATCTGCAAGAACTCAGCAGCAGTGTAAATTTGCATTTCCATAGTCATCCCTGCTGAGATGATCTCAGATGAAACAGTGGGATCCACATATGTAATTTGGTGCAGGAACTATTCAAGCCTGCTCTAGTGAAATGTATAGTATATTCAATTATTTTTATGCATCCTTATTTGCCAAATGCTGATGTTCCTTAAAAAAAAATTCTAACCAATTTAGCTTCATTCCTGTCAGGAAATTAGTATGAAATGACAACCGGACTTTTTTTAAGAAGTGCTGTCTTGACTGTTCTGATGTGCTTAGCAGGATGATGCAGTGCAGCAGATGTTGTAAGGGCCAAAGCAAAGAGAAAAAAAGTAACAAAATGGGCACCTTGACCTTATGCTATTGTTTTAATCCATCCTTGTTTAGCAGAACTAAACACCTGCCTTGCTGACTCAAGGGCCAATGGTATTCCACTGTGTATCTAGTACTTGCTACACAACTCCCTTAAAATGTGCCTTTGAATTACTCACTTTACAACATACTTGACAGTGAAATACTAATTCTGTCACTGGGGCACTGAAGTATACAAGTTTCCCCTTTTTGTGGTTTTCATCTATGAGTGGGCCCACTGCTTTGGCCAAGGGGTCCAGAGTAGCCACACTTAGCATCAGCCGGTCAATTCCACACCGCACACCACTTAATGCAAACCCTGGCTCCACAGCTGTCCCGTACACCTTTGCTTTTCCTCTGTCAAAGACATTTCTAGCACATGGCTCATGCCATGCACAGTATTTGTCTGCTCTGTGCTCTACATGGCAGTTTCCCTCCTTGGACCTTAATACAGATCACGTTTAGTTTCAATGCTGTTTTTAAACTCCTCTAGATGAAACCATTCCACATCCTTGTAGATGACCAACACCACAGTCATGAACTCTCCTATCTCGTCTAGCATAGCTTGAGGAACATTGGTATAAAAATCCCATCTCTGCTCCACGTTCCTTGCGGTCCATCTTTTGGGTTGAGATACCTTAGAAACCTTTTAAAGGTTCTCTAAGCATTAATCTCTCTATGCTACATATGGCAATATGATTGCACATTCTGGAATGGCAGTGGATGACCAGACTAGTTAGAGGACCAGTACCAGAGGACCGTTCTGCCTAGTGGAACAATCACTGTTCAAACCCTACGTAGCTGCTAATTTTGTCCAAAAGGAGACCTAGTTACTCCATTCCAGGTGAAATCTCAGGACTGGTCTAGCAAGCAGACAGCGCATACAATCAGGCAAACAGTATGCTGAAACATAGCCAGGAGTCAGTCACACTAGTAAGCACAGTGGAATAAAAGAAGATCAAGCAGTTGGTACTGAGGATCCTGTGCAAGTCATTTTGTGTGTTTACTTCAGACATGAGTTAGCCCGATTCCCTAGACTGAATGTTCCCACATTTTGAGGTGGCTCCTTCTAGGTGAGGTGTCCCACAAGCTCAGCTAGGCCCGGTAAGCTGGCACAAGCCAGACACCACCAGAAAAGACCTAAATATTGCAGCATTTACTGCCTTTTGTTTGCATATGGCAATAAGGGATTTGTGGCAGGTCACCAGATATAGGTCTATGGCAAAGCTGCTCATCAAATTCAAATTTCAGTCTAACCACCGGATTATCCTTTCACCTAGAGAAGGGGTCTTAAAGCTTTATCAGTGTGTAGGTGGCAAATGAAACAAGGGGTTATCTACACACAGAGCAAAGTTAGAAAATACGGTTAGCAATGACATTTTAAGCCCTTCTGTGAAATGATCCATTACTAAATATACCTTTTCTTTTACATACCATATCTGAAAGGGGGATTATGATAAAAATGTCATTTTTAATTGTATTTTCTGTCCTTGACTTTGTAACATTTAGAATAAACTCCAACTCTTTTCCAAAAAAAAAAAAAAAAAAAAAAAAAAAAAGAGACACTGTACTCTTCCCAGGTATATAACATAAAATGAATTATTTACAACTCCAGGAAAGAGATTTCTTTTTAATTAGTGATATAATTAGTGAATCCTTAGTGTCTGTTTTTACAAATGGTTAGTACTTTGTAAATTCTTAGAAAACTGATTTTTTACACGATGATTTGAATGGTAGCCATGTAAACCTGAGCAAAAATGAGCTGTTTTACAAGACAGACAGGAAGGCAATAGGAAAACATATACAAACTTTGCCATTACTTCATTTAGAATTCGTTTCATACGGTCCCACATGGAGTTTAGAACTCAAATAAAAAGCTGTTATGAAGACAGGCTGAGAGAGTTAGGGTTGTTCAGCCTGGAGAAGAGAAGGCTCCAGGGACACCTTATAGCAGCCTTCCAGTACCTAAAGGGGCCTACAGGAAAGCTGGAGAGGGACTGATTACAAGGGCATGTAGTGACAGGACAAGGGGTAATGGCTTTAAACTGCAAGAAGGTAGATTTAGGTTAGATACAAGGAAAAAATTCTTTACTGTGAGGATGGTGAGGCACTGGAACAGGTTGCCCAGAGAGGTTGTGGATGCCCCATCCCTGGAGGTGTTCAAGGTCAGGTTGGATGGGGCTTTGGGCAACATGGTCTAGTGGAGGGTGTCCCTGCCCACAGCAGGGGGGTTGAAACTAGATGATCTTTGAGATGCCTTCCAACCCAAACCACTCTATGATTCTATGATACTACTTTTACCAATGCACACATGAACCACAGAGAGCATGAACAGGAAGAGATGTGTGTCGTGCAGCAGAAAGTGTGAACAGAATGTAAATTCCAGTAAAGCTTTTTAAAGGAAATGTGTCACTTTCTGCCATTCAAGTATGTTTATTTTCACTCTAGGAAATTTACAGCTGATGTAATTTTATCAGATTTTTTTTTTTTTTTACTAACCTGAAAACCAGAATCCCTAATTTCAGCACTAATTTTACTGTAATGGAACAGAATTAGACACAAAGACCAGAATATTTTTATCTTCTGACGTAAGGACAGAAACTGCAGCTGTTACAAAGGTACTAAACCTTCTGCATCTCTAATCAATGGCAATGGTGTAAGAGGTTAAGAACTCAAAAACTGAAGCAACCATCAGTTGCATTTGGACTGCTTATATGAGAATGGGATTCTGTTGTGTCCATTTGCATTCTGGACTTTTGGATTAAGAAAATTTTAGGGCAGACTCCTGATCTCCTTGAAGTCACGGTACAGCTGCATGGACCCATCCCGTACCAGAACTGCCAGCACAGTACGGTCTGGTAGCACCAGATTATATATTAGAGAGTAAAAGCAGGGAAGGGAGCTATAGTCATGACTTGTGCACCTAAATACATCACAAGTTAGGAACTTTTGCAAATATCCTTCATAATAATTTATAATGTGCAAAGTAATCAAAAAAATTCCTTTAGCACTGAGACTGGTTTGAGAGGGAATCAGCAATCTTGTAAAGTTTTTTATATTGAGACCTATGATTTTGTTTGGATTTGCTGAAAAAGCCTGACTGAAAATATCACCAAGGTTACTGACACTGTCTTCCCTCCTTTGCCAGTGGCAGGAAGTCCAGGGCAATGAAGCATTTTAAATTTCAGATCTTAACATTTGCATGAACAGGGACTATGCCAAGACATTGGGGAAAAAACAGTTTGTGTAACAGCAAAAGTAGTCTTTAAGGCAAAGCAGTGACTATTATATATCTCAAGTTAACCATTTCAAGACACACAACTATCTCCTCCAAGCACAGAGTGGCTGTCTTTGTTTTGCGCCATCCTAAATGTCTAAAGAACAGGCACAGCAAAGCAAGCGAGGCCTGCAACAAAGAACCAGAAGGAAAAAGGTTTGCAGGAAAGGGAGGAAGAAACAAATTGACAAGTATCTGATAATTCAGACTCCTAAGTCTTGAGGATGTATCAAATTATCAGGTTTTTTTCCATGTACCAGACATAGACAGATGTTTGAAGCCACCCTCCAAGTTAGCAGGACCTTTACTATGCATTTCCAGAGGATAAGGAACTCAGAACATCATCACATTAATTCTTCTGGTTCTTTAGATGCAAACTTCTGTTTTGATGTCTTTGCATTGAATTTCTAGGCAAATTCTGTTCCAAGTCCAGACAGTATTGTCAAAGTAGTTCAAAAGCAATATTGCTACACTAAGTTTATATGGTTATAAAATTTCCAGATGGAGCTAACAGCCCAATCTACTGATTCCAAACAGGACACAAAACAGCTTTTATTTGTATCATTATTGTTAATAGTGGCTTGGGAATCTGGAGAGATGGGGATCTATTCATAATTTTATGTGGTGTCAAATATTATTAAGGAAATACTAATGCTTGCTGCTTTGCACCTGCAGAAGTCTCTATTTTGAAAAAAAATTTTTTTTTCCTCTGTCCTTTTACCAGCCAAAATGTTCATTGGTAAATTTACCATTTATGTGACCGTAAAATCAGACTCAGGATCCAATTCATAAATTCCTTTGAGGTAGGTGAATACTTCTTCCATTACACAGAAAAGGTAATGAGTTGTGTAAGCTGAGCAATTTTCCCTTAAAGGCACATCATTAGAACTTGAGAATTCTTGTATTTCATTTTGTTCTCTACCACATTGTATTTCAAACTGGAATTCTTTGAGTATTTACACTAGGTCACGTGCAGATAATATGACAATTTTAGGGTGATTTTTAAATTTTTTTTCTTGATTTTTTTCCTGTCACAATTCATAAACTGAGTGGCTTTTATAGCTTTCTAATAAGGAAGGCCAAGCAATTGCTTGATGGCTAGAAATAAAATACAAATCAAAAATTCAATTTCAATTGATGTTGAAATTTCTCAAATTGTCTTCAGTGTGTCAAATTTCTTTCGAAACATATGTGCAGCTGCCTTTTTCCTTCCCCTCCCCATCTCAGTCTATTTTTCTCCTTTCAGATTTTTGGAATTTATGTGACAGGGAGAGAAAAGAACACATGGATGCTTAAGGTCATCTCCATAATTTTCAGCATCTCCATCTACTTTGTCCTTGTCTCCTCTACAGAACTGACCAAGAACAACTCACTTGGTTATGACCAACGTGAACAGACACATAATGTTCAAGATCACACTGACTGTCTGTGGTAAAGCCAGTTTTCCTCCCTAGCACAGGACTGAGTCCACCTTATCTACCTACTGACTGCAGAGCCAAGGTAGCTACACAGTTTTGGTAAATCAAAGTGAATAATCAGTTCCTCAAAACTAAATATGTCTTTTCTGTTGAAATATAGGCTTGCTAGGTTCTTCCAGCTAACCTTACCATCTCAGCATCATCAGATGAGACTTTCTGAAGCTGGTCTATATTCATTTCAACACTCTCATTTATTTCCCCCATTCTAGTAACAAGAGCATCTAAAAAACTTTTCCCTTAGCCACTAATTGGAGATTGCTCTTTGCCCTAAGGTGTCTTTGTATTCTCCTCTACTCTTGGCCACAAGAATGCAACTTTGGGTTCCTCGCCATTCACTTGTCTCTTCCATCTGAAAAAAAAATTATCTGTTCCAACATCCCTTTTAAAGATATTTCTGCCCTTTGCTGGCCATCTTATTCCATTTGGAAATGGAGGAATGTGGCAAATAACATTTACATCAGTAAATTGTGCTTTGGATACTCTACAGCTGACTTAGAGTTTTATTTTCTTAATGCTTACAAAGTTTTATCTCTGGAAGCTAAAGGCTATTTGAACATGTTAAGCACTTGGTTATTTCCACTGACAAGATCAATTTGGTACCAAATTAGAAACTGTCTAACCTTCGGTAGTTTGAACAAAATGAGTGTTAAGGAGACAGAGCCTGTATTTGTTGAACTCAAAGTGAAAAAAAATTCCAAATCCCAAGTAACATTCCTGAGCTCACTCATACTCAGATTACCATCAAACATTATGGGTCAGATTTTGAACTTGTTCAACAATGTAAGAGAATCTCAGTAGCCTCTTAGAGAATTTTCCATAATGCAAGATTGATGCTAAACTTGTATGTGAAACCTCAAGCTGCTCCATTAGAAGACTAGCAGAGGAGTGAGGACAAAGAAGCCCTGAAACCTCAACCATTCTGCGTCTCAGGGTTGTTTCTCAACACCAAGTGAAAAATAGCAGCAGTTACTGTGCCCAGTGGGCTGCTCTAACTTCCAGTGCTGGTAACATCACTAGGCTAGGCAAGGAACTTGGTGTCTTCCAAGTCAGAACATCATAAAAAAGCAAAAGCAAAGACAAAAAGTGAATTTTTAATTAACCAGGAATGCTTGCAAAGGCAAGGAGGGGAGGAGAAATCTGCCTTTTGTGGAACATGGCTCTTTGTAACACAAAAGTTTTCTTCAAACATTTCTTCTTATAGGTAATAAAATCTCCTCCCCTCCTCCTTTCAAGAATATTCTGGACAAGAAACTCTAATATTTTTGTGCTCAAGTCAACATTTATAAAAAAGGAATTTTGACCAGCTGTACATACAAGTATAGCTCTGTTCTCAAGAAGTCGAGTGTGATAAGCATCTTACAGTGATATTTAGCCAGTGCACATCCTGTATCTTTCAGCACAATCAAGCAAGCACAACTCATATTTTATCGATATCATTTGGCTGAATGTTTCTGGAGCAATGCTGTAAGAATGTGCCCACATCCTCAGGAGCCCGGGTTGTAACATAATTTGATTTCTGAGAAGGAATGGCTGACACTGATATAAACTGCACCACTGTTCTTGCTGAGAGATTTCTGCAAAGTAGCTTTTCTCATGCATTCTGACTTCACTCTGAATTATTCTTCAGGAAGGGGCCTCATTCGGAGGTGCTGAGAATCCTCAGTTCCTCTGAAAGTCAGTGAGCTAATGAGCTTTTGCACATTGCTACAGGACACTAGTATTTTGAATGCTGCTTCAAGCTATACATCTCTCAGCTGATTGTGATTTCTGCTCTAATTTGGGATTTGGCCAGAACACAACATTCACATCAGTCCTATCTTGACATCAACAGTTACTTATGTTTCTTCATTATTCCAGTTTTACCAGCTGGCCTATTATATTATAACATGTCACAAGGGACTGTATCAATTACATGAGGTTATACTACATCTGTGAGCACAGTGTAAAATGGGGGTTGGATGAATGGGACTTTCTCACAACTGTGGGTAAGCAAAATGGCAGCTTTACCAATATGGGTGCTAAGCAGTTAATTACAAACCTAGAGATCTCCTGATTTATGAATTACTGTTACATGAACAAGTTATGTTACCACAAACCTATACCAGGAAACTATGCAGTTAAACTTCTTGAGCAAGTCGAGGACTCTCTTTGATTATCTATCCAGAGGTACTCTGGAAGCTTAGGCTTAATGTTTGAAGTTGAAAATAAAAAAAAAAATCCTTGAAAGCACTTCAGATACTCTATTGTCAACTGCAGTGAAAAGAAGTCTACTTCTAAATGAGAGCATCCTGATGGGATGAGGGAAAAGTGTTCAACTTCTGTATTGACTTCATATCACTGAAGAAGCTGTCAAATTCTCTAGGCAGATGAATCCTGAGCCAGGATAAAATGACTGTGCCAAAATGTTTCCCTTAAATCATATGGTGGCATATGACAAAAGAAAGACTTCACCAAATCTGAGTTAATTGACACCAGCTGGGAGTTTGCAAAAAAAAAAAAAAATTTAAAAAATCAATGTTGTCCTTGTATTTTACAAATCATGAAGCTGTATTCACATTTTGTGAAGGTGTATTTCATGCAGCAATACTTCTATGCCCATGGATATTATGTAACCATATACATTTGGTGAGAGAAACCAGCACCTGCATCTTCTACGTCTAGGGGTGCAGAAGAAAAATGGTACAACACATGGGACTGTACTGTGGCATTTAGCCTGCTACTATTCAACTACTGCTGTGAAGAGAGCTTTTGAGAAACTAAAACAATAATGTTATTATTGTCACCAAACAATACTGCTCAAAGAATCAGTGCTATATATAAACTCCTAAGAATGTTTTCATCAGGTTGGGAAGCCAAGTCTTTGTGAGGCTGAAAAGAAGTTTTAGTAACTGAACAAGTGTCCATTCTGCGCTGCATTCCCCAAGGGTTAGAAAAATGGCAGAAGGCTACATAGTTTATGGCATATCAGCATTTTTTTCATATGCAGAACTAAAAAAATGAAAATATATCTTTGTTTTATATGGATTTTCTTTAGGCCACAGACTACTGAGCTATTCTTCAAATGTCTTTCACTAACAAAGACTTAACATTTACCAGAGGATCGGGCAAATTCCTCAGGCATTAGAAGCACGGTTGATTAAAAAAGCCTGCATTTAGTAATTAAAACAGTGCAACTAATCCACAACTTGAAATATTTTGGAAGCATATCATAGGGCGAATAATGCAGCTGTCAAGTAAAGAAGAGCTTTTCTCATAAAGGATCACTTCACAATATGAGTATCTCCAGATCCCCTCCAGCTACAGTGCACTTTTGCATAGTTGGAGATTTTTAATATTTCTTAATAGCCAATATAAATCACAAAATTTCATAACAGTGCAGGATATAAGGTTTAACACTTACAGAGAGCAGCAATTTGCTGCATTCTCCAGCTAATGCTTACATGCAAGTGGTTTTGATTCAAGCAATGTAATTAAGATGGGGTTTATATATTGCTGGTCATCCTTCTGTAAAAGCTTTGCCATTCCATGGCAAAGTGGCTTAAAACTTTGGATTATGCAATTAGTCATGGCAGACACATCAGGAGGACTGTGGAACCTCCAAATTATTAGGAATGAGCCTCAAGGTACCAAACACTGTGAACTTAATAGTGGGAAGGCCCCCTTTCCTTTTCTGTCATCTTGCTGATGGACATGATCTGCCTTCCTCACATCTGTACTGCTTTATCAGAACATGCAAGTCTCAGAGAACATTTGTGGCAGCCTCAGTTAGAGCACCTATTTTTCAAGCCTGCACGAAGTCAAGTTTCTTAGGTAGAGTTCCCAGTCAAGAAAGTAATAAGAGAATGTTATTCACAACATATTTTCCCCAAATTTCTGTTATTTCAGTCAATAAATACGTTAATCTCTCTCAGTTATGTTCCTCTCTATCAATTATGGAGGAAACAAGGGCTTGTTTGCTGTAGAGGAAAATAATGATACTCATTCTGTGTCAGGCATTTCAGAAACCATGACTGGAGCCACAATCACCAGGAAAGGCACTTTACTTGTGGCTACCATCAACCATAGCTGTCTCTCGTCATACTCATTCACTCAGTCTTCACCACAGGAAGCCAAACTTGCCACATCGGAGGCACTGAAACCTGAGGAGCAGCCATTACTCCCAACTGCAACAAAAGGGGAATCACAAACGAAGGCAGTTCCTGGCTGTAACACAATGTCTGAGATAGAAATTGCTCAGCAGCACCCTACCAAGCTACCAACAAGTACTACTTTGCCAATTCTTCTCTTCAAGTTGCATCAGTCTTCATAGACCTTCAGTCACAAGAGGAAAAGGACAAGAGGGTCTTAAGGCTTGCATGGAATTCAGTCCAAGATATAAATAACACATAACTAGGTAGCTCGTCTAGGCCTAGCTGGGAGCAGAACAAATTACTGAGTTGTGAACTGGAGAAAGGCTACAGTGCATTTTGAGGGGGATTTTACTTTCAATATCTTTAGGCATTAAGACTAAAGAAACAAAAATATGGGAGATTTCTATTATCTCTGTACTATACATATTTATTAATATACAGCTGACAGGTAGTATCTGCTAGCACCTTCTTATTTAAAGTAATCGCACTGAAACTGATCCATGTAAATTATACAGCCTCTTAACAAAGGACGCATTACTGCTTACCTTTACCTCCTACAAAAACTCTGCAGATATTCCCAAATCACACAAGAATACAAATGCATGTAATCAGATTGGATCACACTAAGATGATTATTTCTGCATTGATTGAATGGCACTGCTAAATCCCTCCAACATTCCTCCAACTCTCCAACAGAGGTGAACACAGTTTCTCTGAGAAATTCTCCCTGCACCCCCAGTTGTCTTCTTGGCACTCAAGATTACAAAAATGGAAATGTAAAATACAGCTGATAGATATACATGGAACTATAACACAGTGGTTATGTCTAAAGGAATAATACAGATGAATCACTAAGCTCTTAATTGCTATTAAATTTAACCGGAGTTTTAAGAATTAAAAAAAAAATAAAAAAATCTTTTCTTCAAGATTACTTTTAGCCAATTCGAAGCCTTGACTCTGTTACAGCATCACAACAGAAACACAAATTGCATTGTAACATGTCCATAGAACGGTAAGCATGGGAGGTCCTCGCAAGTATCAGACAGTGGAAAACCTTAATTGGTATTTAGAACTGCAGCAGAAGATGATTGCTGATCTTGGATATTACTGAGTACAAACCAAACATTTCCTTCCTCAGCATATAGTAAATTGTGCATATGCATGTTTCTGCATATATTATGTTGATGACATGAAATAAGAAATCCTTGTTTCAGAAAAGAAGTATGACTGCAAAGACACATCTGGGAGACAGTCTCAGGAGGTTGGTGGTTGTGGGTCATCTTAGTTTGTATACGTTCTCTCAGCCAAACCAACTGCATCATGGTGGGCCTGCTTTCGCTTCACTATGGAGGCTACAGAGCTGAACACTGACATCCACACTTCCTTTTCCTCAAAAGGGGTGGCATGGCAGAAGGCTCTGTTGGCTTTAACCCGGGTAAGAACTGCTTACCTCCAGGCAAACAGTTGGCTGGCTGGACAGGGTCAGAGGTTGACTCTGTTCTTAGTGACTTGATTCAGGACTTGGCTATTACATTGCCCTTATAGTCTCTCCCTTGTCTTTTCATGATAGGTTTTGGAAGCTGGGACTGAGTCCCTCACATACATGAAGTGACAGCAAGCTTTGCTTTTGGCTTTGTGTGAGCACACTCTGAGCCCTATCTCCCTGTAACTTACAACATGTCAACACATTTTTGCAGCTCTATAGAAAGTACTGTAATCTTAAAACAGATGCTTGTTGTAGATAAGCAGGGAATGGCATACTCTGTGCTGATTCTAAATCAAAACAGTGCTATCTCTGCAAGCTATTAAAAAGACTTTGGTCTTCTTCACCGGCCAGCAGCAGTGTAAGGGATACTCTGCCACTAGCTTGGAAAACCATCAGCCCTTTATTTCCTAGAGCCAATATTACCTGCAGTTCTCGTATAATAGTGTTTGCGGTACACAAGAAGGAGGAATGGAAAACTGAGACTTCTCCAAACATTTTACTGTGTGCTCATTTCAATCCCTGGGAACAATCAAATAAAGAGAGGGTTTTATTTTTCACTCTGGTTCCCAACTTGCTTTGTTTTTAAATCAGAAAAGCATCACTACTTCTTCACTCTGTGTTCAAATCTAGTGACAGCTTTCAATGCATTATTTTAATTAGGCTTCCAAATTTGTTCATAAGCTGTCCAGGTCACAAGGAGAATTAAAAATAAACACTGAAAATGTATTTCTACATTACTTCTACAGGCAGCTATATTTGACTTGTATCCAGAAGCAAAGCTAGCAGGATCCACATGACTGGAAAGGGCATCAGTGAAGTTTGACATTGTTTAAGCTCCTGGAAGCTCTGCTCTGAACTCTGCAGTGACTCTGTCACTTTGGGATTTATATGAGAGGTACAGGCTTAGTAATCCTCAAACAACACACAGGTACTGGAAATGAAAAGCTCACCACTAAACTGCATAAATTATTTATGCAATGATAACAGTTGTGTTTGCAAAACACAATAGATTCCTCATTCATATATATTCCTGGAGACCATACATCAGTAATGCCTCATCTACAGCTTTCATGATTATTAGTAATTTTGCCCTCATTCTAAAATTTACCCCCTACTCCCCCACACTCCCAAGTCGATTTTCAAAGCAAGTGCTAAGATATCATTTTCCCTATGCTTGTTGATATGTAGAAAAGAAAAATTGATAATTATTACAATATTCTGTGCCTTCCGAGGAATTCAAAGACAAGCAGTTTTTCAGCATTTATGAGACAAAACAGAAAACCCACATTCCTTCCTCAGTTTTTGCCATGTCACAGCAAAAACATGACAAAAAAGTGAGATACATCATGATTAAATGGACATATCAGTCAGAGCTAAACGCACAGAACCAGATTAGTTCACAGAACCAGTTTAGTAGTGATTAGTTCCCAGCAACCCATCCTGACGTTCTAATTTTAGCTCATCAGCAGCTCAGGGACAGAGAAGAGTCAGCCAGAAATACAAACATACACGGTCACTTTGATCCCTTCCTGGATTTTCTCTGCAAGTACAAGTGCAATGTTTTTTCCAAATTTGCTGACTTCTTAAAGTATTTAAGAAATGCTTGATCAAAAAATACCATTTACTACAACATAGATAAAAAAGAATTTAGGGAGGCTGCTATCATCCATGGGAGCGAGCTAAGTAAGTTTGTGGACCTTAACTATGAATTTCCAAACTTTCAAGTGTTCAATGGCTTGTGAATTTAATCTTAACTCTGAATTCCCTGGGCTTTAAAAATCCACGTATAAATACCTTTCTGCTAACTACAACATTCTAGTAGGTGTCTTGTGCTGTAATTTACTACTGTTCACACTGAGGCCAAACTGATTGCACTTAAAAGGCAGGTTTGTTAAGGTTTGGTACCTTTTGCTTTAGCGCTTTTCTCTCCTGTTATGCACGCCGAAGATTTTTACAGAACGGTGAGTATCAATACCTTTAATCCCAGTGATGCTACAGGCAGAGAAATGAGATTCTTCCTCCTGCTCCCCCAGGCAGTTCTGTAGGGTGGTGGTTCTGACACGCAAAGACCTCATACCAGCTGCTGCAAATTTTCTGTGGACCAGTTAACAGAAGGCTTCACTGTACAGAGCTGTCAATCGAGATCTTTTCACAAGTGCTACAATAAACTTCTGGAAATGACGATCCAAGCTAAGCTATTACAATATCAAATATTGCATGAAGTCCTGTAAATGCTAGTGGAGTAGCAGACTGTTTCAGACACTGGCTAGGAGTTCTGAGCCTTTTTTGCTCTCTCCATTTCTCAGATGCTATTGACCTAAATACAGAAGAAACTGAACACACAACTGTACTCTACTGGAAATTAGAGCCATGATTTTATATATATATATATTTTAGTTTACAATCAGTCTGCATATCATGAACCAACAAACAAGTTGTACTACATTTGTTCATCACCTTAAAATTAATTCAAGTTGCCATGATAACCCTGCATGTAAGCAGGGAAAATGCCATTCCTTTAGGAGACGCCTGAAAAACTTTTTTTCATGTTTTCAAGCCTGCAAAGTAAGTGGTGAATGCTTGCATTTCCAAATTACATACAGATACAGTCTGTACAGTCTTTTCTGTGGTATTGACTGTGAAACAGTAACCACAATATTCAATTAAAAAAAAAAGAAAAAGAAACATTTAAAAAATTTCTTCAGCCTCATCATTCCATTACAGCGAAGCATTCCTGCATTGACTTATCATTTGTCTGCATGATTTCTCATTTCCTACGGTGGTATTTCCTTTTGTGATGAAATAATATTGCTATTATTTTCTCACTGTAACCTAGAGATCCATTTTACATACAGCCCATTGAAACAATTCTGGTCTTTATGTTCCCTGTTAATGAACATTCAGGATCACCAAGTTCACCCAAATCCTTGTCTGCATTTTTGTATTATCTACAAAGTAGTCTTTGTGAAGAACCCAGAAACATATTTTTTGCAAATAATGAATTTGTCAAAGAAAAATAATGATGAGACAGCTGAAAGTATTCTACTAGTCACAAAGTTTGACAAATACTTTTGATTAAAACCTTGCACAAATGTAAAAAATATTTAAGGATTCTATTTAAAACATTTAGTCAAAAAAATCAGAGAAAAAAAAAAAACAAAGTAGAAGGGCTAAAAAGTGATTAAGAAACATTAAACACACGTAAAGACTTGAAGACCTATCCCATTAGCATAGGAAATACTAATATAAGAATGCATCGTGAGGAAAAGTCCATGAAAGGAAGTAGTAGTCAAAGAGTCTTACTTAAATACAATTGTTAAGTATAAAATTTATGATATGTTAAATATCATAAATTGTTTAAATAAATTGTGATTTATTTCTAAGTAAAAATTTATATCTGACAACTCACAGCTGTTAAGAAATACATAGTGCAATTTGCTGGATTACAAGAGGTATTTAGTTGTTTGTCTTCTAAAAATGGTTTCTATTTTTTATTATTTTAGTTTGAGACAACAGAAATGACTAAACATCACTGTAACTGAAGGAGCTACAGGATTTTCATGTTTTATTAAACAAAGATTCGTAAGAAATAACACAGATTTAGAAATTCAGAGAAGGGAATTAGAAATATAAGGGTAACAATTTTTTACTTTAGTGCTATCAGGAAGAAATAAAAATTTAATTTTCATAAAGCTACATTTTGCCTTTCAATTTTGAAATCGCATTCATCTCAATCTTCCCAATCTTGAGGAAAAAAAAGAAGTATAATAGCAGGAATAGAAACAGAACAATTTGAGCAGCAGGGGGTTTGAGCGCCATACTTTTTCACTATATTCAGTTGCAATCAGAGTATCATAAATGAAGATTAGCCTTTAGCAGCCAATACACCACCTGTTCCTGGGCTACTCATGGTCTGATGGTCTGACCATGTTTTTAGACGTGTACTAACTTATGAGCGCCTCGAAGAGTTTCATATTTGCAATAAGAAATGTCTTTAAAAAATTACTCTTGTCCTTTCTACTTTCATGTTAGGTAGCATAACAATGAAAAGAATGAAATGAAAAAGGTATTTTTTAGGCAAGAACTCTATTGGGAGACAGTTGCATATATTACATCTCTCAGCAGGCAGCCAAATCATTAAGTCTGCATAGAGCTCTTTGCTGCTGGAAAGAAATTGGTGCAAAGAAATCTATCCTGTTTGCATTTTGACTCAATTCTCAGTATAAGTGAAAGTAGCCTAAAGATTTGCCTGTGCCTTTGTTCTTCCCCCCAAGACAGCAAGGCCTCCTGTGATAGCACCTTTTGGGGTGACAGGATGAAAGTGCTGTGGATCGTTTTGGAGAGGAGCTATCCTTCAGTCAAGGCAGGTCTCAATAATGCAACAGAACTGTGCAAGGCAGCCTAAAGCACCAACAAACTGTGCTAAAACTTGCTCCTCTGATGCTGTATGTTGTTCAGCATGTCTACTCACCAACAGAAAGGAGGAAACACTATCTGAAAATATAGGAAAACAGCCATATATACAGAATTACCTCATCACCTGTAAAGAGTCATCAAAACTATCATTCTGCCAACATAGCAAGGTAGTTGAACCTAGGGGCAGCAGCTGCCTCTAAAAGGTGCTGAGAAAGGCAAAACAGAATTTCTCTTTGCAGCAGCTGTACACAGGGTAAGTAAAGTTCAGTATCAGGAATTCCAACCAACTTTCCAACAGTGCCATTATCTGCAGACTGGTTTAGAGGTACAGTTTGATGGAACGGATTGAGCCAGAACCATGCACGAGAAGCAAGTTTGGCTGTAGAAAAGCTAGACTCCAGTCTAAAGATCTTCCACCCTTTTCCCAATAGTAGCAGAAAATAGCAGCAGGCATAGTTGTTGCTAAGGAATCTGAATTATTTTAAGTTCACTAAGTTTCACTTCCTTGGGCTCAGTAGGTTGACAAATGTCAGCAGCAATATTTTAAAAGATACGGCAGACACAGCAAGAGTGTCAGATTACATAGAAGCCGTTAACGTTCAGTACCAGAAAGTTTCCTCCTCCACACCAAGTTAAATCAATAAAATTGAAAATTAGTGTCAATTCATTTTCCTTATTTTAAACAAATAAATAAATCAATCCTCACTGACCTGTGAAATACAAAGTATAACAAGGAAAGCTCCAGTTTAAATGCTACTATGCAATTAAAAATGAATACAGAAGTCTCCTGTAGATGACCACAGAAAACCTGCTATCCCAATTTTGCAATGTGCCTGGCTATATAAACACTGGCTTCATTGCTAGCAATCATTTTCACATGCCACTAATTAGTTTCAATTTGTATTAAAAGCAAAGCATGCACTGTTTGAACTGCTGACCTTTTTCAGGAGGAAAGATGGATTATCTGTGATATCCAAAGTGTACAGGATGTGTGTTTTCTGTAGGCACTTCATATAAGAATCACCAGGTGAGCAGTGAAGATACTTAGCTAATCGTAGGGCCTAAGCATGTGGGTCAAGAAGCTGTATTTTCAAACTCTACTCATAAAAGTCCCGAACTGCAACTTACTCATATCCTAGAGTTGTTGGTGACTCAAAATCAACTTCTTCTGAATGACTGGCTCTGTGTAATATCAAAGCAGAAGTTCTAACAGTCTCAGGAATAAATAAACTAGCACACTCACTTCTGTGAAAGTTTGAGCGCTTTGTGCCTGTTGCCAGAACTCCATGCTGTATAGATGAGCTTCATTGATACGACCCTTCCCGATTTCTGCCCGTATTACATAGCAGAGGGGTGTTATTTTCACAGAAAAAGAAGGAAAAGGTAGGTATTCTTTGAATTGTCATTTTTACTTTTGATTGCTATTATGATATTTTTCTCTATCAAAACCTGGAATCTCTACAACCAGCCATGAATGTCCTACTTTGAGAAATCCCGTTTCCTCTGACTTCGCTGCACATCTTGCATAGTGACTTGAGGACACTTTCTGTGTAAATACAGAAATGGTAACCCATGTAGGATTTTATGCCCTTATTTCCAGGCAAGACTGTAACCTGTCCCCCTGCAGCTAAGGAAACCAACTGAGGAAGAATGTAGTGTAGGCCTATAGGTTCTCCCAAGGTTGTAGAAAACCTCTCATGGCTTTTCCAGCTGACTTTACAGTTGATTTATAGGCTGTCACCAAATCAGCGGTCAGAAGCTGACACAAAATGTCTTCTGCAAGCTTTGATTCCTTATTCATTGTAATGTCTTCTTCATTTATATTCTATTGAACCACACAACCCAGGATTTCCTCTCCCTTTGTTGGATAGCTTCCTGTCCCTGCAGCTGCCTTCTGCAGTATCAAAACATGAGTTAAGTGTTGCCCGAGGATTATGTTGCCCAAGTCCACCAAAATAAATCAGATTTGAGTGTTTAAGCCTTTTAGCATCTCTGAATATCTGAGTTTAAACAGCAAAACCTCCTGTAATGAGGCAACTCCTTTCCTTCCCCAGACAACCTGGCAAATAAAGATTCAGTATGACTTGCCTTGAATCTGATCCATTGCAGTATACTGAAATTTTCCTGTTATCTTTTCTCTTTTACTGTAGCAGAAAAAGACTTTTACTGCATCAAAGTCTTATATGAGCAGGTTTCACTGTATGTGTAATTACATATCATTCTTGCCTTCCCATCTGAGCTAAATCAATTCTTCTGGTGGCAGAGTCTGTACTCTGACTCTGTATTTGAATAAAGCATCAGTTGTATTGAATGTGCTGGAATTGGCAGATGGTTGGTCAGTCAGTCAGTTTGATATTAATTGCTTCTTTGATATCCCTTCCAGAGAACTGAGGACAAAATGCATTACTGTCTTATTACATTAAGAAAAAAATCACATCTGAAATTCTTCGATGGAAGATTCATCTGCCTGGCAGAAAATGCACTTTCTCCTTAAGAGTTAAAAAATGACTAAAAAATTCCATGATTTAAAGATTATCTCATTTCCTTCCAGTGAGTAAAAAAAAAAAAAAAATCAGACATCATTTTGTCAGGAAGAAAAAAAAAATTTTATTACTATATGAACAATACTTGTAACTGATGATCATAGGTTGGGGTTTTGGTTTTTTGGGGTTTTTTTCAGAAAGAAGGTCAGAAGGTCATGGAATTTGTTCCTTGTTTTTTATTTTTAAATTCTTCACCACTCATTTATGAACATGTTCATCTGTGTTCATGTGTGCCTTGTAATGGCTCATGTTGAAGAGTATAGTAGCAAGCAGGATCAGGTAAAATCAAGAATATTTAGCACTTGTTTTTAATGACTGGACATTTTGAAGATGAACTAGATATCTGGGATGAGGGCTATAGGCCTGCTCTTCATGTATTAAGGGGGGGTCCGCTGCTGGAGCCAAATAATTTTCTTCAGGTACAGAAGGTACGCTCAGGAACTATCCACATACTTGTAATTATATTCATACTTAACATCAAAAGCAATTTTTGCCTCAGTATATTAAACATGTCTAGCACCTGAAAATCATTATGTATGATTTAATCTCAAATTCATTACTTCACAGATATGTAAAATGTATGCCGCATCATTTATTCATTGGCCATTAGACATACATAAAATAGCTGTAAGCTTTTTAAAAGTGTGGCACCCTTTCTTCTGATAGTTATGTATTGCCATTTCCATCATAGCAATTACAGCAGGTGCCAAATGGCACCTATTTCTTTTTGATAAATGATATCTTATGCAGTATTTAAGGAAGTAGTGTGTCTGCTCACCCTAAATATTTTTTAAGAAGAGATAATAAGTTAAAACTGGAGGCTGGCTGCTTCTGCTACTGTAACATTGTACACCAGATAACCGAGCTACATGCCTTGTTTCAAAGGTAAGCGTCTCTCACATCAATGGACACAAAATTCCTACACCATTCCTATGTTCTCTCTTCTGCACTTTTCCCTGAATCCTCTCCATGGTAATTTTTTCTTTTTCCATAAGTATGGTGGAAGCTCCAGTTTTCTCCTCCTCCTATCCTACTTTTGAAGTCACAGTAGATAATATCTGGACCTCATGCTCAGACACCGCAAATCATGAATGTTTTAACATCTGCAGCCTATTTACAAACAACTTGGAGGTACAGCAGTAACACACCTGGTTTTTCTAATTTGAGTAAAATCCTCTACTGAGTCTTGGGGCTAGATCCTGAGCTAGCAAGAATCACATTAGCTCCATTAATTTTAAGCGGACAATGTAAATTTACACCAGCCAACTGTCTGACTTCAGAAAGTCACAAGGCCTGTTGGCACCTCACATGCTTCATCTGGAAAGATGGATAAACTTGGGACCAAATTCAAAAAAAGAGAGATTTTACCTCTAAACTGAGCTTTCTTAGGTAAACAATAAAAATGGCTTAGTCGTATATTGCTGCATTTTGCTCTACAACTGCAAAAATATGCATTAACCAGATATTATTGACATTGGCTAAGGCTCTTCACTTCATATTTTACTACAGTAAAATCTACTATAGTAAAATATTAAGTCCACATGGAAGAACCACCGGAACAGCACTGACAGTAACTTGGATACTGTGGGCTGACCATTCGTCGGCTCACACGGCTGCACGGGAGACGGGCCAGTCGGGTTCAGAGCAGAGCAGACCTCTTGGACCCTGTCTGAAGACTGCGACCTTGAGCTACCTCTGCCCTGGAGGATATCACTATCATTGGTCCTCTTTCCTCTCATCTGCTCGCCCCCGAATTAATTCTGCCCACAGTTGTTTTATCAGAAGAAAGCAGCTGACACAAAAAAAAATTCAATGACAGTCTTCAAAGCACCAAAACAAAGGCGGCAATAGCAGCCACCCTTGCAGCTGGCTTTTAAAAGTTTGCTGGGCTCAGCCATCATTATTATGCTTGCAGACAGAGTGTACAAGCTGAAAAACTTGTGATGATGACATCTTCAAATCCTCTGTCATTGTCACGCTGTATTGCATCAAGTCTCTTTGGGAAAGGTAGTTTTGCTACCCTGTGTAGTAGCTCTCTCTGTAACAGGTGCCATACTTTTCCCATCCAGATCTGCAGATAACAGAGCTGTTCTTTAGGCAATGGCTTCAGCGTGCCTCTCTCCTGCTCCCTAAGTACACCAAATCCAATAACAAGCCAGGGGCCGAAAGCAAAGGGGCTTTAAGAATGGGAATCTTTATTACAAAGGTCAGGAAGATGTTCCCTAGTTACAATTAATGGGGGCACACTGGAGTCATGCTCAGGAGTGCTGCTCAGACATCAAGCAGCCATAAAACATATTTAGAGGAAAAACAAGGTGTGACCTAAGATGCTGAAAAGCTTTAGGTAATGTGGTGAGCTTCTCAGGGGGGCTAATTAGCCTGGGCTTAATGCTGGGCTTAGTTCCATTTCTGAAGCTAGTGTCTGCTTGGAGCTGAGTTGTGTTATGCACAGACCAAGCCATTCACGGTAGCTGGGTATCTCTAACATGGCACTTTATCCCATGGTATACAAGCCCAGAGAGCTGACGAACACTCAGGTGGGAATACTACGACACAATCACAAAATTCCACCTGAAGCTATTAAAAAAGGAAAACCCTATCATATCAGCTAACCTGTTAATCATGCAGGTAAGATAGCAAATGCAAAACTATGGAGGAGTTAAGAGGAAGGATTATTTTCTTCACAAACTTACCCGTCCCATCCTTTCAGCAAAATCAAGCCAACAAATCACCAAGAACTTACTGTCAGAGAGAACCGCAAGGAATATTCCTAAAACAGAAGAAAGCATGTTCAGCCACAGCAGAAAAAGAGGAGGTTGACACACTCAGCAGAATTTCTGAGCTTATGAATAAAAACAACAACTGAGTGAGAACAGAGCCAAAACTAAGAGTAAAAACTACATAGCAATATTCACACCTCTAACGAAGCCAGGGAATTTCTGGCTCTGCATCTTTTGTGTTTTAAATATGACATTTTTTGGCATTTTGCCTCTGTGTGTGTGTGTTTTTAGTAGTGAAAAGAAATCCTACCTTTAAAGAATGTTTCATTTTGCTTTTTCCAGTGAAATAGCCTGCTAACAAACTCTGAGGTCAGGGCCACATGAGCATCAGAGAGTTACGCTCAAATATAGGCAAAAAATAAAATTAGACCAGAGTGAATTTTAGCTCCCTGAACAGTGTCCTGCCATACACACAGGTTATCCTTTTCATTATATAGGTCTCAAATCCAGTTTGGGGCATGCTGGCACTCTTACATATTTGTTTCTGGAGGTACTTTGGAGTTAAGCCAAAACTGAAGTTTAAGTCACTTCTTACCAGTCCCATAAATGTGTTAGATAGGAAAATGCTAAAATAACATGAAAAGTTACTCCATCAATTCCTGTTGCCTCACAAAATATCTTGGCAGCCTAATTTTATTTTCCTTAGACCATCTTGCAACAAGTTTGCTGGAAACATCATGTTTGGAGAGATTTACTGTTCAAATTTTTTCTAGTACAACACTTGCAACAATTTTAGCTTTTCATAAAGTATGGATGGAAAAAAGTTACATACAAATGTTTGTAAATGGTTACAAGTAGAGTTGCTTAGGGGCCTGTCCTGGGTCTGGAGAAGCAGACAGATTTACCCTCATGGAGTATGCAATGACCTGAAATGGAGGGGTATGAGGGTGGGTGCAGCTGATACGCTCAAGAGCAGGGCTGCCGTTCAGAAGGACCTAGGCAGGAGAAATGAGCTGACAAGAAAACACATGACATTCAGCCAGGACAAATGCCCTGCCCTGTGTCTGGGACAGACTAACACCCAGCAGGGAACAGACTGGGACTGGCTGGCTGGGGAGCAGCTCTGCGGAGAAGGGCCTGGGGGTCCTGGGGGGCAGCTGGGTGAGCCCGAACCAGCAGGCCCCTGGCAGCAATGAAGGCTAACAGCACCCTGGGCTGTGTCAGCAGTAGCACAGCCAGGAGATGGGGGGAAACAGTTACTCCTTTTTGCTCAGTATTTGCCTCATCATATCTGGGATACTGGGTTCAGTTCTGAGCCCCCCAGTACATGAAGGTTGTCAATAACCTGCAGTGAGTTCAGCAGAGATCTGCCGAGGCAGCCACGGCTGGAGCACTTGCCTTGTGAGGAGAGGCTGCTTCAGCCCCTGTGAGGGAGTGGGGCTGGTTCAACCTGGAGAAGGGACAACTTCAGGGGACCTGCTGCCCCCAGTACCTACAGAGGGTACTGAGAGCAGAGTCAGGCTCTTTGCTGAGGTGAATAGTGGCAGAATGAGAGACAGTGATCATAAATCGGAATGACGTGTTTTTTCCTGGATATAATGGAAGTAATTTTACTATGAGGATAATTAAGCAGTAGAGCGGGGCAGACGTGGCAGCACAAAGCCCTGAGCACCCTGGGTCTGTCAATACAGGTCTCTTGGTTGCAATGCATTCTCTTCCTCTAGCAGTACTGCTTGTCCTACTACCTCAGCTGCTCCAGCTGCGCATTAATTCCTTTGGAAGGGATGTAGCTGATGAAATATGGTAGTTTAAAACAGAATTTGTAAGTAGCAAGAACAAAAGAAGCAAGTTTGGGGAGGAGGCATAAAACCTATGCTACACTGCTGAGACAGCAGAAAATAACCGCTGTATGCCAATACAGTTAACAACTGAAATGATTTGTACTCTGTGATTAGATTAATGGACATCAACTTTGATGTATGTTGGGCATTTCATCTTCTAAAATGAATTTTCATGAGAGAATGTGTTTGCTCACTCTACATTCACCAGTGCTGATGATTTTGCTCATTTCCTTCAAAGCTTGCTCTTCTTTATAGGCAATCCTCCCATTGACAAGTGAAGAGGAATTTGACCCACATCCTTTAGTTTGGTACTAATGTCTAAACCACTGGTGTAGAATAGTTTGTAATAATTTCTGCTTTAGGCAGAGATCATGATGTTACAAATATACGTACCTGCCTATCACCGCACACGACTAAAGACTATTACCCAGATACCTTCTGGATCGTCTAAGGAGATTAGGTTTGATTGTTAAAGGAGAAGGAGGCACTGAATGCACTTGGAAACTCATGAGCTTAACAGAGTGGTCAGAATGGAAAGGTAGAGATCTCGTTGTGGCAACAAAGAAGCTTTCACATCATCAGTTTAATAGTCTATTTCCTCCGCAGTCCACATCTGGAAAATACCTGTATATATGCTTGATATTTTAAAAAATATCAGTGTGCCACACTATCCCGTAACAGACCATTTCATCCACTGATGTTACAGAAGCTTTCCTTGTGGAACTTTGAGGCTGAACTGCTGAATGTCTTCTGCCAGCTCGTGAGGACCTTCTCTCTCCATAAGCTGAGGATAGCTTTGGGATTTCCCCACCTTCCGTTACAGTGGGCGTAGGCTCCTGGGCTGCAAGTGGGATGTATGGTGCCCATAGTGAACACGCTGGCTGCGGAGCTGTCATTGCAGCACACACTGCTGAGGAGAATTTCCTGTCTGAGTCAGCCAGAACTCCCCCGGGGGCTTTTCCTGTGGTACAGCTCCTCAGCAAGCTCAGACCTCAGAGTCACAGGCGGGCCCTATCAAATGCTATTCTTATCACTGGTGTAGGCTAGGAGATACGGCAGTAATATGCAAATGGAAAATCCTTGTGGTAGCTACCAATAGTTTCCAGACTAAAACTTGAACCGCTAACATTCAAAACATAAAGGACCCATTTCAGTCTCTCAGTAGCTCAGTTAACTTCTAGGGAATTATATTGACCTACCCAGAGAGAAGTTTTCCCCTAAGCCTGAAAGCAGTTAACACAAGCAGCCACACAGAAGATCTGTAGATCATTGATTTTTTAGCTTATTTTGCATATAGACTAACTTCACCTACTGGATTTAATGAGTGTTAATTCAATTTTGCGGACTGTTATTTCTTCAGTGGCCCCGAATCACATAAAAATCTCATAAGGAAAGAGTTCTCTGATTCCAGGTGGTAAAAATTAGCTGTATCTTCATTCTCCACCTGATTTTCTTTTTGTTAGGATCATGTACTTTATTGTGGTTTTGTCAAAAAAAGTGAATTACTATTTGATAGTTATGATTTAAGTAAAAAAGATCTTGTGGGTTTGGATGTAGTAACCAGGACTGTCTGTAAAAGAGAGGTTTGTGGAAAGTGATTTAGTGTATTCAGTGAGCCTGAGCATTCTAGTTCTCATGGTTATTTAGACTAACTTGGAAAATTCAAGCCTTGTTTTCCTAATTGGAGTTTCATTTTTTGGTCTAAAATACCCACAATAAGTGGTCTGGACTGTTGGCAGCTGTTAGCTACCAGTCTCTGCACTCTCCAAACTCTCAGACAGCAAAATATTTTTTTCTCAATTATGTTGAAATTAACATTCTGAAACACTTGCACTTTTGCAAGTGTTGATTGTGAGGCAGAGAACAGGTAAAGCTGAGAAGAAAGATCTGAGTTTTCTCCCTCAGGCAGCTCTGTAATGAAGACTATAAAGGCTCTCTAGTTACTCTTCCCACTGAAAGAGCCCTCTAGAAGATAAGGCACGGATGCTCAGTTATGAAGTTTGGAAGACTAAGTATGAGGCAGGAATATGGTGTGGGAGGTAGGCATTGAACAGCCTTATGGCATGGTATGCTCTAAGTAAACAAACACTTCTGAAAAACTCAACAACCTTTGTGTGGTATAAAATTCCCTTTGTAATGTGGCTAGAATGCTTATGCTGAATTTAAATCAATAAAAGATGAACTCCAGCACAGAACCACTGAAATGAGCCCTGCCTCCGCTTAGTAAAAGCAACGCTGATATTTGAGAAACTGAAAACTCTTTTCTTCTCAGAGAGTTTCCAATGCTCTGCTGTTTGCTGCAAACAAGGTAGAACAATATGGCTATACGGGATGCTGCTTGCAAATTGAAGAACCCACAAAACCTTTGTTCTTTTTTGTGCCTGAAAGTATTCCCAGAAATAGAACACTATCGTGCTCTACACTTGATCCTGCCTGTACGCTATGCTACAGCACTGCTCACAACATTACTGAGACCTACTTTGCCAAAAACTTAACAGAGAAGTTCTGTTTCCATTGTGGCCAAGTAATTAAGAAAAATGTTTTTCTCCTGCACAGAAAACAAAATAACAAAGTTGTGCATTCCTGAGCTTATGATAAGATGCATTTGTTTCTGTCTCTGCCTGTCCTCAAGTAAGATAACCTGTGTTTTTTGACTATCTTGGTACTGCAACCTCTTGTGTCAGTCACTTTGCTAAAGAGTGGAGGTGGACTTTCAGATACTGTGGTGATCAGCATGCTACACACAACCACCTTATCCACAAACATGTTCTCCTTATATCTATGCCCAAGCACTGATAGAAGCAACAAAGCATTTCACATGGGTAACAGCAGGAAAGATCTGGTCTGTAAGTACCATTCAAAGTAAATCACAGTCAGAGGTCTGACACTTTAGAAAAAAGAACCTGTTTTAATAAACCTTTTCTTTTCTCTGGAGTTAGGTTGTACCATTCTTGCCTTTGTTGGAGTCAAAGAAAAAGAAATATATAGTATTTCCCCACTAGCTGTGAAGTATTTGCAGTAAATGACAGTTTTGCTGAAAGACAATAAATAACAATTTTAAGACTTCTTCAAATACAAAAATTCAAAAAGTTCTGGCCTTTACTTCTTTTCCTGAAACACTCTGCATTCCACAAATTTAACATCTACCCTTCATTTTATTGCAGATGAGAATTAACATAATTTTTTTCTGTGAGCCATCCATGTCTTTCTGTGGGCTGGTGTAGGTGGCTGACCATATAAATAGACCTATCCTCAGGTAGGTCCCCAGCTAGCATAAAAGTAATTTATGTAGCCTGTTTCCTTCTTAGGGTTTGCTAAGGAACAAGGTAAGTTATAAAAATAACTGGATGAAGTAGGTTTGAGTTTTCCTTTCAATACAAATGAAAGTTATTATTTGCACAGCATTGGTTCTTAAACTCTGTTAAAAAGCTGAATCATCTGAGTGAGGACGAGCTGCGGTCATTCATTACAGATGGGGTACTTGACTGTACCTTCATTACCACTGACAACAGTGAAACTACTTAAAGATTCATGGGCTGAGGACTGACTGAAGATTTAGACTGGTATTTAGTCTCATCCTCAGGCGGGGCCTGATTCTGGTTTACAGGACCAGCACAACTTTTCTGATTGACCTGAGGAGCAGCAGGATGGAGCCCCAAACTGACAGTGTGATAAATATTAATAGCACAGTGATGCTCCAGTCTGTTTCATTAAAATGGATTCTGAAATTATAGCTATAGAGCTTCTGCTCTTCACTTCATCTATGTCCCGGTACAGGTCACCTGAAGATTCAGTAGCTGAAGAAATAAGTAGAAACTAAAAGCCACCAGGTCTTTTTGGCTGGTATAGGCCACTGCAGCTCCACTGAAGGGCAACAGTTTCAGCAGTTCACACCAGTTAAAGCTCTCCAGATCAAACATTTCTTGCAACCTGGAAGG
The DNA here is from genome assembly GCF_011004875.1 of Balearica regulorum gibbericeps. Taxonomy (NCBI): domain Eukaryota; kingdom Metazoa; phylum Chordata; class Aves; order Gruiformes; family Gruidae; genus Balearica; species Balearica regulorum. The sequence continues at coordinate 123,666,701 of NC_046185.1, forward strand.
AAAGGCAGAGCCCATACACCACAGAGCAGCCTCAGAATCTTTGGTTACTTTTGCACGCAGGGAATGTGCAAGTTAGTAAGGGGAAAGAGGGAATGAAAGGCAGAACAGAAACAGAATCATGATGATTGCGCTGAAGCAAGAAAGAGCTGTGAAAAATTGAGTCATAATGAAATAACAAATGGGGCAGCTGGGGTGGGGGGAAGCCCATCATGTTTGTTATCTCAGTAAGGTTAATTAATATGTGAAAAATGTGAAACGATGCAAAAAAGCAACATGTGGCAAATACCAATGAGGGAACTAAGGCCATTTAGTGCGTTTCCTATCAAAATTCAAACACAAGCAAAACCAAAACTGCAACAATCCATTACAGAGCACACGGTTGTTTATAAATTCTGGTTTATGCCTACTGGAAATTACCAAAGTACTTTTTGCACAAAAGAAACTTGAAAGGTCTGTGACTGTGAATATTTTACTCAGTTTGAAAACACTCCAAAACCTGTTAGCTGCAGGGGAGGTACAACTTTTACCTTGCTCACTGAGCTGTAGGACTGTGAGCTATTTTCTCCCAGAGGCGAGCATCACTTCTGTGGAGGGACCCAGAGAATTTCATTGCCGTCCACTCTTTGTTAGGATCTACAGTAACATCATCTGTTGGGGTTGCCCCGGATTAATGTATGTCCTGTTTCCTTAGCTATGTTTCATATCTGCAAGCAGCTATGCTGCTTGGGAACCCTCCACAAAGGTATTTGCGTGAGTGTGTACTTCTGTGTGTTTGTGCGTTTGCCAATTCTTTTGGCACAGACAGAATGCATCTGGCTCAAAGAAACTATGGGATATCTACTCTAACAGCATTCCAGTATTAGTAATGACATTCAGCTGAAGCAGACGTATCTATGGAACAATCATGCATTTGTCTGGTCTTTTGAATCAGAGATGCTAACTTGAATTGGAAAGGGCAAGGCCCTTTCAGAGCTCTCATGAAGCAGTTGGGAGTAGGAGATCTAGAAGGCTAAGTTTTTTTCCATCATGTTCTTTGGAGCCTAAATATGCAAGAATGGAGCATAGCCTGAGGGAGGCTTTGCTCTTGCCTAAGCCTCTGACCTCAAAATGGAGAGCTTGGAGTCAGCTAAGTCTCCCTGACAATGGAGAGTGGGGGAAAATGGAATTGGCACTCCCCATTGTTCATTTATTTGGATTACAATTTCATTCTCAAATGGGGAATAAACTGAATCAACAGTGATAAAGAACTGTTCTCTTGTCCGCTGCAAAAAACATATATATATATGTGTGTGTGTGTATACACATATACACACTCACAAAGAACAGCGAGACAAAGTCTGCTTGCCCTTTGGGGCATGGCAGGCAGCATTGGGTGTGCCAGGGCAGGAAACAGCATTTATCCTGTGGCATTTTGGGGTCCTCTTTGAGTCAGGAAATGTCATCATGACCTGCAGCAGGTAAGATAAAGAGCTCTAAAGAGGGCTGCAGAGTCTTTATGAGAAAACAGCGGTTCAAATAACTGCTCATATTCTGTGTATTTAGAGAAGCTAATACCATTTTCCCCACCTGGTTCTTGCATGCTAGTGGCACTGCTGGAATTTTCTCACAGCTCTCTCAAGTCCCCACATCTACTTTGTGTTGTGGGGGGAAAAAGAAGGAATGCTCGGAAACTTGAAGAATCCATGATCAAAACAAGCCCCCTCTACCTTCTCTAGTGCAGTTTCACTACCTGGTAAAACAAAGAGTTAAAGTAAAAGGAAATGGAGTATGACATCAGACCTGAGGCCAAGTCCTTAATTTGTTTTTTTGCTGAGGCTGAACTCAAGGAAGTCAACTGGATCCTTGCCTGAGTAAGTACTAAGCAGAAATTAAGGAGGGGCTTGAAGACTGGGTCTTTGATGATTAGGTCAATGCCTTCCGTGTAATCCCATGTGATCAAAAGAGCACAGAGGAAAAAAAAGTAAACTGTACCCTTGAGCGCTTCCCATTGCCAGCTCGGGCAGGAGGACTTCAGTACTTCTCACAGAACCAAGATTCTACAACAGAACTGATGAAACCCCACCAAAATGGGAACAAGAGTGGGGCTGGGCAGTTGCAGCCAGGTGACTGAGAAAGTTAAAATAAAACCATTTACAGTTTTGACAGATTCCCCTCTCTTCAGAATCACAAGGCTGTATATACATACATCTCCTCTACAATGCTGAGCACACCACAGGGTTCCAAATCAGATTGTCGATATATTCTGCAAAGCAATTGCCCAAGGATGTAATCCAAATGCCTATACCACCTACTTTAATGAATTCTTTGCCTGATTCAGTGAAGTCCAAGACTGGGTTTGCAAAGTTTTCATTGAAACTATTGTACACCATGCAAGCTATGAGATTACAATAAAACAAATGACTGCTTTTACCTACAGGTATGGAACCTGTCCAAAGCAGGCTGGTTCTACTAACACATAATATCACGCCAAAATTTCCCCCCAAAGAAGCCATCAAAAAGAGAATGAATATGCTCAAAAAAATAACCAATACGTGACCCTGCTTAGTCTCCACAGGACTGAGAGCATTTTTCTTGGATTCAAATGTTATGGTCAAATTTTGTATTAAGTCATCACCCAGGCAGTCTTAGTGACTCCAATGGAATCATAGCAATCCAAATCAACCTTAGTTGTCCAACATCCTTCCCTTGACTCCTAATTCCTTCCCTTCCAGTCCTTTTCTTCCCACCTCATCAAGCATGCTTTGAGCTAATTCAATGGCAGGATTACAAATGCAAACCAGTTTTATGTATTCATAGCCATAGGAGCCAGGGAGAGTCAGTAATCCTGGAATCAACTGATTAGACTGCACATAAAGCCAAATTTAATTCCATTGTTTTGCTGCCTGCAGCAGTAGTTGGGAATGGAAAGCTTTTAGTAATCCTCTTCTGTGTTGCTCTCATTGTAAATAAGTGTTTTTAGTGGATTACCTGAGGATGTAGAATTCATATTTTAAAACTTCCTTATTGCTGTATAAACTATGAGTGTAAATTAAGCTGTAAGAGGTAACAGATATACAACCAAGAGTGCTCAGGGTGTAAGTTCTGCTTCAAAGGGCTTGATTAAAGACTCAAATTATAGCATCAGCGAGCAGATTTATATTTATACTGTCATGTTGATCTGAAACAAACAAGATCTTTCTAAACAAGAAAGCAACTTAAGCAGATTAAATCAGCTTTGTACAAATATGCAAACAGTTCTGCTTCACCCCATTTTCTCCCATGCACATCACGTGTTAGCATAATTTATTTATTATATTAAATGTAGGGAAAAATGTTCAGTTACTTAGAATTAAACTCATAAGGAACAGAAAGTGCTGAGGTAGGTACTCAGTGATTTGGCTGGCTCCAGTGCTAATCAGGCAGCTGGAGCGCATCCTCATTGCAGGCTGTGTCAGGAACTGGTGTGCGAACTCCACTTGCTGTGAAGGGGAATCTCACACCCGCACCCCCCGGTGCTGAGAGACTTTGCGTGCTGAGTGTGTCTGTCACGGAGCTGTTCTCACCTTGAGAAGGATCAGAGCCAAGTGCTCTGGGATACCTTTGCGCACCATCGGCTGATGCAGGTGAGCAAGTTGTCAGCCAAATGGGTCCAATCTGGGAACTCTGCCAGCGGGAGAAGGAGGGGGCAGAGAAGAGCCTGTCTCTGATAGCTGTAACTAAAGATGTTGTTCCTACAGGGCTAGTAAAGGATGGCTGGCATTACCACAGGGAGCCTCTAACAGACAGTGAGGCTTGAGCCTTATGAGGTTTTTGAAAAATGCTATTTACTATGCAACTGTGTGTATCTGAAAAAGGCAGAGCCCTCTGCAGACACTTCTGCTTTCCTCTGCTCCCCTCACGAGTATTTAACATCATCATCTTTTTGCTTACATAAAAATTGCCCACCAATTCTTTTCTGCTGTCCTCTTGGGAGATGGCTCCATGAATCATTTTCTCAGTAACAGTTTGCTTCTACCACATGTAGCATATAATATACCTGGAAAAGGAACACATCTAGAACATATGACTTCCCTTATTGGTTGGCTGATTGACCATGAGGTCTGCACCGCATAAGGTAGACAGAAAGGTTTTGGGAACAGCAAAATTCGCAGAGGCAAAAAGGTATGCCTATTTGGCTTCTTGCTGTTTATGGATTGCCAGCAATGAGGTGATAGTGTTCACACACTTATCCTTTCTGTACCCAGCCACATCACGGTTACCCAGCTGTCAAATCTGGGCCATACTGTGACTTGATGCAGAAATCAGTGTCTCTTTACAGGAAAGCAGTGTCTGTATGTGTGTGCATGTACGCGCAGAGCAGGACTCTGTGCTGTACGAAATAAAGCTTATGATTCATTTGAGAACCATGCAAGCTGTAAGTAGTGCATTTTGCCTTAGCACAAGTACATTCAGCTTAGGACATACTTCATGCTAGGTTGGAATAAGAAAAAGCATCTGGTGCAAACACTTTGGGTTTAAAAGTTCAAAAATCAGTTTCTGAGACTACTCCCCTTTGCCTGTATGCAATTTGATATCAGATATATTTGCTGTTTTCACCTACGTATTCATTACCAAAGTGAGAAGAGCAGGCTGAAAGGTATACTAATACAAAAAGCACAAAGGTATTTCTTACAAGAAAAGTGGTCTTAGATAAGGAGAAGAGATAGATGTCTCTCTGCTCAAGCCAGGAACACAGAGACCTAAATATAACTGCAGAGTCTGATTCCAGATTCACCACAAGTCGGACATTTATTGTGTACAAGGGAATATAATTCTGAGAATCTCTCCCAGAGATACCTCTGTAACATCCACATTTCAAGGGAAAACAGAAAAAAAGATTTGACAAAGGATCTTCCACCTTCTGCCACACATCAAATTAGTTGTAGTTATTTACAGAATTTCAAGTGTTAAAATTACTGTATACCGGGTGGAGTCTGACAGCCTCACGCAAGGAAAGCAAACGATAGTCACGATACAATAAAACAATGCGTTAAAACCCCTTTTAAATAGTCTGCTATTATATCTCGCTCTTTTCTGAAGCTACCAGATGAACCATTGCAGCGTCTGCCGTGACGTTACGGCAGCCCTTTCCAACCATAATGCCTATCAACTGAGGCTCAGCAGCTTGGCTAGCTGCAAAGCCCAGAGCAGGCTGAAGTAGACCAGGAGAACAAGGGTCTGGCATGGCCTGTCTGCTCCCACCTGGCACCTCACAGATAAGCAAGTGACCGTTTGTGGGCCTCAGTAGCTGAGCTGCCAACTTCCATAATCCTTGAGTGATACCGGGGGCTCTCAGAGAGGCAGGCAGAACTCAAACTACTTATTACAATGCTGCAGTAAGATTGTGAGAGTTTCATCAGGAAGTCTGAAGCTATAGATTTTACCCCAAGAGCATATGAAAATCTCACCCAGGAGCACAACACATAACAGTCTCAAGTTCCTGTAAAAAAACAACCAACGAACCAACCAACCAGACAAAACCAAATCCTAGTTTATGTTGAAAGAAGCGAAGCAATTCTGCTTTAAAAAGCCTCTCTCAGCTATTTCACCCTTCCTTTTGGTTTCAACTGTTATTCAAATCTTAAAAGTTCTGCATCAGTCCCTTCATTTTGTGGAACCAAATTTCTGTTCTGCAGAGAAAATCGAATGTAGATTCAATAAAAAAGCAGAAACTCAGCGAAGAGCAAAAATAGTTTGTATATTTCAAAAGGACATGCCCCTTTCAAAAAAAAAAAATAGTATTCAATTGGAAGTGTGCTACTGATAAAGAAATCCTACAATATTTTGACTTGAAAGCATTCAAACTGTTGAACAACAACATAGCAGGGCTGAAGAAAAAAAATAAATCAAAGTTCATTGGCCAAATTCTGCTCTCAAAAAGGAACAGCTAAGATCAGAATCTGTCCCAATTGCTATCTGTTCTCCCATTTTATAATTAAATCTTGCAATCTTTCCTCAGACAAAAATCATCCTCTGGGATTGCTGGCATTTTTGTATGACTTCAAAACTTGGCATTCAGTGTTCTCAGGAGGAAAATCTTTAAGAGTTAAAAGAATACAGCTGAATTGCAAAGAAGAACCGGCCAGAAGTGGCACGACCTCATCCCCTAGCAACAGAAATCAATAACAACAAAGATAACATAATTACACCACAGAAAGGATCCAGAGGGCAGATTATGTCAAGTATTATGTTGTTAAGAAAGAATGACATGTGAAAGAGACAGCATGTTTTAAACATGGAAGAAAATGCATAAAATGTGGAAGGTAGATAGGGAAAAGGGAAATACGAACACAGAATAAATTAGCTTGCAGACTCTTACAAGGGAAAGAAAATTATTCCTGTTCCTGCTCTTACAGTTTTATTTATTCAGTACACAGAATTAGATTCCCAGGGAAGCAAAGAAGGCATTTTATTTCACGAGAAGCATCATGGCACAGGGAACATAGATGACCCTATGACGACAGCCTTGTTCTGGAGCTCTGGAGACCCAGCTCATTTCCTGCTTAGTTACAGATGGTCCATACTACTTAGGCAAATTGTGGGCTTCCTGTGCCTCAGTCTCCCATCTGTAAAAGAGCGCCAACAGAAGTGTAAGGATTCAGAACTGAGGTGGATCAGATACTGCTGTAGTCTGGGAATTACACAGAATTACCTGCAAGAGAAAGATTTCTGTCTGCACTGGTAGGGAATATATGTTTGCCTCTCAAACAACACACTCCTCTTTTGCTGTTCAGGTTGCTCATATGCTTAGAAGAGGGTGGACATAGTGATGTGGCAATCCTCCATTTCTCTGCAATATTCAAAGTTCCAGCACCAAACACCTGCCAGCACAAAGGTTATTCAGGAATGTGTTCACTGATATCACTCTCTGCTAATGCTTTCATATAGCTTTGAAACACTAACGTGGGGTAACTTTTCAAGGAAGAGCTCAGTTTAAGCAAAGCTGAGCAGTATCAATGAAAGCTCATATGCCTATTCCTTTATCACGCGAGGCAGCAATGTCCTGCTGCCAGATCACTCGATCCCCCTCCCATGCTTTTTCCTGTTTCTTCCCCAGAGCCGCTCAAGTTTACTGTCACAGCCCTTTTTGCCCCTCTGCTACACAGAGCAGTAAGATGCCGATTCCATCACTCCAAGTTTTCCTGTGTATTACATGGTTGAACCAACCACCAAGTCAGTCATCCAGTTATTTCATTAGCAGTCTTCAGACACCTTTACTTGTTCCTAGCCAGCCAAGCCTACTGCATTTTGCTTTCTCACCCACTGACCAGAGCAGAGGTGGCTCAGCCACCGGGACCGTCCCCCCACAAGGCGCCGGGCTCTCAGCCGTGTGAACACAGCTTTCTACCCAGGGCCCCGAGCAGGCTCTGACTAACATCACCCTGACCTTTTCAGCCACCTGCCAGATATTTGCTGAAATTAAACTACTTAAACAGAAAAACAAAAACAAATTAACAACAGCACAAGGAACACTGGAGGTTAATACTGCTGTCTCATCGTGATTTCTATGTACTGATATGTGGGCTAAACTACAGCTCAGTGAACTTGGTTTCCCAGTATTCAGGGAACTCAAAACCCAGATCAGGGTGAAATGTTTGTAGTAACAATTTTCTGGCGGCAAAGGTGTACACAGAGTATGCTTTTCACTTTTTTTTCTAGCACTTGTGAAAGCACATTCTGAACCACAAATACATGCTCAAGAACAGTCTTAGCAGCTCAGCCAATAATGATGGAAAACCCCAAATTAGAAAGACATATAGAAAGAAAGAGTGTATTAGAATGTACATAAGGTAACTCACACTGTGGGTTTTGCCTCAGTTAAACATTCTTTATTGTACCTGTTTTCTTTATCCTTGTGGCACCTGGTGTGGTCAATATTTCTACCTCTATGTCAAATTTTAAATTGCCAGGGTTCAAATGTCACACACGGGGGACACACAAGCAGAGATACACCTGAACACAGAGACTGCATCTACAGTGGTAAATGAAGCAGTGCCAGGAACAGTCCTGGACACCATGTCTCAGTCATCAACATTGTTAAATCACTATAATGTTTTGGCCCAAGGCTGACAGCTCATCTTGCAAACAAGTCCTGGGCGCAGTTCAGAAGTCGACACTGGCCAGGGATCATTCCTAATGGCAATTTGGATGCAGCCACCCCAATTTGGAGGGTCAGAGAGTTTAACAGTATGGACAGGATCTTTCATGCCATTTGGCCTCAAAGCCAATCCTGGGCACATTAATTTACTCATATGTACATAATCTGTGACTGCTTATGCCTTCTTACCATGGGAACCAAGCCCCAAATGTGTTACTATTCTCAAAGTCTTCCTAATTCTTTTGATTTTGAGCTAATTCTTAGAGAGCATTGCTTCTTGCCTCTAATCTATGCAGACTCCTACTGCATTTTTGAACCTTTGCAGGCGAGAGCCACAACTGGGCACCCATCCAGGTCTGCTTTGCTGTAGTACCCATCTTCACATCTCTTTTATGAGTAGCAGGAGCTGATAACAGACCAATTATGGTCATTATTCCTGTCATAAGATCATATCTCAGCACAGATGGTATCTTACTCAACCTTAACATGATGCAAACAAAAGAACTATTTTAACACGCTGTATAAAATCAGGGGACTTTCCACACTCTTTCCCAGGAGTGCTTGAGTGGTGATGATTTAGCTATCTTGGCACCTACTCTAGACCCACCAGCCAAACTAGAGTATTTTTCCTTCAGAACAATACATTTAGCAGATATTGCTAAATCTTGTTTTTTCCCCAGCTTCATATGGAACTGTGTTAATTACAGCTCAGTGGATGGGAGTATCAGTGCAGTGGATGCAGTTTCACAAGCCCTTCTCAAAGCCTGCAAAGCCAGTCTCCTCTAATACTGCCTGCTACAGTTCCCCCATTTCAGCTGCTGTTTAACTCGACTGCTTTCCCATTGTGTCACCCTGCTCAACTTTTCTAAATTGTAAAAAGGTTTATCGAAGACTAATCGAGTCACTGATGGGGTCTCCATATGATAAAGATGAGCCAGACTTTTCAACTCCCTGTTAGTTAATTTGAAGCAAGGTCATTAGCTGCATTTATTAGCAGCTTTTGAGATGAGAAAAATGTTTTGAGGGGTGAGGTTAAAAAAATGAGGCTGAGATAATACTTTTTTTTTTTCTGGTTGGTAATCTTGTAGTCTGTAAGGACATTGAGATTACTGTATTAGTTCAATTTACCAGTGTGTATTCACATGGAGTAAAAAGATTTTCCACATGAAGTAAGAATACTTTGATTTCTTTGTGGCAAGTACTGTGTTTTAAAAAAAAATCCAATGTTATTTCAGTTTAACACAGAACAGCATAGAAGGTACATGGTAAACTGGTAGAAAATGCAGCTAGTTTAAAGAATGCATAGATTCTGTCTCAGTAATAAAGAATTTACATTTAGAATCCTGTCCGTGGTAACATTCATGATTATTATCTGTTGTGCATAATATTGGCATTCCTTAAGGATACTGCAGCTATTTCAAAGATTGTTAAATGGTAAATGGCATCTGCCTGGCAAAAAATTAAATTGTGATTGGTCTAGTTGGAGCTGTGGAGAAGAACAGAACATCTTCACTATTTTATAATTCAAACTTAGTATTTTTAGCTGTTTGTCAGTGATAATGACAACTCTGAGTCTGTGAATGTCAGCTGCTAAAAATGATTGATTTGATATTTTTATTTAGAACTCATTGTAAACAACAAATTTCATTAATTTTTGCTCAACTTTTTTGGACGGACTGCATACTTTATGTAAGCCATATATTTCATTGCCTCTAAAAAACCTCCTGGTTTAACTCAGAACCATTTAAAAATGTACCACTGCAGTACTGAATATGCGTTTATATAAATGTGCATGTTATTAGCCTTGATCCAATAAATCACACATTTCAATAGCTACAGGAAATGCCACCAACATCTGACGGATCAAATAACACACACAAATCTCTACAGTTAAACTGAATGTAAGTTATTGAAAAATTCCTCTCTAATTGGTGGAAACATTTGTCTACTTCCCCATTCCCAGTTTCCTTCATAGCTGGTACATAAGAAGGCATGTTATTGCTGTTCTTGTTTCCAAATTCAAATAACATGCTCAAGATCACATACATTTATGAAGAAGTTAAGTAACTTATGATCTAGCTTGGATACAGACAACAATATTTGTGTAATGATGTGTGAAGTGGAAATGCGATAGCTTTAAGAGGTATGATTGAAAGAATGCTAAAAAAAAAGTTAACTGATTTGATATGCATTAAAAAGAGAAAGGGTTCGTGTCTTGAGCTGAGTGGAGAAGTGTTTGAGAAGATGATCTCACTGTCAAAATCAGTGATCATAACATTAATAGTCAAGTATTTGCTGGTTTTCCAGTTGCTAGAATCTGAAGTCCAATATAAAATCTCAAGTTTCATGTTTGCCTTTTTTTTTAATTGCAGAACCATAAGAACACTGGACAAATAAAAACCTAAAAATAATATACATTTATCCAAAAGGTTCTGAGGGCTGAAGACAAACTGCTTCCCAAACTTCGTTCAAAAAAAAAAACCAAAAAACAAAAACCACCCCACAAAAAACCAACCACAAACACACACCCTTGCAATCTTTTAGCAAATCTTATTGTTACAAGTGCTTGACTAGGTTCTTCTAGAATGTGGCTGGACAATACTCCAGGGGGAAGTTACAAGGTGCTTGTATACAGCTAAAAGGGAGAGCTATAAAAGAAGAGTCACAAAGAGCCTAAAGGAAAAACTACCTTTAGCCTGGTGTGGAAGATGAGAAGTGAAACCTTACTAGGACTCTGACGTTAAGAAGCGTGTGATATTGCAAGAGAAAAACACTGCACATTGAGGGATATAGAAATAGCATAATACTGGTATTGCTGTAACAGATAATACTGCAAGTGTTGCCAAGGGGTGATCTGACTGACTTCCTGAGTATGTTTCCTAAAGAGACATCAGAGCACAGAGCTGTGAAGGAAAACATCCTGTGATGCCATTCACTTCTGCTGCTCAAGGCCCTGCAGAAAGCAAGAAGAGCCATACAAAACCGTAGCTCAATTTGCCCTTGGCATCTGTTTCTCAGCAGATCATTCCTGAGCCCAAGGTAATGCAGGGGAGTAAAGGCACTGGTATTCAAAAGGAAGGGCCTGCCCTCGACCCTGCTGACCCATCTCTGCTCCAAGATGGATGTTATTTCTTAAATGAAAAAAGAATACGCTTGGAATATACGTATAATTTGTGACAAACGCTTCTTCCTCACTGGGAAGCCAAATAGAAAAGGCTTGCCCAGTTTTTACCCACTGGAAGAATGGGCCTGTTGGAGGAACAGTTCTTCCTTGCCCCTTAAAATACACAGGATGCGATTCTTCTGTCTGCAAATGAATAGCAGAAATAGCTGCTGAAGTTAGGGAAGCTCAACAGTAAGGAAAATGAGAACCACATCCTAAATGTCAGCACAGTCCCTCTAGATTTTCGGTACTGCTTGGCACTTAGACAACACTTTTTATCTGAGGAACTCAAAAGGCCAGTTCTTAGTTCAATCTTGTAATAGCCCTCTGAGGCTGGTAAAATGCCCGGCTAAGGGAACTTGAGTACAGAAGGGTTAAATAATTTACTGACAGTCACATACAGTCAGTAGCAGACACCAAAGACCCAAATGCCCAGACCTGTGCTGTAAATGTAACAAGCAATAAGCAAATTCTGGCCATTGTCAGTAGATTTGTGTATCTATTCTTTAATGGAATGCATTGACTATGCATCCTTTGGGGCTTAAATGCTCAGTAAATCAAACTGAGCTAAGGCTTGTTTTAAATAGATGTAGATTTCTAAAACAAATAACAGCATTCACTCAGAGAAGTGGATCATAACTCATGGATAGGCTGTTGTTTTGGAAAGAATAATCAGCAAAATGCAAGAAGAATTTTTACAGTGTTGTCTAGTAACAGTTATCACTCCCATACCATACTACATTTAATAGTGAAGTCCCTGCTGAAACTGCAATACTGCAAATCCTTAAAATGCTTCTTTGTGGAGGATAAGAATTATTACATTTAGTTTCCACGCAAAGAAACTGATGTCCATTTGGAAACTGTAACAGAAAAGGATTCAGTTCAAACTAGTTTAAATTCTGAATGCCTCAAGTAATGATACTAGAAGGAAAATGGAACTAAAATGCTACCCCCATTTGAGAATCTATCATACAGGACTTTCACAAAAACTGGATGTAAAATCTGGACTTGCAGTTCAGGGCTTCTGGAATTCTAGACCAATATGCACCCCACGTTCAATCCGATTTAGTAGCATTGTCATAATTAGTGAACTTCCAGCAATTAATGAAAATCCAGCAGCATTTATATGAATAGTTAAGTCAGCACTAATTTACAATTATGGAAAATCTTCGAGGTTTTTTGTAACCAATATATATTATAGGAATCTGCTTATTAAATTTGCAAGTGGCATGGAACTAGGAAGAATTGCGAGTACCTTGGAGGACAGGATTATAATTCAGAATGATCCTGCTAAATTGGAGAAATGACCTAAAAAAAATAGGATGTAACTCTAAGAATAAACTGGAGGATCTACAGTAAGGTAAGAATAATTAACTGCATAACTCTATAATTGTAATAGGAAGGGTAGCTCATTAGATTGGGATTCTTTAGCAATGATTTGGGGTTTATAGTGGCTCAGAAGCTGTGTTAGCAGTACCATGCTATTTGGAAGAAAAAGGTAAATACGATACTGGGATACATATATAAACTAATTTTCAAGATATAGGAAGCCATCCTCCAGTTTCCTTCAGCTGATGTTATATGAGTGCTGAGTGAAATTGTAGTCCTGTGTCCAAATTTGAACTCAAGAACCATGAACAATGAGAGGGGGGGAAAGGAACACAGATTTTGGAAACACAACCTTGAAGAAAAGATTAAATTAACTGGGGTGGGGAGAGTTAATAAGTTTTCAAACATACAGAAGGTTGCAGCTGCAAAAAAAAAGGAAAATCCATTCTCTGTGACTAGTACAGCCTAAAGTGCAGTATGAAAGATTCAGGATGGGCATTGAGAAGAGCTTTCTAACAGCAAGAAAGTAAACCACTGCAGTAAGTTGCAGGAAGCTGTACAATCTTCCCATCGGTGGTGAGACCTATATCTATAAGGAATGACACTGACACAAGAAGATGGCTAGGATAATTTCCATACGACTCTCTGATTCTATTCTGCTTAAATAAATTACATTCCCTTTAATATTTCACATAAATATATGCAGTATTCATTTTTTCCTGATGTAGTGTGAAAACTGTGCTTGATTGCATCGCTTGATCTAACTCTCCGCTCAGGCAGGTGGGGAGGATCTACCTGGACCAATTGGCTCTATCTGATGTCCAATCCACAAGTCACTTCTCAACTACCACAGTGCCAACATGCTATGGGGAATCTGAAGCAAACATTACTCTCAGAAGGGCTGTGAATTTCAGTTGTGAATGTTACAATCAAAATCAGTGTGAAGGAGTTTGAACTTGATCAAGATGACAGTTTTGCTTGAAGCTAACTAGGGTGGTAAAGAGAAAATTATGACCTAGAGCCATCTCATGTACAAGTAGATCAAACACAGTAAGTTGTGTTGACAGAAACACCAAAAAGCAGAGTCAAAGAGTATTTTAACAGATAAATCATGCCTGGCTTTGATCATGTATATGATGCATCACAAACATTTTGATTGTAAAGAGCTGGCTGGACATACATGGTGCACCCAAGCCTATATTCCTTCAAAATTATTTCTGCTTTGCTGCTTCTTACAACTTAAGCTGACAAAAGTCTTTACACCAGAGATTTAAACTGAGATTTTTCAAATCATCTTCCAGCTATTCTCCCTCTTGACAGCTTAAAAATACCTATACCGGCCCTGAAGAAGTAGGCATGCGTTAGCTGATCCTGACACCAATAATTTACAAAAGCGTACTGGAAATACATCCTTGACTACAAATGAACACCTTTTTTTTTTAAGATTCGAACTGTACTTACTACTTCAGAATGGCTTCTTATTTTTGTATGCCTCCACCTGTATGGACCAGACAGAGTAACAGTGAGGGAACATGAGGCGAGAAAGAGGAGAAAAAGAAAATAGGGGAGTGGAAGAAGAGAGGAGTGAAGGGATGAAGAACACTCCTAACCCCAGTACCTCATCTTTATTTTCAGGAGACTTTGCATTTAGTGTTGCAGACCTAAGAGGTACCAATAAGCTCAAATCATACTGGAAAAAAAGCTGTTCCATAATTGTATTTGCTCTGAATTCAATAAATTTATATCACTGTTAATGACAGAAGAATTTGGGCCCTGAAGTTTTAGATGCTTATTTAAATTTTCTCCCATTAAAGAACTTGAAACAAAATCCTCTTTTTATTAGAGTTTGTGGCATTCACCATCTTAAAGAACAGAAGACCTCTCCCTCCATTCTCCACAGAATTCCTGGGTTAATTGCTTGATAAAATTATATTTATTGTAGCCCAAGGGTTTCTAGAATTAAGCACCTAATAGGTACTTAGCAGTAAAATGCATAGAAGCTTGGGTTGTGTATGTATGCTGAGTGAACCAAGGCCAGAGTGTATATGTCTTCTATTGTGCAAAACTGAATGTGTAGTTAAATTAAGAACAATAGGTATTCATAAATCAGCATGAGTGCCCATGAGAAACAAGTCTTCTAATTAAATAAGAAGAGAATTAGTGTTCCTTGTTCCGGGAATTGTTATTTGGTATTGAGGCAGAATATATTGATAGTTAGTAGAGAGACATTTTTTGTTAGAAGAACTATTGGGTTTATTTATCAAAAACAACCCCCTTCCTACATATTATTAAAGTTAATTTAGAAAAATAACTGATTTGGAGCGAAATCGCATGCATGCTTTTCAAGAAGAAGATTTAAAAGTCCTCCTATAGAAAAATAAATCTTTGTGATCAGAACAAAACAAAATTAGAAGTAGTATTTGAGTGGAAACTGCTGTGGTATTTCATTCTGTTTTGCTTTTTAGCTAAAAGAAAAAAAAACCAAAACAAACAAAAACGCCAAAGAAAACCTGAACCCAACAAAAAAAACCCAGACAGACATCACTCTCCTTCCTAGGAGAGAAAATTCTGCAGCAATTTGAAAAAAGAATTTGATAGTTTCTTGTCTCAGTAATAATTCAGAATTTGAGTGGAAACGATTCAAAGTATTCACTACTCAGTGAGTAAATGTGGCTTTAGGATGGCTTTGTAATTTTCTGATCCTGATGCCTGCAGCCTCACAAGTGCAGTGAGTTTTCCCATTATTTCATCAAGAGGAGACAGAAAGTAGCACATTAATGTCTTCTAACTCGGGTCCTGCAAAATCAACTTTCATACACCCATTAAGATGCCTTACAGCTCTTCAAGTACAAAGAACCACCTGAGTAGGTTATACTCGGTAATAAAGTCAAGAACATGTGCATTTCAAATGATGAGGATATTAAACATCACATTTGCTTTAACCTCTTCAAAAATAAACCAGAAAAATTCTAAAGAAACTTTCAGAAATTTGTCTACAAGTCTGCTGTTAAAAAAAGTCAGCAGCTATAGAAACAATTTTTAGTATGCCAGATTGACTGATTAAATCACATTAATCACAGATCGAAGGAACTAACTACATGTTTCCTGTACAAAGTGTAAGTAGTTACATCACCAGTTTAGGAATCGAATTCTGTTCTCACAGTTAATCTGAATTCCCTTTTAAGTCACATTAATCCCTTGTATAGACACACTTATACAGACTTGAGTTGGCTTCAAAATTCTATTTTCAATTTTACTTGAACTGCCTGCAGAATAGTTAATACATGTAAATTCGAGTTAATTTTCCTTTATGTCCCTTGATGTACAAGTTTAAAGGAGGGAATTCCCACAAAGGCCTCAGTGTGGATGAGGCTAAAACTCAATTTTGAGATTGTCCTCTATTGTATTTCCATGTTAACGAATATTAAATTGCCAGGGCACCTTGTTTGCCTAACCAAGAAAGTACACTACACAAACTGAAATATATAGCTTATCTACATGACACATTTGAAACTTTTTATCTTCACAAAGGAAAATTTGTATACATCTTGTCATGATGATTTGAATACATTTTTGTCATGAGTAGCATTTTAGGGTATAAAGGCACCTTTTTGCTATAAAATTTTTTAAAATAGAATTAATGGCTTTTGGATTAGTATTTTTCCACCCAAAGTGAGCCAGCTTCTAGACACACGTTTTGGTTCTGTGAATTACAGCCCAAAATACAACATATGCTTAATATTTTCCTTGAGATTCCTCAATGGAAGAAAGAGTTAGTACTTGAATAGTCTGGGTTGAAAGTCCTCAAACGAAGAAAAAAGTTTTGAACATTCTGGGTTCAAGCTGTTATCTTCTACTGAAGCTTTATATGCTCTATTAGACACATTGCATCCCTGGGTTTTTTACACCTTACTAGTGTTCTTAACTCTAGCGTCAGTAACTTGGAAATTAGGTAACTGGATTGTACCAACTCTCTCTGTCCATCTCTGGCCAAACTGAAATATGATGGGATTTCTAAAGCAGACTATTTTGTAACGCCACCACAAGTCAATAGGCTAAGACACTTTTGAAAGTCTTACTCTAGGACTTCAGATCACGAGTCCTACTGGAGTCCAGTCAGTGTAACAGTGGAGGGAAAACTTTTAAAGTATTCCTTTGCTCCAGTCAGAGCCCTTGGAGCTGAAAATTTGTCTCTGTTATCAGGTTATTTGCATCATTCTGTGGCAGCTTCTAGAAGATTCAGTAATTTTAGTCATTCAGCAATGTGCTTTGTGGATTTGTGTCCACAGAACTGTCGTTACTGGTATTTTCTATCTTTTAACATGAGGCAGACTTTTCCCACAAGGCTTTTTTAAGTGACCACTGTAGCAAAAACTACTAACTCTCCAAGTGTTTATATAGTTCTACCTTCATACCTGTTGTGGGTCATTGTTCACTTTATTCCATGCAAAAAATAATAACTAAGGAAATGTTCCTGACACTTTTTTATTCCTGGTTTTGGGTGACTTTTGTGACACATCAAAAAGACAGAAGCCAGAAGCACAAGGAGATAAAAGCACAGTATTATTAGGTCCAGTTCTGTAGTGTTGAAAAACTTCCGTGAAGGCTGCTTGTCCAGGACATTGTCTTCCCCTTGAGTTTCCAGAAACCCAGAAAAGTAATGGACCACACGACAGTGACCATGAAGGGCATTCTTGCCTTGTAAAAGCTTTGATATTCAGCCTTATAAACTACATTATTTTCATGGCCATTGTAAGGCTGTGTTTTTTTTCTCTGCCTACAGCATTTTCTACGGAGTAAACTCATGGACCATGTGTGAGAAAGTATAGAACAATTCATACAGAATTTTGCCATCATGTCACAGAGGACACACATTGTCACTGCCATTGTACCCAACTCCAAACACAGGATGCTGGCCCCCTGAGCGTGCAGCACTCACACAACTAGCAACATTTTACAAGACCAAGGAAAGTAGTCTAAAGAAACTGAATTTAACATGAGGCAAAAAAAAACCCCCACCCCACAACAAAAACCCATCCAAGCAAGTACAGTTAAACTGAAACCCATTAACAAGAAAAGATTAGGACGACATGACTATTTTTTCCCCCCATTGTTAAATGTAAACTCAGCTAATGGTCAAAAAGTCGTGGAGGATGAGGGAGGGAAGTTGTGGATGATTGCTGCATTCTTTATTACGTCCCCTCTCCATCCTGGCGAGCTGGAACATCAGTGCAGTTCTCATGCCAGCTTCCAAGTAAACAACACGCACTTCCTGGCTATCTCTAATCTGGGCAGCAATGTGTGCGAAGGGAGAGTGCTGAGTGATCCGTGGTTCTGACCAGGTATCCTGTTTTGACAAGGGTGTTTGTCCTTTACCCAACATATTGCAGAAGCTATTCTTGATGTTTCTGTGCTATGTTTTTTGGGAAAGGCCTAATTAGGTCTTTTGGGAAAGATTTAATTTGGATTACCGAGAATTTTAGAGGGCCAGAGGTAACAATTAAAAAACAACAAAAAAGCTGTACTGATGAAATGTTTTTTGCATTTGACATTTTAAATTACAGTTAATTAAAAGATACTCTCTTTCCTCTAATTAATATTTACACTGTATATTACTTGACAGCCTATGGTTCAAAAGCAAGTTTTAAATTTGCTTCTAAAAGTTTTTGAGAAGCTAACAGAATTGTTTTAGCATCTAGCTTACCTTTCCATTCAATGCTGCTTAGAAATATATTCAGCAAAAGACTTCTACTTTGGAAAATGCCCATTAAGCAAACCCCCTGACCAATGGTAAGTAATGCTTCTAATGAAGCTTTGCTGCCAACAGCAAAATTCTGAAACAAATTTAAAAATTAACAATGCACAGATTGGTGTAGTTAATTATCTGGTACTTGGATGAGATGTGGTTCAAGATGTTTTAAAGAAGGATGCTGTCCTGGTTTCAGCTGAGAGGATTGATTTTTCTTCATAGTAGCTAGTGTGGGGATACGTTTTGGATTTGTGGTGGAGACAGCATTGATAATATAGAGATGTTTTTGTTCTATGGACTTATTGTTGAGCAGTGTTTACACGGGGCCAAGGCCTTTTCTGCTTCTTGCACTGCCCTGCCAGCGGGATGGCTGGGGGTGGACAAGAAGTTGGGAGGAGACACAGACAGGACAGGTGACCCAAACTGACCAAAGGGGTATTCCATACTATATGACGTCATGCTCAGTTTATAAGGAGCTTGGGGGAAGAGAGAGGCGGGGGCGGCGGCGTTCGGAGCAATGGCGTTTGTCTTCCCAAGTAACCATTACGCGTGATGGAGCCCTGCTTTCCTGGAGATGGCTGAACCCCTGCCTGCCCATGGGAAGTGGGGAATGAATTCCTTGCTTTGCTTTGCTTGTGCGCGCGGCTTTTGCTTTACCTATTAAACTGTCTTTATCTCAACCCATGAGTTTTCTCACTTTAACTCTTCTGATTCTCTTTCCCATCCCGATGGGGGGGAGTGAACGAGCGGCTGCGTGGTACTCAGCTGCCGGCTGGGGTAAAACCACGACAGTCTTTTTGGCGCCCAACGTGGGGCTCGAAGGGTTCGAGATAATGACACATTTGATCGGAATGTGCTACACTGAATTTATAGCTGCTATTAGCTATTTAGTATTAGCTGTTTAGCTATTAATTGGCAGGCTCCTGTGCTTGCCATGGGGCTTGCTTGCCTTACTATCTATTAGAGTCTAGTGCTCGTTAGTGGCTGCTTTGTGCTTTCGCTGCTCGCTGTACTGCTGTACTTCTTATCATTTTACTGTGCTGTGTCTGGGAACATTTTGATAACAGCAATGGCGATGCGCCTGGGCTGGCAGGTGGCCAGGGCATCGCTGCTGTTTTTGTGCTGCTGTCCTGGACAGGCTGGAACTCCTGTGTGCACTCGAGTCGAAGGGACTGTGACCTGTGGATGATTCCACGTCGGAGCAGGACACCCCAAAGCGTCTGTGGCTGTGGTTGCATCTGTGCCGCAGCAGGTATATCTCGAAGCGTCTGGGGCCGTGGTTGCGTTTGTGCCGCAGCAGGTATATCTCGAAGTGTCTGGGGCCGTGGTTGCGTTTGTGCCGCAGCAGGTATACCTCTGGAAGGACTGTGAGCCAAGGATAAGTCCATGCTGGAGAGGGTACACCTCGGAGCATCTGTGGCAAGGATAAGTCCATGCTACAGCAGGTACACCTTGAAGCATCAGTGGCTGTGCATGGGTCATGCTGGAACATTTCAAAGTGTGTGGCCATGGACGAGCCCATGATAGGGCAGGTTTATTTCTGAGAGGACTGAAGCGACTGTGACTGTGGGCGAGGCCACACTGGAGCAAGTGTATCTATGAAGGCATTGTGGCTCATGGAGAAGGCCATGCTGGAACAGGTGCACCTCGAAGTGACTGTGGCTGTGGATAAGTCTATGCCACAGCAGGTATACCCCTGGAGAAACTGTGGCTCATGGATAAGGCTCCACTTGGAGCGGGTAGACCCCTAAGGGACTGCAGTCTGAGGATAAGTTCAAGCCGGAGCAGGGGCAAGGGGAGGTGTTCATTGCAATGGTAAACTTGATGGTCTGACTCGAAGGGACCAGGGGTGGAGATTGTAATGGAAATACGTTTAAATAGTTGTAACCCATGATTTGAGTTGCATGTTACAGGAATTACTGTAGCAGAAATCACCTGAACCAATGGAGAACAAGCCTTACAGGAGGCAGCGCAAGTGCAGCAGTGGACCTGACCTGAGCTGGTTTTGGTGCCCAGTAACTCCACTTCAACCACCTCTCCTGTCCTGAGTGACCACCATGGTGGATGGAGCCCAAGGTTGTGGACCAAGTGAACCCAATGGACATTTTGTGGACATTTATGGACATTTTAAAAGGGTGGTCCACAGACTAAGGGAATGATATCAACATATTATATCAAGGGATGAAAAGGGTGGTGGTGCTTAATGAGGATGTATTGAATTGTGTGGGACCTGGGCATGACGTAAATAGTATGGAATAAGGGGTGGATAATGTCCTGGTTTCAGCTGAGAGGATTGATTTTTCTTCATAGTAGCTAGTGTGGGGATACGTTTTGGATTTGTGGTGGAGACAGCATTGATAATATAGAGATGTTTTTGTTCTATGGACTTATTGTTGAGCAGTGTTTACACGGGGCCAAGGCCTTTTCTGCTTCTTGCACTGCCCTGCCAGCGGGATGGCTGGGGGTGGACAAGAAGTTGGGAGGAGACACAGACAGGACAGGTGACCCAAACTGACCAAAGGGGTATTCCATACTATATGACGTCATGCTCAGTTTATAAGGAGCTTGGGGGAAGAGAGAGGCGGGGGCGGCGGCGTTCGGAGCAATGGCGTTTGTCTTCCCAAGTAACCATTACGCGTGATGGAGCCCTGCTTTCCTGGAGATGGCTGAACCCCTGCCTGCCCATGGGAAGTGGTGAATGAATTCCTTGCTTTGCTTTGCTTGTGCGCGCGGCTTTTGCTTTACCTATTAAACTGTCTTTATCTCAACCCATGAGTTTTCTCACTTTAACTCTTCTGATTCTCTTTCCCATCCCGATGGGGGGGAGTGAACGAGCGGCTGCGTGGTACTCAGCTGCCGGCTGGGGTAAAACCACGACAGATGCGCTGTATCCCAGGTGAGTTGTCTATTCTGTGGGCTTAAGAGAACTCTAATTTGACCCAGTGAGTCCTTAGCTATACTGAGCTGAAGAGTGCCCACAAGAGAGTTTTAAAAGTGGCCAACACTAGAGATTAATGATTACGTCACCCAGTTGGCATGTAGAAGATCTAGGTTGCTGTTCCTCTTCTAAGGCAGAGCAAAGACTTGAATGTGTGGTTTCCATATCCCACCTAGTTGCCACAGCCATCCAGATATGGGCTTTTTCCATAGGGGGAAAAAAATCCTATGGTTTTAGTGAGAAATATTCATAAAATTGCACTTTTGCTTCCCAGCCAGCTTTAGTAAAATGCTTTATAATATGGATGAGGAAAAGAAAATAATAGTTTACATAATCTCTATTGTTTAAATGGTCTAGTCCTTCGCACAGTGAAGACTTGCTGTATTTTGTCCCTCTATGATCTCTTCCACTTTGGACTAACCTAACAGCTGATTTCGTTGGAACCCAGTTCACTGAATAAGATGGATACAACCATCCTAAGTTGTGGCCCCCGTCCTAAACCCAAAAATGCTAAGGTAGGCTTGTCACTGACTTCCATAGGAGGAGAATGGAGGCCTGTATTCCTCCCTAAATAAATCACTTGTCAATTATGAACCTAAATAATCTGACTTAAATCTAACATGGCTATAGATTTTACTCATGATAAATAGCACTGGCATCATGTCAGAGAAAGAGGAGATCAAAAGGCAAGTTACTTGTATTAGAGGCATTTGAAGGATTTAGACAAGCTCTGGGCTGAGAGGATATTTAGGAAGCTAACAATTCCGACTATCTACTGTGTCCAGTAGTCACAGCATTTAATCTTTCTCCACTTACTACATTTGTTGTTTGGGGTTGTTTTTTTTTTGAGAATCAAATATCCATGCACCTATTTTCTATCAGTTCATTTCCATATTTGAATAAAGGGAATACAGAGGCACAAATTCTCATTACATAATAACAAACAGGACATTTGAAGGAGGAATATGCAATAAATATAGGGACTGACAGTGATCTTACATGTTGTTTGGAATTCAGTGAGTCAATGACCTTACAGCAGACCTCATTTAACAGCACTAATTTGCTTTTTCTTTTTAAGGTAAATTTCCAGTTCCCTGAGATGTAATGGGCAGTGATTCCAGGAGTGCTTCTGAGCACAATGCTCAAATAAGGAGCACTGGAGGGAACTAGTTAAAAGGATTTACTTTGAAATTATCTGGTATGAACTGAATATATTAGAAATAATGAATCATTACAAGCTGGTGCCTTAGAATGCTAAATCCTCATTTTAGTTAAATATACTGGAGCTGCACAGGAATGATCTTGGAGGGTAATGAAAAGCAAAATAATGACAGATTAGCCAGTTCACTAACTTCACTGATTAAAATCTTTCTCCATAATGAGCAAGCCAAATTAAATGGAGGCGTGAGGTAAAAATATAGAACATACTTTTCTGTTAAAGTTTTAAGTACTTCAGTAAATTTTGTGAACAGATTTCAGATTCAAAGACCAGAAATGTAACCTGAGGTCTCTCCCTACATTTTACTTGGGATATGATGATGTTACAGTGATAAAGGCTAAACTAATTCAACAAGTAAGACTCACAATACTGAATTTCTCAAACTGTGACTAGAAGTCAAGATTTACAGTTAATCCCATGGCTGAAGTAAATCGATAGAGAAAGAGAGGGCTTTTAATCAGGTAAACTTCCATGAGTTAACTTCACAGTGTTCTGGAAACAGTAACTTGAAACACAGAAAGCAAGAAGTCCAGTCTTGGTACTGCCCTAAATATTTTTTATGTTTATTTTTTAATTTGTAACACACACAAATGCAGATAATTAGCTCATTTGGGAAGGACCATTAACATCCTAGTTCCCACTGGAGAAAGATATGTTTTCCAGGAAAATGCAAAGTAATCCAAGAAGAAAAGTCTGAGGCCCCAAACTGTCATGTTCTCTTATGGCTCATATGGTTTGCCTGCCCGCACAATTCACCTGGTAAGATTTGTAAAATTAGTGACCTCAGTGCATTCTGTATTATTCCACAGCCCCAAACTAGCCATATTTTAATTTAATTTACACTGCTGTCAGTCTGAATAAATTCACTGGGTAGCATCCTGACATTTCTTAAGTCAAGGACAAATCTCCCATTTACTTCACTGAGATGAGGAGTTCTCTCTAAATTCAGTGGAGTTATTCCAACTCATCTCAATGCTTTCGGCTCAGTGTCTAGTCTTTTATATCCTGGGGTTACAGCATAAATAAGGCAACAATTAGCGATGCAAAACAAGTTTCAGTATCAATCTTGGAAGTAGAATGTGTCACCCTAGGAAAATAGAAATGTGAATCCCAAATGATTTAAGCAGAGCTGCCAAAGGGAACATCTAGCGTTTCACTGATGGAAAAAGTGAATGTTAGATGGTAGGCATAATTGGAAAAGTACAACAACACTTGAACCCATATGACTGATTTATATACAGCGTAACTTCAAATATGTTCAACTGTTATTTCCTTTTCAAGGTCTTTAGCAGGAAAGCATTGGTCATTTTTTCCAGGGGTCTCTCAAATAGTGACAGATATGTGGAGACACTTTTCTAGATATTCTGTTTTTGAAAATTGTTTTGCCACCATCTTTTGTTAAACAGGAAAGTCTGGAAAAATGACACACATTTCTATTTTCCTTTACCTGTTTTACTTGTAGTTATTATCTGGGACTATTTTAGGACTCAGAGTCAATAGAGAGCAAATTATTTTAGAAAGGTAACTAAAGCAATTGAGTGCCTCTCTGTTAGCAAAACTGAAAAGTCTACCTATATCAAGTCTAGCCAAAAAGAATCCTAGTTCCTGCTTGTTAGGAGGGCTCCAGCTTTCCATGAGTTGCAAAAGGGTAGCACCTCCAAGATTCTCACTGCGTAGGAAGATTTACAGTTGGACTCAATGATGTTAAAGGTCTATTCTAATCTAAATGATTCTATGATTGTATAAGATTTTGTTACATAGATTTCTTTAAGCTACTATCTAAAGGTCCAGTTTCTGATCCTGGGACATTCACAAAGAATTTTTTGATTTTTAGATGATGAGTTGAACTGCTTGCATGCAGGATGCAATAAGATGCCTTCCAGCCTCCAGCTTCGTATAAATCTACCCTGCACACGCAGTGTGGTTGTGTTTGCCTCCTATACCATGCAGCATACGGGCAAAAGAAACAGGAAGCCTCACTAGCTGACTGTCATATTTGAGGTGGTCTGGAGTCTTCATTACGGTTAACTGCTGTTACAGACCAACTCAGAACAAACCTGAATCACGAAACATAGACAGGAGTGGGTGTTTATGAGACGTAGTGCACTTCAGAGCCTTTTTTGCTCAGAACTGACCTTAAAGGCTACAATCTGAACCTTTCTTTTCAATTTGTTAAAGAAATCCATAAACTCATATATATTACAATGAACACTTCCCCCCCCCCCCCCCCCGCATTCTGGCAAACAGAAATAAATTAGAAACTACAATCCCACTTCTAATATAGAAATAAATATTAGAGGCAAGTGAACCATGATTTTGGCTAGGGCTTTTGGTGTAAAGTTACGTGACTGAAATGCACTGTGAAAGGGAGTAGTAATTAGTAGGAAAAAGAAGAGGTAAACATGTCTTTTAACTGTAAGCCAAAGTATACATCACCTTCAAGATCTTAATTAAATTTCTCAGCAGGAATTAGCTCAAAAAAGAAAGAAACCTCAATCCATCTAAGAAGACTTCTTCCATAACACAGAGCCTAGTGGTCATAAACTACTAAAGGTAATTTGGAGAGGAAACACAATATGAGCTCTACAGGTAGACTGGCAAGAAACTAAAAAATCCTCAAATGCAGATAAAACAAAGCTGATCTGTACCTTCTACTTTATAGTAACAGATAAATCTGCCTCATGGTTTTAATGAAAAAATAATTAAATTTCTCTCCATCACTTTCAGCTAGAAAATCGGTGCCTTCTTGTTACATTCTTAATGGTTTTACTTTTTACTCATTTCTACTCTCATTCTGGAGTCTTCCTTTTCTCCTGTATAGTCTCCTTTTTGTATAAAGCTTGGTGCATCACAGGTTATGTTTATATGCCCAGTCTGCACTCCCACAGAGCTTGGTATGTATTTTTGTCATTTACTGGATGGTATGTATGAAAACCGTTCAAGTGCCCTCTAGTGACTGAAACTCACAGTAAATTTATGGCTCACTACAGCAATCATGAGTATTTAATGGACCCGATAACAGCAATAATGTGGACGTGATGCATTGTGGGCATCAAGCCTTCCCATTTTAACTTTTGATTTCCATTTTTCTGTGACCAACACTGGAACATCTCACAAGCAACATAATGCCTGCAAGCTATAGGGTAGAAACCATCAACATGATGTAGACTAGAAGATAGATGCTAAGATGACAGGAAACCACATACATTTATTACTTGGTCCATCTTAGAACTAAGAGCTGCAAGAAATAAAAAATAATGACAATATAGAAACAGTTTATTGCATTCTTCATAAAGTAATTTCTGTTACTTTCATTACTTTCATTTAAGAAAATAACGGTAGAAAAGTAATGTAGTAGTAATGGTAGGCAAAGTTGCCATTTGACTACTCAGTCTAGAAAATGGATTGTAAAAATTATGCTCTGTAATCAGTTCATATTTTGAACATTTGAATGTAACTAAGCCCCACGCTAACAACTTATTCACAGAAATGTACTATCTATTTATCAATTTATAGGCTTATTAATCTAGAAGCTTAGCTATTGGCAAGGGAGAACCATATAATACATGTAAGTACTAAAGCCAATCCGACTTGATAAAATGAATACAAATTTTAAGCAGTAAAGTATGAAGAATAAAAGCATAAGTTTAGTTTTAAATTTCAACCATCTAAGACAATAAAAAAAATGGCAATGATACATGGAAACACCTTTTTCATTTTAGGTCCTAAGTAGACTTTCTAGCCCAAACAATCAGTCAAACAAGGGCAACAAGCCACATCACAGGGATTTTTTGGCTTACTAGAAGATACCCTGGTATGTGGGTTGGTACAATAAAAGCAATCTGATCCAGGAATGAACTATCTACTGAATATACAAGTCTTAGGGAAACAGCAAAAGATAGTCAACCTGCCCGTGCCAGCATGGGCAAACCAATTTTTTCTAACCTACCTAAAGGAGGCCTATCACTCCTTTACATACTATTGTTCAAACCAAAAAGCCATACTGCACTGAATTAGCCAAGAAATACATACATACTTATGGTTCTCTGGCAGTTGTTTTATACCAGGCTAAGCTTGATTACGTTTAGAGATATGTTTAGACATTAAAGCCAGCTCAAATTCTGTGAAGCTTGAAGAATGGAAAAAGTAACAAAGGGCAGTTCTGGGGGCTTTGTATTGGTAAGGTATTCCTCTGAATATTCTTGGAGGCCCTGATACTGTCACAGACTGAACGCTTCTAACAAAGGCACAGTGCTTTAATCTAAGTATCCCACTCTGCAAAATCTTGTTGAAGTGGGATAGTTGGTGAGTAATTTGTGAGGCAGAACAATCACTTTTACAAGGTGTTTTGCAAAACATCTGCCTTCTTTACATAATTCAGTTTTCATGAGTTACCACATCAAATACTGATCTTTGTGTGGATGTCCTTGAAAATTTCTTTAGTGTATGCTTCAGTAAACCCAGAAAGCTCAGGAAAAAAAAACCAAAAACCCCCAACAAACAAACAAACAAACACGCAAGCAGCCAAAGCTCTATGCTTAAAATTATAGTGGACAAAAAGTTTCAATGTGTTTTAGGAGAAAATTAATCTGTTCAAAACCAATACACAACACGACAACAAATCCTCTACAGGTGTGACTGTTCTCTGGCTTATTGCTAGTGCTCTGAAATGCTGTTACTTCCACTCCTTTTACCTCAAACTTTTTTACCCTGCAAACATTCATCATATAATATTTTCATCCATATTGTCCTTTTTTGTTCTCTGTCTGTCCTGGTTCTGGCAAGGATAGAGTTAAGGTCACAAGGAGCCAGGACAGGTGAGCCAAGCTGGCCGGGGGCTAGTCCATACCATGTGACGTCATGCTCACCATAAAAGGGGGCTAGGCGGGCAGGGGCGGGTTCGGCGTGGCTCCGGGACAGGCTGAGGGTCCCGTCGGTCCTCGGATCGGTAAATCGTTCTGTGTTATCACCCATTGTTACTATCTGTTATCAGCACTGTTGTTGATTGTTTTCCCTCTCCCTTGCTGTCCCAGTAACCTGCCCTTATCCCAACCCTCGAGGCTTTGCCGTTGTTTATTTTCCGTTCTCCTCCCCAGCCCGCCGGGGGAGGGGTGAGCGAGCGGCGCGTGGCACTTAGCTACCGGCAGGGGCCGAACTACGTCAGTCCTTTTTGGCGCCCAACGGGTTGTGATAATGAGACGTCTGACCCAAGTGTGTTAAAATAAAGTTGTTATAAGCATTTATAATGTTATTGAAACAGTTGCTGGTCATAATGATGTTCTGTTTGGTCACATGGCTCTGGTTTGTAAACCCGTGTTTACTCTATGTAATCCCTGCGGTGCTGTTTATCACCTCTGGGAGAGGGGTTCCTGTTCTCATGTTGCTGTATTGCGTGATATCAACGTATAAGATATCAACAGTCATGAGTCTGAGCTGGTATGTGTATGTAGCATTTCAGTCAGGCCCGTACCTCAGTCAATATCTTTCAGAATTGATTAATAATTGCACCTGATCAATGGGGAAGACAGAGGGGAATACCTTCTCCCACTCTTTCACCTCCCCTTTTCCCTTTTGGTTGGTTACAACAATTTTTGAGAATTTTGAATACCCTTGGAATGTTCAGGCCAGTATATTCCTATTGCTAGGTCTCCTGAATGCTTTCCAAGTCCTGTTCAGGGTTAGCAAAAATTTTTTCAAGAGTACCACCCAGGGATCTTCCCCAAGGCTGAATGGTCAGGGCTGGCATGGCATGTGGGAGAGTATGGGTGGGTATCTAGAGACCTTTTCACCCCCAATGGTTTGGAGCTTCACTCCTGAACAACTGCAAGACCCTGATAAAATGGTAGAATATTTGAAAGGAAAATGCTGTGGGGATTCTAAGGAGACACAACTTACTGCACTGTGCTGGGCCCTGGCCACAATCTATTAAACACTGCTTGATAGTAGACAGAGGGAGAGAGCAGACCCACAGGCACTGCAGCTGCCCAGGCCCCTGCAACAAACACTGCAGCTGAGCTAAAAGATCAACTTTTTCACCCTGCAAACCATTC
This sequence comes from Balearica regulorum gibbericeps, assembly GCF_011004875.1. Lineage (NCBI taxonomy): Eukaryota > Metazoa > Chordata > Aves > Gruiformes > Gruidae > Balearica > Balearica regulorum. The sequence continues at coordinate 123,695,265 of NC_046185.1, forward strand.
ATCATATAATATTTTCATCCATATTGTCCTTTTCTGTTCTCTGTCTTATTTTTCCCTTATGAGTGTCCCCATTAAAACATTATCTGCAATATTATTTTCTTGCTATTCTCATTTTCCTCTTCTTATCCTCCCTTCTCACAATATGAAAGACAAAAAGTTATATTGCAGTCATGTTATAGAATGAACATTCCTGAAAATAAATCAAACTCAAATTTAAGGTTGAAGAATAAACCCTAGAAACATACAAAACTTCCACTGGTGTCCAAGGGTCTCTGCCTTTCAGAAAAGCCTGCAAGAGTGGGCTTTAATAGGGATGTTTTATTCTTGCTACAATGGAGCAGGGTTTTTTTTATTGTGGTTTTATTTTTCAAGTTTGCCTCAGAGAAACTCTCTAAAGTGCTTTATATCCCTCTTGAAGGTCTCAAAAACAATCTTCCAGCACTACCAATTTCCCTTTAGCAGCAGGACCAGTTTGCCTGCCAGCAAGCCAGTTCTTTGTCAGAACGAAGAGCTTCTCATCAGTAAATGCAACATCTTCAACATTGCATTTCAGTCTCTGCACTAATAACATAGCCCTATCATTGACTTGAAAATAATTAGCCAGTAACATCATTGGTATTTTCTTCCTTGCCAGTACAGCTCTTCAAAAGCAGTAATTCGTCTCTCTTCAGGAACATCAAGCTCTTCAATTGAATAATAATGGACTTGAGCAAATACCGGTCTCAGCAGCAAGATTCCTACTGAGGAAACATGTAATCCAGTTTTCTTATGTAGTAATCTAGTGGTTTTAGAACTACAATCAAACCCTCCATAAAAATGATATAATTGTGTGCAATTAAAGCAAAGTAGCTGAGATCTAAGCTTCTGAGGCCAGTGTTTTCCTTTCAACACACACTTCAAACCAGTCAGCAATTCCCAAACTTCCTCCACGATACTATCATTCTGAAGAAAATAGTTCACACATCCCAAACAAATTCAGCAACTGGTTTGCTCTTTAAGCACTGAGAGTACAGCAGGCAACACAGTCCCATTTGTACCAGCATGGCAATCCTGACTGAGCCCCCCCGACCTAGACTTCAGTCCTCTGAACAACCCATCCAATCCTCTACACACATTAAAGTCCTGAAGCATGTCTTGTGTCACCATTCCAGCACTTTGATTTACAGTGCTTCAAAAATTCACAAAAAAAGCTGGTTTCAAGTGCAGGCTCTGGAAATATTTAGCCTTCATTCTCAGGACTAATTTTTTTTTCCAGTGCACACGCTATTTTTGCACATGGGCATAGGACGGATACTGTGTATTTGTACTTTTGCGGGACTAACCAAGGTGCTCTCCAGCTTCCTCCAAGCCTGCAGCAATACTCCAATAATTTAGGAATTACTGGTAAGAAATAAAACCCATTTATTAATGCCAAGCCTGATGTGATAGAAAAATGATGGTGAAAAGCAACATCTGGAAGGGAACATCTCTGGACTTTTAATGGGCATGGTCAGATTGTAGATGGGTAGATGTCTTAATCTGAGTAGCAGCAAATTCCTGACCTAGTGGAGGAAGCAGGTGAGGGCCATAGAGGCAAGACAAGCCTGAAAACAGTAACAGGTATGCAGTGAAAAGGCAGTTTAGGTGAACTAACCGAAATGCCTAAATGTAAGTTCTTTCTGTGTTTGTTGGTGCTACGGTTTGAAGTAATTTTCTTTAATGAGTTAGTCCAAGTCCACTTTTTGTTTGCAGAGGGTAATTTTCTTTCTGGAGAGTTAATCAAAACCACCAATGTGGCTAGGTATTTTTCTGACATCTTTAAAAAAAAGAAAACAAAAATCAATCAAGGCTGTGTGTTCATGTATGCAAATGTGTTTGGAATATTAACTGTATAAATCAACAGTTGATTTCCCAATTAAGCTAACTGGTAGCAGCAATTAAGACAGTAATTGGTAGGCTGTAACAGTGTAGTCAAGAGGCTATCTCCATTTAAAAACTAAATAGATTTGTGTGTGCCTTCTTAGAAGAAAATTGAGGTTTCTTTTACTACAAAGTCTGTTTTGGTTTGATTTGAAAATAAACCTCTTTTTCCTCTGTGCCAAGAAGAATGTCCTTTGAAGCTAGAAGTGAAAACTCCAGACACAGTCTGCACCCTTTCTAATAATCAAAGAACTCTTAACTGAGCACTGACACACCGTCCTCTAAACAGGGCTCGCTCTCAGATCTGCCTTGCAGTACAGCCCTCCTACCTCATTATTTGCATGACTAAAAGCCACTTGTCCTCTCCACTTCCCTGCTGATGAACAACTCACTTCTACCAGTGTCTAAGAAAAGGTTCTTCCCTTTTCGTCCTCTTGAGACTCTGCTCTTTCTTCTGTTCTTGCTCCAGTTCCTCACCACGTTCTTCTCTGCCACCTGCCAGTTAGGCAGAACTAGCTGAAATTTGTAAGTTTTAAATACTTGAGGTTTAGAGGGGAAAAAAAAAAATCAGAATATTCTGTCTACATGCTCACAGGTGGTTTTCCTCCATTTCTGAACCCTTGATATGGCCTCAATGTACATAACGTGGAAAAAACCCTTGATTAGGATAGCATTCATACAGATCCCATCCATACTGAATACATTTCCTTTTCTTCACCTTGCTTGCTGATAAGTAGAGCTGGTCAGAAGATTTTCTAAGAAGGCCTAGTCACCAAGAAGAATACTGATTGAAAAGATCTGCCCCAGTCAAGCAGCTGGCCTCCTGGAGAACAGGGATTAGTCCCTTGTTTCTCCAATACATTACCAGAATTACAGTGCTTCTAACAGTACTGATTCACGAGCAGCATTGTTTTAGTTTGAGACAGCTACTGAGGCTGGTAGCCTCATTATCCACATTCTATCCACTCCTCCTTACGCTACTACACCAAAGCAGAGACTCTTGTGCACTGATTTGCCTTAAGATGCTGTGTAGGGAACTGACGCTGTCTCGGGAGTTGATTCACAAGTAGCATTGCCATCCATTTAGAATTGGCTACTCTGTTAGCTCTTCCCACCTATGCCCTCATGAAGAATACCTAGGTAAGAAATTCACTGCCCCGTGGTATGAGAGTAATTGCTTTTGTCCTTTTGCAGTTTACATTGTGCACTGGCCCTCACCTAATATGAAGCAGTGAGGAAAAATCTACATAATAAGAAAGGGTAACAAACTGTAGAGCAGTCCTTTCCTCAAATTGTCCTTAATTTCTGTCCAACCATACAAATCCTGAAACATAATTAAAACTTAAAAAAAAAGCTTCTAAATTATTCTTAAACATACTAAAAATGGAACAACTGTTTAATTGACAAAACAACTCAAGTTTAGGACTATGCACACTTGCTGCAAGCAAAACAAAAAATAAACAGACAAGAGTGTCATAACAACAGGAAAATATGATGAAAATGCCTCCAACCACCACAAGCTAAACATTTTGATACCATTCATTCCACCCACAACTCAGTAAAACCAAGGTTAAATAAATACAGAAATGGCAGATTCACTTGGACCGAAGTCATTTGACGATTCTAAAGTGAGTTGTGCAGGAATGTGTGAAACTCAAAATTCACAATATGCAAGTTGCCATTAATTTTCTTGCAGTAGTGACTAATGAGGATGTAGGTGGGAGAGAGTCCGGGAAATATTAACAGAATAAGTAAGGCATTGCTAAAAATATTGCAGGCTCCAATTCCAAGTTTATTATTCTATGGCAAATTACATAGCTAACATTATTAAGATTCAGTCTAGGTAAAAAAAGGCAGACAAACTACAGAATAAGCCCAGCTGCACAGAACACATAACCCATCTTTCCCATTTGCTCAATAACTCAAAGATTAATTTCCGCTTGAGCAAGCTGCTGTTTGTTCCCTTACATACTCGCCTTCTTCCATCAACATTTTATACTAATTGCTATTTAACTCGAGATTTTCCTTTTAAGAGATCAGAACTAGAAATCAAGGTTTCCGAAATAAATTTGTGTCAGTTTACCTGCAGAACACTTCATACTTCAGCTGTAAAACCATAAGCTGCCATTTTGTTTGCTTGCAGGACTAAAGGAGCATGTTTTTTCCTATTCTATTTAACTGAGCCTTCTATTTCTTAATTATCAATTAATTAATTATCAAAACACTCTTGCTTATAACAAGTTCTTGTAACTGCCTTATACTGACTTCAGAAAATATACACTGATAATGAGAAATAATTACCTACTAACAGCCACTCTTTGATAAGCAAAGCCATTTATAGTGGTTTATATCCACTACAATTTACATAGCTGATACATGACTTTTGTGTCTTTGAATACCTGTCCAATTCATACCTCAACACCCTTGCAGTCTTTCTTTTGCTACTTTTTCAGTGTGTTTGCACTACACTGCACAATTTGGGTTTTCTGTTCAACTATTCAGTTTTGCCATAACCGGCACTTGCATTATTTATGAACAATCAAGACTGTCAAAACCTTGTATGACAGCTACAGGTCAGTTTACACGACATTGGTGCAGATTGGGCACAATGTAGGGTTTTAATCTATCGTTCCTTACCTAAACAAAATTTGGGTTAAAGGGAGCAGAAGCTTTGTCAATAAGATTTACACTCACATTCTGTCTCAATTCTGTGCATTAAATTCTATTCAGAGAAAACCACCTTTCCACAGCATAGACAGTAGAAATTAGAGAAAGAATTAAGAGATCAATGGAAAACAGATTCATTAGCCTGAAAAAAATGGGAGTATTCTAGACAAAATTAGAGTAGCTGAGAAGCATGAAGAATTAATTCCCCAACACACTTTCACAGAGGTATTTGGAACACAGTGGGAAAATAAAGCAAAGCTGCAGCAAGATGTCAAGTCTAGAAGGCACTGGAGAGTAGGAAAAACTAAACAGTTATTATCTTTTCCATGAAGACAGCATAGCAGAACATTTAAACTATTCAATTTAAGATAGCCGTGGTTTTTGGGGGGTTTGGGATTTTTTGGGTGGTTTTTTTGGTGGATTTTTTTTTTTTTTTTGGTAAAACAGAGTAAAACAAAGCAAGCTGACCAGAAAGCAAGCAGTAAAATTTCAGTTTAGGCAACACACAAATGCCACAGAATATGCACTGCAGATGTTCGTTTTGCACAGACAACTCAAAACTAATCCTTTACTGAAAGAATAAGGTGATCATTTCTCAGATGAGGTGACTAGTTCTCAGTTGTGGGATGCACTGCATTCATACTTTTCTGACTCACATTAAGGTGGACCCCAGAAAAGCTTATTAAATGGCTGCACTCGTGAATGACTCACTTATCACTGTAAACTCTGATGCTAATCAGGAGAATAAACATGAAGGTTCTGTAAAGTGCCCTGAAGTTGCAGTTAGTCAGAAGAAGGTGAAAACAAAGTCTTGACAGCTTTTCCCTGGAACGGTGCTGAGGTTATCACTGGTGATGCATCACCAGCTCTTTAATGCTATGACTGCAAAGAAAGTGCAGTAGCCAGACTGACTTGCTACAGAAGATGACAAGCAATCAAGGAGGGGCACTGAAACCACAGTGTGCTCTGCTGCATTTGCACATACTAACCGGAACAGGGACCACTGACTTAATAAAACTGTTGGCAACAAGGAATTCCAGCTATATCTCAGCCAACACGTAATTTTTAACACTGATCACTATCCTAGAAAGTGAATTTGTTCCTCCAAAAAGCAGAGTGCATTCAGTTCCTATTAAAGAAAATTTTAAAGGCAAATGACCCGAACTCCAGCAACCTTTTTGGCCTCAGCATCTGCCTGTGGAGAATTAGCGCTGCTGCTAGTTATGATTGTAGGATAGAACTTCACTGTGTATCAAGCATAAGACAAACACAGAAAAGATGGTCTCTGTCTAAAACAGCTTGCAATCCAGACTGAAAAAATTAAAATGGGAGCCAGGCATGATAAACAGCAGGGTATCCAAGAGAACAGATGACGGGCTGAGATACCAAAAGGATTGAAGTCACACGTTCTGAAAGTCACACATGAAATGATTGGGCAAAAGTCCCATCTACTTAACTGCTGTAAACATATATATCAAGTTACCTAGAACAAATAAGAGACATAACAGTATGTAAGTGAAAAATCTGCAGTATCTCATGCTTAGATGCCTGCCTCTTCAAAATATATACCAAAATCATGCTTCAGTACTGAGACCCTTATAAATGACCAGCAGTCAGAATGATAACCTCAAGGCATCAAGATGCAAAGGGAGCTTTCTAACAAGAGCCAGCAGGAAACACTAAACCTAGGGCCTGTCTGAAATCCTGCATCTCTTTGAGGCTTAAAGCCTTGAACCAGAGCTCAGGCAGATGCCTGAACTCCCTCAGGTTTAAATCCTCTCCTGAGAGTAGGTGCTTAGAAAGTTTTTTTTCAAGCAGGTGAGCAGGGCTCACTTTTGAGGATGCAGCTGCTGGAAGAGATAAATACTACCAGCTCTTGCATTTCAAATGGTAGCCTTATTTAGTAATTATAGCACTCACACAAAACTTTTGGGCTCCTAGAAAAGCACCTAGCCAAAGTGTGTGTGAGGCAGGAAGGCAGACTTCACCTTTTCAGTGGCTACCGTGTCCCTGTGCAGACTTTTATGCCAATCCCAGGGCCAGCAGAGAAGCATAGAGGTCTGACACGTTGCTGTCCTGCCTCCCAAGACTGTATGTATGTTTAAACTGTGGAGAAAGGATGTCCTGGAGGAAGAGTCCAGGACTGCCCCCACACACCTGAATCCCCTGGCTATGGACCCGTAGCCTCAAACCCCCTCCTCATGCAGCTCAGTGATTGTTTTGTGGTGCTTATGTTTCAGATTGATCTATAACTGCTATCATCCCTTCCCTTTGGGAATAGCTTACAGTTTCCTCCCCCCAAAAAAACCAACCAGCTAACAAAAAAAAAAAAAAAAAAGACGACATAAAACCCAACCAAGATTCTTAAACAGTAAATTAGCATTCTCTGTTGAACTGTTCCTTAGCTGCTCTGTCCCCAGTGCTGATTAATGTTAATGGGACCTTCTATGAAAGCACAAAGGGGACCCAAGGCCACTACTTTGTGCTTGGAATTGTAGGGTTCCAGTTTCCTGACACTCTTTCCTGCTGCAGGAAAGAGCATGGCTGTCTCAGTAGAAAGGTCTGACTCGGTGTTGAATCACTGCCCAGCACGATGTAAGGAGGCAGGAGCGTGTGCGAGTTTTTTGTTTTGCCCTTTTTTTTTTTTAATGACAGTGTCTTTTGAGTATAGGCATAAAATTAAGACCACAACCATTTTAAAGATCAGGCACCCTAAGGTGCTTTTCACACAATCATCAATGATGGTTGCATTCCTAAGACCATTTCAAACAGATACAATATCCTGCCTTCTGTATAGTGTTGCCTTAACAGCTAAAAAACTCCATATCCTACTGGGGAGATAACATATTTCAACCATGGATAGGAACAGCAGGAGAGGAAGGGTGACCTCATGCTTCAGTATTAGTCAGAAGCTTGAAAGATCCATATCTGAGTTCTGAAGTGAGAAGATCAAACTTCTTTGGTGAAGTTGGATCAGTTGCTTAGATACACATTCAAAGGAGGTGTCGCATGCCTAAACATCAGCCACATCAAAACTGTAATCCTTAAAACCATGATCTTCATCAGGCCCATCTGCCAGACTTCCTGGAAAGGCTGATTCTCAGAAGACCCCAAATACATAACACTCTGCAGAGAACACCGATTTTGATGCTGCCTGTGGAGGAATAGTAGAGAATTTTGTTTCTTTAGCTAATGAGGGGAGACAAAGTTCCAAGCTCCAGGTCTTGCTCCAAAGTCAGCACAGGTACTTCATAGAATAGCTGTTTTATGTGAAACACAAACCTTCTCCCCAAAGCGGTAGCTGAAACCCAGTCCTTTTCTTTTCCCTGATAAGCATCAAAAAATATACACCAAGTATCACATTCCCCCTCACTGGGCCAATGAGTCTGCAACAAATTCCCTTTAAGTGGAACAGCTTCAACAAAAGAGAGGAGAGTATGGCCAGTAGCCATAGGGAGTGCTCACTTTTGGCAGATGTGGGTGTCTTCACCAGTCATGTGAAGACAAAAAAAATCAACCACTGTTGTCTCTGTCTCAGATCAGTGTTCTAGCCACTGAGATTGTCCTACTGCAAGAGTTGTCTTCCTACACTCAACTGAAAACAATGACTTACTCTTTTTTTGGCAGATAGGTTGCAGGCAAGCTTCCTCAAAAAGGAGGTATTGGGGGGTTGCAATTCCTAGGGAGGGAGTATTTTTTCTTTGTAGAGTTGTATGGATGGAGGGGGTGGGATTTAGCATTTAACACAGCAGTGCTTTGCATTGCGCGATGAGACCAAACATGCAACTCCCTTGAGGCATCCAGTCTTCCCCAGGCAGCGTTTACTGGGTGCAAGAAGGAACCTAAACACCAGTTTGTAACTCTCAGCTTGCCATGTACTGGAAGAAGAAACAATGGGCTGTCCTTTGCCCAAGGTCTGTAGCAAAACTGTGACTGAATTCATAGTTTGTGAAAAGCTCAAGGGCTCTTTCAGGAGAAAGCGTTATATGAAACACGAGATACTGTTGGACTGATTTCCACATCAGAAAGAAAGCAAACTGTCTCCTATCAATGCCACTGGCAAAATTCCTTCCTGTCAGCAACAGCAGGAGGAGGTTCCAGATAACTAGAAAGCCAGTATGAGATAGAGTGAGGAATACCACGCTAAGCAGCTTTGAACTGTGATTTATTTCATTATTTGTACTTTACGTTAAAGATCTTTCCTGTTTTGTAGCCCATGGTATAAAGAGCCAAGGGTGTGTGTTCACTGCCCTGAGCTAGGCATCATCTCCACTTCTTAGTGATGCTTTTTAATTGGGTGTACAACTCTGCTGAATCCACTGGCACAGGAAAACCTTGTACAAATAACTGAAAATCTAGAAATAGTAGGGAGTGAAATAGAAGACAATTGCCTCAAATTTTGCAGTGGTCAAATGCCAGATTGTTTTAAAAGTGAAGAAGGATAGCTCATTTATCAGTCTCATCTCTTTCAGATTCTGTCATATCCTTTTTTAAAACAGAGTTTCTCCCAGTGCAATTAGACTGACCAAATTAGCAGTGATTAGTAAGGGGGACCTGGACAACACTTTGCATGCTCAGAACATAAATCATTGTATCATTCTACATGAAATGTATCTAAAGCTTTTGTATATAAAGAATCTCTAAAGCTGTAATTTCAACTGTGGGCAGTGCATTGAACTAAAAATGGCCTGGACAAGCTGCGCTACTATCAAAATAGATAATTCCTCTTCTCCCCTAGCATTGGTATATAAAAAAAATAAGAAGGAATATTGCCAAGGCAGAAATTACTTTCTGAATCCCCTAAAAAAAATTAAGTCACTGACAGTGATAATAGGTGGTATTAAAAAGCTGGAACATACACTGAATTAGGAATTGAAAGAATGATATTGATGATTTAAATCCGAATGTGTGAAATTCCTGAGATATCCCTAAATGTTATCCTCAAATCTTAATGATTTTATGCATTTGTGCAGATAATAAAAGTTACTGTAAACTATAAATATGCACGTCTGCAACAAATTATTCTTGTTCTATTGTACTCTTGTACTATTCTATAAAATAACTTTAACTGTTCAGGAAAGCAGAGAGATTGCAATACTTCAGAGAAACAAGAAAAACCCTAAATAAAATGATCCTAGAATGAAAATCCATGCAAATTCACTAACTTCAAAGGTGAGTACATCTAGCAAAACAAAAGCAAGGTATTAAAACAAACATGTATTTTTGACAAAATTGCTTTTTCTACCTAGGCTGAATGTAGACTATAACTCTCCGATGCCAGCTGAACTTAGGAGGCTCTGTGAATAAATGATGAGATCAGCAGCAGGGCAGTGCAAAGCCAAAGGCTCAAACCTATTGAGTGAAGTTTTGAACTGATGCAAGTTCTCACACAGATGAACTACAAAGTACTGAAAACATTTATAAGGCCCGTGTTGACAGGCCAAGAAGGTGCTGCTCTTAAAAAAAAAATCCATAAGAAAGAGAACCAAACCAGCTAAAAAAGATCTGAATGAGGTCTTGTCCATCAGTCAGAAACCAGATGAAATGTTTAGGTTTTATGTAGGCTCTCTGGCTCAGGACGATTTCACCCTAACAAGGCATTTTCCCTGTTAACACACAGCAGTATGCGTTTCACCATAGGATAGGTTAAGCTGTGTTTTTTAACAGCTCGGCCTGTGTATTCCGGGTTTGAGAGTGTATGTTGAGCTGAAGACAGGAAAAAGCATATTAAAAGTTGGAGGGATATGTTTATCTCCTCTCTCCGGTGTTCTTGCAAGGTTTTAATGACACTGTATTTGTTGTTCATTTTTTAACTTAGCACTTTTGAATTAGGACATTCTATTCATGAATTCAGATATGTAGAACATTCTGACACATGACTTGAAGGTGTTGCTTAGGAAAGTCTGACCCTTCTCATGGCATTTTATTTATTTGCTCATTTTTTACTCTCACTATCACTTTGTTTTGCTTAAAGATAGACAGAGGCATTATTTCCCACTCAGTCTTGGCTCTACTTGCCTGTCTCTTTAATTAACTTGCAGTTTTCTCTTTTAATAAACTCTGAAGTCATTTGTTGTGAAAGCAGTTTTGCCCACTCTGCAAAATGGGAGTTGTTGGTTTATTTGTTCCACCTAATTCACAAAGTCTTTTTGGCATTATTAAGTGCTTACAGCTATAAATCACTATTTCTGTAACAATTGTTAAGTCAAGACTCTTGCTTTATACATGACAGGATGAGTAGACAGCACCATCTACATTTTGTGCAGCATCTGTTGCTTTCAAAGACACCAGAGTTGGCTGCCATGGCCCAGAACTGAGAGGGGGCTGGCTGGAGGGGCAGCAAGGCAAAAGCACCAAGTTGTAACACTTGAACGTATCCTTTCATGACCACAGATCATCACTACCTACACTATTCAAAGCAGAATGCTGAAGAGACACTTAAATTAGCCCTTCAAAATCTGACCACCCCAAGCCATGTATATTATGCTGTGCAGATAAGCCCCTTTGAGTCCCTGGGTTAAAAATAGCTGTATTCCTCTTCAGGAAAAAAAGCATCAAGGAAGCCTTATTTCCCAGAGGAGAATCCCCATATCTCCTTTCCCCTTCCACTCTGAAATGAGTTGCTGTAGTGGACCTGGAGTTGCTTTAGCACGTGGTATTATCTGAGATTGTTTTCAAGGGCTTAATTTAAGATGTTTAACAGAAGCCAACAATCACAAGAAGTGTGATGTAGATGTATTGAATACAACATGCACTCTAGCCTTTAAAAAAGGTATAAGGTTGCTTTTGGAAAGCATTTAGTTCCCTGTGAGTTATCAGAAACCTAGCATTTATAGAGAGGTGAGAACTTCTTCGCTGAAGCTGGTACTACAGTTCCAATTATCACAGATCACCATGCCATCTGTGAGCAATCACCTTTCACATCCTCTTTATAAAAGATAGTCAACATGCTAAGCTGAGTCCAGCCTCAGTTCTTTCCTGAGGTTTGGATGCATGGAAAAAAAAAACATTTACAGTAAGATTAAGTTCGGCCCAAGCCTTCTTCTCCAACTTGGTTTTATCAAGAATTGCTCCTTCAAAATTGCCCATTCTGTACTCTAAATTCTCCCTGCTTTTCTGTCTCTACTTCAGAAACCCCTTAAATCTCCATAAGAGCAGTAGCACTCTTTGGATGGTACTCCTCTCTTTCTATGAGCCATATAAAAAGTTGTTCCTCTAGGGGAATGGATGCTACAAAGCTAGAATGATTTCTGCCCCTTTTTCCAGGACAGACTATTAACTTCTCCATCCTTGTACATTACCAAGTTTGTTCTTACACCATCACATTAGTGGGAATAGTAACCCTGGGGATCTGAGTGACATTGTAAATTTGAAAAAACGAAAGAGTATTTTACTTTCTGTAGCAGTAGAACTACATCTTAGACAAGATTAAAAGTGGCTGTCAGTACATGGTCATTGCTGTCCAGGTTCTATGTAGTAGAACATCATTACATAAGAAAAGTCCTTTTTAAAGGCTTTAACTGTTTCTTCAGTGCAGCCATATTTTTTTCCATATTTTTAAGTGTTCAGTGGACTGATTACTTATTACAGCAAGGACCAGCAGAGCTGGAAACAACTCTATAATCTACTTGTATTTTTATAGCACCTCCTCTAAAGGCAGGTCCTCAACAGATTACCAAATTTATCAGATCTGAATGTTCTGAACAGCTCAGCTAAGCATTGGAAAAACACTGTGTTTTTGAACACACATCAAAAGTTCACCCGCGTATACATTTTCTGAAATTTCTTACTCCCATAATCCCTGGGAGCTGTGTTAGCACCCATTTATTTTTAACCATCAACAGCGGTATTAACAGTATTAGCATCAGTAGATACTGTTGCCAACTGGAAGCATTCTCCACAGAGATGTTTGAATCCTGAATGGAATTAGAAAACCTCGAAATGGAGCTGATTTATACTGGTGGAGCACTAAAGGGCAACTGATTCTCACTCCTGTTCTTGTTGCTCTGTGGAGAAATCTTAATCTCTGTAGTCTTCAGTCCACCACTCATTTAAAACCAACAAATGCGTAACAAACTAACCAGGATGATATTATTATGGCAGTGCTACTGTGGTCTTTACAATAACCCTAACTGCCAAGGCAATATTTCTAGAATGACCTCAAAATGTCTCGAGAAGGTTATCAAATAAAATATTAGAAACACTTCTTTTCTCCCCATTACTTATCAAGCTGTCATACTATCAGTATTCTTCACTACTTTTCTAGATCCATGCCATATTTCTACCACTAGTAACTACTAGAGGTTTAGTGTAAAGCTTAGGGTTTAAGAGAACGATGAATGATTCAGGCCTCCTAGACAAAGATACTTTCTGCAGTCAAGGGAGAAGCAGTTACAATAACTAAATTAAGCAGATAGTGGCTGGTCTGCTTATAGTCCCACAAGCCTTGTTTAATTCAAATACATATAAGATACCACTTCTACTATTCACAGTAATTGTCAAAAAATTCTATTCACTGTTCAGCTATAAAGGAAGGCAAAATCTCTGCCTCAAGACACATAAAGGCTAATTCTTATTGCTTCAATAACAGTCTAATTGATAGAGTACAAACTCCCTTAGAAAAATATCATTACTTCAGCTGTAATGATGGAGTCTCCCATAGAGCCAATGAATGAAGTTTCAGTTTTTGGAGCTCCTTTGGTGAGAACTTAGTGTGACTTTAACCACAAAGTGATAGCTACAGGTGTCCTAGTGCAACTTCTTGTGCTCACTGTTCCAACACTCCTCTAATTCCCTCAGTGCTGCATGGTGCTCACAGGATTTGATACTGCCAACCCAAATCATTCTATGCTTCTACAAAACATCAGAACAAAAGATAAGCTGTGATTGTGACATTGTTAATGGATAGTGAAACTAAAATACACTAAAAAGATGTGACTGGCCAAAAGACACATAGGAGGTTGGTATAAAAAAAAAAACCAGCAGTAGTCTAGCTGTGCTTCCTCACAGACTCTACCACCTTCAGCAACTCATATAACGATGAAGCCTGAAGGGTGAAATGAAAGGCACCATATATTTCTTACAAACACTTACTCTCTCATGCACACACTTAAGAACTGCCACTTAAATCCCACATTAATCTTTCCAGCATCCTCTGCCCACGTTTCTAAGTCAAGCATTTGCACTCTCACTTCTCAACTTTTACACAGGACAGTTTCAGCTCTGTATGAAAATTATCCTCAAATCTCTCCCTGCTTTGTCACTTAGTATTTCTTCTAGTTGTTTCATGAAAGAGACCTCAGTGAAGATTTGGAAAGTAATGAGGTAATAGTTTTGAGAACTATTTAGATAAATCTTGAAAAAAATAAGAAAACAGCCAACATTGATTCATTTGCTATGTCAATTCCATCAAACCAGACAAAAATTTCACACTGACCGCTGAGTTTCTAACATGAGTCTTTGATTGCAGAAGCTGAGGTGCTTTGTTCTACTTCCTAAACAAACTTTTTCTTCCCCTCTCTGATATTTGTAATTCCCATACAGTCTTATAATTTCTATAACACCAGCCTGTTTTTTCAAGGGTTTCATATTTAGCCTTAGGCAACAACCATGCTAGATTCCACAATGATATTGTCAATGGTTTCTTCTTTGCAATTCCCAGTGTGGTTTCACTTGTTGGTACATGGGGTTGCACAACTCCCTTTTAAGCTGTGCATGCCATTTTTCAGTATGTCTTCAGTGCTTCCTCATAAACTTAGATGCTGCATTTCCACTTAAGTTTAAGAGTTTAAAACAACTCCTGCCAAGAATGACTTCAGACACCATGATGCCAAGAGGCAATTCTGCCAGGCAGCATCAGTACTAAGTGACAAGAAAGCTGCATTCATGGATGGAGGTTTGAAGAACCCTGAGGTGCTCATTTACAAAAATTGACATACTGGACATGTATAATAATAAAGCAAACAAACAAAAATACACCATGGCTGTGAAAGGAGACTGCTCAGAAATCAGGGAATGAGAAAGCAAGCAGAACCTATGAGCTCTTTCCGTATGCAAAGCGTACGGAGCTCACTCTGGGATAGGTACAGAAGGGACCAGTTTGCACACTAAAGTGCAATGGTGTGTTGGAAGCTAGGAATGGCTGTGAAAGCATTTTGCTCAATACGAGCATTTGTACTCATCACAGGAACTGCTCACCCATGCTGCCATAACTGAGCAAAGCACTTATGCAAGTGAAGAAAACCCCACTGTCTATCCAAGTCCCCTAACAGTCAAGTGGCCTTCTTCAGCATCAAGTAGTCTAACAAGGTAGAGAGAGCTGAGCCAACGCATAACCAACTAGCAACATTTAGAAGGTAATTCTGCCACTTGATCTTAATTACCCTGTGTGCCATTGTGCATACAGCTGTACTCCTGCCTGCTTACCCCAGCTCTTTAATCCAGTGACTCCTGACTTTAAGCCTCCACTTGGTCTGATCCTAGGCTTCTTGGTTCTTGACACAACCTTATCTTGACTTTTGAGCTTGACTGGCCCAGACCTAATCATGGGTGTGCACTTCCCAACTCACAGTCCACAATACGGATACTACATAGTATGCATGTATATGACATAGGTAAAGAACTCAGATATTAACTTCTTCCCAGAAAAGCAGCAATTTCTTAGTTCTTAAGAAATGCAGTAATGCCAGTAATGCATCATACAAAGGAATTGTGCATAGTACCACTATGCGTAAGATCCTTGGGAAAATAAGAAATATTGAAGTGCCTAAACTCCTGGATTCACATCAGGACGAGCACTTTCAGGCATACTCAGGAACTAGGCTCATCATTCACGGTCTGGGTTTGGTGAGGCAAGGCATGCAGGAAAGGCTGTTCTAGAAGTTCACCAGGTTAGTACGGGGCTCCCACCTGTAATAGAACATCGCTTGTAAGAGAGAGGCTGCTCTTCAGGGTACCTGAGCTGGCTGGGCCATGCAGAGGCTGAAGGCTAGCATGAGCCATGCCTGGGCTTCCTATGCCCATAGCACCTCGTGTTGGCAGTCTGAGCTATGAGTGCCCAGACATCCCACCAGCCGTTTGAGCAGATGACATCTGGGATCCTTCAGGAAGGCCTCTGGGCATATTGTCTGCCTGAAGTTGCTTTTATGGCATTTCCAAGAAGGGAAATTGAGCACCAGGCCTATGATAGTGCATCCAGCTATATGATATACAAGCTCAGGATGAAGATATGGGTGTTGTAAGACAAAGTTTTCTCTGGAATTCCCTGATGCCACCTTAGCCATCACCTGAATGAAAACTTAGTATAGACAAAGCTATTGCCTTCCATGAAGCATTATTTCCCTGTGTCCCTTTGAGAGCTGTGTAGAGCTGATGGCCTCTTAGACAAGATTGTGGTATCAACATCAAAATGCATATTAAACTTCACCCTACTTAAGAGATCTCAGAACAGTCAAATGTTTTGCAGTATCTAGCAGAAAAAACAAAGCCTTACATGAACTAATTTTCCTGACAGTTTTTTTCTCATTCCTTTACACTTTTTATCTTG
This sequence comes from Balearica regulorum gibbericeps, assembly GCF_011004875.1. Taxonomy (NCBI): domain Eukaryota; kingdom Metazoa; phylum Chordata; class Aves; order Gruiformes; family Gruidae; genus Balearica; species Balearica regulorum. The sequence continues at coordinate 123,711,376 of NC_046185.1, forward strand.
ATCATCACCAATGCTTTAATTAATTTAATCCAGTGTGAAGCAATTTAAAATAAGTTCACATATTCGTTTGCTCACATCAACAAACACTTATACAATTTTGTGTGTGTGTGTAATTCATTTTAAAAAGCTGCACAATGAAAATAAAGCTTATATGGAGTATTATTCTACTGGAAGCATAATGTCACAGAAAAAATTTCCAATTTCACTCTTTCTGCGCTACGCAGCAATTTTCCACATTTAGTTTTATCCCCCGTGTCTTACTGTATTGCAAACATCTGTAAAAGAATTCCCTTTACCTGCCAACAGAAAAAAAAACTCGAAACAGATAGAAAGTGCATTTCTTTGCAGTTCTATTTATTTTAATTTATTTTTGCTCATTCATCAAATAAATTATGGATATGGGTAAATAACATTTCAGGTTCAACTTTTGACATGGACCACATTCCATAGCAAAAGACATGGACTACATACATGAGTATTTTTAAAATCTCATGTCAGCTTTGGAGGGAGATTGTGTTAGAGAGAGATTTTTGTTGCTTTGCTATTTTGTGTTTGAGTTTATAACACTCCTTCAAAGGGAGTCAGATTTTTTGGTTAGCTCTATATATACTGACTCAGTCACATGTGAAGGGCTCCCCTTGTGCGAGCTGTGGAGAGGATGTAGATTGTCTGGCTTATAGAATTATGCATTTACAATCCAAATCCTCTGATCTGATTTTGAGAGAGGAAGAGATGCATATAAATCACATGAAACACTGAGGAACTAAATCATAGCTGAAACTTTATATCTGTGGTTATATCCCACACTTCCCACCTCATGTACAGATACAATTATATCCTTCATACATACTGTTACCTGCTGCAGACTCTCCGTGGTTTCCATCATGGAGAATACAGGACACAGCTGTTTAGGTATTTTTCTGTGTAGTCTATTCAAAAGTACTTTCGGTTCTGTTGGGTACCAGTAATTGTTGCTTTGCAAGACAACAGCTTTGAAGAACTTCTGAGAAAAATTAACAACAATTTACTTAAAGCTCTGATGTTTTGTCAGGCTTTGGTAGTAATCAAATTTCTATTTTAATGAAATAATGATACCAAAAGAACCAAAGAAAACTATTATCCAGTGTCTTGAAAATGGTCATTAGACACAAGCTAATTAGTCTTGTTTTGAAAAGGAGCGGTTGGCTAACAAGCAAAAGCAACAGTCCAAAAAAGGGGAGGATTTTCTAAGAAGAAAGAAAACTCACCAATGTACCCAACAAATGATAAAAGAGATAATGATTATCAGGAGTAAACATTGATCAAGGAAGTCTCTCAGATTATTAGAGCCAGTAGTGTGAGAGCGCAAACAAAAAGTGAACTTTCATAAGCTGAAAACTTGGAGGGAATAGTGTTGAAACACACAAGTTAACAAGGGGGACTTCGCATTCTTTTATGAAACATTTTTTAAAAGCCAATAATCATGCTTTCTTAATCCAAAGTCTATTAAATGAGTGCAAAATTATCAAAATTAATGATCATCTGGCAAACACATCTACATGCCTCTTCTGTTTATGTGCAGAAGCCTATAATTCTTTGAACTACACAGAGCAGATACTTTCTGGTCTAATGTTATCAAACATTCCTAGCCCCCTTGCACAGTTTTTTTCTCAGCTGTTACTAAAATGGGCAAGATTTTCTCAAGCTATGCTCACCAGTCTTATTTCTGTAATACCTGTAGAGAAGAAAGATGACAATGACTGTGCATTGCAGCAATGAATTTGCCTTCTGAATATAGCATTTGTGCTTTATGAGCAAATTATGCCTTCAGTGGAGGGGGACTAGACCATCTCTGTGGAAAGGAGACATTTTTGAAGGCAAGATGTCATGGATGCTGAGATAGGTGACTATGTATAAAAAAGAAAGTGATATACACTCTCCCTGAGGTAGAGAAAAACTTAAACATCCATATGGAATACCTACCAGCTAGGATAAAACATTACAGCTAGCATGCAGAGATATGCAATCATACTTTATGCCACCCCTTGAACAATAAGTAGATTCAAATGATAATATTCAAGCTCAATATTTCTTGGCTAGCTTCCTTCACTCCTTTCTCCTATGTGCTTTTTGGAGCAATGGATTAGAAACAAATCTGACTCACATGGAATTTGAATAGGACGACTTTAAAATAAAATTACATTATGGGAATAGTAATTACTTTGCTAATGGTTAATAATCTAATCATGCCTCTTCCCAAGACAATGAAATAGGAGGATCTGGTGTCCTTGTTGAATCACAGACAAATTTCCAATTCATCCAGTAGGACTAAAACATAAAGAAGCCCAAAATCTCCATTTTATTTTAAAGGGGTCAAAATTGTCATTGTGTATCTTACACTTACTAAAACTGACAACACAAAAGCTATTGTTATGAAGTGAAATGGTACAATTGCAGCTGTACTTATGTACTAAAAAAAATAATCATATAACTACTTTACTTTCCTCCTCACCTTTCCATTTCAGCCCTACTATTTACTGTGATCTAGTAAGAAAGGACAGTTAATGTTCTTAGCAGTAGGAGACACATCTGGATAGCAATGGATTCCTAGGAGGAACACCTCCCAACTCCATCATCCCATCATAGAATCTGTGATGAAGCAGGTGCCCTGCGAACTAGGGCAATATATTATCTTTCCTTGTGCTGGTTGGCTAAACAGGGGAAAGGAATATTCTAAGCAAGCCCAAAGTATCCTGAACTGGGAAAAAGACACCATAAACTTACTATCTGGTATAGTTCTGTGTGACCTGCCAGAAGGAATGGAGGGAGGAAGAGAGTTTGGTCTCAGTGAAGAGATGCCAGAGATAAATTTGGCCAATTATGTTCACAACAATGTAAGAAGAAATTAGTCTCTCCAGCCAACAACAAACCCAACCCAAAACACAAAAAAACCTTTTGCAATAGCTTAACTGACATAGCTTTTTAAGTTTCTAAGAAAAATGACAGTATGTCTGAAAGAATAATCCCTAGTTTCTGCTAAATGGTAACCAATAAATAAACCTCTATTGATATCAGAGAATGAAAAGTTCTTATAACAAAGCCATACTATTTCCAACTTTGCCAAATACTAGCATAAGTTTAGTTTCCAAGAGAGCACATCCAAGACAAGGCAATTTTCCTAGGAAAAATATTCTACTAATTTATGTCAAACAAGGAAAAATAACAAGCGAGTTCCTGAACCCTGAATACCAGGTCAGAAAACCAAAGGACAAGAATACTTTCTGGAAAACCAGAAGAAACTGGGAGACTTTCTAGACGCTTTCTGCGGTAGGAGCTTGCACGTTCAAGGCATGTTTGTACTATATGGGAAAGAAGCAAGAATAAGCAAAGTGGTGACTCCCCATTGTAGAAAATGTCTGCCTTCTTCATAGTTCAACAAGGGCCTCTGTGCTTTAGGAAAGCCGTGACAGGGAGCTGCAGCAGCACTGTATCTTGTGAAAAAAAAAAACAAACCTTGACACACCTGAGCATCAGGAGTGTACTCTGTGTGCTTTTCTGCATACTAATTCCTTATAGTTTACAGCTCAGGACTGAAGAAACTTCAGTATCTCATCCCAGCACATTTCAGTGCGGTATGTAAACACAAGCTATGTGTTTTAATTGGCAGTCACCAGTGACCTGTGCTATGACAGTACAGGATGCAGCTGGACGTGTCATGAATACAGAGCAACAAGTCCAACACACATGCCATTGTGCAGAGACCACATGCCCAAACACAGAAATTTAAAATAGCCCTTGGATGTTTTGAAACCAGGCAGAACAAAATCTGGTCTTCGCTTACCTGACTGAACTGAGTTAGTGGAGAACGAATACAGTATGCTTTTTCCACCTACTCCCATCTCAGGGAATCATCAAAAAGGATTCCAGCTTGAGGCTCCCTGAGTGTCACGAAGGGGTTCTGACCTGGAAGTTAGCTTTGGAGGTCTGTCAGGCTCCTAATTCTGTCTCCAATGCCATGAATTAGCATTAGCAAATATATCCTAACCTACTATTTGTTGTGGAAGAGGGAGATTATTTTATTTTCCATGCTTCCTTTAGCAAGCCTGCATTGCTCCATTCCACCACTCCCACACCTTCAAGTAGCAGAGAACTGCAAGCTTATAAAAATGCTTCGAAGTGTTTGTTTCCCTTTAACCATATCGACCTCCTGCAATTAATATCAATCTGCCAGGATAATTTTCCTGCAAGTACATTATTTTCAGTACTAAAATAAAAATTAACACTTAACTCAAAGCAGAGACCGCTCTGTATAGGTCTACTCAAAAACAGAATTATGCACCTGTGTTCAAAAACCATACTCCTGCTACAGAAAAGCATTCGTGCTTTCATTATACTTAATTTACCATTCCTTACAAATGAAAGCAAAAAAGAATGTGTGTAGTTATTTGCTGCTTCTTTATAATATATAAAGTACTTCATTTACTGTTGGTTTTGAAATAAAGGCATTTTCTTCCTTCTTTTGGTAGTGGTTGTACTTGGCAAATCTCAAGATGGCAGGAAAAGTAAGTGGAAAACAAGAAATGTAGTTCTATTTGAATTAAGATGATAAAATACAAACAGGTTTTTGTACAAAATATTGGGGCTTTGCTGAGGTTTTTGGTTTTCACTTTTTAAATACAAACATGAAGAAAACAAAAGCAATTATTTTCCTGATGAGCTAATGCTTACAAGTTGTCTTATTATCAAAGAAACCAGACAATTTCAGAAGGAATAACAAATTTTACTGAACAAGATTGTTTCCATTGAAATACATTTTTTTTCTCCCCCTGAACTAATTTAATAAAATTTTCAAAATTGGACTGAACTAGGCCATGGGCAACCTGAAGTTGGACTTGCTTTGAGCAAGATTTTGGACTCTGCTATCTTCAGAAGTCACTTACAAATTTTACTGTGAGTCTAAATAGCATGGCTATTTCTGCTTCATTCTCTATCCAAATTAATTGGTTAAAAATAGCCAATCAAGCTAGGTTCAGAGTAAGGTTGAAACAGCTACTTACTCCCAGTATGAGTACAACTATAATAACCTCCATATGACTATATCTCATGCTGTGGTCATATCCTTGTTCTCTTTCCTGCCTCACCTTTATGTTTTAAATTAACACCCATTTAATTCAAATTCTTGGCAACTCCTGGAAGAAAAGTTTTCTTTGTGAAATATTAATTATCTGTATCTTCTCAGCTAAGGACTGAAAAATGATCAGTGTAGGTTTTTTGATTCTTTCAACAAATCATTATGACCAACTACTTTAACGACAATAGCTATTATTAATTATATTTATAAGATTAGTATCTGTTTCCACCTTCTGTATTGATTTATTGGGCTGAGACCTTTCTTCCTAATTTTGAAGTATCTAAGCTGTAGGAAACACTAGCATCTTAAAACTAGGAACATAGATATAGCCCAAAGCTAATTAAAGTATGACATTTTGGACTTAAGAGATCTGGTGACTAGCACGTGCTTATGCTTTTACTGGCATAAAATGGATATATGCCAGCATAGCTTGCTTTTTTTTTTTCATAAACACAGCTGTTTGCAATGAATCAGTTCTTATAATTTCCCAATTGACCCATAAAAGAAGGAGAGCAGCCAGCTTTAAAGAGCCAGTTGTTAATATCCTTTCTTAATCCAGGTTTGTGAGGCTGCATTTGCAATAAGTGTATTTTGTGAAGGTGACACTGGGAATGTATGTGTGCATACATGCATATGATGTATGCATATTCTTCCTACAGAGAAAAAAGAATGTAAAATGTCATTGGAAGCAGCTGGTAAATACATGACAATTAATAGATGAAACACCTCAAAGAGTGAGGTCCTGCCTTGGTCACACAGCAGCCCAATCAATGGTATGATGAACACATCATTATGTTATGCTGTCCACACCATAGTTTGGTTATAATTCAGATCCTAGGGATTTTTGAAAGTTACATTCAATAATTATGATGCTCAAAAAGTTTTCACCTTATTTCCCAGTAAAGAAAACCGGGAAAATCCTGATGCCACCAGAATGGATAGCAGCAAGATTACGATGATGTTTGGAAGAAAAATTGCTTGGATAATTCATAGCTATTTTGCATCATACCTATTTACATCTTCCTGAGACCACGATAACAATCATGGGAACTGAAAAATCTGAGTACCAGAAAAGAGGATATGCAAAATAAGTCTCAATTCTACCTTTCTTAGTTGGTTTTGTACTGATCATTGATACGTGGGCAGTAGCGTTCAGCTACAGATTGCTACTCTGACAAGTTTTTCTGCCTTGAGAAGTAAAGCTACTTTTGCTATATTTAACAGATAAAGCCAAAGGCTGATAGATTGAGCAACAGTATCAACTGAACATTTTTCTGAAGAACATTGATATTTTTCCTGTGATTGTAAAAGTCTTTTCCAAGGCCTATAGAGAAGTGTTATGTAATATATGCCACACATAACAGCTTAAATAGACACCTAAGTTTATGAAATACATACAGAGGTACTACATTCTGTTTGAAGTACTAAAAAAGGTACATCAGTCAAAAGACACATGTACGTGGTGTGATCTTCATAGTAAAGCTAGAACACAAAGGGGTTGTCCAGTCTTTGACTGATCTTTTCCCTGTGGTTTCCTTTTGATGATTGGTGACTGATCACATTACCTAGAGAACTACATGGCAGGTCATTTAAAGAAACTCCATGAATCACAGCAAGTCGTAAATACTGCGGCTTTGAAGCAGACAGAATTCCTCCGAGATTCTCTTTTCTGACAAAGTTTGGATACTTGTCAATCACTTGCCTTGACATTTAATGATAGGAAGACCAGACAAATGGAAAAGATATTCACAAAAAAGATATACAGTAAAAAGCTATCAGACTTGATCCACACTGCAGGTCTAGATCGCAGCGTGTGATGAATCTGTATTACAGGTAGTTGATAATGCACTTTGTCCATTCTACTCGGGTAACTTTGTGGTGGAAGCAAGGACTAGTTTTGACCTGAGCATCCAAAGAGGTCTCTTGAAAGTCTAAGTAAAAGGAGTTGATAATACCAAGAGTTAAGTGCAGTACATACTATAAGAAAAGTAATATATTTTTAACTGCCCCAAGAATGGAAATTTATTGGTAGCATTAGAAGTGCTCTAAGTAGGAGTGATACTGTGGGAGGTCTGAATATATTTGGCTAGTAACCATTATTAACATATAACACACAGCATATTGTTGTTTAGCTCTCTGAGAATCTGGTAATGGGTTTTCCAAGGAAGGGTGATATACCTCAAGTGGGAAGCAGTACTCTGTAACAAAAAGGATTTACTGACACCAGTTTTGTTTTTATCTGCACGAATCAGGACATAATACTGAAACATGGACCTGCAGACAAAACCTATCAGTCAGAGCCCAGCATTCTTAGGACACAAGAAACCTTGAAGGTGGCAAGAATATCCCAGACACTTTACACATAGAAACTAATCTATGTTGGTTTGTAGGAATTCCTTTATGGAAATAATGTTCAGGAGCTCTCAAGTAAATGAAGATGTGGAATATGCTTTATTTGGTATCACTTTCACGGATGGATTGGAACACAAAGGAAGATCTAAGAGGCATAGGCAGGTGCCTTCTCTCAAAATCATTTTGAGAAAACTCAGTGGTGAGAAATTACGTTGTTAACTTCACATATTTTAAGTCAAAGGTAATTTTGGCAACATCCCATTAACAGGTAACCCGAGTTGTAACTCAGGAAAAAAAAAGGGCATTCCAACATTTCCTTTCTGACAGTATAATCCATATGAGCTATGCAAAATTCCCTCTACAACCTCAGCTATTTTCCAGTGGGGCACGAAGGAGAAGAGTAGCCTAGAGGTAAAAAGTGGTTTTTAACAGGCAACAGTATCTCCTTATCTCAATGCTACGATAATGTACAGTGTCACAGGAAATAACATATTCCTTCATATGAAAATGTAACCATACACATTATAGCCTTCATTCAAGGAGTTATTTGGGGAAAGGCAGTTGGTAGGGGTCCCAGTCATAAAACAGTTAAACAAAACCATAGATGTCTCCATAGGTATTTGTTTACATGAGATTTGCTTTCTGATATTTTATCTTGAACTAACAGAAAGACTGGAGTTAGAGAGGGGAGGAAAAGATAGACAGAAAATGATGAGTGGAACTTATCCTTTACCCTCAAGGAGAATTCTGTCTGTAAGAAAGGCATATCATATTAAGAAAAGCCATTATTCCCAAATCAACAGGAATCAATTAGCTGTGGTTTATATGGTTGGTTTGGTCATCAGCTGCTGTATCTGCATTATTATACATGTTTTTTTCACAGCATGATTTACTTTAGCAAAAAAGTCACAACAGAAGGCAATCTAAGTTTTATGACTTTGGAAGTACAAGAGTGAGACTTAAATTTCAGAAGGACCACCCTTCTATGAGCTTGTGGAAGAACATAAGCTCGGAAGACTGGCATGACCAGAGAGAACACAAACTACTCATTTCAGTCCTGCAAGACTCCATTTAACTCCCCTTTCTGAACAGATGAGTGACTGCATGAATGATAACTTAGTTCAGCTCTCAGCAGTCACACAGTGAAACAGTAGAATTCACATTTAGTATTATTTTATATAAGCAATATTGTGGGCATTTAAAAGGAATGAGTCTTTCATGGTGATTTGATCTGCCTGACACACACTGTGCCTTGCGAAGCTGCGGGTTGGTCCTGTCAGTATGTGGGGTTTTAAGTCCTGCTTTCAAGAGCATTTCCATTGCTGGCATTTCCAATCTTGCTACAAGGGTTTCTGCAGCTCTGGGTACACCAGGGCAGCTCTGCTCTCTGAGACTCCTGCTGGATGGCATTTGCTGACAGAGTTTTGCTGCTTGCAAAGCTATATATACCACCCCCTACATGACAAACTAAGCCACCAAAAAAACCCTCCTCTGTAGCCATACGTGCATCCATGACTTTTCCCGCCATTCGATACACGTGATTTTTGCCCAGTCCTGGCTAAGGATACAATGCCAGAATAATTTTACTTTATGCCAGCCCTCCTGAAAACTGCCCCTGTTTCCTCCGCAGGCTAGTGCAGTTGCTGGAAGACAGAGAACAAGGAACAACAGGCTTCTATCTTCTTTTGACTCTTCTAGAGAACTTTGTCTTGCTGTGAGCATTCAGTAGGCTTTTATACACTACCAATGTTAGCAAAGTAACTCTCTTACAGTTCTACGAGAAAGATGGGTGCAAAAAGTATGTTTGAATAATTGGATGAAGCCGAATCAGATTAAAATGTTTAAGACCCAGCTTCACATGCAGTATCCTGAATCTGTGTTATTCCAATATTGATCCAAAGCCTGAGTCTTCCCATTTAGTGGTAAATCTTGGTAAGAATTTTTATCAGACTGGATATTACAATAATAACATGTCGGACAAGGACAGGGTTATGAGGCATTCTTTTAGGGGGTTTATTATTGCACTGGGGACAAGGAGTAGCAGAATTTCAATAGGGTTGACTTTAAAGTACTATGTTGTGTACCACATGCAGTGATTTGTGAGACAAACCCACATATTAAAAGTTACAGCTCTCCCAAATAAGTACTTTTCTAAGTCTAGTAATAATTCAAACCATATAACCAAATGTTCCAGTCCATTCTGATCTAGTTCTGTCAGACATTCCTAAGACATACTGTAAAAAAAACAACACCCAAAACAAAAAACTCTACAAAACAAAAACCCCACCAAAGAACCTGAAAGTAATCACTTTGCAAGCCTTATTTATTTTGTTATAAAGTAAGGCTTTTGGAAAGCTTTCAAGAGAATGCTTATTCTTGAATAAACGCCATTACAAACTTGACAAACATATAGGATAGGCAAACCAATTTCTGAAGACAGAATGAGCAAGCATCCAGCTGAACACACCACAGTGCCCCACTTCCCCACTCATATCCCTTGCTCCACACAAAAGTCGGAAAACAGATTTCTTCTGGATAAAGAGAATGCTGACTGATTGCCTTTTTAAAAAATATTTGCCACCTTGATAAAACCTGCTCATTTGCTCTGTCCCTATGTGCAACCAAGATTGCTTTTCTGAAACACTTTCAAATTCCACTTACTACCAGGATAACTGAATGTTTTATCTATTAGGCTTGAATCCCCCTGGCCATGACATTATTCAAATACTGCTGATACAATGGTGTCCACATACAGCTGCTTCTGCTAACACATACCAGGAAGAATTTTATTATGACAGCTTATAAAAAAATTTACATAATCAAAGGAAATGTGGTAACACTTTATTTTAAGTGTCCAGTAACCAGTACTTTATCACAGCACAACACCTACAGGAAGTGCATATGACCATCCACATGAGTACTAAATGAATCCATTAGGACTAGTGGTATTAAAATGAATACCAGATGCATTAACAAGGGACTACGTAAAACAAAATGCTGCACAAATGTTTGCATCCCAATCACAGCTTTCAAATAACATCAGCATATTACCCTAAAATCATTACTTTGCTATTCTAGTTCCTTTCCTAGGGAGCTCTAATGATAGTTCTTGCCCTACAGTGAATTCATATTGCATCTGGCACAGGAAATTTGGCATTTCAATTTACATAACTGTTTTCAATTGCACAAATTTGCTGTTCCCTAATTCTCAGCATACTTTGGACAACAGTTTTCAATGCTTGACTGAGAAAGAGCAAAACTCTGAGCCAAACAACTTTTCTTTCCCTCTCTCCTGTCGGTAGGTTCTCATGCTTTTTCAAATGGAGATAAAGGAAGGTTAAATGTCAGATTTCAAAGAACAGAAGTTGTCCATCATTTTGCCTAGTTCAATTCCGATAGCTAGAACTGACTGACAGAAACTAGATCATGGATTACAAGTGAGAACTGCAGTCTGGGTGAAAATCCAGACACCAAAAAGTATGACATTTCCCAAGAAATAGCATTCATTTATATCAGATCAAAAGAGACAAAGATAAATGATAGTATTTCTGTGAGACCAAACAAAATCAGTACAGCTTTATTATTAACTGAGTTTCAAGTGCAGCTATGGAAGGCAGATTTACTTCTCTAGAATATATACAACTCCAGGCTGTACACTGTTAGATGTTGAAGGAATAAACTATGAGTGAACAGTGATAATATGCCACAAACAATCTCTGTGAAATACCAGTGCGGGATTTAGAATGAAGACAACGAGGGACAAGAGATGCAGGTGGACTGGAGAGGAGGGAATGCAACACATAGAAATAAATCAAATCAAGTTCTAAGAAGATGCAGACCTCCTAGCTTAATCTAGTGGTAAATAAAGTCCTTGGACCGAGCACTTGTAAATTGAGGGAAACGCCATTATAGCGTGACGCAGGGTTTCAACTCACAAACTGAAGCTATTTACATTTCTTGAGAGAGAAACAAAAAGCTGATAAGGGGAAATTATAGAAAACTACAGCTGTGGAGAAAGAGAGGCAGGCTGAGCCTAGTGAATTGTTGCCAGTGTCTCTGCCATTAGGAACAGCAGTGATAAAATTCTCTCTCTGCTTGCCATTGCCATCTCATGGTTTGCATATATGTTGCTCAATTTTCTGACATCTGCTGCTGTGATATATTCGATGCCTGTCATTACCTGCCCGTGGCAAGACACCTAGTTTTTGTAACAGCGTGTTCTTCATGACTGAGTCTGGCATCTGAGATGTGAAGAGACAACTCTACTTCTGAACAGGGCATCTCCTGGGTAAAGGAAGCCAGCACCACCTTCATCCAGTACAGAGGAATCTACTGATAGGAAAGCTAAAGCCACAAAGAATGGTCTCTTCTAGCAGCTCCCAATGAGGTACATAGTTCTCCTTGCCGAGGCAACAACATAGAATTGATAAGCAACAGAGCTCAAGGGAATACAGTTTGCCAGAACTACACTGTCTCCATGCGGACTCATGTCCAGTGCCTCCTGGCCTTTTTGAAGATAGCAATGGCAGCCACAGGGTGCGCTGGGGACACAGAGACAGCAGGAATTTCCAAGTGGAGGAGAGAGGCGGAGCTGAACTCAGTGAAGTGAAACGCAACGCCAAATTTCTCAAGTACATCTTAGCCACAGAAAGACAGGAACCACTGGTCTATGCAAATCCCTTCTGTCATGCTGAAACCTTCTTGGCAGCCTGATCCTTCCTGTTTTTTCTGCTTCCATTAACTGCTGCCACCATTCCACCCACTACAGCTGTTCGGCCATCTCCTGCTGCCCACTCACTACTGTGTCCCAGTCCCTTCCTTCTCCTGGCCTTTGTTGCTACTTCCCGCTGCCCAGAAGGAAAATATGTCATTCGTGGGATCAGCAGGTTTGGGAAGAAATTAAAAGGGCAGATTTGACTTCTCAGCCATACAATCCCTGTGACAGAATTAGATAGAAAACCACGGAAACACAAATTGCAACTACATGTAGCATAATTATGGCTTTCATAGATTTTACTGCTTGATTTTTACCTGCTTGTTTTTTTTCCAAATGCACTGCACAGAATAAATGACAAATTCCATCTGGAAGGTCAAAGTAAACAGTTTTAAGAGATCTGGAGACAGTAATTTTGAAGAAAAAACATTGTTTTATTTAAGCACCCTCCTAAACATGGTATTGTATAAACACACGTAGATTTCTTGAGTTGCTAATAATTGAACATACAGAGTACACACTGGAATACATACATAGATGTATGTGTGCACTGTGTTGTGGACTTACTGTACTCCTTTAAAGTAAGTACAAGGTCCAGTTTACATCAGAGACTTTTCAATTAAGAGGCAAGAGCAAAATATTCCACCATTAAAGCAAAATACCACAGTGTGTATTAGTTGCTTTATCCCCGTAGTTAAAAACAAGAAAAATATATCCAAACCCCAGAGTCTGTGTTGAGTCTACTAATGTCACTGCCAATAGGAGTTAAAATTTCAGTTCCTATGTTTGTCATCTTTGGATACATTTCAGACTACTTTTACAATATGTGCTCTGACAGGGAGGTCTAATAGAGAGCTGCCAAACTCCTCTTCCCCTATACTCACAAAATTATTAATAATCACCTCTTCCTTAACCCTCCCACTTTGATATTATGGAAGCAAAAAATAAGTTAACTAAGCCAATTTTTAAAAAGAAAGGAATAGGACAGAAAAACTTAAGTAGTTTTCAAGTGTTAGCATTTTCAGAACTAACAAAAAATAAAACCCAGGGAACACTTAAAATGGCTGCAACAGTTTAAGGTGTGGTTCTATAACTGAAATTCCACTCCAAAGCCTTCTGTAATTCTAATGAAGTCAATAAGATTTGGATAAATTTTACACACTGTGTTTTTAAAACATGAACACACTACTGTCTGCTGCTCAAAAGACTTTTACAATTTTAGCCTAAAGAAGCTTTGAGCTTGTAAAATTGGAAAAATGTGATTTACAATATTTCTTTATAGATACTTTCACTCTTTCAGTAAACACAATTCTATAAGCGATCAAATCCTGACTCAGAAATGGGATAGGGAGAATCTGCCTTGAAATTCTCAGAATCCCCCAAAAATTATAATTGGAAGAAGAGCTTGATGAAACAACCTATACTTATACCAATATTTTGGGGTATAAAGAGATAAGATTAAACAGTCCACAATTTTGTACAATAAAAAGCCTGTATATTTGAATTACTTACATAATGTGGTCATAAAAGTCATAGTCTACCTTTAGATGTGAATTTAAATAGTTCACATCAACCTCATTGTAAGCTGTGTGCAGGCACTTACAGGCAGAATTGCAAGGGAGAATGGTCCATTTTCCTTTTTATGACTTCTGAAGAGCAGGTACAAATCACAAAAAACCCCACATTTGAGTCTTTACATGGGTCTCATTCTCAGATCTAAATGCTGAATGTCAAGGAGAGTATTTCACAAATCTCTATTGCATTACCTGTTGCTTTCTCTGCAGAAAACAGCTGCTAATAGTAAATCCATTTTGGTGTTACCACATTGTCTTTTCTGCAGCTGTCACAAGGACAGCATTTTCACCATGCTTAAATAATTTGTTGGTTTTAGTAGGAAAAACAGGGTATAGTTTGAAGGGCACTAAATAAGTACCAAGCCAGTGAGAGAATATTTTCTAGTCCAGAGTCTAGAACAGACATTATGAAATACTCTTGGTTTCTGGTTTTGTAATACTGAATAATTATGGCTTAAATTCTTCCAAATGGAAACAACATCAAACATTTAATCCTGCCTTTAGAAGGTTTCTATACTGCCTAGCAAAACCATTGCATTGTGTACACCTCACTGGAGCCTCATAAAAAGAAAAGTTAAGGAAACAGAAATTCCACATTGCTCTCTAAGGTTATCCATTTTGCTTCTCATTTATTCTTCTGTCATTCTAGCTGTTATTATTTTCTCACTTCTTATGTAAGCATTATCTTCGCTACTTCCCACCTTACATAGGTTATTATAACAAAGTGTTCTCTGACTGTTGGAGAATTCTAAATTTGACTCTAAACAGATGTCAGTGCATGACTCTTGAAAAGCTTTTCAGCAGGCGCATTCAAGTGATCTTGGTGAAACAAAGGGGAAATTTTGACTAACCTTACCCAGAATGAAGTGCTTTAGTGAAAGACAAAAAAAATAATCTTTTCCAGTAAAAGAGTGGCACCTTGAGGGTGTGTGCAAGTGAGAGCTCTAGTTATAATCTACATTCTTTTCAAGCTGAGCATTTCATTAAAGGAATGTTTAAAAAGAAGGTGTCATTCTAAACAGGAGCAAAACCACCAGACAGCTGGGGCACTGTTTGTTCTGGCTACTGTCTGCCATACCAATGCTAACATTTTAGGATGCCCAGTCTAAGTTATATTGAAGACAATCTGGAGTTTGAGAGAACTCCCTGCAGAAAAGGGAGCTCTTCCAAGGACGACAGTGTAAGGGAGAGTTTCAGTCTTGTTTCCTTAAAGCTCTGTTCACTTTTTGTGCTTGATTATTCCTCCAGAACTTCTCTTGCCTTAAAAGATAAATGACAGTCTTCAGGCTGTTCTAATCTGTGGTGGCTGACGTTGGCCCAGCTAGAGTCTTGCTATGGTAGCCAGCTCTCACCGTCATGCCTGACTGGGAGATTCGTCCCAATGAAGGGTTCACACAACAGGAGCTGCTTAATTTTCCACTTCCTCATCATTCACCATTTATTGATTGCAACTCCTGGGTTCCTACACCTTTCTATGGATAGGCCATCAAAAACAGAAGACAGATGTGAACATGACCAAGGAAGGATATGATGGTAAAGCCCACATTTTGATCTGGAGCCAGTTGCATCAACAGACACAATGACTTGATTGGCAGCCTACCAAATTCAATATATTTAATATTAGCAAATTTCATAAGCTTTTTATATTAAGCAGGCTAAATTGCTGCAATAGTTCTTCCTGACACACTGTTAGTGGCTTAAGCACAATGGTAGAACTTGAAGCAGCAAAAAGAACAATGGTAAATTCAAGTCTCAGCAGCTGTTTTGCAAGAGGAAGATAGAAAATCTTCAGAATATTCTATCTTCCAGAATCCCTCCCAATCCCAATAGAGAATAAACCTCTTTTCCACACAAGATTATACTTACATGCCAAAATGATTCAAAACAAAAAAGTCTTGTGTTATCTCTGTAGTTATAAAAATTATATAACTGTCAGTAGATGTAAGAATTGAAGCAAAATGAACAAAATTATTAATAGCAGCAGGACACTAATGCACTAGCAGAACACAGTCTCATGGTCAATAGTACTGAAGTTCTAGTGCTAAAGCTGCCAGGACTATAGCGACACATCTACTAGTAGTGAATGTCCTACCTAGATAGCCATTTACTCTTTTAGCATGATGACCTCTCGCTTTTCCAGTCTACACCATCTTCAGCTTTCCTCTTCCCAAGAAATTTCAAGTGCATGGACAAAGGGATGCAATACCTCACCTTAGGGCAACACCATTATCATCAGATATCCAACAGATAAAAGTGATTTTGGTTCATTACCTTAGATTGACTTGACTTCTCAGCCTGTGCTGTTTAAAACAGGTTCTAAAGGCTCATACTGGGCAACAAATAACAACGAAATCTGTGTATCAGGATTAACCTTGTAATTATTGGCTGACTGATTTTATACTGGGTGAGAAGCAATGATCCACTATGGAGAATTCTCTTAAGATTTGCCTGTGGTTCTTATTAAGTTCTACATTTTAAATGATTGTCTATGGTTTTTTCCCCAACAGTAAACTGCAATTGTCTCATCCCTTGCACCTTGATATTTATTTATGATAATCCTGGGGTGCTCCAGTTTACTAGGAACTCCTTCAGTTCTTTACCTTTTTCAGTTCTTTTTTTAAAAGTGTTTAAAAGCTTCTCTGCCATTTTCTAATGCTTTTTACCATAAAGTCATGTTCAAATATTGAATATTCATTTGAGATTTTTTTTGTCACTTGTGGTTTTCTACTCCAGCTTGTGAGCAGTTTTGCAGATGGTATTCATTTCAAAGCTTAAGTGAGGTGATCTTTTATATTATTACTCTGTTCATGCTTGTTCATAACTGGCTTTCTTTCAACAAAATACAGTATTTGTGTGCTCTGTTCCACTAGTACATAACATGCAAGAATTTTTCTTCATAACAGTCAGGAATCCCAGCCAATTTCAATCTCTCCTTATAAACATTTGTCTGCACTGTTCTGTTGTTTATCCCACTCAAAGAGAGATGAGGTGCAATTGGGGGAGGAATATAAATAGCAGCATAGACTATTGCATATAAGTTAATTAATCAAAACAGACAGGAGTGGGTCATAGAGAGGGTGATGGTCAAGTGAGCATTTCTCAGAGACATTGAAAAACCTACCTATTCAAAGCAAGTATCTTAGACTAACAAATGACATAGGTGCTGCTGTTTTAAGTAAATCAGCAATTAAAACCTCAGTGAATCTATTGGTATACACAAAGTCAGCATTGGAAATTCAACTGTATCCAAATTCAGGACAAACCCAGAAAAAACAACACACTGATTACGGGTGTGGTCAACCTCAAACCACAGTACTCTATCTTGAATTCCTTAGTCTTGGGGTTTGCCTTTTACCAATGTGAAATACACATGCTAGGGAATACAATGCCCCTAAATTATTTGTCTTTTCTACAGCACACCAACCACTAGATTTAAGAATGTTGATGAAAATGGCTTTGTGTCACTTTCTATAAGCAGTCATACAGCTATTTTACCTTTAAAAGCCAGAATTTCCTAAGTGTCATATCTTTGTGTGAAACAGTTTGCAAGTCTAGCAGCTGGAGTGAGAAATACTTGTGTTTTGTCTCAACCCAGAGTAAGGCATGGTGAGGAACCAGTAGAGAAGAGGTGGGGCTCTAAAGATGCCTGTCCAGGTCTGCGGTGCAGTGGCTGTTGATTGCTGTGGAGGTGTGAATGTCATCTGGGAACTCTTAGGAGTACAGAACCTGCAAGACTTCTTTGTCACTACAGTAGCCAATGGGGTGTGCTCCCACTTTCCATAAGTCATCCCCGTAAACATAGTGCAAAATGAGCTGGGCACTGAGTGGTTGGGTGTCAGCTGGAGAGGGACACTGAATATACGAATATGTGGTAAATATTTTAGGTTTCTACTTAGAATGTTGGTAAGGCCAATGTACCCAGTGACAGTTAATCACCCATTTTCTTTTTTTTTTTTTTTTTTTTCCAGGACTGGGCATCAATTCTCAAGAAACACTGACCATATGAGAGTGTTGTAAAACCTCTCTAAAAATCCAAACACAGAGAAGCCTAACCAATTCTTTCTATAGCCATTCTTCCACTTAAAAATCTCAATTCTTTCACTTAGAGAAAATACTTTCTACAAGCACTCTCACCTTCATGCTATAAACCACCATTGTACTCCACCCCAGATGTAGACAGTAGGCGAACCATACTGAAAGTCCCTGAGTGAAAGGTTAAGACACTAAATACCTGACAAAGTACTATTACTCAATAGGAACTATCAACATGCCAAAAAGCACAGCATACTAAATTCTCCTATTAACAGGAGTTTCAGAAGCAATTGGAGAAGAAAAGATCTCCAGGGGAAACCATTCCATTAACCTCGTTCAACATGGCAAAAGCTGTCTCAATTTTTAATCCCTAACTTTCAAGAAATGTGGCTACATGAAAGCAGTAAATGATTGTGTCAGAACTAAAACTAAACAAATCTCAATGGAGTTCAAGATGTTGCAATTTCCACTTCCTATTAGCCTGGCTGTTGAGGAGGATGCATCTGCCTGCAGTACAGTCTGACAATCACAGGCATTTTGCTGTGGTTTAACTCTTTTTCTTTTTTTTTTCCTGTATTCGATAGACTAGCAGCATGCCTATGGTCCTATGTTCTATTTGAAATAAAGGAGGGAATTTCCATCCCTTATGGCTTTTTGCATCTCATTCAGAATTTAAGTCACTTTTGTTCATATTCCTGAACCTCTATAGGTTTTCATATGTAGACTTGCTTACATCACTGCCTTGTCATCAAAACATAATTTACATAGCATCTGCACCTATCTGCCTTGTTTCGTCCTGAGACTGCACAGGTATACAATAAGCACAAAAATAAAGCTCCAGTTAAAGTTCCAGTTGCTTGGTTGGTGGGTTACATCAACACAGATTCTTTGAGATATCATTGGAATAGTAGATCCTATGTATACATGCCATCTAGTGAAGTATAACATTATGTGCCGCTTATGCATCAGTTCAGTATACTTCCAACGATGGCAGAAAGTGTAAGGGCATGCTTTGTTCATTTAATATTTTTTTTAGAAGCAGCAGGAAATTTTGTTTTGGACTTTTACATTTCAAGGTCATTTACTGCATGTCTTGTCATACACTTGATGTCTCGCATTTCATCATCTTGATCATGACTCTCCCATAGCTAGCAACCCCCTTCTTCAGAGTCATACCGTGAAGGGAACTGTCGAACTTGATTGCACCCAAGAGACAGGATGCAATTCATGATATTATGAACATCATTGTTGATGTCAACAGAAAAAGTCACTGCTAAGATAAAGCTGGCAGATGGAAGCCAGACAAATCAGAAACTGGAAAATACTACAGTTGGCTGCCAGTGTGAATTACTTTCAGGTGGTCAGGTTCATCCCTAATTAAGATGGCACCCTCAGCATGCAATCCTAATGAGCCCTCGGCAAAGGCATAATGAGTCCTAATTCTCAGCTTGCAGTTGCATTTCTGAAAGTGGGTTGGTTACTATGCAACAAGTGAGGCATATCAAGTATCTTCCATTTGCTAAGTGAAGTGGGAGTCAAATGCGATTAAAAATTTGATTAGTTCATTTGTGTGTACCTGTTTTAAAAAAGTATTGGAGAAAAAGTAAAGTTTGCAATTTCTCTGTCAGTAAGCTGGGGAAGTTTTGTTGGTTTTGTGGAGAAGTTTATCTTATTAGCATTTGAGTAGGCATACAGTACACATGATACTCAAAGCTTCTGTTAAGCCTTTAGATTATTCAAAAGCAGATATCAAAGCCTAGAGGAAAAAAATGGACTTCCAGCATGGTTGCCATGTAGTTAAGTAAGCTTTAAAACAAAGCTGTAAGGAAAGTTGGCAACGTAGTAGAAAAGTTAGATCTTTTGGAGGGATACATGGCCAAGAGGTTGCAGAGCTAGCAAGAGGAAGACGTGGCCATTCCTGACTGAACCATAGAATTGTTCCATTGACTTCAGAAGAGCTATTTTCTCTACTGCAAAGAGAACCAACTAAGTAAAAATACATATGCAGTCTCAGATGTTGTTTTCCATTTATAACACCAGGATAGATTCCTTGTCTCATGAGCATTTTATGACAGCTGTTGTTTACAACATCTTCGAGCAAACTAGCCTTCAAAGGTGTTAGTTAACATGATATGGTTAATCACAGACAATTCTAAGGCACAAATGTTTGTCCAGAACCTATCTGACCTATTACTTTAAAAACAGAGCCATTTTGACTTCAAAACCTATTTGAGACCTGTAGATGCTACTGTATATGCATAAAGAATGAAATATTTTTAAACTCTGTGGGTAAGAACAACAACAGAAAGTTTACCTTCCCTGAAAGTATCATAGTAAGTCACATACTGATGAACATACTTAGTTTACCTTATCACATAACAGAGGTGGCTAAGTAGCACCAAGCAACAAGTCTTTTAAATGTGATGTCTTCCAAAACATCCCTAAGGCAATAATGAGTTTTACCAGGTATCTAGATGACTCTCTGCTCAAATCAACTCATTTGGGAGTATCTGGATTGTAGGTGTAGTAAAAGATTTGCACGGCCTTCACACTATATATAAACTTGCTTACACTGTATTTTGTTAAAAAGGTTTGCCTGCTTCTGGTTATCACTCATTAATATTTTCTTACAGGTACCAGTACTTTGAGCATTTGGGAAGGGACAACTCAGTTTAGTGAAAAATATGAAGTGCCAGATGTTCAGCTAATGTGAACCAATGTTGAAGAAAATTAGTCTGGCAAGGAAAGTTTTGTTACTATGTCCAGGCTTGTGTGTGTAAAGGTACAGAGCTCAGCATAATGGTGTGTCAAATTCCATGGCAACATAGGTTGAGAATAAACTTGTTGATTTACAAGAAGAGGTTCCTCTCCCGCCCCTGCCTAGTGCCTGAAGCTGTCAGTGCACAATATCAATGCCACAAAGAATTCCTGGCATTCACACTATTCTGACCTAACACAGATATGCTGAATACTGATTTAAGAAACTCTCATATCTTCTTCTGCCATAGACCAATTTCACATAATTATTTCATCTTCACATCCCCCTACACAACTGCATTTTCATGTTCCTTTACATTCTTTTATCCTTAATGTTAGGGATTGCCAGATATTAGTACACACTATTCCAGGAAATTATACCACTGTTAGAGCTGTTTGGGAATTTTCTGTGATTTTTTTTTTATTTATTATGAAATATTACAAAACCTAAACAGGTTATGGGAAAGCCAATTTTGCAATAGAAGATGAAGTTTGATGTGCGTTACACAGTGGCAAAATTATCTTGTTTTGACATTTTCAAAGGGAAATAGTTTATTTCCTTCGTGAAAATGACTTTTACTTTTGAAATTAAGTTAATGTATGTGTCAACAAAAGGTTTAGTAAAAACACTGGGGGGAGGGCGGGGGTGGGCTTGACAGGAGTCAGGGTGTTGCAGCACGGAAGAAAACCTTCCTGTGATTACCAGAAAGTACTGTGACAGTGCTATGCAGACATTGTTCAGTTTACAATAAAAGCATCAGACAGGAAAAACATTGCCAAACTGATTAGAAAAGTTTTGTACTGACACTGAGCCAAGAACTCAGATTCTTGTGATACTCCAGCTAGAACTGGAAGGCTTCTCAGAGGCATCTTATATCCCAAAGGCTAGATCAAGTGTGCCTAACACTAGGCCTGAGAAGTGCTTCCGACCCTGCTCCAAAGAGCTGTCCATGGATGGCAGTTCTCCAGTGTCCCTAGTGATTCTCTTCTAATCTTCAAGTTTCTCCATCTCTACAGATTGCTACCAGTAGAACCCTTTAGGGTTTACCAGACCTTGACCTTAAAAAATTATTCTCAGAAACACTGAGAAAGCCTGAGAATTCATGTCTGATGTCTTCTGAATCTATACTCAAACTCTGCACAGTCTGGAAGGTCCTGGAGCCACAATAATTGCCAGAACAGGGCATGCATTGTTTTAGTACAATTTATAAAATTAACTAGACCAAACAGATTTTATTTGTTGTTGCTAGCATCAGACTTCCTTCTATTGAATGATGGTGTCAGTGGGATAAGATGGCACAAGACCACACTTTGCTGTTACAACCAACTTTTGATAGAGGACTTACTGCTGTAACCAAGTTGTAAAGACTGCTTGTTAGGACTACTGTTTTCCCACTTGATGAAAGCTCTACTTCACCTGCTCCTGGTAAAGATAGTTATTTGTTTTGTCTGTGCCCAGAACTAGCTAAGCAACAGGCAGGTAGCCTGCTGCACAGTGAGGCTAGCGGTTTGCTTGGGTGCATAAGAAGCAGCACCACAGAAAAAGCCTTGTCCTCTGCATTGCCTACAGAGAGCAGAAGTAAATCCTGTGACAAAAGCAACAGCTTTAGGAGGAGTAGTTACTGCAGGGAGATGATATCCCACCTCAACAGCAGCAGCCATCACTTGTGAGTCCTCTTACTCCATTTCTCTAACAACAGCTGGAACAACAAACTTATTTTTTTTTCCAATCTGTATCTCAAGTTCATCTTATCCGCTGTCCCTGACTACGACTGGAAGGACTTTGCCCTTCATCTTTATGGCAATAAAATTTAATTTTGCCTACACTGCTGAAAGGCTCTGAGACAGATCTGCTTTAGGAGTAAAAGAGAAACAGTGTCAGGATAAATAACATCAGCCAATCTCATTTTTCTATCAGTTTCAAGTAAACTGAAAAAAAAAGCTATTAACAACACTTGTTACAAGCAACTAAGTTACTAAATCCCATCTCAAAGTTAAAATTATGTAAGTAGAAGTATTTATCTAAACAAACTGTATAGTTTTGAACACTAGAGATGTTGCTGAAATTTATCATGTGGGTGTCAAAGATTAATGTTGCTCCATGAGCAGAGTTCTACTCCAAATTTCCTAGATAGACCTGAATTTCACTGAATGACAAAGGATGGTGCAGAAAAACCTCCAGCATTCTTGGAATTCCAAAGCTTATAATAGCAAAATTTTATTAGCATTCCCAAAACTGCTTTCTCCCAGCTGCATGTTATAAAACCAATTTGTGACTCACATAATTGTAATCTCAGTTATTCATAACAATTAACTGCTTCGTTAAAAGGTTTAGTGTTGAAATGATAGGATTTATTACCAGCTGATAATATATTTATTTATAAGTAGAGAGGAGAAAAGCCATCATGGATTTCAGTTTTAGAAACTATATGATCATTCTTATCTTAGAATCATAGGCTCATTTAGGTTGGAAAAGACCTTTAAGATCGTCAAGTCCAACCATTAACCTAGCACTGCCAAGTCCACCACTCAACCATGTCCCTAAGCACCACTTTGGTGTTTTAGGTACCTCCAGGATGGTGACTCAACCGCTTCCCTGGGCACCCTGTTCCAATGCTTGACAACCCTTCCAGTGAAGAAATTTTTCCTAATATCCAATCTAAGCCTCCTCTGGCACAACTTGAGGCTGTTTCCTCCCAAGTAACAAGTGATAGGACAAAAGAGACCAACACCCACCTGGCTACAACCTCCTTTCAGGTAGTTGTAGAGACCAATAAGGTCTCCCCTCAGCCTCCTTTTCTCCAGGCAAAACCACCCCAGTTCCCTCAGCTGCTCCTCATAAGACCTGTTCTCAAGACCCTTCACCAGCTTCATTGTCCTTGATATTGCCATCTCAGATACCAAGCTATTCAGGAAAAGATTAAAACAGAAAAAGTTCTACAGGTTCCAGTTTTTGCTTATTGATCTGTAAGTGTTCTTTCATTTAAAAAAAATATTTTTTTTCTACCTTTATAACTACAATTATGACAAAAACTAAAATTCTAGCCCTTGCATCATAATAATGCAAGTTGGAGGATTCAAGGCATCAGTGTTGCAGAAATGTATGTACAAAAAATGGTGTGAGGTTTTGTAGTGCATATGGCAAATGCTCTCATCAATATTTCATTAGTTCCAGTCTAGAAGTAATCAAGCAGGAGGTGACTCCAATAGATGATAGAAATATTAATTGCACACAGAATCTAGTGTCCCACTACAGCTTCTCAGTTTATATCAGATTACATGGACCAGCTATTCATCTCAAGGCCCAAGAGAGTTAAAGCAGCTGTAAACTTCTCTGCTGAGGATCATAACCATCCTTTTCATACTTGCATGGAAGTGGTTGGTTGAGAGAGAACAAACGCCAGCTCAGATGGCATGCAGGCACTAGGACCTCTTACCCATCAGCATCACTTAAAACAGCACCAAACATTGTCTAAAGCAGAATCAGTGACCCAGTCAGTCCTGAGCAGCAGAACATGGAGAGCAACAGCCCTCTGTGCCCTGTGATAAGCACAGTTCAACTGTGGGGAGGAGCAAACCAACTATCTACTTGTGTCCTTAAAGCAAAGCAGACTGGAAGTGTGGTGCTGGCCAGGCTGAAAGAGCGTATAATGCCCAGAATATGACAGCTACATCCTGCTCTGCATTTCACTGCAGGAAAACATCCAGTGATATTTACTTCCATATAACCATAAACAGTTTGAAACTTAATTTATGCACCTATATAAAAAGAATCATCTGGAAACTGTGCCACCACTCCAACACACTCACCTTGCAGCAGTCCTGATAGGAGTGAAGTTTCAACTGTAGATTCTCCTCCACATGAGCAAACTTTCAAAGACTCAATAGTTATTCCTGTAGTAGAAGAGATCAAAGGCCTTGTAGCAGGTGTTTCAGCAACTGTTCCTATCCAATTTATGCCCAAACAATTCACAGCTGGCTATGAAAAGGCCTGCAGAAGTAGCTCAGAGCTGCTCAGAGTTAAGGGAAGTCTTAGTTTCTCTGACTCAGGTACTTGGTTTGTTATGGAGGAAGTAGATTATTATTACATGACATTTTCTATGTAATAGCACAAGGGAAAACTTTTCTGCTCAGCACCTGGTTAACTAAGGACTTAGAGTGAACAGCTGTGCTAAATCATTCTGAAAAGCATCTTTCTGTCTAGCCAAAACACACAGGAATACTTACCTCATAGGGAATGGAGCTAGATGCAAAAATAGGGAAGAAAGGGGAAAGGGCCAAATCCTTTACATGGTACAGGACACTACTGCTCAGTTGCAACCAAAAGAGATCCAATGACCTCCTGATGTTACTGTAACAGAGTGCTATAGCAATAAGAAAACATATGCTGAGTACCAAATTTTGCCCACTGCTTGGTAGTGTCTCTTAGCAAACTGGAAATGGTCCAGAAAACAGCCACACAGAATGGAAAATAAACCATACAATGAAAGAATAAAACTCGGCTTTTCAGAACAATGGGATTTATTTGTCTGTGGTTTATACTACATGGGCAAAAAATTTCTCACGATGAAGATGCACAAAATCCAAAGTGTGAAAATTGCAGACAGACAGTTTGTGTTGGAAACACTGCACACATTTTAGTACTGACAATAACTAACAAATCCTTATTTAACAGTGAGATGAATTCTGCATTGTCTGACATATTTGAATAAAGTTGAGAAGTGGTTTAAGTTATGTCCTCCAGCTCAACCAGAATGTCTGGGATGGTGGAAAGCATTGGGCTAAACTGCCTCAGGACATATAAACGGATGCACAGCTCACTTCCATCTTGGAAAACTGTTTATACGGTCATAAGAAAACCACATCACTGGAGGATATGCGCCATGCACACCTGCTGTCGCAACCACCCTTGAGAGACAAAGAGTGGCCCTACTCACTCTGGCATAGCAGCACTGCGTTGAAGTAACTGAGTATTATCCCAGTGCACAACATACTCAATGGTCAGTATATGCCAATGTGATTAACATCCAACTTGGTGCTAGAGCTATAAAAAACCCCAAAACTTCTATTATGGAAACAATTTTAGTAGTTAAATATTTGCTTATATTTCCATTTAAAAAAAAAACAAACCAAACCCAAACAACCCACAACAAAACACAGAAGACTTTTCCTAACAGGATAGAATTTTCCTGGAAAAATGGAGTGCTGATCTAACATTGCTTTCCTATTTAAAAAGTTTCATTTTGGTATGAACTTTGAAATATTTATATTAAAAACTGAAATATTGATTTGAAATGAAATATTAAATTATTTCATTCCCAATGTCAGCACCATTGAAAGTCCAAGGTAGAGATTTTCCAAAATGAAGTGTTATTCAAAGCTTTGACAGAAGGTTCTGATTTCACAAAGTTGCTTTGTCCAAACAGGAGACAAAAAAGTGTTAGAAACTCTGCTTTGAGACCTCTGGAGTCGAGTGGTGGTGTATAGACTTAGACTGCAACTGAGGAAATTAAATACAGTCTACACTCTTTAAAAAGGCAAGATTTTAAAAAGTGCATTTTTTTTCTCTTTAACTTTTACTTAAGCAAATTTAGCACACCTGCAAAGAGTCAAGGGCACTGTCCTAGAAGCTGACCTCTTTTCACTAGAGAACAGCTTGAAAGCAAGGAAAAGCAGAGTTTGCCTTTTTATTTTTTTTCCTCCTGATCTTGAGCAAAATCAACCCTCACCTGGATAGACCATCCACAGCTAGGAAAAGACAGCTCAGTGTCCATCCGCTTTCAACTTGTTGGTCTACGTCCTGAGACATATAGTCAGTTTTTCATTTCCTTCTACTGTAGAATGTTAAGTGGGTACTAATTCAGACATTTTAAAGCAAACAAGACAAGTCAGGAAAAAAAAGGTAATGGAACCAACAGTAGAGAGAGTCTGCTGACCCAAAAAATCCAAAACTGAGGAATGACTGTCAAAATCCTGCAGATGAACGCTAGGGTCAGGGATATGGAGTCTATCGCAAATAGCATAATTTCCTAACCATGCTACTGTAGCATTCCATTTAACCTCTGTGACTGAAATAATTTAATCACTTTTATCATACTGAGACCTAGAGATTAAAGTAACTTTACATGCTATGCATTATTACTGTAAAATATAAAACACTGTCCTGAGGTTTGCATGCCTTAATGCAGTAGTTTTACTCTTGGATTGCAAGGCACCTCCACTGCAACTAACCAACCAACCCCAGACAAACCGTTTCAGGGAATTTACTCCTTGTCAAAGTGTTTGGAATGTTGCTCTCAATAGGTTAAAAAAGAAACTATGACACATAAAAGGATAACTACAGTATCTGCTTCACACAATGTAGAAAAATTACCTTTGGATTTAAGCCATGTGTGCAAGAAATTTATATAAGGGTATATATAAATATATAAGTTCCTGGCACATTTGTGTATTTGGAAGAGCTCAGAGGGTTTTATAGTTTTATATATATACAGCACAGACTGTTTGAGGGGTTATTTTGTGCTTTGTAAACAAGATAAATAACCACCCTTGAATTGCTTTGTGAACCATAAACAAACATATAATTCAAATATTTCAAAAGCTAAAATATACTGTATTAAATAGGGCCTGGAATATGTTATTTCACAGGCACATACTGATTTTCCAGAAAAATAAAGGGAACTGTAGCCACTGCTCCCACTTTCCTAGTTACCATTGCTGGGTGTGGCATGAAGTCCACAGCAAACACCAGTGTTAAAAAAAAAAAAAGAGGAAAAAAAGAAAGAAAACCAGTCCATTCCTGCTCTATTTTCTTCTTCCATCTTCACCATTATAACCAGCTGTTCTCATAAAGTAGCACAGACTTCCTCCTCTTTGGATACAGAGATATATGACTAAAATAGGTCCATACTACTAATCATACCCTCATATTGAAGGTAAGACCAGACAGAGGCAATTAATTGAATGTAAAAGCTGAATTCTCCATCTCCTTCCCCCAGTAGCTAGTGAAGATGAGTTTACCTCTTTTATCCTTCTGCTTTGCTCCAGCTGTTTGGCCATGTTATCTCTAACAAACTATTCAATGAATACTTCAAAAGCCTTTTTCCCCACCCCCTCCCTCAAATCATTTCACCCTGTGCTTTAAATTAATGCTGCTGAATTGGCTTCACAGCTAAACAGTAATGTCAGCAGTAGACATGGCTAAGTTGTAAGGGCTGAGGCTGTTCAGCCTATGGCTCTTTTGGTGTTGGCCAACGAGTCATTACACACCAATACCATTTCCCATTGGGCTAGAAAGGCGACAAATCCACACAGTTTTGTAACAGTTGCATGAGCCCAAGCGTCTTCATCATCCTGGATCTTTAAATGCATGACTTCACAGAGTCAGGAGACTCATTACAAATTTATAGAGCCCTGAGATCCTTAGAGGAATGATCAATAGCTATGACAGTGTCATTATTATTATGAATGTATCGCAGTTTGGCAGTACTGTGCCTAGTAGAAGTGAGGGAGAAGAGAGTCATCTAACAGGCAACTGTATTATGACCTGAGGCATAGTATGAGTTACCCAACTATCAAATTTTAAGAAGTGCTGGCCACCTGCATCTCATGCTGAGGTCCACTCTTGGGACATGGCTCCATTTGTAAGGACTATGGGACTTGCAGGGTTGAGCAATGAGAACAGGGTCAAATGAGGCTGAAACAGTGAGAGTAGTGTGCAGGGAAATGTAGAGCATGGTGGATCTGCACAGACAGCTGTAACAGCCCTTTTTCTTCTATAAACCCTGCTCAGGGCCCGCTTTATTACAACTCACAACAGTTGTTCCAAGAGTATCTACACAGCTACTATAGCTGGCAGTAGCTGCCACAAAGTGAAGGTTGTGGGGTTTTGGTTTTTTTTTTTTTTTTAACTAAGATGTCTTGACTTAGCCTATACAAAAGAAACATGATGCATAAAACAGGTACTTGACATTAGCCACATCAAATCCAAAGATGAAACACCGCCAGATTTGATCCTCAGCCTTACAACTGGATCTGCCTGGACAGAAAGGCCCCTTGCAATATCCAACTGTAGTATCAGAGGTTTCCTCTGAAACCAGCCCTTCCTCACCTGGTTTCCTCCCCTTGACATCTGCTATCAATATCAGAAAACATAGCTTCATACTAGTCTGTCTTATCCACATGAGTTTACCTATGTGAAAGCAGATGATCTGTAGCCAGCCATTTAACTCTCAAGCTCAGTCCCCCCTGGAGTTTTATCCTAAAGGAATTGTTCCCAGACTAATCCAGCCTTGCTTCCCACCTCCCTCCCAGTAAGCTAATGGAGTTCTAGCAGACTTCACTACTCAAATACAAGAGTAGGGGGAGGGATAAAGGAAGAGCAGTGGCTTCAGCTTCCATAGAACCATTGCCAGTGTTCTATGGAAGTAAGTGAACTATCTTGATTCCTCCAGGCAAGAACATCAAGCAGGAGATTGATGGGCAAAACATGTGATGAGCTCTGTGATGGCTTGCCTCTCTTTTACAGAGATCTTTGTGCAGGAGAAATCTTTGCTGAACACTTTGCCACCACCTATGCTGAAACAGGAGCATGTGATGGGTACAGTCTTAGAGTCAACTCTTACCAGCATTCATGTCCATTCACAGTCATACTGACTCATCCAATATCCCTGTTCTTTACTTAATAGACAGGTCTTTTATTTGAGCCCACTCTTGCTTGTGAGATAAAATCTTGGGTTCAGTTCTGAGAGGCAGGATCAAGCAGTTTCCCTATGGTGATCATGATATTTCTGACAGCCTAGAAAAACTTGTCATTTCTTCAGGTCTACCAATGCCTGTTCTTGTCCTAAACTGAGGTACCATGCCACTCCCTACAAGAAAATCCTCCCTAGGCATTTATTTTTTGCCTTATACTCAATACTTTAGAGTCATCCAAAGTCAGCATCTGCTGCTGCTATAGTAACTGCAGCAGCAAGGATGGGGGCAGCATTACAAGCTTCCACTTTACTGCATCTGGATTTTAAAATACCAAGCACAATTATTAACTGCCTCCCCTGGCCATTTCCTTCATTTATTTTGCTCAGGCAAGCAGGCCTTGCAAACCTGAGGTTGAGTAGCTTCAGCAGCACCAAATGGCCAATGATTTATTAAGACAAGCTGTAGGTGCAGTAATGCTCACCAGGTGGCTAATAAACAGGCTTTGTGAAATAAAACTAAGAAAAAAAAAAGTCAGTGGTCTTTTCTTGGGATAGTTTCAAAAACTTTAAATATGCACCAGAGCAGGCACACACTTTTTTTTTTTTTTTTAACAGTTTGACATGTGCTTTGAATGTTAAACAGACATAAACTTGGCATTTTCTAAGTCAGTATAATTCCACAGTGAGGGAGGAGGAATATATTAATGTAGAAATAGTCTCCCTTCTGTGTGGAAGACTGTTTAAATCTCATAGTGAAATGGTCTCATATAATGAATTGCAAGTATAATCCAAAGGCCAACCAGGGCTTTGATCATGCTTCAATGTGCTTCCCAAGCTGCGGTGACACAAGGTAACTGTGAGACTGCATAATGTTGCAGCCAATACACTGGGAGAAGTTGAAACAAAGATACGCTTTCTTTTTTTTTTTTTTCTTTGCTAAACACAGCGGAAGCTGCTACAAGAACATGTTCCAAGAACTGTTAAGACTCTGGAATAGGACTAAAGATAAGAAAGTGTGCTCCGGTGTGAACAAAATACATATTTCAACAATAAGAAAATGGCCTTTTCAGACAGGTCATCTATCTTGGGCATATAAAAAGCTTAGACAAGGTAGTCTTGATAGCTTGGCAAGATAATGCTGGATGCCAAATGTTTAAATTTTGATGCTCAAAAAAATTTTATATAGAATTTAAATTTTTCCAGAACAACAAACCATTAAATCTTGCATTAACCTTTTGTTCATGTTTCTCATGAGCTATAAACTCGAGGGGAAAAATTCTTTAACTAAAAAGTACATTAATTAAAGGAATAGTAAAATAAATAAAAGAAAAAGGTAATAAAGAAAAGAGAAGAACATACTGACAGTAAGAAAGTAATAGACATTGAAAACTGATACAAATTTTTATTCCAGAAACATATCTGATTACATGCTTTCAATAAAGGAATAAGAATTTGGTTTTGCAAACATAACTTTTCCCTTTCATACTTTTTACTTTAGTAGTACCTTGCATTGTCACTAATATTAGCTGGTAAACATGTTGGCATGGATCAACTTTTCATGGGTCATTTGAGACCAGACAGCACCCTCTTTAGATGGCATCTAGTTTTACAGCCCTCTCTTTGTCCACAGGCTGGACCCTTTGGCATAGTGTAAACCTCAAGAGATCATTTATATAAATAACAGGAAGAGAGACTATTTCAGTGTATTCAGCCACAGCGTATTTCCATTACCAACTGTCCATCCATTTTATGTTGCTTGCTAATCAGCACTGAGAGGAGACATAAAGACCGTCCTGTGATCATCTACGTATTACGCATTATATGAGTTGCACAAGGCATTTCCCACGGATGGAGACCCAGCAGTAGTACAGCATTTCAAAATAACGTGCAGAAAGCACATTTGATTACAGTCGTAGAAAGGTCTCTTACTGAATCTATAAATAGGTCACTGAATTTGTCAATCTATGAAATAGGCAAGCTCTGTTTTTGAAAATGTAAACATTTGGGATCCACCATAGTCTTGCTAGGCCACACATACATCACCGTGCTCCAATATACTTTTATTACCTCTTTAGCACTAAAGGTCCTGCTTTGCTTCTCCTGCCACTGGGACTACTTCACTGAACTTCCTCAGGTTGTACAGTTCCTTAACAAGGAGCAAAACCTGAGCTCAAAGATAAACAAAATCTTTGGTCTATAGTCTAACGCTCTAAGTCCAGGAACATGTGGTTAGGACTACCCATGTTCAGGAAAATACTTAAGCATGTACTGAAGTCCAAGTGATCTCAATTAGATTTAAATACATTTAAAATGCTCTCCTGAATGGAAGTAAGAGAAACTCAAGTAAGCATATCCCTCCAACCTGCTGGGAGACCTATACACTTGAGAGAGGACTTGTGGATGTTCTGGGATCAACTCACTTCATGAGCCCTCTGGGAAAAACTCTTAAGGTAAGTAGTGTTAAAACAGTATCTTATATTTTGCTTCTCTTCTGTCTTAAGTAGTAACACTGATGCCATATTAGTCACTGTAAATATATTACTTACGAAAGGTGACAAATGAACACATTTGTAGTAGGAGCAGGTCTGCAGCAAGGATTTGTGGAGATAATAGCGAATCTGTGGGTACACACCCAGGGTATAAACTCCAATATACAGAGTTTAATGATGTGAAAAATATCTATATATATAGATATAGATATAAAAGCACTGTCCACATCAGAATGACTTTCTTTCCTGGCCTCCACCATCAGCTGTCAGAAGAATGACATCTCTCACTGATATGCCAAAAAATGACCCCCTACTTCCTCCCAGTTTCAAATATTATCAAGTAACTTGTTTACCTTTTCAACTTTATGAGCACAGTAAAACAGTGCTGCCTTCTGCCCCCAGTAGTCAAATTTCACAGAAATGGGTTGTCACAGCTGACAAAATTTCTTTTGAGAAATGGCCTCTTTTCTACTGAAACACCCAAATTGCCAGTCCCAGTGGAGACCATAGTATCACCCTGGAGATGCAAGACCATCAGGATAAATAACCAGACAGAAGGACACTCATCTTAATTCTCAGGTAGTGCTCTGTCATCTTCCGAAACTTCCTAGTCCTGAGAGATTTAAAGTACTAACTAGATAAACTATAAAAGATGGCAAAGAATGATCTACAGTGACTTGTGCATCTTTTTCTAACCATAAATAACTTTATATTTCATTTCTGGCAGCATGACAAAGCAAGGAGGTAATGAGCCATTATGGAAAACCCATCTGTTGCTCATAAGGGGAAAGGCTTTGTGCTGGTAGATTTATAGAGGAAAATTTTCAGTGCAAGTCCCGTTATTGTTAATGAGAATTGCACATCTAATTGCCCATGCTGAAAGCGTACCCCATTATGTTCCTTCACTGTCTAGATGGCTATTGTGTGCTTCAGCAACAAGAGAAAAATATTATTGAAAGACAACCCAGTGTTCAAGTGACGGTGACATTCAGATGGTGGGGGAGGGAACATGAAGCAGAACAGGGGAGGCTAGGAGAAGTGTGAATGTACTAGGCAATTTCTGATAATACAACAAAAACAGTACAAGTTTATTTTTTACATGCAAGTAGAAAAGCTATTTAATACCACAAAACAAACCAGGGAAGTATAGTGCACTTGGTCTACTCAAAAATCCATGTGTTTTTTTTATTCTTGCCAAGTTTTGCACATTAACCCTCAGATTCCCAGTTAGAATGCCAAGCTCTTATTGTTTTACTAGATCACTCTCAAACTGCTCTGGACAGGGTGCCGCAGGCAAAAACATTCTGTCTACATCTACTGAACAGGGTTTTTAGGCTTCTCCAGAGCATTGGAGACTGTGTTTGGATCTCGCACACCCTAGCAATACCTTTAGCTTTCCTTTCACCTATGCTTTCTTTAGCTCATGCACACACCCTGGATGCCACCTACCTGTTCTGTACTAGTTTGCTCAGCCCCAGCATCCCACAGCAAATGGAATGGGACAAGAGGCCAGGGAAGAAAGAACTTGGCCAAGTGGTTCCACCTAGACCTTTGGACTACAAGCCTTGTCTACTCTTCTTCCATATCTGTGTCTGCCTGAATTTGCCAGTGCTGCAGGGCAAAACAGCAAGTGCTCAACCCCAGAGGCTTGGCCCTGCAGTTACCTGAATGACCAACTCCCCAGCTCCAAGACTCTCAGCCTTGGAGACACTGACATACCCTGTGGTTTCCTGCAATCATTTACCTGACATAGGATCTGAGGCCTGAAGAAACTACTCCTTGAGGCAGCCAAGAACCCTGATCTGATAAGAGTTCACCGACACCAAGGAACATGGAACAGATAGAAAGAGACGTTTAAGGAAGCCATGATAACAGGTTCATTCTTGGTTTCATATTTGTAGGAAGGACTGGTAAGCACCATGGGAAGAGGAAACACATGGGAGCGATAGCTTTACCCCAGTGAAGTGAATAAAAACCCAATCCCAAACCAGACACTATTTATTTCACCAAGTACTAGACAGGTAGCCCTAGCAACAGTGACATAATATTACTGTTACTCAGAACAAAATAACTTTGCCTTTCTCATTTGCAGAAGAGTGTGTGAGGAGCAGGCCCTGCAACCAGACTGAATCAGCACCTCACCTGAGTGACATCCACATGTGCAAGACAAAGCAGCTTTAGGAGAAGCTTCTCTGGCTACAGCCTCCCAAAGATGCCTCTCCTCCAAACTGTCTCAAAAGTACTGGGCCTTAAATAACACTGATCTCCTACTTTATCTTTCCAAAATACAGCTACAAAGGACAATCCACCACTTCAAGGAAAACAAAGCATTGTAACCATTCCCAAAGTTTTCTCCATTAATACAGTGAAGTTGATAACACTCCAGATATGTTCTGGGTATGCTTCTGATGGCTTGATGACCATCAAAAAATTTATCCTGCTGCAACTACACGATGTGGATACAATTGAAATTATCACTGAACTTAGCAAAGCAGAAGTCTAAGTAACAAAAGCAACTTGACAAATCATACAAGGCACATATTTTGAGGAACTGTTGTTCAACAGCCTTTCCTACTGGGATGCCTCAAATACTGTACAAACATGCCCTTGCTTTGCATCAGCTCAGTGAGGTAGAGATGGCATTCCATATGCTATCCACAAAACAGTCACATCTGGAATACACAAAAGAGTCTGAAGAAATCCAACTGAATCTGCTGAATCTAACTGAAATTGCAGAAGGACCGTAAGTAATCAGAATATTATAATCAAGAGTCTGGGCAGATGACTACGTCTGACATGAAGTATCCTGTGGGTCTTTAGTTGCCATTAGTAGAAATACTCTCTATATTAATTTCCTCACCAGGAACAGCTTAAGAAAAGGTGATTTCTAAGAATTACTTACTGATTCAGCGCTACTTCAGGTGGGCGATTGTGACATCTTTGAATGGCCTCTGTCCAATTCGTACTACTCCTTTGGGAGCTGGTGATAATACTTTAGTATCGCATCCTACAATCGGTGGTTTTTTTAGAAGGACTAGTGGCTCATAAGTGAATGAGGAACTTATAGAATCACCAGAGAAGAATCTACATTAATGTAAGGATTCTCCAGTTAAAGGATCATACTCTTTGTTAGCTTAAGACTAACATGAAACTTTGGAAGACCATATGTGTGAGCTGCAGCTTTGTTGAGACAGTTTTGAAAGAAATGCTATAAAGGATGAAGAGAGTTATTTTAGTTTTATGTCTCAGCATGTAAGTATGTATGTATACATGCAAGCATGCACAAGCCCTGAATTTATAAAAGTTGGATTTCATCTCAGAGATCTTTTGCTGCAATATGGTTTAAAAGTAAAGATAAGGGCTCCGAGAAGATCAGGACAGCATAAAGAGAAACAAAAGAAAAAGTTAGACAATCAAAACCAACACAGTAGAATTTAACAGAAACCACCTCACAACACTAAAAGCAGGAAAGAAGGACATTATGTCTCCAAAGCACATGCATAACATGACTTTAAACAACAAAAGTCCTCAGAGAGAAAAGGAGAGGGAAAAAAGGCCCAGGCTGAGCTGTGATGTGGTACATCTCCATGTCAGCAGATTTCAAAAGGCACCAGAAGGAGGTCTGGCACACACTTTACATAGCGTCCTGTAGAGTTCACATGGACAGAGGGGGAGTACACTCTTCCCAAAGGCGTAAAGCATGCCTTTAATTTGCTGCTGTGGAGAAAAACAGGACGGGAAAAAAAAAAGTATGTTTAGGCAACAATCTAGCTACAGGGTAAGACCACGACTGTAAAGGGGCAATCCTTACAGATCAGCTGGCCAGGGTACAAAGCTCTGAAATTTCCCTTTCCTTCCTGAGTCTGTATATCTGTCCAATGTCTCCATGCTGCCTGCACCTAAAAAAGGCAGCAGAAAGAAGCTCTCTGCCTGGAAAATTCTGCATTTACAGATAGTACGTCCATAGCACATCCATCTCCCTACTTATTTAGCCTTATGCCACATCTAAATTTATGTGCCAGAACACCTATATGGCTCAGCAAAATCTTTTGAATAAATACAGTTACGGAAACACAAAAGGACAGATCACTCCATTTAAGAACTGCTTTAAGATTCCTTCTAGTATCAGCCTTAACGCCAGTAGCAGGATTTGCTGTTGCAGTTCTATCAGCGTAACCGTACCAGCAAACCCCTTCAAATTAGACACCACCTTATTGCACCAGCAGAAGGCCTAAAATTGTTTTTCCTCGGAAGACCTCCTCTCTTCCGTTGCACACATCTCCAAGTTCAATTGCTGTCTCCCTGGGGACCTGCGGTGTGTACAGGTTTTTTTTGATCTCTACAGGCCTTGAAAGCAGCATGATCAAATGGATGATTGAGGAGACTTGACAGGTACGCAGCTGTGTGCTGCAGCTCCACTGCCCCCTGACTTCCGAGCTCATCTGTCTCTCTTGTCTCACAGCACACAGACAGGAGGGAACAGGAGATTAAAGCCACATTACATGTTACTGAATTACATAGGAAAGAAAGCAGATATCAGCAGAGGGTAGAGATAATGCTCCCAAGTAATAAAGCAGACAACAAATTTTGTGAGTCCCTTTTCTCTGACTGAAAGGAAACTTCCATTTCATTCTCCTCCAGATCTGTTCAGGTATTTTTGTTCAGGTTTTAGCAATTTTAGGTTCTTTAGGGCCAAACAGATTAGTTGTCTATTAAAAAAATAGCTAACAAATCATCTCAAAAAGAAAAGATTTTTTTTCCTAAAGAGTTACTTAAACTAGATCTGTGCTGAAGAATACAGTGCAAGCTGAAGAGATTTGTCCTGGATTTAAACTGACTTAATACCAGACACAATTTAACCATATCAAAATAGAAAGCTCAGTACAGGCTGACTTACCGTATAGTGGAGCATCCATAGAGGCCTATTGTAACTGCCAAATGTTCAAAACCAGGTTTTCCTCGAACAATTTTTGAGAAGACTCTGTAGCTCTTTGGCTGCTTGAGGGAAAGGAATAAAGAATTGCATATACCTCACCAGGAAATTTATATAAAGTTAATATTCAAGACAGTTTAAAGCCTATGTCGGGGCTCCAGAGTGCTTCTGTATGTCGCATTTCAGCTTCATTTCTGAAGGCTGTCCCTGCAGGGTTTAACATTGCCTTGGACTTAGGACAGCTAGACTGTGTAATTCAATGTACAAAGGAGAAGGACAGCAATCTGCACCTTGAGAGTGATTCTAAAAAAATACAAGTTTCCTAAGGAAACAGAGAGATTAACAAGACTAATTCTTTTATTGATATGGTTGAGTGCAGTATATATGTTCTGGGATGCATAGCACAGTTGTGCCTGCAGAGGCAGTTGGAGGACTGTATGCACGGCGTGGCCACACACACTTAGCTAGCTGTAATGTTCATGAACTCCACAGTCTGGATCAGTGCAATAAACAGGTGGGCATCCTTGAGGTTCACTTTAGAATAGGCAGGCTGGTGGTTCCCAAAGCCTTCTGTATATGTTCTGTCATGTTATCAGAAGCATAATTATTAGTTTCTTCCACACCTTTGATACCCAGTGGAAACACATCCATGTCTGGCGGACAAGCTCATAAGAACAGCAACACCTTCAGCAGGTTGCACTTATCTCTTCAAGAACAAAAGAAAAAGCCACAAAACCTGTATGTCTCCTTTTGAAAATGCATAGTGAAAAGACCCCTCATTTTAATTTCATTTTGTAGATGGCATGGCTGTGATCATAAGCTGACGGACTACTAAAAGCTTATAACACACCATGGCAAGAATGGTGTGCTCAAACCAACATTCCTGGTGAAAATCTGGAAAAATTATTGATTTATAAAGTAGTTGATCTCGCTTTACCCAATGAAAATGATGGGAAAGGGTATCTTTACCTAACCAAATGTGAATGAGCCTTTTGATTTAAAATCCATCTACTGCAAAACATTAGAAAATACCTCATAACACAGTTGTTTACCATTTGATAGCATAAAGCTCAAATTCACCAGGCAAGAAACAGATCCATAGAAAAAGCACAAAATAATTTGGACCTGACTGCACAAGTCTGGCTATTGCACTGCATACTCCAGTAATGGCAGATACATCCCCCAGTATACACTCCTTTGCTATTCATTGACTTGACTGAGCGTTCTGCAAGCGAGAAACAGCCAGCATACATTACACTGGTTAATGTGTCATACAGTTGTATTTACCAGCTTGAAAGAAACTTCTTCATTAGACCTTTCTGCTTTTGATATCCTAAGATTTTAATTAAGCAGTGTCACAACAGGGTGTGCATTAACAGACTATTGGCACATGCCTTTTGAGCATTGTGAGGCACTGGACCAGAGACCAATTACCTTCTACCACCCAAGCAGTACAACAGCAGCCCATTAATGCACACCCTGGTGTGGCCTGTTTCAATTAAAGTATATTTGTAAAATGACAAAAGGATGGGCAGTGTTGAACCACTGAGGAAATCAGATGTTTTTAGGCTGGGATCCTGCTGATTATTCAAACTTTTACAAATGTACACGCTAAAATTCAGTAAACAAATTGTCCAGCTTACTTTGTTACACTGCATAGTAAGAAGTGGGGCTATTAAGAGTACAGAATGTTATTTCCATCTGGACATAGAGAATGCAAGGAGGAAGCTGTGGTGTCAGCAGTTCTGCTGTCTCCGTTCCCACAAAGGAGGCTCAGTTTCAATACTTTGGCAGAGACAACGTTGAGGAGAAATAGGTTCTACTCATCCCACCACAGGGTTTATCCATGAAAGGAATGGATAGAGTTCATCCAATTATATAGCACAGTTAAATTCCCTAGGAACTTAATACCCTCCTTGGTTTGGTGGTTTGTTTGGGTTTTTCCTTTTTTTTTTTTTTTCCTTTCTTTTACTACTAAACTAATTTTCTACTTCCAGAAAAGTTACGTGCATGACTTCAGAAAAAGGCATATATACACTTGACAAAATATATTTTACCTAATATAACTAATAATCCCATGCACATCAGGCAAGTCTTGTTTCCTCAATGGCTTTCATTTCTCTCTTCTCTTCCCAGTCCTCTTCCAGCTATTAATTTATGTCAGAGGCTTCATGTAACAAGCGTGATCCCTTCCGAGATGCTCATACAGCCCCAGATAGAATACCTCTCACTTTTAAAGGGGTGCTTTCAGCTACTCTAACATGAATCGTAGATAGATAAATATAACGCATAAACCTGTGGCCAACTAGCAGAGTATAATTGCATGTTATAGGAGGAGAGCACAAAGCTGTATTTTTTGACCACTTCACAAGTGAGCAACAATATCAACAAAGGCCGTAACAATATGAACTGCAAAAAGCACAAAATAAGGCAGTAAAAGTTTCTTGGGTACATCTCATTCAATGTCCATTGAAATCTACTTGTCCTAATCGGTTAGGATCAAGCACTTTATAACTACAGTGAAACCACTGCCAAAACGCAGGGCTGAAGGAATCTGGCAGGAGCATTAAACATGTGCTGTGCCATATCCTACCTTACTACCTACCAGGGTAGGCTGAGAGATGATGGACTGGATGATAGTCTATAAATATTTGGCAACTAGAAGCATCAGAAAAATAACTAGGTAAGTAGCAAAAGGGGGTTATAGCTAGTAAGCAACTAGGAATGAAGCTAAACAAAGTGATGTTCTGGCTGAGTGTGAGACGATGTTTTTAAAGAGAACAACTGTGGAGAAGTTCCCTGTAGGAAATTGTGGTTTTACTACCCAGGGCATTGAAACTGGTCAAAACTCCAAGAAGTTCTAATGTTCTACAGGGGGAAGCTGGCATACATAGGAGGATGAAGTGGATGGCACAGAGCTGCTTTTCCTTCTTCATTTTCCTACCTTTCTAAAATACTCAATCAACCCAGACATGCAATGAAGCGAAGTCATATACATCAGCTACCTTCTCCCAAGTCTCAAAGGTATAGCTCGATAAATCTGCTAGTTATTTACACAGGCGGCATTGTAACCTCCAGAAATTTTAACTGCATTATTGCATGTAGCAATTGGATTTGCCTCCATATTCCAGGATCTACCTGAGCCAAATTTGAAATGAAAAATGAGTAATGTGATGAAGACACATGGCATAATGATGAGATACTGTCCCTCCTATTGTTTTCTTTCCTCAGGGTACAGTCTAATAACTCTAAAAGCAGATGTCATCTCGTGTCAGATACTGTCTTCTCTCTTGCTGCAATAATGGATTTTGCCACTACTAATTTCAAAGAAACTGCCACATCTTCTAATCCTGAGTCACTATTTAAGTAGTAAGAGAACACAACTTTTACTTCTGCAGTTACCCACTGAGCCGAATGCTGTCCATATTCTCAATTCTATATTAACAAACTCCCAGTGCACACAATATGTTGCCAGAGTGATCAACATGGTTGAAACACTAACAATTAAACACCGACTTCTAATCAAAACTGCAAATATGAAATTAATTTCAAACACCTTTGAGCTGATGGTGCTGTTTCTCCACCTACCAATTCTCCTGCCCTCTTACCTATTTTTATGGAAATCTATTCTGGGATTGACAGACTCAATCTCCCTCCCATCTTTTCACACTTTCTTTCAAAGGAAAGACCAGTCTTTCAATTCCAATCATAAGGTAGTAAGAGAAGATTGGTAAAGAAGCATCTAAACCTTTCACTAGAAGCAGTAAGACACATTTCTTCTATTTTTTTCCCCTCTACCACTTTAAACAGGATGTCTCATAGGACTTCCAGGATCACTTAAGAATCAATTTCAGGATCAATTAAGAATGTTTCTTCTCTTTTCCAGATGAAACAATCCTATCATCTGCAGTTTCTCTTTATATGTGTCCTATCAAATTATCAAGTAAAGTGTGTATGTATATTGAAAGTATAAAGGCAATAGATAGATACACTGAATATGTATATGCATATAAAGAGATGTGACATATCAACAAAAATAGATATGTCTATCAAATATGCTTATTATTAAATGTACTAAATGTGATTCCTAATTCAATTTCTTTTTAAGGAAGAAGCCCAAACCAGCACATTCTATATATGGCAAACATTTTCTGAGGAACCACTATAACCAGTTTCATTCTAGCTTTCCTAGAAGCTCTGTACACTGGTATCTACTAAAACTCATTAGTATGCATTTGACTCAGATTAATATCTAGATTAGTGTACAGCACTAAAAATTGAACTCAGAACAATATATAGTGGAGTTTATTATCTATGTCATGTTTTGTGTTTTATTTATTATACACAACATTTCTTGTTATAGATAGGACAAAACTGGACAATTCTTATTCAAGGTTATTACTAACTTACCCCTTACCTATCTTCAAAGGATCTTTGAGTAAGTTTTTTTACTCTCACAATACATTTCTATTCAGAATGAGTCAAGATATTAGCATCTGGCTTGCAGTAAACATATCTGATTGAGCACTGCATGTACAACTTGCTATGGAGATTCAGTTGAACATTTGAGGATAAATACTTAATTCATAATGTTGTTCTGTTTACTTTCTGCAAAGTTTCATATGATCGAGAGTTGTTACCATAGGGAAAGTAAGTAAAATATTCCCCCAAAGAGAACAGTGTGCTTTCCATAAGCATTTGTGTGCATAATATAAAGATATTAAAATTTGCATCAAGTCATATCATGTTTAAAATAGTACAGTTATTTTAGAGATGGGAAGACTGTTGGAATGATTCCATTTGTAACATTTCCTAAAACTTTCAAAGTGTGACAAAAGAAATAAAGCATAAATTCATCTCCTAAATGGCCTTTTCCCATATGACCTAGGTTAACCCTTTAAATGTCTTCTAACAAAAGTCAGTTGCTAACAGCTAAAATGAACAGGTGTTAATCTTTGTTGCTAATAATCTTTTTTCAGGACAATGCAAGATAAAAGTTGAATTAGTTCTTCATGGTTCAAAGACTACCTGCTAGAAGTTAATATCACATAAAGTGATATAATGGCTTTCCTGGCAGAAAGCAGGCATAAAGACTTTATTGGTATGAGGGTATTACTCTACCAGCCCTACAGAAGAAAATTATTCTTCCATTAGGAATGTCTTTTCTCAGCTGCTAATAATTGATTACTTGCTTTAAGTCAGCTGTTCAGTGCTGCACTGAAGCCATTATTCCAACAAATACGGAAGTTTTTAAAATTCAAATATTACCTATTGTTAAAAGTTTATTTAAAGTATAAGGAAAAATAAAGAGTTCCTCTATTATTTTCCATGTATTGTGTTGACAGCACTATTACAGCTCATGAAAGATTTGTAGGTTTTGACTACTAGCTCATGAATTTATTTTGTCCTGACACTTCACTGTTTCTTTGCACATCCTCCTAAAAAGGCAGGGAGCGCTAGATTTCCATGTGTGTTTTTAAACAGCAGCTCATGGGGCTGATCACTAGTTGGATTGATTTATGTTTTAATTTTATGGATGATATCACACAATTATCTCCAGATGGAATAATCGGGGATGAAGCATTGCCAAAGAACATTAGACACTAAAGAAGTCAGCCAATGCAATCCATTCAGTACTGTAATTATTTTTGTTTTGGCTTCAGACATTTGTACAGAGACACAAACTCATTCTGGTAGGGCCTCGTTCAATATCTGTTTAAGTCAATGGAAAGGCTTCCATAGATGACAGGAGACACTGGCTCAACACCGCACAACTCTCTATTCCCTCCACACTTTCACCTATGGAATACCTCTGAGATCTCTTCACTGTATTTCTTTTCTCTTCTATGTCTCTTTTGGCCTCAACCCCTGCTCCCCCCCTTATTGTCCTTCCCAGCACTTTACAGCTGATATTTTGACCCATCGTTGTGGTTTATCAAACATAGACAAATGAAACCAAGGTTGTTCAGCCTGGGTAAAGCAGAAAAATATTAATTCCTATTACAATTTATATAGTTCTGATTTGTATTCATTTATTGGACGAGCAAGTGATAGCAAGACTGATCACTTCAGGTTTCTCAGTGTTGAACTGAGCCAAATATTTCTTCCTAGATTAAATCCGACAAGTCAAACAGATAGACAAATTTCTCTCTTTTTCTAGGAAAACAAACACACACTGTCTTGCTTAACAGGCCCCGCTTCACTGAACATTCAACATTTCAAGGCATACAATTAGTTTTCTAGGAGTGGATTTTCAAAAGGACCTGCCTCAGCTAAGAGCACAGACTCCATTACAAACCTTCAAACTACATTTATAAACTTAAATAAAACCAAAAAAATTTATTTTGAAATGTAAGCGTAGGCTTCGGGTTGTAATTATTTTGGCTGTAGTGCCTACTGCAGGACCCAACTGCAGATTGTCCTCTTCGGACACATCTACATTACTAAATGCACTGCCGTAGAGCTAATCAGCTACCTTAGGAACTGGAAGCAGTGTCATGACACCAGTGCAGCTTGCTGAAAGATAGAGATAATTACTGTGGATTCAGAGCTGTACTAGTGTGTTTATAATGCTTTCAGGACATGCATGTTTCATCATGGAGCTATAGTTCTTGCTATAGACCCACCTGGAAGTAAATCACATATCTACTACAAATAAAACTGACCTGCCCATAGATCTCAATGAATTACTTTCTCTTCATCATTTGCTCATGTAATTTTAAGTATGTTTGTTTATTACTGTGTATTTATATCTGGCAGAACAAGGCATGACAATCTATACAGTGTAATAGTGTATACAGTTCTACTTTTTCACCAGAAAGTTCATGCTGAGTTCAAAAAGTTGTTGCTGAATAAGGTACTTGATCTAACCACTATACAAGCAGACATGCTGACAAGAGGATGAGTGAATTTATTAGACTGGCATTGAACCTGAGCTAATAAGTCTTCTTGGAACCTCCTACGTGGTATAGAGATGTTCAGGTGGCACTTCATAAGCCTGGCTGGCTCTGAACTGCCTCTGTGCAGTCCCAGTCCTTGTGGGAAATACGAATGCAGTACTGAAGCCTTCCTGATGACTCCACAAAATGAGCCGAGGTCTTTAGGGCTATTAGTTTGCGTTCTGCAGACACAATGTGGCTAAACTGCTCGCAGACCCAAGCTGGCTGGGCAGGCAGTACAGCTGTCTTTTTGGCACTGCGCCTAAACTAATAAGTCTGGACAGCCTGATGCTGGCTTGGTAAAGGGAAAGCTCAAGTATCTCTGCTTCCATGGTATGATTAAACCTCAAACTGGTCAAAGCACCCACAGATAACTGAACGTTGATTGCACGTAAGTTCAGAATCACACCGAAAACATGTGGTAGAGCCAAGGGCTGTATCTACACCTCCTGCATCTCAATTCTGTGTCTAAAAAAAACCAGTGTACAAGACTGTTTCCCCTTACCAGAAAGGGGTATATTTTCAGTAGTGTGCCAGTAGATAAAAAGGTTGCTTCTCAACCCAGATTTGTTAGTGCAGAATAAAGTCATAATTAACAGAAACCATCTATGACTGCTGTTAAATAAAAAATAAAAAAGTGCACAACAAAAAAATTAAAAT
This sequence comes from Balearica regulorum gibbericeps, assembly GCF_011004875.1. Classification (NCBI taxonomy): domain Eukaryota; kingdom Metazoa; phylum Chordata; class Aves; order Gruiformes; family Gruidae; genus Balearica; species Balearica regulorum. The sequence continues at coordinate 123,755,631 of NC_046185.1, forward strand.
TAGAAATAAAATAAGAAGAGCCAGAGACCATTCCTTACACTTGATAAGTGGAGCACAACTACCCTGCATATATGCAGTCCCCCTGTGGCAAACTGCTTATGTGCAAACTACACAGCATTTCTTCCTAAGTCCCCTCTAGTGCCTCCATGGCCCTAAGACATAATTACCAGTTAGTGGTTTTATTTCAGACTCTTCAGACTGACCAATGTGATTACTGACTCTGCTGTAAGCTATCAGAGTTCATAGCATGATGCTGAGGCTGTGTTGCATGAGCACATTATGAGGATGCTTGAAGGTGTAAAGCCCACTGGGATCATGTTGACAGATCATATGGGGAAAAGACAACCAGACCTATGGCAGCCTTATCCACTGACCTTTCTGGGGACAGTGCCTTGAGTGTGCTCTCTCACAGAGTTATACCCATGCAGTGGCTTAGAGAGCCAAGTTGTGTGGCCTAGAACAAAGTTGGGGCAGGCAGGGGTGCAGGGAGAGCGCTAGTAATGACAATCCAGGATTCAGTGCTTGAGCATCATCTGGTCCCCTTTTGTTGAAACAACATACACGCACCTTGATGTTCCCAAACTCAACTGGTTTCAAAGAGATATTTATATTTAGAAGGTATTTATGTATTCTGGGAATCATGATGGACAGAACTTGTGTATCCTGTCTACTCAGTACATATTTCTTTGCCATGTAAATAAAATAGCCTTTCATTGAAAAGCTTGCTAAAGGTGATTTCATTTCCCATCCTAGGAGTGTGCTTAGTGCTAAGACAACTGTGCTAGGAAGACACTATGAATATTTCTTTCTCCCTGCTCCCTCCCCCAATTATTAAAACAAAACACAACATTTGATGGTGAGAAAAATAACCCGAGAGAAAAGAAACAATCAAAACATGCATGTGAACTTTGCTGGGAAAAGGAAATATATCCACCATCGTATTGTGACAACAGATCCCGTTGTATTTGTTTGACACAGTGAGTTTGTACAGAACAACAACTGAAAACGAGAGAGGCCACCTTTGCATCCTCCTAATTATTATCAAAGATTGTGCAATGAGTTTGAAAAATTCCATTACTGGCTTGTGACTTCATTTGCAGCAAAAAAACTGTGCTAATAAAGATAACAAAGGTAAAGGAAATGCAAAAGCATGCTTGGATAGCAGGGTAGAAATCAAAACGCCGCACCAGCTTACAGCATCCTGCCTGACCTCTCAGTGAAGGTCAGTGACATTCTCCTTTGCATTCATGGACTCTCATTCCAGAGGAATGCAACTACAGAAGGAATGAATCGGTCGTCAAAATAAGATTATGAACACAGCTACACAAGGAATGTATGGGTAGTAGAAATAAGATTACAATAAACTCAGCTAGCTCCCTTCGATTCCCAGAAGAGAGCAGAACTAGCTATACTGAGGTGTTCTAAGAAATCTGAGCTCCATCTTGTGCTGCATTTGATGGAGCATAGTCTTAAGCACTAATGAAACAGTAAAACCAGTGGTAGAAAAGGCTGCGGCAAAAAGGTAGGGTAGACATGTCTAGTATGTGGGGGGTGCACAGGGTACTGGTAATAGCTGAAACTATTTCATCACCAATGATTTGCTCCATTACCCAAAGAAATGTGTCACTTTGTACTCTATGGAGTCACACTGTAAACAACAGCTTGTAGATTATGCTAGTTCATAAATAACAGTATGAATCTTTTGTATTCTAACACCTCCTCTGGTGTTATTTTGGGGTTTCAGTATCAACTGCTTAAGACAACATAACTAAATATAAATTCATTCTGGAAAAGCACTTTGAAGTGTTCCTGGAACTCAAAGCTGCAACAGACCCAATGGTGCAGCCAAGTACATGCCATTAAAGGACTTACAGACTAACACAGTTAGTTTGACTACTGGCAGCCTACACCTCTCTAACTTATCACACTCAAGCCCTTAAATAAGGCATTCGCATTGTAACACTTTGCTAAATCTGGGTCCCAGAAAACAAAATACCATGAACTAGGGCAGAAACCTCATGGGTTACCTCAACCACTGGTTAAAAGCTCCTAAAGTTAGAAGTCTAGTGAAACATTCTTATGAAAGAAATGTTACTAAAAACTCGCTGAAGACAATTGCCTGAATTACAAGTCATCATGAAAAAGTAGCAATGACTTCTTCTTGAGACTGTAGAATTATCTTTGTTATAGAAAAAAATATTCTTAAATGATGTATAACTATTTAAAATACCTAGACTTGTCCAGTTAAAATATATCCTACCACCAACATTTTCTCCTATGCTAACTGCCTTGGGGCTGGGGTAGGGAGTGAGGGTTAAAAAAAACAGTAGATGCAATATATCTCAATTTTGACATAGCATTTCCATCAGCAGTCTACGAAATAAAGTATAGATTAAGTTATCATATAGTGGGTGAAAAAGTGATTGCTTTGGCTTCCAAATTGAATATTAAAGGGATCTATTCTAGGCCTAATTCCACTCAATGCTTTCTTGATGACCTGGATGAGGTATGACAGAATACGCTTATATATTCAGGAATGATAATAACTGGTACTGCAAAGGGTAGCATTCATCATAGTGTTGAAAACTGAATCCAGTTGAAATAACACAGGCAAATAAAAAACAAACGTGAAGTACTACATGCTAGAAGGACAGATCAAGTATAAGACGTGGGATAAAATACATAAGCTATTCTACAGCAAAAGAGAAGCTGGGAACTAAAGTAGGTAATAAATATATTTTGAAGCCAGAACATGGCATCACTTCTTCTGGTGCACTGAATGTAGTGCTGGTGAAATTTGTCTGGCACATTCTGTTCAGTTTTGGGCATAAATTGTACAGAAAATATCAGCAAGAATGGTATGAGTGCTACAAAAACAACCAATGAAGAAAAGCAGATTGGTTTGGTGAAGAAGTCTTCTCTGGAAAGAGGAGAATAAGAGGATGTATAGTTGAAAATACCCATTACAACAGTCTTCCAGCATATAAACAGGAGAAAAAAATCAAATGCTACTGTGGGTAGCCAAAGAAAAGTCCTGAGCTTCTGAGGGTAATCAAGAATTGTGACATACTATTTAGGGAAAGGAAATGACTAAGGAATCTCTTTTATTACCATTTGTTTTTTGGATAGCTCCAAGACGGGCTGCTAGGCATACTCATCCTGCATCAGGGCAGAGGAATTGCTCATACGCACTCTCTGAATTTTCTCTAGCCCTAAACTCACACCAAAAACTATTTATACATTGACAAAGAAGGTTTTGGTACAGTACCAAATATATATTATATAAATATGCTCAAAGCTGAACAGCCCTACACTGACTCTCTTCAGTGCCTTTAAGATTTTTGTGCTAGGACTCCACAGGAGTTTAGGCACTCAAATGTTTATATGCTTCAAATTACATGTTTACCAGAAAGCATGAATCTTAATTTAACTATGGTATTGTCCTGGTTTCAGCTGAGAGGGTTGATTTTCTTCATAGTAGCTAGTGTGGGGATATGTTTTGGATTTGTGCTGGAGACAGCGTGGATAACAGAGATGTTTTTGTTCTATGGACTTATTCTTGAGCAGTGTTTACGCGGGGCCAAGGCCTTTTCTGCTTCTTGCACTGCCCTGCCAGCGGGATGCCTGGGGGTGCACAAGAAGTTGGGAGGAGACACAGACAGGACAGGTGACCCAAACTGACCAAAGGGATATTCCATACTATGTGACGTCATGCTCAGTTTATAAGGAGCTTGGGGGAAGGGGAGGGGGGGGGGGGGTGGCAGTGTTCAGAGTGATGGTGTTTGTCTTCCCAAGTAACCGTTACGCATGACAGAGCCCTGCTTTCCTGGAGATGGCTGAACACCTGCCTGCCCACAGGAAGTGGGGAATGAATTCCTTGCTTTGCTTGTGCGCGCGGCTTTTTGCTTTACCTATTAAACTGTCTTTATCTCAACCCACAAGTTTTCTCACTTTAACTTTTCTAATTCTCTTCCCCATCCCGATGAGGGGGAGTGAGTGAGCAGCTGCGTGGTGCTCAGCTGCTGGCTGGGGTAAAACCACAACAGGTGTTTATAAAACTTATTTCTGATTTGCATTTCTGTTTTGCTTATCTTCTTAACAGTATATAAGGTACAGCATTATGCTTTTGGCAGGTGGTGGGGTTCTGGTGCACTAGCAAGTGCTTTGACACTTCAGGGCAAACACCAGCAAAGGTCAAAACCTGGTTTAATAAAATACATTAAGGAAGCAATACCTCATTTTCGAATGACTACTACTACTTTTTTTTTTTTTCTTTAAAGAGAGATTGCCCAATGCCTGTATATTAGTTATTCTTAAAAAACCTGCTACTGACATGTCAGTGGTCCAAGCCGGTTTATGCATGTGCCTTACGACACATGGACATGTGACTGGTCAACTCACTACTTGCTCTGATTCTAGGAAATCTTCCACTGAACACTGAAATGCAAAGGCAGCCAAAGGGAGAAGTTAAAAAGGTATTTGCAATGCGCTTTCAGCTTGTCTTGAACTTCATGGACGCCAAGACATCATTCTTTGGTGCGTAGGTATGAACCACATACCACGAACACGATCTCCTAGAAAATAACCTCCAATATCTATCTTTTGTAAAGTTCAATTCCAGATCCCTTTTTCACCTAGGGCTAAACCAGATCTGCATGGTCTGCACTGACAATCTCTGTCATCCCACCAGGAATGGCAGTCTTTTGACTAGTCAACTGAAGGAATGGGAAATACCCTCTTGCCATAGCACTCTAAGTTCAGCCAGTCATGGAACGGAAAGGCACCAGAAGGGAAAGGTGGGACAAAACCTTCTGGCATAGGGATTTTAATTAGTTTACACCCCCCCCTTAAATTAAACAATTCCATCACTAATGCCAGCTTCACTATTGTGGTAAAATACTTTATGGGGCCCAAAGTAGATAAGTACTTAAACAAAAAGATCTCAGAATGAAGGGTCTTGTGAACAGAACAATAAACTACTGTCAACTGCTGCGTGGCAAGCCCTGTGGCAGCTGTTTGTTGTGAGGACAAGATATTTCATCTAAGAAATTAATCTCTCCTTAAAGGTAACCCTTACTCCCAGTGAAGACAGAGGCAAAATCTGAAACAAATTCACCACAGCTAGAATTGTACACCCACCTGTCAGGAACATAAAGTCTGGCCAGCTCTGCACTGGCACTGCCCCAGTTACTGTAGTAGTACAAAATACACAGCCCTCTACCCTAGTTCACCCTGACGATGGATGCAGAATAGGAAATGCTTGCAAGGGTAATTTAATCTATCTGGCCTGTGCAAGGGTCTCTTGATAATCTTGGATGCCGTGCCATGTCTCTGAATAAATGAAAAGTATGCCTCTGTTTTTTTAATTAAAACCGATTTCGGTGCACAGACTTCCATTACCAGGCCATTCCCCTGAGATTCTGCTCAATCCAGGTGATGACAGCATTGCCAGTGTCACAGTTTGTTTCTGTGCAATCTTGCATAACATTGTCCTGTTCGGAAAGAGCCCTTGAAAGGGCTTGAAAAAGTAACCAGTCTGGATAAAGAAAGAAAGCAGGCTTCAAAATCTGAATTCTGACTGCCTACTGCCAGCCAGGCTGAAACACTGCCCAATTGTCCAGGGTAGCCTGCAATCCTGTGGGAATACAAAGCTACACTTGTAATCTAGACAAGTGAATTGGCTGCTATTTCCCACACAATGATATGGATTTAGCTGGAATGCTCTCCACTGCAAACACAACTGAGGTAGAAGCCTTTAACACTATTAGCCAGCAGCCTGGATTTTGTTTTTTCTTTTCTCCTTTTAAATGGAGAAGTACCAAAAGACTCAACTGAAAATGCAGATGTTTAAAATTGGGCACGTGCCTATTAATATTCAAAGTACATCTGTTTGAACCTCATTTTGAAAAGGATGACCAATAATTAGTTTCTCTTTGTGGAACCTAAGATGTGGTCATTCCTATTCGGATCACCTACTTAAAATGCTGGCCAAGTTTCTCTTCTCTCCCACCAGACTTTGCAACAGGTCTTCCTCCAACCTAGATAAACACAACCTTGCCCTGCCCTTATCCATCCAAAGATCACTTTCTTAGCTCATCTTTCTGTTCATCTCATGTTCCACATCTGCTTTAATTCCTCCCCTGGTTTTTGTTCTCCAGTGAATCCATATCCAAGCTGCTTCTCTTCGCTTTTTACATGCATCACAGACTAACTTCAATTTACCTGTCAGTCACAGTAGAAATCCTGACTTTTACCTCACTGTCCATATACCTGTCATCCTTGCCTTCATTTGCATTCAGTATTGGTTATCTAAGATACAACACTAAAATTGGTGCAGAAACTGGCTTTTAGCATCTAGAAGTAAAAGATTTTATTCCATAACAAGAACTCTCATGCACTAGAGTGACATAAGTTATAAGAGAGAGCACTAATCTAACACTAAAACAATCTCCAGTAGTCTTCACTGGCCACGGAGTTTAATTTGTTAGTTAGTAAATAAATAGGACTGAGCTTACTAAAGTCAATAATATATTTAATGTTTATCATTTTCAACCACTGAAGTTCTTCTCAGCTAACCTCACTGTTGGTATTTATACAGACATTATCAGTGTAGCACATAAGCCTAGCAAAAACATTTTCCTGAAAAAGCTAGTTTGCCATTTTATTACAGGTGTGATCAAGAACACATCTCTGAAGGCAATATACATAATTTATTGATTATACTTAAGATTCAATCTTCATCTGCAACTTTAAGGACTGCTATCATATTCTCTAATTATTTAGATTTTTGAGGAATGAGATCTTGTAGCTAAGATTCTTTCTGTGTCACTGGGAGGCATGGTGGTATAAGAGTGAAGTGCTCAATTATTCTTTGTCTCTTTTCGAAGGAGTATCCAGAAAGTGTGGGCCCTTTGTATCTCTCCCACTCCCCATGCTCTTTTTTTTCTTTTTTTAGAAAAGAAATCACTCTCACAAATCTAGAGCCCACCACTTCTTGTTTCATCTGCCACTGAGGTAGAAAGCAAAGCAGATTCCTTCCTTCAGGATCTTTTTATATATATGAAGGCTACTACGTTGTATCCTCTCACTTTTCTGATCAAACAGCCTTAATCTTCCTAGATCATTTTTCCTATGTGTCCAATCACTATCTCAAGACTGCTGATTTCTCCACACCCCTGCTAAAAGAGGGTAGATTTAGATTAGATACAAGGAAAAATTCTTTACTGTGAGGGTGGTGAGGTACTAGAACAGGTTGCCCAGAGAAGTTGTGGATGCCCCATCCCTGGAAGTGTTCAAGGCCAGGTTGGATGGGGCTTTGGGCAACCTGATCTAGTGGAGGGTGTCCCTGCCCATGGCGGGGGGGTTGGAACTAGATGATCTTTGAGATGCCTTCCAACCCAAACCATTCTATGATTATTTGCAACATATGTGTTTGCCTGTATAACGTAATAGCTGCTGTGGAAAACTTGACATGAATTCACATAAATATGACAGACATCTAGATCCCCATTTGTCTTGTCTTAAAGTTTGTAGGACTTTTCACATTGCCTCCAACAGGGTCCACAGTAGATCCCATTCATGGCAGCTTGCTTACTACAGGTATTCTGAAAGACATGGAAAGTCAAGATTCTTCTCTAAAACAGGATCACATGCATTCTGTAATTCCCTTTAGAGCCAAGATAACCCATGAGGACGAAGCAGTAACCTTGGCTCAGACACACACTGGCTTTGCTCTTTTTGTTACACTTCAACATTCCTTTTCTTTCTGTGTAGTGTACTACAGTTCCTCTATCAGTGCGGCTCAGAGCAAGTCACCAAGCCACAAATTAAACTTCTCTGGGGATCTGCTTAGCAGTTGGTCCAGCAATACATATACAAACTCTTTAGTTGATTGAAAACCTAGTTTACAGAATCCATGTATTTTCTGAATCATGAAGTCAAGAAAGTTACTTATTACAATTGCAATCTATTGATGATAGAGTACTTAATATGGTTCAAAGTGAAAAATAATTTAAAAAAGCTAACTTGACTTGATTTAAAGAGTTTGAATTGATTGAAATACCAGTGGTTTGCAGGTGTTTTTTTTTTTTTTGTCCTGCTTTGTAAGAAAATATGTGAAAGCCAGAAAGACCAGACACAGGCAGGATATCAATAAAAAAAGTGGAACTCTGCTTTAACCTAGATCATGTACATAAAAATCAAACTCATCCCTTTAACTGTACAGAAGCCAATTAAAAAAAAAGAGTAACATGAAATCCTCAAATATCAAACTTAATGAAAGAGTCATTTTATAGTGATCATGAATGAAAACTGAAACTATACAGTTTGCAGACATCATTTGATGAGCTACACGAATGAACATCTTAGAATAAGATCCTTATGGTTTTAAAATGTTTTTATCCAACTCTGCAGTGGAAGGATTTAATTGGGATGGAAACCAGCAAATAACTGCAATGATCAATGAAGCTGACAGCATCTAAAGAGGATCTTTTCTTAGCTTGAAAGGTGTTTTTAAACACAGCACCAGTTAATTTATTTCACTCACTATATACATTTCATTATCTTAATATCCTCTTTCACCTGCAGGAATTCATCACATACTGCATGCTGCAAAATGAGTTACCCAAGCTGCATCTTAGGAAAATCATCTCGTTTCAACTGGAGTGCAAGATCAAAATAGATGGAAAGACTGTAAACAACTTGGAAAAATAGTTCTGACTGCTACTTCACTGGTCAAGAGGCATCATTCATGCATTCTCTTTCAGACCACTTCTATGCAGTATTTTACTACATGGGACAGGGATACTCATTACAAACTGATTCTAGCCAATGTTGAGTCTAGTTCAGGATCGAACTAAAGTATATCTTCATGATTCAAGGCGCAAGGTTCTGCAGCCACGACTACAGTTTAGGAAGCCAGCTGGCCACAGTTATTACCTGCAGAAGCCAACACAAACCACAATACTAGCTTGTTATGACATAATAAGCACAAAAATAGTGGGTTGTAAGCATATAAAACGTCCAACATATCCCTTCCTCTAGAGTAGACGGTGCTGTAAGCAGTCAACTCATTCCCCAAATTGGGGAGCATGACCAGGATATGATTAGGATGGATAGGGGAGGCACAGATTTATCATGTTTTCACATGGGCTTTGGCTGCAAAAGAATTCTGTCAATCCTCAAGCACAGAAACACACTGCTGCCCAGAGGGGGATTTCAGAAAGTTCAGTGGTAAAAAACTTTCTTTAATGGGAATTTATGCTGACTAAAAAGGTGCTTCTGCTGTCCCACAGACACTTGAAATCCTTTCATAATTAGACTCAGGGAAGTCTCCATAATACAGACAAAACAATTCTAGTAGAACAGGAGCAGGGCAAGTTGGGGGAATTATTAGCTTATTTGGATAAAATTCAACACAGACACATATATACATAAAGGAAAGAATGCTGCAGGGATCCCTTTCAACAAGTACAAACCAAAACCATTCTGATTTCTTCACATCTCATTTGCAATAGTGCCATTATCTCCCTTCTAGTGTGTGTATTCATAGTCAAGACACTGCTCTGAAAGACAAGAGAATCAGAGTCAACTTCCACCTATACAGACCTAAGGTAGGGCCTCAGACACCTCTGCTGACTAAACTGTGCTGAAATGAATGTCTTCCAACCTTCCCAGCTGAGACTGTTAAACTTCACATATGTGCTCAGACATGTTGAAACAATGACTCCTATCTCAACCTCTGGCAGGAGAGTGCCATCACGAGCTATCTGTAGTTATCCACTCTTTTTCTATCTATCCTGATGAAGATGTGACAAGTGATCTATCTCTAAGAGAAGATGCCCATCCTCCATACAATCTTTTTGTAGTGATAGCCCAACTCCTTACTTCTAGCAACACAGGCATCAGAAGCAATGATGATCAGAATTCCAGTTCAGAAGACTACCTGGGGCTGGCTGTGGTATACTTGCTTTTGTATTTAAGACTGATCTTCTACCATATTTTCTTAAAATTAACTCCAGCAAGGTTTCATCTAGCCACTCTCCACTCTTCATTGCTATTCTACCTTCTGAAGTACTGCAAGGAAGAAGGAACTTTTCTGCTCCAAAATATCTATGGAATTTAGGTCAGAATAGCATTATACTGCAAATACTATTAAATTACAGAAGGCTTGCTTTCTCCACCTAGTGGCTAAAATACAAAGCTAATATTCCAAACTATACAAGTGCCCTAAAGGAAAAAATAAGAAACAATAAGAAGATAAAAGATAAATCCCCTGATTCCCTAATACTTTGGGGGCTTCATTTTATCTGAAAAATTAACAAGATTTTCCTCTCCCCTCACCCTCAATAAAAGAAATTTTGCCTTTTCAGGCAAATCAAGGGACTTAGATTTTACCCTCAATGAAAGCTGCTAGGCTGAGATCCCTGGAGGTTCAAATCATCTGTTTTCTCATGGAAGAGGCACAGTGCAAACAAATCAGCTCACTATTATGACACTGAGATCTGCCCAGATGCATGCTGAGCAACATGAGAGGAAGAAATGCAAAGGTACTATTTTTCTTACATTTGTGCTTTTAAGCTTACTGTGGGTAAGCTTTCCTGACTGCTATAAAGTAGAGCAGCCCAAAGCTCATGATCAGGTTGGCAAGAGCTCCCTTGGCCCAGAAGAGCAGGCTGAAGGGTATGAAGTCATAGAAAGGCCACAGCCACATCATTTCTCAGTTAAGCCCCGTAAGATTTACAGCAATAGGAGCAACCTCTACAGCTGCACTCAGTGAATACCTCCAACAGGATCCGGGTGACCCTCCTGCTTATATTTGCTTTGTAGGAACATTATATGCTTGATCTGGTACACAGGACCCAAACCGGTTGTTTCATGATTCTAGACGAAGTTTACTGTGCATGCAACTATTTTCGAAGGCCAAATGAAATCAATGTAAGCATTCCTGTTTCCTACCTAGGATGTAAAGCAATCAGGAAAAGTAACCGAGTTGCTGTCCTGCAAAGTTGTTCATAATAGCCTGCCCTTCCTTCCCCACATCCAAGTAGCAATGAATACCAGTATCACCTGCTGGGGACAGATTACAGAAAACAAACTCTGGAAATTAAAGTACAGATAGAATACAAACCCATTTGTGGTTCCACCACCTGTCATTTCCTCTGACACACAAAAGGGAAAGAGTCCCTCTTCTGATTACCTTAAGGTAGGATCTCACTTGAAGCTAGGTACCTCAAGCTGGACTTCTAAATGCAATTGTCCTGGTTTCGGCTGAGATAGAGTTAATTTTCTTCATAATAGCTAGTACAGGGCTATATTTTGGATTTGTGCTGAGAACAGTGTTGATAATAGAGATGGTTTTGTTTTTGTTGAGCAGTGCTTACACAGAGTGAAGACCTCTTCCACTTCTCACACCACCCCACCAGCAAGTAGGCTGGGATTACACAAGGAGTTGGAAGGGGACACAACCAGGACAGCTGACCCAAACTGACCAAAGGGATACTCCATACCATACGATGTTATGATCAGCTTATAAGGAACTTGGGGAAGGGGGGCGGGGGGGGCAGCAGCATTTAGAGTGATGGTGTTTGTCTTCCCAAGTAACCGTTATGCATGATGGAGTCCTGACTTCCTGGGGATGGCTGAACCCCTGCCTGCCCATGGGAAGTGGGGAATGAATTCCTTGTCTTGCTTTGTTTGCATGTATGGCTTTTGCTTTACATATTAAACTGTCTTTATCTCAACCCAGATGTTTTCTCACTTTGACTGTCCCAACTCTCTCCCCAATCCTGCCAGGGGGAGAGTGAGTGAGCAGCTGCGTGGTGCTGAGCTGCCAGCTGAGGTAAAACCACAACAGCAATGTAGTCTCCCAAGGCTCTCTGTAATGAAAGGAGATAAGCAGGTGCCTCCAGTGAGCGAGTTACATGACCTTTCTCAGAGCTTGGTTCAGGATGAGTTGCACTGGCTACTGTAAGGTCCGTCTCCCTAGAAGAGACCTAGGAAGGCTAGCTCAGAATCAAACTCTCTCTAATGTGGGGTGCTAAAGTAGATGATTCAGTCAGTAGCATGCCAGGACTGGCATTTTTAAGTGCTACATGCTTTACTTTTTAACCTGAAGAGCCACTAGCCTCTCAGAGTGAGTAAGACTCAAAGTGAGTGGGTTTTTGTTCCAAGATCAAAAGTCCAGTCAGCATAGTTTTTACTATTTCAGAAAAGGAGGGGGAGAGGAAAATTTTCTATTTGTATTTCCCTCTCCATCAGCTAGCCATCTGATCTGCTCTAAGTTTCACAAAATTGAGAAAGGCAAGAGACTGAGAAAATGCTGAGATAAGTTTTTCCACTAACAGCCCAGTCCAATGAATTCTGAGGTATCATAGGAGGAGTCTGGCTCAGAGGCTACCCACTACATATTGACACATGCAGATTTGGTTGGAGATCACAAACCCCTCATCCACCGTGTCATAAGGGACATGGCTCTGGAAAAAACATCTCTATCATCTCTCTGCTAACAAGAAACAATAGAAAAAACTTGCTTTGTTCTTAATGCCTAATAAACCCAGTCCCATCCAAATGTATATATCTGCACTTATTCTAAAACCCCAGGGAGTTCAATGTACATATGTTTACAAAGAAGACAACCAGAGGATTTCCAAATTCAAATTCTCCAAGCAGAGTAAACTTTGCAAAATAGTTGCAATTATTAAAAGCATCGGTTTTGTTGTGCAGAATGTGTGAGGTTGGTTTGAGTAAAATGGAATTTATGTTTGCCCTTACAATTAAGCATATGGTTAAGTGCTTTCCTGAATAGAGATTGATTTAAACCTGTATATAGATGTTTTGCAGATCTGGATCATCTGCACATCAATGACAATCATAAATAGGACCTAAGAGAACCATTTTGATTTCAGGATTTTCAACATTCTAGGAAAGTTACAAAATAAAACATAAAAGACTCCAAACCAACTACAGCACAACATATGGGGAAAATAGGCATTATTTTTATGGTTTCTAAAGCTATTGGGGGTGGTAGGAAAAAGGTGTGTGTGGGGGAGGCTTGTAACATTTACACTGAGGCCATCCAGTTCATATACCACTATCTTCATCGATAGGCCATCTGCATCTCAAAGCATGAAAAGTTGAATTATACTATACTTCAGAAGAGATATTTCATATTATATAAGATAAATCTGATATAGATTGTTTGTTAATTGGCAATGTCCTTCCAGAGTTACAATACCAAGTCTCTCGATGTCAGAGAAAGGCGCTTTCTTAACAATATATTGTAAGAAGAAATAGTACTGACCTACTTCCACTCTTCTCTTGAAGCAGTGAAAAGCATTGAACAGATACTTGCACTGTTACAAAACATTGCAACTTCGGAAGCACCATCACCCAATGGCTTAGCACTTAGTTTAGAATTAATAGCCTTTTCTGTGTTTCTAATTAGTAATGTTAATTAGTAACATATATCACTATAGTAGTGTATGATATAGTAGTACACATTAGTAATATACCTTCTGCACTCAGAGACAACATGGCTTAGAAAACAAGTACTTTAACCTACCTCTGATAGGTTCAAAAAAGCCCAGGACTTCTACCTCTACATCTTACACTTTCCATCTCTGAACAAGCTTAATACTTAGAGCTAGCTATTGCATGATAGTTCATTCGTCATATTTTTTTGGATTTCAGTATTTGTTTTCATGCTAAATTGAAGTGAACAACACGTCCTGTGTGTTTCCACAAACCAGTACAGGGTCAGAACATCCTCTTCAGCCCAAACAGGTTAAGTTATTACTTCAGGTCTTACCCAAGTCATACCTGCTGGGCAACACAGCACCAAGCCATAGATCCCAGAACTAGAACAATAGACCCAGTGGACTTACATGGCACAGCACACCACCATGCGAATCCTTCAGCTTGCTGATGTTTGACACAGAGATACCAGGAATAATCTGGCTGTGTTTGTGCAGTACTATACCCAGGTTAATCCACTTTTTCTTTTAACAAAGCTGATAAACAAGTACTGCTGCAATTTAGTCAAGGAACACAATATAGCTGCTGTACAAAAGTATGTTACCTCAGAATCTTTGTTACAAAAAAACCAAAAATCTCTATTGACATAGCATATTTAAAAACTAACTCAAAAGTTCTCAAGCACTGCATTGCTGATAATACTTTTCTACAGTGTGGGCAAGATTACTGTAACCTGCTAAACATGATAAGATTGCTAGTCACACTGCCTTTCTCTCTAAAATCTAGCTTAGCATCTGCCTCTTCAGTGAAGGATAACACCAACCCAACGATGTATAATAGCTGACATTGCTAGGTTAAATCTCCTTTTCTATGCTATCAAGACCCACAGTGGAAATCTTGAAGCAGCTGTTTTGTTAAATCCCTTACTAGCAATCTCCAATTTAAGTTCCATCTCTCTGACCAAAGGGATAGAAACACAGATCAATAGTACAGAGGGATAGAGCAGGATGACTCTTTCAAGAAATTCATAGCATTGCAGGAAGAATTTGCTATTACATTTCAAGCAGGATCTAGAAATACCTGTGCACTATGTCTGCTTTGTGAATTGACTTAATGGCATCATCTCAGCACAAAATGGATTCTTTGGCCTATCACTCAGAACACTTGTGCTTTGGGCCAAGTCTGCTTTATTAAATCTTGGGCCACTTCTGCCCCCACAAAAAGACTCCCCAAATGTAAGCAAGGGCATTTTCATTTTAAAAAATTACCCAAATATTTGGAATCTAATACAGGTTGACAGAAGTCTCACAGGCAGGCTGCAAGAACAGAGCTGTATGCATTTCCCACTCAGACACAGGCTATTTTTAGATGATATTGGCTCACTAGCCAAGCAAGATTTACTGCTATCCTAAAGGTGAGATGGAAGGGCAGTACAACTTGTCACTGATTCAGGAAAAACAAATGTTAGTGTTGCAAACGTGAGAGGTTTTTGCCTTATTTTTTTTTTTAAGATGTTATTAATATTCTCTGAGTTACTTAAAGGAGAAGAGGCATTTTTGTTTCATTTTGCTTTTTTTGCAAGGATTGCTTAATATCCTACTTAGATACACAAGTTATATGTGTGTATATGCTACAGCCAGCAAAGGTGATCATGCATTCATATCCCGCATTTCCACCAGGAAAGACAATATGTTGGTGGTATAAATGACAGCTATTTGCACCGCTTAGTCTTCAGACCTGGCAAAGGCTATTAATAGTCAGTATGCACCAGAAGACTTTTTTTGCTGTGCTCTTCTACAGCACTTAGGGGACTGAAATAACGAAGCTGCCGGCAATATCTTTTTAAAAGGTAATTGCAGGTAAAAATACAAAGAGAAATGAGAAATAAGAAAAAAGCCCTGGCTATAATCAGTGAATTACTTGGGTGGGGGGAGAGGAAAGGGGAGAAAAGGCTCACCACCACTGGCTCTGATCCTCTCTGGCTCTGCTCCTTCCCACACTGTCCCAAGCTATTTCACTCTGCTGAAGCAATTTCACATTGAAGTGATTGAGACTTTGAGGCTGATTCCCCATCACCGCACACCTTGTATTTCTGCTGCAGTGCAATTTCATTGTACAATGTTTTACTTCAATTGTCTGCTTGAGCAGACAATTAAAACATAGTACCACATTAAGCTGATACTCTACCACCTAGTAAAGGGAAATCCAGAAGATGAAAGATCCACTTCAAAGCAGAGCTTCTGCAAATAAGGAAGAGTTCGTAAGAGCAGGACCTTGAGACAGAAAAGAATCAGTTTATCCAAACCCAGTTTTATCCCAAAAACATGTATTTCAGCTTTCTGAACCTCAAAGATATTCTGACTTAGACTGGTACTTAAGACTGAAGCCATACTTCAGTTTAGATATGATCTTACAAGTCCATTTCAGATTGCCTCACTATACATATGACTTAAAGTTAGACATATTGTAAGTGCATCAATGCAGTGTATCGTAAGGCAGTCCAGACAGATCATCTCCACCACATCACCTTTTTTTGTGGCAACTGGGGTAGTTGGGAACCTGTAGAACCTATTTATCCTTCAACTCTTGACTAGTATGATTCCAGTTGTAATTTCCAGATAAATCTCAGGAGATGGACTGATAGCTGAAAGAGAAACCGGCAGCTACGCAGCCTGTGATACATGCAGATGGCTCCTAAGAGTGGCTTAGAGTGATCATAGGCACTGATGGAGGGCCTTGTTGTTTGTGGGCAGGTTTTTTGGTTGGGATTTTTTGTAAGTCATATGCCCCAGAAAGTTAGGCTAGCTGTAATTGACTAGTGTTGTAATCAACACTGTAACATGCTTTTTTTTGATATCACACATTCCTCACATTCTTGACATGCTGATGCTTTTTCAACCTGTTTCAGTGTTCACATTTTATACTTCAGGTATAGCACTGAAGCATCTCTCAAGATCTGCTTTCATGGCCCCTGACACACTCCAAGGTTACTTCAAATTCCTTGAGTTCCCTCTTCGTCTCCTTCCTCCCCCAGTAGATACGCAATACCTAAAGTTCAAGTGTGCACAGGTTATGTGTAAGTGGTAGCCACATTATATTGCCAATGCTCAACAGTCCTGCTCACCGGCGAATCGGTTGAGGGAGCAGAGGAGCATCTATTACACTCCTGTTCAACCTGTATGCTGCTCAGGAACATCCAGGACATGCTCCTGTGTCTTACACTCTAAACAGTCTCAGTTACCCAAAATTAGAAGGATGTGCCAGATTTGTGACAGGCATTCCACGGTGCTTCTGTGGATTAACTGGGTTGGTAAAACAAGGACAGTAGCTTCAAGCTAAAATCTCAAAGGCACAGAGACCTACCTACTCCCTCAACCTGGAGAGTGCTGCAGCAAGTTCCCTAATGCTCCGTCTTCCTGCCCTTCTCCCGCAGTAACGGTACCAGCAAGCGTGATTTGGGCACCTTTACCTCAGAGAGTAGCTTGTCCCTTCAGTAGCTCCATTGTGCCACCCTCTTGGAAAAAAAAAAATCTGACTTTTCTACTAAGACAAATACATCTAGGAATGCACTATGCACTTGCAGGAGCTGCTTCCTCCCACTCTGGTGTAAGCAAACATTTTCAGTTTGTAAAAAACCCAAACCCAACAAAAAACCAAACCCACAAACCAAAAAACACAAGAAAAGACCCCCAAAACAACACACACACCCCAAACACCAAAACCACCAAAAGCCACACAACAACCATCAACCCACCCACAAAAAAAACACAGTAAGAATGATCAAAAATAAATAACCTGAGTACTTTGTTCAGGTTTTTGTTTGGTTGTTTTTTTTAACTGAGGGGATTTTTATGTTGTTCTGTTGTTTTCTGCCTGTTTGGAATTTTTAGGGAAACAAAATACTTCTGTTCTTTTAACAGACCATAGCTAATAATTTCTGAACCTGTAGGTTAACTTAACCAAATTTGAGAGTGAGACAGAGGTCTCAAAGTTATATTTTTTTTAATACACTTTTTTTTTTTTCCATTAAAGTGGTAGGTGGGAAGTTCAGACAGAAAGATGGACACCACTGATGAGGCACTGAAAGGCCAGTTAGCATAGCAAAGGCTTGCCATTTGGCACCCATCTACCAGGCAGCCAGTCAGACCACATCTAGCTCTGACCCAGCCATAGTAGGACGGACTTCCAGATTTGAAGGGCTTGAGTGGGGATGGATTAGAGAAGTTTTACAAAGGGATAATAAGAGCACAATTGAGGAAGCAGGAAGACATGTAAGTATTGCAACAGGAGACTGATGGGGAGGTTGGGAAATGAAGAGGATGCGAGATCCAAATCCATAGGAACTCAGGCTTCATTAACTCAGCCGCAACTGATTTATTGTTCTCAGTATTCACGTTCAGAATTACAAAAGACAGCTTCATTTACTCTTCCCGGTTTGCTCATTATTTCTACAGGCAAGACTCTCATAAAAGTAAGTACAAGACCAACAAATTAAGCTTTTCACAATTGCACACACACAAACCTAACATCCCTCGTCCATCTTCTCCCATACAGTACCCACAGAAACACACACTATGGAGAAGGGATAGGCAGAGCCACTGCTTATTACTTCACATCGGTCTGTGAAAATGAGATGTCTATATATGCTTAAAACTCTGATGCAGCAGAGTCTTGCACCCATAAGAAAAAAAAAAAAAGATGGCTGAAAATTAATCTTAGTGGGAGATGTGCTAGATATTGGTTAAGAGGATGAATTTGTTAATATGTTCCTCTTCTTTAATAGCTCTAAAGTAGGCAGGCAATTGTGCACCATTTATTTTGTATAAAAATTGATTTTATATAAAAATGACAGTCCTATAAAAATATTGCAGCATCCTTGGGATTCAAAG
The DNA here is from genome assembly GCF_011004875.1 of Balearica regulorum gibbericeps. Taxonomy (NCBI): domain Eukaryota; kingdom Metazoa; phylum Chordata; class Aves; order Gruiformes; family Gruidae; genus Balearica; species Balearica regulorum. The sequence continues at coordinate 123,773,993 of NC_046185.1, forward strand.
GCAGTCATATATCATAATTTCATCTCAGAATACACACTGACCATGTTTTACCATGTGTCTCATTTCTAGGAAGCATATCCTATTGAATATGTTGACACTGCAATGTAATACACATCTATGAAGTAAACAGTGGAATTATTTATCCTCAGGCATGGGCGGACAGCTTCCGCTCACTTCAGTGACTACACAAGGGCAGGCCTGGACCTCTGTTTTCAGTGAAAGTTCCAACGAAGCTTTAAAAGTCCACAAGCAGGAAAGTAGACAGAAAATAGCACCGCTCTGAAACAGAATGGAAAGGCCAGCCTATACTTTTACTGTATGTGTTTAGTTGTCAGTTCATTCAACAAGAAATACTAAAGTACAACCATGCAACTACTAGTTTAGCTAATTATAGGCCAAGAATCTCAACTGATGATGTGGCATACTTCTGTTATTGTTCCAGAAATTATGGTAGTTTATACCAGTTGAAGGTATGGTTTGTTATCATGGAGTTATTATAGGCCATGCCCTATACACTTATGGAATAACCCATTATTGGTTATTTCTGAGAAAATTACATTCCAAGTTGTGTCTCGTAGATCTTAAGAGAAAATTCTAAAGAACCAGTTCACAATTCAGAAGTATTCTTCACTTGATTTTAAGTTTTTGGTTAAAAACAGGGTTGGTTTTTCTGCTAGGCTTCTGTAATACATCAGGGAGTTGTATATTGGGTTGAAACACACTGCTTTGACATGATTTCATTTCCTGATTGGAGAAAATACTATAAAAGACAAAATGACACTTTATTTTTAGCCCCAGAAATTGTTCCCTCAGGTGCTGAAACATGTAAATACAAATCCAGTAATACTATGTTTTACACTTAGTTAACTCACTACCTCCATTCTGACTTTACCTAAAATCAAATCACCTGCTGCACACTCACATTTTAACATGTTCACCTGCCAAAACAAGCTTTCTGGTTATTAAGCCCTCTACCAAACTACAGTAAACAAAACAAACAAAAACCCTGGACCAAAAAAACCAGAAAAAAGCAAACAAAGAGTAAAATCTTGTAGCATTGGCTCTCAGTGTTGAATTATATATCAAAGAGAATAGTTTTACTTCCATAGGTTTGTTTGCCTTGGTAATTGATGTCTCTTCCTCTTGTGTTTTAAAAGCTGGATTTAACAAAATGACAACTTAAAAGCCCTCCTTATTCACAGTTTGAGGTTGAAATGGAATCAAGCCAGAGCTGGAATGGCTTTCCAAATTAGCAGGAGAACCTACTGTTGAAGTAGACTATTACCCTGCATGTGTTTGTGCATACAGCCTTATTTCCTCATACCCACAACTGGGCTAGCTATAATTTACTCACTTCACAAAGCTGCCTCCTTCCTGTTCTGCTCAAAGAATTTAGTTAAAACAAAAGAAAAATCAACAGCAAGTCTTTTGTGCTTGAAAGCACTTTGCCACTTCAAATGGCCAAGCAGCATCACATCATTTAGGAAATAACAACGAAAGAGTCTTGAAGCATTCAAGGAAAACACAGTGGGCTACATTTTCAAAGGGGCAGTGCAGAAGCTCTAAATGTCTCATGTCTAGCGAGTGTTCGTACCGTGTGAGCAGTTGCACGCAATAGGGTAGGGCTGCAAACGCATCAAGGAAACATAAAGCACAAATTGCATACATCAGCTGGCTTGCAGGTCTACTAACAAAGCTCTTAAATATGCAAAGTCAAAGCTGTTTTTATTGATTGCACCCGATAGCATAGATTTTGGCGAGACCAACAGATGCAACCACTTTAGAAATGGGAAATCTAAGTCACAGAAACATAACAAGAAGTCCCTCAAAGAGTTAACAACACAAAAGCACGTGTCCTTCCTGTTCTAAGTTTCCGACCCTTGCACAGAAGAATCCTGAATTTTAAAGTAGATTAACAGAAATTACCTAGTGATTGGGCTGATTTGCTTACAGGTATTAGCATTCAGAAAGCAGCCTAGCATGCAAAGATGATGGGCAGTGATTTCCCAGACATCTCTTGATCATTTTCTCCACAATTTTAGTTAGTACTGAAATCCACACACATCATGAGTAAATGTGCTTCTTACAGAGACACTCCAGAACAATGAAGAAGGGCAAGAACAACAGCAAAGCTACTCTGCAGCTCCTGGGAAATGAAGGGAAAATATCACACGCTATCAACTGCATATATCTGTGGGCTACAGTCATGGCATGATTGCACCTTGCAACCCAAGAGCTCTGTGGTGACAACGTTTAAAATAAAAGCAGCTAAAATTAGGAATTTCATAACAAAGTAAAGGGCACATGCAGAGCCTAAAACCACCAGTAAAGTTGCAGGAACAGCAAACATGAGACCACACATCAAGAATACTAAAGAAACTGCTGACTATTGTAATGAACTACTTTTGAAGAATTACAACTTAATTCCACCTTGCCAAATGAGTTGGATCACACATTAGCCCCCAAAGCAGCAGTTGTTACTCACAGTTTCCTTTCTCAGCCAGCTTGCTGTGCTCCTTGGGCTTGACCGATGACCCTAGGATGGAGCACCACACAGCCAGACCCTCCCAGAGCAGCATCCAGGGCTGAGTAAAGGGAATCATATATAACCTCACGTGCCTGGCAGCTCTCCTCATCAGCTGCAAGCACTTCTAATTAGCCCTCTGGAAAAGGCAGATGCAGCTAGGACTGACTCAGCTTTTCCTGCCATATGCACTAATCCCCCAAAACTGGGTGAAATCCAGCCCAGCCCCGATGATTATCCTCTTCCAGTGAGACAAGGGGGCCATCGGAAGCTGCCCTGACGGCAAGAGACAGCCACCTGTTTCTGCACAGCCCTGAAGGGTGGAGCTGTACGTCCATCCCACCTCCCTGCCCTCGGTGGTGTTCAGACACAGCATGCGGGTGCCACCTGCTCGTCCATGATTTACCACGCACACCAAATATTTTGCTGAAAGACAGAAGTGGAGGCGGCTGCCAGGCTGGGGATCTCCCAGAACCTTCTGGAAGGGGCAGGGCCACTGCTGAGCATGCTCAGTGCTGCTGCCGCTGCTGAGCGCGCACGGTGCCATGTCCGGCAGTAGCGCTGCCAGGGAAGGACCTTAAGCGCTGGGCGTTGTTTTTTTCAAGCTGAATTTGTGGGGCTGCTTGGGTGACACCTGCCACCCAAGACACGATGATGGGAGGCCCTGAGCAGCCAGCGAGACTGGCTGTTACCTACAGCGTGGCGTAGCTTGTGGGGCATCCGGGCGTTAGTTTTGGTAGTAGATGATAAAGTCAGGCAAATGTTATTGTGCTTCTGATGCTGCAGTGGGCGTTTTTTATAATTTATAGGTGGCTTTTTTGCTTCCTAACAACACAGCTTTCCTTTCCATAAATTATTGCAAATGACACAATTTCAAAAGATGCATAGAGAAGACACAAGCCCAGGGCCTTGGGGGTTTTTTCAGTCCTAAATAAAGGAAAAAAAAGTCCCAAATTGGTTCATAAAAATCTCCCTTTTTAAAGTGGTTCCCTACTTGAAACTGATTCTGTCCGCAAAGGATCAACCTTGGGATCAGAGATCAGTGGGCTGAGACAGAGGAGCTGCTGCAGATTAATGCAGAAGCAGCGAGGACCAGAGCTGCTCCTGCCCAAGCAAACTAACCTTGGCGAGGAGAGAAGGCAATGGTATTTATGACGTGAAAGGCCAAGGCTGCTGAAACTGTGGTGGAAAAGAGATGTAGGCCCCTTTGGCCAACAAGAGTCACGCAGTATGAAGCAACGCTATTCACAACTGCAGCAGCTATATCTGCACGCAGCTCATGGGTGACATGGGAAGTGACGGTCTGGGTGGACCGCCTGTGCTGGCTCTTGTGCTCAGACACACGCTCCTCAGTCACTCTGATGTGAAAAATGACAAATTGTAATAACACCGAACTTTTCCTGTCTCTCCGGACTTTCTGTTCCATGCAGCCCCCTGATGGGCTCTCCAAGCACAGTTCTCTTTAACTGGCCCAAGTGCAAGATACATACGACCTGACCGCCAAAATTACTTTTGTGATAGGACTTAGTGGAGGACGGAAGATGGGTTGGCAAAGGGATATTAGGCAATCTTTGTGGCCAGCAAAAGCTGTAATTTATATTTTAAATCAGGAGGATGGATTAATGTGTTGTAATAGAATATTTAATCTGTGGTAATATTATATAAAATGGAAATGAATCAAAACAGTTCTTTGCGGGAAAAGCTTCTGATCTATGACACCTGGGGGGGGACACACGATGATGACGACAAAGGCCACCTTCCTGTGGGTTTTTTTCAGGTGTTCTCTCATTCGATAGAATCAATCTTCATTTAAAATAAAAGCTGCATGCCAGTGCAATGTAGTACTGCTTTCAAGGGAGCTATTTTCACAACAGAATGCTGTTACCTGGCATGAGTAAGCCCACCTGGCATGTTTTATCTGTCTGAAAGAACCTGTTATATTTTGGGTGCTCCATCAGTATACCAACAATTCTAATATTCATAGCTCGCTAGCCTCTGTACCCTAATCTAAGCCTATCCCCCATTTCTTCTGTTTATCTCCTCATTCTGTTTTCCAGCCTCCTTCCCTTGCACCTCCCTCCTTTTGTTCTTTTCCATCTATCGCAGCCCTTGAATCACACCCCTGTTGCCAGACAGTTTGTCCTCTGCGGTGCTGAATGGGCACTTCAGAAGGCAGCGTGTCTCCTCTCAGGAAGCGACTGCTTATTTCACACACGGAGAGGAGCATCAATTCAGCACAGCGGGAGAAATTACAGAACACAGCCTGGAGGGGAGGTCGATGAGACAGAACACTGTTCTGGAGCATTCTGGCTTCATTTAACCTCTTAATAAAAGTAGGTTAGAGCATCCTGATATTAAGGACCATGTGAAAGGGGTGGGGGGGGGGGGGAAGTAAAACATAGAGGAGGGAAAGAAGAGGAGTAGGGAGACCTCATGTAGGAAACATGTCCTTGCAGGTAATGCACATAGAAATCCTTCCTGATGTATAGTATAGAGGGTGGTATTCTCATGCTCTGCTCAGCAGTTTGCAAGTATGCATCTTTTTGTCAGAGAGTGGCAGGTCTGAGCAGTCACACCTCTAGCCGTGTTGCGCCTGCGTCTGGGGGGGGGGAGGGGGGGATGAGACTTAGGGGGACAGGGTAGAAAAAACATTGTCACTTACAAATCATACAGACAGCTCTAGAAAATAATCTGTGCTGCATCCTTTAAAAAAAAAAAAGTTGTTTGGGTTTTTTTTTTTTTCCCCTAAAACCAGAAGTGTCTGAAGGTCCAAAATACTTTGCAAACATGATCAATTGAGCTTTCAAACAGGTGCTGAAAAAAAGACTCTTATTCCCATTTTTCTACATGGGGAAACTGAGGGACTTTCCCCAAAAGTTAGTTTGAGATAGAGCTCTGGACTGGCCAGGCATAGGTGAAGGGATGGGGACATTACCGCTAAACTGAAATGTAAATTTTTATACTAATAGAAAACACCCAGAGAGCGATGAGGAGGCTAATGCTTTAACTTCATCACACTTATAATGTACACTGGTAGTGAGGGGAAAAAATAGACCAGCAAGCTAAGACAGTTTTTACCTCAGAGTTATGATGGATAGCTGTGATCCAATAAAGACATTTGAGTGGGATTTCATAATACATTATTTCTGCTTTAATCAGGGACTATAAAGCAGCAACAGGACTTATATACTTCACAGCCACTTTGGATTATTGAACGCTCAAAGTAGGCTAAAAGAGCACTTAGAGCTCATCAAATTAAGCAAAAATGTACAAATTAAGTACCATCAAGCCCACAAGCCAATGCATTTACAGGGAGTGAAGAAGGGGAAACAGAAGAGAATTAAAGGATGAGGCATTAAAACGTACTTTACAGTATGCTTTTAAGAAATGACATTCATGACTGAAGAAAACAATTAGCAGGCACCTCAGTCCATCTCTTGTATCAAGTGAAGACCTATTTCCATGCTCTCCCTGGTTAACTATCTATCTTTCCTGGTCATTGATTATTGCAGTATTTCCAAAGAGCATGATTTATTGTCTCCCACGCACGCTGCGGCTTATATAGCATGCCTGTCATGCCAGGCAGGCTCAACCTGGAGCTTAACAACTGCAGCGTGGATACCAAGCTCAGGATCTGACACCCAGAGCCCATTTTGCAGGGTACCATGTGGAGCAGAGACATCGGTATGTTATGAGCCAAAATTGCAGCCTTCTGCATGCAGAGCAGCTTTCCTGTCACATAAAAGCCTTGTCCAAGTTTAATGACCCTAGGAATTATGTTTCTTCTCCCTCTCTCTTAGGTACCTAAATGGAGATTCTTGGCTTGCTTTTTGGTGTTACGAGTTTGCCAGTAACTCAATCACTATTCCTTTCCTTTGCTGCAGGTTCCTGGATACCCACCATAAATCAGCAATGATGTGGGGTTTTTTTCCTGGTGGCTCTCACACAAGTTTTCGATACACTCAGGATGGTTTAGGTTCCCAGCTAAGACAGGCTGAAGATGTCTTCAGCAGGAACTGGAGGCAGAAGGTACCTGCCCATTTCAGAACAGGTTGGAAATTAATGCTTTAAAGGTGTAGGGTGAGAAGAGGGCAGTTTCTGACCGCTCTGACACCTGGTCAGGAGGGAGGGAAGGAACAACTAGAAATGGACAGAAGAAGAAAAAAAATGCAACAAGCACTATTTTTTCTTCCATATACACTACCTAAGACTGTATCAGTTCTGTCATGCTTCTTATTGTTGTGATAGATTACGGGAGTTGCCACGAAGTAGTGATAACAGCACAAGCTAAGATAGCTCTTTAAAGCATGGAGGGAAAAACATTAGGAATTATAAAAACATCAGAAACTAAAATGGCTTGGAAATGAATCACAGACCAAAAAAGACTTAATGGGTCTGATGATAAACTGTTTGCAAAGGATAGTCACATTAATTATAATTGCAGCATGAAACAGCACCTTTCCAGCAAGGACTTTACAGTAACAATTAAATATGGTTGTCCTCAAAAACATCCATATTATTTCACATATCTGTGAAGGCAAGACCTCAGACAATAAGCAGTCAGCTGACAAATCCCACTGAAGACTCTTCAGATCAAGGAGAGGTTTTGTTTCTAAAGCAAACTGAAACAACGGAGAATTAATTAAGAAAAAAAAAAAAGGGGGAACACTAAGTAAATTTGTTAAGTGTGTTTTAAATATATAACCCACAATATAATGAACATTTTATGAGTGTTATTTGCCAATTTCTTTTAAAATTACTTTTCTGTGTGCAGTGTTCATTTTTGCTCATCTTTCAGACTTCTATAGTATTCTTACAGTGAAAATGTTTGATCAAACTATTGAAGAGTCAAATTAAGATAAGAAAGTTATCCCAACCAGTTAGGATAGAAGAAGCATTACCTTTCCATTTGCTACTAAAGCATTAGGTGGACAGCCTGTATTGCAATGTGGAACGCTTGGATTGAAAAGATTTCAAATTTGGATTCCAATGAATAATCCTTCAACGACTGAACTCAATTTCAGAAGGACCATGCAGCAGGTATTGGAACTGAGAAGAAAGTGGCTACCATAAATTGTGCTAGAAAGTAAAAGTTCATAATGTGCATTGTCTCTCTAATCATCTTTATTTTAAATAGCACAGAGTGCCGGTACCACGAATGTGTCAAATACAGAAGCACTATTTCTAGCGTGGTCTCAATGCAAGGTGTCACTTGGTCTTTCTCCTCCTTCTGTGGTGAGATAAGAGACAAGTAAAGTTGGTGAGGTTTGTAGGTGCCTAGCACTCATACGTTCACACCAACGAATGCATGCCTATGCCTATGTTCACCCACACACGCGTTTGTACAAATATATACACGCACACACATATAGCTAGTGGCTATGGATTACAGTCTGTGGTGCCATCTGGTGGAAAGAAGTCAGCAGCAACTCTACTGGTATGTTAAAAAATACGAGTGTAGGTATCCTTAAAACAAGAAAGGAATGAATAAAACCTCAAAAGAAGGAAGGACTGATCCATATGATTTATAGAAGCCACAGTGTTCATCAAAAACCAATCAGTTCCAGTCTCTCTCAAAAACTAAAGCTGCTTACCTTGACTGTCCCAGACTGTCACGCTCATTGATATGGATCAGCAGTCACTGATGAGCTTTTAAACCACAAAAAGCTTAAACAGGTTATGGAAAAATGTAGAGACTCCCTGACATTTCTAAGTGTCTCCATCCCTGATTCTGTCTGAGGTAGGTGGGTTGGAGTCTTGCAGGTTTACCGGAAGAACAAACACCTTCAACGTCTGCATCTCATAGTGAGCCTGTTTACAGCAAGTGAATATTTACATGAAATGCTTTTTTCTGATGGCTCGTCAACTTCAGCCGGCATGAGCTGTCTCCATTTCTCTCAGTAGGTGCAGTTCTTGGGATAGAAATGGGCTTCCCAGACAATAATAAGCAATCATTTATTTTAAAGATTACTTGGGATTAGTGTTTGCCATAGAGGCAGAGGAAGGCAGTCTTCATGTTTTATTTGAAGAATTCGGGCTGACTTTCTCAAAATTCCCTTCAGTTTTTGAAGGAAAAACTCCAACCTATAAATGGACTAGTTACTTTCTAAGAGAAAGCTTTCATCTTCAAGGACAGCACTCACATCAGAGCAGACAGAGGCCTGAGGGAGCCTGCCCAATAAGAGTAAGGTCTAATTCTTCACTAGGTTATGCAAAATTCGGTCATTTGGGAATATTCTTTTATACAGTGTTATTATGTACTTGTAACTGTGTATTTACAGTTCTACTGAGGCCTAAGGATCAGGCATAACATTGTTAAGGCTTCCATGGCAGAAATAAAGGCAGCAAAACCAGTGTGTTGTAGAGAAACAAAACAAAAAAACCCACCCAAAACCCCAAACAAACAAACAGAAAGGTGGAAATGTTCATCAGTAAGAGTGGTGACATTGTATCTTGCTCATACTCTTTTAAAGGTAGCTTAACCTATTTCAGCTTTCTTGTTTTCAGATGAAAATCCTGAAACGCGTCGGTCAATCAAATGATGATCATCTGGGACGTTTCAGAAAAGGTGGGAAATTTTGTTAAAGTGTGTCACGAAGAAAATACTCTGGAAAGCAGAGACTGTAAGTACGTAGGTGAACAACCACAAATACAAGTCCTTATACCAGCTGATAATTGGCTTCATCAGCTGAGGCGAATGTGCCACCTACACTTCTTCTTCCTTCCTTCTCCTTCCCCAGGCTCTCTTTACCCATTGCCCATTCAGCGGTCGTCTATCACTTCCCCCCTTCCTCCTCAGGCTCTCTCAAGGCTCCATCCACCTCCCTGAGAGCCATCAAACTCTCTCCATAAAGCAGATGGAAAGGCAGTGGGGAAGAAAGGTGATATAACTAACCAATAATCCCATCCCTGCTGAGATGACATCCTAAGCCAATGGCAGTTTTTCTTGATAAAGAGGGAGCAAAATCTTGGATAAGACTTTAGGACTTGAGTTGTGGCTAAACCACCTTTATAGCTGGCAAATTAAATTTATTGCTTGCCCTCCAAAATATAGCATCGTCAAAATGTGCTCTCAAAGCTCAATTAGAAAAAAAAAAAAGTAAGTTAAAATGTATGACTTCTGTTTCTGCCATTGCCTGATTTCTGCAATCCTTGCTTTTTGCTCTTGTGTTCCTTTGTTTCTCATTGCTTAGATTACGATGTCTGAATCACAGGCTTCTCCTTGTACCCAGTGAACTCAGCAGAACAATTCTTATTGACTTTACTGGGTATAGAATTGGATTTACTGTCCATTGCTCTAATCCGTTAGATTACTTTCCTCCTGCTATTTCTTTCCTTTATGTAAATAAACGATGAATATGGGGAAGTTGTTCTTATTGGCTAATGTAGTTGTTAGAAGAATAGAAGCTAAACAAAAGCAATGGCTGTTCTGGGAACAGTTTTTGTATATTTTTAACGACATCTTTGTCCATAATTTTGGCTGTCTAGGAGTTGTTCAAAAACAAATTTTCATTTACTACAGAAATGAAACCCTTTCCCAATAACTATAGTTTGCCCTTTTTACCTTCCTGTAACTGAGATTCTTCCCAACCCCACCCCCATCATTAAAATCCATTGGGAGAAAATTATCCTTTTTTCTCCCAGTTTTTCTAACCAAGCTCCTTGTTTTCAGTTTAAGCCCAGAAATAATGACTGAGAGCGTGTGTGGGGGGTTCATTTGTAGGACAGTTCAACAAGTTCCGTGGTGAACGTCTGGAAGACCCCGTGATGTGCATTGTTACTATGATTAATGACTCTTATTATTGATGCAGAACTATAAATTTATGCAGGATCTGTCAAGAATAAATAAGAGAGCAGTGTGTTCTGCTACGAAGAGTTACAGCAGGAAAATAGCAAAGATTTATAAAAAGCAAGTCTTAACAGATAAACAAACACATTACAAACTGTGAACATGCTCGTGCTCCCTTTGTAGTTCTCGGGAACGTTGTCTTCTCTTTATGATGGGAGGGGGACATAAGTGGCTATAAGAAAACCAGAACGTAAAATAGAATTGGAATTTAACAAGGGAGCTGATTCATTTCCTCATAAAACCTTGAAAAAGTCATTTGAAGACAATTTGTTTACGAACATGCATCTGAACCGACGTCTGACTGAAGATGCTGAGAGTAAATGGGAAGGTCTCACAATTTTGGGGAGCAGGGAAGGAGGTTGCTTTTTAGCCTCGGTGATTTCTTTGCAGGTTCATAAAGGAGCGTTATCACCTGCAGTTGCAGCGTGTGCTTTTCTCTGGGGTGCTGCTGCACATCCTCACTCAACAATAAACTCTCCTCAAAGGTAGTGGCACAAACACAGAGTGCGGAAAGCAGGCGTCTGGTGGTCTGGAAAGTATTTAGGCAATCAACGGCAAAGAATATACACCTTGGGATTTGGTACTATTTGCCTTGCAAGTTTAGATATCCACCTCTGCCTCGGGCTAACGCAGGGGAACCACTGTAATTTCACCTGGAGCCTCAAGGACAGTCAGGGAGATACAGCTGAAAAATCCTTAGGGGATTTGGGGATTCCATATTTTAAAATATGCTTATCCTATGGGTCTAGCTGAGGTCTCTTTCAGTGGGGTTTTTTTTTGTAAAAATGTAGGAATGTCATGTGATTTTGTGCATAATGGAATGGATCTCTGAAGTGATTATAATGTTGCAAAATATAATATGGAAAAAGTAAGACCAAAACGCTCGAGAAAACCTCCAAACCCTGTAATTGGATGTAGAAGTGAAATCTAATATCATGAGAGTAAAAAATAAGAAAAAAATCCCAAACCCAAACCAAGTCACATATGGATGCTGTATTAGCCAACAGGGAGGGAAGGAATAGGATGAGAAGCGTTTCACAGCTGAGGCAAGAGGGGATATACGGTAGCATTTATTCCTCAGTACCTCAAAATCACAAGAATACCTTACACTCCCACATGCATCACACTTCTGAAATCACCTCTGTCTTTCCTGTGTATTTGCACTCTACTCAAAGGTGTAATCTAGGTTCCTCCATGTGTGATTCTTCTGGGCTGCTCTCTACTTTCTGTGGTTGAATTCCATAGCTTCCCATTACGTGTAGCGTTCAGCTGGCACCTCTCACACATTGCTTCTGGCTTCATTCTTAACACACCTCGTAGGTATTTCCATTGCTTTTTTCTGAGCAATTACCAAAAATGTGCCTGGGCAGTATCAACTGACACTAAAATGATTTCCTATTTAATGTCAATTGAAAAATGAGTTCCGTTTCTTGCTCCAAACACCACTTTCATGTCAGTTATTTCACGAGCCTGGGAGAGTTTTACTAGAGCAGCCAGCTGCCATGGGTGGAATCGTGCCTCGTTGGACCGAGCTCTGCTAGCACGCACTCAGCCGTTACTGACGTTCTGTGTTTTGAGTGCTCAATACCTATAGGAACCCCAAGTCTTTTGAATAGATCTGCATTTGGTGGGAAATGGAGACAGCGCTGCAGCGGGCTACTGTGCGGACAAAAGGAGTAATGAAGTGTATTGCAAGGAAAGGAGGATCGGAGGCTTCTTAAGTAAAGCTATGGGAGAGGACGGAGAAGTATTTTTGTTGCTCATTATGGGGAGAAGAGTCCCCTACTTAGGTCTTTCTCTGACCTCTGCACAGAGATCATTTTTCCTGTCTGGAGACTTGAACTCACGTACTTTTTATTCTCCATAGACCGCATCGCTCCGCTGGGTCTGTTGCACCAAATGGCACCTGCAGCCGTTAAAAATGAGGGCAACACAAGCCCTCGAGTTCGCGTTGGCATGCAGTGAGGCGGATCAAATGTACAGGCACGTTTTACACATATGCCTTGGTACTAAGCAGTTTTTATTACCGAAAGTGTTGTGGAAAGAGAGAAACAAGTTGTCAGCTGAGCAGTTTGCTTTTTCGTTCGAGTTCTGAGGATAGGTCAGGGTTTAAAGAAGATTGATGATAATGCTAAAGAGAGTCCCTAGCTCATAAAATTATCATGGGTCTGTTTATATACATGAACATAGATTGATATCCACAGCACAGTGCCTTTCTTAAATGGCATTCTATGAATGGGCAAAAGCAAGCAGAACGTTGCAGAGGACTGAAAGCAGCCATCTTTCTTGCCTCTGATCAGAACTTTAGTCTGCAAACAAACTTATCATGCAAGTGTCAGTCTTAAAGAATGTACAATTCCTTTTTTTGTCTTATTTTTTAATTTAGGAAGTAAGCCATTTTAGGGTGCAGTTTTACGTTACCCTCTGCAGTAATTCAATTTAGGGTTTTGTTTTGCTTTTTTTTAAGCTTTTTTATTTTAAATTAAGTTACCTCTATGCCATCTTTCTTGGAAAAGAAAGGGTGCAGGCAGCGAGTAGCTGGAGGAGGAAAGGGACTGGGGCTTTATTTTGTAAATTATTTATTTTGGGTCATTGTAGATATCACTACTGGGAAAAGCAATCCTGCTATAAAATTTTTCATCCCATGTTTCTGAGCCCTTGGTACTGATAAAGTGAATGCTTGTCTGTGCCGTGTTGAGGAGGAGACAATTTTCTGGGCCAGGCATTGATGTCCTGCTATCTGACATTCAAGTTTCCTTGTTCCCTCGCAGCCCGCGTGCACCTCAGCCATCCATCCTGCTTCAGTCCTTTCCCTTTTATCTGTGCGCAGAATTAATCAAAATTATTTGCTAATTCATTCCCAAGCGCAGCTCAGGCTCGGTCTACCTCAACCTTCCTAAACTGTAGGTGCCTCCAAGGAGAGGCAAAATGGGGCAGAGCCTCACTAGCCTGCAAAGTCTCTTCCAGGTTAGGGGAGGTAATTTCCTGCCTCTTCTTTTTGGGAAGTTTGTCTATTTTTGCCCCTTTTTGTCCAATTAGCTACAGCCTTCAATACTCCTACTCAGAAGATGACCTGGTTCTCTCAGGTAAACAGTCTGCATTACCACAGTGTTCTTTGATGTTCAAATCCCTATTTTTTTATGAGAATTCTTTCCAAGCCTAATAAAAAATAATATGCTTTGGGAAGAAATAACCAAAGAAGTCCCAGCAGAGAATCCAATGTGGTTATAGCTTGGCGCTCATGCCTTGGGTACTTTTTGAAGGTTTCTCCTAAGGTGGTGTGTAGGCGAGTAATGGCAATCACCTCAAAAAGCTCGCACTCTGTATGCCAGACAGGATGTGACATGTGGATGGGACAGATAAATGAGCTGGAAGTGGCCTGGGAGGAGAAGGAAGTTGTAATAAAATAAACCAGAATTTAGCCGCGGAGCAGAGATTTTTGCTTTTGCAGTTCCCTGATCCTGGGTCACCACAGCTGTAGGAAGTTTCTGACACCTTTTTTTTTCTGGTGGAGAGGGGACAGGGAGGACTTGTTCTCTTATACTTTCTGTCAGGAGGAGTTGGCTGCAAGAGCTGAAACATATGACCGTAATAAACATATTTCATGCAGCCAGGGCTGGCAAATGGAAGGACCACTGCCGCAGCCCAGAGCAGTCCTTGATGTGGAAGGAAACCTTCTTTGTCCAGGAGCCTCTCATGTCTCTGTGAGGGAGCAGATTCCTCATTAGGAACACAGACGCTGTTGCCAGTGTGCAGTGAGCACCAAAAGGGTTGCGTTCAAAGGGAAAGCAAGGAGAAAATGTGATTTGCAGAAAACACCTCCAATGCAACCCTGCCCCCAATGCAAAAGTAAGAAAAGCAGGGACAGTTTTATGGCTACCTCATTGCACAAGTCCTTAAAGAAAACTGTTTCCCATCTAGGCTATGTTTAGGTGAGGCCCTCTTCTACAAAGACAATTCAGTGTCTTGTGTAGTAGAAACAACCCTGCCATGAGGATCCTGTCTCAGTCATTGCTCAACAATATTCATCACTAGTCAGAGCAAGCTCAAAGCTTCAGCAGCATTGAAAGGTCGGTCAGGCCTCCAACGTAAGTTTTTTTGGATTGAAGCAGTATCTCATCCAAGCCATACAGATCTGCACAGGGGTGAATCATACACCTCAAGATGATTTTGACGGCAGTGCTTTCACCACCTGAAACTACTGGGTAACTGTATTTTTCTAAACAGCACTACATGTTTCTTCTGAGCATGTTTTCTTCTGGGGAAAAAAAAAAAAAGGATTGGATATTCTCCAAAACCTGTCATGTGCAAACAGCTGTTTACATCCCCAAGTCCTCAGAGTACAATCAATATGTGAATAAGGGAAATGCACTTTGGAAAGCCATCCCCTATAGCCAGCTATTGCTGTGAAAAGTAACCAGCAACAGTGAAGCCCACTGTACTCAGCTGTGTCGGAGGCTCTAGTAGAAGTATGAATCACTTAATGGATTAAGCGGATCATTTTTCCTTCACCTCATAAGCCTAGCAGAACATGTCTTCTTTCTGTGTTTGCGCAGTATCCAGCAGAGGCTGGGGCCTCTGTGTGTCAATCCAACAAATATTTATTTGTGCATTTGGAAGCATGCATGGGATGTAATACTGAAAAGACACAGTTGGTAAACAGGGAAGACACACTACAAAAGTCAAATACTTTTCTGAAAAAGAAAAGTGGTAACTTTTTGGGTCTCTTGAAGACTCACCTCTACAGCAAGAAAGCCAGACTTGGGGTGGTTGTTAAGACAACCGTTCACTGCTGGAACTTGCAGCACAAGCTGATAAAGGAAGCATTGGATCAGGTGTCCACTGCTCCTGATGGCTTACTCAGTTCTGTTCCCCGTGCGGTGGATGTTACGAACAGGGAGACACACGGACATTTAGCTATGCCGATGGCCGCATACTGCACCTGAGAAGGCACGTGCACAGTTTTAATTCTGCTGGCTGGCTGTGCGTGCCTCCCAAGCAAGAGAAAGAGAGAGTGAGGGAAGTTTTAAAGAATTCTGATTTCTCTATTGCTTTATCTTCCTCAATCAATTTCTTCCTTGCTCTTCTCCAGCTAATGATTGCTGTGTCTTGGTATCAGCTGATGAGATCTGTCTACTCTGCTTCTGCCTCCTCCTCTGTACTAAAAAGGGATTCAATGGTGGCCAAGCATCTCCTTCTCATGCCACCAAGATTAACTAGAAAATAATCAGATCACGTGTAAAAAGCTCAGAGGAGCCTGAGTTTCACTACGGAGCATTTCATATGAGATCGGCACTGGGTAGAAGTTGCTCTACCTGAGGAGGAGAGCACCCTAGTGGGCTGCTCTGTGGCGTAGCACAACTGTTAATAAGGAGGAAATGATTTCTGAGTGAAAAATGTGGGATTAGATCCCACAGGAATGATGTTCAAGGAGCTTACACAAATGTCAGTTGGCTGTGTACCAAAGGCTGAATTCCACACAAGATAGAGAATATATTGCCTGGTAACAAATGGTGAAATAAGTCAAATAATAGGTGCAAATCATGCTTTCTATCTTTTTCTCAGACACTTCTATTTTTCAGCAATATTTCAGTGCAGCAGAGCTTAAGGCCTCAGCTAGCCACACTAAAAACCCAAGTCTGTTCAACTTTAAAAATCAGCTACATCATTTAAACTAGATCAGCTTTCAATTCCTCCATTTAAAGAGGTGCCCACATCCAGTAGATTATTTAGTTATCATTTATGTCCCTCCAGATAGGTTCAGTGATGTACCAGTGCAAAGCAAGCTGATAAAAGTGAGCACGCCTTTGGCAGAGGTTTAAATGTACACATTTTTAACGGAAGGAAGTGGTTTGCTCACAGCATCTCTCCCCCAAAGCAGATTTCTTCAGGAACATTGGAACAACGGTAAACAAACCTTGCTGGCTCTGGGAGGACTTGAGCGGAGAGCTGCGTGTCTCCTGCCTGCTCCCCATCGACAGGACTGCCTCGCGTGCAGCAGCGGGCCGTTGCAGCCTGCCTGTCTGGATGTGCCGGGCAGCACGCTCCCCGCCAGGCAGGCTTTCTCTTCGCCTGGCAAAATCATCCCGTTGCGTGCAGCCTCAGGACCGCTCCTGCCAGCCATTAGTTACCGTTGTGGCTTCTGCTCTGCTAAGTCAAATGAAGACTTTTGCATAGTGTAGAGTCTTCTCCTGAAGACCAGACTGACAATGGTGGGGCAAGGAGCCAAGGCACGGAGAAGGGCTACAATAAGTTTACCAACAGTCGGGCACTTAGGTTTGTATCTCAGTTTGTTTGCCACTTTCAGAAACTTCTGCTGCAGTCCCGTCTCCTCCTGAACCTTTGCTTCTGTGTTTGCTGATCATTATTGGCACATTGAGATCTTGCTCTCCATTTGCAATCTCTGGTCACCCAAAATAAGACAAAATGTATTTAAATGTGGTAAGTGTGGAATTATCCTCAGTTTATTCTACACCAGCTGTTGGTTTTCTTCTCCCCCTCTGCCTGAAATCTGGGGGAATGATAATCAGAGCACGTGGCTTTCTCCACATGGAAGTCATGGACTTCCACTCCAGATGCAGATTACCGATAAACACAACCATCTCCCTCTGGAGACAACATACATCACACGTTGCAAAGGCCCATTTGTCCTTGTTATTTTAATTCTATCGTGTAGATAGGGGAGTTAGTGTTAAATACAATCATGTAATTTATCAATTAACTTTTTTTTTTTTTTTTACACTGATGGTGGGACAAGGATGAGAGGAGAAATCCTCCTTACCTGCATTTCTGTGGGAGATGATGCAAAACTCCCTTAGCCTGGTTCTGTATGCACATGGACCACCGACTGACAGACAACAAACCCAAACCCACTAACACCACAGCTGTTAGTGATACCCTCGTTAGCAGAACCCAAAGTGGAATGATCTTGGAAACGGAGCAATCCTGGAAGTGACATAGATGAATGTGAATGCCAGAGCATCAGCCATAAACCACCGTAGCACCACCTGTGTCGGTGGGACAAAGTGTCCCACTTTCTGCTGCTCTCCCCAGGCTCCTCAGCTACCTCTCAGCGTGCCAGGCTGTAGCTTCAGCCTCCTGCCTTCCTCCTTCTCTCACCATCTTCACAATGAGCAGCAATGGACATTTCAGCATAGGCGTAGTTGAAAAAGACCCTTTCACCCGCTTCCTCCTCCCATTCCTCCATCCTCTAAAGATGTATTTGGGCTTGCATGGTTAGGCTGAAGGGAGCGAGAAGCTCACCTGTGGGTATTTCATTGGGCAGAAAGAATGAAAAGGAAAATGTGCAGGCAATCCCACAAAACATGTTTAGTGCTGGAGGAGACAGTCATGCTCCTGGTAGGTAAAAAGGAGCACTCAGTGATTTCCAGTCTGTGAATAAAGCTCCTTGGCTGCGAGGAGAGTTACTGGACTCTTCCAGCCCACCCTCGCCTTCATCACAGAAACGGCCCTCGTGGGGAGAAATGCACAGGACAACATGAGGGTCGTGGACTGAAGCAGCCATGGGGAAGCGCGCCAAATAGCTTTCTTGTTCCCTGTGAGATGTGGCCAAGGAGGCAATTTACTTTCCATTTCCCTTTCCAGATGAAGTATGGCTTGCACTACCGCTGCCTAGGCTGTACTTATTCCGTAAATAAAGTTTTTCTGTCTTCTGCGTGGCAACTTTTGCCCTGAAGTCACTCTTTAAAATAAGCCTCAGAAACAGAGGCGATGTTCTTCTAGCAGGTGAGCCCAGCTGAGAGCCCGGACAGCTGATACCTGTTCGTATTAAACACTCAGTCTTGGGGTGAGAAAAACTTTCTTCTGTATTTGAACTCCCGACACGCGGGTGGTTGTGCCGCTGACAGGGCAACAGAGCCGTCCTGTCTCTCCGATGCTCTCCTTCCATTTGGTGAAGACGCGGAGGAGGCAGGCTTTGCTGCAAAGCCTTTCCGCTCCCTCTGTGCTCAGCACAAGAGCCCCGGCCTCGGGAAGCCTCTGCAGAAAGGTGCCGTAAGAACACAGAGTCACCCAGCTCTTTTCTTTATTTTTTTATTGAAAGCTTCATCAAAGAAAACAGAAGTTTAAACCTAACATCCACTGATCTACAGAAAGCCCCAGGAGTGGGAAAATGGCAGCTATTAGGATTGTGGTACAAATGGAAAACATTTAAAAAAAAAAATAATCATAGCAGTACAGATCTTTCAAAGACATTCTGAGACATCAGCACACAGATGCCCATATAAATAAGATTCATAATTTAATGTATCACAGAGGTTCTGTATTCTACATTTTGGCTACAGTGAGGTCTGTAAGGGCTTTAACGAACCTCTATCCCATTTGTGTGATGCATTTTTTCTTGATAGGAAGTTCATCTGCTTTCAAAGCTGCTTTGATTTTTCCTACAGACAGAATCTCTTGATTCTCCTTTAAAAAGGAAAACAATTAAAAATTCCTATATGGATTCTGTACGCTTCCTGGTTTTACATAAAATTGTTTTGCCTCCAAAAGATAGCAGAATTTTCTTCCACTCTGGAATACAGCATATTTAATAATACTTTAGTTACATAAACATCATGTTCTCTTCTCTAGGCTGTATTTTTGGGCTTTTTAAAAATATAACTGACTGTAAATTTTGCCAAATTCATAAAATTATTATCCAAGAGAAAGACACTTAAAGGCAGAAAATTAATTTTGGGCAGATACTCTCTTACGGACAACAGATCCAGATCTTGGAAGGTGCTTACACCTTGCAGGCTTTGGCCCTACAAGGAAAAACGGATTAGTGAACCTGTCAAAGGCTGACATTTTTTCACTTCATTACACATTTTTATTAAGGTGAAAGAACTCAGCTGTCGCTGTTGGGGAATTAACAACTGAACTGAACAACTAAAATGAACACAAGAGTTCTTCTCATCATGGAAAGCTAAACCAACACTGGGATTTATTTTTTACAGCTTTTCTCTCGTAATTTTTCTGTTTAATTGTAACAAAGAGCACGTTACTAAAGGGGAGAAGAAAGGATCTTTCTGCCTGCTTTGAGGCACAAAGGTGAATAAATCTCTGGGGTACATACAGCGCTCTAGCCTATGTGGGTGACAGGAGCAATATAGAAAAAGTTGGTGCTCTTTTTAAGGGGAAAATAACTCTCCTTACGCTGCATCTTTGCTGCTTGCTGAGATTCTAGAAATCTGCTCCAACTGAGGGAGAGGAGAAGTCTGCCGCTCACTCAGCCCTCCTTCTGAGAAAGTGTGCGTGCGCGATTGTGTGTATGTGTACTAGAAATGAAAGGAATCATCGTTACTAGAGTCAGTCGTCATCAAACAGAAAAGACTAATACACCAAATGTCAGCATTTCTGTTGTTTTCTGTTTTGCATTTCCATCACACCGTGACTGTTTTCTTAGTTCACATGGGCTACCGAGAAAGACCAGGAAAATCCCTTACCCTAGGGCACTTCTTTTATATCTGGACCAATTTCATGTTAAATAAAGTTTTGAAAGGAACTGTTGACCATGTGTGTATCAAACATCACTATCTTCAACTAGCACATTTGGTCTCATCACTAAAAACGGATTGATTCATTACTTTAAGCACATTATCACTCTTTAGCATGACTCTTGCTATAGGTGGAGTTCAGCGAGTCTGCCTAAACCTGTTTTGCTCATGTCAACCTCAGCATTAAAATGAAGCAGCATGAGGAGCACCATCAAGCTTAAAATCATGAAGCATGGCAATTCGTTAAACACTCAGTATCAGTCTCATCCTTCAGTACCATAAACAACATAATATAGATCCAAATACTATGACATATTAAAAATAAACTTTATTACAACGCAGGCTTCCTCAAATTTGCTGAGTTTTGGTACACATACATACATAAATAACACCCTCCATTTGATTTTTACTTGAGTAAAAATCCACTCGAATGCTTCAGCCCATTGCCCATTGAAAGTTTACGCCCTCACTTCTCTAATCACCAGCCTTTATCTTCCACAGTTGGGCATGCATCCATGGCAGAAGATGATACAATGTGATGCAATTGCTCTCAAATATGCCTCATTCTGCATTACGGTGGATTACTTGACCAACACAACCAAGGCAGTCTCTTGGTAAACAGAACTATACAAGTAAGCACAAGCTAAGGACATTTCAAGAGTCTGTTTCGCTGGAAGGCAAGAAGAGGACATTCACAATTTGAGGCCTGACTGTCACAGGTGAAAAGTGCTTACAAAACCAGCAGTAGAGCCAGATAGGAAGAAGAGCCCCTCAGCAATCGCACTGGGAAAAGCGAGACTGTTCAGTGCCCTGATCTACGCTCGGGTCAGCACCTGCAAATATAATACTCTCTGCAGTTCCACTTCATCCTTTTTCTTTTTTTTTTCTCAATGTTAAGCAATAAGCCCAGGTATTCAGAATTTCTAGCCATAATTCATATTTTTCTGACACCCCTTCTGTATTTGTCTTTTAAGGTAAAAACAAAAATACCAAACCTGAACATCCAGATTCGACTATTTACAAGAATTCAGGTGTGATGGAAAGTACATACGCAGTTCAGCTTATGGATTTGATGTTACCTCTAGACCTCTGGGCCAGGCACCATTGCCTCAGACTTCTAGAGTTGTTTCTGCAACCTTTCAGGAACCCTCCTGATATTTAAAGCTAAATTGGTAAGACAGACATAGGTATCGACTTTACAAATTCAGGTCTTCAAAAAAAATAAAAAAAAATAAAAAAGAAAACAGAAACTCAAATGGATAATAATAATAATAAACCTTCCAAAAAATCTTATTAGCCAGAACATAAAGAAAAACAGTTTTAGATTTCAGAGGCCACCAAGTATTCCTGTCCTATGACAACACCCATGCAGCAAGTGTGTTGCTCTTCCACTGTTCTCTTGTATCTCATCTTTAACTTTTACAAATAAGTTACCACTTTCTGAGCATTTTGTATGTTCCAAGTAAGTTTTTTTTTTCTTACCTTATGATCTATGACTGTTTATACTCAAGGCTCACATTCTTTAGAACTCATAGACCATTCAAGTACCAGTTCACTGTTTTTTTGGGGATCAGTAAGATGATCAATTGTATTTAAGGGATCCATTTTCTTTCCTCTTCTTCTTCCTCTACTTCTTTGCTTTGTTTCTTTTGATTTCAAACACTATTAAACATCATAGCATGGAAAAAAAAAGGGAACAATTCTAATACAGAATGCACTTAAAACACTTTAAAGTGACAGGCATCGTGATATCGTGTTGCCTGTCTGGCTTAATAAAAACCACTGAGATTGTTTAACTTCGCTGAAAAAAATAAGAAAAATGTTTCTGAATGTATAAATAAAGCAGCAGAGTTCTGAATAGAAACAAGAAGGTACCTCAGCATATTCATCAGCCACATGGTAGCTACCTTGTAGCCTCATTGTTGATAGTAAATGAGACTTTTTGTGTGTCGCATTAGAACTAACACAAACAAATGTGTTTATTTCATATTTAACTGACTTGTGCCTGGGGTTATCTCTATTTGTATAAAGAATTCAGAGACAGACAGAAAGAAAGTACATGTAGAAAGGAAGAAAATAAGGCTAGATCGATTTTTTTCCCTCATATGCCCTCCAAAGAAAGAGGGAACCTTTATCCAAGGACAAAAGTCAAGTGCCACTCTCAAAAAGCAACAAGTAATGAGACAGCATGTGAAACAGAAAGAGATTTTTTTTTTTTTTCCTGAATCGAAAACATGTTGTGGATGTTGTTGTTCTTTAACTTTGGCATCATCTGGTTTTCAGAAGTGCTGACTAACAATAACTACTCTGGAGAAAGCAGAAGTTTTACCACTTCTGAAAATCAGGCCCTCTTCCTATGGTGAAGAACCACGTGAACTCCCACTTCTCTCTTTTCTATGTTGCATATCTAGCAGCCATTTACTTGGGAAACCCCCTCCCCCCCACTATGTTAAAAAATATGATCTTGTTTTATCAATTTAAAAAAATAATTGTGTTCTTTTCCCCCAAAAAGTCAGGTTAGGGAAACACAGATCTCTTTTTAGAATTGGGCAGCTGAATCAGATTGATCCAATATATATGTTTTAATTTCATTACTTTTAATGGATACCCTGTCTCTAATGCACCACAATAAATGTGATGAAGCTTCCCTTCTCTTCTGGACGGAGGAAAGTTTAAAAATGTTTGGTTTAACTTTTACATATAAATATGTGTATGTATGTATATATTTAAATGCTGCTTCTCTTCTGCCTCCTTAAGGAAAAAAATCATCTTTTGACTTGCTTCTCACCTTTTCTGTTTGTTCGTTTGTTTGGAAAAATGTAAGAGCCATAATCAAGATTTCTCAATAGAAAATGTGTCGTTCCTAAACCAGGTTTCAGTGGATTCAATTTAGTTAGTGTCTTTTTTTGCCTAATCGTACTAATTAGTGATTGTCAGCCAACATATTAAGACAACAGAAATCATAGCAGAGAAGAATAATTTTTAACTTCCTGCCTGCATGACAATACTAAGTAATTTTCAACATTTCTGCTTGTATGGGAGAGCTAAAATGAGAACAAAGATCAGGTTTGCTTTCTCTTGCATCTAACTGGCAATTCAAACCCATCACTGAAAAACAAACGCAGAATTAAGGTGGCTATGCATGCTGGACGATGACAAAGACTGAGGTGAAGAAATGAATCTGCGGTATGTTGGAATTCAGAAGGAAGACTGTTGTTTCAGTAGAAATACCAAAGATCAGGCAATTTAACATAAAAACTCATCAAAAGTAAAGCCCACCTGGACAGATTAGTTGGTAACCCACTCCCCCATGCTTTGGGATGTTCTCCAAAGCATACCATCAACAAGCTTCTAATACCAACTACTCTGAAATTTCCACTATAAATGTATGCAGTATGTAAAACACCAGTGGAAGATAGTTTAAACAAACAAGAAAGTAAGAACTGGTCCGGCCATGTAGGTCAAATAAAGATAAAAAAAGAAAAAAACCTCTATCTTCTGGACTGCGTTAGGGTGTCACTTCATCTTTGGTATAAAATAGGCCATCCATAGGCTGCATTTGTTCACAACTAGGAAAGACTACAGAAATTGTCAACAATTTCTTCTATCTATTGCTTTTTTTGCACTTTTTTGACCATAAGCTCCTATCTACTTAAGTTTTTTTTAATGCTCTTAAGCTAGGTTTTTGCAATGTGACAAGCAAAGCAGACTAAAAACTTCTTAAAGCTCATAAAAAAGACTGCAGATAAAAAGCACTAATGCTTTTGCTAGCGATCACGCTTTGTAAATAAAAAAATCTGCATTCTGCAAGAAAAAAACCCTGCATTCTCTATAATGCAGCAAGTTTTTTTCTCAATTCAATAACTTTACTGTAAAATGCTTTAGCCTTCTAGAATTTTTTTCTGTCAACACTTAAGACAAAGTTCATAAAAGTCCCAGCATTTTTCCAATCCTTTCAGTTGCCACAGTTCCTTTATCATCAACTTTTCTTCAAAAGAAGAAAATCATTTTCTTTTAAACTGTACAGTTTATTTTTTGTTCACCCCAAAAACTCAGTCTATTAAACTTCTGCACCAGCACCGGTGTGAGCAGTTTCAATTCATTCTCGGGTTTTCTAACAAGACGTTGACAGCTTGCCTTGAGAGCCTTTGACGTCCTTAAAATTAAGGCAATTAAGATTCAAGATAAACCTTACCTAAACATTTCTTTAAAAAACCAAAAAAACAAACAAAAAAAACCCCAAAAAACACTCTAGATTTAAAACAAGAAGAAAAATAAAATGAGAGAAAAAGAGTAGCTTAATTTTCGAGGAAGACAATTGGTTTTCATCTCAACTTGCTCCCTCTTGACATCATCAGTTTTTCTGTTAAAAAAAAAAGATAATCTAGCTACACCTCCAGGTAAATTCTGAATTCAAATGTTCGTCCAGATGAAATGTCAACCCAGCATTTTTCCTCTGGGTTCTTCCTTTAGTTTAAAAAAAAAAAAAAAAAAAAAAAAGGCAAAAAATACAATTGTCAGACTACATGACGGAACCATTTGCACAGCACATAAAAACACTGTTTTGTTTTCGTTGGGAAAGGTAGAAAAAAAAAAGCATTCATTTGACGCCTGTGCAAACTGGAAGCCAACTTCTTGTTCAGTGAAGTTTCTCCATTCAAGGCAAAGATTTCAGACCGACATTCTTCAGTCCTGTTTATTGTCTGTAAAAACAATTGAATTAAAGTGGTCATTAAGTCAAAACAACTTTGAAATAGGCTCCTCTCCTTTTTTTCGACCCAATTCCCTTTAAAAGTTATCCAAGCTAAACTAACTTTGCAGCTGTTTAAATACGATACCACCACTAAGCTGAAAATAGTCAGGCAGAAATAGGGAACTCCTGCTTTGGGGACGTTAACACATCCTAAGCAGATGAATTTACTTTTTTTAATGCTATGCTTAATGGGTAGTTTAACTATACTGAAATGAGATGAATACATGGCTTAATACTGTGTAAATATTTCAAGAGTAATACAATGAGAGAGTGAATATTTTCGTAATAATAAGTGGCACTATTTATATTGGATACTAATAATAAAACGAAGGATAAGATTACAATAAAAGGATACATCCAATTTGCTAAAAAGAACACATTTTCTGATGGTGAGAACAGTTAGGCTGTGGAGCAGTCTGCTTAATGAGCCAGTTATAGCTAACGTAGTAGAAACATTCAAGATAATATTAATTAGAAAAATATAATTTTTGACCATATATTGTCAAATCTTTCTAAATATAGCACAGAGAATAAGCTAAACTATCAACTTTTTTCTTACGGAAGATAACTCTCATGTTGTGTTTTTGAGGTTTCATGTCATTTAAAGATACGTCACATCAAACTTACCTTAGCAAGACTATATGAGATCTTTGGGGAGACCTAGAACTTACATGAAGCGCTGTTTCATGTCTAGGACTATCACTAAGGGTTAGCTATTGCTTTTTCTGCAGTCCTCAAAACTTGCATGGAAAAAATCCCGTTCCAACCAAAGTTCAACACAAGAAAATCCATCACCCTTCCTTTTGCAAGCATTAATGCATTTGCCTTGCTTAGTTTTAAATTAATTTTAATACTAGGAGTTAAATTGTGAAGAATGTTGATGACATAACATTTGCCACAGAACTATTTCTCTGGGATGGTAAACATAAAACTAACTCCAATTTTAAATATTAAATTTACCAAAGGACTTTTTCATTGCGTGAAGCCTGAAAATTAATATTTTGAATGTAACAACAGGTTTATGTGGCAGGCAAGAATCAAGTATTTTCTAAGGGTTTTCTATGCATATCTTCCAGTAGGAGTAGTCAAGTTGGACTGCTCACCTCCTGAGGTTTTACTGCCCCTCTGATCCAGTGGCCACCATATGTGTGAAAGACCAATTCCACCAAAGGGTCACAGCACACACACTAGTCTGACCTCACATTGAGTTTGCCCACAAAAGTCTCCAGAAAAACCATAATTCCTTCCACATTTAAAATCAGAGTACGTTGTCCTGCAGAGTTTTGCTTAGAGGTAAGAGAGTATGCTTTTCGGGGGAGCGATCTCCATTTATGTCCACTTTATAGATTTCACTTTTATGTGCAAAATTAAAGGAAAATAGAGTATGGGTCTAAAATAATTAAGGTGATTTCCTCGTAAATTAGAGTCCTCTGCGCGGAAACCAAGGGCTGTTTCTCCTATATTGCTACGCAATAGGTAGCCAGGTTTTTGATATGAAGTTATCGTTTCTGAACATCTATGGGTGGGATCCATAAGTACAGCAGCCAGCACATTAAGTAAAAGAACGTGTACGCCATTTAAAAAGGTGGAACTTAAATTTTAAGTCTCATGGTTTATTTTTATTAACGAAGAGAGTACAAAGTCCTTATACCACCCGGTTCATTCTGAGTGCCTCTCCTTCGTTGCCTGCAATTTCATGATTGTTGCAAAGAAAATAAATATAGTGAAATACATTCTTGTAACTTTTTTCCTGACCGATCAGCTCCTATGAAATAATTTGATAGTGTCTTCCTTTTCCTTTGCCTATATCTCACAAAATCATTGTCCGGTCATGCTAATTACTTCCTCTCATCTCGCTTTGAAAACAGCTGTTGTATATTGGGCACGATGCTTACTCTTAATAAATGAGCCCTTCCAAGAGCAGATTAATAAAATTATATTTTAATTACAAAATAACTTCACTTGGTTTTATACTAAAGGTTACTGAAATATTCTGGCACAAGTTGGTTTTTTTAAGACAGAGATTGTGTATATTTTGGTTTGTTTCTACAGCGTCCCACACTTTGCATTTCTGCCTGCAACTGGCAGACATAAATAGAGGGCACATTTTAGAAAAACATACTGAAATAATCATAATGAAAAATCTGTAGTGGATCTGCCTGTGTGATTAAAAAAGAAAGAAAATCTTCCGAAAGTAAATGCCAGTGCCATTAGAAGTGTATCCATCATTGCAAAAAGGCAGTAGCTGACAAGGAAAGATGAGGGATCTCATTCTCAGAGAAGGTGGGAATTTACCACACTGGCAAGAAACACAGCACCCATTTCAACAAAGAATCGCAATGTAGTTCCCTCCTATGTGGGAAAAATGCCAGAATCCACTGCTTACAGCTACCTTATGAGGGCTTCTGAGCCTAAGTCCTTCTGCTTTAAGCGAAAGGGAACTGGAACTGGACCACGGGAATGGTCAACTCCAAACTCCTACAGAACACCATCATCAAAACAAGCCAACAGGACAGTATGGTCATATATATTTCTCTCTTTCCCCATTATATTCTAGAAGTATTTTGCCATCATTTATTTACAGGTACTAGAGAGACTGATGGCTACCAGGGATACACATGCATAGACTATGTCTCCAATTGGGTGCATTAACAAAAAGCTTATGATTACACTTGCTTTTGCAATATGTACAAAGAGAAAAAATACGGGTGTGACATAAGAAATAGTGAGGTCTTATGTTTTATGGTGGTCAAAAAGGGAAATTGTGTGATCTGAAACCATTTGTTACTCATATGTTAGACAAATAAATGCATCTGCCACTTCCAGAGGTCAAAAATGAAGTAAAGCAATTGACAGATTGGTATAATTCTAATCTTTCCTATACTAGCTCATATCTTATGCCTGTATAAGTACTATGTCATGATGCATTGACTGAAATATCTAACATATTTCTTCTCTGACTATTTGTCTACTTCCTTCCCCAAGATAAAAAATGCGTAATTATCTTTTCACAGTGATGCTTGTGTTCATTATACATGTGTTAATAAAGGACTGGGTTTGGTCTCCTTCCTAGAATCTGTCCAACATTGATCAGTCCCGGTGAGTGCCGTGTCACTAAGTAACCTTCCCTTTGTGAGGACCAGTTTTATGGTGGCAAAGACGAGTGTTTGAGGATTATTCTGAAGATGAAGGGACTCTTTAGGTGTTCCAGATCCAGCTGTCAGTGTATAAGTTTTGAAATTTCCAAGGTATTCCATGGGAAGTAAACAAAAGGAGCAGAAGACAGGAAAAAGACAGAGCAATGCTTCTCCCCATCCCTTTCTTATCCCTTCTTCTTCCATTTCCAGTTCCTGCCGACTCAGTGTCTGCAGTGCACCAGTTTTCCAGAATCACAAATACCAACTTGGGGCAATTTATACTGCTTCATTAGCTACGCTTCCAGAGAGAAACCTTTACAGTGTACCATGCCAATATTTTCACCACTGCAAAATTTAAGCCCTCTTTTTAACCTCTGATACCAGATGCTGCTTTAGCCCAGTGTGATGACTGTTAACACAGTTGTTGAGATCCTTCTGAGTTCAGAAAAGCAGCAGACAGTTAGTGGGAATATCATTGCAGGCAGGAACTCAAGGACATTTTGCCAAGGTGAGGCCATCAGCCAAAACCTTTTGTTAATTACACTGCTATATAGATCCAGAATTCATCTGAACTTAACGAACCTACTCAGAATTTATATTGTTGAAATGGGGAGCAGAATTTGGCCCACTATAATCAAGAAACAAAACCTTCTGGTTACAAAGCATATGCCTACTTACTTAGACTGTTGGTAAGAATATGCGGGTGCATGATCACTGGATGTTTCCACTGTCATCTGTTGCTGTTGACCACTGGCTTCCTGTGATGAAGATGCTACTGTCTGTGGAGAAGTATCAGCAACAACACCCTAGGGAATCAAAATGGAACATGAAAAACTTACTAACTTTACTCACTGCAGCAAATTACATAAAAGAGCTCAGCGCCAGCTCACCATTCTTCTCTTTCTCTAGAGGTTGAGAGAGTTTGAGATAGCAGAACCACATGCTAACACAACAAACTCCATTAGTTTTAGAGAGCTAATCCAGCAACAAGAAGCTTCCTTATCGTACCAGCCCCTGCAGGACTTTGCTCTCACAGGCTGCAGCGGAAAATACCTCCACCTTTGAGGGCAGTTCCCTGTCCACTCAAAGCCAGAGGCAAAACTTCTGACTTCAGTGGAGTCTGGATTTTACCTCTTGTCATTTTTACAACACATGTATGGCTCTTCTGATTTTCACTTACCTCCCTCAACTTTACATCGAGTTCCCATTTATTTTGTTTGATTTCCAATGTGATAAAGGCAGAATCTAAGCCCACCACTCTCTGCTTTACTACACATCCAACAGAATTCTAGCCACTTCAGAAAAATACTGCACTCCTCTACACAGTGCTTTTATGCATTTTCCCTTGAAAAATAAATTTACTTCACACTAAAGACTTTTATCTGTTAAGCCAAAGCCTTAATGAAGTTTTATTTTATTTATACATTTTCTAAAAGAATAGGTAAGTAGAGACACAAAAGTTGATACGTGTGAATTTAACATTATGCACTACTTATCCTATTTAGACAGTCTGAATAGTATTAAAGTGTTTTTGTATGCTTTCAAAGTAAGCTATATTTTCTTTCCTTTACTCTCATGTTTGGTGTGTTGGCCACATGACTAACACTAGCAGGTCTCTTCAGGGAACATCCTTTATTACTGTATTGCACACAACAGAGCCAGAAGAGGGAGCACAAAGCACTTGCTTTGTTTTCATTTGAGTTGTGTGTAAACAACAGGTAGTTTATTTTAAATTATCTTTAAAAAATATTGGTTTCATTTTTCAGAAATTCTTCCTATCTATTGCTTAACAGACTGTCGGCATTATCTTTTTCTGTCTAC
Source organism: Balearica regulorum gibbericeps (assembly GCF_011004875.1). NCBI lineage: Eukaryota > Metazoa > Chordata > Aves > Gruiformes > Gruidae > Balearica > Balearica regulorum. The sequence goes on from NC_046185.1 coordinate 123,803,574, forward strand.
TTCCTTGTCTTTATCCTTCTGCTTTTGTCCACTTCATCTTGAGATTGTAAGCTCTCTGGGGCAGAGACTGTATTTTTTGGTCTCTGCTTGTGGAGCATCCAGCATAGTGGGGTCCTGGTTCATGATGCTACATGAATACAGATAAACATTAACAATAATCATCATCACTGGATCAGAGCAAGACAGGCTATATATTCAGATAATCTTTTGATTATTATAGTAGATAATTATGACATCATGTTACTTTAGCAGGCATGAACATACCAGTGGGTGATGGGGAGGAGGGCTCAGGAAGAATTAACTTCATTTCTCATTTGCACTGGCCAGCACAGTATGCAGCCAGTACTGCTGTATGAGCCGCTCTCCATCCCACCATCTCCTTTTAATTTGGATTTGTATCTGCCCAGTTTAATACCTAAGAATGGCAATTGAAAAGAGGCAGCCATGGCCCATTTGGGAAAAAAAAAAGGTTCAGGGCAAAATTATCCCGAGGCAAAAAAGACTAAAACATGACCAGATCAGTATGACAGAACAGTAGCAGCCTTTGCTGTGGGACCTCATTTGGGCATCTCAGTAATTGCAAAGAACCAGGAGAAACCAGGATGAGTCCACTTGGCTGCTGGTGGAGCCATGCCAACAGTACCACTAACTCAGCATCCTCAAAGCACAAACTCCAAAGTCCACACAGCCGAAGACAGAAATACAGAGACCCTGGCATTCCTCGTATCACTCCAGAGTAGGGGAAAAGTTATTAATAAAAGAGGGTAGCACCAAAGAGAAGCACACAGGGATGAGGATGCCAAGGCTCCCTCCTCCTGCTGTGCTCAGCGGCTCTTATGAAGCTTCACAGAAGTGGAGGCCAAGCTGATGCTCTCCCGGCAGCTTGTGGTCTACAGGGTTGAGTAAATACTTACTCATTAGACTGTCATCAGCATGACTCAGCCCCAAGGAGGGAGGGAGCGAATCCTTCCTCAAGGATGAAAAGCACTCAGTCAGTGCAGCATCCTCCACGTCTGTATATACAAGAGGAAGGTTTCCATTGCTCAATCACTTTTTCTGGTGGCTAAATGTTTCAGCAATTACCTATACTTGCTAAGGACTGCATCAAACCCTCTTGCAATCTTCTTTTCTTGGAATCTCTTTTGGGTTCGTGGTCTGCCTGCTGGGTTTGTTTTCCTGTCTCTTCCCATCTCCCTCCCAAGTACATGGGGAAAAAAATAGTCATAATCACTGATGTTTTATTCCATGTCCTGCTGTACAACAAAACAAATGCAAAACAAGAGCCCTTCCAAATAATTTAAAAAAAAAAAGGGGGGGGGGGGAGGAGGGAGAAAAAAGAAGGAAAAAGAAAGAAAAGAAAAAGAGAAAGGAATGTGCAGTCCTAATTTCAAAAACTGGAAGCTTCCAGCCACCATTCCATAAAGTAACTTTAGGCCCCTTTCAAACAACAGGTGCAAGGAGGCATAACAGATCAGAGTTCCGCAACCCCTTCACTTTACTTTCATGGATGGAGATAAACTTACTTCAATAGGGACAGCTGTTGGAGGCACAGGAGTGTACTGGGGAATGTAGGTCCCTTGCATAGGTGCAGCAGCAGTCATATACTAGAACAAATCAAAGGCAAATGAGCATTAGAAAACCACAATCAAGATGCATAAAGCCACACTAGAAGCTGTTTCAATTTCCTTTTTGGTGTTTGTTGGTTAGTGTACAGCCTATTATTTCTTTTAATTAAGGATTTTAGGCAATGGTAGGAATTACCTAGTTATTAAAAATTACACTCTCGAACTTCAAAGTCAGGTCATATCTGAATACAGGCAATAGCAAACATCTTGCTGATAGATTCAAACTATTCACATGGTTTCTAAAATTGAGAGATTCCTATTTGTACTTACAAAAAATAGTCAAGAGACACCATAGCAGCATATATGTAGTGGTTACAGATACAAACATGGTCTACACAATCTTTTGGAATTTTATTGATCTTATGTAATGACACCTACAAAAAAATGAAGCATGAAATTTGACAGATTTATTCCAGTCTATATTTGACCCAATAACAGCAGTTGAGTTTACAGGGATACAAAGATACAGGGAGGTGCAATCCCAGACAGGATAAATAAAGGAAGAGAAAGATATGTCTGGGAGTTTCTCTTTTTGTACACAGAAGCCCCAGCTAAATTCTTATGGCATATTGTTAATATCCAGAGATCTTTTCTGTGCATTTTGAAGTTTCTGCAAATTATTATTATAGCAACACATTGTATTAGCTTCTCTAAAATACTGTCTCTCCTAAGCACTACAAGACAATCTTTTTTAAAATTCATGAGTGCATGTGAATTTTGCCATTGGTGTGGCACTAATCTCTTTATATACAGCACTTCTTAAAAAGCTCTTGAACTGAATGCAACAGATACTGTTCAAATCTTCAAATAAAGTATCAATATTAAGCCGTCTGATCTATATGTACTTTTCTTTCTGCAATCCAGTCCTAACTGTATGTCTACACTGATAAGAATCTCAGAATGTGCCCAATCCCACAACTAACTGTGTGACATGTCCACTATGTGTTATCTTCAAAGACACACCGAAGATCTGAATCAGCCAGAATGTATTTGACGAATTTTAAAATGAGTTAAATATAGCTTTGCTTCCTGGCAGAGCTAGGATGTGCTTGCAAGATTTTATTCCGCTGTTTATAGTAAAATTTACATTTAAAGCACTCTCTCACCTCAATTCTAAACTAACTGGATGGTTTGATATGCCTGTCACAAACATGCATTATGAAATTGCGAAGCGGGGTGCAGACTCTGCAGCGGTGCTGGAGAAAGGCCTTAGGGAATGAGAATGGCATATTTAAGAATCCCACAGCTAAATTCTGAAGTCTTCATTCAAGTAAAAGAAAAAAAATACTTAAATGAAATTGCTTTCTCTAGAAGAAAACCAACAGTGAGGAACATAGGTGACATAGAATGTACACTTGCAACCTACTGTATTGAAAGCCATTACAATATTGTTGCTAAAACTCAGTGTTTTCCTTAACTTGAGCAAAGACACAGGAGTGTCCCCAGTGTCTGTGTGCCTGTATCAGGCCATGATTTTCTGCAGCTCCTTCTCCTTGTTCTTCAGAAAGAGAATTGAATTCAATAGTTTTCTTATGAGTGCTAACCCACCAAAGACATTAGGCCAACTATCCCTATTGTACTCCGGCTATTCTCCTGCCTTACGGATTAGGAGCTAATGAGAATGTTACAGCAGGGTGTTTCAGAGCTGCTTCCGCTTCATTCATTATGCTTTGTAATGTTGCCGTCACATGTTGGGATGACATCTGCTGTGTAGCATTGTTCTAAATGTGTCAATATTTAACATTAACCTGAAGCACTCATTCTTACAGTTCTGCAAAGACCTACAAGGGTTTTAAATACCTACACAGGCTAGCTTCACTCAGACAAATTTATATAGATTTTAATCAAAAGTGTTAATTTAAAGTATAAAGTGGCCTCATTCAAGTCGGACTCTCTGAGAGTTCTTCCCTGAAGCCAGCAGAAGATGAATGCTCAGATTCTTCTAAGATGCAGTTGTTTGCCATTCTCTTACCTTACACACAAACACATATGAGTTTTAATACACAACTATCAAATTATTCAACTGCCTTTTAGTTCAGATCACTCCACTTTTTGCAAAATCCTTTGGCACTGAGTTCTGTAGCACGACAATTGAAACTGTCGGGGAATTAACTGGTGTCTTTGCTGACTCGACTAGCACCGCTCTTGGTAGTCGTGCAGTTTCTTACCTCTATTGTTACTGTTTTCCTCTTGAGGCAGATCCTGATCTTACTTGCCAGACTACTTCACATCGCTTCCTTCACTGCTACACAATCTCTAGGGGAAATTGCTCTGTTGACTTGAGTGTGACTGGTGGCCCTGGCCAACCCCTGCTTGCCCTGGTCTTTCCAGACACTCCAACCTCCCCATCCCCTCCCGGTTTAGTTTTTTTGCATGCATTTTAACTGAATTCAGCCAAGCAGCAGGTGATTTGCTGGAGACCAAAGCTGTCTAGTTACTTGCCAGACTCCCTGAAGAACTCCTCTGTATATAACATATTCTGCTTGTCTAAATGTCCACCGTAATGGTGGTTCAACCTTTTAATTAAATAATTTAGCGCTCTACAATTAAAACAAATTATGTAGGCCCACATAACATAATTAGTTGTACCAATGGCATAAATGAAGTCACAGTTTTTTCTGGCAAAGAAGTTAGTCCTGGTAAAAGTTAGTCAAGCTCAATCCTACAGAGAAATACTGCTGCTTAACAACTGGCCCTTGACCACACAGCAGCAGGCTGCTCTGTCTTACAGGCACACACATTATGTCCTTCAGTGGAATATCCAAACATATTCAATATATTTATCTTTATGAATGTAAAGATACCCTCATAATGTCAGGAAAGAGTAACCGGGTCAACAACTAAATATGTTATCAGGGCTTGGAACTGATTCTCAGTCTCTAAACTCTGACTTAAGGATTCATTGAAGCTTCTTTCGTATCAGCAACAGTGTCGCCAGCAGGGCTAGGGAAGTGATCGTCCCCCTGTACTTGGCGCTGGTGAGGCAGGACTTTGAGTACTGTGTTCAGTTTTGGGCACCTCACCACAAGAAGGACATTGAGGTGCCGGAGTGTGTCCAGAGGAGGGCAACGAAGCTGGTGAAGGATCTAGAGAACAAATATTACAAAGAGCAGCTGAGGGAACTGGGGTTGTTTAGTCTGGAGAAAAGGAGGCTGAGGGGAGACCTTATTGCGCTCTACAACTTCCTGAAAGGAGGTTGTAGCCAGGTGGGTGTTGGTCTCTTCTCCCAAGTAACAAGTGATAGGACAAGAGGAAATGGCCTCCAGTTGCGCCAGGGGAGGTTTAGATTGGATGTTAGGAAAAATTTCTTCACCAAAAGGGTTATCAAGCATTGGAACAGGCTGCCCAGGGAAGTGGTTGAGTCACCATCCCTTGGGGTATTGAAAAGACCTGTAGATGTGGTGCTTAGGGACACGGTTTAGTGGTTGGACTTGGCAGTGCTGGTTTTACAGTTGGACTTGATGATCTTAAGGGTGTTTTCCAACCTACGTGATTCTATGATTCTGTAAAAAATCTCACAAAATTATAAAGAACAACTCAGGCTTAATTCCCAGAGATACACAATTGGTCTTAAGCATCAAAAGTCCCCTCACATGCACAGGGAGTCCCAGCTGAGACCTCATGAATTCAGGAGTGTCTGCCCTGCTGGATCTGTTTTCACCACAGGAAGCCTAGCACTGTGAAGCTGCTTTAGTTTAGTTTGTTTACTAACAGTATAATGAAAAAAGAGGACAGATTAATTTTTGTTATAACTGACATTAGCTCAATCAAGTTCACATGTATTTCTTTCCTTTATGAACTACATAATCCTAATTCTCTGATCTCACAGGATAAATACATTAAAGATTATACAGTGCTAAGGCACAATGTTGGTGTCAGTACTTACATCAATGGCTTTGGATAATGCTAGAGTTGAATTTCTTGTCATTAATATTCACAGCTGGTTGTTAGCAGAAAGCTTCCTGAACATGGCTTTTCAGTAGCTTCCATACCCAGCACACACTGGCTGTCTCTCCCTGGGTTCCCCAGATACTTTACCCGGCTATTTTGTAAAAAAATGTGCTCTGGATGGGTTGGAGCAAGTGTTGCCCATGCTGGGAAGCAGAAAAGAGCTTCAGAAAGAATGAGATTCAGAAGAAAAGTTAAACATTTTGTATTTACCCTGCCTAGGACCACCCAGGATGAATATTCTGCTCTAAGGACATCCCTTAGCTGAAGGACTCTGTAGTGATGCAGCAACATGGGCACCACAGGTCTTCTAGATGAACACAGTGTGCACATGGCTTCCCGTCTATCTCAAGAAACTAATGTAACTTGGAAGCAGGCAGATGGCAAACAAAGACGACATCTATGTCAGAAGACCATCACTGAGATTTATTTTCTCCAGGAACCACACTCACCAAAGTTCTTTATCCACATGTATGTGTGAAAGAGAGACAGCATGACTCACATGCTCAGCTTGGCAGTACCCAGCTAATTCCACTAAATATTAGTATTGTAAGCACTGAAATGAGAGAATCTGAAAAATCCAAATCCATTCTTTCTTTGTCATATGTTTCCATCAGGATTAAAGATTCTTGAGCTGTAATGTGATCGGTCATTCAACAAAGTATGTGCAAGGCAGAAGAAAACACTGTTCATTCTTCCTCAACTGTACAGGTTTTGTGGGTCCAAAAGTAGAAACTGCTTATTTCTGACAGTAAAATGAATAGTGACTTTACAGGCACAGATGATGGACCTGGAGGGTATAAGTGAGCTTTTTTGGCACTGTGATCCTTTAAAAGCTGATAATTTCTACTACAGAAAGAAAAAAGATACATTGCTGGTGGCACAGTGCTCTTAATTTGTTTGTAAACTATTATTTTCTTTATACAGTATAAGGAATGCATGTTGTCAGCACAGACGTGCAGTATTATAATATAACGCATGCTTTACAATGCCTGACTGCTTGATTCAGACTGCACTTATCAAGGCACCAATTTAGCCTATATGCTGCATTAACAATTCTACTCACACCTTGTCCAGTGGGATTTTTGTTTTTACCTTTTTGAAACTGCTTAAGTATGTGAAAAAATATATAGCTAGAAAATGAGAGAGTAGTAATATACACTTACACTTCTGCTCTCCTTTCAGATATTGCCCTGGGTGGCTACAAAAAGTTAAATAAAAGGAGGTAACAAATGAACGAGAAGGTGGGTTGAGGGGACAACACAAAACTGTGGGAAGGATCATGTTTAATTCAGAGGGCAACATCAGTTCTCACAGATCTGCGAACAGTGGGGTGTCCCAGCCTGGCTCCAGCTAGACTCCTGTTAAGCCTGCAGCAAACACTAAACCCATAAAGGTGGCAGGCATGGGGAAGAAAGGAACAGGAGGAAGGCAGCTGCCTGCACCAGGTAGAGTGAGGGAGCATGTTGCAGTAGGATAATACGTTTTACCAATCAAAGGTAGAGCTGAATGACCTGCAGGGAATTTGCAGGAGCTTTTACATTGAGACTATGGCACAGGTAATGTCCATTTATTCATTTGCGCTAGTAAGCCTCTGGTCTGCCTTTCTTGGGCCCTGGCTAATGCAGAGTCAGGCAAGTGCCTAACAGCTGAGATGATACATATCAAACACCTCTTACACCAGGTATTAGTTACTGAATTTCAATGGAGACAGTGCATGAAAGAGTGCTTCTTGCAAGACCAATTTCAATTGCACCGCCAGAAGGCTGGCCACACACTGAAGGTCATCATTAACAGAAAGTATAAGAAACCACCCTAAAGTACAGTTTTATTTATAGGTCTTGTTGCCTATAAAATAACACAGCTGTGATTAGAAGGTGACTACTGGATATACATTAACTCTCTTGGCCACTATGAGTACTGTGAGATTTTACAGAGTGACAACAGTTGATAACCTGATCAACAATCAGTAAGTTTCCTGGTATAAAGAAAATCGGAAAGAATTTACAAAATGAGACATTAACACATAAGTTTGCAGTAGATTTTGAAACCTTGAACTCCACTTACTCAGAATTAGTAGGCTTACTAAGGACAGGGGTCAATGAGCAAGGAATAAATGTTCAAGAAGAGGCCTTTTGTAAAATCAATCTGCAAATGCTGCTTTCTGGTGTTTCACTTAGGTTTTATATAAATATGTATCTATCTATTGCAAGAATCAAAGATCGCTTTCCTTATTTCATCAACCTCCATGCTCCTGAGAAGGACCAGAGCCTTTTCAATCAAGGTGAGAGCCAAATTGCAGAAGCCTTGCACCAGCATATGTGGGTAAGCATTCGCACCGCGGCAGCCTGCTGAAGGGAGATTCAATGGGACGTCTTATGCAAGAAAATGCTAACCCATGTGTCTTAAATGAGCAAGGATTCCAGAGTCTGGTCTTCACTGACTATTTGTGGTTTCATATCACTGCATGAGCTATAGCACAGTGATAATGACTTAGCTTTTTAGGATTCTCAGAATTAATGCCAGGGTTTGTTTGTGTTTTTTTTTTTAACCATCTGAGAAGTCTAGACACTGCATCACTAACATAATTATGTGAAAACATTTGCATTGCTGGAAAACTGAAGGAAATGAGACTGTTGGCTGGATTTATTTTTATCATCTTTTTTTTTTTTCCATGAAGGAAATCTGCCCTCCCACTTTCAAATCTCTTTCCCTGAAAAGTACAAAAATTGCATCTCTCTCTGACCATTGTGAAGTGGTTATAACTTTAATAAAATACAGAATAAAACTTCTGCTTTTTTGTCCCCGGTTCCACCTTCTCATTTGAAAATACCCTGTTCTCCAGCAGAAAAGAACATTGTCTTGCTGTGTCCTCTTATCCCATAGTCTGGCATGGAGACGTAGGAACTCAGGAAGAGAAAAGGACCATCTAGTTCATCAGTGCCAGTGGCAGTTCAATGAAATATAATATCCAGCCACCACAGTTTTTACTTTAAACTTCAAACATCTTTTGCTGCCCAGAAGCATTCTCATTTTCCAGCTCAATCCTGTAATTATTCAATGTCTGCTATTAATCTTAGTTTTTCCCAATTAAAGAATGTGAGAATAAAAGATAGGGAGTTTTTCCATATATTACAATATTTTTGCTAATAATTATCAGCCTGGCCTAAAAAATATTAATAATATAATGCTATTTTACCACACAATTACCATAGCCCTATCAAGAATAGCACTGTCATTCAACAAAATTCCATCACTGGGCTACTGCACTCATTGTTCAGGCAGAGAATAGAAATCTTTACAAGATTTAACCTTCCTTCCCTGCTGCTCTGTAATACAAATGTATTTAGGAACACTGGCTATCACTTCCCTTTCAACCTTCCTAATGAGATGTTACCTAATTCTCTGAGCAAGTTAAATGAAGGTAGAGAGAATAATAAATTCAAGAACTATATTTACAAACTAATCTCCTTTTCTCTTCAGGAGTTCTAAGCATCCTTCACAAATCCCTACCTTTGGAAATCAGAGTAATACAAAGGTATGGAAGAAACAGCACAGATGAGCTAAACCCCCCACAGCTAACAGGTCTTTTCTTTATTTCGGAAATTCAGGCCTGCTACTAAAGCAGAGTGATCAGGACTAATCAGATAAAGACTATTTAGAGTAAACAAATGTGAGAACAGTCAGATCACCACATACAGCTGTGCACCATGCTCTCACTAGCATACAAAATCCCATGTTTGTAAAAACTGCAGTTAATGCAAACAGCACTCCAGGAATGTCTGTAGAAACAGATAAATAAAAACTGGCTCATTTGTTTTAACTACTTTTTAGAGTCCAAAGGCTGCCATTAGAAAGGGACTTGGTGAAAGTATCATACTGCTTTCAGATATCTCCCCAATGTCTGAAAAGGGAGAAAAAAGGAAAACCCATCAGGATGTGGAAATCAAGTTCCCATTTTGATTATATCTTTCATTAAAGGCAAGTGAAACTTCTTATAGGAATACTTCTTAATAAAAAGTTGTTCATATTATGTTTATCAGTTTATACACGGCTATGGAACTTGACCTCAGGGTGTCAATGATCCTTGTAGTCCACGCCAGTGTACCTACGCCCATGGTATTTTCACTCTTGTCTTCCTTGTGACAAAGCCTCCACTGTAGGCAGGGATCCATTGAGGCTGTACAGAAATGTAGATTGATTCTCTATGTATGACTGCATATATGAATAGCCGCAAGATGTGAAACCTGCTTTTTTTCATAATGGTAAGAATGCCATGGGTCTGATGGATACATTTGTAAGAGACCAAGACTACTCCTATGCTTAAAGCAAAGACCAAGACTGGTGTTTTGTTGTGCTTTCAATTCTTAATTCTTCAGTTCTTATCCATTTCTCTACAAAACGGGTATTTATTATTTTTTCTAATACCCTCTATGTGCCTGTTCTGTGAATGTACATTATGAGATCTCCGGGGCAAGTTTTTGAGCATGAGTTAGTGCATGATTTATCACAGGCTGTCCTGTCTGCAGCACCCTATATAGAACTAGGGGATAGTGACTATATCATAACAAAAAAAGTATCAGTCTTGGTCAGCCAGGGTTGGTAATCACTGAGATTCTGTCACATTTATATTCTTCTTTCAGATCCTGCATCCTGATGAATAAAGGGATGATGCAGCAGAATTGTAACTGCTTCTTCTGACATAAAAATTCCCTATGCACCCCCTCGGTTGGAAATTCTTAGGAATTTCCTTCTGAATACAATTCTTTCAATTAGTCCCTGATGAATGGCTGTTAGTAAGATGAAGTAAGACTGATTTGTACATTTAAATATTTTCAATGTAAGTAAATAAATAAATGTGCCAGTGAAACTCTCAACACATGAGAACATTAAGCTATTATTAATAACATATCCATTTATATGAACAAATAATTGCTTTCTAGAGGTAAACATGTCTTCTAGAGGCTATTAAATCTCCATGAATTTGAAGAGTCTAAAGAGAAGCAGACTACTGTGTGCAAATGTCCATACTGTATGGATGAAGTTGTTAAAACAACAGGAGAACTGTTTAGACTTGTTAAATAACAGTTGCTCATCAATCACATACACCTTCCATTTGCTCTTTCAGACCAGACATAAGAGTGAACAGCTCTTGGGTCAACTGTCCAAGAATGAAGCAAATGAAAGAAGGACAATTGCAAGCTAAAAAAAAAAAGAAAAAAGCATAGTATAAATGCACCAAAAGTCACCCGAATATTAGTATTTCTAATTATCCTAGAAATAGAAGGAATGTCATCACCTCCTGCATGAAAACGTGGTCATGCCTGACAGGTGTAAGGTATTAAGATAATAGCATTACACCACCAAAGCACACCTTGGACGTTCTTAAGAGCAGCTAAAGCATGGTATTGCTCAGTCCTTTGTTTCTAAAAGATCTCTAGAATCCAAAATATTTGGTAAACTAATGAAGGACATCACTGGCTTAAAAAAACAAAAAAAGAAAAAAACCACCCTTCTCAAAACTTCATAAAAAACCAGCTGTCTACAAGTACCCTGCATCTAGAGATGGAAGAGAACTTGCCAATTCAGTGAGCAGAAAATATCTTGCAGACATTGCCTGTGGTTCCTGTTGGGGCTCGCACTGGAAGCTAACAGTGGCACTAGGCATGCTTCAAAAGCTGGCCTTCCTGTATTGACGGTGAACATGCAAGTCCAGGCTTAGGCAGGGGGAAACACATTCCCCCTGGGAAATGCCGGGCCCTTATGCCTAAGGATGCAAGGAAAATCAGCCTGCTGTCAGGTGTGTGTGGTCAAATGTCCTGCAAAACACGCACTTGGGGCTTCCAGGCTGCTCAACACAGAGTTGGGGTGGTTGAATTGGGAGGAGCCCCAGTTCCATCTGGGTCTTGGGTGAAGCTCTAGGATGTCCTTGCCTCTTCCTGCACACCTGGGAACCAGCAGTTCCCTTCAGTCTTTGAGCTGGTGCCCTGCTTTTCTTTCAGGACAATCCCACCATGTCCCCTGCCCAAAGCAACATTCCTAGGGTTTTCCGACTTGGCTCCCAGGACTAATCTGGTCCTCAGTAAACAGACCTGTAAGCCGACTCATTAAGAGATCTGGAAGCCTGCCCAAAGCATCGGACATGGTAGGGCTGCCCGGGAACATGAAATCCTTCGAGTGCTTTGCAGCTGCTGCCTGAAAGCTGACATGGAGCAGGAGAGCAACTGAGAGGGATGTTAAACCAGTTGGCAGCTGTCAGGATCTTGCAGAGTGTATTTTGTATTGGAAACACCATGAACCATTGTTTCAAAAAATTAATTTCGTTTTGAGTTTCTGGCTCATGGGAGAATCTTTCTGTTTTGAGTTTTTTAAGATAGATCAGAATGAAACCAAATTTCATAAGATGAATTTCCCACAAACTGGAAACCATATATGTTGCTTAGCCAGCTCTTCTTCTATCTGTAACTTGGGCAAAAGAATCAACCATGTTCATATTTAGAAAGGGTGGGGATAACAGAGAATACTAACCTTTTATGGCTGGTGGCCAACACATTTCAAGTACTATATTTTAAAATAATGCAGTACAAAATATTGCTTCTCATTAGCATACAAATTGGTCTGTTAAAATCTTTATTTACATGATCATTAGCTTTCCTTACTTGGCAGGGCTGTGGAAGGTGGCATTTTTTGAAGGGCTTCCTTTTCCCACTTTCCACAAGCTCTTGAAATTCTTATGGCATAAAGATCCCCATAAAATTAATGTCAGTGCTCTACTGATAGAGTGTGACTGAGTAAGAATATTACAGAGTCTACCCATGAGTATCTTAATGATCAGCTGTGGCAGGATCTCTGAGACACATCAGCTCCAGGGCTGCATAACCGAAGGAGAAACCTTGCCTTTTAGCATGGTGCTGGCTACGTGGACTGAACTGTATTGCCACATCATGAGCTTGTCTACCATGTGAAGAGTTGCTTACAGTGTAGAACTGCTAAACTTACTCTGTGGTAAAAATTACACAGAATCTCTCGCAATTTGTCATCATTTCATCCAAATGACAAGAGGAGGAGGGAGGGGAAAAGGAAAGATATCACAAAAGTAAAACAACCAGCAAAATAACAAAATAGAAAATGAAAGAAGGAAAAAAAAGTCCAATAGTTAAAAAAAACCCAGTCATCTCTCCTTACCTTAAGCCTTCCTGTTTTGTCATCTAATAACTAATTCCATCCCTAAACTGTCCTAGAGAGATCCCTTTAGAATGTCTCCCATTTTTGACTAGTGCAGGTCTTTCATGCTTTTTCACTGTACTATTTTCTTTACCTTGTACTGGGATGCTCTATTTTGTTGGGAAAATGTGATCAGCACAGCTGATGAACCATAAGTGAAGTAGCCAAGAATGCTAGCTTGATGCTTCAGCTCTGAATCTCACTTTGTACAGGTGAGCAACTTAAGACCCAGGAAACCTGAAGTGTATTAAAAAAAAAAAAAAAAAAAAAGGTGCAAGCACCAATTCACCGTAAGACATTATTTAATACAGCTTTATGGGTGTGCTTAGTACTTGTTTTCCCAGGAATCACATTAGCGATGCTTTAAGGGGCCAATAAAACAGATGTGGTTTAGTGCTGGCGGAATAGCAGCATTCCAAGGCTGTTCTCTGTATTCCTGGCTTTCCAAAGGAGACAGAGTCTGCCCATATACTTTCAAATTATATAAAATTACCAATCGGTACAGATTTGTGCTTTAACACACACTTTCAGTTCTGGACAGTATAAGCACAAATACTGGGGTATGAATTTTAATATTTTTTAGGGCTAATAAAGTCCAGGCCAAATGAAAAGCAATTCACTTCAGTGGGGAAAAAACCCTCTTAACCAGTCTTGTCCTCACTCTCAGTGTACTGATTGTAAATAGTTTTCGACAGGGCTAAAAAAATCATAGCAGCAGTCTCAGGTAAATGCTTGACAGACGAGTATGCCATAATGGTTGCTCTTGTTACATTTTTTCAGATTAGCACATTCTGTGAAAAATTAAAAGCAAAGCAAAACGTAACAAAACCTTCCCAACTGCCTCCGCTCTCTCTAATTCTGGGAGGAGATGGAATACGAGAAGGATAATCCAGGAAGGGAATCAGCATTGGGGAAGACATTAATACATGTACAAACACCCATATTTCCTCCTTATGAATGCTCTTTATATGACAGAGCTGTCCAAACAGCACTTAAGGAGCAACAGCAAAATGCCTGACAGACAGGCGTGATAAGTTATGGCTCAAAACATTTGCTTGCCAGACAGAAAGGGTGACTTTTTTTTTTCCTCCTCCTTTTTTCTTTCTGAAAATCCTTTAAGGTAAACTCACTCCATGTCCGCTGGCACACAGCCATTTTTCTATAAGCTCATATTACAATGCTGTATTTCTAATGGATTGGGTATGGTGCTTTTCCATTTTGCTAATGAGAAAAGCTAAAGGCCATTACTTGTTCTGATTAAGATCCCGAGGGAAGAAATGTGATGTGTATATTACCAGGCCATACGTAAAGGAAGTATGTGGCATTTCTAATCAATCAGTTGAAGGGTAGACAGAAAAAGTCTTATCCTGTGACTGCAGAGAAAGAAGATACGGGGGGGGAAAGAAACCAAAGAAAGTGTCTTTAAAAGGTGACTTACGGGAATCAGTTATAATGATATTAGTATGATCAATGACTACGGCTACTATCTGGGAAGGATGTAATTACCAAAATGAAAACTTTCAAATGGAAGCCTGATCAAGGGCAGAGGTACTGTCATATTTCTCAGAGCACTGTCAGCTCTCATCCAGGCAATGTATTACCGTGCCCCTCACAAGCATTACCCTACCACCAGGTTGAGCTGTGCTTCCCTGGGATGGGAAGTGAGAGGTTGTGAAACTTTGCATCCAGCTCAAAAACACGGGTGAGTCTTGGCCCAAAGGCAAATTCAAGATGACAAAAGGCAAGGCTGGGAAACAGGAAAATGGAAAAGAGAAAAGTCCCGGTCACGACTGGCTTTAAGGAAAGTTTTGCAATGGTGTGCATTTAAAAACCATTTCAGCCAAAAGAAAGGAAATGTTGTAGACCAGTGAGCTATTCATCATAAAGGAGATCAAACAAAAAAATGTAGTAAGAGATGCACTGCTGAATTTGCACAAGGATATTCTGGAATATTGACTAAGATGTTTCAATATGCAATTTCTGCATGCTTAATCCTGATTGCATAGAATTATACCTGGTTGAAACACAAAGTTTAGAGACATTTTTTCATTCCTTTTTTCAATGGCTGCATACTTACAGCATGAAAATGCTACAAGATACATACTCCAAGTGGCAAATGAAATGAATACAGCTTGGAGATGGGTGTTATAAGAGAGGACAAGATCTTCCAAATGTGTCATAACACATAGTCAGAGCTGTAGACATATTTTTAATAATATATTAATTTCACAGAATATTATTAATCACTGCTGAGCATTAAAACTGACAAAATTTCTAACATACTACATCCTCTCAAATGGAATTCCATGTGACAGATTAATGAAATATTACTGTCGATGACAGCAAAACTATAATAAGCGATAAGACCAGCAGGAGAGAGACTCTCATGCACTCTTCCAAATCTGTATTAGGGTATCTCTATGGGACACCACTGCTTCTTTATAGATACTTGGGAATGCTTCAGATAGATCCACCTGGGAATAGAAGAAAAGGCTGTAACACTTTCCCCCATCTGCTTTAAAAGAATAGTCACAAGAAACACTGGGAATTTGGAAAACATCATTGACCCTTTCTTTTATCACCAGGCAATGCTGAGAGAACATATTCTCTTAAATGTCATTGGTGACAAGGCATGGATGCCACATACAACATTGGGAAAAAATAAGAATCACAGCTGAGAAAGCCCATCTACAGGTATCAAACTGAAATTCAATCATCTTTAACTTCTCCTAAATGCGTATATTTAAAAAAATTCTACACAGGCCCTAACAGGAGTTTTCAGTGTACTTTTCTGATCCCTCTGCTCCACTCATGCGAAAAGGAACAAATGCTGCACAAGTGCACCTCAGCCTGTACAGGCAAGTTATCAGGATGGGGGAAAACAGCCTGGCATCTCCTAAATGCCGCAGCCCAGTCTGAGAATTGTTCTTCTCAGGAGGATCGTACAGAGTATTTATTTCCAGGCTAGGCTGTCCTTTCTGGTTCTTTGATGCATTTCTGGCTTTGGCAAATGGACTGACTGGAAAGCTCAGACATCTTCATTTTGCATTGGCAGTCATGGATCAGCAAAATGTCCCCTTTCTACTTTCCTTTTACACTAAAAAAAAAAAGATTAAGTGCTGTGCAAAATATTTGTAATGGAGAAAGTCCTAACTGCACGACAGATTTTCTTGTCCAAGAATATGACAGAGATGACAAAGTGGCCATTTTTCCACCAAATAAATTTATATCAACACCTCTAAAATCATAGGAATTTGCATGATTCACCTTACAAAGCAGGATCACTGCTGACGTACCAGTGTTATACTGAACTCCCAAGCCTCACTCCTAACATACAAATTAGCAGAGTTAACATTTACAAAGTGTAAAACTGACTATTCCTGAAGCTGAATAAGGGCATTTGCGGATTCTTCTCACTTAGTGGCTGATGTCAGGGACGATGAATTTAATCTTAGGATGGGAAGGGTGGTGGTGGGGGGTGGTCTGCCAGCCTGTCCAGCCGTAATATCCCCTAATAGCCTTGAAGGAATTGTAACTGTGAACTGAAACAGCATCTGCTTAACTGTCATCCTAGCCTCAGGACTGGAACTTTTTGCTTGTTGCGAAGGATCATGAAAAAGACTACACAGAGCGTGAAGATGAAAACAGAGTGAGATTAAAACCATTAAATACAACCACCAAGGCACAGCTGTCCATACTGTTGGTGAACTCAAGTAAATATAAATGCCAAAATGTATTTGACATTCATAATGTATTTTGGCATGGGAATTCAGAACATGGAGTTGACTGCAAACTTCTACTTTACAATCTTTTTCATTATTATCATAGAGGACAGATTATTACAGATTAGTTGGTGAGAAGCAAATAAATTTCAATGCTAGGCACCATGAAGAGGTAAGGAGTAAAGCCAAATCTAACCAGAACTGGTAAAATCTACTCTTTTCTTACTGGGAAGAAGGGGCTAATTAGTTCAGCAGACATGACTAGAACAGCTTACAGCAGTCCATCTACCAAGAGTCTGGGCTTTGCCTCAAAAGTCCTGCTTACATTAATGTACAGCTGAGCCATCCCTGGGTTTGGAATAGGAGCTGCTGTCCATGCTATACGAAAGACTACACTGTATGGAGTTGATTTTCCTCAAAGGAAATCAAAGGTCTTGCATTAATTTGCTTATTTATTTAAGTGGTGCTATAAGGTTTATTTCATGTTTTGAAAGCACTTTGAGAATATAAGATGCAATATAGGTGCTGCTGCTGTTATTTGTCTGTTGTTTTCTGCCTCAGGATATCTCTCAAAAGACTGGAGTCCTGTTATGTTTGGGAGCAATAGCAAATGCTATAGACTCCCTCCTGTATCACTTGTACTTTGGGGAAAAAAAAAAAAAGAAATGTTTGGCAGAAATCTGCATGATATGTACAGATGGAGTTAAAGTATTTCCACAGAAGCTTCACAGCTACATATACCGAACTGCCTAAAAAAGAAGTGCTTCAAACTAACAGTAAGGGCTGCAATTTCTTAGTTTGCAATGGGCCTAACTCTGCCTACAAAGATCTCTATGGAATAATTACAGGCCAGAGACACTAATCCTTTATACTTCTGTGCCAGACCTGTAATTGCAATCATAGATTACCATTCCTTGGAACACATATCCAATAGTGTATGCAATAAAGTAGAAATCCTAATATTAAAAATAAACTCAAAATGATGCTGTGATGCTTAAGCCATATTTTTTCTCTTTTGAAACGTAAGAAACTACAATGCTCCTCATGACGTTTATATGAAAATTAATGAAAAGGGAAAGTGGATTTATAAGCCTTGAAATGTATCATTCTTTTCTTTGCCTTCTGTTGCAGGTTAATTACCTTAAATTTTTCCATCAATCACTTTCTGATTTCCAATGCTATTACGTTCAGTTTTAAACAAAGGATAGAAATTTCAGGAAGGTCAGTGGTCTTCTGCTCTCAATAGTTCAGGCAGAAGCTATACAAATAAAATAAGGAAACCTCCTTATTCAACCAATGTCCATACACTGAAGGGAGTTTGTTGCTATTTCCCTATGTACCATAACATATCAAGGAAATCTGATGTTGTTGCTACTTGTATTATTTTCTACTTAGTCATAAACTTTGTGTGATACAATTAATCTTCTAGAAAGTGTACATGAAAAAAAGATATCCTTCTTCTTACATCAAAGTAGAATGCCTCAACTGAAATAAAATACAATGAATCAAATTATGGCCACCTTGATGAAGCAGCCATTTATTACCAGAAAACTAATGTTTCTGAGAAAAGTCCGTTATCTCCACAGGAAATCAGCCCTACTAATAGCTAGTTAGGAGCACCTGCATGTTAAAAGAAAGGCAGCAAAATAGTTTCTGCTAGAAAATTACCTTTGGCTACTAATAATCTGACCACCAATTTGGACTCTGTGGATAGACTGGGCAAGACCATCCGTGGGAATACCATCATAGCCAAATACTCACTTTACCTCATTATTCTGTTTTAGTGACTCCAATTAGTACTGTTAAAAATGGCCATTGAAAAAAGAACAACTAGAATCCATACTTTAGCCTAGTGCAGGTGTTTTAGCTGGGAAGGGTTGGCAGCAGAGCAGAATCAGGGTAAACAGTACGGGAGGAAGGGACTAGCCAGGTGCCTTAGTGGTTGGAAAAAAAAAATCAGTTTGGAAATTAGACCATCTTTGGTCTATACTGTAACCCCTGTGTACAACAGTGGTTAGCAGGCTAGAGAACACAAGACCAAGTTTTTGCATCAGTGAAATCAGTTTGCATCATAGGAATATTATACTGATTTGAGGGAAACCCTCAAGAGAAACAGCAAAGGAAAACAGGCTGGCGAACGCGCAATAATTTGGACATTTAGATACTAAACTCTTACGAAACTGTCTGTTGCTATATCACAACTACTAAAATAAAAAGGCAAAATTAGGAGCATACAGGTGTGCCTATCACATTCAAAAGCCATAACAATTCCCAAAGGATAAAGTAGTCTCCATGGGACTGGAAAAGGATGTGCCTCTGAGATACGATTGCTCCCTGGACCCATCCCGACATGGTGCAGCTCTCATCTGCCACACAGCAGAAATCCGCTGTGTTCAACAGTTCATTTACCTTGCTAGAAAAACAACTCAATTCAGCAAACTCCCAAATTCACTCGATGCAGCTGCTCTCAAACCCCTTGTTACAATTTAATGAAATGTGCTGACTGAGCTGTTTCATAGTAAATATTAGTTATAGCAGAACTCTCCTCCCAAATTGAGTCTTTCAGGAGCAAGAGGATTCTACAGTGCTCTAGCACTGACACAGAATAGCCCATAACTCACAAGTAATAAAATACCATCTGAGGGCACAGAGGTTATTGCCATCAGCAGCTCCCTATGGAATTGTAAATCATTGGAACAAAGCTTACCCTTTTTTGAGAACTTCAGGCTGAAATGACTGTATATACAGGATCCCAGTGTCTTACATAGTGTATGAAGACTGTACCTTTAGCTCCTTCATTTAACCTTGCTTCACAAATGAGTGAACCCTGAACAGGCAGCTCTTTCTGGTTGAAAATAAGAAAGATACCTCAAAAGCACTGGCAATTTGTCTTAGAGGAAGTTTAAACCTTTAGGCTACCAGCTTGCCAACCATCTGATAAGCCATGTGGATTAACTGTGAAATGCACTGTGCACTGAATTTCAGTGGGATACACTGTGGGAAATGGCAGTGAAATTCAATGGAATATTATTTTTGCGAGCATCTGCAGGTTCAGGCCTTTGCCCATCACACAGGTTATTTTTGTCACTGTGATTAAAGTGTGAAAAACATTGAACATTGTTCAAACTAAATTCACATGCAACTCCATTGTATGTGTTTTCAATAATGTGGCAATGTGTCACCTTCAGAAACATGGCAGCATCTATAATCTAGTGTTTCTGTGAAGTCCCCGTGCCCCTGAAAGTGAAGTTTTCCCTATAAGAAAACACTGGGAATGTAATTCAAAGATTGCTGCTCAGAAACATTTTGCTTAACACAATGTACCCATCCTATTGGAAAAAAAAAAGCCAAAAGCAAGCAGGATACTTACTAATCCACACAATGCATGCTGAAATGAGTCAATCTTAACTCTTGGTTCCAAATGTTTTCTTCTAAACTACTGCTGTGAATGGTCACTTGCAACATATGTTTCCTCTTTGACTGTGTAAACTTCAGACATTGAAAATGAAATGTTATTTTGATGTACAGCTCTTGTCTGAGTCTCGGTACATCGTGCTCAGTAAACATTTTTAAAAGTTTTTATAATTTCCTGAATTCTCAGTACTTAAATGAATAGAAAATAAAAATTAAATTATTATTACTTGTTTTGAACTGAAATAACAATGTTTCTTTGCAACAAAAAACAGAGGTTGGAGATGAAAAAAGGCTGTTAGACCATTGCTCTGTTTTTGTGTCAACGCCTGAAAGGCCTCCCGTGGATTTTGAGGTGTTTGGCCCAGTTGAGGTCTAGATGTCCCAAACGATGACCTTTCCCTGATTCATTTCAAACATGAGCCTAGCTCTTAATATATTACTAATTTCTGCAAGATATTCAAGTTACGCTTTGCCTATTTTACTTTCAGCTTCTTATTTATATTGTTAGCACCATTAAAACCACCTCCTCCTTTCCATGGATGCCCTTCCCATATCTACATTGTGTTATAAGCTACTGTTGTCTATCACCCTCATGCCCTTTTCTTTCAGCTGACGTTTACATCTGTGATTGAAGTTGATACAATTCAAGTACCTCACCTTAAAGAGAACTGACATTGTCTGAAGGACTGCAACAGTGCTTAGCAGAAAGTAGTTGTTCTTCCACATAATTGATCATTTTGTTGTTTTCCTTTGAGGATACAGCCCCTTGAAGGATTTCAGGACTTCTTGCTGTGCTTACACACACTTGTAGCGTGTGGAGACGTGATCACAGGACTGTTTCTCAGCTCTTGGGAGAGAAGAGCTGTGGAAGCACCACCTTCAGGAGACACTTCTTGCTTTTCACATGATCACAGTTTGGCAAAAAAACCCCTCACCTCTCTAAGATCCTCAAATTTATCTTGGATTACAGAGGCCCCAAGGAGTTTGTTTACACCACTGATGATTTGGATTCACTACTTCTCTGGAAAGCCATATTCATCATGTCTGTCAGAATCACCTGAGTACTTTAAATACAGGCAGGACAATAAAAACAAGTTTCATTCTAATAAGGCAAAGAGTTATGTTCTTGATTACAAAATGGAAAACACATTTACAAAAGAGAAACACATCAAGAAAATAGAGATGACAGACCTGATATGTAGAGTACTTTTGTTTTCCACCTTTTATTGAGTTTGTCAGTTGTAGGTGTGGCAGGATGTTTCAAACCTGGAATTATTTTCAGCTCTTTTTAACCTATTATTTGTTCCTCTTTTCTAGTTCTCTGTATGTTAAATAAAGAGCCTCTCTCAGCTAAATCTTACCCAAATCACTAAAGCCACACCAAATCAAACTAAACCTTCTCTCCCCCAAACCTGCCCTATTATTTATGGCATCAGCACTATTTCACATGAACATGTGTGAACATATTACTTTCCTCTTAACACTCAATGTTTTTATGGGAATGATCCACCAGTAGCTAGAAAAAAGGAGTTCACAATCTTGGTTCATCTCTAGCAGACATATGAACAAAAATTTCTGGGAGTATGACTAAAGGTGAGCCTTTGGGGAGAGGATATGCTGCAGACCACTAACTCTATGCCAGATACTGTAAGTTTTATGAGTTTTGGGTTCTATTCACTATGGTAAAACAAAAAAGTTCATTTTATATGCAGTGCATGGCTATGACTAAATAACAAACATGCTTCGGAAGAGGTGGCTTTGAACTACATTCCCATTGTCCTTCAAAGTATCACCAGGTGGCACTTCTAGAAATCACAAAATAGAACCGCAGCAGCTATATGTAAGAAAATATATGAGAAACTAGCCTCTAAATATTCTAGTTCACAGATATGTGAAGTCAGATGCAAATTAATTCAATGAATGACATTTGTCTGACAATGAAAATGAAGTTATATTAGTTATGGCTCTTTTGGCTGATACTTTTTGTTTTGCTGATCCATCACTGTTGTTTTGCTTTGATTTAACCTTTTATCACCACAATCAGGGAGTTGCAGTCTTTCTCTGAAAGGGAATCTGGGCTAATGTCGCTTTGAATCAGTAGCTGATACCTCAAAGAGAGGCACGGAGTCCTTGACAAAAGCACCTATTCATTTGTGGAAGTGTTGTGTGAAGGTAAAATTTAACACAAAATAAAAGCTACTGACATGCCGGGCTGATATGAAGGGCTGCTTGAACTGAAAATGGAATTCCCTCTATCCCTGTTTATTCTCCTTTTACATTCTGCTTCTCTGCCTATGGCAGGCAGTGGCTTTAAAGGTAGGCACACTTGCACATAAAGGCAAACAGTGAGCCACTACCAACAAACGGTAGGAAAGTAAAGCTGAGTTCAGAAGAGAAGAGGGAACACTACAGAAATGGGATTTCATAAACTCTATTCATTCAAAAATACCATCTAACCACAGCTATGGTCAAACGTAGACTGTGGAACCCATGCTGAGAGAGCTGATTAGAAAGAGCCTCCTCTATAAGACGGCTGATCAGCCCAATTCTTACAAGAGACTGTGGGACTTCAGAATGGTCCAAAAAAGGGAAAAGCTCACATCTTTCCTTGTTCACCCTACCAGGTGATTGGCCTACACTGTCAAATGAGGAATTTTTCTGCCCTGCTGTTGCACCTGCAAATGTCTCCTTATAGAAATGTTGAATCTATTTTTCAAGATTGCTAACCTATTTGTCTCAATAATATTTAGTGGCAGTGACTTCTGCAAATTGATTAAATGCTTCATCAAAAAGTTATTTGTTCCTTGTTGACTGCTTGGAATTTGGTGTTTTTCAGTTGCACTCAGTGCCCCTTTTTTATCTCAAATTATGTATCAGGCAAATTGGAGCTGCCTTTCAAGAGGCTGTTTGGGAAAGAGGGTGCAGAAGGAGTTATTTGGGTTTTATAAATCTTGACAGGGCTTATGCTGTTGTTCTCCTTCCCAACCAGCATAATTTCTCCTTCAGTGGATCTCGTGCCCCAGACAGCTCAATGCTGTTAATCACTTGCATTTGCCCTGGACCTTGGCTGAGTAAATGGACAAGGATGATCTTAGTTTCAGCCTGAACTACGCTAATTTCATTTGCAATGGGTTCAGTCCTATACTTTTCATGCAAACAGTAACTGAAACAGTCAGTCAATAAATAAAATAAAAGAGCTTCAAGATTAACACCTGATAACGTGAAAGGCACAAGACTGCAAAGAAACTTTGCTCCTGTAACTCTCCGGGGACCTTGCGACATACAATTAGAATAACAGAGAGAGCTTTTTGTAACAAAGATCTGAACATCAGGGGAATGCAATGATGTTTCAGATCCATGTATCTGTAGTATGTGCAAATAGCATTGCAGATTAAACAGAAGAAAACCCAACCCTATCTAACAAAGCAGTTATTCTGCTGAGGCCTTTAGGCGACATTTTAAACCACTGGTGACCATGGAGCATCCAAAGGAAATAAAAGATAAAAAAATTATAACAAGCTTGTTGTTCCATTGAAGGGTTCTGGAGATATCATCAAGCTCTGCTGGCAACAAAAAGAACTAACAAAGTGAAAGATAAGACCGATGTACCCGCATAACAAGCCTGTTATTCCATTGAGAGATTTCTGCTGATATATAAACCAGGAAAGCTGAGTTAGGGTGGTGTGCAGTTTCAACAGAATCCCACATTACGTCAATGCAGTTCTTTTACCTGACTGTGTTTTTAATATATAGGTATTCAGAACAATTAAACAATTTTTTTGTTGCTGTTTAAAAAGTGCAACGGAGAGCTTATTTAGTACGTTGCCTATTTTGTTTCTAAATTAGAAACTGAAAGCTGAGCGAACCGTCTGCAAGCATGAAGAACAATTAAGCAGCACAGTTGAGCTAGCAGTTTTAGTAAAAAAACCTGGCTTCTACTCACTCTCCCATTGGTGTGGGCCTCCAAGGTTTAAGACGAAACAAGCCTACGGTAAGGCAATTCCACAAGAGAGGGAAAAAAGCTGGAATTAGCCCTCTGCCAACGAGGACTAACAAAGGCTGCCTCAATCTGTTGGATGAAACTGGAACTCAAGCGGTATCTGAAATGGATGCTAACAGCAGGGAGGGGAGTGAAACCTGGACCAAGAAAGTGCAGAGCAGAAAACTTCCTTCAGGAATGAGCAGCAGAGGGGAAAGAATAGAGCAAATCTTCTTCCCACTGAAGAGACGGATTATTGCTGCTGATGGCCAAACGTGGAAGTGTCGCAGTAAAAGGGAGTCGAGCAACAGGGAATGAAAGCAATGATCAGACTGCTCAGTTTTTATATTTCTAAAGGTTTTTGTATTATATCCACTCAGGCCATCAATCACAACTTTATTAAACCATGAAACAGATGTCAGATCAATGGCTGTATCGGAAACATTTTGAGTGACAGGCTGATGATGGAACAATTCCAGACTCCATACATTATTAAACACATACTAATGCTACTCTTTCAGTGCTACCCATACAGACTCACTCACTCACTCTGTTCTCCCTTTATGGTACCTTTTTTAATAGCAGACCTAATTGTAGATGAATATTACATAGGAAAAGCAAGACTTACTGTAATAAATAATAATAAACTAGTAAACAAAAGAAAAAATTAAAGGTTAAAACCAGTTGTCTGTCTTCACATCATGCCTCCTAGCATTAAAATTTCATTTTAATACAACTGTAGGAGCTGAGGCTGGGTTGTCAGCCTTAGTCAGAATATACAGAATTATTGCCTTTTTGCTGTAATCTTGACATAATTTAAGCGTAGGTTTTCTTTACATATTTGCCCACAGCCAGCCCACTCATGTTAATGCTTTCTGCTCTTTTTGAGTGAAGAGGTATGTATGAAAAATACATACAAATAAGGCAGAAATCGCCCCTCTGGCAGATTGTCTGCTTAACTCCAGATTTCAGGCAGATTTGGGGAGGTGATCAGAGCAGCACACTTGCCTCCCAATTAATCAGTAATGTAAACTGCATTTTCACTGGCAGAAATCAATTTGATTTTCATAAAGGCAGAAAAGAATTATGTTCTTGGTGGATGAAGCACAAAGCACAGTATCTGGGAGATGCAAATACTGCATGAAATTCTCTCACAGCACAGGAACATAGGTTCGAGTTGCCACGAACTGCAGACCTTTAACTGCTCTCTTCCCCCTGTGCCCTATACCGTCCTTTGGGCTGGAATATTTGCTGCAGCTGTATGTTTTCATGAGGTGGGCACTGAAATTAAGTAAAGATGGATTTGCAGCTTTTCACTTGGCCTGGCATCTTGATAGCCTTAGTTCATCCTCCTAATTAAGCAGAGATGTCTGATTTTATGCAGACAATTCCAACGATAAAAAATATGAATATTAAAAAAGATAATAAAATTAAATACGCATTCTTTGGAGGTTTTGGAGAGAAAGAAAACTTCTTGTTCCTAATCATGACAAATGGTTTCCTAAATCAAATTCTTTGTGTTTTTTTGGGGCCAGTAAGTGAAGGCTTCCCATAGCCCAAGGGGAAGGCAGCTGGCTGTGAGTGGGGCTGTAGGAAAACTGCTCTGTTTTGGCTGCTGAATTGGATGGTCCCAGCCAGAAGTGAGCAGCCCCGCCAGCATTTAGCCAGAAATGCCACCGCCCGCCACCCCCCCCACCCTCCCCGGCCTGGTCACTAAATAATCAAGTGCAGGCAGGAATGGAAGCAGCTGCCCTCCAAATTCCCATGGGGTTTAACGTGTGCTTCAAGGCTGAGAGATCAAAACTCAAATCCAATTTTTGGCGTCAAGGTAGGAATTGGCAGAAGCTGCTCTTACTCAGGCAGCCCACCTCACCAAAAGGCTAAAGAGTGAAGGGTCTCCCGTCTGGAACAGCTCTAGCCTGGATGGAGTATTTTAATCTTTTAGAGACCATCAAAAGGCAGAGTAATTCCCACAAGATATGAGGCATGCAAAGGCCTTTGTGCTATTTCTCGAGCTTGTTTGCTAGAGAATAGATTTTCTGTTGAAGCAATATTTTAGAAACCCAGCACTCATCGTGAATCAGGGAAGTTTGGAAGTGGATTTGAAGTCAGCTCTCACTTAAGTGACCACAGAGGTCTGTTTTGGCTGAAAAATATGTTATGTTAATTAGCAAAATGGTTTGTCTAAGGAAGTGAATGTATGAAAGTCTTTTAATAAAAACTGCCTTGCATACTGCAAGCGTTTAAATTAAATTGGGACAGAGTTACAGCTGACACTGAGCAGAATTGTTTGTGACTTTTTGGCTTGTTTGCTTAAAAAAATCTGGCTGGTTTCTTGAAAGATAGCTGGTGGCTCTTTATCGCACCCTGTTGCACAGTTTTAAGGATAAAATTAAAAAATATGTTCATAACAGAAACGTATAGTTTATGTCTTATATCTCCCATAAAACGTAGTCCTGCTGAGGTACTCACAGTAGCATGTTTCGGACTTGGCTCAATTCGTCATGGCTTTATGCTCTCAATGCTCCTCTCTCTGGATTGAAATTCAGACTTCAGAATAAATGAAGTAAAAATATCTCTAAATAAATCGTATGTATAAACAGGTTGTCCATTTTCCCCACATTTTTTTCTGTAGATGCAATTTCAAGTGAGAACGGATGCATCCAACAAAACTGCTACTGGCAGCCCAAATCCTAAAGTTCTCCCTTTAATTCCTGCAGGAGGAATTCCCAATGACCTCCACGATTATCCTGCTTGCATGAGGACTTTAACTGAATATGGTGCTGATAGTGTTTTTACCAAAGAGAAATTCTGTACACGATAAAATAGGGTGTCATTTGAGATTTATGAAAAGCTTATGGATATTGTAACACTCATCAATAATTTACCCTTTCTTGCTCTTTAAGTTTTCTCTAAATGAGTTAGGAGTTTTAAAGATAGTAAACATAAACCTATATGGTATACCTCTGAATGTATGTCAAGAAGTTGTCAGGGAATGCTGTGCTCTTGAAAGATAAAGACTGTATAAAGAGCTAGGAAAAGGAAGGAAAGGTTTTCTTTACTTTCAGTTGCAGTAAAATAAATTCAGGATCTTATTATCATCCACTGGATCACCCACTGCCGTTCAGAGTCCTTTTCCTGCCTCCCCAAATGGATGGTTACTATGGATTTGTTACTATGAGCATTGTAATTGTGGTCTCAAGTCGCAAGAGAACATTAGCTGGGAATTTTCTAGTTTGCATTAAGATTGCAAGAAAATGAGCGCAGAAGACAATGTCTGTAAGAGTCATGGAAATTAAAATGACAGACAGAAGAAAAAATTCATAGGAGCTACCCAGCAGCACAACCAGAACTCATTTTCCATTTCCTTGTCTTAATTTTTAAACACACTTTTGAATCACAGTAGTTACACATGCAGAAATTCTCACTGGTCTTAGTATTTCCTTCAATTTCATCTCTTCAGAGGGGAAAAATGCTGATATTAACTTTGAGATGTAATTCTTACTTCTTTTGATTGTTGAATGAAACATTTAAAATAACAGTAATAAACAATGAACCATCATATTCAATTTTCCTCAGAAATAAACACAGAAGTCTCAGATCTCAACAGAGGTTTGTTTTCTTAAAGGAGGAAAAGACAAAGGAGTTAGAATTAAATTCAACAGATAAGAAAAAAAGGAGAGGAATAGAAGAGAGGAGAGGAGGAAGAGGAAGAGAAGACCCAATACAGTGAGTTAAATAACTTTGTAAGGATCCAACTTTATTCAGTACCTTATCCAATTTAAAAAACAAAACAAAACAAGAAAACACCACCAAAATGGGAATACTTTGTAGATTAGTATCAAGTAGTACAGTGGTGAAAAAGAAAAAAAATATGTAAATGCATAATAAATCTTTCATGTAATTATTAGGTAAAGCACATGCATGCTAAAGACATATAAAAGTAATGTTTATGCCTGCATTTTCGTAAAAATATACATGTACATGCTGTGTGCACACATTCACATATCAGACCACCATACATTGTGCGTAGGCTGTTGTATTTTAGGAACATTTCAGAGAGTTTTAATAATTTTTATTAAGAGTATTTTTTGCCTTTCTCTGACACTGGGAGAGTTAACTGAGTCTGACTTACACAGCTTAGAGAAAATAATTGTTGAAATATGCATGTTTAAATATAATATACTGGAAACACAGCTGACCTTGACCCAAAATCACATTTCTGAGCCTGGAGCAAACTAGGTATGGCTGGCTGCTATGGGTTAGAAGTGAGTACTGGATCCTACCACAAAGCCAGAACTCCCATTTCCCAGTGGTATAAAACTTTCTAGATTGACAAGCAAACAATTTCTGATTAAAAACTAAATTGATAGAGGAGTACTTCCATATTTACATGAGAATTAGTACAGATAATTCCTGCTAAGTAAAGAGCAGGTTTTGTTGACCTACTGTTTTACTCCTCATACCACTTTGCAATTTCTGTTTTGTAATACCTAATGCTGACTTTATGATGGTTTTAGAAACACATCTGTAGATGCATGTTTGTGTGACGTAGCGACAGGACGGTATTGTTTCTGTAGTACATCGTGTTTGGGTCAGGATGAAAGGCACTTTGGTATGTTTGCCCGGACAGGGACAGACATCTCTGGACATAGAGAAAAAACAAAGTAAACTACAGTAATATTAAACTGCAAAAAGGTTGAAACCCCAAGTGCAATAAATTACCTTGAGAAACTCAGTAAGCAATAAATGTTTTGCAATACAGAAAATAAATAGTATAATTTATGACCTTACCGTTCCTGTTGTGCCCAAGGAAAGGTGGTTCATCTGTTGGGTCAGAGGGCCCATCATGCTTGCTGGCTGCATTGACATAGTGTGGTCCATTGTTGGTGTTATCACAGCACCCTACAAACACATATCATTTACACTTCAACATTTCACATTAAAAAAAAGCAGCATTCTCTAAACAAGTGAACCTGGCTGAAAACTTGACATGAATCTTAAAAGAGACTAATATATCTGTCAGAGGAAATATGTTTTGTTCCTATTGACAACCAAACTACACACATATATTATTTGTACTGCTAATGAGGCCATTTTATGTCAGTTCCAATTAAGCGTCATTTTTTACTTCATTGCTTCTGACAAACAAATGCATATGTTCTTTCTATGATGAATGCTACTGTACATTGCAAAATGCCTGTCATTTCTATTTTTCCATATCCTACATAGAACAATCTTACAGACAGAACACATATGTCCCCAATTTTCTCTGACTTCTAAAACCTTCAGTTTCTGAGATCTTCAAACTATTATGGTAATTATCTTGGTTTTTTCCAGTCTCAATTAAGAACCCTTACTCATGACATTTTATAGCTGATTAAGTAAGACTAGCTATTG
The DNA here is from genome assembly GCF_011004875.1 of Balearica regulorum gibbericeps. Classification (NCBI taxonomy): domain Eukaryota; kingdom Metazoa; phylum Chordata; class Aves; order Gruiformes; family Gruidae; genus Balearica; species Balearica regulorum. Next base: position 123,832,886 of record NC_046185.1, read on the forward strand.
ACAGTGAGTCTGGTAGTGACACCCATTTAAAACACACACACACAGAGTTTAAAAGCATATTTCTTCTTCGTGTGAAAAACAAAGGCATTAATAACAAACAGCATATGAGCTAACGCAAGAATGAGACTTTGAACAAAAATGAAACAAAAGGCATGCCAGAGGAGCTTTGCAGAAAGCTTCTTTGTCATTCATATTCCTTGGTTTTTTGCTCTCCCACTCCCCAAGGTCCCATGTTGGTAACCTCATGCCTTACTGAAGCGTTGATTCTCTTCAGTTCTATGGTGTAAAATGCGATTTCCTGTGTTGGTTAGTGAAAGTCAGTAAGACACAGAGTGGTCTGCACTTTTTCTTGCAGACAGTGAAATTTCCAGCTATTTCTTCACATGAAATAATAGCTCTACTTTGTGCATATGTATGTTTGTGTGCATACATTATAAATTTGCATAAACAATCACAACATTACATCTGCTACAAAGTATGGAAAATGTGGATGAATATATTTAAAAAAAAACCCTGACATTTTTTCTATCAAGATTACTGACAAAATCCACCTATTAACAGGAATTTGAAATAAACTAGTTCCAAAAACTACAGCACACCTGTTCTTAAGTGTCTAACATTTACGTAGAGCTACACAACTGCATTGCCAAGAATCTGATTAGAAGCAAGATTTCAAATTTGAATTTGCAAATAAAAAATAAACAAAAATCAAAAATGATGGGGAAGTACCAACGCAATCTTTTCTCCCTTCCAGCAATATTTTGTCTATGCACATCCTATATGAGAAGCATAGATTCTGCAGCCTCTGCAAACTCATAACTTGCATGCAATAGTAAAGAGGAGGTAGGCTCAGCTGGATCGGTCCTTTTTGTAATACCCTCAGCATATGAAATGCATACCTGCTTGTTTTATGTCACATAGTGGATTACATTTCTTGCACTGACAAGAGTCCCTAGAGAAATGTGGCAAATTACAAAATTAACCTTCACAGAATATCTCTCTTGATTCCAAATAAATGCTTATAAAACAAGCTGATCAGTGTGCAAGTATCAAACCCGCAACGGTTGTGAACACTTTTGCCTCTTTCTTGGCTATATTCATTTGCACTGGTTTACACAGACACACAGATTATCCCATAGATTAATTCATTGTAATGAACTACCACGGTGTTAACCTTCTCCTTTGTTGCCATGGGTCCTTACAAATCAAGACAGTCACAAACTTTCACCATAAAATTTCTTCTAGCGTAGTAGGGTTAACATTTTATTCAAAAAGCCCTTCTTTCTTCCTTACTTGACATTCTTCTCTTTCACGCTGCTCCTCTCTTTATGCTGAAAAATATCTTCCCTTTTACTGAAAGAGTCTGAAAGCAAATCTGCGGGGCACACACTCATTCAGCCCATTTGGCAGTCCCTGCATAGTAGATTCAGTGCAAGAGTCTGAAGTAGCACCGTGCCCAAGGAAAGTGATGTTCTTGCTGTATGTTCAAAACCAGTGGCCTGGGATACCAGGGCTGCTCCTCTAGAGAAGCAAGACAGGATCTTGGGGTTTGGACATCCACCTGCACTTTTTGGTTATGGTAAGAAATCACGATCTTTATGCTCAGAATGATCCACACCATAAAACAGCTTTTTTACTGTACCAAACCATAAACGCTCAAACCAAATTTGTCAACTGATAGTTCTCAGTTCCCTCTATGAGCAGTTTTCTCCTTTGGCTTAGAGATGGACAACTGCCTCAGGGCTTTCCATGACAGACAAGGTGAGCTCCTACTTGTGATGTGTGATGGGGTAAGCAGAAAGTCACACCTGCACCACAGCTTCGTGCAGCCCCACGCTGCCGGCAGTAGTGGCTGCAATTAATTTAGGATGTCCCAAAGCCTTAAAATACCTAGCTTTCTTTGCAAAGATGTTTATTGCAAAGGTATGCTTGGAGGAACTTGTTGCGATTACAGACGTGACAGACTGATAGCTATTTCCGTGTATAAATTCAGGAACGTAGAAATGAAGAAAGAGCAGCGATGAAGGAAGTCTTATGATTTAGTGTAGCAAACCCAAGTGCCAGACACACAGTGGAAAAATCTGATAGCAAATGCCTTTCAGTAGCAAGACAGTTTTTGCAAATAAACTATTCACAAAAATATGAACCGGAGAGAAAATATATCAAGGACAAAAAAATTACTCACAGACAGTAAACATATTTTTTTAAAATAGAAAATACATATATTCTAGTCTCTAAACATACACCGTTTAATACGTTAGGAAAAGAAGTTGGGAAAACAAATCAAGTATTTGCAGCCTTCCTAAGGCAGCTTAACATGTTTGAAGTCGACAGTTACCTAGAGCAGAGAATTACACGCATTTGCCAGACCATTAATTCACCAGAGTTTGCAGAATCCTCTTGTGATCATGTAGGGAAAAAATTATACTTAATTAAGGAAATATCGTCTGGTTGTTAAGGCGACACCCAGTCTCCAGACCATAATGGGTTTCATAATACATGCTGTCAAGTCCATTCATATTCAACTTATTTAGCTGTAGAAGACAACAATGTCTTGCATCAGATGATACCATCATTATTAAAAGTAATTTGATTCTTTTCAGCCTATAATAGGTATTTGCTGATAAACATCCACTTGGCGACTGGCAAAGGCTACAGCAAACGTATTTTTCATCTTCATCTGTTTGGATGTCTGATTTTACTGCGTTCGTAAACCGTACAGAGAGACATCTAAGCATGGCATAATACTACTAAAGGCCCAGCTTAGTTGAAAAAAACCTGCAGAAGAAATTATGATGAGGTTTTTGCCACTGTCTTTGCCAAAACAAGTAGCTGGCCTGCCAATTACTTAGGTCTGCCCTGTTGCCTCAGTATGATTAATTTTTTTATAATTCCTCCAACAAACTAGTTACTATAATGTCTTTTAAATTTGGCAAGACACCTTTGGCGTATGACTTGTCATATAATTCTGTCAGTGCTTTAAAAGAAATGAAGATTAACAGGGAAAATGGTAAGGAACCACTGATACAGAAGAAAATGCATGATTTTTGCAACACTGCGATAAAACCGAGATAAGTTAATTGACTATAGACTTTAATTCCTCTTCACTTTATTTGAAAGATCTTGCTGTTCTAAAAGAGTAAATGCTCTAAGTTCTATGGACATACTTTTCATATAAGTGAATATATTTATTTCAGAATATTTTCTAGTCTATCACTTGCAAAGAAACAAGCCTGACTTTATCAACTACAAACACTGTACGCTCCCTGTATGGCAACAAACTGAAATCACAGGAAGGACACTAAATGCAGCCTGTTTATTATATTAAGTAAACTATCTTTAAGTACTTGCCAATACCAAAAGGCATTAGCAAAAATAAAGTGCATGCTGGTGCATGATACATGTCACCTTATGTGCCCTGAAGGGTGGGAAAGTGACAACAGAAATAAAACGTGTATTAGGGGGCTTTAGAAACAGAGAGTTCACTAGTTGAGGGATGCACTTGGGGGCCAGTGGGAGGAAGGATTAGTTAGTCCCAGCTTTCTAGAATAATGAACTGTATTAAAGGCTTTTGTTTTATTCCAGTGTTCTAATAGTGATACTGGACTTAAGGAACAAATACCAGCTGAATAAATAGTTTTTAAAGCTTACAGTAAGCATCTGATTGTTTTACAATTTACTTTTTCTTTATTTGGGAAGTTGTAACAAATTAAGCTTACTTACAAATTCTACTTTGTAAATACTGGCCAATGTAAAGCCAATAAACATTATGCCAGCAAATGCACTTTTCAAATTTGTTTACAGACACACTGTGCAGTCATATAAGCACCAGGTCATTCCATCTGAAAAGTTATTACCATACTACCAAGTGAATGTCTTTATGTTATCGAGAACATGTTGTTTCTTGAGGTTTTATTAAACTGAGTGAAAGGATGACTTTGCTTAGGCTTATCAGACCAGACATGTCTATCAAGAATTAATACGAAAAAACCCCAACATTCATACTTTTTCGCAGATAAATGTACTCTCTCTGCATACTGAATAAATGACAACCATATTTCTATTGGTTTACTGTTCTGTCTAGGTTGACTTGTCTCATCTCCTTGGGCTGTCTCTCTCAGGCAGCAGAAAAAATAGGGTCCCCTTGTCAGAGCAGTGAGCCCGGTGAAGAGCTCTGAGCTGGCTGTTAAGTGGCCAACCTTTCATGACTACAGTAGGAAGACTAAAAGGTAGCTGTGAAATTTGCTCTGCCCTCTGTCATCAACTCTGCTGGGGATACTTGTCGATATTCCATAAAAACTTATTATATTTCAAAATCAAAGAATATTTTTATACTTTTTTTCCCCTTTCTCAATGAAAAGTTGCCAACTGCCTTGGCATTTACTACCTGATCAGAGATTAAATCATGATTTGAGTACAGTAAGGAAGATCAGCAAACATCAGCTAAAAATGTATCTTCTGCCAGTCTTAGGCTTTGGTTTCATTTCATTACATTGTTGAATTTAAAAGCTAGCTACGAATGGGGTAAAGTGAGCAAGAAGCCCAAACCCTGCACTAAATTAAAGCAGCTTTAACTTTGGAATGGGCAAACCCTGATACAGACCTTCACCCATTCTGAGTCCTGTTTCTGTGGCAAGCACTAAACCACAATTTTGTACTGTAATATTTCTCATCTTGGGCATAAATTCAAATTCTTATCCAACATCACCTTAGCTGAGTCTCCTTGGAGCAACGGACACATTTGCTTTCCCTTTCTCATTTTTTTTGTGTTATGTTTGTGAACTTCTTTCCTTAGCTAAAAGCATATGTCAGAGGTCCAAGAGAGTTACTACCCAGAAGTAACTGGTCTTAAAGGATTAAGAATCCAAATACAGTGTGGTAAATAAAGAACAAAGGTGACCGCTATGTATGCACCATCTTTCCTACAACAGCAGCCAAGGTTTTTAATGGTTTCTTTCCCATTGTCCTTCTTGCCTTTAACTGTATGTTCTGTCTCCAAGTTTGAAATACTGCATTTGATAACATACAGATACTAGCCTACATATATAAATGAAGATTAAAAGGACATAGAAATCACAACATAAACATCATAGGACATAAACATCACAAGATAAAGAAAACACAGTTGATGCAATAGAAAGAGTTTTATATCAGTGACTGCAATACCTGCAACTATATTGGTACCAGTTAATAAATGTATTACATCAGAGAGTACCACTGTGATATCATGCTAGTAGTTCATGCTCCTACCAGAGTTGAAAAAACTGTAAGTTTCATAGCATACAGCTGTCTGTTGATCCAAAAGGACTTAATGAAAAGAAAGAGATATCATTTCTATTGCAAACAAGACGGTGCCAGTGTCACTCAGTGCCTAAAGTGACTTTTGCATGGTGACTTAAATCTTTCCACTGAAAATAAGAACTCAAGAGAAAGGCCATTGAGCAAAAGGACAGTATTAATGAAGGGAAAATATACCTGAATTGCTACAAGGACCCTGCAGCAGAGTTTGAGAGCCCTGTGCTATATCTTTGCGCCTACTGTCTACACATGCAGGCTGGACCACAAGCCCATGTGCTCTCTCTCTAGACTGTGGGAGAAACAGTAGTTTTCATACCCTTCTCCAACTTGCCCCAGGAATAAAACAAAATCACTTGTACTATGTACCTGAAAAAATGGGTCCAGCTTTGTTGGGGCTTGCTGAGTCTTACAGATATTTTCTGATGTGGACTAATTCCTTATTTCACTGTCTCCCAGTGGCTGACGTGCCATACTAATAAATGGGAATCAGGAGTCACAGAATCATAGAATCATTTTGGTTGGAAAAGACCTTTAAGACTATCAAGTCCAACCATAAACCCAACACTGCCAAGTCCAACCACTAAACCATGTCCCTAAGCACTACGTCTATGTGTGTTTTAAATACCCCCAGGGATGGTGACTCAACCACCTCCCTGGGCAGCCTGTTCCAGTGCTTGACAACCCTTCTGGTGAAGAAATTTTTCCTAACATCCAATCTAAACCTCCCCTGGTGCAACTGGAGGCCATTTCCTCTTGTCCTATCACTTGTTACTTGGGAGAAGAGACTGACACCCACCTGGCTACAACCTCCTTTCAGGAGAGCAATAAGGTCTCCCCTCAAGCTCTTCTTCTCCAGGAGCAGCCTCATCAGTGCCGAGTACAGGGGAACAATCACTTCCCCAGTCCTGCTGGCCACACTATTCCTGATACAAGCCAGGATGCTGTTGGCCTTCTTGGCCACCTGGGCACACTGGCTCATACTCAGCTGGCTGTTGACCAACACCCCCAGGTCCTTTTCTGCTGAGCAGCTTTCCAGCCACTCTTCTCCAAGTGTGTAGCGTTGCAGGGGGTTGTTGTGACCCAAGTGCAGGACCCAGCACTGAGTCTTGTTGAACCTCATACAATTGGCCTTGGCCCATTGATCCAGCCTGTCCAGATGCCTCTGCAGAGCCTTCCTACCCTCAAGGAGATCAACGCTCCTGCCCAACTTGGTGTCGTCTGCAAACTTACTCAGGGGGCACTTGATGCCCTTGTCCAGATCATTGATAAAGATATTAAACAGAACTGGCCCCAGCACTGAGCCCTGGGGAACACCACTTTTGACCATTCACCAACTGGATTTAACTCCATTCACCACAACTCTTTGGGCCTGGCCATCCAGGCTCTTTCCTGTGGACTAGTTTTTCTTAGCATTAGAATGGATTTTCATCTATTAAAGCTAAATCCAAACAATATTTCCTCTCCAAACAGTTCTGCTCTGTTGCCTCTCTTCATGCCTTTAACTGGGCGTGAAAATTGACTTGATGGCACATCCTAGTTCTAACAAGGTGCAAAATGGAAATTATTAAACAGCACAATTAAAATATGAGTCAGCACCAGTGTTTATCTTAAATTTTCACTTCCCTTCCTTGCTAGGTCCAAATGAAACTTTCAAAAAGGATGCTATATTTGCATCCTCAATAGTCTGATATTATATATATACATACACACACATGCACATATATACACACATATAGAGACGCTTATAATGGGATACGGGAAGACAAATGATATTGACATTTCTACTACACCCACTCAGGCCACTCTGTTTTTTCAACATGTGGATAATTTTTTTGAAGTTTGAAACTCTCAGTCCAGGATTTATTATGACAAAAGTAACTAAAAGCAACAGTGTCAGGTTTTTAAACTTCTTATTTATGAGCAGCATTTAATAAACGTTGAAAAAGAGCTTCTGTCACTGGCTGAAAACACTTACTTTATTTTACTCAGGGAAATATGATCAAACTACAAGAAATACACCTCACAGAAAGACTTGCCTTCAGCGCTTGTGCTTGGATGCAGAGCAGATTGGTGGCACGAGAGCGTGTATGGCATGTTTAATGTGGTAGGACCTCGGGTCTCCCTGGGTCTCAAGCCTTCTGGGCAAGGTGAGGCAGCCTTGCCTGTCTGTGTGTCTCCATGAAGTCATGACAACAGACATTTGATCAGACCAAATGTCTGAGACACTGCACTGTTGATCTCTGCTTTTCTGGCGAGATTTAGTACATAGGTCATTTGCCAGGCACAGAGAGTGGCTAACTGGGTTTGGGGAGGAAATGTCTGTGACATTTCTTCTACGTGCACTTCTAGCCTTCATACTACAATGGCCAGTGACAGGACAGCAGCTGTGATCTGTAACAGATGTGCTGTGTTTCATTTCCTGCCCGAAACCAGGAGGTACTCGTGCTGTGTGAGCTACAACCTCGCGGCTCTGCTGGAAGAAAACATTCACTCATTAGAAGGACAAACATTGACACTGGGAGACAGAAATGCTGAGGAACTGGCTACCAACAAGAGAAAAAACAGCCAGAAAAGCATGCGGGTAATATAACCCTATGTATCCACCACAGGTAAGATGGCAAAATGACATCCTACACAACCACAGCCAGAGGAAAATGGTATGGTGGTGCATGGTGTTAGCTCCACAGCACTAGAAGGACCTAACCATAGCCAGTCTTAGATGGAAATACCTGAAGTATCTTCAGCTTTCAGAAAAGTGAGGTGGTATGACTGAATGAAGCACCCAGGAGACACCTTGAGGTGCCAGGGTAGCAGACAGTAGACTGCTCCTCTGTGAGATCCCCAATCCTTGAGAGGACAATGGGAAGAACGGTCAAGGGATGGGCAGATAACAGGATGTTTCCCTGCAACTCCAAGACCAGATAGGCTCTTCCAAGCCAGAATTTACTAGTGATGGGAATGCATCACACAGTTGCTCATGGACTGCGTGGTGGCCCTTGCAATGTTGAGCCAAAGGTAACTCTTGAGCAGATCAGAGCTAACTCGCAGGTCACGCGCAAATCTAAGCTGCACTCTCAGAGCCATGGTGATGCAGGGTCTGCCACGTCGTCAAGGTATCCAGCTGCATGGGGCAGGGAGACAGCCACCTTGAAATGCTGCATCTGATATTGCTGCAAAGCTCTTGAATTCAGCTACAAACCCAATCTCCATCCTCCATGACACCATGCTGTGGAGCACTGTCATCTGCTGCCTATGTCTAAATTCCTTTTTGTGCTGGTCCTGTACAAAGGAAGATTAAAGATATGGGGGGTGAGAAAATTATGTCCTTTCCCTTCCCATCCGATTTTCTGAATTTAAATAATTTTAAGTTCTGGAAGGCTGCTGAGGGACAGTGATATCCACATAATCTTCTCAGGAATCCTTCCTATCCTACCTATTAGGAAGATGCTGGGAATGAAACCCTGAGTGGGTAAGGATGTTTTTCCTCAAGATATGCCTTTGTGCAATAATAGATTTTAGACTTGAAGTTGATAGATGAGGGAAATCCTGTACTAAGCCACAGTTCATGTATCAATTCAGTTCTAGATCACAGTGGTTCATTCTGATCTTGAAATCTAGAAACGTGTCCTTATTAGAGAGGATAAATACAGAAATTTGTATCTCTGGTATGTTCTGTTAGCTTTGTAATATGTTATGCTAAACAAAGCCCTTTGTCTTGCAGCAACAGCAAGAAAACTGTTTCCTCTCATTTAAAACCACTGGTTTTCAGAGCCTAAACACCCTGCCCCAGATCCCAAATTGCATTTCATTTTCTGGACTCATAACCCCTCAGGGGAGGCTATGGGTGAAATCCTCTCCATTCTGTTATCAGGATTTGTTCTTTGAATGATTAAAGCTGGCTACCTGGCAATGCCAGCATTGTGCCAGACAAGTAGACCTCAAAACCAAGACTGAGGCACAAATTTCCAATAGTGCCTTCTTACCTTATATTCCATCATTAAAAGTAATGTGAGCCTGTGCCTCACTTGTGCCTTTACAAATTTTAACTCTGTTTTTTCTGACTCTAACCAGACCAATTGCTGCTTGGACTTGACTCTGTACAAGCCAACTGCCACCAACATGTGGCTTTTGCTGCACCTGGACAAATCCACCGTCCTTGGATGATGCTCTCAGTGATGCCTGTGGAGTTTTCCATTGCTCTGAACAAGCAATAAGATAGGCACAATCTGGAGAAACTGTGGCTGCAAAAAAACATCCTTACCTAAAAATTCTGTCCCTGATGCATGCGACCAAAAGAAGCCAGTAAAGCCAACGTCAGCAAGGACACAGAGCAGGTAATTCGAAGGCAACCACATTTAAATCAGTGAGGGACAACTGATGTAAATGAAATCAAACTCAAGCCCTCAGTTTTCAGCCAATAGTCAGAAAATACAGGGTGAACATATTTTATAACTCAAAATTTGATATTTTAAGTTTTGGTTTGCTTTAAGGTACTTCCAATGAAACTAGCCTGTGCATTACAATAAATGCTTGACATTTATAAGTCTCCCTTCTACCAAAGACCTCTAAGTGCTTTACAAACTGTGTGATACATAGAGGACTCAGGAGCTGGTCTGTTATCAAGGTTCTGGGATGGGTCTGGTTCTACATCTGAACTTTCCCAAGACCATGCGTGTTCAGACCGGGGATACAGCCTGGCTCATCACCATCGCAGGCCTGAAAAGAACAGGTGGTTTTGATCACACATTTCAGTCCAAATTAATCAAGAAAAGGAAACATTTTACCTCTTGATTCATGTTGAACAGATTTGAAGTAAATAATAGAAAACAGCTAGCTTAAGTCTACTTTGCCCCACACTTCATTGTATTTTAAAAGATGATGAAAATATTGAGGAAAAACACTTTAAAACTGACCCTTGTGAGTAAAACTTCATTGTGCAAGTGGTCCAGCTAGTCTAAAATGCAGACGTGAACAATTCAAAAAGATGTAGGTTTTGACTATTAAGGTAAAAAGAAGGAAAAGTAAATTACTGATCCAGCAAGGAATACTTATTTAGGTTTTATTATATCTGTACCGATTAAAAATGACTGAATTGATATATTTTCCCTTTTTTTGTCCAGATAAAGTCACTCTTGGGCTGAGATCTTCCTTATAAAGTTTCAGCCTGAAGCACATTTTTACAGCTGAGTTATTATCCTTAAAATATGAGTTCATACTGGAAATGCTGGCAGCCCTCTTAACTATTGTATAGCAGTAAGCACAGCTGTAACATGTTAAATATGTTGAAAGTACACGGGGGGAACAGAGTGGCTCAGAGGACTGGTAATAGAATAAGGAGTCTCAATGTTGGGTCACCGAGTCCGGTCATTGCTGGGACTGAAAGTCATTATCAAGCTACAGCTGTTCAGTTATGTCCAGCCATCAGCTACCCGCAGAGAAACTCTCATCACAAAAATACATTACCGCAACTGGCGATGTCCAACAACCTTCCCAAGGACTGCGAAAGGTGGGGGGGATGCATCCCTACAACTGCATCCCTACAACTGCATCCCACAGGTCAGCTCCCAGATGAAGAGCACTGATGGCACTGAGGGGAGAGGAGAGGCTTGTATGGTCACTGCCCTGCACGCTGCTTGGTCTGCGGAGGGTGTTCATCACTGGCCTATCGCTACCATGTCTTTTCAGGGCACTCTATTTTATCAAAAGTTCTTAACCACTGAAGACTGATCCTGAAAAAGTCCATTTTTCACATTAGTGAATGGACCACATCCATCCCATCACACTACCAGTTTCAGAGTAATTCTGGTGATACTGGTTGAATGAAGGCAGAAAGCAGATAGCAAAGTATTTTTTCAGCTCCCCAGATACAGTAATGCCTAGAATGACCAAATACTTTCTTATTATCTCTCTCGCCACTGATAGATGGTAACCTCTTGCTATTTGCATCAAATTATAAGCCATTTCAACCTACCCCAAAGCAGTAGTCAATTTTTGCATAAGCAGATGAATGCAGAGTTCTGCATTTCTCAGAATCGGGCTGCCTGCTCGAGTGTAGCCTTTTGTCATACACCAAAGTAGCCAAAAAGTAGCCAAAGCAATGCAGGCAAATGACATTCAAGTTTGCTGCTTCAGTTTTCTAATGTGAATGGATTTATTGCAGTAAATGAGGTGTCTCTGGTTCACGTTTATCCATACATGCTGCAGTAATCTCTATAAAAAGCTTTGATTTATTATAGTGTTTTAGTGCATAACAATTTCCTACCAGTCACTGTGTACAAGCCCATGTGAAAACACAGAAGTCAGATCCTGACATATAACGAAGACGTTCCTTACTCCTTTACGGCTTTGTGTCCTCCACACGCAGTCTGATTTGCAGAATTTTAGGTTGACGTCAAAGACATTTCTCTGGGCTGCTATCCTGAATATCTTTCAGCTATTTGAGTATTGTAGAGGTACTCACTTTTCTCTGGAAAAATCTTTATGTCTGTTTTATTTTCTCTGGCATTTAGAAATCAAACTAACATTGCAATCAACACTGATTTCGGAGGTCCTAAGGACGAGCCAAGAAAGAACAGTTCAAGAATTGTCAAGGTCTTTTTCTAAACTGTACTTGTACACTTACCCAACAGAAGTCAATTCTTCAGGCTACAAGGCAGCTGAGTAGGAACTTCCTATGACCAAATACTGCTGTGAAAATGTCTTAGACAATGTAGAGCACCTTGCTCTGCTGCCAGAGAAGAAGCAGCTGGTGGCCCACTACTGTGATGAATGTACCAGACTGAGTCTTTGACCGGAACTGGACAATCAGCCTTCTGGGCAGCACAGATCAGGCAGCTGAGTCTGCCACGAGGTCAGGGAGATGTCCTTTACATGAAGGTAAGATGATCTCTATGCTTTGGAGGAATAAATCATAGTATAAGCTAGAGAAAGAAAGGCCAGTTGGACTGTATACACATATGGCTGAGATGAACATTAAATTCTTTGGAAAAAACCACTTTGAGGGAGAATAAAAAATCCTACAAATGCAGGTCACACTTGGCACATAATTGTGACCAAAAGAATGAAAAAAATTGGAGCTGTCATAATGCAATGTTTCCACCATATTTCAAAATGACATGTCATTTCAGAATTTATCTTAATTTGAAGGGGAAAAAAAAAAGCTTAAAATTAGTTCAATAACCCAGAAATGAAAACAGAAAGATTATAGATACTTTGTCTTTGTTCTTCTCACCCTCTCCCCACTCCCTAAGTTCTCTCCTGGAGTGGAGTCAAAACAACATTTTCACAACTTTTTCCATGTCACTACACTCTCCCTCTGCACATTTTCACTTCAAGACAAGTTTTAGAGTTATTATTTGATTCTGCCAACAAAGCCAAATTTTATTATTCACAGAGTACTATATATGTAATAGTCTTGTCAGTCCTAGCCAGAGGCAAAGGGTAGCCTCAGAGGAAAAGGAAACAAGAAACATCCAAAGGAAGATAAATAGGGGCGAGATGATAGGCAAATGGGTAATACTCCCATCTTTTCTCGAGAGCTGTGTGGATAGAAAAAAGAGCGCTCTAATTAATTCCAGAGTGACAGGGATTCAAGGGCCGGACTCTGTGCACTGCATGCTTGTGAATCTTCGTTCCATGTGAACCCCCTTCCTCCCAAAACCAAACAAACCCTTGTTTTGTGTTTGACATCAAAAGACACAACATAACTAACAGCAGATGTTCTGATAAACTCCAGTAGAGACCAGCCTCTTGGCAGACATATTTCTGTTCTGCAGTGGCTTTTCCAGGCGCACAGAAAATCCATTTGTGGGACTGAAAAGTACATGAAATGGTTTTCTGGTAGTATTTCTTGTGGTATTTTCTGGTAGTATTTCTACTATCGAGGAACTGCAGTATCATGAAAGACCCTGTTTTGTGGTGTTTCGGCCCTGTGTCACTGCAAGTGATTATAAATGCAGGGAAGTAATGCAGAAATGCACAAGCTTGAAGCATAAAATCGGAACTAGATGAGGACAAATTTTTAGCAGAAGCCGTTTGCAATTTCAATGGTTAAACCCTCCATAATCCAGAGATCACAGTAACATACAGATCTTAGTTTAGCAAATTTGACAAATTTGGCCCAAAATCCTGGCCCCACTGAAATCAATTAGAGTTTTGACACCGACTTGAATGTGACCAAGATTTCACATTGTTTTAATACTCAGAGACAGAAGCCAAACTGTACAGTACTATGCAGGTATCCAATAGATTTTTATACCACAGACAGATAGTCATTAATTAATTATCCCAAGTAGAGATGATTTTCAGATTCAGAGTGTAATTCAGTGATACATTTTTTTTTCAACAACCCAAGTCTAAGTTTTCTGTTATTTTTATTTTCTGCAGTACTTGCCATACAGGCAGCCTATGGCTGCCTGCAGACTTGTTTAATCAAGAAAGAAAATCTTATTTTATGGTAAGACAGTCATCTTGTCTAGAAGCTGAAGTAATTAATAAAGATAAGGATAACCAACCTGGGAACAGGAAGGCGGCAAGTCTAATAGCAACTTCCAGTACGAAACCATCTAATAAATACTTGTTATGCGCACTGAGAACAATCCTTCGGCTGAAATGTTGCCATAAATTATTCATACCAAAGTTTTGGACAGTAAACAAATTTATGAAGATAATGATCTCTTTGCAATTCATGAACAAAAGTGGGGGGAGGGTCAATCCCCAGAATAAATTGCAATGTATAAATCCACCAGCTGTAGGCATAAAGTACTAATGCAGAGATTCGCTGCAGAAATTGTAAAATAATCCCTGTGTGCCTTCTCCTTCCAGAAAGACAGCTTTGAAGAGCAACTGCAGAGCCAAATAATTTAGCATATACTCATTTGCTGTTCTTGACCAGAGCACTAATCACAAGTTAGGAATCAAAGCCTTTGGACTATAATGGGTGAATCAAATCAGAACTGTGCACAGCATTAGCCCCGGTCTGCTTACAACTAACAGCAAGCAAGCGTGAAACCTTTGTCAATACAGACCGCAAGGGGTTGTTGCAAGTTTGGGAAACACTGATGTACATTTTTGTTTGATGTACCATACTGCTTTTCCTCAACTGAGGATCCATACTGAGTGACTAGGTGGTTTAAAAAGCTGAATGAATTTCACAATGGCAAAGTTTACTTCCAGTACATTTATTTAATGGCTGAGGCAACTGATGAAAGGGAAATAAAAATCTGATGAGGAGAAAAAAAATTAGACTAGAATCTAGACTCCCCCAGGACAATTTCTTGTGCTTTGTATCCTCTGTACTGACAGACAACGTATTTGCTTTCTAGCTAATTACCAACAAGACTAAAATTTTACATCTTTGATGTGTATGAGATCAAAGAATATTAGGAAATAAAAGTAAGATTAACATAATTGTCTTGTACAGCTAAAATAAAGTATGACTACATATACAATCAGACATCCTGCTCATCAGGAAAGCATAAACTAGAATCAATTGAACTAAAGAAGAATCTTGTTTAACTTTGCTTCCTCAGCAACTTCTCGCCTCTCCTGACACCCACCACTGGATCACGGATGCAAAGCCAGGAGAGATGTCCTCTCCCACTGGCCCATCTGAACCCGAGACCCATGGGAGCTCCTGCTTCAGCTGCTGAGCCTTTAAAAACAAAATGTAGCTGCCTTATGCAGACACAGCAGGTCATCAGCAGGGGAAGAACTAAAGGATCTCCAGGTCCAAAATCACATATCCCTACCACTTGATTTAAAGGATAAACTCCTATTTATTTCTTTTATTACTATTGTCCACCTTATGCGCTCGCACAGGCTGTGCACAAACCCTCTTTGGGAGTGTGCTTTGGTAGTGCAGCCTTTTCTTATTACGCATATAGGATACAGTTCTCAACTAGCAAATCTGCATCCTAGTGAGCAACCTTGCTTTAGGAAAAGAAAAGGAGGAACTGGTGTTTCAGTACATACCTGGATCCAATTCATACTCACCATGGCTAAAATACTGTGTCAAAAATATTGCATTTTCTTTAAACTGTCTATGAGAACAATACTGCCCTGTAATAACTGACAAACACCTGGCTTTGATTGATCTGTCTTCAGCCTTTATACACACAGCATGTTTGTTTACTCCAGAAATATCTAGTATTCCTACTTCCTCATCAGCTCAACTGCAAGAAGAAAATCAAAGGGAGCCAAAAGTAACTGCCTCCTAAGAGTAAAATGGGGTGGGACAGTTTGGATGGCTTCTGCTCATTAAGGTGACGTGAAAGGTCTACTTCTGGCTAGGAGCTGTGAGCTACTCCTCAGAGCAAAACCGTTTTGAAGGTTTTATTTGTCATCAGGTGGCAGTGACAATGAAAAACGTCTATTGCACTTCAAGACAGCTGGTAATAAAGCAGCGTGGGGAACGACTGACAGAATAACAGTTATTGTACCAATGTAGCTTCTAAGTTTTTACAGCCACTCAGCTGGAATTATACCATTGTATTAAAAGTGGTTTAGGGTATAAAAAGGGTATAAAAAACATTTGGTACAGAAGGGCGCTCTCCCTTCTTGTTGCTGTATCAGAAATCGGAGTAACAACATTCGTGGAAAGCAGGTCTGCTGCTTGATTGAATTTAGATATTTTTACTGTGTAGTTTTGCTTTAGTTCACACAAGGGCAAGCCTGAAAATGTTTCCTTGCTGACAACTGCCTCATTCAGCACCCTTGCAAGCAGCTCCCAACAAATCGCAGTCTTCAAAGGCACATTGTTTTTGTTTGTTCTCATTGTAACAGATGTTTTGTATCATGTACTTCAACGAACTAATTCATCTGCAGAGGACCGCCTACTCTGGCTGGTGTGCATCCAGCTGTGGAAATAGCTCAAGTGTCATCTGTGGCCACTTTCATTCCATTCTTCTGATCTCACAGGATTTCAGTGACCGCATCCAAGCCCATAAAAAATAAACAGACCTGAGAACATCCTTTTAAAAAATTTCCAGCGGAGGAGTAATGCTACTCCAGGCAGGAAGTTTTTCTGGAAAGCATGTAACTGATGCTGAAGAAAGATTCACTCAGCTCTGGAAATCTCCTCCAAAACATGCTGCTTTTATCATATGAACTACCCAGTCAATATTGAGAGGCACCGGAGCAATGTCATGTGTGATTTTGATGGAGCTGAGAGCTTCTGACTAACTCAGTGCCATATCAATTAGACCAAGCACCAGGCAATCAAACACCACTTCTTCTCTAAATGTACTGAGCTCCCATTAGGAGCTGCGTATACCATGAGGCTAGTTCATCTCAGCACGCTGAGCACTTTTATATACTGTGGGTCTACTGTAATATATTTCTGAAGTAGAAACAAAATCAATCTGAATTGCTCTGGAGTGGAAGCATATCCCATTAATAGCTGTGCACCAAGATTAAAATGTATTAGTGGATAAAAAATAGTCTGCGTCTCTAAGAAGTCAATTACTGCTTTCTTGAAAGTGACCAAATAAAACATCCAATACTAATAAAGAATAGACTTTCTGAAAATGCCTTTAAAATCAGCTGGGATCGCTTCATCAAAAGTCAGAACATGCCTGGGATGGTACAACCATTCCTTGATTAGCTTCTTTAGAAGAAGGAGCAACAAGTTGCCTTCTGAATTTGTTGAGAAGTCGACTGCAGTTTCCCACAGGAAATAAGTAGTTCCTGGTAAGATGCTGATCATACACTTCAATATCAGATCCACTGGGTTTGCTAATTACTTTCAAACCACTTAGTCAAGTCACCCGTTAAGAGGAAATGATTCAATTGCAGATCCACTGAACTGAGAAACTAGGTGACCAAAACTCCTCGTGGAGCTCAAATTATCCACCTGTGTAAGAGGGCTCACAATATGTCAAACCAAGTAGTTAATTTTGGGTTTGAGAAGCAACTATGGCTGTAGTTAATTAGACAGCTTGGCAGGATTTTTAATATTGTACAACACCAATTATTGGAATATTTCAGAAACATTTCAGAAGCCTTTGAAAACCTTCAGGAAAATTAGAGCCTTATATCAATCATAAGAACTGATTCATCACTTTTAGGAGGTTGCATACCACGTCCCTTAACTCTGCAGAGAAAATTTTAAAACTTGCTGGCAATTTTCCTATATTTTAGAGATGATGATTCATCTTTTCACTTCTGATCAGGTGTATTTGCTATAAACTTGCTATTTGGGTATACTTACGGGTCAGCTCCTTCAAGGTCTAAGCAGATCACCGCAGAAGGCCTGAACAGCTCACTGCAGCTCATGACATTTACTGCAGTTCCTAACTCAGAGGTTGGCAAAATGGACTCAGTCACAATGAAGCTGAACAATTTCACATGAGTGTGCACTGACATCACAGGAACTAATTAAGTGATGATATTTAGGGTAGAAATGGGTGCCTGTCAGAAGACTCTTTTGGGACTTTTTAGTCTTTGCCACACACTCTAACCTTCTGATGATTCTGCTGTTGCTTGGCTTTTTTGGCCTGGGCTCCCACTTTGGAGCACGTCATAATGACAGATAACATGCTTTGAAATAGAGAAAATACTTCTCAGAGGGAAATCACCGCATTTGAGCAAAACTATTGTCCTTTAGAACATACACCATGCAAAAGCGATGTCTGTGATGTGCCTTGGACTTATACTGGTTATTGGAATTATTAACTTCAAAGAGCTCCATTACTTGTATTTACCCACAAGAATTTTACCAGCACAAAAGAGTTAACATAGCCTTTTCTTCTTCTATGAGAAGAAGAATAAATATGGCATAACATACACGATATGTATGGCATTACATATTGTCCCAGCTTGGCCAAGAAGACGAAAGGAAAGAGCAAAGCACAGTCTATTATTTCACTTGACACAACAGCAATCATGGCATGCTCCTACTTCTTTACTTGTCTGTTGAACAAAATGATGAAAAGAGGCTAATAGAGGATTTGAATACATTGCATATTGGGGAGACAAGCAGGTATCATCACGAACAGATCACCCACAGCCCACACTCTCAAAGCCATGAGCTGTACCACTGATTTTTAACTGGAAGACAAATCTGAATGGCATGTAAAACTCCAAGAAGAATGACAAATGAACACAGCTGAATATCTAGGCCCCAGGTGAGGAAGTTCTCGTAGATTACGGTACACAAAACTCCTCAGGCTCTACCGTACAATCTTTACAAAGACCTCAGCTGGCTTATAGCAAAAAACACCTCCAATATTTTTTTTTTTTCGGAATGGATGACAGTTACATACATTGATCTATCTATATTATCCCTGTGGAAACATCCGTGGTTACCATCCACTGAAGTACAAAGCCCAGAACCTGAAAGATGTGCACATCACCTACGCAGTCCCAGCAAAAGGTTTCTCAGTGTCACAGTCAAAGCTGAACTTTGTCACCCAAGGATAAATGCTCTGGCTCTACCACCTTGGAAAGTGGAGGCAAAACAAAGGAAAGGGCAAAACTAGTATGGGAGCTACTCCAGAAAAGTCACACTTGCCTGCAACGTGAACACTGGCATGGACTGAAGGTAGGTTTGCTGTTGTGAGTCCAAATCCGAGCACTGAGCCCAAACTCCCTCTTGGCAGCTGCAATAGCACCAAGACTACCTTTGCAAGACCATTTCCCCCATCACCCTACCCTAAGCAACTGTCTAAAATTCACTCTATAGTCACCTCCCGTTAAAATCAACATGCCCAAGGTGCTGAACACCTGTGAAGATTTAGGATGAAATGTTATAAAATCAGCTATCAAGTGGAGGTTGAAGACATGAACTGGGTGTTATTGTCTGTAGAAGGCAGCATGAAACTGGGGGGGGAATTGCACAGGTCTTTCCCTTCAAATTCTTCTTTTTCCTGTGCTGTACCTGAGGGAAGACGTGGCCTGTCGCAGCTTTAGCTGTCATGATGAGTGGCTTTGCTTGCGGAACTTGGAGTGGGAGTTAGTGAGGGAGCTAATACAGTTTTGCTACTTCCACAGACATGAATCAGGGACAAACAGTGCTGCATCTGCCTGTCTATCAGAAACACTCAAACTGTTCCTGACAAATGTCCACCCCCTTCTCTCCCTGAAGTAAGACCTGTGACAAGCACCAGGAAACACTCATTGCATCAAATACTTCATCCCCATTTAAAATAAGTACACCTAGAGCAATCCTCTCCTTTTCACAGAAATGACATGTGCTGCCAGCAGGAAGAAATGTCAGTGATGGAGTGCGTACAATCGCGCTTTTCCCGAAACACTGCTGGTGCTCCTGGCCCACTGGAACCTGAGGTCAGCCAGGAGCAGTTGTGGCAGTGTGGATGGGCCAGCTTTACTATGGCAGGTCTTTCCCCATACCTGCCAATGCAAAATATGTCCCTAGCCTCAACTCCATCAGATGTGGGACATCTGTGAATGTGACGCCCACCCTCTTGGCTAGAGACAGGCGATAGACTAGTAATTTCCAAAGCTGCAAGCAGGAGTTTTTTATTGATCGAGCTAAAGAGGAAGGCGATCAAGCTGGGAGCTGACATAGACTCACATCCTGTGTGGATTGGGCAAAGAGGGGGTGCATAATGATTTACAGATTGCTGTACTGGAAAAGTACAAAGGCTGTTTGAAAGCAGGCTGTTTGCTGTGTGAATCATGCACAATGCTCTTATCCCACCATGGAGATCAGTAGCAGGGTGTCAACCCTGTGACCCTCAGCTTGGAGCTGAAGAAATCATCCAAGTTACCCTGGACTGAGCCCTGGATGAGGACTCTGCACATGTTTTTTCTCTATGAGTTATACAGCTTTTTAGGAGGCAGTAGAAGACATCTGGTAATGAGGAACTCAATTTTCTTCCTGCTTTGGGATATGCGTGTGGTGTGCGGCATGTAGACAAAAGATAACTTCCACTTGATTGCTTGCTCTGAAGAGCACAGTGGTGAAGGGCTACACCTGTGATTTGGGATGGATGTTAGAGACAGGGGCTCTCCTGGGCACCAAGGCCTGCAGCAACATTTCAAAACTTCCCAGGTAACTTATTCAAAAGGCATGGAGTGGGAAGGCTGTTCAGCTGACATCCTTTAACTAGGTCCACTCAAGGCTGTAGGCAGTAATAAGGAAGAACAAATTGCATTTAAACCCTGGTTAAAAGAAGTGAAATTTCAACCTCTAATTTCCAACTTTTTAACAATAGGACATTTGATAAGGAAGCCTATCCTGCTGGAAGTGCATCTCTCTTTGGCAGGTAGTCAGAAAAATAACCATCCGGTGGTTTCACTAAACAACATCTCGGCACTCCTTCAAAATTCTTCAGACTCTGTTGATCTGTCACTGCGTTACACAACTCATTCTTCATCAATCCACTATGAAATAGTCAAAGAATGCTCAATGTTTATACTATTATATTTCACTATTTGTTTTTGCAATCATATAAGAAAAAGGTTGAAACCACGCTCTCAACAATGTTGCAGATATCACTGATTCATAACAAGAAGCTTTTTGGCACACACGGTGAATGCATGGACTTAGAATGGCTTTATTCTTAATTTACACCAGTTTAGAAGAAAACAAGGCCACGAGGCTACATGCTGAAAACTGTAATTAAGCAATTACTCCTTCACTTCAGTGGGACTGAAATCACTTTAGGGAAGATACATGTGATTTGATCTAGATTTGCCGCTGTACTGCAAAGCTTCGGTCAATATTACATTCTTTACAAAGACATTTGAACTGAAAAGAAAGCATTTTATCTAATAGACTAAAAAAGGAATGGCAAATACTGTTAGACCTGACTACATTCAATAATAATAAGCTATTACTTACGATATCTTGGACATTTCTAACTTCCAGGATGTCAAATCACAGTGTACATTTATACACTGATATAAAAAAAAAAAGCCCTGTTAGCACTGTCTTTGCAAAAAATAATTTTAAAATAATTATGTTATTAAGATGCTTCACCAGTTACAGTCGAGGAGGTGTTAATTAGTCAGCCACTTACTCAGACACCTCAATAATATATCAGGAATGAACACAGAGGGGAAAGAAAAAAAAAGACAAAAAAAGCTACACCTAGAGGCCAGAAGAAAGATTTGCTAAAAATCTATCTGAGACTTTGCAAATTATATTCAAACACCTAACAAAAAGGTTTCTCACACAGCTAAATGAAAAACAAGGACAGCACCCAGAGCTGGGCTCCCCATGCAGTGAGGATGGGGTACACATTAAAGGTACTTCAGAAGTATCCCCAACAGGGTAAGGACACTGTCTCAATTTCCCACATGAACCATCAGATAGCAGAGGCAGCTTTCTGAGAAGGAGAGTTTGGGCAGAGGAATGAATAGAGTCAAAGGAGATGAAAATCCTAGAGAAGTCACTGAACTCAAGGTGCAGGTGCAAGTGAAATGAGGAACCAGGACTGGATCATCTCTACTGCAGAGCAATGGAAGAGCTGGCACAGGTAAGCACAGGTCCAGCGGCCAGGACTAAAGGATATTAATGAAGATAGGACATAGATAAACCAAAGATAGAGCTAGCTAACCTCATTTTTTAAAATAAAATGACCTATTTTCTAGACACAGGACATGCAGCAGATCTAAGCTCTCTGAAGGTCAATAAAGTATTTCAGGCAGTGCTACACCAGAAATTACTAAACTTTGAGGATGACAAAGAATTAACTAAAGAGGAAATGACAACAGGTTGTGCTAAAAGACAAGCTATACAGCGTCAATGAGAGGGTCACTAAAATCTCCATAAGGATTGTTCTCATCCAATATTTCTAATAATGCCCTTGAATAATAAGATTTGGGTAAATTACAAAGTTGTGAGATTGAACTACCATACAGGAAGGACTGGATTAGACAGAGCAAGGTGCAAATTCATGAAGATAATTAAGCTAATATGAGGTTTCCTTTATAATGTAGGAGCATTTGCTGGAAACCAAGAAGAAGGAGAAAACCTAGGCGTATCAGTGAATTACAGGATGACTGCATTACCAAGGTCATGCGCAAAAGGGAAAAAAGATGTTATTTTACAATGCAGCAAAGTACTCCCAGCAAAGGGAAGGAAATATTAATGCTATTGTATGAAAGGTTGGAATACTGTGAGCATCGGCTGTCCCAGAAAAATGAATTCAAAGTGGAACAGATACAAAAAGGGTCATTGTCACAGCCAGAGATACAAAATTCCAAAGTTATTGCAATTGCACAGTGACGTTGATATAGTTAGCCTAGAAGATGAAGATGCAAGTAAGATTTTTGGCTATAAATTCATGTGGTGAACATCCAGAAAGGAGAAGAGTTACTGAAGGTAGGGGAGAATGTTTGACCAACATGGATGTAAAATGAATAGGAGTATCTTTAGGTTGGAAATTAAAAATGCAGTGCTAAGCCCCAGAGCAAAGGTGTTCTGAAACAAGCCTCCTGATAGGATTAGCAAGAGGCAAAAAAATCAAAACATTTAATCAGGTTTTGGAAGGGATTATATAGCATGGTTCCTGGACATAGCAGGAATCCTGAGTCTTATAAACTGGTCACTAAGTCCTTAGAGTAAATTATTACAATTTTTACACAACTCCTGCACTAGATAAATCATGATGTAATCATAAGTAAGATATAGATTAGATAGTTTCCCCTACTTATGTATATTGGTCCTTGAATACACTTGCATAACATAATGGTAATTTATGGAAGCGCTTTTGTTCTAAGGATTAGGAAGGTGCCAGAGTCCTTCATCAACTTATTGCTGCAGGCGTGATTCTCTTCTCATTCTCACTGTTTCACACCTATGCAATTCAATTTTGTGAAGCGTACTTAACTCTTGATTTATACTGGTAAAAATCACATCCAGTATTTCCCATTGTAGCTAGGACAGGCTTATTTTAATATTTAATAGGAAACCCCTAAACTTTAATAGTATCATTGTGAAGCTGTGTTTAGAGGCAACAGTCAAGATTGGCCCTTGTTCCACCACACTTTTCACAAACATCTAGTAAAAGCTATTTAGTGGTATGACAGTTTTATAATCTAAATAGATGGGATTAAAAAAAAAGACAAATAAGAAACTGAGGCTGAGAAGAAACATGTTTTCTCCAAGGTCATACAACAGATCAGTGGAAGAAGAAAAAGTATCTGTCACTAAGTGCTCTAAGCCTACGTGCGTCCTCTGAAACCAGTGTGAGGAAAGGCAGGCTTGGGTCAAAAAGGAACTCGAGCAAGGATGAATATAGCTGTACGTTACATTTATAGCTGAGCAAGTATGCGTGACTTCCATTTAGAATTTGCTTCCAATAACAGTTGACAAAAATCCATATGAATACCACATTTTAAAAAATAGTAGTACAATAATTAACTTTGCAGTGTACACCTTGATTCTTGCACATCCCCTTTCTTCTCAGTTGTATATAAAAGGACATTTTGTCAATAGCATAAAATTTGACCTGATCCTTCACTAGCAGGAATTCACATTTACAACTTTGACAGGTTGTGCCAGTCTTTACAATTCTTATTTTGGAGTCCTTAAAGTTACAGTGCTGCCTAAGCATTACTCTAGTTGTATAACACAGCTGTTCCTCCATACTGCTCTTCTGGGTTCACAGGGCTGTTCTCCAAAGCTGCCCAGTGCCTCATCTGTAATGGAAACGCTGAATTTCTGTAGTGTGGGAATGGGGTTTGGGAAGCCAAAAGGAAATCCAGGTCCCTTTTTCCTGGAGAAGTCTCCTGCAGCAACATCCTCTACCCTTAACTGCACTACAGAATCAAGAATCACATCTCCATCATGGGAAAGGGACCCACCGCTGTGTGCAGCAGGCACCCACAGTAGATCATTCCCAGCCTTGTCACCAACTAACATGAAACCTCTGTGCTCCCAGAGCACAGAGCTTATTCAAAGCTTTTTGTTGTCTGTGGCAGATGAAAATTGTTGCCTTTCCTTTCCACCCTCACAGAACTTGCACATTCGGCAATTGTACTATACAACCATCTGTGTTGCAAGTGGGCTTGTGTCCCGCTTACTACATGCATATTTGCTTAAGCCAGCGTAGCAGAGCTCTTGCTGCAGAGGTTGGGTAATATTAACACCAACTGCAAGACAATGGACATTACCAGGCAAAAAAAAAGAGATGGTCTATGATGGAGGATAAATTTGACAGGACTGGAGTATACACGTATCACATGCCTGTCTAGCACACAGCACACATGTGCACACATAACCACAATGCAATGCACATGGCAAAATATTTGCTAGCAAGCTAAACTGAGAAATCATCTGACAAATTTATATCACATGCTTACCCAATTCACCACTCTGCTGAGCCCATTACTTTCTGCGTACTCATTAATCTAACTCTTGGCCTATAATTACTACCATGTGCTTACGCAGTCCATTGCTCTCTCCTGATCATATCACATACTGCCTATTTATTGATCTACCACCTGGACAATAACTAACTTGACCAGTGTTCTACAAATGAGGAATTTTTGCTCAAAATGCCAAATATGATATACGAACCTTACAGTTTGTGTTCAGATTTTTGACTTGGTGTAAATTTAAAACTTGATGTAAATGCAAATCTACATGCAACCAGAGAGTTATTTATTACATATATTCTATATAATAAATAAAGTATTAGTGATTTTCAGTCTTAGTTGATGTACATGAAGTTGGAAAAGTTAAAACAGACTGCAGGCTTTGTACAAAATTAGAGATTGATTTTTTAAAAAATGCACTACATTCTTCCACAGAAGGTACTCTAATGTGTATTGACTAATAACTATCTTTTAAAAAAATAGCCCCGTTTGATAAAACTTACTGCTTTTAAACAGCTGTTGTGTTAACATTTTTCTTGACAATGAAGGCTGATGGTTAAGGTTGCATCTTTTCTGTTAAAAAGAAATCAATATTCCATAACCTCAACCAGAATTTCCTGGCTTGAAAATCTCTGGGGTACCTCTCAATTTAGTGTCAGCCGCCTTCTTTTCCAAATATCTTTTCCATTTACGTTTATAGATTTATATGAAATATATATATATATGTTTTTTCCACTAATGCAAATGTCTTTAAAAAAAATCTTAGACTGATGGTTTATCCATTTAGTATTCACACTATCTATAGAATATTTGAAAGAAGAGAAAATTTTACTAGAACTCTTAAGTCTTTTTAGAATAAAACAACAAAGCACAAGTTCCTCAAATGCAAAGGCTTGTCTACTGGAAACGCTTGTGGTTCTCCCGTCCATGTTTTCTAAGTAAATCCATATGTGGTGTGTCTTGCTGCCATCAGAAAAAATGTTCAGTTTCACTAGGGGGCTCTAGCAGAGTGTCAAAAGGGGTTGGAAATCTAACTTGGACATATCTTTTTCTGCCATTCATATTAATTCATATTCCTTACTACAACAGCAGAACTAATGACTGCAGCAATACTTTGATATGATTCCAGAAGAGCTGTCTAATCAAATGTACAAACCCCTACACTTGAGCACAAGATGTAACCTGGGTGAATCATTTACACCTATTTCCTTTTCGAGGCATGAGTTGGTTGAGCTTGGGCACTGCTCTTCTGTCCTGGGTACTCTCCTCAACACAACAGCACTTGGCACTAAAGAGGGTCGCTAAGTGCGTGCTCAGCCGAGTCTGAAATTACCCATTTAGTAGCATTGAGACAACATCTAGATACAGCCAGTGCTGGGTGAGAGGTAGGCAGAAATGACCTCATGCGAGCCTGCCCGTCCCAAAGGAACATTGCCAATTACTGTCTTGATTATCAGAGTTATAGAATTGGCAGTTCTTGATTTTCTGCCTCGGGAAACACTGGAATTAAAATTGTTCAGCAGAACTTTGGCATTGGTATTTGGTTAGTTATTTCAACCTCTAAACTCTTTAGCCTTAAAAGTTCAAGTAAGTTCAGGTTCAAAGGATCTCTTAAAAATACACAGCTAAAAGTTAAAAGACTAGCTGGAGATTCCAATTTCTAAGGATTATTTCCTGTTTACTTTTCATACCAGCTAGCCGAACACTCACATTTCATCTTGGAGGCAGGACTCAGCTGTCTGCAGAGGACATACTTTGTCCCCTTACGCTCACACGAGCAGAGGCAAGATGGACTCCCAGCTCTATTTGCTAAAAAGGCAGAGCAACAAGCGGGAGGTAGAGAAAGCTGTCTCGGGAGAGGGACACTGAAGGCAGCACAAGGAACTTCTTTGTTCAAGAGTGCAGGAATCAAAACACTGAAACTGCTGTGGTATTTTGGGTATTATCCAAAACAACAGAGTCACTAGTGAGAAAATGAAAACCGATATATTTCAGTTGGACAGTTTGTACTTTTTATGCTACATTCATGCACAACAATCAAAAGGCAAGAATCTGGAGTCCTTACTCAGACTCGCTTCTCACCAAAGTAGGGCTTTTAGACTGCTTATGAAATAAGAAACATTATTGTTGTTGCTTTTAAAGGCAGACAGATTACATTCACCCATGGCCAGAGGAAGGAAGACAGAAAAAAATAATAAGGGCGTTTGTTAAGACATTGACCTTTCTAAAAGGGCTGTAAGGGCTTGAGAAATGTTCAGAAGAGAAGTTCTCCCGAACGCACTTTATCATTACCAATAGTAGGTTTTTCCATATGCTGCTCTGTTTGCACCCTTCATGCTGCCACTGGTATATTCCGTCTGCAGCTATTATGCAGAAACTATTCCAGACTGACAAGAATATCTGTGCATACACAGTGATTACTTAGGCCACACAGTTTTACTTGCAACTAAAAGAGGGTAAGCGTACAACCAATGTGCACATACAGGATTAGGGTAGGGCATTTCTGTTGGTTGACTAAAATAAAAAAAATTGCCTTTAGAGAGGATGTATTATTTGTAATAAAGATTTGAAACAAAAAAGTTTTATACAAATGTCATCGTTAATAAAAATGAAGATTATCTATATGTGAATTGACTTTAAACAACATGTTTTTCAAAGTTTTCCCTGAACCATGAGACAGCCTTTGGGGACTACAGGAAAAACACACTAATATGGCAAATGTTATAAATCCCCAGAATAACTCTTATCCCATTTATGTTTTGATTCTGTCATCGCTATCCATCTACCCTTATCCTGAGGCAGTAATGAAATACAAGACTTGTTTCAAGTAGGGATGAGTGAGCACTGTACTTTGAAAGCTATAGTTAACTAAACGGAGCCCAGACTGCCATCAGTGCATTAAATGTTATGCCAATACGAGTCCAACATCACACTGCCATAACTCTTCTGGAGCTTGTCTTCCATTACAGCTAGCGAGAGGGACCAGGGCACGTGGCAAAGTAACAAAACTGGTAAATGTGAGGCATTCTGACTTGGGCACAGTGCACTCAATATGGTCAAAAAGTGGTGAAGGCTCCATTTACAAAGGGTACATTTTCAAATGTCTGAGTCACACATGAGCCTAAAGGTAAATTTTTCATCATGTTCACATGATTCAGGAATCCTGTTTTCCAAAACCCTGAAGGTTGTGCAAGCACAAAGATATGGGAGGTTTTCACATGTGACCCTTCTAAGCCAGCAGAAGAATATTTTTAATACTATTTATTGTGAAATAGCAATGCTACCTCAACCTATCTGGTATTAATTTTCCATGGGTCTTAGTCTAAGGCTAGAAGAAAATCACTGATAAAAACCCTTTTAAAATTTGCAGTTGTTTATCGGCATCAACCTACTATATCAAGGTTAAAAGTTACAGGGAAAATCGTTGAGTAAATCATGATATACCCGCAGAGTCCTTGACTGCCCATCTGACTTTCTCCCATTAGGAAAACAATTTTCTGACTATTTCTATTCTCGTAGAATGTCATTTTGGTTGTCATCTGCTTATAAGGAGATCACAAAAGTAAGACGGCAAACAAGGCTGGGGGATGGAAAGCAACATACGCAAATATTTTCCAGTTAATATATATGTTATTGCTATCTGTTATGGCAAGAGGTTTATCTGGTTGCAGTTAAAAAGCTATGGTAGGAATTGGAGATACAATCTTTTTCTACAGTGGGGTTTTTTAAATCCACCAAGTAAACGGATACAGAATGCACACATCAGGAAAATGTGGCTGAAATCGATATATAGAGGGAAATAAAGGAGCAACATTTCCAGCAGGCCAACCTACTGCAAGGGATATCACTGAAGAAAGCGTGTGGTATTTAAATGGGCGGGTGGCAAGTGGCAAAGGAGACGAGAGGGGCAGGCAGAGCAGAGGCAGGCAGACACAGGGTGGTAGCGCCGTGTGGCACATCTCTTCCCTCCTGCCGGCAAGCGTGCCGGCCTGGGAGAAAACTGTCCACAGCACGCCGAATGAAAAAGCTCCTTTGTCTCCTCTACAGCACAGTCCTGCCTATTTTTCTGTCACGAGGGACACTACCTGGTGTTAAATTATACATAAACATCAAGTAAGACTTTCTGTTGGAAATGAAAAGCTAATCATCCAGTAACATGATTTAGTGGATACTTATAATCAAAACCAAGAATTAACCACCAGCATTTGAGCAATTCAAACTGTGCTTTCGGTAAGAGTTCATCTCTACTCACAAAGAATAATAGAAGCTTAACAAAATATTCTCCTTCCTGGGGCATGGGGAATGTAATATTTATCTGCACTGGTTTCCAGTGGGACATCATGTGCCACAATCAATCATCTCATAAAATATTATTAAGTAAAGCAGTGGCAATTTAGATAATAACACGACAAACTAAGTTACAAGAAGAACCAAAAAGCTAACAAAATTAGAAAGTTCCCAGTTTCATCAGCTCACAGGGTTACCAAAACTCATGTCTTAAATTCTGCTAACTTTATCGTAATATTTTCTTCATTTTTTTTTTTTTTTTAAGCTGTGGAGGTGCCTAGAACAGACTCTATAGTTAGGCATAAAACCACAGCAAACTTAGAATGGACACAGATTCTTTATTTTCTTTCAAAACAGGCCATTAATTCTGATGCCTCTTGAGTCCTCTGCGTAGTAATTCTCTGACAACTTTTCAGACATTTCTAATAAAGAATTCATCTCTGAATGAAACCTGGGGAATGGTGGTTCTGCCTTTTTGCTTTTACACTTCTTCAGTACTAAATGCCTCATGTCCATTTATGTAAGAACATAATCTTGGGAAACACATGGGAAAAATCTTTCAGTGAAGAGACTGGCATGGTTACAGACAACACATGGAGGTAACCCACAATGGCAATGACACTGGAACTGAAACTGTACGCCACTTATCCACTGTCCGTCTGCTTTTCCACCTACAAGCACACATCCTTTCATGGACACAACTCTCTGGCTGGCAATGAACATAAATTTAACTTGGCATATTGAGGGTGCCACTTGCTATAAAAGTTATCTCTCTCTTCATAGCCCTTTACCAAGGGGCAAATACATCCAATTACCACACCAAAATATCTCTTCTAGTACTGCCAAAAAAACCCATTTACTGCACATTGTCAAATAAAACTCAAAACACATATACACAAAAACTGGGACTGGTAAAATGCTTAGGTTTTCCTTTTAGAAAGGGAGACTTTCTGCAAGGATTAGAGATTCTTTGGCTTCCACAAGTCTCATAACTCATCATATATGCACATTTAAGATTTCTTATGGTGTGCAATTAAATCCAAATACTAGAATACAGGACTGATTTTAACTGTGAGTTTGTTCAGTGCAGCTCATCTCCCTACAACGAACACAGCAGTAGCTTTACTCCACTGAGATGGAAACTTCCACCAGGGTCTGGACAGAGGCGCAGCAACGCAGCAGTGGGAATTGGGCTTCCAGGACACAGTCAGTCCCACGCTATAGTCATTGCCTGGTGAGAGAAAACTGAAGAACTCGTCTCCAAAGAGTTGAGGGATGTGGAAGGGGAATTCAAATTGGGATGAGAATCCAGTGCTAGTGAACTGGTAATGTAGTGTAATTTTATCCACATTGTTGTATAGCTAACTCCCACCAGAGGTTACTCTATTATGAAGTCAAAATATTTGAACACAAATGTGAATAACAAACAATACTACACTATATACCTTCATTTTAATTTTGCCCTCCTCATATAAATCAATGTATTGATGCTTACATGGAGTACACATTTGAATTTTGATTAATGACCCCGTTAAGTGGATCCATACCTGAGAAACTGATCAAAGATAGGAAATGAAACTAAAGCATACATGGTGGGATTCACCATGTTGTTTCCTTCTGACATATCACTAATATATAGGTAAAGTGCATCAATATTCTTCTGCGAGGGAAACAAAAAATCACCTGCACTGCTTCTAATGAATGTTGGTAGAAGTGTAATGCAGCTTTAAGTAGTAGTCACAAATTGATGAAAGGTGACAATTTACTCAGGGAAAATAAAAAGAGTTGACTGGTCAAATCATAAAGCAGATTCAGATTTGGCAGAGACTCTGTAAGACAGCTGTGCTTTACCCTTTCCCAGTACTTGAAATGCATTACTGAAGCACTGAGGATCCTTTAAAGTACATACAACTACAAAGGACTTTTTTGATGGATAAGCATATAAGGGAGGGGTAACATGTGTTGATCCTGGCAATTCAAAGCATGCAGGAATGCAGCTCTCTTGCAGTCCCTGAAGCAAAGCTTCAGAAGCAACGCTTTAGAGCTTGTTATTCTCTTACAATCAATGCAATTAGATAAGGTATCACCCATCCTCCCCTTTTCACTAAATCAAATGGTGCTCCTTAAAGAAGTAGAATCTTTACAGTGGCGGACTCTTGTCAAAGGGAGCAGGGAGGCTGCTCTTACATGACCTAGGGCTTGAATGTGGCTGAGAAGCCGAGCGAGGCTGCCGTGTAAACACTTTTAGCTGGATATAAGCAAGTATCCACTTACTGTTGGTTGCATAACATATGGCGGATGAGGCATCCATGAAGTACTCTGGACCTGCATATCAAATACTTCTAATTAGCACAGAAAAGTTTAAAACAGAACTCAAAGATTTACTTGAAAATATTCTATTACAACTACAAAGCTAATTTTGGCAGAAGACTTAAGTCATGTAACTCAACGCAAAATTCATTTATGCTTCATAAAGTTCTGGACAAAGGAAAAAGCTTTCAAATTTCATTTGATAATGTTTTCTACCAAAGTCAGAAGTCTGAGCGATTGCACCTCTTCTGTGGTCCACAGTGTTTTATCTCATAAAACACTCTTCAATATTCCATGTTGTCCTATTTTTTCATTTGTATTGTTTGCTTTCATCCATCAATATAATCACGAACATGTCATCCAACCGACAGTGCAGGAGATATAAAATGTTCAAAGATCCCACAATGATTTATTCCATTTTCAGTAAGAACTGTAGATCTAATTCAGAGTTTCTGAAGCTTATTCTAATTGAAAGCTTCCATGGCAAAGCTGGCTTAAGATGTCCCTGCTCCCCAGGACCAGCTCTCACCTTGGGCATCATGGAGTTCGTTCCCACCAGATCTCTATATGCCTCACCAAAATCTTTCCTTGTTATTCTGCCTTGTGACTGATGTGTAACAGATTCCATGGATATACAAATTTTACTAACAATTAAATGCATTACAGAGTTCTTGTGCATTTGTGGTGGCATCTCTGAGCCGTAACTCCCTCTTGTGCTAAGCGTTAATGGTCCACATGCTATCATAACTCAGACTCAACCCCAAGAGCTGTGTATCCCAGTTTCCTTTTGCATCAGTCTGGGCACCACAACACACAGGAAGTATATAAAAACATAGCTGTGCCACAGCTATCCCATGGCACCTCACTAGCTGTCCCCAAGCTCACAGAGATCGGCACGTGACATCTCAGACTGAGCACAAGCAGGGATCACTAGGAGAAAGCTACAAGGTCCCAATCCTCCAGATGCCCTGTGATTGTGTTCATGAAGCAAGTGGTGAGAATTAATTGCATAAATGCGTGCCTCAACACTTGGAAGTTTACCAAAGTAGATTTTTAGTTGAAAAGCAGGTTCAGTGAAACATCTTTAGAACCAAAACCAGTGCACATACATGCAAACACACCTCTACTACAAAATTTCCTACTGTGAATCCCCACTAGTTAAAATATATCAGAGCTGCCACAGTTTGCTGCTGTTCGTTGCTCCCACTCTTGCACCCTTGCAGTTCCTCCTCTGTGCCAGGGCAAATGTCTCAGGGCTTACACTGCAAAGTAGCTATGAAGAATGATAGAGGTAAAAAAAAAATAATTTAAAAAAAATCAATGTTTTTGGTGCAAATACATCAAACCATGAACTGATGCAATGGTTCCAGTCAGGATGGCAGAAGGGAGCAACTGTGAACTGTGGAGCAGTGATAGGACTAAGTGGCTGGGTGGCCTGAATTCAGTGGCCTGACTAAGAGGGAGGAGGTACAGCTCTCTTAAGCCAGCTTTGCTACTGAGAAAAGTGCATGTGAGCTGCACTTGTATGTCTGACACTGACATTTCTTTGGTGTTGCTATTTACTGAAATTTACTGAATTTTTTTCACCAAAACAACTTTTGTTTGGCAAGTGTTACATAGCCATCTAAAATTAAGTAATAAATAAATGTCAGAGAAAATGACAAGAATTATATATCAAGTTTAAAACAATAGCATCAAGTTTAAAACAACAGTAAGCGTAAGTACAAACTCCCAGAATTACCTGTAAGCAGTAGCATACCATCTCAAAAAACCCAACTCACCAACCCAACCCTAACATTGAGAAAAACGCTCCATGTAGCTTTGCAAGTTTGGGTAGTTTGTCTCAGGTAGGACTCAGGATTGGAAGAGCACTGATGCTATAGGACAGAAATAACTGAAATGGGAAAATGTGTAGCCAATGACCAGCTTCAGAGTGAAATGACATGTTTCCAGAGAATGGCTGATAATAAAAATTTACAACCTAGTTTTGACTTCCATCTCAGAAAGCCAGAGCATGGCATTAATTTCCCAGTGGAGATCTGTGAGGGATATGTTGAAAAGAGAAATTCTGAACGACAAAACGTATGTGAGACTAAAGAAGGATATGAGGACAGTTATCCTCAAGTAACTTGCTTTGTCTGGGATTATCAAATAAAAATGAGGGCTTTTAAAGGATGCTGTTACTGGAGCTAATACAGCCGAGGTCAAAAGGTCAAAATATGATGCAGTCAACATAAATTATAAAAAAACGCATTTAAAAAAATTTTGGCTAATGAAAGGGAGTCAAATGACAAAACATTTCAATAAGAGTGACAAGCTTCTGCTGTTGTCAACTGGAAATGAAGCAAAATGCTGTTTACTAGAGAAGCTTATTGAAATAAGAAAAAATTACCGTGGCTATCACTGCTGGTGTGAGGAATGCAGGAGACACTTCAAACCCTACACCAAATGATACCTGAATACTACTAGAAAGCCTTTTGTTTAAAGTGTGACTCAAGAGCGTAAGCACTCACACAATTTCCCGTGGTATACACTCTGCCTTCATCCACATCCAAAACATAATTAACTGGGAAACATAGTAGACAAGCGCAAATCTGACGTACCTGATATGTAGAGACAGGGGAAGCAGCAATGAATGGCGTGATTGATGTCTGTGGAATCATGCGGTTTGTTGGAATACTGTACGGTGAGGAATAAAATCTGCAAACAAAGAACAAAAGCGAGATTTTTTCAACCTTTCCACTGCTAGGCTCTGACTGACTAATTCACTGCCTCCCGGGCAAAGACAAAAAGAGTCTACACAGGTAATTATGTCCATCTATTTCCAAAACCACAATAAAGAAGATGTGATGGCTCCACTGAACAGATCTTGAAAATGGAAAGGAGGAGGAATATTTACACAAAGAACATTTTTTTCACTTCAACTAGCACAAATATAGAACTTCATGATACAAGAAGTAATTATCTGAAATGCAAAGACAGCTGATTTTCCAGAGTGTTAGCTAGTGAAAGGGAATTTCTTACGCGATATCGAAGACAATATTACTGATTTCATTTTTACATGTGGTACTGTTTTCTTTTCAGATCTTAATGCTTCAGTGCTGAGAATAACACATTCTATATGCATGCCTGAATTATTTTATTAAGGGATGGCTACAAAAACTCTGGCTGAAATTTTCATATTCATCTAGGCAGAGTGCAAAAAACCCACCTTCTGGTGAAATGTATCACAAATTACGAGTCTAAATGCCCCAGGCAGCACTGAAAAATCTCAGATTTAGTTGTTTTTATTTCCACTGTTACATGTTATGAACAAAAGTTGCACTATCTCTTGCTTGATGGCAATAAATGTTATATTCCTTCTCCTTCCCTGTGGGTTAATGATTATTGATAAAATTATCGCTTGGAAAATATCACTGCTGGTGGATTGTGTTAAGTACTTAATATGTGTGTGCTCATAAAGATTTTTGCATTTGCCCTTTTTTCGGTTTTAACTGTAAGCCAAAAAAATAAAATTGCTTAAAAAAAGAATGTTTGCGGTCTTATAGCTGTCAAAATGCTGGTATTTTGGACTTCGAGAGAGAGAAACACTCCTGTGCAGTGTTCTCTTGTCTGATTTAAACCCCATGCAGATCCTTCTCATATAGCGTGCACCAATCTTACGAGTAACAGAAGATTTTGTACACACGCTCTCTCTGTAACAGTGGATTACACTCCCTGCCTTTTTATGGTTTTTTTTTTTTCTCCCCATGCTGAGGCAATCAACAGTAGCTTTCCATGAGAGCCATGCAACAAAAAAATCATTACTGGTGTTTAAACAAGTGCTCTATTTCCTGATCGCCCTGGCATCCTGGATTTAGTACTAATCAGTCTAGTTCAGACTGGATGCATTCATTCTGGATGCAGGCTCAAATAACCACCAACTTCATCCAACCAATAGACTCGGAAAAACAGGCTGCCGTCTTTGAAGGTTGGGTGGAAACATTTGAAGTTGGGAGGGGAGAGGGAGACAGAGAAGCAATCATTTGTTCTCTCTATTCCAAATAAGATTTTAAAATGCCAAAAGCAGCAGGTGGCGTCTGAGTGATTTTTTTGTTTAATAGAAATATATCGCTATTTTAGGAACACTTATCTGCCCTAATGCTCACACAGAGACTATTTTAAAACTGTGCCTTTGCCCAATTTTATATATATATCCTATTATGAGAACTTAGAGGCATTTGTATCCCACTACTTGTATCAAACATGAAGTTCATACAACATTGGAGGGGAAAGGATTTTTACAGTATTAGCTGGGTTCATCTATGGTGTTAGCACGATCCACATGTTATCTAGGTCCTGGTACAGGGGTCTACTCCCAGGTCAAGGTTAACTAGCAGTCACCCTGGCTATGCTGTTCCTAAGTGGATGAACTAAGAAATGCTCTGTGTGGCAAATGAAAACAGTCAATGGCAGACTGACAGAATTCACTCTACAGGTAAAATCTATACTAGAAATACATACACACCTCTTGAACTGAAGGACAGTATAAAAACAAAAGTCTTGAGAAAACAAACACATTTTTGTTCATTCTGTTCTCATTCTGTCCATCAGCCTGGCATTGATGCTGCACTCCTACTCATAACGCATATGAACTGCTCGGACAAAGAGGAGTGCAGGGGACAAACAACTTTCCATTTGGTAGTAATGCTGACTCTTTGGAATAAACTCTCCAATAAATCCCAGCAAATGCTACCAAATTTACAGAAAATGTGTGCTACGCCAAGAACTTGACAGACAGCTAACCATTTCAGTTTCAGCTTAGAGATGCAGTTATCTGAATAGCACATAAGCTTGTCGAATATACACTCTGGTAATGTGAAAAATACAACCCTTCCAACACCCCTGCCAATACCATTTATCTGTCGCAGTTTCGAATGCTCTCCAATAAGCATCAAATAAAACATACTATCAGGACATTCAGCTATATTGTGAAAATGCATGCACCAGAGTGTCAAAGAAGAGAAAGGAAGGAAATCTGAGATAGCAAATGACAATGTAAGAAAATCCAGTTCATATATTTCAATTTTAATAATAATAAAGCAAATTTAACAATCTGAGTCGCTGTGACAGGTTGTAGGACAAACATTTTGCAATCAGGAATCCCTTACACACAGAGACAAAGGTTTGTTTCCCTGCCACAGCATCACTTGTGCCCAAAGGGATATAAAAAAGGATTTGGATATTGTCCAAGGAAATTCAACAGAGCAAGAACCGAACAAGTGTATTCTGAAGGCCTCTTTGCCACACATGAAGTACAGTGGTATGGTGAGGATAGGGGTGTCCCCACTGGGGACACACTCAAGCGGAGCCCCCCCAGATGCAGGATGCTCAACCTGCCACAGTGCTGGAGCCATGCACCGCCCTGGCAGGGCCTGCTCGCAAAGAGAGTGCAACATGCTCTCATCCATGGGACACAGAGGCATCTCCCCAAATTCCCTTTACATACAAATAGGCTAATACCCTACCATATAATTGGCATAAGTGACTTGCTGGGGACCTGAAAAAAGACAGGAGTAGTAAAAACGCAGTCATCCGTTCTGGTGTAAACCCTACAGCATCCCAACAAGATCTGCAGCTGTTGACCTTGCCATATTTGATCTTAGGCTTTCTTTTTTTTTTTTTTAGGCTCAGGGAGAGATGACATGAAGTGGAAGATGCATGTTGTAGGTAAGTCCAAGGGAATAAAGGATTCTCAGTCATCAGAATATGTACATCAGAAAGAGGAGTGGAAAGAGATATGAATTATACTAGCATTGACTCATTTTAGATATATTGTTCGATTACGCCCCCAAGTTTCCTGGCATTAAAATGTACATTATCTTATACTGTACTTTGAGAGCTGTAGGCTTTGTGGTAGTTGACCTGAGAGCTCTCCAAAAGACGCAGCTGCGTTTTCTGCAAATGCAGTTTGCAACCTTATATTGGCCCGTGCAGTTTTTTGCAGATTCGAGCCAGTGTCCCTGCTCCTCAGCTGCCAATTGCAATGCTAAAAGCAAGAGTGTAGAAAGGCAGGTGGCAGGGACAAGGCAAAATGTACATTGCCCTTGTATTAAAAATAGACCTTTTCAGCATGCCTGGATTCTATAAACACAGGGAAAACTCATCACTAGGAAGCAAAAAGATGTTCCTGGATGTTCATGAAGAGGGGTTTATACAGGGTTCAAAAGAAAATGTTTTTAAGAGATGTTAAAAAGAACCACATTCTCAGTACATCGTCAGGCACACACAGGCAATGCTATAGGAACAGTTTCTGTTGCTTAACAGACAAAGCACATACTCTCCTCCTACATCAGCCCTCCCTCCGCATTTGGGGACTGCATTATCTGTAGCGTCTGGTCGCTATTTCCCTGCCAAAAAAATGAAAAAAAGATTAAAAAAAATCCATATGGTTCCCATCCTATGGGGGAATGTGCAAGCTTCCACACAGAATCTGCACAAGAGCAAGACCCTATTTGCACTGCAATAAACACCATTTGCTCATGCCTCGTGCCTGCAGGCAATACTGAAAAAGTTAGATTCATAAATAGTATCCTGGGGCTCACATAATGTAAGAGTATTACCAAGCGTTATCAAGGCAGCAATTTTCTCTTGCAATAAGCCACAGAGTCAGATGTTTGAGATGAAAAAGACCTATCTGAATATTGAGCCCATTGGCCAGCAAATGCGCAGTATAGTCCCCCAGATATCAGATATTAAACTGATACAGTACATCGCAATCTTAGTCAAATGGCCAGGAGGACTCAAGCCTCAGGAACATTTTAAATGAGCACCCTTACAGTGCAAGTACAAGAGCTCTATTTTGTTCTTTGCATGAGTGCATTAAACCACTAAAACAATATTAATACCACAAATTGAAAAATCAATAGCATATTACAACAGACACACTACTCCCCAAAATAAAACCCGAGTACCTTTGTAAACGCAATTCAGAAAAGGCTGATTATAAAACAAAAAAGGCACAGAGAGACTGGCAGGGGAAAAGAGCTTATCTGCTGAAGTGTGTGGTTACCATGTCTTTGGTAACTCATACGGCAATGCTATGGTACATTACTGGCCGGATTCTCTACTCCATTATACCAGGTTTACACTGATGTAACTCCACTGGATGCTTAAACAGAGTTACATGGGCATAAAAACAATATAATGAAATGGAGAATCAAGCTTTACAACGTAATAGACTCAGAAGAAAATTATCTATTCCTTTGTGGGGAAAAAATCTTAGCTATTTTTAGTGAAAGCCTCTCTCTCACTGTCTTCTGTTTTATTCCTGCTGTAGATTTTCAAGGCAAATATGCAGTTATACAGTAATAAAAGTGACAGTACTACACCACGAGCAATGAGAACCCACCTTTTCATCTGGACAACATACAACAGTCCAGATTCTTCCCTGAGGTTTGGTTATGCGCCAACTCAAAAGCTAATATAATCCGCACCTCTTAAGGAACTGTAAATTTTAAATACCATCCCATGACACCTGCAGAGACATGTGTCTCAGGCTTCCATCATCTGTATAATCCTGCATGGACTTAGCAATTTATATGCATCAAAATGCGTCTATCAGCTCTATAAAGGACCTTAATAGATATCAGCATGTGCAGTCAATCTTTCTTTTTAAGTTTTACTGGTGATTGGGTGCTGGTGGGCACTCAAAGGTCTAAGCAACTCGTGCTTATCACAGCACATAAAAAGTCCTGAGCTGTGTGCAGGGTCAACACGGACTGCACCGAACAGGCCTGCTACAAGGAAGGAGTTTTTTGTTTTACAGACCGTTGAGTAACATCGCTCCACGCAAACCTTAATGACTTGGTCCACCTTACTGCCAAAGTATTATGCAGCATAACGGGTATGGGCACACCACTGACACAAGGGGACTGCAGGCAGCAGCTTTGTGCTCACTTCCAGACTGTCCTCGCTGTGAGGAAGAGCAATGTGTTTGCCTAACACCCCTTCACTGACAATTAAATTAACCTGTTTGACTTCATAGTGTTTAAGAGCCTTTAAATGTCTTTCGCCATGGCCACACACCTGCTTTGTTACCCATGTCTTGTGTCAGTGAGCAACAAATCACATTTGCACATTTTACAAGCAAAGCATCCCAGACTTAGCTGAAATAAAACCCATGAGCTAGATTTTTATTGTACTTGCAAGTAAAGAGGCTTATGAAAAATAGTAAAAATATATTACTACAGGATATGTAGAGACCATTAAGTGAATGTGTGGGGAGCTAAAAAGAAACTGTGTAACCAAAGGGTCCTGTTGATCCTCAGGTGACGGCATCTTAAAGACGCAGCCAAAGGATGGAACAACTCTTGTGTAACTTTTGGTGGACAAATCGATTTTTCCACGTAGTAAGAGCTTCTCCTCATGATACTGCATGCAATCAAGATCTCACCATAAGAGCATTTTGAATGAGACAGGTTTGTCCTGATTAAATTGAAAATATTTTGACACTCTAGAAAGAAGAGATATGTCAAAGCAGTAATTAATTGTCACTCTTAGGGAGATATCCACTGCTGTAGTTTATTTCATGCTTTACAAATAAAAGAACATTTAAAAACCTGCAGAGTTGAAATTCTCCACTGGGTACTATTCCTTTTCCCAATGATCACTGACAGTGTGTTCAAACAACTGACTGACCAAACCATCTGAGCAGCCTGAACACCTGAGCAGCATGGGTACTCTCTGATACAAATAATGTCTGATTCCGAGATACCTTTCATGATTTCAAAATAATTATTCGTGAAGTAAAATGATATTAATCTCAAAGGAACATGCAAAT
Organism: Balearica regulorum gibbericeps; assembly: GCF_011004875.1. Taxonomy (NCBI): domain Eukaryota; kingdom Metazoa; phylum Chordata; class Aves; order Gruiformes; family Gruidae; genus Balearica; species Balearica regulorum. Next base: position 123,872,889 of record NC_046185.1, read on the forward strand.
TACAGTTTCCAAAACATTCATGCAACTGACATGCAGGAATTCCTTTGAAATAAAAGCCAGTTGTCCAGATGAAACACTGTTGGATCATGAACTAGTGATGGTTTTATTTATAGCCCATAATGTGTTACCAACTGAAAAGTATGGTGATAGAGGAGAAAGATTTGTTTGGGAGGTCAGAACAGGGAAACAGAATCAGAGGGTTCTGAAATCGCAACTATGCAAACCCCCTTTTATTTCTGAGTTGCTCTGGTTTGGCCACTTTCTCCACAGCATGGGAGTATCACAAGCGCTACAAAGCTACTGCTTGTAAAGGGCAATTAAGCAAAATACACTATGATAATTGATTTTTTTTTTTAAACTACTGGGAATGTTAGTTTTTTCCTAAATGCTTCAACTAGCAGTGACCTAACAAATATTTAACAAATAAACCCATTCTCATCTGTATGAATACATTCTCCCCTTCAGCTGGAGAACACAGACAGGGGTACGCATAGAATTTGATAATCATGTCAAACATCCCTCTGGTCAAAGAATGACTGTCGAAGAGTTCAGGGCCAAACCTAGCGCTTCTCTTCAAATTGTTGTTAACCTATCTGAAAGGATAGCTAGATTTCAAGGCTCTGTTTTTCTAGCTTATGAAATAATTGGAAATGTAATCACGCAGATAAATAATAAGATGACATAACTTCTCTCTGCTAAATTTGAAAAAAGTTACAATTCTTCGTGTTGGCAAACCATAGGTGAGAAATGAAAAAGAGTGCTGCTCAGAATTTTACCCCTAAATCCCACCTCCTTACACACTAATTTAAGGCTTTCTCCCTATTTGGCATTTCTATTCAGACAATGCCAGGGAAGCCAGCCAGCCTGTAGAGAGAGCCCCACATGAAGTAACAGCTCTATTATCCAAAATACGCTGGAATCTTCAATGATTATTTTAACAAAAGCAAAGTCAGTAAAGGGAAACTTTACTGGTTTCCATTTCATGACAGAGAGAGATTAAAAAAACATCCACTAGCATTTGCCAAATGGAGATGGAAACTATTAGGAAAAACAACTTCCCATTCAAATGGATATTACAAACAAGAGGGCATAAAAACAAAAGGGAAACTAAAAGAAGAACTTGACAATATAGCATTACATGCTTCAGACAAAATATGACTGAGTGAATTTGCTTCTGAATAAGTTTCACCACAGAAAGAGAAAACAGAAGATGGCATTCAAAATAATTTTTAAAAAGGCATAAGAAAACATGCATTCCTTACCCATTCTGTATAGCAGCTGTTGGATCATAAGTCAAAGCCATGCCAGCCTGCACATAGTTAGGGAAGAAAAACAGATTTTTACTATTACTGCAGAAAAAAGAAAAGAAAAAAAAAAAGATGTTAAACATATTCTAAGCCAATATGAATAAAAACTGAATGCAACTTAGATGGAAATCTAAATTCTTCGGGGAAGCTCAGATGGTCCAAAGCAGCACGGACAGATTGGCTACCTCCCCTGCCTGAGAGATCCCTGAGAAACAGATCTGTTCACTATGTTGGTTGTCATGTCTCCATAACATTTAGGGCAAATGGTGGTTTTGTTGCACCACTATCAGTTAATAACTCTACTGAGATCAATGCATTTACATCTAATTGCTCCCTATAACATGATAGGGCCAAATCCTGCTGTTGCCAGTGAGACAGGTAGTTGGTAAATATTCTAAAGCCAACTTCACGAGAGCTTCTCAGGAAGGAGTCTCTTCTTTCCTACAGAGGCCACACCATGCACGACCCCAGCCATCTTTCCCCGGGGCTGTCACTGGTATTTATAGTTAATTCATCACCATGAGATGAGAAACAAAAAGGGGGGTGAAGCAGAAAGACCAACCAAAAAAAAAAAAAAGTGCTTGAGCTTTTAAACAAGGCTTTTAAAATACTTCAGAGGTCTGGACAGCAAAAGAATTTGTTAATGGGCCTTTCAACTGCCGTTCACCACCAAGCAGATGGTGACCTGTGCAAAAGGATTCGGCAGTGTCAAAACAGCATCCAGTTAACAACCGTCACCACCGCCACCATTAGCAGACATGTCCACAGGTACTGTGGAAAAGCAGGGAGAGAGCAGGGCTGGAGACTGAATTTCCCGCTTCAGCTTATGTTCCAAGATGGCAGTTGGGGCCATACGGGAAGGACCAGCTTTTTCCCCACCATCCACTTTAAGACAGGGGACAGATAATCTCTCCTCCCACACACTGCATTTGCTTCTACTTTTTGTCTTCCTTATTATTTTTTTTTCCCTCTCTTCATGAAATACTTTCCAATGTAAGACACTATCAGGAGACGGGAAGACACCTCTCTTTGTGCAGAGCTAGGAGGAGGGAGCAGAGGAACCCTGTTACTCAAGGTGCTCCTTTCCCTTTGAGAGCAGCTGAAAAATGGCCATGGCACCCACCCACCCCAACACACCGTATTTCTCTCTGCTTGTCATATAGACTACATGCTTGCTGCCAGAGACAGGAGACAGAAGCATTCACTTCGAGGACAGGTGCTTTACTAACTGTGCAGCAGTGTCCACGCTCCTGGTGGGAGCTTTAATGCCCCTGGACCCATCTACCAAAGTACTTTTGAATAATGGCATCTGCTCCCTTCCAGATGGCTGCTCAGACAGGTCAGGAAAGCATTCGGGCTTGGTTGGCTCCCGTGCAGGCAGGTGAGCAGCCAGGGTAAACGCTCTGGTGAGGAGTGGGCAGAGAGCAGGCAGCACTCCTGGAAGAGACAGGTTAGCCCAGCAGCTGCACGCTGCTCTGAGAGGAGATGGTCCAAGTTTCCAGAGGCCAAAAATAATTTCTGATCTGAAATGGTAGGCTTCACACTACCTTATGTAGCCAAAACTTCATGTCATTATTAAATTTGAGTATTTTTCTCATTATTCTTTTAAGCAGATGCTAGGGCAACTGCTTTGCTTATTGAAAATGCCATTGTTTTAATAAAATACATACTATCTCCCAAGCAAAGGATAATTCAGGAAACTAACAACAAGAACACAGGGCTGTTTTTTTAAAAAAGCATTCATTTCATAGTTTCTTTGACATAAGTAAGAATGAGGGTGCAGAAAGAATAAATTGCAGTAGCTCTTTCACTGGAGCCCTAACAACGCTCAAGTGTCCACGTGAGACCTGCAAACACACGTTTACATCGCTTTTGGTTACTTGTCTCATGGATGTTTGAGCACACGGTCATGCACAGACCCTCAGCTTGCCCTCCAACCCCATCACGCCCCAGACCTGCGCATGGGTGCATGCAGACAAACCGCACATACTCCATTCTCTAGATATTAGCATCAAGTCCATTATGTATTATTGGTACTAGGAATAAGGGACGCCATTGTGGGTCTGGCGAGTACAAAATGTGAAAGGCTGGACACTCATCTCCTTATCGATGCTCCATATCCATACTGCATGGTGACAGATTACCAGAATCTGTTCAAGTACTTCAGCAGTGACCACTATAAATATCACGATCACATTTGCCAGTAAATGAAAGTTTCACATTAGACCAATACGACAGTGTGTGGCAATACATGCATATGGTACACCACCTACAGTTTGCCCAGTAATATTGCTAATATCCCCCATTGCTGAATAGCTTTAAACAGCTGCTGTTTCAAATAGCTGCTAACAGAGGATTATTTACTTCTTTCTCATCAAGTTGCGTAATTCCTCCCTACAAAACTACGCTGGCTGGAAGCCCAGGAGAGGCAACAGTTAGCCTGGACCAGTGAAAGATTTATGGTCTGAAGCATCCTCATTCATCAGGAATAAAAACTGATGAGCAATAACAACTTACTGGAAAATTGTCTGCACTTTCCTCCATAATACACAAACAGGAATTCCAAAAATACCAAATACAGAATATTAGGGTTGGCCTCAGAGTTCCATGCAATAGAGGTCCAGCTTATTCTGTCAAAAACACAGAACTGAATATAGCTGTCACTGTGCTTAATACGGTATTAACTACACTGAGGCACTGGCTGATGTTGTGCTGAAGAGTATTTTCTTGCAGGTCTTTTCATCCACCATTTTGTTCATGTTTCAGTGGAAGGACGGGGTCTTATTCCTTCTGCTGATAGTGACACTTCCTGATGAAATGCCACCTGAGCGAGTGGCACTGATGATGGAATGCTGCTTCAGGAAAATATTTGTCAGATAAATCTTCTATGAAGGAACGACTGAACCACAGAATTTTTATGTCTCTCAGCCAGATAATGGACACATACTCAGCTAATGAATGAAAATTCTGCACCTCAACATTTCTATATGCAATCCCTTAAAGTAATTAATAAAAGGAGTATCTGCTATCAGTCCCATACATAATAATAAATAAAGATAATTCTCAATAATTATTATATTCAGAATGTCACACGTGACACAGAAATAAAACCAGCTCTTTTAAAATGCTGATTTTGCAAAAAGACTATTTAAACCATATGTGTTTACTTATTGCTTATTTTTACCAAAGTGTCTGAACTTAGGACAAAGGAATGAACATTTTTGCTGGTTTGTTGCTGAAGTTTTCTAATTATTGACATTGGTGAACACAGAGATTCTAATAACAAGAGACTCAGTCTACTCAGTCTGTACATTTCTTTAAATTTAAGCTCTTTCCTTCAATAAAGTGCAGGAAATATCAGAAAGCCTCTGGAAGGCAAGGGTTCCCCCAGGAAGTTTGAAGGGCTTTGTTCAACACTTTACTGTGAAAAATTTTCCATGGGCAAAGACAAGGTGTTCTGTTTCTAGTTTTTCCCCTCTCTTTGTTATGATTTGAACATAAATGAGCACATTTGCCTCATTAAAGAGACTCTTAGACCATCACATTTGCATTGCTTATGTAAATTGGATTTGTAAATCTCTCAAAGAAATGATTAAGTTGTGGAGTGATTATTAAAAAAATGATCACATCTTCAATATCATGTGAAATAAGGGGGGTTAATTATTTCTCTTCCAAATTTCTCTGATCTGTCACAAGAACAACCTCTTTCAGCCCAGTATCTGTCTTCCAGCAAACAGAAGTATCTATACATTTTAGGTTGCATTATATCCTCTTTGCTGCTGGGAAGTAGCTTCCACAAACAGCTTCACCAACATATCATTACCTACTCTCCGTGTATGCATCTTTCCCTCACTGTGTGCAAAAATTCACCGTAATACTGACCGACCTACTACAGAGATGCCCCACACCTCTTCCTCAGAGGTGAATCTTCCTCGTATCTCCTCGAACCTGCCCTGGCCAGCCTGTGCCTAGTGCTGGAGCACCCCAGGATTTAATACTGTGCAGGAGGCCACAGTCCCACTGGAAAAAACTGGAGTTAGACCAGAAGATAAGCCTCTCTTCCCCATCTTCTCTGACTCATCCCATCATCCTTTCACGCTGGAGGACTGCCGTCCCCAGGGAATGGGTGTGCTCTTGGCTACCACAGTGGAATCAATTGAAATTTCAACACTGAAATTCCTGCCCTTGTTTTGTTACCACCGCTAATATCTGCCAGGCATCACAGCACAAGGATCTCTTGTGCCCTGACAGCAGATACTCTGACTGAAACACTTTGAAGAAAGAAGAGAGAGAAGGGGGAAGGAACCAACCACCCAAATGAGATTCGTTTAAAATACTGATTTAACAAAATAAGCTCAGTCAGCAGTAAAGTTAACTTGGCAGAGTTCCTTCCTTTGATTATTTAAACAGTTCTGTCAGAAATATTCCACATTATTAGAAAGATTTCTGAATTTAATTCTGAATAAAAAACCACCTTTACTTTTTAGAGAAGGAGAAATCTAAAATGAAAATGTGACACCTCTTAAATACATAGAAACATATGAAAGAAGCAGAGCATTTCCCAGTGATGTGTGCTCCTTAAGCAGCTGCAAGTTCTGAGAAGAAAGTAGTTGTGGAGAGAAAAATATATAATATTGAGGTCAAACCTGGGAAGTGATTCATGAACCTCAGAAGGTCAGAGGTTGTGCTGACAAACACAAAGACAAGTTCAGATACCCAAATGAATGACAAGAAACCCTTTTTGTGCTACAGAACTGGACTGGAAGTCTGATCTACACAGCTTCTGTTCTCAGGGTTGAGTTGCTTTGTTTCCACTTCAATTTATCTGATGAGTTAAATGATAAGTGCTGAAGTCTACAAAAGTTAAAAAAAAAATAACATCCTCCTCATAGGGACATATATAATGCAATATAATCATTCTGTTTCCACAGCCAACTCGTATGTTTAACCTTGCCATCTTCAGGTCTACAAACCATCTGCTTTCAGGGATCTGGCACACCCGTTTTGCCATCACTCTGATCCAGTGTTAAATCAGCTGTGGATTACAGTCACATCTGCATGCTAGATGTGTGTGTTACAGTGAGTTGGGAAGACTTCCAGGGATGGCTCGCAGCACTACTGAAAGTGACAGCCCACCAAGTATCTGTCAGGGATACAGCAGAGTGCAGAAAAAGATATGTCCTTTTCGCCTGTCTCCAACATCTGTTTATTCTGTGTAAGAAAACACTGTCGTAGCAGCAGAATTTGGTGGAACACACAACTGCAAGAAAATCTCTGGGGCAAATGGCATGACATTTTTCACCGCAGAAGGAAATCCAAAGCCAAAATGAAAACTAAGAAAACTAATCTGAGAGAGCAGGTACAGTCCTGATTCTACTTTAACCAAACCATGGCCCTTATTATGGGTAACCCAGTCCCTTTTAAAATCCTGTTTTCAGGGACAGTGATTTCTTATAGGTCATTATTTTAAAATATTTCTATGTGCTTTATAAGCTCAAAATCCAACCACTTAAACTGGTCTTTGGTATTTGTGCCACTTAGATACCTTTTCAAAACGTTGCCCACAATGACAGCATCTTGTGTCATCAAGAATTTTTAACTCATTGCTCTGCATCTTTTCACTTATTTGCCAGTTACCTTTTGCCCTTCTACTTTCTCCCTCTGTGTAGGCTTCTCTTCAGGTTCAATTCCTCTCTTTGCTAAACTAAGCTTTTGCTGAAAATAAGCATGCAAAATACTGACCAATGTCTAACTTACACACACTAAAATATATAGTAAATGTCTTTGTGCATGGTTGGCATATGAAGGTACTACTGCATATCTGGACAGGCCTGGAAAGTGTCTCCCAGTGACAATAAAAAAAATATTTGACTAGGTATAAAATATATCAGCTCTAGACACTGAGGATTATGGAGCACAACTAAGCAGTACTTATCTCCTTGGAAGCATAAAAAGAAATCTATGTCTGAGTTATAAACGGGCCTGGCACAGACCTACTAATCATTTCTAAATGCCTGCTGCTGGTAAAGACGGGACAACTGGCACCAGGATCAACTGCTTCAGCCCTTCACTGGTACTGATTTTACAAAAAAATTGGGAAGTCTCTCAAATTACCTATTGTATGTTTTTCTCTCTAAATTACTGTTTGCATTAGACAAAATTGTAATGAGTAGCAGATAAAAAGAGAAACTGTTAACAAAAACAACATTCCCAAACTACTAGGTCATCTTATTTTTTAAAGAAAGAATTACAACCACGTTTAATTCTTTAGACGTTTCACCAACTGATCTTAAAAGAAAACAAAGGAGAAAGGGGGGAAGGAGGAAGAGAGGCAAGGGGAGCAAATGGAGGTTAAAGTCTTGGCTACGAGAAAAAAAGAAGTAACCCAGATTACAGAAGCAAGAAAGCAATCAATAGAAGAATTATTGGTGGCAATTATTAAATATCACTATAGATATCAGACCAAATTCAATGACAAGGGGGTCGCATTCAGTGGTGCATGTCACTGTTGTCATATATGCACCAATACTGTAATGGTGATATTCTTTTGCAAGAAAGACAACACAAGTATTTAAATGGTCTAAATTTTACAGAACCTTGCAAATGAAGTATCAAAGGTTTCAAAATATTGTGATTGTAAAAAATACTTCATCACTTTGGGCTGACCAGATATAGAAAGGCTACCATTTCTAGAACTGTTCTTTCTAGAGGAATGTAAACAATAATAAACTTTAGTCAGATGTAAAGCATTTAATTTGTTTTCAGTTCATGTGAGATTTCTCCCTTTCCACCAGATAAATTTCAAATAAACCCTCTCTTAAATACACATATCAAATGATTTTATTTCTGAATAACCAAAGTTTCAGTAAATCTGCAATAAAAGATTATGTTGTAAAATTTAAGTTGCAGTTTTTAAACCAATCTGATCTCAATTTGTAACTACTCCAGATGCATTTTCAGCTAATGAACTTTTTTTTGGAGAAATGTCACACACTTCTAGACTTCTCAATTGCAATTTAGAGGTAAATTAAATATTTTACAGACAGAATTTGAATCTGATTACCCTCTATCACCATCTCAACATGATCTTGTAAGGCAAAGTTTCAAAACAGAGTGATGAATTAAACCGGTGTGACTCAGAAAAAACTATCCTGAAATAAAAATAAACTTGTAACTTACTTATTAGTCAGAATTTCACTGCAAATATTTCCAACATTTGCAGGTTTCACTGCACATTTATTGCACCTGTATGTTAGGTGCATACTATGACAGCCTTTTACAAAGCCATCAGTAATCTAAGCTCCTCGGCTCCTTAGTCCAGAACTGGTCAGCCATCACAAATCCTCAGTCAAATGCCTCAGTAAATCTGCTGAGTATTTCCTGAGGCTTCAAACAAGAATGGAAGGGTAGGAGTAGAAAGTGCTATTCCAGGTCAGGCATTCTTCCCTGGTTACAAGTGGTCAAGTAACCAAGTACCAACCCCCCCCACTCCGAAAAACCCTAAAGAAATTCAGTGTATTCCTAAAGACTTGACTTTAAAAGGTAAGCCAATCTAACAGCTGACTTAAGTATTTCTATACGGTCATGAAGTGATCTACAGAAATGTATGATAGGAGTAAGATTTTCTACTACATTCTGCAGCATGGCCTGAAAACTTTACCAAAAAAAGTAATTCTCTCTTATAAAATTCCACAAAAGCTCTCCCTAAAAGAGCGCAAAACCTCTGAGAACAGGACGGCCAGAGAGGTAAAATCTGCTCCTGCCTGCTAAATCTCCTGCCATTTTCCCCCCCTAGAGCAGAGCATTGGGCACAGCTGCCTGCATCTGCTTTGCATGCTCAAATCTGAGGCCAGCGAGAGAACTGTTAGTGCCATTTCTTTGGGGTCTGCCCTTCCAAGCAATGATCCTCACACATGCTCAGAGTTCATGCTGGTTAAACCTCGGAAGTTTTAGAAACGCTCTTCACGTAAGTATTCAAGAATTCAAAGGCTTATCTGAACAACAGCCAACTACATCTTGGTCTTGATACCACAGGATTTGGCGAGGGTGGAAATACTGAGGGAGTAATCTCTTGGATGCTATTTCAATGCTTTTCTTTGGGGAAGAAACCAAGAAAAAGCAGAGGTGCAGGGAATATTTCCAGATCCCATTTGTAATCAGAACTATGATACTTGTCACATATCAATTATTTCTCACTACACACTGCGTGTTCTTTTTAGCAGAAATTAAAGTTGACAGGAATAATTGTAGGAAGGTTACCGGAGTGCTGCTACACAGAGAACAATTGAATGGTACATCGTGCTTAGAGTAAGATCGTTAAAGGACAAAGAGTTAGAAAAACCCTATTGCATATAAAATATACGAGTAATTACACGGAAGGATTTTACACTGGAAATAAGAATATCAACGACAGTAGGGAAGTAACACAATAAACGAGTGACCCTAAAAGAGAATACGCATTCTTGCCTTTGATGCTATGCTTTGAATAGTAAATATCCAATGTTCAGCAAGGTAGTAATCAGAGAAAATGTAAGAAAATCTAAGAAAACAGAGCACATGCCTAGCCTGAAATATTTCTGAGTTTGCATCTTTACAATCTTTCCACATTTGTAGATTATACCATGACAACAGCTCTGTAGTTGACTGTGAACAACAATAAGGAATGATGTCTCCCAGCACTGAAAACTAGTTTTTAAATGTTGACATAAACACACCAACCACACCCTGCCTTTATGTCACAGGGATATCACTGTGCTTAGTATGAGCCACTCCACTAGCAGCAAATGAACTACATACGATGTAATAAGCTTATGCCCTGAGGCCATAGGCATAATGGAGGCTTGTTGGCTTTAACTTTATATTCTCTTGTTTATTGATTTGAACTGAAGGAAGTACAGAACAGTGGAGATAATAGCTATGATGGCATTTACTATTTAAACAGGGATTTATAGGTCTTTAAAATATGGATTCTTGACCTTATTGAGGGTTTATTATTGTCTCCTATATACAGACCTTTGTTTTTCAAGTTTTGTATACGATGACCTGAGTACTTCTTGGGCCCTTGTTCCTAAGTAGATCCTTAACATGACAAACCATAATGGCTCCTAAGAAGATGTCTCCATGTTTTGAGACATACGACATAAGAGACTGCAATGAACCTTTGGAGACTTCTGCAATCTCTTGTAGCAAATGTGGCTGCCACACTGGTACTTTCAGTACCAGGGCAAAGCTAAAAATTTTTGCTGTTGGAACAGTGTACAACAACCACCTTGCTGGAGGGAGAAATTTCTATGCTTTCAAGAGGCTTTCTGTTTGTTTTAGGAGCTCACCAATTGTGCCAGACTATATATGTCATAAGCTAATGGTCCAAAAAGTATCAGCTAGCAAAATCAAATAGTTACAAAAAAGCAGAAACCTTCTAGAAATATGTAACTTAGAAATACTGAATAGTTTTCTTGTTTATTTGCTTTGTAAAATTGAAGTTAACATCGCAACCCCTCCCCCCCCAAAAAACAAGGGAAAAAAACCCCAATTTGTGTTCTAGTGGATCACAATTGAGCAACATACTTTTTTTCCCTTGAAGTCTCAATCATAAACAAAAAAACCAGGTGTTTAGGATGGAAATACTTGCAAGTCCTTCAGCCTTCATAGCTATAATCATAAAGTACTATGACCAGATCTACCTCATTTATTCAAGTGGTTTTGTCCTATAATAACGTTCAAGAGGAGTAAACAAACTCTTCAAGAGTCAAATAAATTCCTTTCTTATTTCACCCACATTTGGAGTCACTTCATGTACAAGTACACAGAAAGGAAACTCCAGTAACAGACTATTTGCACCAAAAGCAGAAAGCAACCGTTAGAATTCTTTTTTTTTCTCCCTCCATTTTGTACACATGATGGAGCTGAGGCTACTATGAACTGTTTTGTCTTGGACAGAATGCAGAGCCCAGCTCAGACAAGCTTTTGGGAAACTCTTACATGGATGTGCAAGTACATGGATGTGCAAGTACATGTTTCCCTTTTCTCAGCCCACCTATTGCCTGATGATATTTTATCACCAGGAACTATATAGAAGAAATAACATTGCTGAGTTGCTTAAGTGTAAATTGATTTGGGGTTTATAAAATACGCCAGTAAGAGAATATTGGGCTCAGGTCCAGCTGCAGACAGAGCACTCATGGTGGGACAAGGCTGTGCACAGTTCCACACCAAGCTCTGAAATTCTCTTTTCCTGTAACTTTACACTCCGCACATTATCATAAGCCTCCCTCTCCCCCTTGCTTATATACCTTTTTCTGTGTGAAACTATTGTTTTTGTGTGCTATCTGACTTCTTCAAGGCCCTGAAAGGTAGACCTCCAGGTCTGCAGCTGACTTCTGCCAAACCCCGGGAAAATAATTGCCGAGCAACACTTACCTCTCCTTCTCTGGGCCACGGCCTTCCATTCTGTGTGTATTTGCTTTGATTCTGGCGCTTCTTTTGCCCTCCATCAGCAAATTTGCACAGCAAAGGCTCAGTGGGGGCTGTGAAGACAAGAAACCCAGTCTATATTAGCATCCCCCCCAAAGAAAGTGATTATACCAGCAACAGTAGTGCTTTGTAATACTGATCTTTTGAAGTAAAATCTTGCCTTCTGCAGATATTTTTGCCTCTTTTAGCCTTGACTCCACTGGCAGCTGTTCTTACTAACTAAGCTTCAAAAAATACATACTGGCAGCCCTTAAAAGAATTTAGCAAATATTGTTGAAAAAATAATCAGCCTACGCAGAATGTTAAGTTGCTGTAGTGGAATAGTAGAGTCAGGCATTAGTTCCAGCTAAGTTAGACACGTATTCATGACCAGCATTAGTGCAAGGATAAACACTGCTTTACTAAAGCAGCTTTCTGGTTTTATTGTAAAAACTTAGCAAGAATCTGTTTAAGGAATAAGCATTCTCACTATTTTTGTGTTTCTCGGCACCCAATCCTTTAAAAATCTGAATAAACAGAATAAAATAGAGACTTTTGCCAAGCACAGTCCAATTAGCTTTCTTTTCCTCTTAACTCCTCTTTTAAGCAAGTTGGCAGCTGAGAAAACCCCTTTCCTCTCCAACTGGGATCTGGTGTGTGCAAACACAATAGTCAGGGGGGCCAGAGCCCCCGGGAAGAACGGACATTCACAGAGCTGCACACCCCAAAAGGCAGCTCACAATAGGGCCCCCTAGTGAAGAAATTACCACACATCAAATGGGTACAACAGGAAGGGAATTCAGTGTCTTGGGATCCTTTCCCATCTACCCAGTTTTTAACAGCCTCCTAAAATATTTTTCAGCCAAAACTGTAATTAGCTTGCTGGTGGGAGCTTGCCTTTGCTTCCTTTGTCTTAAAAGAGGGGCCAAATTCTACCCACTTCATTAGGTCTATGTCATGCCTGTCCTTTAGTGCCTACGTCAACAGATAAGTAAACCAGTATCGGCTTGGCTGAAAGACATCTAAAAATGATGTGCCACATCTGAATCTTTTCAGGAATTTTTGGGTTCCCAGGCATGACAAGTAGAGGCTGTTAATTAATTAACTGGGGTTTTTGATGGAAAAAGGCAAAACTCCTGTTTTTTTTTTTCCTCCCCATTTCCTGTTTCTGGGAGGCTAGAAATGTTGAAAGAATAAAAGTGCAGGGACATAATGAAAATGTTGCGGTAGAGGGGCTAGTCAAGTTGCTGACTTGTTTGTAATAAAAATTATGATTTGGTTAAAGGACGAGATAAGTTCTTATAATATTAAACCAAGCTCACCTCCCCCAGCCTCTTAAAGCCAGCTCAAAATGGGTCAGAAAGTGTAGATTGAAACTGCGACCACTTCAAAACTGCAACCAAGGAGCAACACACGTAGAGAATCTCACATCAAAACCACAATTTCTCATTGGGACAGCATCACTTTGGCTACTTCTGAAGCTTTAACAGCTTTGTTTTTTCATTACCATTTTAGCAGGCTAGTAATTTCCAAGGTCACTAGAAACTGAACTGCAGGGAACAATCCATTATTGGCAGAAAGCTCGACTGTGTGACCCCAGAGGTCCTTACCCACCTCTGACTTCGATTATTGTATCAGATTTTGGTAGAAGCAATGCTCAGCCAACCATTTTAAATTTAAAATAATGAAGGTTTAAAAGCATCCAGGTGGCTGTGGAGATTCTTTCTGCAGATGGAGAGATTTTACAGGGCTGATTGCCCTGCACTTTCACCAGTTTTACTCCACAGCACGATGCTGCATGATTTCAGAGTGGTTACTTACAATTCACTTTGATGTGACTGTGAGGGAGGAGCAGGTGCTAAGCCAGCATTAGAGAAAGACCTATTAAACGTCACATATGAAGCTTCAAAAGCTTTTTGTTTCAAGCACTGAACAACTATCAAGCAACATATGATACCCTTAGGAGAAGCATGCAAAAACAATCTGCATGTTGGATATTTACGCATGCCATGATCATCTGCTAATGTACACATGTGGTATTAGCCCATATACTATGATGTGGCTGAGCAAGCTAGGAAGTCACATGGTTTACTACATATCCTCTCTATATATTAGCCAACCACAAATAGGAAGCTGTTTCTTTTCTGGACTTCCCAATATCCAGCATTACCATCTGACAACCTCTTATTTGTTAACTTGAGGCTTCCTAAAATTGACTGAGATTGAACAGAACTGCCAAACAACTTTACCTCCCACATCTAGAAAAAAAGTGAAAAACACTGTACAGACTTTTCAGGAGGTAGGGAAGAAGATGGAAAAGGACAATGGTACCACGCCCTTCACAGGCAAGTTTCTGCACAGGACATTATATTCCTCTACAGCAAACTCAGGGGAATTCTGGGGACAAAGTCGATCTGTGTCGTTCAACATTAACATAAGCAAAAAGATCAAAAGAAAATGTTCTGACAGGAAGACAGAGTCCGGATAAGATGGTTTTGGGTTGTTTGGTTTTGGTTTTTTTTAAACACAGGCACGTAGCATATTACATCCAGCAAGATCAAAAATTATCTTATTAGCTCTGAAGTGGTGTAGGTCTTAGTGGTTTACACCTGGAAACAACTATGGTAACCAACCTCAAAATACAAGGAAATCAAACTAATAATCTTTTTTCAGGACATAAGGTAGAGTGTAACAGTCTTAGGAGTTCAAATATGTTGCTTTAAGTAAACAGAAGAACTCAAATCTCTGGTTTACTTCATCCCGCTTGAAATCCCTTGTAAGAAAGGTTCTCTAGCATTTGCAAGATCAGATGCACATGAATATTTTACATTAGTACCATTATTCTTACTAATCAAATACATAAAAACAGAAGATACCAGAAAGAGCATATCCTATTGCACTATATCAGCAAATCTATTTCTAATGTCAGAAGTACTTTAAAAATAATAAATTTACTTCAGACAAGAAAAAAAATCACAATTAGGTACTATGCTTATCAATTAAAATAGAAAATACTTAGGAACTATTCAAATAATATCAACATTAAGTAAATAATATCAGAGGATTGCAGCAGAACTGGGATGTTTTACCCTCAAATACTTCAGAAGGGGAAGAAGGGAAAGGGAAATCTTTTAAACTTATTCTGCTTTTGCTCTCTTCCATTCCAGACAGACACTCTTCAATTTATGGACTGAATTTTTACTTTTCTCCTTTCCCTCTGTATGAACACACTGACTGAAAATAAATGCCTGTGTCCCTGCCTCTTCTTTCACCTTTTGTACTGCTGACTTAATAGAAAATGCAATTTGGATATCTGTAGATGTTCATATTTTGAACCGATAAGCACATCTTTTTGTACGGTTCTTGACATCCTCCAAGTTTTGAGCATGTGTGGTATTTTGAAGCATATCTGGAAAATCTGTTGATATTTTCCTGTCAGAAAAGTGAGAATTGATTCACTTGAGACAAATTTCAGGCTATTCCATCCTGATAAACTCTTCAAGATAGAAGGCACTGCTCTTTCTTTGACTTCTACCTGACAGTAACAAATAGAAATATCAAGAATAAATAACAGCTTTAACCTGAACAAGGTTCATTAAGCCATAACCCATTTTTCAAGGAGAAGATTTAAATGCTTGCTGTAGTTCCTATCCAAAGCCTGCTGTAGTTAATAAGACATAAATAGCCCTGAACTTGGCTTTCAGTCCTGAGAAGGAAGCGGGATCAAATTGATAGTGCTTCTAAACAGCATTTGCCAAGATATTCAGGGCTCCTTTAGGAGAGGGCAGTAGTTGCTAGTGCTCAAATTCTGTTCCCATGGAAGTCAATGGCTAAAACCCTATCTCTCTTCAATCAGGCCCTGAATTTACTCTAAGAGTTCAGTGGAGGCAAAAGAGAGAGACTGGTTTTATGTCAATCAAGCCTGTCGATATTGTTGGAGTTCCCTTAGGAGATCAGCTTCTCATGCTCTGCTATTTTAGATGGACAGACGGTGCAGACAGACAGTGCTGAACTGCCAAAAGGCTGTTATATCACCAAAAGCAGCACTGGAATTTAAAAATAGGACAAAACCTTTAGATGGAAAGAGATAACAGCACCCCCTCCTCGAATCTGGCAGCCTCTTAGAAATGTTCCATCTCAGGAAAGCAACTTCAATTAAATTGAAGAATTCAACAAAAAAAAGCAAACTTCTAACTAGTTCTGAATACATAATTTCCTTATTCTTTCATTCATCGGAAGGCAGATACACTTGAGCTTCTACATATGCAAAAATGTATATATTCATGAGCATGTGCTTCATAAAGAAAGATGAAAGCTGTCATTTGCATTCAGTGAATCTTTTTCATTATTTCAGGTGCTCTGAAACTTTTTCTATCTTAAGAGTTACTGAGAAAAGCTTGTCCTCCACAACTTCTGATTCATAGTCATATAGCATCGTCTGTTCAGCAATGCAAGAATTACATATATAAAAAAGTAATAACAAGAACATATTTATGTATTTTAACTGCTTTCAGTATGAATATTTTCGAAGAAAGAGTACTTTTCAGCATGTCAGGAAGAGTTTAATCTCTTCTCATCTTGTGCAAAAATGACAGTAACTTTTCGAGTAGACAGCCTAGCAACAAGTGCATTGTGAACATTCACGTGGGTCTTTGAACACCTTCATTTTGTTAATGTGAAGAAAAAATGATGAGAAAGCCATTGGTATATCAATGAATGGTCAGTGCACAGTAAATGATCTTCTTCAAAGTATGTTTTTATGACAAAGTTGGATTAATTTATTTTTCAGCCTTGGCAAATCCTCCTCCGCCATAAAAACCTGAGCAGAGCAATAACTGAGTTTACAATTACACCAAGTATCCAAACTGATCAAACTTTGATAACTATTTTTCTTCTTAACTGCCTTTCAAATTTTAAGTATTTTGATAACATTTTCATGTACAAATTACACAGAATATCTGATTGAAACATCCATGCAAGAACCAATCCCTTTGTCAGCCACAGATCAATCATTTTTAGTCTTTAAGAAAAACTTCATCATAGGGTAACATCAAAGCCACTTTGTAAGCAGACCACTTTGTAAGTATTTCAGAGGGAGACATGAGAGACACAAAAGCTCTAGAAGCAAGGCAGGACAGAGCAAGTTAAAGCTCTGATTCTTTACCTGGGCTCAGATGGATGTGCCCAGGATGACTACGGTCTTTACAGCACCCGCAGAGTTTATTTACAAAACAAATTTTGCTGTTGTAAGCTTTAAAATTGTAAAAGTTTCAGGACCCCACCAATAGAGCGACTCTCTGCTCTAGTGAGTCCACTGGCTTCTAGGAAAGTTCTGTCACGCAGTAATTATTCATCTCAAAGTCATAAATAAACAAAACTTGAACTTCAAGGAAGATTAGAAGACACAACCATAGCAATTCTGCTCTTGGAAAATAAAGATGAAGAATTACAAAAGATGGTACGTGACATGAAAGGACTAAAGGACATCCAAGGACAAAGCGGTAGCTGAGTAACGAAACCATAAGAAATGAAGCAAATAAACACATCATCGTATCCCACAAGGAGTGCTTGACTTGTTGAAGGACAGAGTTCATAATGTTGTGGAGTAATAGATTTTGTCCCAGAAGTCCATGATACTGGACATGATGTCACAGGCCAGACCCTAACACATACACACAGAAGTATAATGAAAGCGCACTATTATGTGTTCAAATGATTCTTTGCTGCTCAGTTTTTTTGCAAGAGCTGGTGCTTTCACACAGGCCAAGCAATATACAGCATATTTGTCCAGTGGGTTTACAGTCAAATTTAACTACATGATATTCAGTGGACTTGTACAGCTGATCATGAAAGCAAAACAATGAGTTAACATTGCATTTTAGTTTCTACAACATGCCACTTTCACAACAGAACTATAGAATTGGGGAAACAGCTTTACATAACAGAAAACAGAACAGTACCCCAAACCAACAATTAAAAAGCAAACATCTCTTTGGCTAGCAAGAAAAGTGATTTACTTCTGATAAATTGCATTATAGCTTAAGTAATTATCTCTAGTTCACCTCTTTGTCTTAAGAAATGGGAAGCAATCCTTTCATCTTTTTGTATAATAATTATTTCTAAAGAGTGAGAATATATTAGAAAAGGAAAATAAATCCCAGAGGAGAAATAGTGTGTCAAGCATAAATTTAATGTTTCTATTCTGTAAAACAGAAATTACTTAGAGCAGGTAGAACAACTAATAGTATGCATACATTGGAGCATGCCAACTGTGAAGGGTGGTCCAGATCTTATTGCAATCGACGCAAACACTCCAGCTACTACATCGAAAAGTTATACTTAATCATATTGCTGCAGAAGCCCCCATAAAGATTTGTTAGAGCGGATCAGAAGCTAGAGTCTCCTCTTCTTTCTACGAGAAACGGCAACATTCATTTTACAGTTTGTTTTTGTTTAAAAAACTATTTTCATTTTTAAATTTTTCCACAGAAGAGCAGATTGAGAGTGCCTGATTCAGGCCTATTAAAACGTTTCATTCCAATGTTGCTGATAAGGAGAAACTGTTATAACTTGATACATTATTTTATGGAGATAATGTATAGAAACAGATGCTTCAATATGGTACTGAAACTTAAATAAAATCAGTCAAAATAGCAAAGCTGAAATGCGGTATTAAAGCAGTGCTGAAATGTTGAAATATGATGGCATATTTTTATTTTAACAAACTCAATTTCTCAAGCAAGTCTAGTGCTGGTCTCTTTTGGAGAGCATGAATGGATGAGAAGCAAATCCAGAACAGAATTAGGGAGTTAATTAATTAACTTTATTAACTAATAACTAATTAAATAATACACTGCACTTTAATGTCAGATTCTGCTTTTATTTTAAACTAAAAGCCTGAATTTGAGAACTTAGAGATTCTCAGTGAATCCAGAGCCACTCTACTGAAGCTTAATTTAAATTTGAGGTAACTGTGAGTAAGAGCAGAGTTGGGCCCGTGAGCTTTGCCAGAGAAAGCAGCTTCCCCAAACTTGATGATACAGGAAAGTTTTGTCCTATTGGAGGTCCCCGGCGTAAAGCTGAAAATATCAGCTGTAGTTCATCCTTTGCGCCCAGTGCTATGACAGCTCTTCGCAACCTTAAACTACTGGATGAAAAGGAAGTGGGTCGTTGCGGTGTGATTTGTTTTGCAGTTTTTAAATTTCTCCAAGAGCCCTTACAGCAAACGAGGAGGTCCTTTTATCAAATGACTGTGCAATCAAACCAACTAAGTATGTGCATCAGTTTGCAGAAATAATTTCATGCACTGGTACTTAGACCCATATTTTTTGCATGGCTTTTGGACAGGACCCATAACCAACTGAAATTTGGGGCACATTGTTTTAATGTGCCAATTCTAATTACAAAACAGAGAATTTGGCTGGGTTAATACCTCCTGCAAAAACCATTTTGACAGACTCCCCTGGATTCCTGCGACAATGGAAGAGCCATGTACCAAAAAATTGAGACAGTATCATATTTTGAAGAGGACGATTGGTTACAAGTCATTCAAAGCACTTCACATATTATCTGCGAGATAGAGAATAAATAAATGTTGAAACAAGTAGATTTTTTTTTTCCTAAATAAGCAAAGTGTCACGCATGTTCCATCAGCACTGTTAAAAAGTGAATGCTTAAGACACCAATCCACTTTTCCATGTTTGAAGAATTTTTATGTGGAAATTATGTGCCACAGGTCCCCTGTATTTCTCTCATGCCAGGGTAACTAAGCAAGGCACTGAAGGAAGAAGAGCCTACATAACTCGTCTGGAAACTCTGCAAGTAATTAGTAAAATAATGATATGATAATGCAACGGTCCCCTATCAAAAGTTTCTCCCTGTTGACAATAGCTGACAAGTGTGAACAGTTTTCAAAGAACAATAAAAATATATTTTTTTATGCTTTTGTATATATTTTGCAAATGCTAATTACTGTCTGGGATTCTGACTTCTATGATTAAAAAAAAAAAGAAAAAAACGGTTGCTTTTACCATTTTTATGCCATTTGCTTCTTGTACAATTACTGCTTTGGAGGCTTATTAGACTACACATGTTTGGGCAGGAGTTGATTTCTTCAAGTGAAATTAAAAAAATGCCAAAATTAAAAAATATTCCTGAAAGCATTTTAAGGTATTTTACTGTTTTTCATGGTGAATTCCCAGACCATGACTTGCCACACAGGCACATGCTTCTGCCATGTGTGACAAGGAACTAGAAGGGATCAGGTGAACAATATCCAACCCAAGGTCCTGAGATCCAGTGAAGTTGATGAGAACACTTTCAATACCTTCAATGGGTTTTAGCCCAGGCTCCTAGCCTATGACTTGAACTGGAAGTAAATACGACAGCAGTTATGCTAGAGTCTCTCTTATGAACCTTGTTTTCCCACCTAGCTTTTTTTTTTCAGTGCAATCACTCAAGCATTGCAGGCGCTAGTGTTTTACTGGGTCTATAAACATAAAGTTGCAATCCTGTCATATTACTAACACCATGCGAAGAAAGTCAAGACAACTTCTTAGCCTGTCATAGAATCATAGAATGGTTTGGGTTGGAAGGGACCTCAAAGATCATCTAGTTCCAACCCCCCTGCTGCGGGCAGGGACACCCTCCACTAGACCAGGTTGCCCAAAGCCCCATCCAACCTGGCCTTGAACACTTCCAGGGATGGGGCATCCACAACCTCTCTGGGCAACCTGTGCCAGTGCCTCACCACCCTCACAGTAAAGAATTTCTTTCTAACATCTGATCTAAACAGAATTCATTTTCAGCAAAAAACTAGAGTGAGGTTCCGCAGTCTCACTGTGTTGTCTCTCATCCCAGATAAGCATTAAAGCTGAAAATTCCTAGGTTGCAGCAGTGAACTAGAGGACAGGTCTGAGCTGCATCATGTTTTTAAACAAGTATCATCCTGACTTTAGTGCAGTTACTTCATACTGGCATACCCACTTGAACGCTCCTGTACCATTGTACACCAGCTGAGTGTGTGGTCCCAGGACTCCAATCTGCACATAAAAGTCAACTGAAAAACCCTCATTCTCTAAATGTTAACTCAAACCCACTTTTAAATCCCCCCTGAGAGTGCCCTACGAGCTTTTAGGAAGATTGTACTTCAGATACCTTTTTGCCCTTTCCCATAATCTCAGAAGTTACTTTGTTTGGATGAAAATGGAGATCTTGTATTTCTTACTGTTCAATTATTAAGGAACAGCAACAGAGTCAGCCTCATCTGAAAGGCTCAGCGATTTTTAAATGATCTCATGTACCGTAATTTATAATGGAAAATCAGGTGCAAATAGTGTGAGATGCTTTCTAGTTCCCCTCTAATGGAAATAAAATGAATCCCTGGTAATGGGTGACCCTACTTGCTTCTGTGGTCACCCATTTTACTTTTTAGTGTTCTCTTTAGTAGTCTCGGGAGAAAAGAGCAAATGCAAAGCTTTTATCCGAAGCTGCTTCTCAAAACAATAGCTCTGTGCTTCTGCTATAAAATCTATTTTTACTATTCTCATAAACTAATGTTATTGATCACAGAGACTTTGCTATTATTCCACTAAGACAAACTTACTTGCACAGACAGTCCAGAGACAAAATGATTGGAATTTATGCAGTACAAAGAATTAATTCTGGCTCTGCTAATACAAGGTTAGTTCATGTAACTGTTTAAGTATTTCTTTATTATTTAGGATTGAATTGATTTATTTTAAATTTAATTTTATTAAATTATTTATTACTTTTAATTTACTATTTATGTAGATAAACCACACCATTACTACCACATCATTCCTTGTCTGTGTGATACTACTAGAACTAATACTACAGAGAAAAGAAAAATCTTTTCAAACATATGTTTTCAATATAAACAAGGAAACCTGGCCAAATGTCTCATGTCAATACAACTATTTCTTTCCACCAGCATAATGATAATTGCTGTACACAGACATTTATTTTTTATTAATTAAGGTTGAGTCTTGGCATTCGCTGCTCACACTCTAACATATGTATACCATTAATGTCCAGAAGAGCTTATGCAACACAGTGTTAAACTGTATGCGGAAAAAATGCTTCAGTTATGACCATTAGCTTATTTAATGTGGATGTACATGTTTAAATACTACATTTTGTTCAGTGATTGTGGGGAAAGACACATCTGTTGTGCCTTTGTGAATGGTCACTGCAATAAAACAGCCATATATCTAATGCTAATATTACTTGCAACTCTACTCATAGTCTGTTAAAAAGTAGCAGTAGAAAATTCTTACAATAGGAGTAAAAGAGTTGGTTTGGGTAAAGATGCCCTGTGCATGGTCAAAGCAGTAACATGATCTTCTTGATATCAGAGCGGAAACAGCATATTCCTAGCAGCATTGATTAGTGTGGATGCATGAAATATTCCTGAATGAAAAAATAAACTCAATTTTTAACCAGCTATCAATCCGTTCAACAGTTTAAAAATATTCAGAAATATTCAGATTTTTTTTTCTCAGACTGCCTAATGAAAATCCTTTTATTTAAATCAGTTCTAATTAACACACATTCCAAGAATGACTACTGGGGGCAGCAGCAAAAACTCCAATCACTTATAATCTAAAACATAGCTGAGCAATATAATTTTTCCACCACTGTGAGAAAGAAGGAAAAGCTGAAGGGAAAATTCTTTTCATTGTTATTGTCTTTCTTTCACTTTATTCTCCTGCATTCATTGGAAGACATAATATCTATGCCCTAAAATGAGGGAGTTTGCTAGAAGCTAACACACAGCATCACCAGCTGCCTCACTTAAATGCAGGAACACCTTTAAAAAAGTGGATTTGACCCTGACTGTGTCAGAACCGTGGCCGGGTACAGGTTACACAGCAGAAAGCATTTACAAGATGGTGACTGACTGATTCTTCAAGGCAGGAGTTCATTTCACTGCGGTAGAGAATATCCAAATCACACTAAACACCTTGGACAGGATAATTACTGTGTACCACAAAACCTCACTGCACGCTCTACCTGTAAACAGACCCAAAAGGAGGGAGGAAATACTTTGGAAATGACACGTAAGTAAGGACACTGATACCCCTTCCCTTTTTCTCCCTGGCAGAAGGGGTGAGCAGCAGCTGAGAACATGGACCTCTGACTATGCAGCACCCATGGGACACACCAAAACCCCCACAGCTCCAATTCAGTGCATTGGCTGCTACTCACGCCAACTTCCAAACCCCGAGTCTGCAAGACAGGCTTTTCCGGGTGCTACGGAACTGAACATCACTGCTCCCCTCATCAAGTACTTGCAGGTAGGGAGCAAAGGTGGCACTGGCATGTATGTGCCTGGAAAGGAAGACAGGGTCTTGAGAAAAAAAAGTTGCTCGGTGACTCCATTTCCTTGAAAGGCAAGAAGGCAGCAAGCCCCTGAAGCATACCACCAACGAGAGCTCCTGCCAGGACAGGGAGGCTTTGCACCAGCTAAAAGCAAGTCTCTGCCTTCAAGGCACAATTGTACCTGTGATTTCCATGACAGAAAACTGTACAGTGGTTTCACTGGGAACTTTCAAGTAAGTCACCTATTTACGATGATATTTTATCCAAGGCAAAGACAAAAAAGTGAAATTATAATCTTTTCCCAAGATAATGGAAGATCTTAGTCATATTTCTTAGCTCTTTTGAAAATGTGTTGATGATACCAACACTTAATCTAATGTGCTACGACATAAGGAAAATTCTAACCCTTGCAGCTTAAAAATCCTTTATTACCACCTGAGACAATATCCTAGAATATTAAACAGATAACACTAAACCCTTCTGAAATTTTCAAGTGCAGAGCTCCCAGCTGAGGGTAGGGGAGGAAGCAAACTTACATATTAGAGACTGAGTGATAGCATAATCTTCTTTAACTCTGTGTGATACATGCCTCAGAGGTTGTATGAAGGTCATGGCAGATCCTGCTTTGCCATGGGTCCAAAAATTACAAAAGGAATGTGATTTCAATGCTAAGCTTGGAAAAGTAAAAAATCAATCCTATACTCTTTCAGTTACAAATACTGGAATAATAAGAACAGGAGTGAGCCAAGCACAACAAGGAAGAATAGCCGAAAAAGAAAAAAAAAGTTATAGAAATAGGTAAAGAAAAACATCTTAAGAAAGTGAAGGGAAAACCAAAAAGAGTAGGGAGAGGAATACTTCTGAATTGCCCTTGAGAATGTTCTAGCTTCACACAAGAGCAAATGCAACTCATCCTTATCCATTTCTGGATTACAACAGAGGCCCTCACAAGTATCAAGATGGTAGCAAGAAAACATTATAACTGAAAAAGCAAATGAATGGGCTAAATGTCACTGCCTACAGCACACAGAATGACATAAGTTTGTAAAAATTGTGTTTTTATCTGAATACAGAGACTGAAGACCTGTTCTGTTGAACTATGAGGAACCCGCTAAGACTGTAAATGGTCTCAGAGTAGTTGTATGTCATCAAAACATGAATGAAACTGAGGAGACTGTAGAGTATCCTCTACACAATACCAACACCCTGTTATCAAAGTTAGTTTAAAAGCTTGTCTCAAAACTCTGTAGATGATCCAGCACTTATGCACCATGGGAGGTAAAATTAGGGATGACTACATGAAAGATGAAAAAGCAAGCACCTCTCTTCCAGATAAATTACATTAAGAGAAACACTAACAGGCTCAAAATCCAACCGTTCTTTAAGGTTTTGTTCCCAGTTGGGAGGGATCCTTCCTTGGTTTGCAGGCACATGGATGCAGCCACGCTGGCATGATGAGTCTGCGTGCAACTCCATTCAAAGCATGATTATAACCAAACAGCAGTATCAGAGTCCAGCCTGACAAAAGCTGTCTCCAGCTGATGTGAAGCAGCAATTTTCTTCAGAGCAAATGATTTCATGAATCAGCCAGCAGGGAGTGACAGCATTCTGCTGCCAGTGACTGAGTGTATGACCTCTGGGTTGCAATTTCCACCAGCTTAATGAGAGTCCATTGCAAACGTGATCATATTTTTCACTCTGCTAACAGAGATGCTAATCTGGCTTTCAGTTTCCTTTCTTCCTTTCTTTTTTCTTTTTCCCTTTTTGCCAGCTTTATTGCTTACAATGTAGTATTTCCCTGGAGACAGAGAACAAAGTCTACTCCATGTTGCTAATAAAACTTGAAGACAAAACAGTAGAGTAAGAATTAAAGGGCAACAACTTTTCTACTTTAAGGAATGTGGCAGGCCTAGCAGAGACCTCATGGCTTTCTTCTGCAGTGAGAAGGCCGGCTCAGCACTGTTCCTGCTGAACTTTGCAACCTGGTGAGAGACAAACAGACGGAAGTGAGAGGGAGAAAGCCTTCTTTTCTAGAATATTTTCTGGTAAAGATCCAGAGATGGAAGAAAAATCTAACAGTCCCGAGGATGGTCAAAAGAGGAATAATGAAGTTTAAATGAAGGGCAAGGTAAAGACTGAGGAACAAAAGCATGAATACTACCCAAATTTTTAAATGTTCTCCCAATCCTTCAGCTAGGATCTGCACACAAATAAAATCTCCAGATAATGAACCACAACACTCTGATGTCAGTATTAATGCTACATGATTAACACAACTGAATAACACTGTACTGCCTTATTAGACTTGGTTATAACTCTAAGACATGGTAGAAAGTGGTTTATTTATAGCTTTAATAGCAGCATTGAGGAGAGGAATAATGGAAACCTAGATTTTATTCAGAATCAGGATTCTGGGTGATTGTTGATCCTAAAAGGAGCCACAATAAACGGTTAAAAATGCTGCCATTTGTTATTCTTATGCAGTAGAGTTCCACTTCTTGGGCTGTTACCAGTGGGGTGGACAGAGCCTCAGGCTCTAAAACTCAGCTCTGAATTGAGAAAGAAGAACTTCTGATACTGGAGATAACTAGTGATACTAAGACTCCATGCCAAGGGTGGAGGAAGCTTTATTGAATAGGCCAGCATGGACTTGCTGGTGGAGCTGGAGATGAAAAAAATCTTTGTCTCCACTTCAGTCTGAGGTGCCCAGAGAACTGGACTACTTGGACATGCGCCACACAATTAATGTGCATCTATCAAATTGTGCATTCAGTGGGACAGAGTCACATGAGATTTCCTGGAAACTTGCTGGTCAGCTACATTGTACATGTACTGCATTTTTACCTAGCCTGCACAGAATGTATTTCCTGGACAGAAATACAAGCGCGAGTGATATCAAATGCAAGTGACACGGTGACCCAGGGCTCAGCCCAGCCTGTTTGCACCATGCTGCTTTTGCCCCTGGGTAAGTAAAGGTAAAAGTGCATTTGGGCAAAAGCTTTTGCTTGAGGGTGCCTTTGTGCCAAACCAGAATAATACTGCACGTTTGTACCAGGAAGACTTGCTTCACAATATTAGAGGAAATATACAGTTATTTGAAATGGTCAGCTTGGACCAAACTTGCTTTTATTATCAGTTTTTTACTGTGTTTACATAACATAAAACAAACACAGAGTTATTCCAGGTTTAATCCCGTACCTCTTATTCCTGCTTTATAATTCCGTTGCAGGAGAGACTTCTCATACTAACTGAACTATTCACATTTACATTATGGAACATGCAGTAGTGTTGCAGGATTAGGGTAGTTATAAAGCTGTGTCATGCCATGCTCTTGCAAGGTAACTTCTGCTGCCACCTTTTGTACACTTAATAAGGTGGGGGTTTTTTTATGGTGCTTATCACAGAGTTTGTTTGCAAACACCTCACAAGCACTAATGAATTCATTCTCCCAGTAGGTAGTGCAGTATTTTCTTCGTTTCACAAAGAGATGAGCTGTAGCACAGGGATAATGCAAGTTGTCCAGTGTCACACAGTCACTGAGTACAGATCTCCTGAGTTCTTGTGCAGTATTTATTCACAAGATAATCCTCCTCAAAGAGCTCTGCCTAGGTGCCCGATTTTCTCAGCCTCATTTCCCACTTCATTCTATATGAGGGAAGAGCTCTTTCACCGATCCAAGTTTGCAATGCCACTATCAACTCACTAAAATGCTTCATCAGAAGACAGCTTGATCTACAATGCCCATGAAAATTGAGCTTGCAATGATAATAAAGATTGGATGCTATTATAGGTGTACCTATATACATTTCTCTGTGTGTGCCTCTGCACGTAACATATATACATACACATATCTGTGCATGTTACCAGGTATCTGTGGAAAGTTATCAAATACAGAACATCAGAACAGTTGAAGTGCAGCTATCTAAAGCTTCAAACAAACCTGTATAATTTACTGTAATATTTAGCTATGCCAAGCTCACACTCCTATATCCCTAGAGAGCAATGTCACCTAATAGGTTGTGCTCATATTCCTGCCATCTTCATATAAAGCCAAAGATTATGCTATTGTGAAGACAGAGAGAAATATATGTACTTAATAGAATTTAATTTAGCTAAATATAGATCTGTCCCTGTTTACTTGCAAGAAATTTTGAAGCCTGATTTCAAGAACAGCAAAGTACAGTTGATTATCCAAAAGTTACCTATCTTCGCTGAGATTTTTCTACCACATCCCTACGTCGAACAGTGTTAGACACAAGTAAAGAAGTTCAAGACACCAAGGCCTCAGAGAACAGCATGCACAAATTTGAATGCCTGCACAAGAGAAACTTGAAGGTAAAACAGAACAGTCTCTTTCTTCCCTACATTTACTGCCTTGCTGCTTCACAAACAATAATGTTTTTCATAAAGCCTGGGTTCCTGTTGGCAAGGCCCACGTCCATCCCCAGGTCTCCCTCCACATTTGCTCTCAACATTGTCCAGCTTGCATACTATAGCACTGACAACTCTGGTGAACATGATTTCAATGGTCTCCTCTCCTCCACGTGTGAAGTAGAACCCCTCACTTCAACAACAACGTGCTACCTCTGAACAGAAAATGATGTTTGGAGAGTGAAGTTTTCCAGCAAAGCTACTGACAGTGCAACCACGATGGAAGCTGTGACTGTTCAACATCTCTTAAAATTAGAATAATGCCGTGTAATTGCTTTATTGATGGATTTAGCAGCCCAGATTTAGCCCCTGGAATATAAAAAAAAAAATCTAGGCTTCTGTTGTTTGCTTCCTTTTTGTTTTAAATGATTAATAATTATTTCACAAATGTCTTCCCCTGACATTTGATTTGCTAGATAATACATAAACATACAGTTTCTAATGGGTTTTCCGGCCTTTTAACCTAATTTCTTTTCTCATTACTTTTCATTTCATTTCCAATTCTGATATAAAATCTATTTTCCAGAAAATTTTTGCGTGATCTGAAGCTCCTTCACTTTAATAATGTACAGAATGATATTTTAAAACAACAACAAAGCCAAGATCAATGATAGCAGAGAAGCAAAATCAACCCATATTTTTAACACTTCTCTTTCACGTTGAACTGCTTCACACACACTCTCTCCAAGATGGTTCCAAAATTACATTGTAAACTACTAATTATTTTGTGTATGTGAACCTTTAAAAAAATATCTGCCACATGAAAACAGTTGAGTGAGGACAAACCAAGACAGTTCAGCATAAGAATACCTATATTTTTCTGTCAAATACCGGCTGGCATTGTTACTCTATTGCAAGGATTTATTAGCTAATTAACGATTAGGAAGATCATGCAGATAATCATTAAGAAATGAAAATTACATCCTTTACATTTTTGTAACACAGAGAGAGGAAATCATGGCTAGAACTTGAGGGACATACACGAGTGTGCATAAAACAATGAAAAAAATCTCAACGTTAAGGGAAAAGAAGTAGTGAGTAAGTATTCCAGTACACTCACTAATTTCAATGGCAGTGACTAACAAAGTCCAGCAATTTCTTTTCCATAACAACATTTACACTCTTTGGAACAAAGCGGGTTGTAGCAACAATTGTTCTGAGTGTATCTTTGGGATTGTATTCATTTACTCAAATTTCCTCTGCATGAAGAATTAAACTGCTTTTTTTGGCCTTCCTCAGCCATTATAAATCTGTTAAGTCAGTGGGACCACGTGATTATTGGTCTTATGGCCAATGTGGCCGTGTCCATCCACCACTCCATTCATAAATGCATGAAAATACAGGTCAGCTTTCTAAAGAAAACTACTTAAAAGTTTAAAGGATCATTGCCCTTTTTTTTTTTTTCTTTGACAGAATCCTACACAACTAGGAGGGAGACACGATTTTTTTTTTCAGTTAAGACTCTCAATATGCCATCCGTATATCATCATTCTTTACACAAAGGCCCACCGAGATCTCCTAGCGCTACATTAAACAAATTAAGCACGTTTTTGTATTGCTACATTATTCAAAGCATTGCTCCCATGCTCGAAAACTCAGAACAGAAGTCTTCTGAAAAAGAAGTCTAAAGAGAACACATCCAATCTGCTATTCAACCTATTTTTTCTGTTCTGAAGCCTCTTTTTTTTTGAAGGTGTGGCTGTGGGTAGAAAGGATAACGCAATAATGATCTTCAAGCAACAATACCTGTATTGTAAAATCGCAATTTATTCAGATGTCCTTTCCAGTGTAGCCTAAAGAAATAACCTGACATGCTAACAGACAGGTTTCTATTTAAACAAAAAAGAAAAAAGAGAAGTCCTTAAGAAATAGCCTCTAAAAAACATGTTTTTGACTTTCCTCCTTGAATTCCCGTGACAAAAGTAATGAGTGAGGTGACAGGAAACCTGATATTAATTCTGCAAGTCCTAACTAGATGTGCAGGAGATCTAAGCCCAAGGAATAGAGCTGGAATGCAGACCAAATAGGCAATTATTCTGAGCAGAAGAATTCTGTGCCTGATGATGACTTGCCTGTCTCCATTCTCTGGTGTCGGTTCTACAGAGACTGTAATCTTCTATGTTGATGCCTATATTCAATCTTAATGCCTGATATTGAGTGATGGGAAGCTGTAGGGATTCTTGCAAGATTCATCGTTAATGGGTTTAACTCAATTGGCATGTCTGCCCGGGATATTTCATAAATACATAACATACGCTACGTGATCGGAATAATTACTTAGAACCACGCAGAGCACTCATCTCAACATGGCACTTTTTGTTCTACAACTTTTGCCACCTTCTGCTTTACCTTTAGGCACTCATCTTTTAAAAATAATAAATGCTGCTAAGAGGATATGCAATCATTTCCCCCCTTTTGCATGAACTCGCGCTCTCACACAGTTACTGTCTTTGCAATCTGTGGTTCCTAGGGAATCCAGCTCTCAAAAAGCAAATTTTTGCCAAATGCTGGGATGGCTACAGTTCTCCTTCTCTACTGTCAGTGTGGACCATTCTTCTATACTGATGCAAGTTATACTCAGAAAAAGAAAACTCCTGTCAGAAAGAAACCAAAGATTTTGCATGAAAAATTTTTAGAAAGAAAATAAAACCCTGCTGGAAATGTGCTTTTCAAGTAGCTTAAAATTTTTCTAGCTGTTTTTTTTTTTCATTATTAATCTTCTGCCCCTTGGTCCTCCCACATCCAGCATCTGCTACCTTTTTTAGCATATGACGTGCAGGAGATTTATTTATCCGTAAGGCCTCTATGTACATAATGCAATTGCTATGGCTTCTGACCTATCTGAACACTGTCATTCACAGTGGACTGCATTCATTTATATGAATGGACTTTCATGACAAGGATCTCAATGACCCACCAGTAGAAACATCCTCAGCATATGCCTCTCTTGCATTATTGTAATAAACAAAACCAGGAAAATGACACAGAGTCTACTACAGGGGAGGGTGTTCCAATTTACTGTGCCAGGTGTCTGACAGATGAATCAGGTATGGTGACACCATGCATGGCTCCTTCCTCTAAACCTACCTTCTGTTTTTCTGCAGTCTTCCCAGTCACTTCAAAATTAAGGAAGCACACAATAAAATATCTGTTCAGATGTACAGTACTATCACAGGATGCAAAGTGTTCTCACTCAATCTACAAGAGAGAGTCCCATGGTTTTATTCAGTTTCCTAATAGCAACCATGCTGTAAAATTACTACAATGCAATCTTCATTTCCAATCCCATCACAACACGTGGCTAAATATTATTTTCTGAAAGCTGGATCTCATCAGATCTTCATATCAGAGTTTATGTGGCTTTTCTGGGGATCAATATGAACATGTGAACATTGGCCCCAGGAACTAAACAACAAGGTCAACAAGGGAGAAACCAGCAAAGCTAAACAAGGAAAACCATACAGTATCAGTTTTAAGATCACACTGACAATGGGTTGTGTTTGGTTTTAATAGTCATGCCTAGTTAATTCCCTTCAATTAGTAATTATTGAAACTTTAGCTTGAATTAAAAAAAAATATCATATTACAACATAATTTAACAATGGTTATTACCACTTAAGTCTTTCAGACATGCAATTATGCAAATCCACCAAGCACAATTCTGCGTATATTTTCTTGACTTGGTTAAAATCACTGTTAGAAGAATGAATTTACATAATGGCATCTGGTACTCCTCTTACAATTTGTGTTTTAAAAATAAAGTGTGTGTGAGGTAACTTGTACAACAGCTTCACTATTCCTCATTTAAAATAGTTGCCATTTCAATTTTTTCCACCTTATTTAGTAAAGATGCAAATGCAGGACTGAGAATAAGCAAGACATCAAGAATACAGTTTAGGATATTTGCCAGTATCGGTCTCATTCCCAAAGCACATGCTCTCTCAAATGTGCATACCTCATTTTAGATATAGTCAGAACATACATGCAGAGCTAGATACAATAAAGTTACCGTTTTTGGAGTACCATGAAAATGTGTATGTTTTACAAACCTCAAAGCATAAAACCAAAAATTAAAATATTCAGCTCAATACTCTCTGCTGACTCCCTCCTTCAGTTTTCCTGAGTGGGGTATTTGAAGATTCTGAGCTCTTCAGTACTTTCTCACACGGCAAGTCAACAAAGTCGTCCTTCATTCTTACAACCTTGTGCTCTAGTACATGTCATATCAGCTCTCACTTAGTGATCTCCTTCTGATCCAATTTCCTACCAATCCAGTTTTCTCTATTGCACTGAACAACTCCATATTTGATGACATCTTATTTTCCATGACACTTATTTCTTGACTACCTAATTGGCTGACTTGAGTCTAACAGCACTCAATAAATAAAAAGCAAAAATCTTGACCGAAAATAACTTCATGTTTCAATAACCCTATGATTCCACTTACAGAATAAAGCACACTACCCCCCCCCCCAAAAAAAAAAACCAAACCAACAAACAACCCAACAAGCAACAAAACAAACCCTAAAGGCATAAATGGACCATTTTATTCCTATAATACTGTGGCATACTGGGCTGAACATCCTATCATCACCCTCACCATTATTACGGGTTTGAATTACTAGAACACAAGGGAGTCTATTGTACTAGGTTCCCTACAAGCAATGAACAAAGTGTTTACTACTGAAGTACGAAACAAGAAACAACAGAAACATAAGACAATATTTGGCACCATTCTTTATGCACAAATAATATAAGTTGTGTCAATTTTCTGGTAGTGTCATCGCAAATAGAGTTTTAAAGATGGACCAGGAGAACTGTGATGGGGACTTACAGATGCTTCTGCATTCGAGATACACACAACAGAGAAAATGAAAAAGACTGCACATTGTACAGTAGAGATGGTAGTAGAAGAAGGTGTGACAGCTCAAATGAAAGTTAGTTCAAACTCACAGTCAGGACCATTGAAATATCTGAAGTTACACTGCTTGGTCATAATGCAGGAACTTTTTGCGATTTTCATTCAGGAGAGAAATGCTATGAAATCACATCACTTTGGACAGAAAAATAAATACTTGGGAATAAAATAAAATACTGCACTTTTATCTGGTTCCAAGTTTTCTATTTGTTTTTAAATCTTCTGTCCTTGTTCTCAGTTTTATTTGTTATTTCAACTTAAAAGTTTCCTGCTCAATTTTAAATGGGAAAAAAATCAGCACTTCTTTTAGAGGTTGTCAACTCTTTCTGAGTTCTGTAACGTATGCCCTTGTTTAGAGATATCTAACTTTAACTCCATTGTCTCCTGCTTTGAGTGACAAAATGAAAATTAGATCAAAGAAGCTGAAGTTCAGCATCGCTGTTGTTGACACTATCTTTGTGAGTCCTTTTTCTCACCATTTTCACCTAAGATATTTCTTTTAGTTATTCTCAGTGTTTTCATTAAAACACTTCCTTTTTATGTATCTGACATATATTGTGCTTTAGAGTTACTTGGATATGAAAACACTGAAATTGTGTTTTAACCCACCTTATGAAACAAAATTCTTAAGAAATATTTCACAGAATGGTCTTTCCATTTCTTGGGACTCTGGAACGAACTCTAACATTAAACATGAACAAAGAATTGTCTGCCATTTTCCATTCCAAAAGAAAAGTATTGCACACATGTTCAAGGACTTAAATCCTATGTCCATATATTCTAACACCACCAACATTCAGAATGATTCAACAGTCAACTACTAATTCTGTCACATCTGTTTAGTAGGAATCACAAAAATAAGAAAAGACTCAGTAGGTGATTATTCAATTATTACTAGAAGTGATGGTAGCAGTGCGTGCATACTGCCTTGGAAAATGCCAGGATAATATCTATGCCACAAAGAGTACACAATCTAAATTAGGGAGACAATATAATGAGAAATGCGTGCAGCCTTTGAATAGCATATTTGCACATAAATGAATTGAAAAATAACACATATTCCATATAAACATTCCTTGCTCTTTTCTGTTAACTCCTCTAAATTGACACCTTACCACACTGTAGCACAACAGCTAAATTTGCAAAGATATTAACACCAAGAAATTCTACCTAGGTGTTTATTTTTGCTTGTAGCATGCATTTGGGAACTGTGAGAGAACGATGAGGCTGGGCTAGATCTAGATTTCTCTGAAGCCCATATATTTAAGGTATTGTTTTATCTGTTAGTAGTTAAAAAAACAGTTTCTTTAAGAATGTGGCTGATAGCTGCTCTTCTGGTCTGCATTTTGAGTCATGCTGCTAAATACTTTTTTGGTTTTCTACTTAAATGAAGAAAACTTACATATGTAATAATATCTCTGGATATTTCTTACTGTTTACTCCACCTTCTGTAAGTGTGCTAACTCAGTACTTACTGATTTGATACTGGTAACAGGCACTACCTACAGTACAACATCTGGTGAATCAATCACTATTACCATAGCACTACATTACAACTCGTTCCAAGGTTTTTGTGTTCACTGCACAAAGTAAATAATGTTTATTGCTGAAAAACTACCAACCTCAAGCCAAGCATGCTGCGATATTGCATATTTTATTATAACTTGTGATACCAGACCATGCTCAGCATGCTCATCTGCACACTGGCTTTCTGAGGGAGGAGATGGGGGAGTCTCATCTCTCTGCCAAAATGAACTGTAAGAGAGAGTCATTACAGCTAAGCCCGTAACAAAAGATTTTGCTGTGCCATCCGCAGTTCAAGTAATTTCTCATATTGGACGAGTTACTTTTCTCTTTCACTGAGAGGTTAGCACCTTTCCAAACCACTTTTTAAGAGACCTGGCAAAACCAATGCTGCTGTTCCCCTCACTCTGTGCAATCAGAATCAAATTTTTGTAGAAGAGAAACACACTTAGACCACCACCCCAATCCTTACTGTAGGTACAATCAATGAGTTCATTTTCTATGAAGTAGGGTGTGTGGGGGAGGCTTCTCAGGATGATTTCTCTAAGCAACACCTAATGCTACAAAGATTATGGCTACCTGCTTCCACCGGAGTCTGCCTAAATAAAACAAACTAAGCAGGTTTCACTAGGGACAACTGTTTTATTTTGTGCCAAGTAGTATCCTGTTTCCTATAAAGTTTATATACACACTCACTGGGTGACAAACCTTGCTTAGGGTCAGTGTCCTCTCTCCAGAGGCAGTGAAAATGCAGCAGAAGGAACTAAGCATACATGGAGCAAACGGTGGAACAACACCAAGAACGAAGATGCCCTTTGACATCAGCTCTGTGGTTATTAAGCAAAATCCTCTCACGGTACTGAACTTCCATTTTTGTGGAGGATATGTTTCACCTTAAACCAGACACGGGTATTATAGACCTCTACATGCAAGCTGGTCCTCTGACATTCCTCTATAATCAATTACAAGATAAAAGAGCAGACTTGTGACTTGGGACATATAACCAACTTTAGGACAAGATGAAACACAAATTGAAAATGCCTATTTCTTTCTGTTAACTGTGAGAGGAGACCAGGTGATGTAGTGGGATGTAAGCTTCTGGTGACTAAATTCAGTCTCTTGAGCCTGAAGATTAGAATTGCTACTCAGAGAGGTGCTTACAGAAATGGAGTGAGATTTGATCTTTTCTAATCTTTCTGGCTGCCAACACTATAAAGACAGGAATACACTTAATGTAATATACTGATCATGTTAAAAATAGGTAGAAATGAAAAAAAGGACAGTTAAATCATAAAATCAGCTAAGAAAGTAGGCAACAGTGCTTTACATATGGAAGTTAGCGATTCTGATTAAGAAAATCTGAGTCTGTTGGCAGCTTGCTGATGACATGGCAGGAGTTGATGTCATTGATTTGTATCAATGCAAAGGGCATCTTATGCTGCCAGTACTATGCCAAGTGGCCCTACTGTAAAGAGAATTCATTTTCCAAAGCCAAAAGGAAAATGCATCTTGATCTCATACATTAAATGCATGTGTTTGTGTGCGCATGTGTGCATCTGTGTGTTGGTGAGAGAGTGTGTATGTATGTGTATCAGCTCTCTAATATCAAGTAAAGCTGCTTATGCACAAGGACATTCCCTTCTTTCTTTGGGTTATGTTACTGTTAGATTAATTTATCCTTTAGCTTAATAGGTCTTATTTCTGACACAGTGATGGATGAATGTGAATGAGAGTTCAGGGTGACGGATTCCTTTCTGCCTTTCTTGTTGTGCAAAACAAAAAAGGGAATCTAATTCTAAACAGTTTCATTAAGACTCTGGTGTCTCTCTCTTTTTGACTTGTCTGTGGAAACTGTCCTCACCATATGGATGGGTGAAAGACAAAAATAATGACAGAAATCACCATCGCCCAATATTCTCTACCTACAGAAGATGTTCCTATTTGATCCGTACCCAGGCCCAGTTCTTGACTTCTTCAGAATAGTCAGTCCCTTACTTCTTTTAGCCATTCACTTGTTCTTAAATCATATCAGTCCAGCACAGCAGATGCTTTCATTAAAAATGCTGAGAAATAGAGATGACTGCTGATCTGGCCTGGAATTTGGAAAGAAACTCAATTTAAAATCAAAATTAATTTAAATGTCTCTGGATATGGCACTGCTGAAAGGAGCACTGCTGAAGCTCTCAATTTATTCCACCAAGAACTTTCAGATTAATATATATTAATGTACTTTTGGTAGGTCTGCAATGCAAGTTTGATTTGTTTCTCCTAGAAGCAATTTATGTTTAAAATTCAAAGCTGTAGCCATCTGAAGAATGCTTAGGTTGTCTTAACCATGGCAAACCAACATATACAGGGATCAAAAGAAGCCAATAGCCTACATACAATCCATTTAGAGAAGTAGCCACTTCATAGCACTAAGGTGGAATAAAAAAAGAAAACAAAAAACCTTTTTAAAACTTCCAAACAGATTTTTAGACCCAGCAGGCCTGATCCTGGTGTCCAGCCAACACAACCAATTACCTTCAGCAAAAGAGCTGAGAGAGGAACAAAAATGGAGAGACCTGTCTGAAAGCCGTCTTCACATGCTCCCGATGCGTTCACAAGCCTACGCTGACCCTTCTTTGAATTAAAGGAGATGCTGGAGAGGAAGTTGCAGCAAGAATTTCAGCTGCAGTGGGTAAAGGTTGTGAGCCAACAGCTCTCCTCCATGGAAGACAGGGTTTTTTTTCCTATTTCCACACAATTTGAACTAGGAGACACAGCAGCACCAATTGGGACTTTTCTGTCATGATGGGGATATCTGGCATCCAGCTGTCAGAAGAGGCGATGAGAAAGTGTAACTGTGGGAGTGGAAGGAGATGCTTAACCACTACAACCACTAGTAACAATCACTGTACGCAGAACACCCAACCAAGGAACACTCCTCAGGGGAAGGGGTAAGCTGACTTTTTTGAAGTTTGACTTGGGAATCCTTTTTACAAAGACATAAGAGGAGTAGCCCACCTTTGCTATCAACAAGGGAACGTCAAGTCTACTTATCTTATCCTGGGTTTCCTTACCTTCATGCAGCTGCCTTTCACAACACTGGCCATTATCTCATGGTAGTTCACAAGTTTATGCACAACAGACAGCAAGGTGTTAATAGGGAAAAGTGGTAGGTTTCTAAGTGGTCTATTTTTGTTTCTGCAATCTTTTTTTTTTTTTTCTGGAAAAGCTAAAAATCCTATTAAAATAATTTGGCTGGCTTTCACTCTCTTTACTAATCAGACTGGCTAGCAAGTGACTTCTTGGTAGCTGAGAAATACCTGTCTTCCAGACTTTACTAGTAACACCAATTAACACAGCAGGAAATATAAATATTTCTACCATGCAAGTGATCATTGCAAGGCAACCACACTCTGTTGATCAGGGTGAATAATGACTCCCAATACCTGTGCAAGTTTCTACTCTCCAGTACTGGAAAAAAAAAAGGAGAAATGTATTTTTAACCTCTTTTTCAAGAAAGAACAGCTAAATTCTTAATAAAAAAAAAAAAAATCCCCAAACTGTATTTGTCAGAATGTGAAAATGCATGTGAGATGTAATGTCTATTAGCTTCTATTTAGTGTCTTCCTCACACCAGGGAACTTTATAATAAGAAGCAGCTGAGAAGAAATCAATGTTGGCCTCCATGGATGTTCTGTATTCATAGGGATGGCTCCTCTGATTGATTTGTTGGCAACATGAGATAAAAACAATTTAAATTAAAAAAAGAGCCTAATGAGAGCTAAAGTCTGTATAAGAGAAGAGTG
Organism: Balearica regulorum gibbericeps; assembly: GCF_011004875.1. Taxonomy (NCBI): domain Eukaryota; kingdom Metazoa; phylum Chordata; class Aves; order Gruiformes; family Gruidae; genus Balearica; species Balearica regulorum. The sequence continues at coordinate 123,910,658 of NC_046185.1, forward strand.
GGAGACTAACACCAAAACCAGGAAGAGATCCTTAACAGCTCCTCTGACCTTGCTTTATTAAAATTTTGTGTGGCTAGACAAGGACAATGGAAGGAGACTGGCTTCTCCCCTAAAACTGACCCCCCAAGGTAAAATAACCAGGTCAAAACACTTCAGGCATTGCAGAGTATGAGAGGAACCATTTGGCTGAAATAATAGCAGAGTGCCATTTATTCTTCTCCAGCTTACAAACTAGACAGCCCTATTCTTATTTCTTTATGCTCATAATAATGTCTCCCTACTTGCACTGCTGCAAAGCTAATCCCCCAAGCCTCCACGCAGTACTAATGGGACAATGCAAAAGTACGCAGTAGCTGCAGGTCAATGTAGCACCTGATACTTCCTTCAGAATATAGTCCCCCCCAAAAAAGAAATACATCTCATAGCTATTAAACACATGCAGAATGTCCTTTTCCTCTTCCACACAGAATTTTACACAGTGTACTATACATATGTATGCTTCATAGCCACAGATGCCTATCTCAGCAAATGTTAAACAGGGAGCCTACACCTGAAGGCAGCAGAGGGGGACCTGAAGCATTCACAGAGGTATAGATGAATGAAGCTTGAAAATGGTATGAAACATAAATTACACTGTACATAAATTCAGCTCAGTGCCACTCTCCATGTAAAAAGCTAACTACACATTCTTGGTGGGCAATCTTCTGATGCGTACTTTCTTTTCAGTTGGTGTTGTGCATCTCTTTATCTGCACCACAGGTCTCTGCTGTATATCCTGACGATGCCCAGTGCACAGAAATCCTGTTGAGATCAATGAAAATTCAATGAAACTTCTGTGCATAGAAGGGGCAGGCAATGAGCAACAGAGATCCCTGAGGTAGATAAGTCTTAAAAATCAAGTTCAAGGAAGGTGAGTTTGCCCTGTGAGACTGGTAGAAGATTTATTTCAGGCCTTATACAATTCACTGAAAGCCAAAGATAGGTCTGGGGTTTTACTTTTTGTCATTGCTTTTTAAAGGAACACTGAATTAATTGTATTTAGAGCCACTACTGTGTCTGTCCAACAAAGAGCAGCAACTATTGCCGTCCAGCACAGACACAGAGTCAGCATATAGATGGACTGAGGTGTAAAAATTCCAATTTGAGTGGGAGTCTCGAGCCTAATGTATAGCTGTGCACTTAGTCTGAAGTGGTTTTGGCAGAAAAGAATCAAGACATAACACTTAGGCTTAACAACAGAGTACTTACTCTTGTCTTTTGTCTCCTGGTGGTGGTGAAGTGGCAGAACAGAGCTAGTTATAATGCAAAGTGTCTTCATCCATGCAGGATTAGGCCCCTCTCTCTTCCTCACGATTTCCATTTGTGTGCTCTCCAGGATCAAGTTTATTTTCCCAATACATGACAGAATTATCAGGGAAACTGAGCTCTCATAAGGGTTCATACCTTATCATCACTGAGCCCATCCTAGTATTTCATACAGACTTCCCTGGATCACAGCTGCTATGAAACACAGACAACTCTGAAGGACACCAAGATTAGGCCATTGGCTGACAACACCACCAGAACAGAGAGTAGGAAGTTTGCTTTAAAGATTAGCTGTTTATGTGATTCACTTTGCCTCAAAGCTTTGTAGTTAGATAAATGCTTTTCTTCTTCATCTGGGTTAGTACATTCCAGTATAACATCACAGTCTCTGCAGCTCATCCCCTGTAACTCACCACTATAATCAAAATGTTAACATGAATGACCCAGAAAGCATGCAATCACTCAGCATCGACACAAAACTACCTCTGTCAGGCCACATGGGCTTACAAGGTACAAAAGAGCTTTTTGTTGTGAAGGACAGATATTCCAGCAAATACACTCTGCTAAACATCCACCTACAAAAGTTAAAGCTCTTCATCACACAGTTCTGATCATACAAGTATTCCCGAACTAAAAAACAACATACCCTTTTATTTTGTGCTCTGCAGCACACTTCCATATATTGTTAGTCAATTCCACCGGAGCGTACATTCACTCAGCTCTATTTTGTTCTCAATTTTATGATTTAGCGCACTCGTTACATTTTTAAGTTAATTTTTTTTTTTTTTTTTTTAAAGTAATGTTCCCCCTCCACAATGAGGAATCACTGCCTGTTTTGTTCCTGATGAAGTATGCCAGCTGCCATCCACTACAGGGCCTTCCCTGCTACCAGTTTCACCACAGGACACCAGTTTGCAACTGTTCCAGCAGTCCACTAAATCCTAAGAGTAATTGCACGTTACTGCCAAACTGCTGAAACGTAGAAAACCAAACAATGCAAATAAATGCATTTATACAGGTACTTTCAAGACCATGTTTAGCTGAGCATAAGGCTTGTGCTATAACTCTATCCCATCCAGATTACCAGTGTAGCAACCAGCATTTTGTTATTTGAGCACATAATGCATGAAACGTGGAAAGCTGGAACCCACAGCAGGGGGTGGCACGGGCCACTTCCTCGTGTCACGGACTGGAGTATTAGGAAATATTTCAGGAAAAACTTCAAGCTTCAAATCCTTTATCAATGTTTTGCATAGCAAAACATATCATTGTACGCAGAGCAGAGAGCTTTCCTCACTCATGGATGGCCACCTTGGCTGATATATACCCACAAGCGGTTATGAAGGATACAAGAGGTGGTTGTATCTCCTGTAAGTGTGAACTTCCCATCCTGCATGGAGACTACGGAGTCATTAGTCTTAATGATTCAGTCAACTCATCTAAGGATACATCTGGTCATGACCGCCAGGCAAACCTTCGGAGTTCAATTCCCAACTTTGGCAGCGCAATTTATTTACATACAGATGATGAAAAATCAGCTCGAAAATGTAATACAAAACAATAAATCATACATCCAGATATAGCTGTCTGCCACAAATAAAAACACCCCAATAAAAATCTGTGAAATACATTTTACACAGAAAATGCTCCAAAAAAGCATAGGACCCAACTACTTACACTAAAATCAGTTCTCACTAATCCCAAGATTTATACTCTATTTTGAGGGCCAGTCAGTAGGGATCAGGAGGATTACAAACATTTGTTCTGGTCTCAAAATTAAGGCCCAGGTTTAGAAACATGGAGATCTGGATTTTACTACTGTCTAGGCCTCAGAGAGTCATGTTGGGAGGTCTTCACAGTGATTACACAGCAACTGTCTTTGCAATTCAGTGGGCAAAATATAGGGGCTTCAGTTCCCCATGTATTTCAAAGAGAGAGCAGGAGTCTTTGGAAGGCCAAGTCAATTCATCTGAGCAGGATGCTGAGTACAAAAGGTGCCAAGCACTCCTACCCATCACCTCACTGTATCTATGCCGCAATCTCTTTACTGTGGAAACTGGGTTATTTTCCTCATATACGGGAACTGAAGGAAGCTAAAATAATTGGTGTTTGGAAAACATTACCTTGAATACTGCTGACAGAAACCAGATTTCTTAATCTGTTGAGAGGATCTGACAGAGAAAAGAAGATCCCTTTGCTTGTCCTAAACAGGAACAACTTTGTATTCTCAGCCATGAGGAAAGGAAGGGGCAGCTGCTGTAGTCGTTTGCCACTCTGTGGCACTATCAGCCACTGAACTCTCCCAAGCCCCGTCCCCAGTAATGGCCAGCTTTTCATACAGTTCCACCCTACTAAATCACCTGGATGAACATTAGGTTTTTAAAAGTGCTCTGTCCCTTCTAACACCCATGTTGACATTTAAGACTGTACACTTTAAGGATCTGAAACGTTGGATATTTATGTTCGTGCTCAGATGAAACCTGAACTCTGGACAAAATGTGCCCAAATCCCTAGTGAGCATCACAGCAGCTCAAACCATTAAAGCATGGATCACCTAGAAGAAGAGGAAATCCTTCAAAGTCCTGTAAAATATTCAACTTAAAGCACCAACTTCTTTTGCAACAGCTTTGTAAATACCTAAAGCGTAATTTATTTACATATTATGAACAAGATCTTCAGGGATTTAGTGAGAGAAAAAGCATGTGTGCATTTTGTTTTACTGTCTCTGCCAACCTTCCCCTCTGAACACATCACCAGGTCTAAAGGCTGATTAAATAGGTAATGGAATGAGGCATAATGTGACATCTTACTGAAAGATAAGAGGGCAAATACAAGTATTTAAACCTCTCTTCTAGCTCGTGATAGATAAAGCAAGCACCATTATGTAGAATAGTCTTCATGCTACTTTAAATATCCGGTACATCTCCCATAAAGCTTTTGTGTAAAATCCTTCCCTGCATATATAGAAATGAATCATATCACATTATAGCTGGCTATGCATTCTTCCCTCTGCACACTATGTTTTAAATTGCAAAATCCATTTTTATTTTCTTTTTCATTTGTCACCTCACCACTGGAAGGAAGGTTTCCTGGGGCGTATTCCATTGCATGTCTGACAATATCAAGTCTGCCTTCGATATATTAGTATAAAAAATTGAGGATAAATGATTACATTTACATGAGGTCAATGAACAAGTGCAGGAGACAGAAAGCCTACACAATTCATTGTATCCCCTGCTACAAACCTCTGAGACTTCTTGATGAGAGTACAGATATAATAAACAAGCAATTAGGAGGGAAATAACTCATTTTTTAGTAGTCTGATAATTTTCAGATACTTTCATGAATATTTGGATAAATAAACCTGATATGAATATGTCTTTGTTATCTGCCATCTCACAATACAGCAACACGCTGCACAGTGTCAGCCTCTCCTTGTCCTTACTGTAAGTCAGCCACGTGGAGATGAGGCACTGACGGATTTTATCTCTGAGGCATTCTCCTCTCTAATTCTGAATTACTACATCATCCCTATCAATGTATACATTCACAACATGCTAATGCAATAAAGCTTTAAAACTGGTGTGAGCATAGTATAATGCTTTATGTCATGCTCTGTGCTTAAAAAAAAAAAGAGGAAAAAAGAAGAAAATACTTGTAAAATCATGTATAAATCAGAAAGGTTGAGCATCCTCTGCAGGGCTAAAACACTCTTTAGGATACTAGGGGAGAATCTGTAAATATTTAACATTGCTACAAGCAGAGGGATTAAGAGAGTAGAGCTCTTTGATCAATACTTGCAGCATCATGTATTATTTCCAATAGGCATGAACAGCAAAATGCTATTTATTGACTAAAGTATGCTACACATCAATGAAGTTTAATACAAGGGGACATGAAATTCTCTCTTGATCAGGAGTAAGCCACTGACCTGACCGTAGCCTAATCAACTATTTCTTGCACTGCAGTAGCACTTGATGGTTCTCAGCCTCATTTTTCTGGGAGCTTTCCAAACCATAGACAAATCCAGTCTCTGACATCAAGAGATTAAAGTATTAGTAATTTAAGATGAAATTAAATAAAGGTGGTGCAACAGAACAAATTGAAGCACAACATCACTGGGGTTCATAGACTAATTAGGTGTTCAATTAGTAGTTCTGAATAAGAAACATTTTTGGTTTATTTTTCTAGCTTATAAAAATAGTAAGAAAGAGTTTTAGTAGCTTTTGACCCAATTTCATTTTATGCAGTGCCATGCAAGCCGAAAAGGAACAGCAAAGGGGAACACAGCAGCCAGACAGAAGTGCGGCAAACCAGAAACCACCCGATCAGACCGATGGCCAGTCTGCCCCAGACAATGCTCTGTGTCTGCTACATAAAAAGAAAGTTCAAGAAAGCAAACTGTAGACACCTGTAAAATAAACGGTCTGCAAGAAAACATTATTTGCCTTGTCATTCTGAGTCTCTTAAGACACACTGCAGGATTCTCACACATTAATCTCACTGGAATACATATGAAATTACCTGGCACTACTTGGGAAAAATCAACCTATGAACCTAACCCTGCTCTTTTAAATTTCACAGTCTTCCGGTAGCTCAAACGCCTCAAAACAAATTGTATGGTTCCCACCCTTCATGCAAAACCCTGCTGCATGTATGACTGCAAAGGAAAAGCGCAAATAAGGAATTTCACATCCATCATTCCTACCACTAAGACCTTGTGAAGATAAATTGTTGCAGTTCATTGTCCTCAAAGTCTGCTCCCAATCTCCACCTTTTCTGTTCTTGTAACATGCAATGTTTGTTGTATTTACATAAAAGCTTGGACTAATAATACAAGTGCATTACTATAAAGGCCAGCAACATATACCTGTACAGGAGCAACACCGACAACAGATTCAGAGTCCATGTGAATCTCTTTTTCTCTCAACTTTGAACATGGATGAATTAATCCCACGACAGTCTGCACCTGAAAACTGTGCTTACCTGCTACTGAAGAGACCAAACTCTCACCGAAGTGCAAGGGGAGGACTTCCAGTGCACATGAGCTCGGCTGCCTCCAAACCCACGACCTCCCAGGGCTGAGCTCATTTCCCATAGTTCATAACCTATATCCACAAGTGCTACACACTGCTGAATTCAAACCTCTGCTGCTTATTTGGAACTAGGTAATCTGAATAAAATTAAATAACTTTTGCTCAGAAGGGAACTCTCTCAATTTTCCCTTCACAGCTGTATTTTCTGTTACTCAATTTCAAGGAAGTCAATGTGACTGAATGCACCTGACCTAATCTTTTTAAAGGGCTTATATATGGCTTTCAATCTCCTCCTCACTGACTGATGTTGAATTGTATCCAGGAAGCAAAGAGGAGCTTCCTATATAAACTCTGAATAAACTTCTCCAGAAAGTGTATTTTAACTCCTATTTCTAAGAAGGAAAAAGCTTAGTCAAGTAGACAATTGCTATGTATTTCACTTTTTAATTTCATTTATTGTATACCTCTCATGATGTTTCTAAGCGATACATGTCAAAGGCTAAACGTGAAAGTCCAAAGAAACCAGGTAGAAACAACCATGTACCATCTTGCACAGAACATAATTTATTCTTCAAGAATGATTCTTGAAGATTATTCCTTGAATTGCCATTTGTTTATCTTTTCAAACATGGACCTCCTTTTCCTCTCAAAGCATTCTGAGTTTTCTTTTGTGGTTATAAGCCTTTCTGATGATTTGTCAAGAGTTATGATAACACTATATGAATGTTTTTAACAATCACAGATAATCCTAAACACCTACCAGGGATTTCAGAGAACAAATTTCAGCAATCACTGAAATAAGAAGTCACTGACTTTAAAAGGTTGCCACCTCAAGCTACCAGACTGACTTGTTTTCTTCAGCTGGTTTAAGAAATACAAACAACTCCACAACGCTAAAATAAATGAAACCAAACCAAATGCTGCAATCACTGAAAGTACTGATAAGAAGAAAAGAAACCACAAACTGAACAAAATTTGAAAATCAACCCCCTTTCCAGCACTGCAGCCAGCCCACAAGAACTCTTTAGGGCATCTGAGCAAATGACAGATATTCTTTTGGCTGATAACAGGACTGATGTGCAGAACACATTGTGTATATAAATTATGTGAAATGAGTAAAAGAGGATGAAGAGAAGAGGATGTATGTATTTAAAGAGGAACAAAGACATCAAGAGTAAGAGAAAATATCCTGGAGGAAATTTCTAATGGCACTGAACGACTCAGAGAGACTCAGAGAGACAGATGACAGTGTACGCTGAGGTAGGTGGTTAAAGGCCAGGTATACATTCACTGCATAAAAGAATAAGGAAAACAAGAGAAACAGCCATGTTAATAAACCTTCTTGCCATAAAAACCCTTTCCCACCTTTTCTCCTTTTTAATGCAAACTGTATACATAAATGTGTGTAAAGAATTTTAATAAGATGTACACTTTAAATGTATTAAAATGAATTATGCAGGAAAGCAGCAGGAGAGCAACAGATGTACAGATTCAAGGGTGACATGCTTAGTTTCACTTGATGAATGTTTGTTTTGTTGTCTTGAAAAATTAATGCAATGAAATATTTAAAGTTAACAAGAAACTTTAAAATTGACTTGGGGGATGGATTACTTCCTTACAAGGACGTTTTTATTAAAGAAAATATGTTGCTGGCATCTGAATCAGGACTCTATGAACAATCATTATATTACTCTAGATATTTTAGGAATGTCTTAAAGACAGTGTGTTTCCAAATCATAATATAACACCTCTTTTGGACCATGAGGCCAGAGAACGAAGTCTTCACAGCAAACTTAGAGGACAGTGTTTCTAACTAAAAAGTTGGTGATATGATAATCTTCAAAATCTTCTGAAGGCTGACAGAAAATCATTGCTGTCCTTTGATGCAAAAAAAATTCTGGACCACTGCTTTTACCTATAGCAAAAAGAGACAGTAATAATTCTAGAAACACCACTAACATTTAATCATCTTCCTTTCAGGTACTTAACCAAATGAAGGAATTAGAAAATTATGAGAATCCCTCCATCTCTTATTTATGTTCTTAAAAAGCGTCTGTTTTCTTATCTAGAACATGATTTTCTGAGGTTTCTTTTAAGCAGTGGAACTTTGTGTGGTCTTTACCTTTGAAAACTACCTTCAGGTATCTAAACTTAGGCATTTAAACAAAAAGGACATCTGAAAACCAAAGAAGAGATTCGCTGCCTAGGCTTTTCAGCTTTCATTGGCCAGAGCTATGAGGCAGTCAGATACATATGCTTAATTCCCCACTGCAGCCTGTTCAGCATATAGAGAAAAAGCAAGTACTAAGCCTCCGATTCCCCAGCCCGAGGTCAAATCCCAGAATTGTAAATAAGAGTGAGGTTGTAATGCCCAATGGAAAGTGATTGTGAACGAAGCAACAAACAGGAATTATTAACCTTGCCCACAGCGCCTCAGGGAATCAGAAAATTTTTATTATTTTCACAGAGTAAGAATGTTCTTGCGAATATCCAGCCTCTCCTCCATGAGAAAATTGTTCATGAAGCAAGTAAAGAACAGAGAAGGTTACGATGACATAACTTGCATGCCGAGCCTTTGAAACGATAGCCTCGTGAGAAAGAACATGAATCAGAAGGATTCTTTGATTTTTCCTTTTTAAAAAAACACAACAAAGCACACAACACAAAAACCTCACATTGTCCAGTACTATGCTCTTTACCATTTAGAATGGCTGGTAGCCAAGAAATGCAAACTAACCACGTATGAATGATACAGCTGCAAGGTTGTTCTGAAAAAAACAAAAGGACTTTTTGTGGCCTAATAACGTTCCCTGACTCTAATCCCTCTCTGAACAGATCACTACTGATAGCAGCAGCAGCAATGAAAAACCTTCTAGGTAAAAACATCTAAATTGCATAATATGTGGAAATTGTATTATTTTTATAACAATTTAACCTCAAGCCTTATCTGTGGATCTGACAGACACCCTCCCTCCCCCCAGTGTCTTGATCCCCTATATACAGGATCCACAAGCAGAACACATTTTCGTGGGGGACTTTACCAACGTATATTTTAGTTTCATGAAAATTCAATTAAACAACAGAGTGCAATTATCTGTTTACTGGCAAACAGGCAGTCCACATTAGTTCAGCTCTGCTTTGCTGAACTGTGTTCAACTGCTCAAAGCATTCAAATGTTTCATTATGAGATTTCATCAGACACCCCTGGGCTCCAGCACCATGGCACAGAAAATGGGATGCACAATGCCCACTGCTCTACACATTTTGGCTGCTGCTTTTTAAAAGCTGCCCCTACTCTCTACAGAAACTGTTTACAAGTATATCAAAGGTTAGGACAGATTCATGTATATATGGTTTGCATGATCCACATCTTATCTAGGCTGCTCTCTCCTTCCCTTTTTTCAGCATGGAAAATTGAAAATTAAGTGTAGTGGCTTTGCTTTCACCTCACTTCAGTCATAATGCCTAAAATATCAACAGCGACGGTATTTTATACTATAATAGCCATGTGCAGCCTTACATCCTGGTGTAACTTCCCACTAGTGCACAGGAAGCCACCTTGTCCCTGCACGGCTGAGCTGGCATCCACATGCTGATGGCACAAGATACATCTGATTGAATTGCCATTTAAACCTGAACTTGATGGAGCCAGAAAAAGCCTTGACCCTGGGAAATATTTCAAGTGAGTTGTATCCCTTCCTGAAGCAGACAGATCTCAGATCTGAAATGTCATGCACAATTACCCTAGAGTCCTTGATTCTGAATCTCCAAATAACTCCCAGCATTATGCAGGCTCTCCTATTACCCTGACAACTTTCAGGACTTGATTATAGTGAAGTACAAGATTTGTCCTTCAGAAGTATTGGCTAAAATGAGAGCCATGACTTAAGACAGAAAAAAATACAATATTAATTCTTACAAATTAAGCAGCAGAATGTAAATTATTGGGAAACAAATAGTAAGAATGTCTCACTATGCAGGCAATCAAAAGACTTCCAGAATACTTTTTATTCAATCCATGTTTGGGACCTCTCTAATTAGGACAAAACCTCCCACTTTGTGATGGTGGAGCATACAGAGACCAGTGTTGGGAATCAGGTTTGTATTGTGATTCGGTATTACAATGGTGTATTACAATTGCTGTATCATGCTTGTGTTGTGATTTCTGCATACTGCTCTATTACTCTTCTAAACCAAAATCCCATGTAACATCAAATATCTTCAAATATGTAAATTTGGTATTAAAACATTAAACTCTCCTGGTATCTCAGACATGTTGGATAGACCATAGCCTGTAGGTCGGGACTGGCAGACATCAAGTCTTGGTGCCACAGGAATGAGGAGGTCAGTGAGTTGTTGGCCAGCAGCAGGGGTCTATGTTTCTATGGAGCCCAGGAAGTAAGGCAGGGAGGTGGCTTTGATGGCCACACTCATGGGCCACCATCACAACAGCCATCAGAGCAGTCTTCTGATGCTCCATGTCTCCAATGAGACCCGGAGCAAGCAGGATCCAGACAAGCAGAGGCTGCTGTCCTTCGAATGGTACGTGGAAGAGCCACTTCACTGAGCCATGGACTGAATCATTTGGCTTAGCAAGGAAAGGCAACGGATAAAGAAGAGGGACGTCTGGGACAGCATCTCTAGCCCATGAGTTGTCACTAGTGCTTGTGTAAGCGATGATGGGGTGGACCCCATGGAGCAGAGACAAGAGTTGAACCCATGGAGGTGGGCCCACTGGCACTCCCTATAGGCATATGTTCGCACCCTTGCTGTGCCTAGGCAAGAGGGCTGGTCATTCATGTGATGAATGTATTAAGCTCACTGTGCAACACCAGTGATCACTAGTGCTGGTCTGATATGGAGGCAGAAAATCACCAGCCAACACCTCTTCCTCCTTGGAAGAAGGCTCAGAGGAGATGGGCACAGGTGAAGTATGTGCTCATGAAGCTCAGGGAAGAATATACGGGGTGACTGCAGCCTTGTAAAGACAGCTGAACTGAGCTCAACACAAAGGGCACTGTAAAGTGCCCCATATTTTAGATAAAGAGCACTATTTGTTGAGTGGATCACCTGTTTGTGTAAATGGACTTCCCTGAGTTAACCCAAAAGGTGTGAATATCCTCCTGAGCCAGCCAGACCAGCATGGAGGAAGTGCTTACAAGCCTCAGGCCCACATAAAGTATAAAAACTGGACAACTAATACAACAAACTTGGAAAAGACCAATAGGTTTGAGCTGGCTCCAAGCCACATATTCCTTTCCACTGACTGGGGATGCTCAGCATCATGATGGTGAAGCATATAGAGACCGGCCCTGGGAATCATGCTTGTGCTGTAGTTTCAGCATAGTGCTGTATTGCTCCTCTAAACCACAATCCCACATAACATCATATCTCTTTAAATAAGTAAATCCAGTATTAAAACATTGAACCCTTCTCATGTGAAGTACCTGAAGGAACCTGGTCAGGGAGTATTGGACCCTGATAATCAGACAGAGTCTCAGGAGGAAAAATGTTTTCCATGGGCTGTTAAATTATACTACTTACAATCTAGCATGCAGACAGTCCAAACCTGCCCCTTTTTATTTTTATACAAGGGAACCCCCAATAATCATAACAAAGAATATAAACAGAGTAGATTAGAATCTGCTCTCTCAACCAAGCAGTAACAGCCATGGGAAAGCAGAGATGATGCCGTTAAGTGCCTATTCCCCAACATCCTCTTCCAGTGAGCTCACAAGCCTGAAGACTTTCTCAGAACTGTCATCTCACTGTGCATGGAAACGAGCAAACAATTTTAAGGCAAATAGGAAAAAAACAAAAAGGGCATTAGGAAAAAAAGAGGAGGGGAAGTCTTTTAACCAGGAAATTAAAACCAGGATCTAACAAAAGCCTTAAGCATGTTTCTAATTTTGGCAAAGGCAGAGACTCAGCATCTTAAAGACTGTCTTTTTGTCTGGAATGGAGCTTTGAGATTTCCAAACAGGCAACGAGCAGTGAAAAAATTTCAACACACCAAAAAAAAGAATGAAATTGAAGACAAAATAGCAAAAGAAAAATCTCTCAGGATGTTGACTGCAAGGGAATGTGCTGAGAACTGACTGTTTTAAGACCGACACAACTTTTAAAAGCCAGCACGGAAGAGGACGAACTGTTTTAAGTTGATAGATGCTTTAGAGTTCTTAACAAGAGAAAACAGGAAATACCTAAGGAATTGTTATTTTGGTTTTGGCAGATATTAGGGACAGACCTTTAAAGTGCCACAAGAGCAAAAGGATATCCTCTTTGAAAGGAACACAAGGAACATGAGTCCTTTTCTAAGAGTGAAGCTCAATTGCAGAAGCCCGTAAAAACGAACTGATGCATGTGAATGTTAACATTCATGGCTCAATTCCCCATCCAGCTCAGCTGAGATCTAATTCCAAGAGACAGGTATTTCAGTGCAAAAGCACATGCCAACAAATTAAAGGCAGTACCTAGATGGAAGATACAGGCAGCAATGGTCTCAAAAATCAGCACACAATGGTAAAATATCAGGAAATTTAAGTCCTTAAAAAGGATTACCTAGAAAACAGATTTATAATCTCTAAAACCAAAATAAGACCCATCAAAACCATCAAAACAAACACAATCTGACTTTAAGAAAAGTTAATGAGCTTGAACTAAGATGCAGTATTAAAGAACAGATTCCTCTGAGATCAGCTAGTTAAAAAGTATATGGAAAAGCTAGACATTAATTATTTTTATTAGTCTTAGCACTCCAAACTTCCAACATGATATCAAGCAAATCTTCCCTTCTTTGGTCTCACCTTCCCTGTCACAAAGAATGGCCAAAGATTACTCAATATATTACCATGTGAATTAATTTATTGGTGAGATGCTCAAGTATCAGGGACATTGAATGGAATGGAAATAGATATGCACATTAAACAAACAAAAATGTCCAAAGCATTAAAGTATGAAAAGAACAGGACTGTTTTTTAATGTAACTAGATGTCAATATGCCTCTATAAATTTGGGGATTCAGAGAAATTCTTAGCTTGTTCAAACAATTCAGAGAAACAGATTTTGATTTATCCAAAACAATTAACTTTCATTTGTCTTTCAGAAAAAGATTCAAAACCATCCTTCAAAACCTTGGCAGATGTTAGAAAATGAACTCTGCTCTCTCACCCAGCTGCTCTTTTACTTTTAAATAGAAGGTTCAGACTTGGGAGACCACTGCTGTTCAGGACAAAAATCAAGCACGTTCTTAAAATTTGACTAAGAGTTCTTTAAGTATGCGCTAAGAAACCTTTCTCAATCAAAGTCATAAATGACATTTCAGGGGAAAAAAACCCCAAATGTGTATATATATATATTTATATATATATACACACACAATCCTAGGAGAATCATCTTTGATTAAAAATGGGATTGCCAACAATTCTGGCATGACAGGTAGAACCACAACTCATATTTTCCCAGATTGTTAGGCTGTATCTTCATCTACAAAAATCAACAATGCAAGGCATATTCAAGTCAACATCTTTCACACGTATCAGAGCTCAAAAAGCCCAAGCAAAACAGACAAAGCAAGACGAGTAGCTGTCATATGGATTTAGCTCCAATGATACAAACTTGTTATCCAAAGAGGTTATCAGACAACAGAAGGTTTCTCCTGTCTAATCTGTCACAGCATAAAACATTAAGCAATTCTGACTCTGCATTGAGAAAAGGACAGCAACGGAGAGGCTCTAGGTCCAAGCCATTGGCACCCAGTCTGCCTATGAAAAGTGGAGGAATCTGTGCCATGTCATCGGCCGGCAAAACCCTTCCTTCAGGAGCGGGTAAGTGACAAGATGCAGACGGTGTCTGATCTAGTGCTGCAGGCACAGGACATGTAGATGCAGGACTGCATTTGCAAGAATTTCAGTGCAGCTGAGGCTGCTCAAAACCCATGGAGGAAATTTTTGGAACGCTAGCATAAAAGAGAGGGTGACAGCAAGGCAACGCTAGTTGCAGGGAAGACACAGTGCACTAAGCCTGCTGGGAACTGGAAAAAGTGATGGACAATCATTTTATTAATCAAGGTACCCTCTCCAAGGTGCTCGGCAGCCACAAAAGTGAGTTGCAGTCAGCTGTTCTTCAAGTAGATGCTTGTGCAGGTTAAGCTTGTTTTTACTAAGAAAGTAGCAGGTTAAGAAACACTAAAGAAGCCACAAAATGAGGATTAAACCTAAGAGCAAACCTATGGTATTTCTAACAGCTGCAACTCTCTCACAGAAAGCATGCACTGTCGAGTTTCCACTGTGGTACCTAACAAAGATCTCGGCTCATGGGTCTGGTGGAAGGACTGACATACCAACTAACCTGGTGTCATCTCTTCCTCTGATTGATCTTTCTCTGCCACATTCCCCTTAGACGGAATACATAAACCATTGATAGACCCATAGCTGGAATCCACCAACTGTATTAGATAATGAGTTATTCTTAACTAGTGTTTGTAACTTCTGACAGCCACATTTAATTTTATTAAATGCACTTATGCTGGCTAAAGCCTTTCACAATGCCTCCTTAGGCTTCTATTACTGGTTTCAGATTGAGACTGGACTGCTTAGGATTCCTTGTGTTCCTGGAAAAAGGGCTGGATTACAATGGCAATTGGGCACAGCAGTTACTGCTAGTCTCTGCCTGCATTGCTCTTCCCCTGCAGAAGGTTAGAAGCATGAAAATAAATAGAATTAAGTTTGGGTTTGTTATTAGAAGATGTGCAGCAATCAGGCTGAAAGGTTTTCACGTTCACTGCTAGGTACAGGATCCGATGCATGAGAAATGGTAATGACATAACAAATTAGCCATTGATTCAGACCCGCTAGTGGTGACTGAAAACCATTATGTGGTGACTGCTCTTTTTGGGGGGTCTGTTTGAAGTATGTTGGTGGTCCTTATGTATTTCCTAGGAGAAAAAACATCTGCTGAACAAAACCCACTATCAAAATCAATATAATTAGCATCTTTTTGAAACTCTCAGCTTAAAGGAAGGGTAGATCTTTTGCCTGAGTTGATCTTTCTTGTGTGACAAATAGAAGCTTTCAGCTTCCAAGTTGTTTTTGCTGGATAAAGAAACAGTTTTATTTCACAGGTCTGACAGCCTGGCTCCATCTATTAATTTTCATACACTTGGTTATATTAATGTTGATTAATGGTCGATAGTTTCAATTAAGCCTAAAAGACTTCAATACCTATGTATCAATGCAATTTAATGGGACTGACATAACTCTCACTCAAACTACTTTAAAAAATGTCATTGATGCTAAATTAGGAATAGATATCAGAGTAGTATGGAGCTCACTTCCAAAATAAGCCTCCTTTACGTCACTACTCTGACGTCCAGAAAAACCTTCTGGAATCAAAGATCACGCAAAATGGTCAGAACAGAAGAATCCTGAGTCAGCTCTCTCATGATGTACATTTTTACGGGTGCTGCACATTCTTCACTTTTCCAAAGCCAGCAAACAAGCAACGTCTTGGGAAAAAAGCTTTAAAATTAAACTTAGACATGCGCCAATATCGTCAATATTTTCCATCTAGAACTATTATTGTTCCATCTATGTATTTTATCTTTTTAGCACTGAAATTAAATCCCACTTCAGATGAATTGCCTAGTACACAATGCTAAAACCAGCGACCTGGGTCATGAAATGCACAAAAAAGAACTGTATTTGGTTGAAACTACAGGCAGGCAAAACATATACTTACATAAATGAAAAACTGCCTGCCAACACCTCAATCACAAAAAAATTGCATTTAGGATTTTTAATGACTATTCTTTCTTATATTACACGCGGTATGCTGAAACACAGATAACTCTCATGGAAAAGGAAAAATTGCTCAGCGTAAGCTTGCACCCGCCACACACCACGCCTGTTGGAATCACAGCCTCCTAAGGCAAAGGCAAGTTTCTTGGTGTTGCCGCTCACACACAGGGAGAATACTCTCTGCTTTTAGAGAATCCAGCTCACTTTTCCCTGGTTTCTATTAGAGTCACCCTTGGGGCTAGTCTGAAATAAGATAAATTAGAGATGAAAATAACCAATGACATCAACTCCTGCATCAGTGAAAGACAGACTCTCACAATATATTTACTCTTGTGCTACCAGACTTCTTTTGAAAATCCCAAATGCTGCGGCTTTCATTAGACTGTAATGTAAAATTCAGCTGATGGAGAATTTCTTGAAGGAGAGGGCTTTGGAGGGCAGGTGCTCACTCGTGGTGCTGTTATAGTGGGTGAGCTTGGATGGGGAAAACCAGACAAGAATATAGTTAGTAGGCTGCTGGGTTGTATTTTCTTAATTTTAATATGTACTTCAGAACTTTATACTGACAGATCTGAACTAGAAAACTCTGGACTTGATCACAAAGTTCTGGCATTTACCTGAAGGGGGAGGGAAAGAGGAAGGGGAGGGGAAGAGGGAGAGAGGTGGAGAGGGAAAGAGGGGAAAGGAAGAAAGGAAATGAAAAGGAAAAGGGAAAAATGGGGAAAAGGGGAAAAAGGGAAAAAGAGGGGAAAGGGGGAAAAGGGAGAAAAGGGAGAGAAGGGGGAAAAGGGGGGGGGGGGGGAGGGGAAAAAGGGGGAAAGAGAAAGGGAAGGAAAAAGCCAGAGGGGAAAAAAGGCTCAGAATCAGTGAATTCAGTGTAATGTGTAATCAGTAATCTAATTGTATTCAGTAATATAATACTGCAACTGAAGACCCACCCATGACAACTAGAACATTTTTTGTTAGGCTTTTTTTATGTTTAAAATTTGCATTTTTTGAAATGGAAAGTCTTATGTGAAATAAGGCTTGGTAAACTTTGAAAAGTATTTTCTCATACCATAACCACGCAATCAAAAAGTTAAATTACTCCTTTTCCCCTCCTCTCTCATTTTTTTGGTTTCTTTTTCTTTGTTGAACAGCAGCAATTCTGGAAATACTATACACTCAAGGAATATATACAGGGTAGTGGGGAATGTTACATATAAAATGCTGTTTTAATGAGCTTTAACAAAAAGGATAAATGTAGAATCAGACACCCAGCACCTTTCCCCTCTCTCTTGATGCCTCTTATATTGTAGAAGGTAAATTGCAGACACATCATAGACACTAAGGCAGTCCTAGTAAAATGTAGGCTGTTTTGCCCCTCTTTCAAGTTCCTCATTGAACCTGGGAAAGACCTTTCTATGATCTTGTGATCAAATGCTGCCATTCTAACAAGAAAGACTATCAGAAATGGCCAAGAAATGGAGTTTTTACTGCTCTTAAGGACTGCTGATCAGCATAATGACATTGTTGTTGTGACCAAAAAAAAAAAAAAAAAAAAAAAGTTAGCCTGCTGCTTTCCCAGTGCTTTCAGGCTGAATTGGTTTTCTCTGTTGTGCAGTTTCAGGAGGAGAAGGGAAAGAGACTTCAATTACACCAGAGGCTCCCGGTAGTCAAAACACATGGAAACTGCTGTTGTGATACTGCTCATCTCACTTTGTCTGGGTGAATCACAAAGCAAAAATCTTCACACGCTACTTCAGACGCTTCATGCCACCTCACACTCTCAGGGGGAGAGCCCCACAGAAGAGTCCTCAATGCTCTCCTCTGGTGGTAGGAAAAGGTTTACTTTTGGAGGGAGGGAGGGAGGGAGCAAAAGTGGCAGAAAGGCAAGGCCTGGAAGGGAGGACAGGTCCCATATACTCCTTTCTTGTTATTTGTGCCTTCCCTCTCTCATTACACTCCCTTTCTTGCTACACAGTCCTTCCTGAAGGCACCAGCATGAAATTTCTCTCCAAACGCTTAAGGATACAGCAAGCACTTGCAGGCTTACTTCTGTTCACAAAAGCACTCAGAAGTTCGGACACATATCCCCTCTTTCAAGCCACCTAATTCTCTGCCACTAAAAAAGCATTTGGAGAAAACTCTCCATATACCAGCCCTGATGGAGCAAGCACACCTGAGAGCCTCTGTAAGGCTATCTGCCACCCAACCATGCTCAAAGGCAGCAGCCGCACTGTCCCCGATGAGCCATGCAGGCAGCACACACCAGGCGCACATCACCTGAACGCTTACCGATTTACAGCAGCATTCCAAAACATGTCAAAAATCAATGCTCCAATTTTATTGGGATAGCTGACAAGGCCAATCCCAGAAGTCTCTACTTCTGGCTGAAATATGGATGTCCAAAGACATGTGTCAAAAAATATCTACTTGTACATTGTTAAGCTTCAATAAAACTTTTTTGTACAGGGCAAAAGTTCAAGCTGAAACTTCTGACTTAAACTGCTCTATACTTTGAATTTAAAAATTATTAATGTGAAAGCAAGTAGAAAAGTGTGAGGGAGGGAGGGAGAAAAGAGGAGGAATGAAAGAATTTTTGTATGAGAGGGCTGAAAGGGTAATAATTCCCCTTGCTTAAAAAAAAAAGAAAAAGACCATGTAAACCACTTGCTGGATATTATTAAGCCTAACACACTATGAGCTCAAGCGGTTAGTCTGTGCTCAGCTAGATTGATACCCTTGCTCAATGAGTTTTAAACTAGCTGGCTCAGGTGTGACAACACTATACTGCAGCAGTAGGGCCTGCAAAGCAGATGTACTCCATCATTTAAAGTGTCCTGAAGGGACTAATAAAGTAATACAGGAGAGGAAGAAACAGGAGGAGTTGTGCCACTGCTGGCCACAGTTGATGCAAAAGCAGAATTCCTCCCTGAAATCTGAATCGTGTACAAATGACTTTACAATGTTCCACATTGTTTCATGCTCTGATTTGCATGTTTTTATTTGTTTGTTTTGCTTTGTTTTAAATTGCCAGCCCTTTAGACCTAAACAATCTGAAATTCAAGCTGTGAATCTTTCTGGCTCATAAATTTTGCCTGCTGTAACACCTGCGCAACTCGTCTGTCTCGTCTCGGATTTTACAAGTGCATCCAAGGAACAGTACTGTCCCTGGACCAGAAACTTGTCGACGCTTCTCCTGCTGATGTATGAGGCACGACAGAATTCAGTGCACATGCTCTCACCTGTGCTGGTTTTGCAGCAGTAACATATAGAAGAGATTTTTTTGTTCATAAGCAAATATATTTGCCATTACATACAGAGCGAATGGATTTGCTGTATCAGAAGATTTACATAGTCACTCTTCAAAGTAAAAATGCACTTTGAGATGAAAGAAAAAATGTATATATTAAAATTAGTTTAGATAAACTGTGACACAGCTCATTACCACTAGATATTACGAATGAGAAAGGAATGTAATTCTCCATTTGTGCTGCAGACTTCTGGAAATCTTAGGAAAGATATGACAGGTGATACTGCAACAGAAAGCAACAAGGAATGATCTTTTCTCATTTATATGCCATATTGTTCTCTAACTCCAATCTTACAAACCAAGTGAAAGATCTTAATCCACACTGCAGTAATGCTGTTTTATACATCATGACCTGAATTACTGCACTACCACAAACTGATCTTACATGTTTTTTATTACTTCTAGTTACAAAGTAATAAAAAACCCCTGTGATTTAATTTCTCATTAATTATACAGCCAGATTACAAAAGTCAGTATTTCATAATATGGTTATTTAAAATACAGAAAGATATGGTTCTTTTCCTAAGACCTTACAGACCAGTACAAGCTCAAATAAAACAAGACATAAATATGTAGCACATCATCAACATCTTTATATATTTCTGGAAAAGCAGGCCTTAGACAACATCAGCTCTCTGTCTTCTGTCACGCAAATTCCCTGACGAGCCCGAACTACATGATTTAGCACTGATACAGACCTCCTAATATCTGAAATACAAATTAGCTCAGCTGATGTTCCTCCAAGAAATAAGTGCATACCAGCTATTGGGGTTTACTGGGTAAACATCTCATTCTGTATCCTGCCAGTTAAAGGGAGTCTTTGTTTGAGCTAAACGGAAATGAGATCAAGTCTTGAGTAGTCAGGGGAACTTTTTTTGTTTTTTTTTAAAGTATCCCTTATCTGTAAAGAATATACAATCTTCAAAGTCCAAGAAATCTAGGAAATTTGGAATGGATCTTTGGAGCAAGACATGGAATATGTGCTATGAAACCAGAAGCACCTACACAAATGTCAGCACAGCAAGGACAACTGAAGGTTACATAAACATAATTCTGGGGGGAAAAAGAGCTAAAGATGGAGAAACCTGTCTTGTTCAGGGATCAAAACTAACATGCTTTACATTTGAAATTATCAAGAATGCCATGAAGCAACACAAATACTGTCTGACTTTTAAAGGCTGTCTTTAAAAGGAAGGGGACAGTCTGAGAAACACTTGATTTCAGTTGAAATCACAACCTATTAGAGATCTATGGCCAAAGAGTTGGTACAGGCTGGATTAACTACAAGTGATATGTGGCCAAGCAGCAGAAGGAGGGCAAGGCCAGGGGCCTCCACTGGTGGTGTGTGACAGCCAGGGCTCTAAAAGGGAGAGCAGAACATGCAGCACCAATGAGGTTGGCCACACCACAGAAACCTGCATGAGCCACAAAACAAAGCCACAGAGACCTAAGCAGGGAACACCTTTCAAAGCAAAAGATTCTGTATTTTCTACTATTTCAGTACCCCTCCTCTAGCTTCTTGGGAAGTAAGTCTGTCTTTATGACGATTTCCTGCAAAGTCTACGTGATCTCAACTGTTATGGTATGTCTGAGTAACGAAACTCTGTTTCCCTAGCGACACTCTTTTCTGAGAGCTGCATATACCACCAAGGCACTGTTTAACATCCAACACGACCCAGGCGACAGGTCCACAGAGCCCATTCTGCACTGAGCAGGTTGTCAGAGAGACCGGAGCTGGGGACTGCTGCCTGCGCATTGCTGAGGACGTGGGAAGCACCTGGGGAAGCACCAAAGCAGGAGGAGATACAGTGGCCTCATGATCATCACCAGGACTCAGGCAGGACAACAACAGAAGGAATTAAAGATTTTAACTGTCTGTCAAAGATGAAGACTGAGAACTGACAGAAGTTAAAAGGATGTTTAGATGGTTTGAGATGTAGAAGAAATTTCTGCTAACAGTGAGCTGAGCATGTGCATTCGTGGAGCACAGAAAGCAAAAGATAACAGCGATTCCATAAAAAATGACAGCAAGAAATTGGAAACAGGTAAAGAAATAGAAAATTTGTGAAACAGTTGTTTTTTACAAAGGTCTTTACATGGATCATATTTTCTGATACAGTAAGGAAGGATTTATATACTGCAGTAAGTACATAACAATGAAAATGTTTAAAAAACCAAATTCTTAGAAGATTCAGATAACAACATCATATACATTAAAGAAACTGAGGATACAAGTGAGGGAATTTGGGATTTTTGGAATAAATATCATTTCTGAGGACAGCAACATGTAAAAGATAACCTCCTTTTTAAAATAGCTCCACTGAGTATTACCAGCACCAAACTTAGCAGAATGCCCTTTATTCTGTTTAAGTTCTCTGTAGCACTCAACAAACGTTGAGACAATTAAATAAAAAGATAAAGCACCAAACTAAGAAAAAGGGGTGAAAAACTTACCAAACAAAACATTTTAAGTTCATCTATTAAAAAAAAAAATTAACAGTATCAGTAATGACAAACAAGACATCATTTGTTCATCCACTAAGAGAAAGAAAAACAGTGTAAAATGTTGCTACTATCCATTGCACAGTTAACCCTCAACTGGAACCCTCTTTTCTCATGATCATCTTAGTCACAATCTCCTAGAAAACATATTGCTTTAAATACATTATCCCATGTTCTAAGTCTACTTCTCTGAAGCAAAGATTAAGTATTTGAATTTACTCTCCATGGCTGGAGAATCTAAAAGATGACCTAAGAGAAATATTTAAACTAAGGAGAGAGGCAGAAAATATCCATTCATTCTAGTGAAATGATTCTGTAAAAACGCAGTGCTTGGGCCCTTTTCAAGAGAAAAATGCATGGCCAATAATGATTAAAGCAAGATACCAGGTATTTGCAAATACATCTGTATTGTTGTAGATAATTTCTTTCTATTGAAGAGTTTCTGCTCTAGTAAAAGCCAGTCAAAATGCCACAGTCTCTTGTTACTTGTGGAGTTCTTAACACAAGAGTAGTACTTCCCTCTTCTTTCTTTTTGTCAGATATTTGTAACCTGACATTAAAATTGGCAATAAAAGCCATGCAGAGCTACTTTGAAAGAGGCAGATTCTTGACCGTGCATTGTAGCATTCATGTCTCTCGCTTTCTTGAAATTTCCCCTGAGATAGGAATTGGCCCAATGTCCTTTGACAACCAAAAGTATTTACAAAGCAAACAAAATTTAGGAAGTACTATAATGAGTAGAAAATGCTGTGAGGGAGCATAATGGACGTATCAGCAGAGGATAATTACTGCAATTGAGGCATGTTCCAGTGAAATTCCACAGAGAAAAGTAAGAACTCATTAAGTCTTTGCATTTACTCAAAAAGAGAAAATTAAGTTTTTTTAAAGACATCCAAGGATACTTGGAGCTGAATAAAAACTCTTGTACCCTAAGCTTGCCCATCCAAAGAGAAATCAATTTGTTACTGACAGAAAAGCTAGGAATTTTAACTTGAGTTCAGTGATTGCAAAATGTGATAAATTAGCAGGATTTCATATAAAGTTCTCTATTCACCAACAAAAAGAGATGCAGCACTGAAAGACTGAGGGAGAGCTACCTTAATCATGAATAGTGCTCTTCAAATCTTGATGCAGACGTACAGTGCTACATTCTGACACATTCATTTGCTGATTTCTCTTTCAGAGTGGCAATACGGGGCCTATACAATTAGTTTCATGTAGGGCTGCACTCTCTATAGGAGGAAAATATACCTGGTAGGCGCTGGTCTATTTATCTCAGAAAAGCAGTGCTAATAAAGGGAAAACAAAAACAAACACAAAAATCCCCCTAAAAAAATAATCACTCAAAGCTACTCAGAATATTTATGAAGTTCACATGGAATCTGCCAAGCACTGACAGTTTGCAGATTTCTGGAGACAACTGTACTTTCTCAGTCTGGAACAAATGCAAAGATATTAACTAATTATTTATGGGACAACCAATTATCTTCCACTGTATATCTAAGACTGAACATCATGAAATGCTTACTAGCTGAGCAAGCAGGACAGTAGAGCAATTCCCTTTGGAATGGAACGAAGCCAAGGAACTGGACAGAGAAGCATCCTTAACAAGAATAATTCACTAACATAGACACAATACTACTCAGTTTACCTAGACATCGCACATCTGACCAGCAAGATGTTTCCAGTACCAGAAGATAAACTTTACATTGTCACTGAGTTGAAGCAGAGTGGTCTGGAGCTGCAACTGTTCAGCTCTACAATTTTTAAGAGACAACAGACAGTAGTTGAAATTAGAAAGTCAAACAAGGAATGATATCTTTTTGCCTTGGGAACAAACAGAATACAGAGCATCCAGAGTGCCCTGTGCGCCCTCCTTCCCTTGCAGATGCAGCACGGCTTTACCCTTCCCTGCTGTATTGTTGGTCTGGGCCAGCTTAGATGTGTGACTGCTCTAATGTCCAGGTACACAACAGTAATTTCTATTGTATTTCCAACAACAAAAAATACATCCAACTAAATTCACATCTCATTTTCCAAGGAAACATTACTTGGGAAAGAGCTGTGTATTCAAAATGAATGTCTGAGGTAACTCTTTGGGAGGATATAACTAAGTCACGGCCCACGGTTTGTTCATTGTGAAAGCCAGAGCCATGGTGACCAGTCTTTGTGATGGGTTGTTCAGCATCACGTGAAAACTACCTACTCCACTCCTTCTTCATCGTGACTTGGTAACCGGGCACAACCGCCCCACAACATGTGAACATTTTATTCTACAGACATGGTATTCCCACACACATACATCCCCCTGTGTCACCAGGTACACAACTGGGGAAGACAGCATGGATGGAAGCTAGCTGCCAAAACCATCTGTCTGGTACATAACCCTACTGCCTCAGGAACCAGGGTAATACAAAACGGCCTGCAGCCAGGCTGATTTCTTTCCTGATGGGCCTCATGCAACCTTTTATTAGCTGGCGAGCCTGAACCAGAACATCAGAGACTGGGTGAGAGATGTGGACAAAAATGTAAAACCCTCCCAGTTCACTGCTATGCTTGAAAGAAATCCAGCTGAAAATCCTAAATCAATTTAATTTAACCCTAAAAGGATTGATTAATTTTCTCTCGCAGTAAGATCATGTCTTTGAGCAGCAGAGGTTAATAACAGATAGTGCTGCATACTTCCGCTAATGTTCTCCAGTTCCTCATTTTTTAACTGAAATCCATAAAGAGGTCACAGCAATAACCAGAGATTATTTTCTTTCTATGCCAATTACTGAGATGCTGGGAGGATAATTTTCAGACTCTGATTGTGATTTGCCAAGTACACTAGGAGACTTGATTTTCCTTCCTTTTCCATGCAGGAAGACAAGCAACTGCCAGGAGGGGAATAAAGCAAGATGCTTTTGTCTTTGCCGAGAGGCTTAAATACAGGTTCATAGCACAGATGTATAAACTGAGTAGAAGCTCTAACAGGAAACTACGTCAAGAAGAAGAAACTAGAACTGAGTGTGTTTTGCAGTGGATCACAGGTAAATGACCAGTATGACTTAAATCGACTCAACTGCTCAAGTGATCGTGTTTGTTCTCCGGCTTCTTAAGAAGAAGAATGAATACGAAAAATCTTTTAAATATGGGTTTGAAGAGTTCCCTACTCTAATAATGAGGCACAAATATTCTCTTTTATGTGGCTCAAATACCATATGCTAACTTCTAATTATATGTGTTTGGAGCTACAAAATCTGTCCTCCAAAATTGGAGGCCAAAATGATACAGATATCTAGTGCATAGTTGAGTGAGTTCAGTTACTGGTTTCCTGGCTTTGCCTCAAGCTGCATTATGATTTACCTGCATCTGAACAGCACTCAGGTAGATGAAAACTCTTAAAATAGTCTCTTCCCAGACCATCCCTGGAACTAAATGCCATTAGATCAAAACAATACTAGACAACTTTACCACATGGGCACTTTCTTCAGGAAACTAAGAACTGATTCACGTGCTTTAATTGAGAAAGCAGCAAAAGTTATAACCATTAAAATCCAATTTCAGTGTATCTCTTGGAACAAAAGTAAGTATTTATGCTATCTTGTCAAGATACCTATTTTGATGTCCTGCATTGTTCTTGTTGAATACCCAGTATATTCCTGACTAACTTAAAAATTAAATAAAAAATTTTAAAAATTCCACTTCTAGCTTTCATTCTTTACCATGTAGCTCCTTTTGTCTCAAACAGGCACTATAATAACATTCTGCTTTATTCCTGGCTCAAATGATGTGTCCTCTCAGCAATGTGACCATGGGGCACACAGAGTTATAATGACAAAGCTGCACTTACCAATTCCCTGCTATTCACACTCTTTCCATTGGGTGTTGCTATGATATTAAACAGATTACTGCTGTGACCCAATGTATGCATAGAGAAAGGCATGCCAAAGGTTTAAGGTCTCTGCTTATGTTGCTTTGCCCATTGTACTACGCAGCCCAAGTCCGTTGTACTTCACAAAGTTGGTGTTGTACTTGATTAGTTGGGGTTGAGAAAAATTGTCAGTGACTACTTTTGAAAAGAAATCCATAAAATTGAGTCTTCCAGCTTGTACTAAAAGTTTTACACTCTTTCATGAAGGTGATCTGACTAAAACTTATATGTATATTGCAGCATTCAATTACTGTACACAGTAGCTGTGCAGATGGCTCTCTTTTAATTAGAGTATTTAGTGCATCTTCTGCATAAAGACCCAGGCAATGAATAAGGAGGAATTTAATGAAAGTAACCAAAAAAGGAAATAGTTTAATGGAAGTTACAAAGAAAAAAAAAAAAAGAAGAAAAAAAAGAAAAGAGAGTAACTTAGGATGGAATTCTTGCAAGGATTTCTTGCTCATTTAACAGAGCTCTTTAGACAATCTGAGGGAGAAATCTTTGCAGATTTGTGGCCTCAGGGAAGTCTTGTCAAGCACTCACTTTAGTGAGCACTTTAGTGATCAGGTAACTGATCACTAAACTTTGCACAGCTGATGACCACACAGATGACAGACGAAGATTTCAAAAGCAAGATACTGGCTGGAACTGGGCTTTCAATGTAGCAGGGACATGCCACTGAATGTATTCTATGGGTATTGTCAGAAAATGGCAGGATTTCATTAAGTTACAGCAAGCACAAATGGTATAAAATCACTTGATATTTGAAATATCCTCGGTAACTAGTAGTTACACTAACTAGTAACTGTAAAGAATACAAAGTTACTACAACCTGAAATACTGGCTATTTTATAACCCATAATGCAGTTGCTGATCTAGTTACATTCCAAGGTTTTTGGAAAAGCACCGGCATTTACTTATGTGGCCTTTGCTCTAATTGGAAAAAAACCCACACATGATCTATGCATTTAAAAGGAAAAGATGCAGTAAGACAACATGATTTTCATACGTACTTAAATCTACTGCTCAGACATAAATGCTTGAATAATATGAACCTGGGCAAGGAAGAAGTTGCTATGGGTCATAAATGATCAGCTTCAACTAGGAAAGTTGTATGCCCTCTTAGCAGGGCCAGTAATATGAGCCACTCTTAACATAAATTCCAGAATTTCTGTATTCTAAACTCTTTAGTGAATTTTAAATTTCATAATGATGGCTAGACTTACCTGGTAGACCGGGTGGGGTTTTCAGATATTTGCCATTAAAATGTTGAATTACTACTTCACATTTTTCTGTAGACTCCATTCTGGAAAAGAGAAGAGAGCGGGATGGGGGTAGAGGCAATACGTGTTACTAGACTGTTATGAAAATGCTCAGTCAGCAAAAACAAAAAAGCAAAAGATTAAAAAAAAAGGACAAGCACAGATGCTGAGAGAAATCTTCAAAGCTGTTCTTGCTGATTTCTACAGAGAAACTGGTTGGGCTCATTATGGTACAGTGTGGCTTGCGAGGAGGACCTGCCACCCTCAAAGCCTGCAGCTGCGCTCCCGGCTGTGTGAGCGCCACAGCAGTGTCAATGAACAGTCCCCTTTTGGCGCCCAGGGGATCACCCTGAACAAGGACATTCTTTATGCTCTCATGTACTGCTTGGAAAGGCAAAGGACGTGTTTCTAGATTCCTTATGCAATCAAAATAACTTCAGATGGCATGAAAAAAAAATAAATACAGGATTTGGAGAAGAACCCAGAGCAACAGTTATTAAGGATTACAAGGTTAAAAAAATAACCTGCAAAGACAGACTGTATAGCAAAACCAAAGACAAAGCATACATGCCTATTACAACACAAAGCCAAGTTTCAGGTGAAGACAGTAATTTACATGTATTACTGGCAGGTGAAATGCCTTACTGTTCATCTCGTAAGACTCCAAGATAACTCTCAGCATTGAGACATTCAAGTATTAACAGTGAACTAGTACTTATATTATTGAAGGAACTGTAAAGAATACAAAGCTACTAGTTAAATCCTTGTCCAGCACACTAGTCCAGAGAACAGTTGACTTTGCTACAGAGTGGGTATAGGAACATTTGAAAAGAGGAAAGAGAGAAATGGAAAGCTAAGAATCAAGCCAAAAAACCCCCCACCATATTGCTTTTGTTTTTCTTAGAAAAATTATGTTTAAAAAAGACTCAGTGCCCCTTCAATACACTAGCGCTTACCTCCAGGTACTCTCTGCAAAATAACTCCACTGACATAAATATTACTTGCTTCTCACCAGTCTAGATCTTTTTAAAATTACTTTATCCACCATCCTTCCTGTCGTATGTTTCTGGGAAAAAGAAACATGCATTCTGCACAGCTCACATCATAGAGTTTAAAGCAGCAGTTAGTTGTCCGGGGTACAAGTTTGCCAGAGTTCAAAGGATCACACCACCACCACAAAAAACCACACCAAACAAAAAAACCCCAAAAAACAAAAACCAACAGAGAGAATTAAGAAAAAGAAAATAATGGAGAAAAAAAAAAAAATCCTAATTGCCTGATTAATTCTCCAAGCAAGTCAAAGTCTTTTGTCAGTTTGTTTCAGGTGGAGTCTTTAAAACTTGTCCCTTTCAGGTTGTATGATTGCATATCATGTGGGCTGGGCCATTTGTGCAAGCACAAAGACAGCAACTTAGATTGTTCACTTTGGCTTCATTCAGATATAACTAAGCGAATGTCTGCACTGAGCCTTTAGAGACTCTTGTCTCTGAAAGAATAAATGCAATAAAAGTCTGTTTTCTGTAGCTGCAGGCGCTTAGTGTCAAACCACGTTATGTTGCACCACACAGCAGTGACAATTTTATTTTAATACATGGGGCACATTTTAACAAGCCAAAGCAGTCCCTGCAAAGAATGCAATATATAAGCTGCCAAGTGAAAGAGACTCGGTGCACTTGATGCATTTTATGTGGGAAGAGAATAAAAGTGAAACCCACAGTGTTCTGGGATAAAAAGGCCATCATTCGAATAGCACTCTGAAAAAGAATGTGCACATTTTCTTCTCAAGTTTCACAATTAACGGCTCTCAAATGCCATTGCTAGCTATCTGTAATCTGGCACACGCTTCACTTGAAACTGACACTGGCATTATCGACTCAGTTTGAAAAGGCAGCACAATAGACAAAGCCGCCTGTACACGTTCCCTTCAGATGTGCTGCTGAGTAACAACTGCATCCATCCCTCGTCTCCCCTACCTGAGACCCTGCGTGCTCTCTGCAATGCGTGACTGCGGGTAGACCTTTCCCCTGGCCACACCAAGGTGGGCCCGGCAGCCCCTCACTAATCAGGCCTGCATCCATCCCAGGACCACCTCGGTATGAATTATAATTTTCACAATACCTGAAATAACTCTTTCAAACTGTGTTCTTCAGGACAATTTGCTCACTGACTGACTGGGAAGAATAAGGACGAAATAGAGGAAGAAATAGAGCAAGTAGATCTATTTCTAAAATTATCTGATACTTGCCATCACAAGACCCTGGTTTTAGTTTAGTTAAAACTCTGATCAACATCAACCACTTAGGTGGCAATATCTATAGTAGACGCCTACCCATGAGCTGAACCTGTCTGCACACATTGATTCAGAGATTCCTCTTTTCATCTGCTGTAGCCATAAAAAGCAGCCATACCTGGGAAGAGCTCCAATAAAAATATACTTTTCTCAGGTCCACACTAATAAACTCTACCTACTTTTTCTTCAAAAAGCTGTGGCACTTCTCTATTGTAGAATGTGTTTGGAAACTCAGAGGAGATGGACAAAACATGCTTTTTGTCATGAATTTATTCTTCTCATCTGAGATAGAAATGTTTCAAAATGTTGGTTGAGACTGGCATTTAATAAAAATATCACTAACAGAAATGTTATATCTTAAAAGTTAGCCTCGAGGGGACAGGTTTTCTACAAAAGAATGTCATCGGAGTGCAGGTAAACTTGGAGGAAGAGCATTCTTAAATTCATTTTTCAGAGTTGGGGTTTTAGTCATAATTAATAGAACAAAAATGTGACAACTGATAATATTCTGGAGAAAAGACAAGGATCTTAGATGCTTCAAAACCTTCTGTTGAAAGATACAGATATTCAACTCTCCTGCTGAAAAGAGGAGGACATCAGCTTCACATAGTAATTGAAATATGCTGCTGATCAGATCATTCACAAGTATCATTTTCAAATTCCCTTCAACAGGATGTTTTTGGTGCTGATCTTAAGAGGATCTTGGATAATAATTCACATTTAAATGCAATTTGGAGATAATTATAATGCATTTGAGTATTATTTTGAATCAGGAAATGAAATGCAGAAAAAAAAATTATCAAAGCCATAGGCCAGATTCTTATGATATTTTTAAAGGTACAGATAACTATCTAAACCAAAGAAACTAACAAAACTATGAGAATTTTTTTTTCACCTGTGTCTTTTTATCTCCACGTTCTGGAAATTAAGTGGTAAAGTTCCCAAATACGAGTAATTAGACTGTCCATGTTCTATCCAATTGGAAAGGAAGTGAATTTAAAAAAATCTGAAAAGGAAGACTGCTTTTATGATTTTTTCTAGCCATAGTTTGCAAATTTAAGATATTTCAATATGATTAGCAAAAGAACAAAAAAATTGGGGGTACTTAAGCAAGTATTACAACAAATAATTTGATGTTCATGTCTTGCTATTAAATATTTATTTCAGATCATTTAAAAAATACATATTATTCTCTCTACAGACCATAGTGGCTCCAAAGTAGTCATTAAGTGTTGTTATAAGTAATAGGGAACCTTTACGATGAAAAAAAAAAAAAAGGAATTTTTTTTAAACTAAAGCTCTTACAAACGCTTATTATAAAGATTGATGCAGCGTCAAGAAACAACTTAAATAAAATTTATATACAAAGAATAACATGATGATTACGTAATTATTACATGAGAAATATTCAGTACCATGTAATTACCAGTTACTGGTAAAATGTGGGTTTGGTTTACATGTACCCTATAGTCACTTTGCTTAATAATAGTAATAACGTAGATGAGCATCAGGCCTATTTTTTTTTTTTAATATCCAGAGTAAATATTCAAAGAGTAAATTGTTACTACCACATCTATATTATGATCAGCATATGAATATTGTTGTTTTCTTATATTTATAAGAGTGGGAATAATAAATCTTGGAGGGGGTGATATTTCTTTACTATTTAAGGCATTTTGCAAAGATGGAAGTAGGTAGCTAGTAGCGATATTATACAGCAGAGAAGTCCAAAGAACTGAGGCCATAGTCAGAAGACATACCAGAGAACTCAATGTCTTTAGCATATCAAAAAGATGAGTGGAGGGGCAGTTTGATAGCAGTGCATAAGTACCTTTGTGGGGAGAATAAACTAGGCACTAAGTAGTTCTTTAATCTTGCTGAGAAAGTTGTGACAAGAACCAGATAAATTTGAAAGAGAAATTTGGCAGAAATACTTAACTGCAAAGAAGATGATCCACTGGCACACATTAGACAGAAGACATAGCTTTTTTTTTTTTTTTTTTGGTTGATGTCTTCAAATCACTTCATAATACTTGTATTTTAGTAAAATACAAGTATTATCTCAATATTAGGTAACTGGGAGTACTTCGACTGCCTGTGATATAAAAGAGGTCAGGGAAAATGATCTTCAGATCTTAAATACTTTAAAGCTACAAGATATGTTTGATTAGTATGAGGTTTCTTAGCACCTCTTTACGTTCTACTCTTCATCCTTCTATGGCAACAGGTTCACTAATTCCTTTGACTTATTTTGCTATTTTAATTCCAGGCATTCTAAGACCCTGATATGGCTGCAAACTGTGATTTTCTTCTCTCCTGTAACTGACTTAGGTATCTTATGTCCCCAACTTTTCAGCTGGTAAGAGATTGCTTCAAGATGTTTGTGCTTTTTGGTTTGAATCCATTTTATGCTGGAAAACTGTTCCCTTTGACATTTACAGCCTAGAAAGAGAGATTAATTTTGACAAGTTCTCCTCATTACTTGTAATTCTGTCTTTTCTCAACATGTCTTGCCTGTATATTCTTCATGTTCAGTCCTGTTTGCATGAACAACAGGAGGTTGTTTACTATCTCAGATGAATATACAAAATCTGCAGAAGCCACTCCAGTGAGGACAGGATAGGCTGTTCTCTCAGGGGATATGGTCCATACTATACCTTGCAGCATGACCCGTTATGCCAAGGTGACCATTTTGAGCTGCCTGAGTGAGTATCTCTGCACAGAGCTACTGTGCTCTCCATAGAGAAACCTCTTTGTTTCAGAAGAAATGACACCTACGTTATCCTGAAAAACCCTGAAAGATGCACAGCTTGCTTTGAGGAAAAGAACATACAAATTAAAGGCTTGGCTCTCTCATTTTGCTTCAGTGGAAACTGGAACACATCCACTTCTACTGAAATCCATGCAAAACTTCTATAAATAGAATAATGATCCTCTGGGGGCTCAAAATCTTGTTTCCCATTTTCTGTCGCTCCCTTTCAGTTGCTGAGTCGAATACTGTTTCCAAAGACTAAATTTAAGACATATAAACCACAGACAAGCAGGAGGTAAGTTTAATAAAACATATGCAGGCAGAGAAAAGCATCCCATTGAAAGCTCTTCCAGAAGAACAAGGTAGGGTAAAGACAAGGATGAAGCCCAAATTCCCAACAACAAAATGGGTACATGCCCCAATACAGACGTCCCAGCTCTGTCACAAAGAGATGGAAGTATCTCCTCCTTTTGCTCTAGGATGATAGACACAGCTAATTGAGAATCTCTTGACTTTGGTCATTTACTGGGAACAGTATCATAACATTCTTTTATGACAGTTTGTGTTGGACAAATTTTCTCATGTTACTGGAAAAGAATAGTATGAACACAGAGTCATTCCACCTAGACCCAGGCTGATTTATGCTACTGTCTTCAGAGTCTCAGGTTAAGTATTATACTGGTGCCCGCCAGCAGTGCAATACTTGACTGACTGTCAGCATTTCCATCATAAATTTCTGTTTTCAGAGGCTTATGACTTCGTTGTAAAATGTTGCTTGGGGGGTGAATCTTGCAAGGTCGTTTTAAGTTACAAGACAGCAAACAAAATAAAAAAGTTAGTGGTTTCTAACTCTTTCTTTGCACTTTATCATTTAAAAGTACCTATAAAACTCTTGCTCCGCTATTCAGCCGAGTATGGTACACATATGTATGGTATTATTAATATTACTATTCTATAGGGAGGATACTTAAATAATACTTGAATGGTATTTTACTGTGGGGTTATAAAATGCAATTTTTATTTCATTGATTCAGTGGTATCAGCAAGTCCCTCCCCAAGGTATATCCCAATGCCTCCTTGCCCCCTTTTCTATGTCCCAAGGAGTTCTTCAATTAAACTCATGGTACCTCGAGCTGGGATTATGAAAATTGCTCAGCCAAATTATCTGATGGCTCCTAACTTTCGTTCTTCCTCCCTTTTCACCTTTAAGGGTTTCATATCCATTTACATGTTACAGAGTCCCACTGATATTTGTCCTGGGACCCTGCCCCATCTGTCCCTCTCTGGAGTTTGCTTCTCCCTGAAACTGCAGCTCCATGCTTGGCAATTTTCTTCAGGATGTAATGAGTCTACCAAAATTTGGTCCAGGTTGCAATGCCAGATAGAAACATGAGGGTCTCGGAGATACATTCTCCCACAGACCTCCCCAGCACCCTGCAGTAATGGTGTGAGCCCTTTCCAGGGAGGCCTTTCAATGGAAATTTATCACCACAGGCACTGGAATATTTTACAGATATCACACAAAGTCTTGGGGGCATGTTTTGGATTTCCAGTTTCATCTGAGATATCCAATTATAAAGCGATTTCCTGTGTAAGATGTAGGATGTGACAGATCATTCTTCTGACTGAAAGTAGGAATGATCCTTATAACATCCAAGCCTGCACTACCGTCCCAGGTGATGGATTTGTTCAAGCTAAATTTATAGCACCTTTTCAACTGCCTTCAATTAAACCCTTGAATAAGGAAGAACAAAGCATTTCCCCTCTTCGCAAATGCATTCTTACACTGCTTGGATGTTCTCTATTCCCTGGTGCTGCTGACACTTCTCTGCCTCCAAAGTAGCATCATCACTGATCCTCAGAAATCTCCCTCTAAATATTCCCCCTTTCGTTTAGCAAAACAGCACCGCTGCTTTGGCTCCACTTTGATTGTGTTACTTCTTTATCTTCTTCCACCTTAACATCTGGAGCTCACGCTTTATGGGCCTGTGGAAAGCCAGGTCTCCCAGTACATACAGTTACCTCTTTATAAGGGACACAAACACTTCTTCAAGATGAAGTTAAGTATTTCCCTCTGTGCTCTCAGTACCTTCTCCTATCCAGTAATTCCAGCCTCCCTCAAAGACCTTCTCACTTACTCACTACCTCTGATCTGCTTTTTAGTCACACCGCCACCAATGCTGCTGATGTCTTGTTTGCAAAACTCAAATCACAAGAGATCAGATTTAAAATTATATAATGAAAAAGGTCTTCAAATTCAGTTTCTGTGGCTTTTTTTTCCTTGGCTTTTTTTTTTTTTTTTTGAGGATGAAGGACTATGCTTTTGTTCTAAGCTCTGCGGAATCCACCTACACTTTTTAATTGAAGGATTGGATGCTGGAGTCATTAGGTGACTCACAGTGTATTGGGTCTGGCTGAGATGGAGTTAATTTTCCCCATAGCAGCCCTACAGTGCTGTGCTGTGTACCGGTAGCCAGCAAGGTGTTGGTAACACCCCAGGGTTTTGGCTACTCTGAGCAGTGCCGGCACAGCACCGAGGCTGTCTCTCGCCAACGTTCCCCCTCACCAGCAGGCTGAGGGTGGGCAAGATCTTGGGAGGGGACACAGCCAGGGCAGCTGACCCACACTGACCAAAGGGATGTTCCATACCATATGACATCTGCTCAGCAATGAAAAGCTGAGATACTGCAGGAGGAAATGGGGGCATTCGTTATTTATGACGTTTGAATTCTGGAGCAACTGCTATGTGTACTGAAGCCCTGCTTCCCAGGAAGTGGCTGGACTTTGCCTGCTGATGGGAAGTAGAGAATAAATCTTTTGGTTTTCCTTTGCTCCCGTGCAGGGCCTTTTGCTTTATTAAACTGCCTTTACCTTGACCCATAAGGTTTCCCGCCCCCACCCCCCACCCCCACTCCCATCCTGCTGAGGAGTGATAGAGCGGCTCGGTGGGCACCTGGTGTCCAGCCAAGGTCAACCCACCACACCCAGCAGCAGAGATTTAAGAGAAACACCTCCAGTTTTAAGTCTTGTGATGAAATCCTGTGTGAGGACGACGCTGTTTGATTTCCTTTTCAACATGCAATCTTATGACAGACTGAACTCAAAGCTTCTCATCCTTTTTCCAATTCCTTACTTCTAGTAAGTATTACTCTCCCCTCCTCCTCCTCCTAATTTCTCTCTCTGCTATATGATAGGCTGTGTTTAGTCCCAGCTTCTGCTTGCTGGTGTCAGCAGAAACCCACATTGCCAAACAATAGGAGCACCACCAGCCCTGAAGAATGCCAGCTCCCATGGAGAACCTGGAGCCACGTAGCATGGCTTTGAAGTACAAAGCACGGGCAAGGGGTGAGGCAGAGACGGGTATCCAGAAGTTGCAATGATCCCCTTTCAATTGGATGGACTTCTGTGGAGCCACAGCTGGAGTCCAAAGCTTCCCTTCTCTGGCCCCTTGCTCATAACTTTTCTCCTCAAAATCTCCCCTGGGGTGTACCAAGGCACAGTTGGGTTTAAGCCACAGTGAAATGCTCTGGAAAGTTTCAGGAAAATTTGTTCAGTTGCTTTTGAGGGACGTAAAAGAGAGGAAGTACTTTCATGGCTTAAAAAGGAGAGCTAGCTTTGTATACACACACTTTAAAGGAGGCTGAACTTTAATGTGGCCAGACATTGCTCAAATAATTTTGATCCAAGTACATTTGAAGTTACCTGGGTTATAAATGATTAAGTAGCCACCTGCAGTACTATGAAACTGCTAATCATACCGATTTAGGAGAAAAATCTGACAATAGCTGTCTACCCTAAGTCTTTACTTCCGATTGCTTTTTGAATATACTTATTTTGAGATTGACTATTCACATAATTGAGCAGAATCAAAAGTAATTTTTAATCATCACAGCACTTAAATAATAACTTTGAAACATCAAATTTCAAAATTGCTGGATGCAGCATCTTTTTAGTGTATGCAAAGTTAAACTTTTTCTCCTGTGGCTCAGTTAAGATCTATGCTAAGCAGCATGGTACATTCCACAAGCAGGCAGGATATACTGTGATAAATGGGCCCAAGTGGGAAGGTATAATAGCTGGGGTCGCTACACAGGTTGCTGATCTGAACTTCTGAAATCTTATCTGGGCTGAAATACAGCTGCCATCTCCTAGCTGTACCGTGTGCTCACACTGTAGGTATACTAGAAAGAAACATTCAAGACTACAAGCAAAGCTAAACAAATTCATCTATTTGGATTGACACGCAGGAAAAAGATACCAAATGGCACTTTATTACAAAAAGAAGGTCAGATGGTCATGTAATTAAAGCTTGTACTGATAATTCTGCAAAGACAGGAGTCAGCATTCAACTACAGTTCTAAATTCCTGGATTAACTCTGGCCTCATTCAAGTCAATGGGGGATCTGCTGTATGCTTTGATGGAGCAAAGGTTTTACCCCTCTGTCGTTTGCATGATGAATTACACAACCTCCATGTTAGATCACTAAAGGTTTTTTGAAATATGTTACATAATTAAATTCATTTCCACAAAGTCAATTTTTTTAAGATGCAAGCTTATCCGTGAGTTACACTAATCTATATTGAGTTAGATAGAAAAATTCATGTTATTATCTGCAAGAATGCAAAAGGAACAGTGTGTCATCTTTCAGCATAAATGTTTTGCCTTTTTCCATTTGAATTCAGATAATATTATCTTAACATTCTTCGCGCATGATGATCTTTCACATCAAGGACAAAGGTAACACTATAATGTCACTTATCTTGCAAGCTACCTTTTTATCAACCAGTACCCTGTTTCACTCAGTGGTGGTATGACACTAACAGAAGTGCCATGATATACCCAGATATGGTGTATTTCAAAGAAATTTGCAAGATGACTAAGGCATTTCACCTCCTCTACAAAGCACAATGTTATGAATATTCTGTAGAAACAATGACTTGGGATTTTTTTCCTTTTCTTTTGAAGCAGAAGACTGATTTACAGCACAATTGTACATTTCTCTTCTTATTTGCTTTTTCAGTATCTTTCTATATATATAGCGCTCTACTCCTTGGCTTTACAAAAGAAAACTATTTGATTTAAAAATGTTTCAAGCTGAAGAGAATCTATGTAAATATTCCCTGCGAGTAAACATGGAAACTTGTCTATCTGTACTGACAATGAACTACATGGTAATAATATGTTGCCCATTCTGTCTAAAATATCTGACTACTTCAACAGGGCTTGTTATATGCAAATATTTCTTCTTAAGCTCTTCTCACAGGCTTGAGTTCCCTGCAGCTTTCAGGGAAGTCATGTTTCTTCAACTACAGTTCCTCCCCTTTGCTCTTCTAACTGCTAAATTTACTTTTTCCTGTTGCAAAATCTTTGCTAAACGTTTGAACGATTTCTTCACCAAGTGTGTGCTTTTGGCTGTAGGACATTTATTATTATCCAAGCTTGGATCGTTATTCCTAGCAATTTTATTTACATAAACATACATACAATGAACTATTTTTTAGAGCAATGAAGCGAACATCCTTCTGCATTGGTACTCTTCACCTCGGTGGAAAGAACAGACACACAATCTGATAAAGGTGCTGCTCTGCATTTTCCATAGCTATAAGGCTAAAGAGTTACAGAATAGAAAGCATTTGCAAAGGACCAAAGCAAAAAAATGTGCATGACTCAAAAAAACCTAAAGGTTTCACCTGGCAAAGCCGACTCCTCTGCTGACTCCATTAGCATCTCTTAATATTCTGGTGGAAATGACATGTCCAAAGGGTTTCAGCATATTCTCCAGTTCCTGCTCATCCATGGAAACGGGTAAATTTGAGATGTATAGATTTGTGGGATCTTGCTCTTGTTGCTATGACAAAATAAGAGAAATATCCTCAGTTAGGCTTAGCACAATAGAATAGCTTACAGCTCATACAATAAGGGCTACTCAAAATAGGACCAAGTCAAGAATATTTAGCTGCATTAGAAGCAAAGATGGGCAATCTGTTCACAATGACAACATATTTGCCAAATTTCTGCAAACCCTCATGCATGTGCTTAATTCTGTGCGTGACTGCTCTTACTGAACTCAGTGACACTACTCATTTATAGAAAATTACTCTCATGCACAAGTGTTCTTGGGTTTGTGTCCTAATTTAGCAAACAGATTGTGAAGAAAACATGATTTCCACAAATGTGCTCACTGTTAACATAAGTAAAGAAAGAAAACTCAACACATGTTTTAAACAGATGTGCTTTCCAGCCTGCAGACTTCCCATTCAACCTGTTCATCATGAGCAAGGTTGGTTGAAACCACGGATCGCTTTCTACAGTATCTTTTCCATTCCCCCCCCGCCCCCGAAACGTGTTGGTTGATAATGTTCACATAATGTGCAACAAGAGCTAACTGGGCGGGGGGAAGGGGGGAGTATTGCAGTTCAACCTAAGGTCCTGTTGAGATAGGGCACATGTTTATTCTCAGACTGAATTAAAATATCAGCCTGTAGTATGAATAATTGAGAAAACAAATTTGAAGACAGCTTTCTTGTTCTATTTTTGATTTTTAGGCTAAACTTTCCATTTTGGCAACCATTCCAACTTCTATTCTTGCTTGCCGAACTACTGCAAAGAAACATGAAAGAGGCATAGATGCCATATGGAAAATAAGTATTAAAGCAGTAAATAAAAACCTTGTCTACAGACAACCAAGTCTTGATTACATTAAATCAATTTAGTTAAGCTCTTGCAAATTTTCATGGCTCTGGTCCCATTTTCATTGATATGAGCTTTACATAATATCTGATCACCTGTCAGTACAAGCCTGATTGGGATCAGGCAAGACTACAGAATCTCAGCTAATGCTTAATAACCAAAAATATAAGATACAATCTTTATGCTGTGCAGTAAGCCAGACAATACCTTTACCTGACAAAGTCTTATGAGACAGATTTTTGGATTCTTTTTCATTACGCATTTTAACGGGCAGAATTAATTCGTACTTGTTCAACAATGAGATTTATATGACAACAGTATTACCTTTTATTTTGCTATGAGCTGTCCTAAAACCACATTAATAATCTTGCAGCAGCACCACAACCTTACACTGAAGAAATTATACACAGTCCTGCAGTCATCTGCTCTGGTTTAACTAAACTAGTTTCAAATTACACTCCATTAAAATCGGTGCAGATGTGTCTTGTCAAACACAAAGAATCACACGTCCTATTTCTGGAAGATATATGAAGACAGGACAGAACCAAGATGTCTGCTCCATCACTGCCTTGCACATTCAAGGCCTCAAAAATGGAAGCAGAAATCGTTTCAAGCTGTGATTCACGCACCCTGTCTTTGCAGGGACAAGAATGACTAAACAAAGTTTCGCTTAGCTAAATACCAGAATCAGAAACCAAAGAAAGTTTTCAGCTTTCCTTACCCCAGGGTGAAGGGAACTTTAAGCCCTTTTGGATGAGAAGAAAAGCTGCAAATGGATACCCCAAAGGGTCTAAAATCAAGAGGCGCGCAATACTGTTTTACTGCATAATTTGGATTCTGACCCAAGAGCTGTGAACACTTGCCTTTGGACATACTGCTTAATGCCCAGTGCATTCTAGCTTTGCATCTCCAGAGCCATTATCCCACGAAACAACACATTACCATGCAGGTTGAATTCCCCACTATTTTACAAAACAGAAATAAAAGAACAAAGTAGGCACATTTTCAAGCTGCTGTCCATAAAAATATACCCAGTTATTATTAGGCCTTATAGTAAGGGGCAGAGGAGAGGAAAACCACACACACACCAACAGCGAACTTACTGCAAATTGAAGCTACAAACCCCAAATCTAGAAAAACATTCTTTCCCTTTCCAGGCATCTTCCCTTCTCTCTCTTCAATCTACATTCATACAGATCTGGTATCTAGTTCCTGTCCAATAACCTAAGGATATTAGTGAGAGGTCAGAACTGATACAGTATCGACAATGCAAGGAAAATCATGCAAACAGTCCTGGAGGGAAGGTAGGCAAGAAAAGAGAGGAATATTAGCCTCAGATCACACTTTCAGCTTTGGGAAAACCAAAGAAAAAGCCAAACCATTTTCCTTCTCCTTTACTTTTTTCCACGTTTTTCCCCTTTTCTGCGTGCAAACTATTTAAGTTTTATGGCTTGTTACTTCCCCCCTGCCCCAGGCCACAGAAAAAAAGGAAAGATATGGGGGTTAGGAAGCATCTTCATTGTTAGTACTTTGAAAATATGAGCAATGGAGGCAGTTAAAGCAGAGGTATTACAGAAGCAAATCAAAGTAGAAAGCTTTGCAATTCCAATAGGCACAGTTCTTCAGAAATAATCACATTATTATGCAAACCTCAACCCATTCATTGGTTAAGGACTTTGATTAATCAACCAATCAGTGCTCAGGGACTGACATCCCTTGTCAATATTTAGGAAAAAACCTAATGGTCTTATGCAGATGAGTCCCCCATAGCCAAAAGACAGACTAATATGAAAAAAGCAGAGTTATGCATGAGTAACTGCACAACAGCCTTTGCTTTCACTGAAGCAATTCAGTCCTGCAGAATATTAAAATGAGAATTTTTCTTTTGACTACTCAGTTTTCAAGCTGGGGCAAACAAATAAAATAAATAAGAACCGCTGCCAATGTGTCTCGCCTCTGGAGTAGGAACACGTAAGCCTTTTAACTGTGTTAGAGATTAAATGTCGTTGTTTTAAATATCCGTGGAAAGTTTAGCTACACTCTGAGGATGAATGAAAGACTAGCAGGCCATAGTCACTCTCTCACAAGGATTTACCAAGCCTATCTTTTATCAACATGATAAACAAGAGCTGCAAGCAGAGAGAGACAGATGAGGCCACTCATGCTACCTCCTCAATGGAACACTGTTTCCTAAGAAAGGAAAAAAATCCACATTATTTTTCCTTACTATACAAATATAACATTTAGAGAAATACCCCTTTCCTTTGCAGAGAAATATCACCCCACAGAAGCCATACCTCACAACGCAAACTGAAACAAGATGAAACGCCTTACCAGCAACAAAGCCTGGAGCCGAGCAGGCTTTACAGGAGGGGTGCGGAGCAGGGCGGCCCTGCCGCCCCGCAGCCAGGCCCCATGGCAGCCTAACCTCACGAGCCCCCGTTTCTCAGGCTTGGCCTCCCCCCAGCCTTTGGCACCGGGGCTCCTCGTGATCTTTTCCAGCTGTGCAGAGATCCCCTCTGTGGCATGGCGGTGCTGACAACGTGCTCCTCATTTTGCCTGAGCCTTTTCATCCCAGATTCCCCGAGATCCTGTGTGACCTACTCGCTTCCCTGGCCCAGCGTAACTGCTGAGCTTTTCAGTTTGAAGGGAGGTGTCCTACTGTTCAAAAGGTGCCTATTTGTTGACAAGATGAGCCTAACCAGAACCAGTAAGTCCAAGTACCCCGCAAACGACTAGCTTTTCATAATCCCAACTAGGTGACAGGTTTGTCTTCAGGGAAAGACCACCTTCCAAGGTTGCAGAAATGGTGGGGACTGTGAGTGTCTGCATCTGCACAGCGGGGCCCAGGCCCTCTCTGGTTCATTTAATTCTTTCTATGTTTTTTTACCAGGTGTTAAAAAAATGCTACTTCCCACCTCTGGGTGCTAAAATCCCATTTATTATTGTGTCCGGTCCCAAACTGACCAGGCATCAGTAAGAGAGCTGAAAGTCATTTGTATGATACTCACAGCCGCTTCAGAACTGTGTTTTCCTCTTACGCCCCCAATATTTTTGACGGGAAGAGAAGGGGTGGTGTTGCGGAAAACCACACACTCCCCACAAACACCTCTAACAGCACCATGCCTCAGACACCCCGCAGCCACCAACTTAGAGCCACTACAGCGGGGCCACCGGCCGAGCAGAGTCCACACCGCCATCTGGGCTCTGCCGTCCCTGTCCCGCTTTCCCCTTCCAAACCCCACCAGAGACACCAGGCTCGTCCCCGCACCACAGGAGAATGACACACCTCTCCACACAGTCTTCCCAAAGCACGGCAGTCTCTGTTTTAATCTGCCACGGATGAGAAGGGCCCCTCCAGGTGCTCCAGGCCGTCTGCTGCCCCAGGGGCTCACAGGAGGAGAGGGCAGCTGAGGAGTGCTGGAGGGCTCACCTCAGCACAGAGGCATGGCTCCTCTGCCTTTCCCAGACCCCGTGTGCCAAACACAGCTAATTAATGGGTATAAGACCAGGCCAAGTTGTTGCTTCTCGAAGGGAGCGGGAAGGCAGCTGTGGAGCCTGCTGTGTGTGCCAGCTGCAAAAGCATCATGCTGAAGGCATGCAAACGTGCAAGCGTAGTCTCAGGACACCATCAAAAGCCTGCTCTGGGCTGTCCTTGCTGAAGTTCATTTTACCCAAGATCTCGCATTTGCCAGCCCAAGGAGGGTCACATTTTGCAAGTACAGCTTGCACTTGCACTGCAGCCCCAGAGAAACAGGGGTGAACTCATCCAGTCAGCCCTAACGCTCTGAAATACTGCCACAGCCTCGCACCCTAGACTGAGCTCATTCTGGGGTCCTTCTGTGTGCCAGTCTGTGTGGGTACACCGAGTGCCACAGAATGGGCCAGCAAAAAAAAAAAAAAAAAAAAAAAAAAAAAAAGAAATTAAGCCAATTGAAGCTCCTCTCCAGACAAGTGCAGGGCTTTTTGCAACTCCCTTTGCTCCCTCCCCAGCCTGTTTCACCACCGTTGTAGCCCAAATACCTCAGTTGCTTCTTGTTCCAAGGGCATTAGCTGCACACATACATTGTAGTTAGGCCATTCTGGCTGTGGGGGTGTACAAGACCGACGCTCCCAAACTGGCCAAAACCACAGCTAGGAAGGTTTAAAATTGTGAATACTGCAAACTAACAGTAGGTCGAAACCAAGTTCTCGATTAGCTCAGAGCATTTCCAGCATTCAGCAGTAGGCATCCTGCTGCAAGGCTCTGAGTTCAGCAGTCAGGAGCAGTTGCACTGGGGAAACAGCCAGAAATTTTGTC
Source organism: Balearica regulorum gibbericeps (assembly GCF_011004875.1). Lineage (NCBI taxonomy): Eukaryota > Metazoa > Chordata > Aves > Gruiformes > Gruidae > Balearica > Balearica regulorum. The sequence continues at coordinate 123,953,804 of NC_046185.1, forward strand.
ACTGCCTTTTAGCAAGAACTGGGCCAGTCACTCAGCTCCCAAGGCCTGTGCCAAGGAGGCAGAAGAAGTTCATAATGCAGAGGATTTGAAATGCACTACACCAACAGCATTTGAAATGGATAAAACCCAGCCGAGGGCGTGCTGCAACTCTTAAGTTTGCTGTTTGCTTTGCTGGACCCTCCCAGCCACTCTTGAAAGAAAGGACAATGCTCAGATGGGATTTTCCCTCCCATCTTGAGATAATCTTTGGAAGCAACCATGAAAGAACAATTCCTACTGGTGCAAGACGAGGCTGAGCCTCTTTATGTAGTACGTTTAGTAATACATTCTTTAAAGGCACATGTGTAGGGAGGGGCGGGCAATTTTTGGCTACATTATTTTTTCCCAAAAGAAACTCAGCGCCCCCCCCACCATAATCTCAGTAGGACTGGAAACCGAGAGCATTTGATTTATTTGGGAATCCTATGTACCAATTCTTTTTATTCAACCTAAATTATTTCTCCTTAGAGCAGCCTGCTGTAGGAAGCTAAGCACTGATTATTAGTTCAAACGATTCCTTTTTCCATCTTCCAAACTTATTCTGGGAATATAACTTTACATGTGGATCGATATGAGATTCTGAACTCCTCTTTTTAAAGATATAATCAATATTTATATTAATAGATCATATGCTTTTCTTGTATTTAATAAATTGAGACTTCATCATATTAATATTGACACAGGTCAATATTACGCTCACCTTTAGAAGCATGGTCAGATCTTTTTGAACATTTTAGACCCAGGTTCAAATCACCCTCAATTAGTATTTTTCCCAAACTAGTCCATCTCTGCCTAATGGCCACTGCCAAGATCTTCAGGCTCTGTGCCTAACTACTTCTCTCCTTTAAAGATCTGGGTTGAACTTCTCTCTCCCCTTAACATAAAAATAGTTACGCTTTTTATGGAAAAAGTCATTTATGTGGAACCATTTATATGAAACCAGATCATTTATATGGAAACATTTATATGCCATGTCATTAATTTTCCTGTGTTTGCTCAGTATTTTGAAAACTGTAGTTGTATGGTAGCATCAGTCTCATCTTCAGTGTATTAGATTATTTCTAAACTGGATTCTATACAAGCCACTGAGCTTAAATGAAATTTAGAGGAAGCATGTAATACTTCTCTCAGTAGATTCACATTCGGTATCTCTTCTTGTTCCTTCATTATTTACTATTTACTTTTTTAGTACTGCAGATTATGAGAACTTTCCAGGACATCTGAAATAGACGTTCATTTGAAAGCTGATTTGATATGCATTTGATTGGATTCACATACCAAAAATCTGAATTAAGAGATTCCCTCCCTCCTAGTTTTCTATTGTTTCTTCATTCATTCCTGCTGCTTTTTCACATTAATGTGGCATATTTTTGCACATAGCTAAAAGATGCCTGGTTTTCAGACAGAGTAAGCTACTGAATTTATAATTCAGTTGTTTAACTTCAGATCTAATACCTAATGTCTGCAAGTAACACTTGAAGAGGTTCTCTCTTCACTGACCTATCCAAGCATGGCAGGATGCTCCTAACTTAGTAATCACGGTTAGATAGGATGAATATGGGCTAGTGGTGTGAAAGTTAAAATAAAGTCACCCCAAACTCCACCACCTCCTGGTATCAGGGAAGTGATGGCAGGAAACCCTTTTGCTCCTTCTCAGTGGGGGGCAGGAGGGAGGGGTTCTCTGCAGTGCTTGGGGACTGGGATCTTGTCTGCGTACATCTGCATGGTGCCTGCAACTCAATGAAGATACACTGATTTGAATTAAGAGATAGTAACCCTGCTGTCAAAGACTTTTCACATTATGATTTCTTTCCTAAAAAGAAGGAATGAACAAACTAACAAGCCTACAAGAAACATTTGCAATGGTCCAGACCATATAGCCTTGCAGAATTGCTAACGGCAAATTCTGAGCCATCATCGCAGTAACATGAGGTGAACAGAATGAATCAAGTGCAGCTGCCAGGGTTGCCTTTGACTTTTTACTGGCTTATTTGCTTCCCTTTGTGTGGGCACATTTTTAACAGTGTAGACAGCTAAATCAATGGCCAGTTAACTATCGATCCCTGGCTGGTTTCACTCTTTTGTTGAGCAGCACACCAAAAGGCTTACAAGACTGTACAGAAAGCCTAAACTTTACATGGATTTTATTAGTGCAGTAAGTACTGATAATCCAATAGATACAGTAGAAGGAAACTGGTAAATGTGATGCTGGCTGCCTTGTCAGGAGTCCTTCTAAAGTTCTTTGCAGCAGGCACTGCCAGAAGCACTAGCTATCTCCTCAACCAAGACTGTGCCTGAACACTGATGGTTTCACAGGGCAAGTACTGCAGAGCAGAAGACATTTGGGTATTCAGAGAGGCTTATTTTGTCTTAGGTACCTTCAAAAGAATCTGTGTGGTGTTTGATGGCCTTCCAAAGACTACAGTAAGTCAAGATTTAACATCCTGAGATGTTAAATCTCTCTTCCACCCTGATACATCTACTATGTTTTGTAAATTATCTTTTTTCTGTACCCAATCCTAACTGACTTTTACACTGCCACGGTTCAAAATTTAGTAGCAACGTGTGTTTTCCATAGCACTGCAGGACATTCAGCCTCAGCATAATTATGCAACTATTGTACAACAATAATTAAGCCCAATCCATCAAACGTTATAAATATATCTAAAACTTTAACTGCAGCATGCATTTTCTGTATCAGCTTGGTTGTCAACAAGTCATGTCAAATGCCTGTTAACAACGACAAGGACACTTACTGAAAAGATACAGTGATTCTGCACATAAACACAGAAAACACTCACAAGTGCTACTTTGAAGAAAAAGCATTTTCCCAATGATCTTCAAAAGCATTGTATTGTGATTTACATAAGTAAATTTAAGCACTTCTGAGCTTTATAATAACCCAAGAAAAGAACTCCTGCCATTAGGAACCCTATGCCTGGGATCATCTGATCAGGAAAGAAAGATGTGATAGCCTTACTGTGCCATCACTGAAGCACTCTTTGCAGTTACTTCTTAAACAAGGCGTAAGATGAAATTTGTTATACCAAATTTTGTCAAAAAATTGCAAACAAGCAAATTCCTAAACCCCATGACCTATGAAGAGAAAAAGAAAAGTATTGTAGGAAATTATTTGTCACAAATACCTGTATCAGTTCCACGGCGAAGTAATGTTTATAAGTACTGTTTTAATTAAAAGCACGAACTTTTACAAGAGTTCACAGTTTATATATGCTCAGGATTTCTTCTCACTGTGCAAACTGAGTGCTGTGCCGTGCTGTGTAAGCTGTACTCAGCTTTCTTTTAATTAAGTTTGTTCATGGACAGCACAGCATTTGCTAAAGCTAAATATTGCTGGAACCGAATTGTTATTGGTCTGTCCAGCACAGAGCTGCCGCAGGACGTTCCATCATGCATTTCATCTGCCAATGGTGATTTGATTTGCCCTTCATCTTGTGTGGCAAATATGGACTTGAGTCGCTACGCTTGCTGCCTTTGGAGCATTGTATAAGATACATGGTACCTCCTTTTATTTTCATAAAATACAATCATAACCAGACTGATATAGAAACCTATTTCTCATACTTCTCCCACTATGAGGTGAGATTTTTAGAACTCCTTACTTCTCCGTTTTCCTAGAAACAAATTTCCACAGTTTCCAATTTGCACAGTGCACTGCAGCCAAAAAGGCAGCTCAACCTCTGCAAAAATCATTGTGTCACTCCAGCTTTGAAGGTGTTCAGTTGCCTCCCTGTTCTCTTTCATACTGTTTTAATGACTGTTTGGCTATTTATATTGCTGTTAAGTAAGAGTCAATTACTTACCCTCAGATTACCTGAAACCCATCTATAACAATTTCTGAAAATGCTACATAATCTCCTGGCCACGAACCCGAAATTAAAACTCACTGATGACCTCTGGAAGGAAAAGGCTGATTTGCCAGATGAGCTGCAATCTAAGCGGAACACCTTAGCTATTCATTTTGATTTGTCACCGACTGTGTCCTAGTGAACTTAAGACACAGTGTCCTATTGCACGTTAGACAATATTGCATCAAGTATGTTTATTTGCTTTATACTATGCTGGGTTAATGACATGCTGATTGATGTATATTTTTCAGGATTTTCTCACCGATACTTAGACAGGAGTCAAGTCCTTTGCCCCTGCACAGAGTCAACGAATCTTGCAATTTAACTCCTACTATTCACATTCTCACTGAATTGTGTTTTACATAATACTGTCCCACAGAAAGGGTGCATTTGTACATGTGCATGTATATACTTACACATACAGAGAAAGAAGATGTCACAGCAGAGATTATTTGCTTTACAGAGGACATAGCATGAAATCAGGCCACAGTATAAACCTTCTGTTATCAATAATGGAGGAAAGAGAACTAATTCGAGCTAAAATGTCGTATGCACTAAATCAGTAAAATTAAATTAACAGCTTAACTTAAAGTGCTCTTAAAAAATACCTTAGAAATATGCACAAAACACATCCCGCTCTCTTGGGTTCTTGTGATTATCTGGCATTTTGAAGAACACGATACACACAAATAGTAAGTGTTTAGTAGCACTGCTTACTTCAGTTCTTCAAAAAAGATCTGCAGTGCCAGTGACACTAATTAGTTGAAATGCAATATTTTAATATGTAAAATATTCAGTGCAAAAATGTCCAATTGTTATAATATCTAAAAAAAGAAAATTACAATGATTTTTGCTCTACTTAAAATCATAATACTCCCAAACATCTGCCATAAACACCAAGAGTTACAAGATGGAACTCGGACAATATAAAACTCTTTTATGAATTCTATAGTTCTCCTTCGCACAAGCTGAAATCTGGAAAATTATGATAACAGATCCTGAAAAGCAGGATTTGTGCACAAAACAATGGAGATTCTAGAATAAATATTTAAAATTATTACACAATTTCTAGAAGATCTCGCTTTTTTAGTCTACATTTGCCAGGATGGCAACTCTCAAGCCATGGTCTGGTGATACCTAGAGCTGACTGGGCTGTGCTATTTTCTTACCTCAACGTTTCAAGCAGAACACCTCTGTTCTCAAGACAGTAATGCTGGACTGAAAGGATTACAAATGGTAGTGGAAATAAATGGTTTTCTCCCTAATCTACCTCAGGATAACATAATATCACTCGCTTAGTGCAGACAGAACCTGGCATTGTAGAGAACAAACTTGGGTTCCTCAAAGGGTAGGTGTAAGCAGTCAGATCAATCTCAGGATAAACCCCTCCTACGTAATTTGTGGAGACTGTGCCAGGTGTTAGAGCAGAGGTTGCACGCTGCTCCTCAAGCTCAGAAAAGGAAGTGATGGAACTTTCTAAATGACGAGAGTGTGGCAAAGGGGAGGGCTTTGCTATCTGATTTTCCAGTGGCCGCAGCCTGTCATAATAAAGTGGCAGAGGCACAAGTTACAGATGTTTTCATGCACCAGTAACCAGTACTTGGCCAGGGTGGCCTTAGGACTTTCTGTCCACTATTTCTAGCAGCTGTTCTCCCTAAGGACAGAGTATTTGCTCTATCATCCTTCTCTAATTGAATTCTACAGCAAAATTTTCATTGGTCATAGTTGGCAGTATCAGGGCCTGTGCTTGGAAAATATTTTCAAAAATATATTCAGATTAATAAAGATGCAAAAACCCAAGTGGATGCATCTCTTCTGATGATTTTCGTGCATTTATTGTTCGCCTTTAATATTTCCTTTCAAAGCTGCTGGCAAAATGAAGACAACATATATTTGAAATGCTACATATGGACAGGGGGTTAAATTATTATCGATATTGCATCTATCTCTAGATCAATAGGAACTTAATGAGTTTCTCTTCAGAAGCTTCTCTAGGTTGGGGCTAAGTCAGGAAACTCAGATTTCTTCATGTACAATTCAAAGCCTAAGCATTTAACTGTTTACACTTGCACTAGAAAAAAAACCTGGAACTATTAACGGTAGTAAATTATCGGCACTGGGAAAGCATTAGAAGCATTTAGAGGACTTTTTGGGACAGTATAATGCTTTTTAATATTTGACCTATTGACCCAAAGGTGAATTCAAGCAGCACGCAGATCCCATGTGATTGCTTGTGAAGAAAACTGAACACTTTATTTTGTCATGTTTTACGTTACTTCCTATAAACCATAAATGAAGTCAGAGTTTTCTTGTCTGGGAATTCCTGTTGGGATAAAGGTTGAGGTCTACTTAGCCTGAGTCCATACAAACTATTAGGGAACAGTTATTCATCTTGATTCACATGCCAGAAATGGAAACCTACTAGTCCTTGAGGATGCATCAATTTTCAGGGAGTCTGGATTCTTTTAACTACTACAGAAACTTAAGAAAAATCTACATAGATACTGCTTAAGGACAACAAAATCTACCATAAAACACAGCCTTGACAGTTTTATTTTGAGAAATCTGTATTTAACACAGACAAAAATACCGTTCCCATTTAAGATCAGGCACAACTCACAAAACATACACTGCAGAAATACTTACTCTTTTCTTAAATGATTCAGATATAAAAAGGCAACGAAGCCATGTTTCAAATGTGACAAGGGATGGTTATCGCTCAGAAGCATGACAGACACAGCACTACCACGTTTTCCCTGTGCATGGAATTCCTGGTGCTGAGTCAGCAAGTCCCAGTGGAGGATTAGCAAAAAGGCCCTGAAACACTCAACTTCCACCCTCACAGATGAAAATGAGGAAATATTATTAGTAAGTGAAGAAACTTCAACTTTTCTTTATTTAAAAAAAAAAGAAGGTATTAAATGGAACAAAAAGGCAGGGTTGAATTGCTGTGATTATCACCGCTGAATCGCCTTGCACAGAAGCAGCTGAGCTGTCTGCGCTCTCCTCGGCGCCCATCAGAGCAACTCTTGCTCTTTGTGATGACATTGCCCTGCTAAATGAAGTTGAGAATAGGAGCCAACAGCTGGAAAGCAAGGACAAAGGGTTAATGATGGGGCTTACCCCTGCCTCTGCAAAACCAAGCAGACACGGTCCCATGCTCTCCAGGCTGCAGTCTCAGCAGCACTGCCACTGTTCCACGATTTTTTTTTTGCTGCCAGAGAAGTTTGCTGCCCCACAGCTGCAGTCAATGTCATAAAGTAGAGCCTAGACAGCAGGTAGGCTGCAGGGGAAATTTGAAGGTGTGGGAACACCTCCCTTCCTGCTCTGGTCTCTGCCAACCTGAGACTGTCCCTGCCCATGGCAGGGGGGTTAGAACTAGATGATCTTTAAGGTCCCTTCCAACATAAACCATTCTCTGATTTTATAACCTGGGGCTGTGATGAGCTCCAGGGGAGCAGCAGAGGCTGCAACTAATAAACGAGAAAAGCACAGCAATGACATGAGACAAATCGATAATCCATGGTGGCCACTGGACAAGCAGCAGAAGACACCACATCAGTCTCCAGATAGGGAAGAAGGACCAGGCATCTGTCATTCCTCATAGCCTGCTTGGGAGAGGGAGATGAGCAAAGCATCAAAGCTTCCCTGCTCTGACAAAAAAACCCCAGTACCACCATGGAAGAAAGCATTATTTAAGGGTATATTATGCTTTGTGTTGGCAGAAAATAGGAATCTGAGTGGTACAATGAATTAGCTAGAGGTTTGGGGAAAGCCAGGGGAGAGTAGTAGACACTCCTACAACTCTACAGTATTGGGGGAAAATCAAAGATAGAGAGTGCCGTGAGAGTAACATGATTCTTCCCTTGCCAGTTGATGAAAGCAGAGAGGAGAGGGAATTTTATTGTGCTTTTCCATCTACAAAGAACATCCTCCGTGCAAGATGTGGGGCAGCGAACCAGAAAGGAACCTATGAACTCTCTTACTTCCCAAAACCAAGGAAAGCCTGAGTTCTTCATGAGAGTTTTCCTACACACCTTTCTTTAGTTCCTTCCGCCTTTCATATCAGCTAGAAGAGTGCAGTTTTCTGAGCAGTGAATGCTGACTCAAGTTTTCCAAGCCAATGAATGTTTCCAGTTGCATATTCACATAGAAAAGACAAAGTTAAGAATTTTCTGCAGAAGGAAGCAGAAAACCACTCAGAATAGGTATAGCAAGGTGGACACCGTGACCAGTTCTATCCACCTACTAAGGATCAAGACAGAGCTATTAAGCAAATTTCGCTATTAAGCAAATTTTGCCATGAGGAGCCATAACCTGGTCCCTCTGCTCAAGAAACTGATGTGAAAAGGCACATGTGCTGTTCTTGTGGCAGAAATGAAGAGCTTTGAGAAGGCCGTTAAGCAAAGATGTCTGGCATTTGAAATGAAATAATGCACGTAGTTGTCTGCAGTCAGCTGGCGAGATGCAGTAGAACTGGGGTGGCCAGACAGGAGCTCTGTGCCACAGGGCTGCTCACAGGGCAACGAGGACAAGTTCAGGGGTGCTGCTGCATGAAGGGTGCCTACCTACAAAAGCTCATGCAGTTCAGCTCCTTTGTCATCAAGAGACCAGGAGACAAACTGTACAGAAATGGCACAAGATGACATCAGAGAACAGTAGAGCAGAGATTGAAAGATACTACAAGCTGAAATTAAAGACAGAGCACAATGCTTGAACCCGGGTACACGTGACCAGTTCCTTTGCGGAGGAGGAAAGGAAGAAGGAAATGCTCCAAGCCCTGTAACGCTGTCTTTCCTTCTGTTTCCAGAAATCTGGACTTGGCCGCTCTGCGTAGCACACAGCTGGCTGTGACTGCTTGCATGTCAATGATTCATTGTGTTGTACTAAGCTGGCCGGTGACAAAATGCACTAGCATTCCACTATTGAGCTCTCTGTGGCTCGTGCTTATCTGTTCTTCTTACGTCTATACAGTATTTCAGCTGTGGCTAACATATATATGTATGTGAGTGCCCGGGTGTGTGTATATGCATGTGAATGATGTCTTTAAGTACATAACTACAGCTCTGTATTACATATGTAACAACAAAATATATCATACACATAAAAATGCATTCCAGTTTAAGCATGCTTTCAATTTTGAAGATCTGGGTAAACAGATGTCTATGTGTAAAGGCATACAAGACTATACCCAGACTTCCAAAAAAGGAGGCGCATTTGCAATTATGCATACATATGTGTGAGTGACTGTGTATACAAAGAAGGTATCCCCATACATAGCCACTTAATGTGCTTAGCTGGTGGTATGCTTGTGTGTGATTAAATATATCTGCATGTAATCATATTTTACATATATTTGTATATGTGTATAAACTGCTCATATAAAAAGTGATGGCTATATCAAGCTAACAAATGAAGGATGTTATTATCCTCTTTCTCACTTATAAATCATAAGCAACTCTAAGAACTTACTGCAGTAATAAAACTGTGAGAAGAATACATAGGCATTCTTCGAGTCCCGGACTGGAAAGGAATTACAAAGAAGGCATTTTGGATGTAGTGGATGGCTGGGAATCAAAAGCAAAGGACAATCTGTGGCAGGGTGTACAGGGAGTGGTGTGGGTCTTCTAGGATGCTGAAAGCTGCACCTGGCTTTTGCACTGGTCCTTAAATGATCCGAGTCATTCTGCTCCAGCTTTAGAATCTTTTTTATAACTAAACAGACAGCATTAAAGAAAGGAACTTGAACTACTGTACACTTTGGGCTTCTGGATTACCTCTCCCAGGTGCTGTACTCGCAACTTGTTTTCAAACCAGTTTTAGTGAAAAGAAAAGCCGAAGGCTTCCAGCCAAACATCTTAAACTCTCAGCTATCTAATATTGCACCACTAGGGCAGAGAACTAGAATGACAGAGCACCACTTTATCATGTTAATTAGGAGTGTTTTATCAGAGGCAGACTCCTTCTTTCACTGCTTATCCTTGCTGATACTGATATCGGCAGATGATGACATAAGCAGAAAATCGCCCAATATTCAGAAAACAACTTCAACCACGTTTTGAGGAGGTAAAAGGCAATTGTTCCTAAAAGAGGTAGGACTGAAAGGTACCACGTACAATGCCTTTAAGTGGATGCCTATGAAATTACAGAGTTTGCTTGTGAAGTTCTCATGATGACTGTAGCAATTCCTGGTGGCTCACGGTAAAACACATCCAGCTGTGGACGTGTGTGTGTTTTTTACAAGCCATGTAAACACTTTAAACCTAAGGGACTAAACCTGGTAGTTTGCAATCCTGAGAAACTTGTGCTCGGCTCAACTTTGTCAACAGACCAAGCTAATGTTATGTGCATTCTGTGGGCTACTTGCAAAAAAACCCCCAACAACAACAACAACAAAACAAAAACCCACCAAAAACCAAACAACCCCCCCCCCCCAAAACACCAAAAAACACCCCTATCTTCTAAATATGGAAACTGGTCGTATCTACACAAAATCCCTTTAAAACTCTCAGGTTCCCCAACAGAAAAAAAAAAATATCCACTGGATCCCACTGAGTAATGTCTCAGGCTGATGTTGACTCACTTGTGGATCTGCAGATCAGCGACCGTCGCAGACGGACGTACATCCAGCAGCCTGAGGATGGGATTTGACATTCAGATGCTTCCCAGCCTTACCCTGCCAGGGAGGGGATGAGGCTGGCTCCGCTGAGAAAAGCATCAACAACCTCTGCAGCTTGTTTGCTTTTTAAGGGAAATAGTTTCAAGTTATGTGACCCTATTTTTATAGATCAATCAACTTAACCTGTCAGGTTGGCTTTCACAGGTCTTTGAGATATCACACTGTTTTGAAAGATCAAGCAATTCCCAGAGAAAGTAAAAAGTTAAGGAGTAGAGCCATTTGCATGTACTCTGCTATTAATTTTAAGACCTAAAATAATAATATTTAAAGAGTTCAAAATAGTGAAGTGTGGGGAAAATATTCTGAGGGAGCCAACCAAATCAGAAGCTCATGTGATAAAATAGGAAGAAAAACCCAAAATATACAACCAGTTTCTGTCACTTGAGATACATGCAAATATTGTGTTGCATTGTCTCAATGTCGCTGATCCCCATGCAAGTAAAAAATTTCCCTGCCTTTAAATTCTGCTAAACCTGCCACCCATTCTATAAGCTCCAAAATTAACATGAAGAAAAGAAATACTATTCAGAGACAAAGCATGCTTGAAACCAAGGCCCTGACTACTTTGGGACAATTAAAGTGCAGCCTGGGTATATTAATCACAGTCTTCTGGCCCAGTTCCAAGTTGGGCAATTACAATCTGCCTACCTCAAATTCTCCCCAGAGTTTCAAATGCAAGAGTTATTTGTGATTTCCTTCCTATAAAAAGTGTTGTTTAGTGGAGCCAGTAAAGACTGGTTTCATTCAAGTGATGGGTGAATGACCCACATTGACTATAGAAAAGGTGGAAAAGCACTTTGGGATCCTTCAGGAAGAAGGACACTTATTACATCGTCATTTTACAGTGCTTTCATTATTCTAAGAGGAAGTACTCCTATCTAGATGTTTCTTCACATGCCTCTTAGTAACCAAGTAATTCAGAGTTTGGACTTGTTTTTCTAAAAATTAAATTAGGTTAGGTTATTTTTTCTGTAAATTTCAGATGATAGATTTGAAATGCAAGCACTGTGTCGCTAAGGCAGTTTAGGAAAACATACATAACTTCTTCTACTTTGAAAACTATTCAGATCATTTTTTGAGCCAAAAAAGATTAATGATTTATTATGGGGCTCATTAATCAAAAATTGTGTGTGCATGTTTTTTAAAGGACCAATTCCACTGTTCAAGTCAATTAGGTCCTCTAAAGCTATTACACATCGGGAAGGAGCCGCAATATTACCAAGACTTCCTGCAATATTGTTGAGACTTCCCCGAGTGTATTTAGAGTATAAAATAAACGCTATTATTCAGGAGATACTGAATTGCTAAGCTTCTTAAATTTGTACAATTGGGAACTTGAAGTACATTAAAATGCTGAAACTCATTAAGAGCCCTTTTCACAGCTGCAAAATCGTTGGCATTCACAGCACCGTGCAGAACAATAAAACACTCCCCACACCTTTGAACAGGGCGACTTCCGTTCCTCCAGCTCCGCTTTAATGAATCACTGAGGCAGAACTGGTATCTAACCTCTCCGTCAACCTCCTCCATTGAAAGGGAGAAACAAAAAGCCACAACAATGCTAATATTCTGAACTGAAAAGCAAAATGTACGAGCATACTGTACTAACCCTCCCTCAACACAAAAACCTCAGCTATCGCTGCTACTTTGTTACAATATAATTCCATTTTCTCCATCAAACAAAACACCTTCAGAGGTAGAAAACAATCCCTATTTTTCTCCCAAGCCACCCACTAAACTATGCCCAAGTAGATTTTGTTTCCTTGGGTGCCATTCTTCTGGACCCGAAGCACAGGACTCAGCATTTTGGTGGTGTTTTTGTTAATGCTAGTTGCATACGGTCACTCCACATGCCGAAAACGTCTTCCCGCCCTGTTCCTCGAGGGACTACATTTTTGTGCCTGCCAAGTGGCACCAGAATAAACAGCCTGAGTCCTGAGCAAACCTGTGGACGCCCCATACGTGTTTCCTACACATCCTCCAGCAGACGCAGGGTGCTGGTCCTGACAGTCAGAAGACAGCACCTTTCCAAGATTCAGCAAACTTACATCTTTCTCCAACTGCACGAGGATAATCAGTGCTCAACCCTTCTCAGCTAGAAGCCAGCCACTTTGCATACCGAGCGATTGCATTGCAAACGGCACTTGAAAACAATCCTTCTCTTTGATCTGGTAACAGCATGTTCTGCCTCCTCCTCAGTCAGGAGGGTCACAACTGCGCCTCTAATATCTACAGGTCTCACTAACCCCAGGGCAAAGAAGTCCAAGTCTTATCAACGCTAGCGTGCATCAGTCTGATTTCTCCAGCTGAAGGATTTGTTTCTAAGTAAATTCCCACTGGGCCACCTACCACGCTTCCTTTGGTATTTGAAAAACAGAAGAAAAAAAAAAATCCAGTAACTGACCAAAAATTAAGTGTGAGTAAGAACTATGGGAATAGCGACTACTCTAGAGATTTCATGAGATTCATCATAAGCTTGGTGCTGGACAAAACTGAAAAAAACAGTCTTGGGACTATTATTTAGCTTGTTAAATTCTATGTGCAAACTCTATCTGTTTTTTCCAAACTATTCCCCAAAGCAATGAGTGGATTGTCTCCCTGAGAAGGGGAAATTGTTCCCTTTCCTCCTCTAAACATTTTTGAAAGGAATAGAGGAAAGTGCAATGCCAAACTTGTGAAGAAGATAATGTATTTCAGAAGTGGGTTTGAAAGATTCAACAAGAGATATTCACATTAAAGATTACAGAATTAATTACAGGAAAAAAGGGGGTGGGGTTCTGCGTGGGTGTTCCCATCTACATCAAACAAACTCAAAGAAAGCAACATTATGAGGGAAGATTAGAGTATGACAAAAACAAGGCATGTGGCTAAAGCAAAAGATGCTTTGATAGGGTACAAACTGAGGTGATTTGTTACAGGCAATGAAAAAAGTAGCTTCCTCTGAGCTCAAGAGTACTACTCAAGCCCTACGGTTTTTGACAAAACACAATACGATTCCTCTTGAAATCCACCTATTTTGGTACACAATTCTGATTCCATATTTTCAGCTGGGAATCCCCAACCCGTGCTGAGTGAGGAGCGTGGGGAAACCTGCTGACCGACACAGAAGCTCGCACTCACGTGCACACCCACGCACACCCGCATCCCCCCCCCCCCCCCGATCACACTTCTCAACTGCCTCCCAGCCACGGAGAGAGGCTCGGGAGCAGCCACCGCTGGTGCGTGGCCAACGGCAGCGTGGGCAAAGGAGGTGTCGGCCCCCACGTCAAGCACTGCAAGCGACACAGCGGTGGCAAACCCAACTGTTTCCCTGAGAACAGGCCCAGTAAGAAAAGGGCTGTACCAGTTTCAGCTGGCCAGTTGTTTGGGGGTTGGAACTGACTGGTTCTTGCATGGAGTAAACAAAAAGGAGGAGGAAGGGAGGCCTCTAAGCTTTTCAGGATGTAACTTTGTTAGAAGGTTTTGCCATCTGATCAGGAAAACAGTCCCCAGAATAAAAAGAAACATTTTTAACAGCATTTCATCCCTTCAGTGTTTTGGGTTTCCCTCCCGAAACCATCTTACTCCTTCTACCAGATCATTTCATTAAGACACATGGGGGTGTCCAAGCCGACAACTTTAAGATATGAATAAGAGGGGATGTGACAAGAGATTTTCAGGGAAGGGATCGCTGTGGAATTCGTCCCCCTTGCTGAGTCCAGCAGAGTTCAACATGTTTCACCTTCAAGTCATGCTGCAAAAGCTGTCTTTTACAGACAGCTCAGGGCTTTCATCATCCTGTAATTTAAAGTGATTGAACTTTTGCCATCTTGTACTTTGCAAACACTTTAAAATAGTATGATAGCCTTCTATTGCAATCTTAAAAACAAACTGAATTTATTTAAGCTAAGCTTTTGTTCTCTTGGAAAATAACACAACTGTGCTTACGTGCAAGCAGTGCAACTAAACATCTCTCCTTCTGTGGTGTGACCAAGTACAAATTCACAGGTATCGTAATCTTATTCTAGAGAACGGGTCACGTAATCTTATTCTAGAGAACGAATTTTTACCCAGTAAGTACCCTTCTGGAGAGAAGATCTGCCCTGCAGAGATCTTCTCAGGATCCTTTTAAAAATACAAATTAAAACTTTCTATTTTGCACCCCAAATCATCACAGTAAAAATTGTGTCACTGCAGTTGACTGCGCAGTTGGAGCTGAAGGCGCACGGTTCACTTCAAGCTCCTTGCTAATGACTGAACTGCACACAAAGGGAGAGGTAGGTGCTCAAATGTCTGCATGCCCACACCACGGAGGTTTGGATGGGTACTATGCACCTGGCTTTGTGTATCCCAGTCTGGCTCTTCAGGGAAAGGGAAAAAAGAGACTTCCCTGATTTTAAACACAGTGCTTTCAAGCATAAAATATTTTCGATTTTTCAAACTGACTTTTAAGAACAGTTTGAATTATTCACTTTATTCATTAATTATGCTTTGGCCATTAATGTGGACTGTGTTTTCCAAAAAGGAAAAAGAAAATCTGAATATTTTCTAGGCGTTGTCCAGACTGCACACTGTGGAAAGAAAAGCATTTATTGAAGTTTAAGGCTCATGACAGAAATATTAATATTTCTGTGCAGTACTTGGAGTATCTGGCTAAACTGCATACGAGTGTAGGAAAGCAAGCCCCTCGGGCCATGCAGGAGATGACAGCCTTTTCACCCGCCCTGGTTACGCTGGGACACGGTGGCAGAAAGGAGGAGAGGTACGTCATCACATATAGTTTCCCTCCAGCATATGTGAGAGGCATTTAAGAGATGTTTTAGCTTAAGTTATTGTCATGAGGGACCTCAATTATCCTAATCCAAACCTGTTCCGCTTCAGCACCTACACCTGGCGCTAAAGTCCACGTGACCAGGTACAGAGGACTGAGTGGATTGCAGACCCCAGCCTGAGGACTCCGTCTGATTTTGAAGGCCTTTTCTTCACACTGCCTATGCTTAACCTTTCAGAGATGGAAATGAGAGGAAGAAGTCGTTCTAAACAACTAGACTAAATTTACCTTTGCTATCTAAAGTCAGTCTAAGAATTTTTGGCTAAGAGTTTGGGTTATGCTGGCTTTCACTCCCAAGTTCCAGCTTGATCCTAGAAGCCGCTTGCAGCAGCTGAAAAGTGGTACCGTCTCTTTGGACCTGATCCTCATGCAGGTCTCAATACTATCCCCTGCTTTCCCCTGTGGTTTTGAGCATCTGGCCTTTCCTTGCCAGATGACGTTAAAGGGACGAGGGCAAGGCTCAGGGTGGGGCAGATGAACAGCTCATTTTCATCAGCAACCCCTAATGTGCAGCTATGGCCCGTAAAGTATATGCAACACCAGAACCCGTATTTCTAAAACAGACAGAAAGTAGAAAAAAAACCAAAACAACAAAACAGAAGAACCCGGGGGCGGGGGGGAAGAAAAGAAGAAAAAAGGAAAATGTGAATGTATAATGGATTTCCATTTCAGTTGTTTCAAGTATATAAATCAATGACGTCTTAATCATCCGACCATTTTGCTGATCTAACTTACAGTAGCTATTTGAAAACCTCTACCACCAGCAGGATCAAGATTAAGCTGTGAAGGAATATCTTTCCTAATCTTTTGCTCTAAAAACTGTGTGAATAAGTAAATCTGGAAATGAAAGACTTCTTACATTTTTGATACAAAGTAGCTGAGCTTTGGTCCAACTTCACTGAAGCAGTTTGTCAATTACCCCAGTTTGAACGGACAATAAAAACCAGAGTAAATATTAACTTGGCCAAGCAGGTTCAACACCAAATTATGCTGAATGGGATGGGTTACATACAAGCTAAAGCACATTACTTGTTTGTAAATCCCAGGACGAAAGGCTAGAGAAACAATAAAAGAGTGCACAACAACAATCTCCTAAACTCGTAAAGAATACCTAAAAGTAAGGAACATTCCTAACCAACATCAGGAAAGCATGTTTTGAATTACTGTTGAAACGCTGCTTTGAATTACTTTTGAAAATACAGCGCTCTGGTTTTGGGCTTGGGTTTTGGCTCTTTTATGCTTGTGCCTACTCTATTATAAAGAAACATTAATTATTTTTTTTTTTTTCCATTTTTTAACAGTGTCAAACTTCAAGCTATACTTGGGCTACTAGACTCCCATGTTCACGTGGTTTTAACCAAATTCTTTCGTTTGCCAGCACAAAGAAGACTGAACTTAGTTGAAATCTTCACATGAAAACATGTTCAAAGCTAGGAAAGATTTCTGTTCCTAGCAAGCTGAACAGAATTCACAAGTTAGAATTTAAGCATAGTTCAAACCCCCTGAGAACCACTACAAGACCACTTTCTTTTTGAAGATACATCAATAGTTAATAGAGAAGTTAACAGTAAATGATACTTAAGTGCGGATCTTAATTCATGAACTTTATGAGAACAATAAATATAGTGATGGGCTTTTCTAATGGCTTCCACAGTTTAGCCATCATCTCCTAATGGGTAGGACCTCCGGCTTTACCGTAGGCATAAAAAGGCAGCATTTGCCATCCTGGGTGAGGCTGCTGGTCCACTTACCCTGGAGATTGCATCCCTTTGGTATCGGTTTTGTTATCGTAACGCAAGACCAACAGCAGCTTTACTAATATAACAGTAGAGTTTACTCATATATAAGGGAAAACAAAAATATAAGAGTCATCACTGCTTTATGTAGCACATAGTAAATAGCCTAAAATAACTTACATTTCAGACCTAAAGTTTATTCAGGACTGCTGTTTGTTTGCCATTGAAATGGAAGGCTGGGTTAGGAACTTCCAAGGTCGCACGTACACTGTGACACTGGGTCCTGCCTGGCCCCCGTCTCGCCTAGCATGGCAGCGGCAATGATTTAGGAAATCCACCGTCCCCCTCTTCGGAGACCCCAGGACAACACCACGGCTTCTGCCGCATGGAGGAACGGCAAAATGTTTTCAGCAAAGCACGTCTTTTAAGTTGACATCATCCTTCCAGAACATGTCAAATACAGCCACTAAAACTGCAACCTACATATGGTCCAGATTAAAACTAACAAACAAACAAACCAGCCCTTAAATTATGAGGCCTTCCAGAAGCAAGGAGCCAAAAGTATTATAATTGCTTTATACTGTACTGCAGGGACCGACAGCGGAGCTGGCTTGCGAGCGCAGCGCTGCAGCATATCCGGCACCACTCAGAAAAGAGATTGCTCGCCGTTTTCCTGCGAGCGCGATGGCGTAACACCTGCTCCCAGGGCAAAAGGGCTGCCGGGCTGCTCTCCTCCCGGCTGGCAGACACCCCTGAGAGCGTTTGCACTGCTGAAGAAGAGAAAAACGTAACACAAAGCACAGAAAAACCCTCCGTGTAACTGTGTGCAACAGGCTTCAGACCTCAGCCCCGAGGAGCAAGAGCTCCAGGATGGTTTAGTATTAATGACAAAAATGAAGAAATTAAATTTGTGCAGCTTCCTACATTTAGTAAAGGAAATTACGCATTTCCCACAAAGCCTAATGCCAGCTCCACAGGGATTATATTACTATTTATTGTTTTGTTTGCTCAAATAAAACACCTGTCGAGGTCAGCTATTCGAAGAATTTTTAATATACCAGCCTTACACTACGGAGAGTAAGAAATGTTTATAGAGGCACTCCCGGTAAGATTGTTGGCTTTTTTTCCCCCCAGGTAGATGCATAATGATTTAATAACAGAAACAGCATGCCCACAAACCTCTGAACCTCAGATTTAAATAAAAACTAATATATCTGAAATCTGGGTATCAGTCTTCACAGCTCCTTCAGCTTTCCCTGTTATGAAAGGAGGCGTAACCCTAGGATACGGCATCCTTCTTTTATAAAGTCCTGTCTTAAAGTGTCAGGAGTCAAGGAATTAAAAACAAAAGCGGCATAAATCGCTGTCAATCATTAAAGTCTTTGATCTGCTCTTTGCTTCAGAAGGCATTATGCCTCCTAAATGGAGGGATCAATCACCGTACGCCCGACCTGCTGCTAGGCTCTCTTGCGCCGCGCCGCCCACGCGGAGGGCAGCTCATCACGGCGCATTCCATCTCGCCTTTCAGACACACCAACGGGCAAAAACATGCCATCAGGAAAAGAAAACAACACGACACAAACCCCTTTGTGCAGCTACACGACGCGACTGCTTCCCCTTTTGGCATTTTTTTAGGCTTTTCTATTAAACGGCAGCTCGCTTCAGCCTGTCTTGCCCGGTACGTCCTCGCCGGGTGTTCCATCATCACCGTTCCTCGCTGGCAAACAGGATTATTGTTTTGTTTTGGTTTTTTTAAAAGAAAAAAAAAATTATGCTTTCACTCATTCATAGGCATATGAAATATTATGTTGGCCTGCCTTAGCCTGTTTGCTGGTTTTTTATAGCAACTAAACAGGTTGCATAAGTAAAAGGGGAGAAATTTATCTACCTCTTCCTCAACTGCAAAACCTCCCAAAATGCAGCACATTTGTCTCGCTAAGAAGAACACACAGTTAAAGGAAAAGAAAACAAAATCAAAAAAGAGATGAACTTTCTCACCAAAAGGTGTGAGAGTTATTTTGGTATAACAGATATGTATGCTGACTTAGAAAGCCACGGTTGAACCCAGACCAGCCCTGCTGTCCTGCAGGGATGGCTACTGGTCGAGTTGCATTATTTGGTGAAAAAAAAAGGATTGTAACGATAGCAAATGAGATCAACTGCTGGCCAAGAGACAGCATGAACAGAATACCTGTTTAATAGGGGTGTACTTGCCTGTGACAAGGGGTTAAATAGTTTTTCATCCTAATTCAAATTGGTTTGTCACTTTAAGGCTGTTATTCCTCACCTGTCTCCCAGGGCTGATTTCTGTTGCCCCTCCCCAGTCTGAGGAGTACTCTTTTCCATAAACATTCCCTTTAATTTCAGATCATGGCAATCATGGGCACAATCTGGTCTTTATAAACAGGGAGTTGAAGAAAAAAACAAATGTCAAACAGAGATAAAAGTAGCATTGTACTTTTAATTATCAAAGTATTTTATTTCATTTAAAGGAACAGATTCACTGGTCTTTTCCAGCTGCCTTGCATCATCACAGCAATGCAAAGCATTGTAAATCCAGTTCAGTCAAATGGTTACAGTGAATTAGCAGCTGCTTTACATCACTGGAGCAGCAAAAAGCAGCAAGCATTTGAACCTAACCCATACTCTTTCAAAGCACTTCTCTGTACCAAAAAAGAAAACAGTTTTTCTTCTCCGTCAGTGACTGCTGCTTAAGTGAGACAGCAGAGCCATCTAGTTAAGAGGAATAAAAGAAACCAGAAAAAAAATCTCTGCATATAATTTCGAGGTAGAATTTGCTCACTTTACTCTCCTTTGGCTAGCAAGAACGTTGCAGTCTCATCAGTGTCACAGTGTTTAAATTAATATGCCTCATTCTCAAACCTGATTTTAGACAGTTCCCAATACAATGCTTCAACACAAGTTAGAAGGGCAGATTCACTGTTACTTAGGGCTTGGAGCACAGAGAAATCAATACACAGAGATAAAGACAGATAAGCACTTTGGGCAGATATGAAATAGGAAGAAAAATACTGCTCTCAAACCCCTCCTGCTTAGCTAATGCAATGTCAGTGGAAGTGTGGTATCTTCCACAAGGTGACTGCAATGCTTCTTTCACTTGCTTTCAGGCTCATGTCCGTTCAAGGGCTCCCTCTGTTCATGCATTGCACTGCAGCACGATTAGCTGAGCAATTAACTATGCCCTAGGTTGTTCTTTTTTCACCTAATTATTGCTTCATTTCTCAACTGGATGGAGCAATTGCTCCTATTCGGCTAAGCTCTTAGGAACCACAACTACTAATTTCCCAGATTTTTTTTTCTAGTGGTAGACAACCTGCAGCTCAGAGAGAGCATTTTCTTCTACCCGAATGTCAGAGAGAACAGGGGAATAGCTCCATGGGAATGGCTTCCCTCTTCAACATGTGCTCCACTCTGTGTTTGCATGCACGTGCACAAACACACATGTGTACACACACACACACACACACATATATGCTCACTGGCTTTCAGCTGTCTTACACGACCACCTTTGGAAGATGACTAGAAAAACAAAAGTAGACTACATTCCCATCTCCTATCAGTAAACAGTGACTGTTTTATCCTAGTTCCTAGGGAAATGAGGCAAACATGCTGTTTGTCTGTGTTCGTAATTTCTCAACTTAATGGCAGCTTACTGCCAAACCCAACAGAAAGCTGAGATTTTCAAAGATAAACTATAGTTCTACGTGTCTTTTGCTGTAAAGGGAGATGAGAGACCAAGCAAGTTAGCCCAGCTGTAAGAAAAAGAGTAGTACGTGTTCACATTTTGTTAGACGGCAGAGTATCCACGTAGGAGAGATGCCTTATACATGCCTTCATGGAGAAAAACTTTCGCTCAGATCTTGTGAGCTTAGGAAACATCCCCATCAATCACTTTTCCAACAGAAATCTGCAGGAAACTAAGCTTTGTTAGTTCTGGTGCTCAGGGAATGATGTGTTAACAATACTGCTGCAGCTAACTGTGCAGCATCCTTTCTTGGCTCCGCTCTCTTGTACGCCTGCACCATGGGTGGCTGGGTTACAGGAATATTCAGGTTGCCCGAGTTACCTCTGTATTTGCATCCCCATTGATCTGCACCGAGGCTGCAAAATGCCAAACTTCATTTACACACAGGGCTTCTGTGCGTGAAATTGTTCATCTTTGCGTCCCTCTCCCACCGACTGCGGCATGTTTTAGGTGAGGTTGGGCTCGGCGCTCCTGCCCTGGCTGATGCGTCACTCCTGACGGATGTCCCAGAAGCACTGTGCCGGCTTCCCCATCCAGAAAGTGAATATGGAAACTTGAACGCAGACAATACTTTCTCCAAATGACAATTACTTGAGTGCCTTCATGCAAGCCATTTCAACTCAATTACTCCAGTGAGCAGTAACATTTAATTTTACAGCCAGGGAGCACGGTGATTCTGTAATTTAAACGTTCCTGGCAATTTCAATCATACTACAGTTTTCATGCAATTTTCTGTTCCTGACATCCAGTGGCAGAAACCGCAGAATTGATGCCACTTGTCCCAGTTGCACACGCTCATAATCGTGCTGTCACAACAACCTGGCAGCCTGGCACCCGTGCCACGAGGTCCTGGGCACATCCGTTGCTCAACGCTACCGTCCAGCCAGATAAAAATGACACCAGATGACAGGGAAGAAGGCAGAGCCCTCACTAACACACCTGCTGCTACTTCAGGAAGCCAACAGCAGTAACAACAGCAATTCACCCTCCAAACGTCCCATTTCCTGGATTCTTTATGACACAGGAACACCAGCACATTACATCCCAGAGGTTTCAAGCGCATCATGCCCATCATGCCAGACCACCAGCCTCGTTTCCTGCTGCTGGCTTTACCCATTCTGAATTTGTTGCAGGGACAAGCACCCTCTCTGCCCCTCCCTGCACGGCAAGGAAGGGCTCAGCGTGGTGGGGCAACGTGGCGATTCACCAGGTGACAGTAGAGCTGTGCAGCTCTCACAGTCGCGTCTGCTCTGGATTTCTGAAAGATGGCTGAAACTTGCGTCTCTAAGAAATTAGGACCCTGTCTTTGGAGACAAGTGGAGCTGCTGTCACTCATAGGTCGGAAATGTGTGCGCTCACAGTGAACGTGTATATGTTATTACCAGGAAAAAAGAGAAAAGAAAGAAAAAGAAAAAAAACACCAAAACCCAAACATCCCCATTTTAGTTTTAACTCGGGGAAATAGCATAGCTTTTAGACCTGTCTTTCCCTTTTCTACAGTTAAAAAAAAAAAGGAAAAGTCAATTTAATTTAAAACTTCATTTTGAATACCAGTCACGAACATTTCTCATGACTTTGTGGTACCCAGTTTGGACTGTTTGGACTCCTGATTGACCAGTACTGACGCCCTCACTTTCTATTTCCATGCCTGAACAAGGTAGGGATGAGTGATGGACATGGATTCAATGTAGGCAGCACCAGTCAGAAAATTCAGAGTTCATTTCCCTCCTTTTCCTGCCAAAACGAACAGGAATGAGATGCCCACCATGGTGAAACAGGGGGCAGCTGAACGCAATGCCGGTGGCACCACTGCCATTTTGCGTAGGCGCTCTTTCATTCCTGTAGCCGCAGCTCCCCTTGCCACCTTGCCACCTTGCAGCAAGGCGAGCTGGAAGAGAAGCAAAGGACGGCTGCCTGGCTGCCGAGGACAGAAAAGTGTGGGGATGGCTCAGCACCAGGCACAACCTTCCTCCCTACGTCTAGGCTAGACAGGGAGTAACACTTCCCAGTCTTCCTTGCCTTCCCTCCTTCCTCCGGTCAATCCTTTTCTCCCAGAGGACGAGCGCTTATCACAAGGAAGGTCACTTTAGAGATGCAGAGTTTCTCTCTGGCCGTGAGTATCCTCAGCTAAAGTTAGCACACACAGATAATGCTGGGTGCGAGGCAGAGCTCTGCAGACCAGCTTCTATCCGAATCCCCAGCGCTATAATTAATTACTATGTCCAATGAAAGATTTTTAATTTCACAGGAATTCAGGCAAAGCCAGAATGCGTCTTTCCTTCATGAAGGCTACGTAAGAAACTCCAATGGCATGGGATTTGTCTTTTGTAATTTTTATTAGTTATTAATTTTGAGGAAAACACCTCAAATGTTTTCCGCAAGTATGATCAAATATGTTATGCTGTGGAAAATGTGCTGTCTGCAACTGAAAACAATTATAGACAATGTATAAAAATGCACTGCAGCAAGTCACTTCTTTCAAGGAAAAAAAAAAGTCTACTCCAAATGAATATGCTTCCCATGAAGCAGCAGTTTTACCTAAAGAACATTTCTTTGGTGCTGGAGCAAGTATTTAGTCTTGAAAGACACCTATTTTTTGAGTTGTTGATGCAAAAATTAATAATACAAATTAAACCTAAAGAAAATTACAAGCAAAAAAAGAGTCCCAGTGCGTGACATGAATGACATCAACACTACTTTTTCTACCCACGCCTTATGAACTTATCCTATCCAACAATTTTTATCCAGGAATTTTTTGGAGAGCAATCTATGCCCGCAACTATTGCACATATTTGGTAAGCTCAGTGTAGGAACATCATAGTCTATATGTTCGTTACAAACAGTTGACATGTCCACGTGTAAATCCCAACACAATAAATGCTGGATTTATTGTTTTGCACAAATCATCTGGGTGACACATTCATGGCTCAATGCTTTGGATTTACTGTGCATTGCGACACAGCGTAGCATGCATGAGCAGTGACTCCAACCACGCCGCACAACATCTGCACACTGCGGACATGGCTACAGCCCACGGAGTTGCCCCAGGGATCCCTAAGACGGTTGGCAGCGAAAGTGGAGTTGAGCTGAGTTTAACAATTAACAAAGGTCCCATATACTGCCCAAATAAAAAGCCTTGAAAATCTCCCCAGACAATTCCGTTTGGAAAGGACAGACATTAATGGGGAAAAGCGGGTTATGCTCCTTTTATGAAACTCCCCTCCGTACCTCGGTTATCAGGGGTTGACCATTGCATGAGCAGGAGGGCTGCTTGGGTGGTTACCTGTTTCCCAGGGAGGCACAAGGAGCTGTCTGCAATGCGCCAATTCCAGAAAAGTAAACTCAAAACATCTGGAGCCTTTCTTTTCTTTCTTCCCAAAGGAAAAATGAGTTAAATGCTTAAGAGCCCTGGGAGAATTGCTGTTCAACTACACATAAAACATCCACTCCCCTCAGCGTGTGAATCGGCTGCTTGATAGAGCTATGTGGAAATCGGGGGGCTGGGGGAGCTGTTGGGTAAAAAGGA
Source organism: Balearica regulorum gibbericeps (assembly GCF_011004875.1). Classification (NCBI taxonomy): domain Eukaryota; kingdom Metazoa; phylum Chordata; class Aves; order Gruiformes; family Gruidae; genus Balearica; species Balearica regulorum. Next base: position 123,978,229 of record NC_046185.1, read on the forward strand.
TGAAAGTACATTTTTCCCTGAGGCTGTAGTTTCAGTCCCAGCTCCAGAGAGCCAGCACTGTTGCTGCCAGACACCATTTCAGTTATTCCTGCAAAATGATGGATGGCCTCAACCCATTCCCTAATGAAGATTTCATCAGGAAGGCCACCATTGCAATCAGTTTCTTTTTTAGGGCAGCCTTAAAGGATAGGCTAAAGAAGGGGAAAAAAGAAACCCACCCACTCCACCTCCCCATGCACCAATGCGGGGGCAATTTTGTGAGGCTGGAGTTTAAGACAAGAGGTAGGGGAGAGTCCGAACGCCGGCGTCACAAGTTGTACCTGTTTTGTGGGGAGAGTACAGCCACTGCTGTTGAGCTCTCCCTCTGCCTCCTCACACCACCATCCCGTATGGACAAGCCCAGGGCCCCAAAATCTCACACCATCTCTATACAGTTCTGAACAACGAGGTGCTAAATGGCAGCAAGAACTTCTTTGAGAGGTTCCTCTAGTGCATTTACTAGCGTCTCCTTTGTTTAAAGGAAGGGAAAAGAAGAGAGGCCTCTCCTACAGGCTGAGACACCTTATTTTTCCCCCCATGCAGCAAGAAACGCAATCTTTAAAGTGGAGTACTCAAGGAGCACTAATAAAAGGCAGTGGTGGAGGAACCAAACCACGCATGTGGAATAGTGGCACTTAAGCTTCCCAATATAATGCTGCGAACTGAGGAGGCCAGCTAGTTATAGTGACAAGGAATTTCTATTAAACTTTATAGCAACGCAGTGGTCAACAGGAAATGTTTCATTGGGTGCTCTTGCCACAGTTGCTGCTGAGAGCTCCAACAAAACCTCTCTCAGGTGCCTCTTCATTTCTCCACTGTGTTTAAAAAAGACTCAGTCATGCTTTACATTTTATTTGAGAGAAGGACAGTTAGGAACAGAGGAAGGCTATACTCTTGTATACAAACTTATGTACTATACTAACCTGTAAACCCATTATAAAAGAGAAAAAGAAAATAAATGCCCTTTTTGGGGTCTTTTTTATGACAATGGCTACACTAATTGGAAGTTCAAATAAAGATAGACTACTAAAATTAGAATTGAGAGTGTTCATCTAAACAAGAAAATAGAAATTATTCATGCCTAGTAGCCTGAATGATGTATTTAAGAAATAACATCACAGAGAAAACCATTGTATTTGCTGCAGTGTGCAATGTTTCTGCTCTCTATTTTGACTTAGGAAAAAATAGATCCATCTTGCTCAGTGCTTTTGGCCATAAAATATGCTTTATATGTAGAATACATAAAATGTTTACATAAACCTCTGAATATTTTAGAATAGATCTGTCTCATTTGATTCACAGTCCTGCAGCTGTTGTTCACTAAACTTATACTCCCTTTTTTGACACAAATACCCCAGTTTTCAGATGGAAGATGACATTCAAGTAAATCAATTTTCATTACAAATTAAACTATTCTTGTTAATTGCTTTCACTAAACAGAGTATGTGCTGTTTCCATCTCTGTCTCCTCCAGATCACTAAGGTCTACCACTCGCTTTAGACATTGTTTACTCTTATTCATGATCTTCCAATAAAAGCACATACCACTCCATCTCCTCACTCCAGTTCTGGTTACGGCACTCAGCGTGTGGAAAGTATGACAGGCACACATCAGAAATAATGTGATACGGATATATGAATTATATTTGCATGGCCTGTTAAACTAATATTTATCTAATTCTCTACCATCACCACCAAACGGGCCACCACAGCTGAGGTCTGTCTATGACCTTTTCACCCATCCCTTAAGCTCTGATGGGTCTTCATCTAGCAACTCCCTCTCTCCAAAAATCTTTTCAAGACTGTAGACATTCTTGAGCATCATCATAACTGTGTTCCCGGCTCCCCTGTATTATTACTGGTGCTTACAGCTGCCTCTTCCAAATTTCCGGACGGGACAGCAGACGAAAAAACCCAGAATTGCTCAGAAAGGAAGCAAGGGCTCTGCTGTTGCCCAAGAAAATACAGCAAAGTACAAAATTGGAGTCGTAATTTGAACGGTTACCAGCCAAATTTCTAGCGTGTCTGTGGCTGGTTGGGTTCCAAAAGAATGAATGAGGGTTCAGAACATTTCTAATATTATCTGAAATGGGCAACGCAGCCCTACTTCATATAAAAAGGATATAGCATAATGAAACACAATATTATTTTAGCTGATGAAAACAAGAAAAGAGCGATTCTTACCTTAAACAGTCTCTGTATTATCCAGATATAACAAGGACAGACCAAAAACTCAGCAAAATAAATACAGCCAGCCACCTAAAAATTAATGTTTATTCTTTTAGCCATATTCTTTTTATCTCAAGTACTATGGGCTTCTTTATCCATCTTTTGGGGAGGAATAGGAGACTAACTGTTCACCAGTGTTATACTACTTTTTCAGTCATTGGCTACAATGTTAAAAAAGCTAAGTGCTATTTAGTCATCTCCTCTATAACAATGTTTTATAGGAGGATTTTCCCCTCTAAGATTAAAGACAGAATAATGCAAGTAGACATGGTAGATTTTTCTAAAGAAAAGAGCACTGTCTGCCTTAAAGTAGAATAAAGCCGTAATCCTTCCACAAAGCCAGCAGCTGAGGGAGAGTGGCACCGGGCTGCCCCTGTCAACTTCTGAGAACCCATGGATACTTTTTGCCTTCAGAGCTGACACAACATCGTTGCTTTTAACGTACTCCCAAAAACATGTACCTGCCTTAAATTCGCCCATTTGTAAGCGGGCACAAACTGGTCATCCCAGCAACGGCAGACTAGCTGAACAATTTATTTGTAACACTCCTCCAGACGCAAATAGGAAGGTGTGATTTTAAGAGTGCTGTGACCTGCAGAGTCCAATGCGCTGTCTTTACCCAGCTTCCACTGTTGTTAGCAGGGGGGAAATGCTATGAAGAATATTTGTAGTCACTGTTTCCGTGGCTCAAAGCCTAATGAAACATTATCGCTTCACTTCAGTTCCCATAGCTACTGGTTATGAAGAAGCACTGTGTCAAACAACAGCAATATTGATAATGCTAGACTTCATAACGGTGGTGGTGCACACGTGACGACTTCAGGGCACTATATCTGAAAGTGCCTGATGCACCGTATGCGCTATCATTAATGATCATAATTTCAAGTTCAATATGAAAACTTTAGGGAAAACAAAGGTGCCCTCAAGATAATTACATGCAACCCCAAACCATGATTTTACTTGATGCACATTTTGAAACAGATTGCTGGGCTGCAGACTGTATCTGTTAGCATTAGCAGCTATCCTTTGCACGTTGGTGATACACTCCCCCTGTTACTCCATCACTTACCATGGGTTAGTCAAACCTCACGCTCAGTTGGGTGTTTTGGGGTTAACGCAGACCAATTAGGTTCTAAGGCCTGTTTTGTGCAAAAAGTCATCTGTTGCACCAGCATCTATGAACATTACAGATGGCCATTAATTACTTTTAGAAAGACTGAAGCATCTGAAGAGAGGTAGCTGCTCCCAAACACTCACATTTTTCCACACAGCCTTTGTATTCATTAATGGGCTCCTTCTCATTTACTGCTCCCCTTCCATCTAGAGCGTATGCGAGGATGTAGACTTTAGCATCATAAATAAGGGGTGGCTCTTTTAGGTATGTGTTAGTGTTTCCAACAATCATACTATCTGTTTCGTTATTGCTCACTGCTTTCCTGTGTGGATAAGCCTTCCTTGTTAAAAAGTGCCCACCAAAAGGAGAGCAGAGAACAAGAACAATTAAAGATATTTTAAAGTTTTACTGAAAATTTTCTTTCCCCAGCAATAATATTAGGATTTAAAAGTCTAAACTCATTCAGGGATAAAACCAAATCTTACATCATTGAGATGCTGGGTGTTTCTCGTCTCGTTTTATGGAAATAAAATTCCCCTCCTAGCTACCAAGAGGCGTATTATTACATTGTTTAAAGAAATATCCTACTATACTTTCACAGTGCTCATGCCTCTTCCTTAAGAATCTGCTAACAGCCACTCCGATGAGCCACTCACTGCATTTGGCCAAGTTCAGTGTAACTGCTCTTACCTTGTAGTGGACAACGGTCAATTTAAAATTGTAACTTCCATCCTTTTTAAAGTGAAAATGAGATCACAGCAGAGAGAGCACCCTCTCCTTTTCTGGTCACCAAAGCGATTGGTGCTTTACGCTGTTCTGAAGTTTCAAATATGAAAAACAAATCCCAGGAAAGACGAACTAGAGGAATATGCAGGTCCCAAAATTCATCTTATACAAGCTGGTATACTCAATACTTTATTTTGGTACATTTATTTCCCCCTACATATAAATGCAACTTCAGAAGTAGCTGTCACATTCTGCAGTCAGATGTATAGAGAGGCATGTATAGACACAATATCCCCTTCATTGGTAGCTGGTATTATACTCTAAAGTAGACTCGTATAAATTACACTTGTTTAAATAGTTCTGGTTGATGTTCTTTTCCTGTTTATATTAATACAAATTTTTACCTAAATGCTATTTTATTCGTACTTATCAAATCCCTTTATCAAATGAGAAACTGGAAATGGCTCTCTTTACTAGCCCCATAATATTATAAATGCAATGAGACTAAACTCTGATAAAAGAAAAGGAACAAATAGTAAAAGATGACAAACTAGCATTGCTTTGTAGCTCACTTGGGTGTTGTGAGGAGCAGGTCCAACCTCGGCAAGCACCGCTTCGTTTCAGCACATTGTAAAGCTATCTCATGTCGGGACTTAGGGAGAAATTGAAGCTTCCATTCAATCCAATAGCCCGTGTTAGAAATTTACCCTGCCTGGTCTTCATTAAACTTATAAAACACGACTGCTAGAGTGCAGTGCATAACATCCTCTAATAACAGTTTAAACACCAGTCAACACAATAGAAGAGTTAGAGAAATGTGACAGAAGTATTAAAGCTAAGTCAGCCCTGAAATGTCTGGAGTTGTTTAAACGTCTATCCAAATCTCTTTGGACTTGGAATCAAGAAGAGAAGTCTTGTGTGAACATCGTAATGTTTTTCTCCAATACCTGTTTGCAGTCAGGCTTCAAATACCAGGAAAAAAGACCAAGAATATCAAGGAAAAAAATATTGTTTGAATAAAAAGAACCATGTTTTTTTCCTTTTCACCTCTCAGTGGCTGAGATCACTCTGTCACCCCACAGAATACTTAATTCCAATGAAATGTTTCACTTCAAAGAGTTCCTCCATTATCTTAAAAAGGAAATATGAAGCAAGTATTCTCCAAGGGGGAGTAAACAGTAATCTAACTTGCTGCCGAATTTTAGAGTGTGGGTAGGGAGAGACAGCATTCAGTAAACACCAAAACCAGCCCCAAATCAAACAAACAAACAAACAATATTTTTTTAAAAAAATATAAATTACAAATCCAGTGATAAGGCAAGTTGGTTGTGAAAGAAAAGACACTTGTCTCCTTACTGTTTTCAGCACTAGGACCATTTTCTCTTAACAACACTGTATCTATTATTTGTCTCCGAGCACATTCCAAGTGTACGTGTGGGCTTTTTCTCTAGCTAGATGACTAGCTTACGGCATGATGAACAGAAAGTTAGGTGATACTAAGGGGGTTCAGTTTCAGAGAGGTGTGTCTCGTCAAACTTTCAAGTTTTGCAGGAAAGAGCGTGCTTGCCTTCAATGTTTTTAATCTTGGGAGAGTTTTCCCCTTTGAGGCTGAGATCTAGTAAAATTTCAGTGCTGTTGACTTCCTGGAATGTATTTGATTTCAAACTTCAATGTTAATAAAAATTCAGTGGAGATATCTGAAAAGGGGCTTATTGAAGTTATCTCGAGCTATATTGATGGATAGGAAAGTAATGTCCAACACATAAATAAACGTACAGAGCATTTGTAAGGATCTGAAAGACACCAAGATTGTTTTCAGTAAGTCTTTTTCTATCTTTCTTGCTTAAGTACTACAGGCAATAAAATTATTTCCACAATGTTTCTTCATAAAGTAAGTGTTCAAGTGAATCAGTACTTGTAAACAAGCTCTACTGAGGATTCATGCTGCCAATTTAAGATAAACTATTTTGTATATTCAACTCCATTTCTCTGGTAAAATTTCCCTAATGAAATGTAGTAAAACTCACAAACCATCAGATCAACACACACCAGCAAAATTAAACCCCTGAGAATATTCACTGCTTTATTTTTATTAGTACTGCTTTAAATATTCAAAATGTATGGGTCATAAAATTATGCTTAGGGCAACATTTTCTCATAAGTTCATTTGTGCATGTTTTTAAATAGATTTAAAAACTAAATCATTTCAGTCTCAACCTTAATGCTGAGACAAACAGCAGAAGTAGTGGTGGGGGCAGATCTTAATAACCTGCTCCCCAAATTGTTAATTTTAGGGTATTTTAGGGCTCAAGAATGCCCCAGGCAGCAAAAGGAATGTATTTAAATGCCTGAAGCCGTTTATGTAACGCTTCAAATTTCTACAGCAGCCTCCACATTCCCTTCCTTCCAAACACAAGATAAAATTACTTGGAATTTCCTTATATTATTACTGAATATAGGACAAACAATAACACTGTCAAGAGTCAGACAAGGTGACCCATGATTATTTTTCATGGAAAGATCACAGGACAATATAAAATCTGACCAGCCGGTTAGAAAAACGGCTTTCCACATAGTTTACACACATACCCCTCGGCATACAATTTATCATGTCATTACCCTGGTCACAAAATCCAAGAGGAAAAGTTCACGTCTACTTTCTTGCAGGAGATGTGGCGTAACGCCACACTCTGGCACGCCGACTGGCTCTCAGCACACCCAGAGACAGCAAAGCGCTATCAGCAGCACCCAGACTCGGCCCCGCACTCTTACACTCTGCGTATCTCACGGAGGTATTGATCGGCATCACTGCAGCCCTATGCACAGCCATGGAAAGCCACAATGTGATTTGAAGGGGAAGATTTTTTTTTTTTCCTTCTTTTTTCTCTCAAGCAAACCAAGACAGCCTGTGATATGATGTGGATAGCTTCAGGAGATAAGGGATGCATTATCTGCCACTGGGAGAAGGGTGTCCTCACGTTCACCCCAAGAATCAAAAGATGCTAGGCCCCTGCCGAGTTGCAGAGGAGAGCCTCGCAACTCCTCGTGGGATTTTTTGCCAGGTCTGAATGTGAAAGCAAGGCCGAGGAAGAGGCAGAGGGAAGTGACAGGTCGTGCAGGGAGCCTGGCAGGCGCTGAGGGAAGAGAAGTCACTGCTAGCAGGATCTGCAAGGGATGTGACACCTCATATTTATCCACAAGAGCTTGGAAGCATCAGGGACGATACTCAGCGCAAGCTACGCAGCTCCACAAAGTGGGCTCTGAGTTGAGTGCAATCTGCCCAACTTTCAGGTTAGCGTGAGGGAGGCAGGTACTGAAGCCTTCTGGCGAGGTGGGGACATCATGAAAAGGCGGCAATATATTGTCACAGGAGTGTGTGTGCCATCAGGAGAGGATGTAGAAGCTGCAGGAAAAGCCTCTATGCACAGCAACCTCAAGCACATGAAAAAACTTTCCCTTTTTTTTACCTCCCTCCTTCCCTTCTTTCTTTCTTTCTTTCATCACTGTGTCCTCTAGGAACAGAAGTTAATTTTCACTTGCTTTTATTTGCAGGCAGGAGCAGAAGCTTCCACAAGCAGAAAGTCCCGATGCCAGTGACTCCTGGGCACAGACAGCGCAGCTGCCCGGTACTGTGAGGGATTCCCGTGTGAAGAAGCCAGCCGTGAATACCTAACTGACTCTTCACTTTGAAAAAAAATGTTGCCACGGTGCAAACTGGCTGGAGACTTCCTAGAGCAGAAGATTGCCTGGCTGGAGCCTTTCTCGGTGTTGAAAGAGATATTTATCATCCACGGACAACACCAGTTGACAGCCCGATTGGCGGCATGGCTGAGGAATCCTGGATAGGAGCAACAGGTTGGGGGCTTGGATCCAGCAGTTATCGCCAGGAGAAGTTTGGCGCAAAACCCAGACCGATCCTTTGATCTTGAGTCAGATCTAGGTGCACAGTTTTACCCTTCCATGTGACAAAGTTTTGCGTCCAAGAAAAGTCTGCCTTGGCTCTCCCTCACAACAGGTCCTAAACGTAATTTCACAGAAAATTATTCTTGAGGAGAATCTGAAAGTGCACATCTGATTATCCCTACAGGCCCTATGAAGAAGATAGTTTTTCTAAGGAAAAGGAATGAAATCCAGTGCACATCCAGTGCACATGGCTTTAAGAGAGACAAACAGACAAAAAGCGCACAGCTTAGGTAGCTTCTCTTTGGTTTCTTTTTTGGTTCAGACATCCCATGCCTGAAAATGATGATAAGATAAGAATCCAAACTGATTGGCTGTAAAAAAGCCACTTTATTTGGCTACACAGTGAGGTAAAAAGAACTTTTTGGCTAAGAAGTTAAAAAAAACTTCTTGGGGAATCCAGTGAAGTCACAGAGCAGACAGCAAGAAGGAACAACACCAGGGAGGTGCAGCCTATCATAACCTTTCTCTAGAAAGCTGCCAATGTTCAAAAGTGACAGGACACAAACCCACAAGTGAAGATGTGCAGAGACCACCCCAGAAACACTGTGCGATGTTATAGCTGGTTGAAAACCATTTTTAACAAAATAAGCCTTTCAAATGCAGGGGGGATATAACAGCCAACAAATCACCTAAATGCTTTTCAGAACAGATTCTCAATAGCATATTATTCAAATATTAAGATGTATAATTGATTAAATTGCTATTATAAAATATTATGTTAGCAATGATATTTCCTGAAACCTCCTCCTTGCATTATACTGCTCTTTATTCTAATTTCAGGCAGCCTTTCTAACATGAAATGCCAACATGGTACACATCAATGGCCTCGAGGGTATAATTAACACTTGTTATTTACATTTATTTTTTAAAATAATTAACTAGGAGCATGTCTAATGAATGGTAATGGGGCTTAAATTGAGACACAATATGTCAACTACCTTGCCATTTAGAAGTGAACTCCCATGCAGCTCGGGTCTGATCAGGAGGACCGGGCTGAAGCGAGAGCCCTGCGGACAACCCTGCCGAAGGTGTTCGCCTGTCTCTGCTGGTGTAAAGTCAATGGCGCAACACGTATTGGCTGTCTCTCGGTAACTCTGAAGAGCCTGATTTTCACATACGTAGAGTATCAATGAGTTAAGGCACCGGTTTGTTTTCTGTAGACTCCAGAGATTAAATGGAGGCTTACCCATACGTTAAGCTTAAACCCGCTGCGGTCCTTCGTTACTACGCTCCCTCTGCTTTCCACTACTCAAAGGTACGTCCTCAGTTGACACAGTTTATAGGACATGGCATAAGCAGCTACTCACGCCAGAATAAGCTTCTGACTCAGAAAGAAGCTATGCATAAAGAAAATCCTCACACAGTGATGTACTTTCAAAATGCATGACCTCATTCTTCCCCAGTCAGGCTCTCAAAGGGAAACAGACCCAAACAAAACATTTTGCGGAGTGAAACATGAAACCAGCGTCTGCTAGTTCACTTCCAAGAGTGAAAGGCAAATTGCAAATGTGTAATCGATGTAACACGTTTCTGTCCGCTTAGTAAAGGAATAAATCCATTTTCCCAGCGTCCTGAAAGATTTTGCCATCACAGTACACTTGGGGTAAAAGCAAAGAATTGACTTACAAACACATATTCATTCAAACCTGATCACTAGTTGGGCGTGCTGGTACTAATCATGTCCATGTCTCAAAATAAAAATAATATACAATTTGTGATTTTTCTCTAACAGACTCATATATCAGTTCAACTCATAGGTTTAGACAAACTCTGTAGTTTTTCATGTATGGCCTCAAACGTATTTTCATAAATGATGAGCAGCTGTTTATGTGTAATACTTATATTCCATAGTATGCAGAAAAAGTCACAATAAGAAAAAAACCAGAAGGTCCTTGTGTCAAGAGCAAAACACTTACCACATGTCACATAATCATATGAATGAAAGTCCAGGTTGTAAATACAGTAAGAGAAGGAAGTAGGAGGAACGTGATATTTTTCAAACACAGCAGCCATAAGCAGAAGAGTAGAGTTGCATATGTGTATCACTGATTATCTTCCTCCCCCTGCCTTTAACTTCTTCCCCGAAGTCTGTCCATCTTCAGGCTATTTTTCTCTTCCTTTCAAACTCCTCCTTGTCCCCCCCTCCACCCAGGTCATTTTCCTGCCCTACTGCTGTGGGCTGAACTGCTAGTATTTGAGGCGATCTACTCAATTTAGGCAATTCTGGGAAATACTGATACTCATGAGTTGGTAGTAAAGGCTGCAATACCTAACAAAGCTGACATCAGCACGACTACTTTACATTAGTCCCTAAGGACAAATTAAAGAAATGCAAGGTGAGGACTAAAGAATTACAGGGATTTATTTCTCTAGATGCTTATTATACTGTGTGCTATATACAGTGATACAGTAGAAACTGACCCAAGTAATGGGGCAGAAAACCATGAGGTAAAGCAAAACTGCAGCTCATACAATTACCGCTTCAGACTATAGCAAGTCTGCTCTTCTGGCCTGAGTGTCTATCCATCTTTTTAGGTACGTAAAGGTGCATGTATGTGCATCAGCTCAAAGTAAGAACAGAAGAGAAACAATGGTCCTATTTCAAGCCTAAATATTTGAAGTTTCAAACCAGGCAAATATTTTTGAATAATTGTATAAGCAAGGGCAGTTGTTGTAACTAAAGAATGATTGTTTTGACTACTAGGTATGATACACAAAAAAAAAGGAAGTGCATCACAAACACATATATACAACCACGTGCACTTCAATACTCAAAGTAGGGAAACAGCACCCATAATGCATATGCTAAGAGAAACTAGAAGGTGGTATTCTAGACAGAAAATGTACTGTACCTGTAATATCTGTCAGTGTGAATAATTTCTTGGCTGCTGGCTAGAATATATTCTGCAGTTCATTTTGTTTTATCACATTATTCACACTTTTTTCTGGAACAAGCAGTTCTCTTCTTATAAGACTACACTCTAGTGGAACAAATGAGCTCAAGCCTATGATTGATTCTCTAACATAGCTGAGATGCTATAGCTTTATTCACTTTTTTAAAAATGGCTTTATTCATTTACTACCTCCAGCATGACTCCAGAGTGTCAGCTGCTGAGAAAGTGCATTGCAAAAGGTTCCCTCTGCGCTCAAGGAGGTGGCGGTGGGGTTTTTTTAATAGTAAATTCCACGATAAGGAGGAGGAGAAGTGCCCGATACAGACAGACTGTCTCTGCTCACCAGTTCAAAAAGTGCACTCCCAGAAATATTTTCTAAAAGCTTATCGGTCCAAACATTCCTCTTCGGCTCTGTTTCCCTGATGAAATGCTGTGCGAGTCTATTTGGATGAAGGCAGCATCTCCCTGTTTTATTTCCTGCTGGGGAACTGGCAGGGACGGGAAACCAGCGGCGTCCTGACCAGGGCCCCTTAAGAAGCTAAAGCCGTGCTGCGGATGAGAAGGTTTCACATAACGCTGTTCTGCTTTACTGTCACCAGAAAATAAGCCTTTGTTTGTTTGGTTGTTTTTTTAAAGTATGTATCTTTTTATTTACTTCTGTAATAGCCAACAAAAATAAAGGTATTTGGGGGATACACAACTGACACAGAAGTCACAACGTTTGCTTCTTGCGTGACCCTCAATGCTAAGTGTAGAATGACCTGTGGATTCTTATTTCTCTGGACTTGCCTTTTTCCTGGTGGAAATTTTGTCTATGGAATAAAAAAATAAATAAATAAATGTAAAAAAAAAAAAAAAAAAAAGCGCCATTTGTCCATGATTTTACTCAACGTGTCAAACCTTCAACACATATGCTGAATGGCTCACGCACAGATATTTCTGTTCAGGAAATCCTGTGAAGAAGTATAGGACACATTTATTCATTCTCATGCTCAAAACAAGGCATTCAGAATAATCCTGGACAAATAACTGCATTCCTGAAACGTCCTAGTAAAGCAGAGATTTCCAAGAGGCCACCAGGAATTAAAAAAAAAAAAAAAAAAAAAAAAAATCGTTGCAGCATATGTTAGTTTTACAACTCGAGCAGTGCAAAAATCAAAGGAAAGTGTGGAGGTTCTTCAGGTTTAGGTACAATCTAAAAGTGACCTAGTTGCTTTTCTTTATGATCAAGGAAAGCAGCTAAACTGAGTTGGGCTCCATCAACTGGAAACAACGTCAACTTACAGCCAATTCTACAATATGTTAAGATGTGTGTCAGTGAAATGCAATGGCAAATAAAACTAGTTTTAGAGTAAATTGTGAAAGTAACATTGCACATGTGGAATGATAATATCCACTGATATCATACTACAATGTTTTTGTTCTTATTTGTTCTTTTAAATGCAAGACCTTTACACTGCACAGTAACCACAGTTTATAAAAGCACAAGTCTCGAGACAAGAAGTAAAAACATGCATGAATTTAACTGAAATTTCATGTAACAAAACGACCTTTTCAAGTTCCACTTAAAAAAAATAGAAAAGCAGCTGCATAATTTACACTGCCACAATCTTTAAAAGGCTCAGAAGGTTGGATAATGAACAAAATTCAAATATTTGGAACTCAAACACTGGATTTTGGACTCCTTCCTTTTCCAAAGCCTTAACTTTGTTTATCAGCAACTCTTCTGTTGTGCAAATAAAATTATAACCACGTAACTGAGCAAGGAAGAGATGCCTTAAATTAAAAGTGCTCTGGGAAGAGAACAACTGTGTAAAAGCAACATGCAAACCAAAAATGACTAGGAGCAGAAGCAAGCTAAGCAAACTTATGAGCTCAGGGATCTCAGGAGGAGAAAGCTTTCATTTTCCAAGAGCTCTACCCCTCTACTTTTCCAGCGTACAGGACACAAGAGACGAAAGGAGCAGGACTTCCCAGGGACTGCAGGGGCAGAGACACAGATGAAGCCACAGCTGGTTCGTGCTTCTGCTCACAGAAAGGCTCGTCTCTCTTAGAAAATGTCTCCTCATGTCAGATACGAATCCTCCTGTGGGGAGAGACGGAGCCTGCCTATACCCTGCTATAAAAGTAACACCCGCTAGGTGCTGCAGGAGGGGAAAAAAAGAAGAAATGGTAAACATCACCTTTGTCTCTCGGAAGGACATAGGGGTGAGAATCACTGACTTCACACAATTTCCTTTAAACTTGACTTGCAAACGAACACCGAGTCCTTTCCCCTGCAGTAAGGGAATAGTCTTGCAGCACGGCATCCTGTCCCCGGTGTCACACACTTATCTGCCATTTTGTGCTATTACAGTCGGTATGATTCACCTCAGGTTTGTACTGAAGGTGAAGCTTTTTTCTTTCTTCACATTTTTTAAACCACTGATGTTATTTTCAGCTTAGGGGAGAACCCGTAACTCTGCTGGGATAGCTAGAAGCCATTCACAATTTGGCAATTTGCGGTTCGCCCGTTTTCTTCGTTTTGCTTCTTTTGATGCCCTCATCAGCAGTTTCTGAAGAAAGGAGGTTCACAGCTACCGAACTACGCGGTCCCCTCTCTGCCCTGGTTGAGGGCCGTCCTGAGTGCTGTCGTGGGCTCTGCCAAGCAGTGCGTCGCTGCCGTAGCATCTTCGCTCTCTGCCTGCAATAAAAGAGGCTGGGCGTTTGGCACTCTGCTGAATGCTTAATTCAACTACAACTAATCGGAAAGAAATGTGTGCTTGATCTCAGCCGCCTCCTCGCAAGCAGGGGCTTCTCATCTCTCCTCCTACCCCTTCAGCGCTGTAATTTAGAGCACAATTCTGGGTCTGTTTGACGCTACTTGGAAGTTATCATTGCTCCAGCTATTCACGGCTCATAAAGTATTGTTCTGTCAATTGCATTGTACGGCTCTTTGTGTGGAAATGATGGATGAAATGGGATACATATTACTTAATGATTAGACTTCTGCAAAACATGTTCAAACAGATATGCCAGGCTTGATGATACCTTATTATCATCAATGAAACAGAGACAGCATAATGGTGCCATGTATGTATTTCTCGGCAGTAAATGCAAGTGAAATGTTTCGGTTTCAAACCCCGACAGCTCCTTAGTCTCAGTTATTTCAGTTCAGCTAAAGATGACACGCTAAAATGAGGGCATTTATTACTAAGTGGCATTAAGAAGGGGGATATTTAACCTACCATTGAAATGCTTACAGCAATGCGTGGAGAAATCATCTAATGTGTGCTGGCAGTAATTTATGACATTGGAAAAAATGCTATCATCTTTTTTTCCACCGTCTGTGGTCTGGCTTTGCAAACTGCAAGCCCCGAGGAGCAAGTTTGATAGAATACGGCTAATGAGAATAAGTGAGCACACTGCAATATTCTTAAAGGGTTACACTGCTGAGTCTTTGACTCTTTATACTTTTTAATTTCCTTGTACAAACAGTGCAGTGAAAACGGCAAAATCCATTTGGCTGGTCTGTGCTACAAATTAAATCCTTGATTAAATTTTGGCAATTACTTCTCTGGGTCTTTTTCATTTAAACATTTTTAATTCATTTGAATAAGCTTCTTAATCATGATTCTGGCAATCCATTGTATAGCAAGAAAAACTCTAATAAATACTATAATGCGGCAACAGACAAACAGAAAGATGGATGCTGAAAAGGAAGGATTCTGTCTTTTTTTATTTTGGTAAGTGGTGCCTATATCCATCTTTCATGAAAGTTGTATTCCAGTCTTCTGTGATGTTGAAATTTATCTCATTATGTGTTGACATTTCCCTTTGTGATGTCAAAAGCTAATAAAGACTGCAGGTACGGTTTCAAACCCTCTTAATAAGAGGGTAGAAGAAAGATTAAATCATCCTTAATGCACAAATCAATACTATAGTCAACCAAAGGGTACAAATTAAGAGGTAAATGTGAAGGGCTGTCACTCTTCTAGCGGGAAAGATGCGAGATGGACGTTTCCAGTGAAGGTGCTTGAATTCAGCTACCCAGGCTTTACTGCGCAGCATTGTATTACCTATTGAAAAAGTATCCCACAACCTCAGCTATTCTCTGGAGGGTTTGGTTTTTTTTCCTTTCATCTGTGAAGACAGACATGAGATAGCAGGCAGTAAAGTACCTCCTTAGTCAGAGATGAAGGCCCAGAGCCCTCGGAGTGTGGACAGCAGCACTGTACCGTTTTCTGTGCAAAAAGGATGCAGGGAATAGCAGTGGCAAGCGGATGAGCAGAAAGGGGCAAGAGAGAACAGAAATGAAAATAAACCCTTCGGGACAAACAAAACTGAGTGGAACTAATTAAATGTTAACCATTTATTTTTTAATTATTGTGCTACCAGTTTACTGCTGGTATAATGTGCAGAAAACATTGATAAATATAGAGGCTAAAACATTCACACAATGTTTATCAGTGACTCCAGAAAAGCAAGAGTTAAAGTCCTACTGCAAGGCCAGCTCTCTGTTGGACATGAAATATGCTAATATATAACCTGCAGCACCCCTACTCCTGTAACCTCTGGAAATGCTTAATCTCACCAAAAGAGAAAAGACAACCTTCTGTGATCCTGAGAGGATAAACAAAGGGATTTCAGATGCCCTGTTTTTTTCCCCTTCCCTCTAAGCCAGAAAACACCTGTAGATGGATTTGCTTCTTTTTCCCACTGCATTCCAGCAGCCTGCCTTTATGTAGTTCAGAAAGGAGAAGAATTTAAAAGCCGTGCACTTATTTAGGTGCACTTAAGTGCAATTTCACCTACACCTTAGACTGGGAGCTCTGTGTGAGGTAAAGGCACAAAGCAGCCAGACAAAGAAAAGACCAAGAAAAGAATCCATAGGCTATATTAAGACTTAAAAGAGGGGAGATGCTAACTCTCGGCAAGCTGTAGTAATGTTGTATCTGCCTCTCATTGACTCCAAAGACAAGGAGATCGAGTCCTGGCGATGCAAGTTGAAAGGTGAAGATTCTGAATACGGGTTGGTTAGCATGCAGGGGATGTAAAGAGTGGGTAAGCTCACTTGTTTGGTATAAAGCAGCAGTGGATAATGATATATTACCCAAACGAGAAGTCTGTCAATGCCATATAACTGTGCTTACGCTCCATTTCACCAATACATAGAGCCATTTTAAACTTCAAATGTCGGGCCACACAATTTAGTCTACAAGTTAATAAAATCGTGGTTTTCTTTTTAAAGCCTATTCTCATGTCAGAATTTAATTCTCTGGAGTGTTCTTATCAAACCCGTGTTATGATCCTGAATGAAAAGTGCCTGAATAATACCACAATGAAGAGGGGGAAAAAATCCCAAACGAAGCACGGGAGAGAAAAATCCTTACCAAGATAAAAACCTTCAGTATATCACAACAAATCATATTACAGCGCAGGTGACAAACACTCCAGATCCATCACCAGCAAAGAAGAATAAGCTACCATGATCTATTTATACAAGTATAGTGATAGAAAAGGAACAAGGAAAGAAGAATTCGCAAGAAAATTACAAGATCTGGGCTTCTAATTTTGTAGATTATTGCATTTTCTCTACAGCTGTTGGCAGGGAGAGGCTTCAAGAGTCAACTTTAACCCTGAATTCTCTTCTTGCATAAATGAGGGACTATGAGCCTCCTGATAGTGAATTCAATATAATCTGAAAATTAAGTTTGGCACAAGTAAAAGTAAAATGTGATGTATAAATGCTCGTGTGCCAAATGTTGGGCCTTGCATGCAAGTTTAGATGATTGAAAGAGGAAGACTCAGAAGTCAAGGATAATACCTTTAGGATCAGTATTCTACTGCAAATAGATTGTATTTCTGTAAAATCACTTCAATTTAATAAAGAGTGGTAGAAGATGCAAAGACTTCCTCACCATGATTAGAAACTAAAGCCCAGATTATACTTCTTGATGCACAGGGGTATTTCTACATGAAGCATGGCAGTGTAAGGGACACATGCAGCTCACCATCTTCTAGAAGTAAGCAGGTGATGACAACGATGACAAGTCAAATTCTACTCACAGCTGGGCTCTTCACAGGTGCCTATCGCTTGCTGGTAAGATACTTCTATTTTCTACACAGTCTGAACATTACCTCAGTTTTGGTGTGAAGGAAAAGGTCCTCTGTTTAGCAAGCAATGGGAAGTATAACTACTGGCTGGTTAACTGGTGCATCAATAAATTTTTGACATCAATTACTATGTATTACAAGCTTGGCAGCAGGAGGGATGTATGCCTTCTATAATCAAAGGCTGAAGAAAGATGACACTACGTTCAGACAATTCCCTCTCTCAACTAGCCACCACCTGGCAAGCTTTTTTCACAGCTCTGTTTTTGTTTGGGTTTGGTTTGGGGTTTTTGTTATTTTAAAATAAAATCTTCCTATGAGTTTCAACTCCAGCACACCACAACCTGCCAAATTCATCTGCTTATAGCCTTAGGCTAAAGCATCTTTTAAAATTCAGTTTCTACAAAGCCCGAGAAGGACAATTCCTATGCCTGTGTTGTACCCACTCCTTCCCTACCCTGCTGGCACCTCCTGCCCTGCCGGAGGGGCACCTTCAGGATCCGGCGCTGGCAGAGACACCCTTTGTTAATAGGTGTTGGGGGCGGGCTGCAGCCCGGTGCTCGTCAGGACATTACCATGCAAGCCAGCATGTTACTCTTCTCTATTCAGTCCCTAAAGGGATCGTGTTTGACAGAAGTGAACAGCTGCTGTGTATTTAGAGATGTGAATGTATTGCATTATTTAATGAATTGTGTCATTTTAATATAATTATTACTAAAAGTCTGAACGTAAGCCTATTTTTATTTACGCTTAGAATTTTTACCCACTAAGCATTTTCAACTCTGTTTGCAGCCAAAAGTGCTTTCTTTCCTCTTCAGATAGTACCAGGACTGTAGCTGCACTGCTTGCACTTGAGCCAGCTCCCCTGCATACCACTAATATTGCTATCTTGCGTACAGTATTTCTGGGCTTTTAACAAATTACATCCACGCAAGGATTCCTGTTCCTCCTTTTCTTTTTTTTTTTTTTTGTAAAAAATTTTGTAAAATTACCCCAGTGCCTCCACCTACATATTCTCTCTTACTTAATACCATGACACTAAGATCTATGCCAAAAAGTCTTGCGCACGAATTATTCCCTCATGTGCAAAGTGAGTGCCTCACGTGGAGGAAAGGATGAATTTCAACAAGCCACCTGATGCTACCAATACCTTAACACACTTGCAGCCTAACGGGCACCACTGCAGTTCAGCAGCTCTCGCTGTCAAGCCCTCGGCAGAGCTCGGCTCCCACCACGTACAAGGACGTCACGATGCAGTTTTGATCCCGGCGTTCGCTTCCCCTTCAGGACAGCACCGCTAATAAACTCACAGGGTTGTCGGAACAAGAGGGAATAAAAAGGGAACACAGGTCGTGATGCTTCGCTTCCTTATTACTGGAATCCAGAGCGTGACTGGACTCTGCCTATTTGCCACTAAAAATTACAGCGAGGTAAAAGGCTTTTAGAAACGGCGCTCTGCCTCTAGCAGGGGACGGATACAAAACAACCAGTTGCAAGGCTCTGGTGACCACATGCATTTGCAGGCATCTCATTTTATGCACTTATGCAATAACCTCATTTTTGAAAGTCATCTGGAATCCTTCTCTGGGGCTGGGACCCTGGGCCTGACACATGTTCTTTTTGGAAGGTGTTTCTGGTTTCCCAACCGTTCTTCTGCATTGCTCTAGGGCTTACAGTCAATCCAGCGCTGGACACAGCCTCACGCCTCATCCACATACCTTTATATTGCTTCATTACTGGGTGGATACTGAATTACTCATCACCACGGGTCACTGAAATATTCACCTATTACTTCATTTGCAGTAGATGTTCCCGTGGATGGCAGCCAAGTTAATACTGAATATGTTTTTCACTTGCAGCATTAGACAGTAGATGCCCTTCCTTTTTTCTAAAATATCCATTGCTATCAGAAGGAAAATATATCTCTATGTATCTTTCCATATATGCCACACACCTCTAACATCTGAAATCAATCAAAGACAGGAATGTTGCTAGCCCGCCTTATAAAATGCCTAAAGGTAAAATGTGCGTACACCAAACTACCCCACACTGTTGGGTTTTTTTTTAAGACACCAAGTAGGTATTTAAAATAGTCAGACTGAATGACATGCTAGCACATAAAATCCAATTCAATCTTAAACAGCATAGAGAAGGTGACTACAGAAGGGTAGCGCCCTGTTTCTCTCTAAAGAAGCAGAGAACATCATATGAAACTATCAGGCAACAGGCCTAAAACAATTACGCAGAATTTAATTAAACTGTGGAACTCACTGCCACGGGACATGTTAGATGTGCGCGTTCACAAAGTGGTAAGTATGGAAAAAAGATCCAATCTGTGTGGAGCAATCCAAGCCAGGGACCTCGTTACGTGCAGGTCTGTATTTGCATTCCGTACCCTCAGAAGAAAGACACAAGCACATTGAAAGCCTCTCGCATCAGTGCACCCAGGCATGATGCTGTTTAATCTGTCCCTTATTACTAGTTTTCATTTGCAAATTGAAAGGGGAAGCTGTGAGCAGGAGGGATGTTGTTTGTTCCTCCCAAAGGGGTGCTTAAAATCCAGCTCCCTTTCTGAGCAGCCACGAGTGCAGAGGGTGGCACAAAAATCCTGGCAGGCACTGTAATGAAAACGCAGTCCGTTGTAGTCCCTGGGATACAGAAAAATTCAGAGAAAAAGAAGCAACAGCCAGTGGAGCTTCACAAGGGACTACTCTGAGGGTTTAAAAAAAAGTGGGTATACTGGAAATAGAGAGGATCCACACAAGCCTACAGAGAATCAGTTAAGACCTGCAGGGAAAGTAAGAGTAACAGAAAAGCAAGGCGAGTTCACGCTAGCCAACGGGATTAAGGGGAGTAAGAAAGGCTTTTACAAATACTTTATCTCAGGCAGAAAAAAAGATGGAAAACGCTCACTAATAAATGAAGGCTGGGACAAAGAAAAGACAGTGACTCTAAAATTAATAAATCGACTTTTAACATAGGACATAAATAAGAGAAAGCCGGATAATAAAAGGAACGACGGGAGAAAAGGCAGGTAGAGGAAAGCGTGGAAAGCCTGACTGCCGTGTGCCGGCACCCAGGGCGCAGAGAGCACGGGGCAGCGGAGCAGGCTCTGCAGCAGGTGCCCCGCGGGCACCGTCCCCACCTGCGCGGGGCTGGGGGGACACCATGGGCTCCCCGCTGCCGTGGTAAGGCACAGCGCGTGCCCATGGCTGTGCTGCCTCCTTCTGCCGCCTGCTAAGGAGGGAGTGCAACAGCCTTCCTCCTCTTCCTCCTTCTCCTCCTCACCTACCCAAGGAAAGCATGGGGGGCTCCTCCTGGGATCTTGCAGAGATAATTGACTGCATGAAGCTCAAGACGGGAGCAATAGTTCGTGTCTTTGAGCCAGAACCATGTTGTGAGGCCATTGGGCAGAGGATTAAGCGGTGATTCCCTGCCTGTAATTTCAATGTACATAGAGGCACTTCACATACGCTCTCTCCCTGTGAAGATATGCTGGTCCCAACGTTGTGGTTTACAGACCGGACGTGCTGTGATATCTCTTATCCAACTCCATCGAGAGCTTCAAATTTAACCTGTCTATCAAGCTCAGGCCTTTTTCGAAGGAAGCACAAAACCTCAGTGGATAGCAGAGAAAGGGTAGCAAAACTCCTCCAGTAGACTTGGCCTGTCAGTCAACACTGGTGGACACCTATGGAGGCAGGTGATGCATAAGGGATACCAGCTCATGTAGTGGCTTCCAGATCAAAGATAACCTCATCATAGAACATCTATAATACAGGTAGCAACAGATAAAAATCACCCATAAGTTTTAAACTGCCCTTCAAGCTTGACCTTGCCTCTCTGGAAAGGATCAGAGTATCAGCACAGAAGAATGCTATAAATATGATGGAAACGTATGGGACGCTTGGTTGCTGTGTGCCCTTTCCCATCTCTAAAGCTAGGCCATAAAGGTAGCAATAGAGTAAGACGACAGTGCCTGAAGAACCATACATCGATTTCTGAGAAACCTTGCGAAACTTTCAGAGGTTAAGATATTCAACAATTTAAATAATTTAAATATATTCATGGAAATTTTCATGATAAACATCTGACCCAACACACTAAACATTTGTTAAACGTAAACTCTGTACTGTAGGACTGTCTAGCTCAGCTGTATTACTTTTTCTCTGGGGAAATTTGGCAGCTCCTGAGTGTAGCCCAGACCAGGTGGGGGAAAAAGCCTGCACTTCCCAGCCCTCCCACCCTCCTGTGGCCCTGTGGCTCTAAGGCGGTTGGAACGGCAGCTGAGGAAAGCAATGCTCTACAGAGAGCGGCTCCCATCAAACGCATGGCTCTTAACACAAAGTCACCCAAAAGCTGCTACCCCAAGCAGTAAGCCTTGGCTTTGCCTACAGGGGTGGTGGGATGATGTCCGCAGCCCTTGGCCTCTCTCACGTGGCCTCCTTCCCTCTGTGCGAGCACTGCCTGCTTCTCCTTCCTTGTCAAAAAAGGGGTCTTTATGAACAGTTTACTTATGTTCTGTGTGGAGGCTCTGGGCACAGGAAAGGTGGGGTGCTGAGCCCCATGGGGAGGCACGGCTCACCCCTGCTCTCAGCAGGGACATGCCCGGGGATGCCAAGCCCATCTCCTGCACTGCTGCATTTACTGCTAGTTTCCTCCTAAAGGTCATCTTCAGCTCCGTACTAGCAGATGGAGTAAGACAATTTACACTGGTAAATGAAGATGCACATAACAAATGCACCAAACTGTAGAGATATTTCGCTCACTCCCAGTCACTTCTACTTTCAAATGCACCCAGTCTCTTTAAATTGCTGATCCAAGATGATGAACTCTGAGTATTTCATTTTGCCCAGCTTTCTCTTGGTTTTCCCTATCACACCCCAGACAAACCCACTGAATTTCTACAAGACTTTTACTCAGTTTAATAAATTAAAGAAGCAGCAAGAATGGATGGAGCGCTAACGCAATTTGTGCCAAACCGAAAGTAGTCAGAGCTGAGCTATCATGTTGTTGGAAAATGAGCAAACCCAGCCATTTACACTAAAGCTTTCTCCATATATCAGCCTCTCAACAAAAGCATCTGACAAACTGCTTCTCCTGTTTCAGATAAGACATAAATTAAATTCACTTTAAATGAGGGTGAATATTTAAACTCAGGATAGATTAAAACCTTGAAATCTGATTTCAAGTACAAATGATATTGTTCTAAGTAATATCCCAGTATACATGAAACAATATGTGTCAAAGACTCCAGAAATTTCCAGGCATTAAGACACAAGAGAAGCAAAATGCTGCTAAAGCACTGACCCAGATTAATTATTCTACTGGAAAGCCAGAAGCAGTCAACATTACTCTAAGAATGGACACAACAAAATATGTCAGAGAAATAAAAAGCTACCTCAAAGGCTATCCATTATTCTCTGTTAATATCCCTAACCTTCCCCTAGTTTTTTTGATGAGCTAATGACACGGGCTGCTGGGGGAAAAAAATCTGCCGTGGAGAGAGAATTGGGTAAAGCCAGAAATCACATCTGATGCGGGAGTCAGAAAATCAAAACCTTTTTTAGATATTTAAAGAGACTAATTTATGCGCTAACTTCGCTTTTCAGAATAAATTTGCTGCTGAGGCCCCAAGGATGCCTCTCGCTGAACTAGAATATTATCAAATGGGAACGAGTGCTTTGCTTTCTCAAAATCCCAAACAACTCTAAGAAGAAAAGCTGAGGCTTATTTACAAGGATCACTTGTGCACCCTCAGCCATGAGTAACAGATTTCCATTAACACTCTGAAAAAGAGCATTTGATTTTTACAGACAAGCTACAGGCTGTACTTAACTTTGAATGCAGTCAGTGACCAAGCTAGATGCTTCAGTGATTAATTTTTATGTGAAACACAATTATTATGAGAACGTCTGTGCTGTTTTCTTCATTTTCTGATTTTTCACTTTCATGTTTTTATGTCAGAGACTTCAACAAAACAGATTTATAAACAGGGACGTGCATTATTACCCTTGACTCTTTCATCTTCTGAAATAATCTAACATCTAGTGTAAACTTGGACAAAACCAATATGATATACACAGTTTATCTGTTCACAATAAAATTACACAGAATAAAAATGACTTAAAGATTATTTCATCTTTTCTTATCTTTCATGTAAATTGAATTTTGCTACTGTGAGCCCTTTCTACCCACACAGGGGGGAAAAACAACTACTTTTTCTGGCATAATGAACACTTAGATAGCTGCAGAGAGAGGCATTGGATTGCATTTACATTTGGCAATTATTTAATGTCACCTATTAATATCCAGCTACTGTCTCCGGCAGTCCTACCTTGCAAGGTGGCTGAGCATGCTAAATGTGCTAAAAAGGAATTTCCTCCTCATTTCCATCTTTGTTATACTTAACCACGGCTCCCACTGTCCCTGCGCCCCTTCCCCAGCAGGAAGGCAGCTCGCCTTTCAGCGCTCCCGCAGTACGGCAGATGCACTGCTCGGCTCTCAGCACTGCCCCTTTTCTGCTCGCGCGTTATAGTGCCTTACTCTTTCTGGTTTTTTTTCCCCATAATCGCTACCCTATTGTTGCCTGGGTGGTTGAGTTCCTTGTCTGCCTTGGGAAAAAAAAAAAAAAAAAGATTTGAACACTCCTGGTTGTGATCTTGTCTTATTTTTCCATCTAAGCAGAGTTGGAAGTGCAGCATTGGAAGTTACAAGTGCAATGTTGAGACTTGGAAAGCCAAGTTCAAACCGCACCACTGATGTTCCAAAGAAAATTTTCTGAGAAGCAGGCATCTGCCTAAGCTGATCCCATAGCTAAATTCCAAATTCCGGGTTCACAGTTTGGATCCCTGCATACCTTAGGTTTGAGTACCGTTCTCCACCTGCCCAAAGCACTGAGTGGTACTGCTGTGCCTTGAAAACCTTGTGGTGTACCCGTACAAAGATGGATGCATGTCACCAAGGCACAGATTCATGCAAAAACTGTGCACAGAGGTCCTGCAGCATTGAAGGAAGCTCATAGTATATTTTCAGAGCTTTACCATATTACTGACCTTTTCCTCTCGCTTCATCAGCCTTTACAGTTTTAGTTCCTTAACACACCTTCCTTCACCAAATCCACAAGTTGATCAGCATCTCCATTCAGGAGCCCTCATATCCCCTTAAAATGAACATACATGAAGTCAGATCAGCTGCTGACTAATCCCACTAAGGTTCTTAAAGGGTCCAAATGTTGGCAACTGTATAAAGTCTAGAATAACACGAAATCAATGGTTAATCTTGTAATGACCTCAGCAGGACTGTGATTTCACCCATACAAGACAGCTTATACAGAAAGCTTGCTACCAGGTGGATCTGCTTTGGAGCTTCAGGGTGTTACAGAGGCTGGCAGCCAGAGCAAAGATGGGCAAAAAATCTCTCAGCCACATTTGCAGATGGACTTCTAGGTATGCTGCAAATAAGTCCCAAAAGCCAGAAAAAAACCCAGCTTTCTTCCTAGTGCCATTTCATTGCTGATGATTGTCAACATCTTCCAAGTCTTCTCCATTATCTGTTCTAAGTTAGGTCATTTGCTCTGCAAAAACTGTGCTACCAGAATAGATTCCAGTACCTGAACCCATGAGGACCAGTGACTCAAGATCTTGATATTTACAAACTCACACTGATGGATGAAAAATGCTGTGCAAGTGCAAAGATGGTTGGCATCCTCTCGTGGGGAGAGTCCAGACCAGACAGCCCACTCAGTGTTAGGGCTGGCACATCACGTCATCTGGCCGGTGACCAGTTCTGAATTAAAAACTTGGAAAAATCTTCCTTTATATTTTACTATCTCAGTGCTAATTTTTCATTCCATTAGGTAAAAATTTGTAAAATGACAGGAGGACCTTAGCTAAGGTTCTGGGTTTCTCTGAAAGTTACTTACAAAACCCACCAATATCAGCATCTCCAAATGTGCAGCAGCTTTTGTCTGCATGCTACAATATGACTAAAAAAATCAGCAAATGAGTAAAACAACTAAACTTAATTCTCTGCCTTGCCTGTGCCCATTTTGTATATAACAGTTGTTTCTTCTTAAATACCTCCTAAAGGAGACTCCTAAAGGTCTGCTTTGGAGGACTGAGAAGCAGAGTAGGAGACAGGCAGTAGACATCAATTCTTACAAAGAACACCTAATAGCAAGCAATTTCTTTTATACTTGAGCACCTTTGCATATCAGCTATGGCAATCTGGTATCTTACAGGGTAGAAAGTCTGAAGCCACTCAGTTCCCTGATATAGTATAAATTTGCCCATTTTGAGGAAATGCCAAGCTCCTTTGACACCAGCGGCGAAACTTCCCTTGGCTTCACTGGAGGCAGAAATTTATCCTCTAAGTTTCATTCAAAAATCCCCAGGTTTACCCAGTAGTGTTCTTCTGAAAGCTCACGAACAGATTCGGGCCAAAACTTGCAGAATTCCTACAAATCTACTATGCACACTGACCAGCACAGAAAATATATTGATTTTTAACTTGGAAAACAAAAACAAAACTGTAAAGAAAGGCCTATTGTAGACCAGCTGCTACCCTCTCCAAATTGTAAGAGAGACCAGCAAAGGTTTATGCAGCATTAGCGGCATCTTCTTTTAGCTACAAATTACTCTTCAAATGCTATCTACTGCAGTCACACCTGGGTTAGTCAAATGTTTTCAACCCACTCTGCCTGGGCAGGAATTTATTTACATACACAGGTCTGGAAAGAGAATTTAAAATACAACAACAACAATCACACACTCTTAGTTCCACATTCACAATTTACATACTTCCTGGTATCTTAAACGGTATTCAGAAGAGTAGTTGCCTGAATTCATTGCCAGAGACCTTATTTTCATCCTCTGCATTCTGGCTAATCCCTGCCTTTTTCTGGACTCAAAGCAATCGACATGAAGAAGCAGCCGATACCAAGCGGTTCTTTTTCTAGGCTCCACAACCTCCTCACCTGGGCATTTTGAGCCTGTCTGGGCCTCATTCATTTCCTTCTTTCTCTTTACTTTCCACTCATAATCTCCTTTCCGTTTTTTCTATGCACACCTCTACAGCATCCTGTATCATCCCCTTTGTCTTCCAATCCACCGTGTGTCACAGACGACACAACCAAGGCAGAAGAGGAGAGCAGGCTTCTAACGTCAGAGCTAGTAAACCACCCGTGGCAGGTAGCAGAACTGATAATAAAAACAGATTCATTTTTTAAAAGCCTGAATTACTACAGAGTCCAGCGAATCAAGCTGATGCACGTGTCAACACCATACAATGTTTCAGTTCGTATCTTGGAATGGCTTCTGGGTGCCCTGTTTGATAAATCCCTTCTTACTGCTGGATATGGTAAAAAGGAGCGTGTTAGAGAAGCATTTTAACACTTTCCCATATCTTTGTAAAACTCCTCTAGATCTTTTTGGAAGAGGATTGGAGAAATGTTGAGAAGAAGCTACTTCACTGAAGTTTTCTGATGCTCTAGTTTGGAGACAGTGGGTCAGCAGCCTGCCCTGATGTAAGTCTGAAGCATTGCAGATAAGAAGATCATACAGAGCACGCGAAAAAATCTCACCAAAAAGCAAAAATGCTGAAGAGGTCCCTGTGCCAGCACAAGGGCTCTGCACCATCAGCACTGAGCACGTTCTTTCTGAACGGCATTAATTTGCAGCCATGGAAAGACAGCAAGGTTTCCATGGATGTAAGGAAAATCCGAGATGCAGTTTGAAATGGAAAGCTTTCGAGAGAGGTATGGCCAGCCCTACAAAGTCTCTGTACTTGTTCCTGGGGGGGGGAATTTTGCTCCTTTTGTTTCCAGTCCCAGACAAAACAAGGAAGGCAGAAAAGTTCTCAAAGATTCAAATTTGGGTTTTAAATAAATGTCCCACTGTCTTGCGAGAACCAGTCTTTTGTGGAACCAGCGTCCCTCCCTCGTATGGGGAGAAAAAAGGGAAGGTTTTAGATCTTGACTAATAAAATTAATCTATGAAATACTGACCAGAGCTACTCCTCCTCACAAAACCGCCACACAAAGACATCATTTTGTGTTGCTGATATCTGACCAAAGGCAAAGAGGCTGAGCAATGTGCCTTCATGTCAGGAAAAATAATGCAATGCTTAGATTGTGCCAAGAGTGTGGTAGCCCATTGGGGCCGAAAGGGAGGAAAAGCAAACAATAAGCCTTTAGTTTCCCACTCCATTGCGCTACTCGAGGCTGAACATCCCAGACCTATTCCAAGTGCTGCCTTCAGAGCCAGTCTTCCTTCTGCATGGCTGAAGCAGCTCTAGCTTCCCTTGCTCAGAGCTAAAGAAAAAATAAAATGAAATAAAATGAAATAAAATAAAATAAAATAAAATGTAAATCCCAGGTTACCCTCCTTCCCCTGAATCACTAGGCATGGCTATTAAATCAATCAGATGGGGTTTTTGCCCAAGCATCTTACAGCCTGAGCTTACAGCCTGAGCTCACCCTTGCCAGCAGTTACATTCTGGGACGCCCTCACAGATGTTAGGAAGGCTTTGCAACCTGTTAGCCTGATACTCCTCTTCCAAAACTCACAGCCAGAGCGCTGCTGAGGTACTACTGATGAAAAAACCAGCACCCAAGTGGCCCAAAGAGAACAAAACTCAGGAACACTGCTCTGCCACCATGTTTCTGAGCCTTCTTGCAGACTAAGCTTTGAAAAAACGAACCTGTTCTTTTGACTTTTTTAATTAAAAAAATTAAAATTAATTAAAACTATTGTTGAAATTAACCTGTTTACCTCTTAACTAAACAACAACCTCGAGACAAAGTGTTTGAAACACATATAAAAATGAATATTAAACTCTTAGTATAAAAATACCTCCTGTGGATTTCAATTTTGCTTTTAGACTCCTCTTGGGAAAATTATTTAAACACAGGTGCAGATAACAGTAGGCTCAGATAAAGAACTGGTTTTCAATAGTTCAGGGCTCGATTAAGGGCTAGTAATTCCTCTATAAAGCCATAACAGTAAAGATAGCCTGGACAGGCCCTGAAAGCATACATATGCACCTTATAAATCTTGCACAAGATTAGATATTGCTCTTAAGGGTGTTAAGAACCTGACAAAACCCCCACAGCTATAGTGAACAGAGCCAAGAAAGACAACTAAAACTCACAGTTTTGGACACCTTTTCCTCCCACAAGAGGCTGAATTGTCTAAGAGAGAAATTCAGAACATACCATCAGCCCAAGACTTTCCAAAAAAGCACTCTGGGTCAGTTTTTTATCTAATTTCCATGCTTAGGACTTAGGTATCATCTGCTTTTTAAAATCTCCCTGCAAGCCTATTTGCACCTTTAGATATCTAAAATAAATTTAAAATTCTGGCCAATAGTGTCCCATTTTCTCCCATCTAGCCTCCATAACTTAATCAGCCAACTCATCACTTTGAAAGCAAGAGCAATTAAATCCTTGTATTAGAACTGGGTCCCATTAGATCTCCTCCAGCAGAACACCTTCTTAAATGAGATCTGCAGGAAAAAGACATCTGCTGGAAGAACCGGGCTGTAAATTACTATTTGAATGCTGATGGCATTTGGAAAAAGAAAAAAAAAAAAACAAAACCCCGAACTAAAAGCATTTAAATTTCTATACCTAGAGAAGTATGCTTTTTAATTAGATGGGAGAGTTGACAAAGCTTGGAATAAAAATATTTTCATGTGCTGTGCCTGCAAATACAGATCTCTCTCTTCAGTTTAAGAAAACTATCATTTGGATGTGGCTGTGTGCTAACTCTATTTATGGTGTAGTTTAACACATTCCACTAATGTGTTCCAAGAGACGGCTCCCTGGGAAAAGTCGGCATCCATGCAAGCAATGAAAAAATTTGTCTGCGGAAGACATGCCTTGAAGTGCAGAGGGAGCAGACGACGTGTTTGTACATACTGCTCCATCGTGTCTGTTTTCAGATAGCCCTGCATTCTCTGAAGGCAGTTAAATATCTCCAAAAGGAGTACAACCCTACTGCTCCACATATTAAATCAATTTGTCCTGAAGGAGGCTGTGCTAATGACGGTAGGAAAAAAAAAAAAAAAAAGTCTCGCTCTTTGCCTAGCCTGACTTTGGAAATAAATCCGTGGCGAAGGAAACATTTGTACCTGATCCAAGTAAGTTGTTAGTGAATGAGTTTGACAGATTGATAACGCTTTCTTTGACGCAGTAATAAAAATTTTCTAAACAGAAATCAAGATGCCTCCTTTCTGTTTTAAACAAGGATGCTGGGAGGTCCAGTATATTCAATTCAATATTCCAGACATATATTCAATTAAAACCAGCTTGGTAATAAATATTTGTATTTTTTGTCAAATACTATAAGTAAAGAACGCTGTGGAAGGGCACCTTTTACCTCTGTACCCTGTAGCTAGCACAGAGATGCCCAGTAATGAGCCTGCATGTGAAAATGGTGGCAGGAAGGCCAGCGGAGGTACAGAAATGTCTTCAAGAGGTCTCCCACCTACCAACCCAGTACAAGGCTGAGGCACAGTTATTCACTGTCCTTTACAGGGCAGAAGACGGATTTCAAGTACTGGATAAGCAACATAGATGAGTTCGAGGAGAAATCAAGGTTAAGGAGATGGTTTGAGGGAACATTATTATGCAAACTGAAGGCAACCTCTTGCTCCCATGAATCTATTTAGGAAGGCAGGGCACCACCTCTTGTGATGAGCAAAAAGATCAAAGCAGATCTCCGAGGCAGTTGTGTGGAAGATGCCCGATGAGCAGAAAAGTCTCTTACGGACTTATGAACCCCAGACCTTCCTTCCTATTTTTTACTTCTTTCCTTTTACTCGCAGATGCCCAAAGATCTCTGATGTTTCAGCAACCTGCTGGGGACTGCCAGATAAGTAAACAGCAGAAGAGCCATAGTAACCTACACCTTCTTTTCTTGCCTGGATTCACCAGGTAACGCCAGGAGTTTCATACGCTCTGGGAGCTCAAAGAGCAGCATGCGCGACTGACTGCCTTGTGAAATAAGGATGATTAAGTCAGATCAGAGTCATTGTTTGCCTTTATGACCCACATCTAGTCTTTCATCACATTTACAACACTTAATCCTTAATAGGAAATGCTCCATTTATTTTGACCACTGATGTATTCAGGACAGTCTCAAGGGTCAACACGATTTCCATCTTTCTTCCTCCCAAGCTACATTATTATTACTGTCCCATGGGAAAATCAGGCTTCAGCTTATCACATCAGTATCTTGCAATCTGATGAAGAACCTCCCTGAGAGAAAAGCGAGCAGGAGGGAGAGCTGGGGCACTTTCCAGCAGGGGCTTGAACTCTTCCCCACCTTAAGTGTGTCTGCCGAAAGGGTGTGACATGAGCTTTGGCTGCTAGATCACAGAGACTTGCCAGAAAGGCTTGGCTAACATCAACCGTATTTCCCTCAAGATACAGACTGTGCGACATTGTCACTCCACCTCAAATTGTATTAACAGTGATATTTATGGAATATAGCTCATCTGGGGTGATAGTCATTGGTATTAATAATTCTGTTTGTATTATTTAAACATTTAGCATATTTGAATGATTCACATCAGAAGAATAAAGAATATTTTATGTTTAAGGAAAAAACCCAACACTTATTTCACCCCTCTGTATCTGTTCACTTGCTATTCACAGAAGACCAATAGATACACATTTTTATATCATTGCATTTTTACTGTGGTCTGTTCATTTGTCAAGTTTTGATGTCAAGGATTTCATGTCTCAGAGAGATTCTGGTTCTTTAAACTCACTTCCCAACTTCTTCTACAGAGTTTTGACTAGGATAAAATATTTTGCCCCAGAAACAAAACAGCTTTGCACTCCGCATATTTTACACATTTAAAATAATGAAATAGTAGACAACCAATGGAAAACTGACAGACTAAAATATATAGGCTTATAAAAGAGAACTGCATAGACAGGTACATTTAGCAAAGTCATTTTCTACCAGCCTACAAGTATCGAATATCTAAATTCTTAGCTCTTTCTTCATTCACCTTTGGAAGGTTTAGTTGCCAATTCATTTTCTCAATCTCTCAACTTCATAAATTTTCATTATTTGCATTTTAATACAAGCACGACCTTCATTCTAGATTCCGAATGGGGTAAGATAGGAGAATAACAAAAGAAAAAAGTATGCTTATGGGTGGTAGAAGTAGAGTGAAATGAACGGAAGGAAAATAATTGATCATAGACACGGATAACTTAGAAACACCAGGGAGAAAGCTATTTGTTAAAAACTAGAAAAGAAGAAGGGGGGGAAAAGTAAAAATAAATGGAGTAATGGCTAACAAAAATGTATTATGAATCATGAACAAAATAAATTTAAGTTCTTTTAATAGAATGAAAAATAATATAAATATCAGAGGAAGCCATAGGCAGGGGACAGCCTGAAGATGAGGCTGCAGATGTCAAAATGGAGAACATGGAGCACAGAGGAAGGGCACCCTTAAAAGGTCATTCTTTCCATCCATTGCATAAGTTTGACTTTGCCACGTATTTCCAATACTCACAGCACTTTCTGTGGTATGTGCTGACCTTTTAGGTTTGTCTACTGTAGTATTTTCTTTTACTTCAATATTTTTCTTTAAACATGTTCAATCAATGATTTAATGTCCTGTTAGGTAGAGCTCTAGTAAAAATAAACCCACACACAGAACAAAAAGAAAAACCAAGAAAAATAACCCTTCAGAACATTTCCAGCTTTGGCTCTGGATATGGGCATAAGACCTCTTCTGAGGCTTAACTGGGGTAGTTCAGTGTTGTGTTGAAAAGCTGCCTGGAATAAACACCTTTATGTGCAGCATCTCTTAGGACACTAAAAACTTAAGGGTTGACGTCGCAAAGGTGTAAGCCTGTGACTGCTGTGGCACCTGAGTATTACACTGGGAGCCAAAAGACTTGGGTTATAATGCCAAGCTCTGACGTAACAGCCTCAACCAAGTGATTTAAGTTCTTTGGGCTTCCTTCTCCTCTTATGAACTTATAAATACTATACGGACCACAAACCCTTTTGTCCCTCACATTGCCTGCTCACGCTGTACCACTTTAGGTACACACAGACAGCCAAATAGCGGTCTACCACTGATCTTGAAGAAGGAGAGAAGATGAATGTTTTCACACAGGGAAATACTATTGGTAGTGTCGGTGTTTATGGTCTAGTAGTAGGATTGAGCAAGCCTGAAAAAAACTAAACTAATAAATGATGCTTGAATTCATGGTCTGGTTAAATAGAAATGTTATAGTTCCAACCCAAAGTATTTCCACTTGATGGGGGAAAACAGATTGAAAGACGATAGCGACTACATGGATTAAATCAGTCAGAAATGTGACCACAGATTATTAATACCAAAAAGCAAAGCAAAGCAAAACAAACAAGTTAAAAATTGGATAAAAATGGAAGGCCCTATATATTACATCAAGATTTGAAATGATAACCCCATCATCATTTTCCAGAGTTCAAAGTCCAGTTATTTCCTTGTACAGAAAGGCAGACTGATAATTCCCTTACGTCAGTCAAGGTCTTTTTTTCCCTTTGCTCTTTCCACAAAGCCCTTCTTGTCACGGGGAAATTCCTTAGACAGTAGCAGGCCCTCTTGTTAAGAATGAACAAGACACAAAGCTCGACTTCTGCGAAGCACTGTTCATTCAGCAGATATTAATTTGAACACTGAAATCAAAGTGTCTGCTGACAAACAGCTCAACATCATGGGAGAAACATAAGACTCAAGGTATAAAGCAGTGAAAGGACGTTCGGATTTGTACATACCTACGCATTGTTGCTGCACTGTTAAGCAGGAGTTTTAAAACTGATGCTCTGAGTCTCAACATCTCACTCATTAATCACAATTTAAATAACCAATTACAACAGACCTCAAAAGACAAGGAAGCCTTTCACTTCTCCTCTCTCTCCTGGAGCTGAAGGTTGAAGATACTTTTTTCTACTTAATGAGGTTGGTTCCACAGGCCCCTATCTGCAGACTAAGGTAATTTTACTTACAAAAGTTCTTTTTAGAAAAAAGTCAAGCAAAGCATGTGTATCTTATTTATCCACATAGGGAATACTCAAAACAAAGCACAAATCTCTAAAAGCAATAACAAGTCCTGCTTCTTTCAATACGCGGTTTCACGGTCTCAAAAAAGTCAATCACATAAGTAAATGGTGCACATAGGTAGCATAACCAAGAGTACGAATTTAATTTATTTGTGCTTTGTTAAAGAAAAACAATGCAAGAGGGTTCCTGAAGAATTTCAGAAGGGGAATCTCACTAATATTCCTAACTATTATAGATGACTTGTGACCAGGAAAAAAATAAACTAGAAAGGGAGGATCTGAGGCTCCTGAATATGAAATAATGTTTGTAAGAACCATATCTGCATATTAAATCATTGCTATTCATTGCTAGTGACTATAAAAATATAAATACTTTGGGCATATTAACAATTGCTTACATGACTCTACAAGATCCCGGTACTCAATGCTAGCACCTTCTGTTCTAAGAGGTGCTGTGTAACTGCTGTTTCCTCTAAGTTAAAATTTTAAAAGGAGGCTTTTACATACTTTGTTTTCAGTCTTTGCAAATGCATTTTAGAAGATCAGCTCAGATCTGGTACTCATTTGCAAGTGAAATGCCAAACTTGGCATGAATTTTAGCTCGATTCATCTAGCAGGGTCATTTCTTCCCATTCTCCCTTTTGGAAAATAATGCCTCCTTGTTGACTTCTATTTAGTCACTAGTGTTTCAAAGGAGACATTGGTATCTCTTTTTAAGGAATTATTGTTATTTTTAATTGGAGCCATTTGCTCTTCTGAAAAATCCACATCACTGATGCCAGCTCCTCCGTTTCTGACCTCCACCACCTCCCTGTCAAACTGGAATGGAAAACAACCAGCTCTTCCATTTAAATCAGCTCCTGCTGTCAGCGACAACACCCAGAGTTACACAAGTAACAAGAAAGCTGAAAAAAAGCACGGCCAGTCTGTACGGACTGCTGCTGCATAAACTGTCTTCACTCAGGTTCAAGCTCTTTAATTCGAACAAGGTGAGAAAGATGAAAGGAATTCAGATAAAGCAGAAATCAAACTGAACTGCAACATCTGGATCCAAAGCGTTCTTCTTATGTCACTGCTGGAGGGAGCTACAGGGAGTTTCAGGACTGAGCTGAGACCCAATTTAAAGCCCACTGCATGGGAAGACCACCAGAATTCAACTAAATAAGGCCTTTTCTAGAGATAGGAGGAAATCCCATTCCTGGCTTCCCAGGTAGAGTTGATGTTCTGGTCTGGCTGGAGAATGAGCAGTCTTCCAGGCAAGTCAGGTGCATTAGCGCTCTTCCAATTAAGCAAGGTTTAGGGAAGGGATCTACCTGACTGTACGTATTTTTTCTTTTTTCTCTCTTTTCTTTTCTTTTTTTCTTTTTTTTCTTTTTCTACTTGAAATCTATTTCTGCCTCATGTACAGGTATCCTTGTGATGCTATCCTTTACGTACAGGTACTGTGATGCTGTCCAGAGGCAAACCGTTGTGGTCCCACAGGGAATTAAAGCCACAAGGTGCTCGGTGATACCTAAACTTTCAGGGAGTTCAAACTCTCTTCTGTCACAAGGCAAGCTCTTAAATATCTTCTAGCAGCACCCAAGAATCCTCTTTCAAATACTAAGTATAGGAAAGGCACACGCTTAGAACGTATCTTTCTTCTTCTACTGAAATAAGAGTAAGACAGATCTTGCCCACTTACGAGAACAGTGGGTTGGACCACAGAAATAAATAAATATACACCAGCACCAGGTCTGCTGCCCTAGCAAAAAATGATGAAACATTCAGGGATCAGCATTTTTTCCCCCCAACTACTTACAATCCAAAGTAGATATTTCAGTCTGGCAAGTTATACCTCTGAGGACAGGGTTATGAAATAATTTCTCCCCCGGCTTGACAATAAAATGTGTGGGGGAGAAATGACAGGCAGGATAAATGTGCCTGTCACACAACTAGCAAATAGTAGAATCACGCCTTAAGCACTGTTAAATAAAAAACAACAAAAGCAGAAAACCCAAACCTCTGAACTTTTGTCACAAACTAAATGAATTTCTCTCTCTGAATAATCCCTCCTACCCACCTTCTATACAATAGACATGTCGCGTTGTTTGACACCCGGCCTGAAGATAACTTGACAGTCTTTGGCTAAGCACCAGGGTTGGGGTTTTTTTTAATTCATTATGCCCCTCAGTTTACCATATTGTGGGCACTAGGGAGAAGAAAAATGGATGGAGGAAGGACAATTTTTGATGGTATTATCAATTGCAGAGGACAATACCCCTTTTCCTCCATCTTGGGACTTTTTCTCCATCTTAGAACATCCACAATTAAAAGCGTCCTTTGTAGTTAATTACTGATGGTGAACTGAGAAATTATCAACAGTGTTATCTCATAAAGCGAAACTAAATGTGAACAGAAACATTTTAGCATAATTTAGACAAAACAACCCGACAACAAACAAAACCAATGACATGATGTTCCTCTTGTGTCTACCATGGGCTGCACTGGGCTAAGAGCTCATCCCTAAAAGCTCTGCTGTGCAGTTGCTAATGCACGGGAAATGTGATTAACTGACTGAGAAAGGCCTAGAATTACTCCCATTCTGACTAGATTACTGGATAATTAGATTGGTGGCACTCTTCCCTTACTGGGCTGTCAGATTAAATCCTGCTGGTTTTCTTCAGATAACTGTCATGTTCCACAATAACAAACAGGGACTGACACCAAGTGCTTTTCATGTTCAAAGGATGTAAATGCCTCTTCTACCTCCACTGGACCAATAAGAAAAATGCCCAGTGCACTTACTATTTCATTGAAAATGTCATTAAATTTGATTAAAACATACCTACTTGATAAACCTGGTCAGAAGCATTTAATTTGACTTGATAAATGGGAATCACAAGGCTTTGAATACTCATCTGGCTGATTACTTAATGGAAGGGCAAAATTGAATTACGCTTTAAAGGGGTAAGAAGGAACATTTGAAAGTTCTGCTTACCAAGAAACAAGCGTCTCATTCGCATGCTCCTTCTGGGGGTCCGTTCAGTCCAAGAAAGAAGCTGGCAGGTATGTTTGGATCTCCCACAGTTGCTTAACGTGGGAAGTGAATGCTTTTAATATTCCTGAATTCCCGTAACTGGTTACTGCACCACAGGTTATTAAAACAGTAACAGGTAGATTTATGGTATTGGGTTGCTCTATTCTCTCCTTGAAGAGCTTGACATTAACTCTGTTGTTGAACTACTAGTTCCCAAAATATACAAATAACGTTACTATTGTCAAACCCATGCATTTGAATCTCATGAGATCGGCTAAAAACCAAAACAAACTGAAACCAGGACAGGTACTGAAACTTTCAAAGTTTAAATATATGTCAAGAAATGTAAAATCCAAAATGGATTTCTTTGATTCTATGAGTCCTCACAGCATCATACTTTCAATTTGTACTTGGCAACAACGAAGGTTAGAAATGTGCTGCCCCTTTTTCTGTTTACATAAAAGCTGAGATTTTCACACGCAGCTTTTCAACAAACATCTGTAAACCACAAGATTTGTGCTAAAATTGCAAGGGCTGGCAATAATCACTTTGTTAATTTACTTTAGTGCAAACAAAAATCTAAATATATCGCAAAATATGTTACAGTGCTTCTAATTCTGAAAAAATTAACACTAACTCAACCAAAGGTAAAAGCCTTGTCTTCATTCAGCAAATCCACTGACTTCAGCAGGAGGGTTTTCCTGAGTAAGTTCTTAAACCTAAGATAAAACAAGTAAAACACCAGACGTTGGCTTAAGAGGATCAGTAAGCTTGGTGTTTCTTCCTGAAGTGATCACTGGATGGAAAAAGTCTTCTGAAATATAGCAACGGGCGCAGACCAAAATTAAGTCAAAATCTTGATTCAGCTGAAAATAGTATTGAGTCTCTCATCATCCTGAACAGGAGAGAGGAACGGTCCTTGGTGGCCCTTACACAGTGGTGCTTCGTAACCAGTAACCCAGTCCCAAGAGCACCGCAGCTTCCCCCACTGAGGCACCCACCGCCTCTCACAGCACCACTGGGGTCTTTCCTGTGGATTTCAAGAAGGCTGCTCTTTGGAATAGGGCACAAAAGTTGACGTCTTAGACCCACTCCAGTGTTTTTTCTTCTTGCTTTAAATTATGCAATACTGCCGTATTTGGAGTCTTTCCACAGCTAGTTAGTATAAGTTTTCTGTACATCTGGTCTCACTGGCAAATTTATGCCAGTGATGAAAAATATATCTTTTGAAGTTTGAACAAGAAAGAGAAAATGGAAGCCAAAGAAAAGGTGGAACATCTCT
This sequence comes from Balearica regulorum gibbericeps, assembly GCF_011004875.1. Taxonomy (NCBI): domain Eukaryota; kingdom Metazoa; phylum Chordata; class Aves; order Gruiformes; family Gruidae; genus Balearica; species Balearica regulorum. The sequence continues at coordinate 124,015,666 of NC_046185.1, forward strand.
GATAACGCATGTTGGACTATCAAAAACATCTGAGGCTGTAAAGCTGTATCTGTAGTTCTTTTTTTTTTTTTCTTCCAATGACTTTTTATTTTTTTAAATTTATTTTAAACTTTAAAAGTAGTTTACACTTTTATGAGACTATTTTCCGATGAAAGGGGGAAGAGGTAGAGTATAAACAACAATGGCAAAGTAGAGAGCAGATAAGCAGCTAAAACACTGAACTATAAATGTACAGAGCAAAAGCTAATGTTAAGAAACAAACCACTGTTATATAACTTGTATTTACAATAGTAATGTATATTTATCATATCTGATATGAGTAATAGTTCCAAGGACGTGCAACAATAGTTAGAATAACAAACTTAATCAAGTTAACGATATGGAGATATTTATCTAGAGAATCCTTTCTTTTTTTTTCATCCAAAGGTTCTGCTTTTTATAAAACTAGATAAGGATCATTTGTCTTTTTCACTTATGGCTGAAACTGAATCACCTTGGAGGGAAAATGAACTGGCTGATTTGCAGTGCCCAGCAACATCAAACAGCAAGTTTGGATAAGAAGTGAATGACACTTTACCTGAGGAAAACAGCAGAGGGATTATAACAGGTTTCTTGAATTAGAATTTGACCAAAATGTTCAAATTAACTCTTTCCAATCTCACAGAATGAGATGGATGCTAAGTATTTTGAGATTCTTTCTATCAAGGTGCAATAAAAGGGAATATATGCTTAATATGTATATTAACTCTATTTGTGAACACATGCTAACTTGTTATCTTTATGTTACAAGTCAACCAGAAATGAGATTAGCAACACAGTGCCTTGAAGAGGCTTTGCCATTTACACAGGTCTTTTGAATGCTATGGAAAACTAAATTCCCACAGAAAACTAAAGTTCCCAACACTTAGAGCCCATGTGCACATAACAGAGAACTGGTGTAAAACCTCAAATCTCCATTCACCTTAATGAAGCCAGGCTGCTTTGTATCCACCAAGTGCACGATTTATCACATACCTTCACCCATTCTGACCCCAGAGCTATGACATTTCTTACAGAACTATGCATAAGACAACTGCTGATGGGTCAGAGTGTTGGATTGATAATTTTGGGCTAATGGGTATAAACATGTTCTGATAACTACTCAGTGGGGTGGGATTAAAATCAATACAGAAAGGAGTTTTGAGTCATCTTTTGATAAACGATTCTTCATCTGAGGAAAGGAAGAAAAAACATCTTTGACTACTTGACAGAAGCAAAATGTCATTTGTTTAAGGTTGCTCAGGAATGGCAGAAAACGACCTGTGAGAAACGGATTAATATAAAGTTAATACCAACATAAGTACAAATACATGATTCACCTGTCTATGCTGTTTATCGGATGGATAGATACATGCACATGCAGTCAAGGACTCATAAAACCTTGACTAAAATTTGAAATACTTTACTTTTCCTTAATTGCACTGTAACCCTTCCCCCTTTGAGGCTGCTTTGATAATGCCGTTTGAAGGAAAACTTTCCTGGCAGTGGCAGCAGGGGACTCCATTTCCCTGGGCTTTCATCCTTGGGCTCGTTCAGGAGCACGTGTGTTTGTGCTCCCTGCGATGGAGGTCTTCTCTGATGTGGACACCTGTCCAACATGAGCTGAACGGAAACCACCGACACCTTTCACAGTGCCTAACAACTATCAGATGTTAATACATTTTGGCTAATAACGAGTGGGATTATGATTAAAGCCAGTATAGTAGGAGTAGGAGGGTTTTAATCCTGTTCTTGTGTGCGCTGGGGAGTGAGAGCTCTTCAATTTGAAGGGCTATCATCCAGTCCCTTCATAAGAACTAAACGCGCTAAACCAATAATGTGAATAGTATCCACCGCTTCACGTACTTTGGGTGGCCTTATTTTAACAAAAGGTTATTCATGCTGTTACATTATGAGGATCCCTAAAACCTCATTAGCAGCAATGAAGCAGATCCAGTGGCAGTAATAAAATCTAGTTTAAATTAGAAACAGCTACATTTTGCGCATTCGCACGCATACACACGATCTGTCGCTGATTGTCGCTGATAACCCAAAATGACCAATTTGTTAAAGTTTACAAAACTTAAAGAGGACAAATAATAATACACAACCTCTGCATCTAGAGCAATAAATCCTTTATTCATCCTACAGCTGAGCCCTTCCTCTGATCATTAAGGAAAAACTAATTAAAGCAGGGCTTCATACACCTTTGCAGAAAATGGCATCCCAGGGTGAGATGTGGTAGAGTCAAAGCAGACTCGCATTTATTTGCAGTGTGTGGTCCCTGCTGTGAAAAAACACACAACTTACAAGAGTCACTCACATCTTAAATATTTCCAGCTTGAATGTTCACTGCAAAACATCATTGCTAAGTTTGTATTCAAAAGGCACGGCGTAGTAAAAGTTCTCTCTAAACACAAAAGGAATGCTTTTTGTTTTAGAGCTAAACACCCCTCTCCCTCTCCCTTTATTCCACTGAGAAAAATGCTACATACTGCAAACCCAAATCAAGTCGAGTTTGCTCTCCTCTATGAAAATTTCTATTTCAACATCACAACTGCTATTAACTTCAAAGGAAGCTGACAGTTCTCCAGTTATTAAGTTAAAAGACGGCCAACTTTCAGCTGGAGTCATTGCAAATTAATTCTGCCTTACAAGGCCACATTAGGTCATTTCCTGAGCTGATGGTAATAAATAGCCCTTTCCGTAATGTAAGAACAAATGAGCATAGCGAGGCTGTCCTGATGAGAAAAAGAGGAGGACCAGGCTAGGCTGGGCTCAGGGAAATGGTGTAGGGCAGCCTGACCCAGGCACGCTCAAGACTTGCCTTCACCGCAACTCGACCTGCAACTTGAATCTGCATCTCCATGTACAATGAACTTAGGCATACATCCAAGCTGGAGTGCTGCAGTAGGTATGATCTGACAGCGCCGCTTTTACAGCCCCCTTTACTTTCTCATTTTACATTTTGTCCTCTGCACTTGCCAGCTACGGGACAGAGTTGGCAGATTGGAATCAAAATGGGCTGAGATCGGCAGGTTTTCTTTTACAAGCTCGATCTTGACCATGTCCTCAGCTTTGAGGGGCATTTATTTATTAATGGCTGTATAGGAAGAAATAGAGTTGGCAGGAACATGCTTCTTGCTGAGCAAAATGCCAGAGTCATCTGAAAATGTTAGCCTCAAATTCCAGGATTTTGTCTTCCTACTAAACTAGTCTAGTAGCGATCTCCAGGGAAAACATTTCCTCAAGCAGTGGGAAAAATCCTCCCTAAACCTTGCATGGCCTCAAGCTTGTGCAGCCCTCTCTCTCTGCGTACAGAGAGGGCAGTGAAGAGGCCACAACATCCAGGTACGACGCCGACCTCTACTGCATGATGAGTATTATTCCATGTCGGTCATCACCTGCTGTCCCCCACCTGAATCTCTTCAACTACTTGGGGCAAGGGTTGCTCTTTTCTCTTGATTGGTACAGGACCCAGTGGAGTCATGGGCCTGACCCATTACTACTCTAATACCAATAATAAAGTCTCCATGGTGTCCACGTTAAGGTCATGATCAAATGACACAAGATGGTGCAGAGCCAGTTTTTCTGAGAACAGGAGCAAAATGTACAGGAGTTTTGCCATTACCACCAGTGAAGCCACCGCTTAACCCAGAAGGCCCACAGCTTATATTGCAAGCTGAATAGCACGAAGTCTGCGCTGGGTCTCCGACACCTGCCTCTCATTATGGGAACACAGATTTCCCCTCTCTAGCACTTCTGCTTTTTATCTACTGAAACCTCCGTATCTGCGCTCTACGCTGGTTAAGTGAATTTCAGTGAAGGCGGCACAGATTAATTCTCATTATTACCATTATTATCATTATCACTGAGTTAGTACAGAAAAAGAAAAAAAGAAACAAAAACTCAGACTCCCTGACCACCAAATGAGCTTAGGTTTAATTATAAACAAAATGGGCTCAACAGTAGTTTTTTGCACAGTCTCAGACAATCAAAGCTACTGATAAACAACCAGGCATTGTTTACGAGGGGACTAAACTATTTTTTGCTTTGTACAAAACAAGGGAGCCTGAGAGCCAGGAGTGCAACTCTGTGGATTAAGTAGCATGTCTTACAGCGCATAGGATATTAGTAAGAAAAACTATATAGAGATGGCTACACAGTCCATTGTATTGTTTCTTTGAGGGAGTGATGAGAATGCAGGTTGCTAAAAACAGCTGGCGGATTATCCTGCCTTTGCTCAAATCAGAAAAGACTATTAAAAGCGTAGGGCACAACCTGACAGCACGAGGTCCCGCTGGGACTCTGGGCTTCTCCAGCAGGATGCGGGAGCTCTGGGTTCAAGGCCCTACATCCCTGATACCTAGCAGGCTTTACTCTCTTGCCCTGCCCCAATGATTATTCAATTATTCATACAAGGTGAGAAAGGTCTGGGCGAAAGAGAATGAGAGAGGCTTCTTTCAAGACAGCCAATAATTTGAAGGGGGGACAATCATCTGGCATGTAAGAAACCCTCCTTAGGGCTCTTGCTTCAAAATAGACTGACACAGGACTGAACCCAAGCCACCAAAACCTAAATGAGTTCTTTAAGCTCTGAATTATTAACTGTTCCAAAAAAAGAGTTTCTTTCACTATTAAAATTCATTTTGGAAGCTCTAAGTTTTTTTTATAAGGTCAGACAAACCTCACCATTTTCACCACCATATTTACCTACTGTTGTAAGTGGCAAAGCAAAATTAGGTTAGGTGGTCCAATGAGATCCATGATGAAGGGTCCTACACAGAAATTAGATGTAAAACGAGTTTTTTAAAGTCCAGCAGGAAGAAGGTAGAAATATTGAAAACTGATAAACAGCCTACATAAATTGAAGTTTCATTGATTCTGCATTCAGAAAATTGCACTTGGAATGACTACAGCAGTGAACTGAAGTATTAGAATGTTTATGGTCTTGATAAATAGAATTTCTTCATGAAAAATAAATTCACCTAACATTCCAAGAAAGAATACAGCAACTAGTCAGGTGATATTGTAGATTAATATATATGATCAGGATAAAGATAATTTGTTCACATAACATATTGCAAAATAAATCAAGCAGGCTGAGTATCTTCTGTTACGCTGAAGTCAGAGATAATTGCTAATATATTGGCCTAGGTTATTTATCATAATACTCATATCTTACAACTTAGAAAGTAGCCACTCATTGTCCTTTGCAAGCATTTAGTCATTTCCATTGCTTTGGGATCTTAATATTCTGGTTATCATATAAAATGTATTATGGCTACTACACAAATCCTTTGCAATCAGTCAAATTTTCTGAAGATGGAAAGAAAACCAGCAATATAACCAAGTGAACCTCAAGGAGCTCAAAGTCCCAAGAGAGCTGTATAGTGCAGACAATTAGTTTCTGCTTACTGGCAATGTTTTGCAGGCAAACACATGGGAATCAAACAAAAAAAAACGGTCTGAAAGGGGCAAACTGCAAAGCACAGGTCATCAAAGCTTGCCTGTGTTTCACCTCTGTAAGGTCTCTCCCTTTACTTCTACCTATAGATACATATCTTGCACTGACGTTTTGAAAACAACATGAAACAAAGCAGGTTTATTTGGAATAGCATCTTTCATTATTTATTTACTTATAAACCACAAACTACTATGCAATGCATTTGCTGCAATTGGAAAAAAAATACTTTTTATTGCAGTCTGACTCATTTCCTATTTTCTTCCATTACCGAATAATAATTTAACACAGTAAACAAATACACACTCATTAAAGTTTCTTAGCAGACTAAAGCTTTGAGTCATTGTTCTGGCAAAATTTACTTCTCTGAAAGCTCTTACAAGTGCTTCGTGAGCGATCTTATGCAGGTAATGAACATAGCGGATAAAGATAAATAACGTATCGCCTGTGTTTGAGCACACTGAAAATCCTACCATGGGCTGCAGAAGAGCTTTACATTCATTAGGCCATGCTCATTTTACAGTCCTCCTCTGGCAGCTCTCACTAACCTCATCACTAGTCGAGCTCGGATTGACGCTACGTGGGTCCCATCAGAAAAAACTTGTTAATTATCATGCACCTCTGGGAGGCAAAGTCGTGGGTCCACGGTGGGCACAGAGACACGGGGGAATAATGCTGTGAACAGCACACGTAGCACGGGCAGCGATAATGGTAAAATCACAGGAAATGATTCAAAGGTACCTCCCGATTACCTTGATTAAGCTTAATACAATTCAGGGGTCAAACCAGCCATCTCGGGACACACGAGGGAGCGTGCCCAGCTTTGAGGGGCCTGTATCTCATCACCAGTGCAAGCACAGGTTTGCACAAGCAAGTACTGGAAGTGTAGAGATCGAGAGGGAAAACAGCAGTTAAAAAAATTTGTTAGGAGTGGAAGCAGGAAGCCATTTTCCAGTGCTGTCATGGATGACATGTGACAGAGACCACAGAAAGCCTGAAGGAATTTGATCTTCTCCTAAAACTTAAAGGAGAAGACATGTGCACACAGTTTTTGTTTAGATCTGCATTCTCTTCAGTGTTTTGGTACTCAGGGAATACTACTTGGGTTCAAGCAAGGTTTTTGCCCTCTATGACGGTCACCGTTTATGGTGCTCCCAGGGGGCTGAGAGCTGCAGGTGCCGAGTCCCAGCCAGACCTGCTGAGATAATCACCAACACGTCTTCCTGCTTGGGGTATTCAAACCCAGACATGGAAAAATTGCACAAGCCTGTCCCAAGACAGGCAGTAACCAGGAGGCTGAAGGCTGGAAAGAATACCGGGAAAACCAGGAAGCAACAGCTGTCAACCTGTGGCACAGACTATTAAAAATCCTCACTTTAAAATTAAAAAACAAGTCCTGTTGTCCTAGATACCGATATTAACTTTCAGGTAAGGATAGGAAGATAGTGCCCATATATCCACATAAGCAAAGTTGCAGCAGATTTGGGGTGAGGGGGACAAACGTGGCCCAGCCTAGATGACTAAAATTAGCATCTATGGCCTGGCACAACAGGCTGCAAAGTTACATTGGTAGAACTAGCAGGAGTTGCACCTAAAATCCCCTCAGGAGCACAGCTGGGCAGCCAGGCGGTCCCGGCAGCATCCTCCATATGCATGCACCCGCAGCCGCCTCTGGCAGCATGCTCGCAGGAGAGCTGCTGCTGACTTCTCCTCCAATTTGCAGCAAAAGCATTAAAAAAAATAAAAGTAAAGCAAAGCAAACAGGCCACACAGTCTGGCACAATCCTGTTTTTCCATATGGTTTCAGTGAAGGATTTTGAAGCCACACCGTGCTGCCATGACGCAGAGCTGCTGTCCTATGGGCAGCCCCACCGGAGGCGCGTCTCCTTCTGCGTGATGGCACATGAAAGGGAGGTGTGGTGGTCCCAGCCCCTGCAGGGCACTGCGGCCCCGGGGGAAGCGACAGAGAAGAAGTCATGGCGACACGTACCTGCCACGGGCTCCATCAGCACTGCTGGAGGAGGACTGGCACCCACCAGCCGTCCCGCAATGCCCTTTTCTTCTGCCATCCAACACGTTTTGTACAAAGAGGAACTGAGAGCCTCCCTCTGAGCGATCTACTACAAATCAATACGGTATTAATACCAAGGCAGATAGTGATCTTCTTACAACTCTTTAAGTTTCTTGCTTCAGGGTTAACAGATCTAGTAGGCTGAAAACACGCACACGCACAGGCACTGTCATGTACAGTGAAACCAGCGGCACTGAGGAGGTTTGGAAGCTCTCAGGTTTTTTCCACTAAGCATCTGGGACTAGTTATTTCTCAAATCAGCGAGAAATTTAACGAAAGGCATCCCTTTCTCCTCTCCCTCAACTCTTCGCAAAACATTTCTTTCACAAACCATAATCAAAATTTGTTCAGTGGGTATTTTAGCATCTGGGACTCAAAGAGGCTGGGGAGGAAGGAATAAGCTGAGAGAGATAAGGAGGCAAAGCAGAAACAACCAGAGCTGAGAGGGAGGAGGAGGAGGTTCAGACTGTTTTGCGCATTTCAAAATATTTTACATTCTAAGATAGGACTGCAAAGCTTCAGATGACACGGAGGTCTACGGTGATACTCTCCACCACGGTAATCTACAGCATTGATACAAAAATACTGGGGGAAGAACACGTGTAGCAGCCAATCATTATAAAACAAACAAATACCTGATTTTTTTTCGCCTACACTTTTTTTTTTTTTTTTTTTTTAAAATCCTGAGAACTCAGGAATTGCCAATCTTCTTCTGTCAGGAGTGGCTCCAGAGACTTCTGAGCTCTGTTTTGAAGGCCTCATTGTTACTTTATCATCTTTTCCACTTCTTCAGCCTCCTCTCTCCCCGTTTAATTATAGAAGTGTCAATGAGGTTGATTAGAGCACAGTTTTTTGGGAGCCAGGGGACTGCCCTGATAGCAAATCTAAGGCAAGAGAGCCCAGATGAGAATCTCTTATAAATAGCTACAATTTGCAAAAGAATTTTAATCCACTTAAGAAAGGAGGCCAGAGGAAAAAGGCATCTTAACTCTGCTTACTTCTCTGCCACTGACCAGCTCCAGCACTGTGCAGGACATCTGCCTACACTTCATGATCCAGCCTTTGAGTACCTGGACAAACCCATTGTTACAAAACTCCCCAAATCCATAAAACGTAAGGTACAAAACCATTACACAATCCTCTAGTAAATGTATATTAAATTTGTCTGTGTGCCTGAGTCCAGGAGCCTGCAACCCTACCACTCCATGCTTCGAACTCCGTGGGTCCTCAGCCCAGACCCTGTTCTATTAGACACAGTGGCAGGTGCTGTAAAGAAAAAAAACCTTATCTCCATAATAATATTAGTCACGCATAAATCACAGAAGTGATACTTTATAAGGAATCCAAAATGTAGGTTACATTTTTTCTCCTCCATGCTTTTACATAACTGTTATTCTAGACAGTACATGCCACGGCATTATGAGGATATATTGAGGAGGCGCTCCGTTCCAGAGGGCCATTACGCATCAAGGGCTCACGTAACCAAAAAACAAGAGTCTGCACTGTAATGAAGAGATAACGATAGAGGAAAAAGACAATCCAGTATTTCCTTTTAAGCTTATAAAACAATCTGCTTGCTCTATTAAGCTCTTTTTCCTATAATGGCTGTATGAAGTTATTTACAACATAAATTAAGGCAATTACTAGCCTTGATTCTCATTTACCCAGTGCGCGATTATTCCCATAGCCTAACCTACTCTCACTCGTTTCCTTCACATTTTCCAAGAGGTACAAAGCAGCCCTAATATAAACAGGTATGAAGCTCACTAAGGTTGCATCCGCATTTGCATTTTAGTGTGAATCAGGAATGTGGCTTTGATGCAAATTTCTTAATTATTCCCACTTGCCACGAGCTGGTTCACATTGCAGAGTGGTTGTGGAGCCCAGGAACTCAGGTCTTTTCAGGTTCAACTGACCCAGAAGTTCAGTCCAGGACTACACTTGATGGATTTCCACCACTACCAGGCATGCAGTCTTATAGGACCTGACGAGAAGTAGTGTGAAATACAACCCTGCTGATAGGCATAATATGGATGTCAGCTCTGCAGCACTTTTTCTCTCCCCAGATCTGCTCCCATTAGTCTTACTGTAGACATAACCTGAATGCTGGACTTGGGCAAAGCCTTACAGTTCTCAGCTCAGCTGAAAACAACAGACCCATTTTTCTCTCTGTTAACGGATTTAACAGGATTATGCTGATCTAAAGATGAAGTAAGTGAATGAGGAGTTCAGGACCAGAAATCATTTTGGTCCCCTTGCATTGTCCAGGAAGGTAACATACAACACCTTCGGTGCTCACTAAGTCTAGTTAAGGACAGAAGTGTCAACTGCTCGCTACTGCCCCAGGTCTGGGCAGAAAAGTTGAATGCTTTGGAGCATCAGTTTAAGAAAACACCACACTGATCCAGTTGCTAAAAATTCCTTCATGATTTCTGTGGGAGTAGTGATGTTACTTCCAGAGAAAACTTATTCAGGTATTTAGACTCTTCTGGTATTGTGAAATTGGATTGGTTAATCATTTTCTTTTATTTAAAAAAAAAAAAAAAGTAAAAATGGAATGACCAAATCTGCTTTTATTAATGAGGACATAATAGTTTTATTAATGAGGACATAATAGTTTTATGAGGAAATAATAGTATTATTTCACACTTAACTTGTCCTGAAAAGTGCCAAAACCATGAAAAAACCCCATTATTGCAGGTCCCACTTTGAAACAGAACTTACAGCAATGTGGTTCTAGTGACCATTAACCAAGATCTCTTTGCTTCATGGTCATGGCAAATGTGTGTGCTGCCTAGAGTAGTGAAAAACATATTTCTTGGACATGAAGTAGACTTAGTATGTCCTGAACTGGTTTGTAAGACATTTAGTAGCACTTGAATTTTAAAAGTCAGCTTAAATTGGTAAGATAAATAACACATCTGTACCTACCCTTTTATAAAGATAGTAAGCAAATACCTGTAAAGTTTGCCCACATAATTTGCTGTCTACAAGACACAAAGCATCATCAGATGCTAGGAAAAACCCCTTATTTTGACAGGGCATTTTCTTGTCAAAGACTAATCAAGGACAACATAAAACACAGACCACAGAATACAATTAAATACTTAGAAGAAACCTCAAGCTATCAAGTCATCCTTCTGTCACTATAGGAAATGGCTTGTTTAAAGATGGCAGGAGCATATCTTGTCAAATTTGCCAGTTCCACAGCATAATTACATTAATGTTGTGTGTTTCCTGGCGGTTTTATTATAAAGGATTTGCACCTATTCAAACATTTTCTTTTGCTTTTGATCTATGTGGGTTCTCTCCCCCAACTCCTCCACACCTCTATTTGCATTCATAGAATGGAATGAAGGATTTTCAAAAGTATATCCAAGAAAACATTTTCACTGCAGTAAATTACAGAAAAAAAATACTAGTAAAGCACTGTTCCAGAAAAATTTTTTTTTTTTTTTCCCCTCTTTGGAAAGGCTGAGCAACAAAGCAGGTGCACTGGGGAAAAACACATCTGCTGGCTTTGCACAATGGAACGGAAAGTCCACTTTGTTTTATTACCATTTCAAGCCGATTACAAATTTCAGTGTGGAAGAAAAAAAAAAAAAAAGAACAAAATCCAGATTTTTCTTCCATAGGAAATTCCCTTGTTAAAGCAGAGCAGTAGAGGTTTTCTCTTGTTTCTCTTCCCTCTCCTTCCTTTTGAAAGGACTGTTGTGATATTGAAAACATAATCTGGGAAGAAACATCTGGTCTTCACTTTTTAATTACATTTCAATCATCTCAAAGGCTTTCCTGGAGGTAGACATACCAACAAGGGCTTACTGTCAAAACTATAGGAGTTACAGGGCTGCTGTATAAATGGATCAACTGTAATGGTGGATTTGGGACCAGTCTAAATAAATAAGATCATGCCACGTAAAACTTCCTCTTCAGAAGCAGGGACTGCATACAAACAGATTGCAAGTTTTTGACGCTGACAGAAGCCTGGCTTGGGGCAGGGCAGGGGAACCTCCAGGGGAAGACAAGGACAGGGACAGAAGCAGCATCCAAACGGAGCGGTGGGAGTATCCCAGCCACCTGCCTCTGCCCAAACCTTTTCACATAGGGACCAAGAGTAGTCCCTTTTAAACGGCAAAAGCAATGCCCTCCCCGACCATTTGCGTTTCTTTCCAAATGAAGACAGAGGGGAGAACAGCCCAGCGGCAGCGGGGCCGGGAGCCAGGCGGCCGCGCAGGTGGGCTGCAGCAGCTTGCCTTGAGGCTGGTACTTGCTTCCTGAGCCTCCCCCATCCCAGGTGCTGACACTCCGGAGACCACGCGGGGGGAGCAGGAGAGCTGCCAAGTACAAGGTGTTATCCTGGACACTAAAATGCCTTGCTAGAGCTCTGAAGCATGCAGTAATGTAGATACGAGAGGATAAGGAATTCACAATTTGTTCGGGCTGCGATCCAGCAAAAAGCACTTAAGCAGGTGTATCACCACAGAGCCACCAGCTCCATCACACGCAGGAAGCTAATGTCCAGCTTCCCAACAGCAGGATCCCCACCATGTCGAGGGAGCAGAGGGATCACTTTGAGAAAAGCCCTTTTTCTTTTTCCTTCTATCCATTTCTAAATTTCATGTCAACTTGGCCGCAGTATCCCCTAGAGTGCAATGGAAATAGCACTGAGTAACAACCGGAGAGAAGTGCTGCTCTCTTTCTCGTCGCTAATATTTACGCTACAATAACTGAAGCCAAGAACAGCGCTGCTCTGTGCTATGTTCTGCACAGACAGAAAATAAGAAAGTGTCCAAAAGCAAAAAGTATCAAACTGAAAAGAAAGCTAGAGGAAGTAACAGAAAAAAGGTGAGAAGATATGAGATGGTCTGTGTTACACAGCAGACCAGCAACAGAGCAGGGAACAGCATCCACGCTATCCCAAATTTGAGTCCAGTAGGCTATGTCGCCTCTTAACCTAGCGGGTTGGTACTATCTATCCACTGTCATCCACGACCCAGAAGTCCAGAGAGAAGGACCAAAACCTGAAAGAGCAGACATAGATGTTGTTTCTATAATCAGTACTATGTGCCATGCTTCAGAGTATTTTTGAGGCAACATATCCTTGCCAGAGCGCTGAATCCTGGCAAGTATTTTACCATTTTAAATTATTTAGTCCTCTTTCTAGAGCTCTGTGTGTATGTATATATACATATATGTACATATTTAGATATTAAATCTAAATAATATGTATCAACAAGACAAAGTAGTTTTCCCCTATTCTTTCCTTTACCCTTACATGAACCTAATGAGGTTCTTCAAGGAGGTTATGTCTCAAAGCACTATCAGTAATAGAGAGGTAAATAAATAAGTGTTTCATCAGCACCCCTTTTAAAGACCTTTGCTCACAGTGTCTCGTGCTGGTAAGGTCAACCTGACACAAACCAGTTCTCAGCAGGCATCTCCCAGCTTTCAAAGAAGAAACAGAACTTAAGCTCTGCAGATGATAAAGCACCTTGTGTAAAAACAAGTGCCTTGCGACTTTGGCCTTGCAGTTAAACCTCAAAGGTCTGTTCTGAAGTGATGTAATTCACAAATTATCTTTGCTCATTACTGTTTTTAAACTTCATAGTGGTGAATAGAGAATATCATCTAGATTAACAGATAATCATGACAGGCTAGAAAAATACATAAGGGTAACAAAATGACAGCAGGAATTATTTTAAAATTTTCATTATCCTTATTACAGATAATTAGCAACATGGAAACAGTTGATGTAGTTCTATGTAGCCTAAGGCACAATAAACAGAAAAGCAGTTATATCTCCCACTTTGATTAGCAAACCAAAACAAACCCCAGTAATCTCAGTTGTTTGGTGTTCCCAGGTGGCAAGGCACAGGTATGACTTTTCTTGTCCAGAACAGAACTTGACTCAGCCACATTCAGGGGACGGAGTTTTCCCAACTTTTCCATTTCTTGTTGGCTGTCGTTATTTTATACAGCCTTTCAGTCAGATACACAAGATCTTCAGTCCTGAGCTACCTCCACAGTCCATTTTAAAAGTCATTTTCTAAGCAGCAGCTCTCATCACATAATGCCCTTGCAATGTGATGCTGCCAATGTTCAGATTCAGTTGCTTGACCTATAGTGGCAAAATACTTCATGAACCTACTGCTGCTCATCCAGTAGACTCGCATTTGGCAGTGATGGATACAGCTGGCAGGCAATGCTGTTGGCCTAGTCCAGCCATAAAAGAAGGCCAGTTGGGGTTCGTATGTGGTTTCTTCACTACACTGATTAATTTCAGCAGCTTAGGTGATATGTGATATTTATGGATTAGAGGCAAAGATGGGAAACGCTTACTTATATTTCAAAACCACCAAGCCTTAAATATGGGATGAGAAAACACAGAAGGAATCCCAGCTCAGAGGGCAACGGGCTTTTGAAGGCACCGCAGCCAGAGAAAGGCATGTGTTTGAACAAGATTTACTCTTACATACTTGAGGACTGATCAAGAGTAGAGCCCTGTCACACTCCTTCCAAAAAGCTCACAAAGAAGCAATCGAGAAGCCAAATCACTCCATCCCCCCTCCTGTTCCTCTTCAGAAACCCTGCTGCACACAGGCGATTCGTTTGATGGAAGGATGTCAGGGAGACAGAGTAGCTAGTTGACCCCAAAGGTAGGATCATACACGTTATCTATCTTACTAACCATTTATGTAGAGAGAGACCCCAAAAATATTCGCAAAAAAGGCCTGAGGTTGAGGTCTCCTGAACATTTTTGGGAATAAATTCTCCAGCAATAAAGGATCCTGTATGCTTCAGAGTGAAGAACTGTTAAGAAAGATAAGGAAAGAATCCTGGATATTCTGGGTATTTCAGAAGCACAGAGTATTTGAAGCAGGTGGTTACACCACGGGAAGTTTGGTGCATAGGTTCTATAACACGCTTTGGATTTCCACAAAGGAAAATCCTGTGAATAGAAACATAAACATGCTCACAAAGGTGCACAAAATATACAACTGAGAGCGAGATACAAAGAAGTTAGTAATGCTGTAGTTAGGCCAGCACTAGCACCAGTGGCACATGCCTTTTTGTTACCGTAACCTAAAACCACACGTACAATACTTAGATCCTGCGCCAGGGACCCTAAGCCCTGCACACTTATCGGGGGGTGAGAAAACCAGTACAGAATTTCTCATCTGAATGTAGCCTAGACAGGCATGGTACTTGGGATGAACAGCAAGAAGGGCGAGTTATCTGCTAGCTGCGTAACGTTTTGGAGGGGACGTTAAGGTTACAGCACGGATGAGGGCAGCGCCTCAGAGCTACCAATGCTCCTTGCCATGACGTGATCCAGGCACCAGCGGCTCGTTTCCTCGCTGCAGCGCCGGGCCTCCGATCCCTCTTCCAGCGATCAACAGTGCTCCAAATGGAAATACAGCTATGGGAATTCGTTTCATTAGCCTTCTACACAACCATTTGCATGTTTCCTTTGCACTCCTTTAATCTTAAAAATTAAATTCTGATTCTAAAGTTCATTGGCATCTCTCCCTCCTTCTGCACTGGCCCATCCAGCACAAGACAAGTTACCAATACCTTTGTATTTCCTTCCAAAAGAGTCTCCGGTTTCTAAAAAGAAAGGAAAATTAAAGAGATGGGATTCTTCCCTAAAGCCTCCATGGATATTTGTTTTCTCTGGATGACTATTTTCCTACATTTCAGCAAACGGCCTGGCTGCGTGAGCCTCCCCCCTCGGCACCTGGGAAGCACATTGTCAACTCTGGAAGTGTTTATTCTCTGTAGATTAAACAGCATTTGCTGGACGGTGATCACAGAAAGTTGTAAAAGCAGATGGACAATGATCTGTCCAGACTTCCAGAGCTCACCATGAGAAGGCTACTTACATAAAAACATTTTGCTGAAGGATCAAAGGATTTTCTTTCCCCCCATACTCAGTTACATGAGGTCTGTTATATAAACATGGGAACACAAAACAACTATCTTAAATAATGCCAAAACTGACTTTCGAAACTAATATTCCAAGTTAGGCTATTAGAACTAATGGATCGGTTTAAAAAAACCCACACAAAACCAAACCAATCCTATGCATGATCCTTTTCCCACTTCACCTGCATCTCAAAAAGTTTCTCTTTTTTTCCCAGATATACCGTAGCTCCTTGGTTTCAATGGAAACAGAAAAACTATTTATTCTCACCAATGCTCCAGATCAAACTGATTTAAAAGTTGACATCAGTGTGCTCTCCTGTGCATCAACATAATCAAACAAGGTGCTATTTAAAAAGCATACAGGCTTTCATCTAGGAATAAAAAACAAAGAGCATTTTTCTAGGTGGTAAGCTCGACCCTGAGTTGTGCCTCTGACAAAGTCTCGAGGTCACGCTAAATGACAAGATGAGCATGAATTCCTAGTGTAACGGTGTTCCAAGAGGCTAATGTGATGAAGGGGAGATACAGGATGGGTAAGTACAACGCTGTGTCTGTCTTTCGCTTTTGTGCTCACAGTATAAGAACGGCGAGGTCTGTGAGGTCCAGGTTCTTGCTTCCACACTAAGTAGGACTCAGAAAAAACAGAGCAGTTGCAAGGGAAAAAGCAAGAAGACTGATGAAAGGATCAAAGTATTTGCTTCACAGTGTGAGATGCAAGATGATAAATTTATTTAACTCATCAAAGAGATGGTTTAAAGGTAACTTGATCTCAGCCTATGCGTACCCATATGGGAAACAGAAATTTAATAGAGAGCTCTCCAATCTAGGAAAAAACAAGCTAGAACCTGAAGTCTGTTCATGTTATAAAATGATATGTTCACTCTCTGTCACCGATCCTGATTCTATAACCATCTGGTGCTTCTCCACACACTTCATCTTGAAAACTAACCAGCAAAATCCAAGCAAAGAATGAAACAGAATAAGATGGGAAAGAGAATTCAGGAACATACATGAACAGAAATAACACCAATGATCTGAGCTGTATGCAAATAGTATTTTCCAAGCACTGACTCTCCTTTCATCCCATGCTTGTGTTTTTCTGCTTTCTGTGTTTCTATTAATATTATTTAGACTACTAACTCCTCTATCAACAAACACTGTCTTTATACTTGTCTTCATGCAATCAGGATTCTATACTACATAGGAATTAAGATGAATAGTATCTGCACTTTGTATAGCAGGAAGCTGGAGCTAATCCCTAGCCTGGAAAGCAGCAGTTTTCAACCTGGGGATGGAGGACTGTCACTTTAGTGACCCTTGACAAGGTTATCAAGGGGAGGAGATGACTAGCATTTGTGCTCCTACACAAAACATGCCTCCTGTGCTTTCAGGAATTTTGGGGTATTGTTTTGCAGTACCCATGGGGCACGCATCTTTGCACAAGCATTTAACCAGAGAAAAGTTTGGGAAATTTTACGGTGCAGGAGTGTCACAGAAGGCAGGTGGCATAAGAAACACTTTTCGCTTTTTTGCTAAAGAGGAATTTTGTATAGTGTATTAAAAGGTCTGAGTAACACCGGAAATTTGCATATGCAACTTCCAGTATAAAGTCTGTTAATTTTTGAGAGCAATTGCTGCTGTTTATTTTTTCTATTATAGTAGTTAAGCCTGGGACTTTGATGGACAGTTTAAAAATAAAACATAAGGAAACTCCCAGAATAGGTTTCAGTCTAGGCAGATAAAGGTTGGGAAAGCGAAAAAAACTCACGTCAAGAACCCCTTATTGCCTGGCACGCAAAGTAATAGTGTGATGGTTTGGAGCTACGTGCTTTCTTGGCCACATCCTCAATATTATTATGCCCTATATACAGACACATATAAGGATGCAGGCAACACGCCAACCTTTATCAGAGGAGAATGCTGAATGTTTCAGTATTAAAAGCAGCTACCGTAATAGAGCTGCACGCTGTACACATTTAATCCACAAGCACCAGCACTGTGCAAGCTCTTCTGGACAAGCATTTTGTCTTGTGTTTTTTTTTAAAAATACATTTAAAGCACTTTGTAAGAGTAATAGTCCTGGATACATACAAAGAAAAGTATTTGCCATAGCAGTGTGTGAAATCCCTCAGCTGACAAGCTGTGTTATAACGCAGAACAGAAGAACGCCCCACACTTGAGTTACCTAAAGAGCTCTTCATGAGCAGCAGAGTCAGACTCAGAGCCCTTAGAAGGCAGCCAATTAAGAGCTTTCTGTTATGAAAAGTTAGGAACAAACTACAGAGGTACAAGAAGGGAGGACAGAAGGACACAAAAGTCCAGCCCTCCGTTTGCATGATCCCTGTAGGGTACCAAGGTGTGGGGAGCCCAGCGGTGGCCCCATATCTGCTCAGAGCCCAGGAGCAAGCAGCCTGTCCCTGAATAAGCGGGGCAAGGGAGGTGGCATTCTCCTTCCCCATCTGTACTGTCAGACTGGGAAAACTCAGACACTCCCTCTGAATTCATAAAATAACGGCTCTGCATCCAGACAGAGGAAGGAATGAGAAGAGAGTCCTTTCTCTGAAGGTCCCTCAATTTCCACCTCATACCATGAGCTGCACCTTGGTGACATGGTCATGCCCCTGAGAAAATAACTAGATGAACATCCTCAAGGAGGAGGAGAGAGATCAACTGCCTTTTTCAGTGGCCACATTTATACAAGATATGCTCTGGATCAGGCCAGAGCTTCGCTCCCCGTGTTCTCTGCTCTGTGGTGTGAGACCGGGCCGCTCACTTTCTGATGGATGTGTGTGTGCACATGTGTACACACACTCACAAGAAACAAAGCATGAGGGAAACACATGCGTTCGTATCATGACTGATGAGCAAAGGAAAAGCCATACCCATTTAACCTATGGAAGCTGGGGAGGAGTTGGGGCTGTCCTCCACCTTTCTAAGGAAGTAAACAAACCAAGTTAATTCTTCTTTTCCTCCCCATCTGTCTCTGCCCTTCCCTTCTCCACTACTGAGTAATATATAAGGTATTATACATTAATCCAAATATCAAATGGTGTTCTTGCCCCTGAGATTCAGTGTTCTTCTTGCTCCCTGCCACAGGAAACATGAGATGTTTGGCTAGCTCTCCTCTTCTTCTAATTTATGGAAAACGACTACAATGCTGACTAGCAATTATAGGCAAGATTAATGATTTGCCAAGAGACCCCTTTGTACTTTCAACTACCTATGCAAAAGCTGCTCTTTGTTTACAGAAAACAAATAGTGTTTTGAGAGAAAATATGACACAGTTACCAGTTTGGAAATTTTCCCCAGAAAACTACAGGCTGAATATTTTACGCCAGCGCTATGGTAAGCCCTGCTTCGCACAGTGCCTGTTTGTATCAAGTATACCCTCCCAGGCAGAAACTCTGCTAGCTTGCTCAAACCCTAACGCTGCAATGTTTTAGAGAGGGAAACCTCCATCAGAAAGTAGCCAGCGTTATGCAGATACACCATGTAGCCAGTTCAGCTGCCTCAATGCTGATCAACATTTTACTCAAAATACTGCCACTTCAGCAATAGTTATTTGATCAATTAATTGTAAAATCAAGCAAAGATTATTTATGAAGTACCTTCCCTCTGTCACTGAAAATATTTTGGGGGAAATTTAGCCATTTTTGTAGGAAACGAGGAGAAGAGTGTCACTGCTTCCTATTGCAATGAGACAAAATGTAGTTTCTTTTTCCCAAGTCCCTAGAAAGCACCAGTATGCTTTCTAGGTGTTACTGTGTTCGCTGTGAGGCTTCCTGAATGTCCTCTGTGTTGAATTCTTCATCTCTGTGTAGCTTAAAATTTAAACAAATCCTTTACATATCACCGCGTGAAAACAAGACAGAGGCCTACAAAAATGCACCTAGTTGTTATATTTTCTCAATGTGTCTTTCTTGCTGTTTAGGTTTTTATCCAATTCCAGGAAAAATATATGAGCAATACTGAGAAAAAGAAAGAAGAGTTACTCAAAATAGGAAATGTGGTGCAGAAAACATTTATATTCAATAGAATTACACATAATGTGCTCAATAATGTTTACTTCTACTAAATACAGCTCTAGCCTCCCATATACACATACATATACAGAGGACAGATATTTTCACTCTACACAGTATCTTGCAAAGAATTGAGAGCTTTCAAATTCCACTAAAGTTGGTGAGAATTACTGGCAATTAATCATATCCTGGTATTATTCTGTGACTTGGAAGAATAAGCACTAGGACAAAAGAAATACACCCAGTGACTAACATAAAAATATGAGTGATTTGCTAATAAACCCAAATAGCTTAACAGGGGATCATGCTTCCTGCCAACATTTTTTTTTTTTTTTTGGTGAAATTTATGAGGGGAAAACCACATTGGGGAGTCACCATAGGTATTCTCCTTGTGACTACTTATCGTTTCCACAATAAATTTATGCGTAATTTCAGTTTGCTACTGATACATTCAGATTAGCAGGAAAACGGTGTATATATCAAACACCTGCATTTGCTTTCCAATACACAGTCATGCCATTTGAAGACAACCAGGTCTGAGTCTTATGCCTTTAAACATTCTTACCATCTGCCTGGGAAAAAATTTCACGGAATTGCGATTTGTGACATTTTACTTTACGCTGGGTACTAGCTGCCTTAGCTAAATGTGATTTCCTCACCTTCTTTCTAAAATATATCTTTGCCTGTTACTCCAGGTAGTTAAACCAAATATAGTCTAATACATTTTCTCTCACCCAAGTTGTGGAGGGACCAGAGTCAGTGTAGACACATAGGCAAGGCTGTGATTAGCTCCTGCTTCCATGTAAAGACCTAGAAGTCACCATCCAAAACTGCTCCTCAAGCTAACACAATTTCTTGGAAACCTCATATCCAGTGCACTGACTAATCTGACTGCATATACTCCGTGCTCCAAGGACAGCCTCACTCCCTTCCATTAGCAAGGGGGCTGTGTTTATGAGGCAATTTTGTACGGATTTCTCCAGGAACTCATTCTGTCCACGCTCCGAGTGAACTGAAAATCAGAGCTGCAGTTAGAAGAGAGCTGAGCTAGAGATAGAAAAGCTTGCTGAGCAGTTCATATACTTCATTTTAAACACACAGTTAAGCTCAACTTCTCCTGAACAAAAATATGATCAATTACAATACTGTAATTGCAGCATATTTTAAAATATTTTGCTGAACTAGGGCTTGTGTTTCAATTTCTCACAGAACCTGTTAAAAAGATGGAAGGCTTTTCTTGCTAAGCCCATTCAGACATGTCTTGTAAATGACTCATAATTCAGTTGCTACCAACAATAAAGCATTTAAGCAGAAGATTATACTGAAGACAGCACATGTAAAATAACGCAAATGGACAAAAAAAGACCAGAAATTAAAATGTAGCCATAGCATGCCAAAAGCTGAGAAAATACTGACAAAGTATATAAATAGAGAATGAGATTTAATATTCAATCACAGTGCTGTTTCCAAAATGCAATCTTTCCTCCTCCTTTTTTCCCTTCTTCTCTTCACCATTTGACTTCCATGTCAAGTGGAGGAGTATGCAGGGAGGGAGTGATTGCTGAAATGAGTATTTACACAGCATTAACTGTTTTTTTCCAAAGATGAAACAATTAGCCTTAAAATCTGACATTTCAGAAATGACAGGACAAATACTGCTGGTTATAAATGTTCGACTAAGGTAAAACAGTTCATGACTATTTTTATAAGCTCTGGAGTGGAGTTTGCAGAAACCACAGGTAGTTTGGAGCTGGTTCTAGAGTAAGACTTGTGGAAAACTCTGCTTTGTATGAAATAACTAATAAATGAGAGCAAGCCATCTATTTAAAGAAATACTTTCTTTCATCATCAAATAAATTCACTTGACTGAAAAATTGATCCTCCTTACAGAAATGTAAACTTTCAAACTACTTCCTAGCTCAGTAATAGTTATGGGCTACCTGGCTATGGACAGTAAACACACTGACTGTGTTATATTTTAAGTATTTTTTTAAATGCTGGGCATAACACCCAGGCACTAAAGAAAGATATTAAGGCACAGCAGACAGTTTGCAAATTGATTAGTGGACAGAGCATATTCCCAACTATCCCTATTTCTGTTTTCTGCAAAAGAAAGAAAGTATTTATGAAAGAAAATCGTAACACATGCCATGTGTATCTACAATCAAAGGTTCATCTGAATTCCTGTTCCAGAGGACAGTAGCATCTTCAGAAAAATTAATGTTTCTTCTATAATTGCACACTGGAAAAGGGAATTTAAACAGGGAAGAGGAAATGCTACAGATGTACAGGAATAATGGAATAAATTTTACCTGTTGGAAAGCAAAGAGCACTTCTTTTCTGGATGAGAAAAAGCCAAATTTTCAAAGAGGAATCATCTTAGGCTCTACATCTGGGCTATTACCAGCTTCCACTTGACTTAAAACAACTTATACACAAAGATCAGTTCTTCTCTGTGGAAAAAGCCCTACTGCAGAGTTCAATTACCTACATGTATAACCATCTCCCATCATTTCTTTATGCTGGCAAACTTTTTGTGGTTTATGTACACATGGAGGAATCTTACCAGGAGTGCTGTGAATTTACATAGCTTTTTATCTGTTACCTAAGGACCTGACTATTCTCTCTGCATGAAGCACTCGGTACCATTCACGCATTTGAATATTCTTCTGCCCATAGTAAACCAAAAAGAAAAAGTATTTATTTATTTTTTGTATCAGTTCTTCTTTTCAAAAGTTTCTTTCTCTTAAGTTTCTATTCCTCACTCTCAATCCTTTCTTAACCTTCTTTTATTTTCACTTAGGTCTTTTATCAACTTTCCATTAAACATGTTCAGGAAACCTCTAGATAAGATGGTGACAGATCCAGGAGAAATAAAAAATGCATAGCACCAAAGGCAAAAAAAATCATGAAAGAACATGAAAAATGCAGAGCAGGCAAACGCTCTCTCTTTTCAAAGTTTCCCACAATCAGCTCTAACATACTTCCCATAAGTAATACTATCTCACAAATTGCATAGATAAGGCAAAAGCCTTATCATGCAATTAGACAAAATCTTGTAATGCCACAACGAGCACTAAATGTCTGATCTGACACCCAATAAATATGTGGGAGGCTTTCCATTTACTTCAAAGGTTGCTGGACTAAACCCTGAGTGTGTGGGCTCACTAATGAGCAACCTGCCTTGTGCCCACGAGCCAGGCAGAGGATAGCTACAAGAAAATGCAATCTCTACAGCTCATAATTGTTTAGATGCTAGAAAATGGAAAACCACAGAAATAACAAGCTGGTCGAGACACGGCACATGACACATTTGCTTTTCATGTACTCTGCTAATCGAAATTCGTGAGACACGATTGGAACAATAAAAGATTTACAAGTAGAAAAAAAATATGCTTAAATTTGCTATCTAGAAAGGATGGACAGCTCATTCACAACCTTAGCAGGAAAAGGCAGTCATTTACACCAGCGCGGAGGCAGTGCAGAGGGAGGCATACTTAGGGGCATGACCACACTGTGGTGCAGGAGAAACCCAGCCATGGTCCTGGAGAGTTCTCCACAAGCTAATCTAACTTGCGAAGAAAATTAGATATAGACGTAACAGGAATATTTTCCCTAAAGTAACTTTAGCCCTCAAACATCCACTAGTAGTATCAATCTAAAGCTTCTTAAAAGCATCAGGTCTTGAAAAGATTAAGCCGAATTACAAACTTGCGATTGGTACTTGGATTTACTTTGTGCTAAAAACCAGCCAGCACACAACATTGGCTTTTTACTGCTTATGGAGTATACAATTACATGAAATACACATCAAACTCATCTAAATAGCTGGCCATTTAACTGTCTGTTTGGAGCAGTTGCGCACTCTGTCATCCTGTGTGAGCTAAAGCACAGAGTCAGGTCTGGCTGCGGTTTATAATTTAAGATAGGTAGCTCTGAACAACAGAGCTTTTGCCCCTCCTCCCTCCCAAGGAAAGGAAAGCTCTTAAAAGGTCAGGCACCAATGCAGTTTACTGAATAAAGCTCAAGTTTGAAGAATGTGCCTTCTAAAGTGATTTTACTACCTGGGATGTAATGAGTTTTACAGGCTCTCTTTGTTAAATTGCCCTGACAATTTCCATTTCCACTTGCTTCAATCATATTAACAGAAGCTAAAGTTCACAAGTAGTAAAATATTTCAGTGTACTGAGTTGGGTCTCTAAAAAATAGATCACACACTTGACAAACATACAGGACATAACGTTTGGCATTCCATTTCATGTTTGGCTTGGCATGTCTCGTTTAGGGCAGGACAAGATGCCCTACCACAGTATCTCATTACTCATGGAAATAAACCACAGTTACACCAAGGACTTGACAAATCCCATCAGGTATGTCAGAAGGACAAGATTGTCCCAGGGAATTGGTGAGGGAAGGGAAAAGGAAATATTGGAGATGCTCCACTGAAGGGAAATGTACTTAACATCGTAAGACTCAAACATACAAAATCTAGGTAAATAGGTAGAATTGAAACAGGAAATCCCTCACTGAAATGAGAAAAGGGAAAGAAAAAGCAAAGACAGCGGTGATAATTCTGCTTCTTATTAAAAGAGCACACAGACAACTCTCGTACTAACTTATTGTGTATTTGCCTTTGCCTTTTTAAACCATACAGTCCTTAAGGGATGGGATGGACCTTCCTCTGTCTTTGGTGTCTAGCGCTCCTTGGAAGGTACTGCAACCTAAATAACAATGACCGACAAATGATAGCTTCCTCTTTTCCAGTGCTGAAGTAGTCCAGAAAGTTTTGTATAGTTCGCAGAATATAGGAAAGAAAACTTCAGTGAATGACTACGTGATGCAAAGGAGTATTTGAAAATGATCTTGCACTAATTCAAAGCAAAAGCTTATAATGCGCAGCAGCACAAGAGGCTCACCTGTGCCTTCGTAATTTGATTTACAAATTTTGCTTCCCAAATGTTTTTCCACATTATTTTCCTAGAGTGCTAAAGCTCTGACTACCCTATAAGATACATCAGGATTATACTGAGATTTAAAATGATTTCCGGTGACTTCAATTCAAAGTGCAACTTGGTGCAACCAAGAGAAAAGCTGGGCCAAGAAATGTTTTTGCTAAGAAGATCCACACTAAGCGACACTTGTAGCAAATGAGCATCTTGACGTATTTGAAACACCCAACAGCAATCTAAAAGCTCGCTGAGTGAGGGCGTCTGACACAGAACTTTAGGAAGCTGGTTAATGGGCTACTGAGGCTCCTTGGAGTCATCAAGATAAAAGGAAAAGCAATGCTCTCAAAATTATTCTAAAACAAAAAATTTGGAACTACACATTATTATCCAGTCGTTCTCATAAACATTAATAATGCTGAAGCAGGTTCAGATACACTCAATACTTAACATAAAAAAGAAGTAGTACTTAAATAAATGCTGTACTCATCACTCATCGCTCCTCCTGAGGCCCAGAACACAGTGACTGGCTTGACAGCATAGTAACCAGCTCTGATGTAAAAGATCTTTATTATATGTACTTATCTGGTGGCACTGACTGAAGGTGGCAGACAGTATGTGAAGGGAAGATGAGTGCATAATGGGAACACGGTTCCCCAAATCCCAGGAGGAATAAAAACCTGTAGCAATCGAGGTAAATCAAAGCTGTATGAAAAGAAACGCTCAGCTCATTTAGATGCAAATATATCCAGACACCACTATGCACCACCTCTAAACAGTACTGCACATCCAGTATTACTCCCATTGTACCGACAAATGCCTGTCTTCTCTATAATAATGTTCTCTTTGATGTACATGCTGTGGAACAGTTAAGGCATATTTACATTTAATCAACAAAACTTCATCAGCGCTGCAAGATGAGCAAAGATCATATCCATAGCAGGCATCTGACCTTTTCATCTCTCTCTCCCTGAATGCACGTGTGCGAGGCAGGCAAGTGCACACATACGCACGAGCAGAAATGATACATGATGTCTCAAATCAACTTCTAGCCAAGTCATCCCAGTATTTTCTCCTACGGTTAAGTATTTTATTCACTCCAAGCACTGGATTTTAATTTATACCATCTACAGAGCTATGCACAGTGCTCAGTTAATGAAGGAGAATAGAAAACGCATTTGCTAAATAAATGCAATACCTTTTAACCTAAATCACTTATTTACTAAATTAGTCATTTACTAATTCACAGTATTCAGCCAGGACGTAGCCTACTCATCACAGAAAATTAAACCAGTGCACACTGCAGGACTTTAGCCCAAGAACAGGTTATTGCACATCGACCACTTTTTAGAAACCGTCTACATGCATATTTTTCTCTGAAAATACATGCAGCAATTTGAGGTAGTTTGTCCTTCAGTAAAGGAAGGATAAATCACCCATTTATTACTTTGAAATAATTTGTTGATGTGTCAGAACTTTTACACTTCTTCACAGTTGCTCCCTGATCCGATCTGTCATTCACCATCTAGAAATAAAATCTTTACACGTAAAGTGAGCGGCAGAAGTGAATAATGTTCTTTGCACTACTGTTTCAGCTTGAATGACACAGGACTTAGCACACAGTAATGGTCTGACAGGGCGCTGGATGGCCAGCTCTGGTTGACAAGGCTTCTTTTTTAAACTCTGCAGTCTGTAAGAAACTATCAACCTCTAATTTGCAGTAAGCAGATTAATTGGGGTTTTTTTTCACTTTGTTAAGACCGGTTTTCAAACTCTAAGCTGGCTTTAAACAGCTGAAATACTTGCCTTAATGTACAGTGCTTATACAAAACAGATGCAACCCTCTTTCAAAAGTGGTTCTTGAAGAACCTGCTGGAACCTTACTATGATTTATGTCCCCAGACGCCTCAGTTGCATCTCCTTTCAACTCTTCAGTTGTGTGAGGAAGAAGATGCTTCGTGGATTCAGCAGGCCAAAGCACATATCACTGACTGTGACTGATAATTTCAGAGTTGCCCAGAAGGTCAGACTGTTAGATTTTGGTTCCGGTTTGATGGGTCAGGCTGACCTCTGGGCACGATTCTGTTATCTCAGCTTTGCCTTTGGGCCTCAAACTGTCCACAGTAGGCATGCAGGGCCCCACTGGCAGACACAAGAATTTTGTGCAATTATTTAAGAAGAATATTTTCCTTTAGCTGAGACTTGAGTCTTAAAGGCAAACCTGACCCCTCGCTCCTAAATTCTTCTAGAATAAAATCTTGCATCGCGCCACTTTGTATCAACTATAGTGAATTTCTAAGGGTGAAAAACAGAAAAGCAAGGTCTATACAAACCCAACGTTATTTCTTGTTTTTTTAAAAGAAAAAGCGGGGGGTGGGTGTTACCAATATATTAAGTGGAGGTGATTACATTATCAATGACAAAGCAGAGCAGTATCAAAGATTTGAGGAGTTTTGGCCAAATAGAGACTGCTTTGGAAAGTATTTATTTTAATTTTTTTTTAAATAAAAGTTAAGAGGTGTTAATGGTGTTGAAATGAAAAGATCAACAAAGATAACTTGTTGATCACCAAAACTCAATATATTCTATTTCTGCTGCAAAAGACGACAGTTAGCAGAGATGATGCAGCAAAGTGTTTTATGTAAGTGGAACATCAGCTTGGGCAGCAGGATGTCAAAATCTTGAAACAATCCAGCACATCTTCCTAACAGAAGACTTTGTCTAAGATGGGGAGGGACTCTTTATCAGTGATAATAGTGATAGGAGTAGGGGTAATGGTTTTAAACTGAAGGAAGGTAGATTTAGATTAGATACAAGGAAGAAATTCTTCACTGTGAGGGTGGTGAGGCACTGGCACAGGTTGCCCAGAGAGGTTGTGGATGCCCCATCCCTGGAAGTGTTCAAGGCCAGGTTGGATGGGGCTTTGGGCAACCTGGTCTAGCGGTGGGTGTCCCTGCCCGCAGCAGGGGGGGTTGGAACTAGA
This sequence comes from Balearica regulorum gibbericeps, assembly GCF_011004875.1. Lineage (NCBI taxonomy): Eukaryota > Metazoa > Chordata > Aves > Gruiformes > Gruidae > Balearica > Balearica regulorum. The sequence continues at coordinate 124,043,096 of NC_046185.1, forward strand.
TGATCTTTGAGGTCCCTTCCAACCCAAATCCATTCTATGATTCTATGATTGCACGCTGAATGCATTTGTTAACTTTGGGTCCAAAATGCAGGTCAGAACCACAAATCACTGCTCTGTAACTCTGAGCAATTTTATTAGTAAACATGATGAGAAGTGGTAGTACAAACAAGGCCAAGGGCCTTCTAAATCACCCAAACTTCCAGATTTGAGCTTCTGTTCTCCAGAATCAAGTTCTTTAAACAGTTCTGTCTTAAAACAGCTGATACTGATTCCCTGAAAAATATTCGTACATGTATCTGTCATCCGGATATTTATATTGGGACAGCAAGATTTCACAGTTGTCTAAAATGAGTATTAGACACAAATATATCTCAAGAGTGCATCTCTCAAGAGTGCCAATTTGAACATGGTAGATCATTCTCTTAGCAAATATGTTTTGCATGTCTCTACATAATATTTATGTGAACAGTAATTCTAACAAAGAAAACCTCCAAAACCAAACCACCACCAAATACATGAAAGGAGACGTAGTGAAATGCCGATTTGCTTCTTACAGATCTGTAACTCAGGCCTATATTTTTCACTATTCTATCCTCATGTTAAAACTTTGCACCAGTGAAATATCTGCATAGGTAATACAAAGTTGTTTGGGTTGTTTGGGGTTTTTTGGGGGGTGGGTGTTTGTTTGTTTTTTGTTTTTCTTTTTTAATAATCTTAAACATACTAAAAATAATAAAAACCTGGCAATCCCTTGGAACCTAATCCTCATTTCTTAAAGTACATGAGATTTTTTCATGATTGAAGTAAACGTTCCTTATAGCGAAAATACCCAAATTTAATATGTTAGAAACTCATCTTCCCTCTACTGGCGTTTTCTCATTTCCACTTTTCTTTGTGAAATACAACATTTTAGAAAGCATTTAAAGTTTAGAAACACATAAATTTAACTTACTTTCTAAATCTCCTGTTTAGCTTACGGTACTTTTTAAATTATAGATAGCTAGAAAATAAGCTCTAGGACACTGGGCAAGACTTTTCTGGCACTACTCAAGATATTGAGCCGTCACATTTACAGTGTTAAACAACAGCCAACCAGTTGAAATAATCACTACAGACAAGCCAAAGAAAAGAACTTTGGCTGTGAACATTTGCAAACACTTGGAAGGTCATTTTCAAACTTACATTTATAAAATATAAAATATATATACAGACATATAATTATATATATAAATATATATATTTATAAATATATAGCAGCACTGCAACGACCATCTCTGAAAAATAGCGTACAGTTCAGCTCAATCACATTCAAGAAAGATGGACTGTAAGTAGAAAAGGTATAGAAAAGGGCTATTGATCAGTGGAATATCACAAGAATTGGTCTCTCCTAGAAGACAGACTTTGCCTGCCTTGTGCAACATCCAGCCAGCTCAGATCCAAAATTCATGTAGCTGCAACAGGATGGTGATAAGTGTTTAGGAGCACCCTAAAAAGAATGTGGTATATTAACAATAGCAAAAGGAAGGATGCAAATGGCATACCATTCTGCTTTACAAATGCTTCACGTGGATCGACAAAGTGGAAAAGACTAAAGTGAAAGGACTTCAGTCCCATGGGAATGAACAGGGATGTTACAGAAGGGAAGACATTTGTGAAGGCAAAGATCACTAGGAAAAATTTCCAAAATATTAAATGAAAGACTAACACATAAGGCGTTATCAGAGAAATATCAGCAAACAAGCAATAAATAGTATTCACAGGTATCATTCAATGCCTGATCTGATCTACAGACCATTAAGACCAGGTGACTTGAGAGGGCTGTGTTTTATGAGAGGTTTTCATCACAGTATAAAGTGCTTCAAGTCTCACTACTACAAATTCAAAAGACCTCTCACCAAAGAAATGGAGAAACCTTTAGTAAAATCCAGTATAAAGGGTAAGGTACTAGATGATGCTCCCAGGAGGAAAGTGCCTGAGCTGCTACTCTGTCAGACCGTGTCCTTTAGATAAGCCTGCACCAGGCTTCCCAGATGCCTTGCGATCAAAGAGAGCCAGCACAATAGTCACTTAGAGGAGTGCAGAGAGGTTCCCTGGTAACTAATCTAATTGCTGACTGACATAAAATGTCCAGCCTCTTCAATATACTCCTGTAAGCCAATCTGGAAATTACTTATATACTCAAGAGAAGTGAATAGCATGCAACAGCGCAATCGTGCAAGACAAAACTATTTATTTGTACTTCAAGCAAAGCAAAGCAGCGTCTGCATCCAATCCTCCTTTTTAAAATAGGAAGTCCGAGTTCACGAAGAATTAGAAGACTGATCATACGAGAGAGAACCATTACATATTTCAGATAACGAAATTTTGATTCTGAAAGGGAAACATTTCCATTACCATAGGCCCAGCAGCCCCAAGAGAGAGGGCAAGGCAGCGAGACCCCTGCGACCCCATTACAGCCAGATTTCCACCTGGTTTGAATCGGCTCTACCTCCTTTACCAAACCCACGATTTTACCACGTGAAATGCGCTGTACAGTAAGAAAGCGGTCTGATGTAAATTAGGTCGCGCTATTAGCAGTGGTGACCTTTCACTGATGAACAGTTTTTAAGCAAGGGAAAAGAGTTTTTGGAAGCTAAGACGCTGCAAAGACCCCCTCCCCGTCACTGACTCTACGTGCTGCTTTATGCTGCGTTGCTATAATAAAGCAACACGGCCATACAAATGATAGTCCTGGTTTTCCATAACAAGCTATAATTGGAGTAGGTGACTAGGAAAACATTTAGATAAATGGTGGGATCATAACCTTTTATGCAAAATGGACAAGTTATGGAAATATCTGAGAAGCCCTGAGGCTATGTAGCTCTACTTCAAGCCATAGGCACAGTTAAAGCAGACAGTAAATCACTAAATCTCATCTCAGACTTTACAGTTTTGTTGTTGTTTTGTTTTTTGCCAGTTTTTGCTGACAGATGGAAAAATACTGGCTGAATGTGACCAAGATTTAATTTATCTCCAATTTCCTTCCTATTTCTACAGCACATTCCTAAAAAACACACAGCATTTTATTCCCAGTGCTTAGAAGAATTACTAGTAAATAGTTGCACTCCAACAGTACGTCCTATAAAAATACCACTGTAATACTTTTTGCTACTCATGAGAATTGCATTATAAAATTTTCACAAGAATATTTCTAAATGATCATCTATAAATGTGTGCATACATTTATATAAATATAGTTACTTGAATACTTATCAACTATGCGTGCACATACTAAAACCCCATATACATGTCCATATACAGAGAGACAAAACTGTGATACTGCACTGAAAGAGCTTCATGTGTTAACTAAGCAGGATAGTAAAGTGGCAAAGATACCTTTAAAGATGGGGAAGCCTTTCTTCAAGACACCTTCTCTTTCTTTACCTATCAGCTGCATTTGAGAACCAAGAATGATTCAACTGCATGAAGAAATGACCTCTGAGGCACAGACTTCAGTGACAACTCTCAGAAAGATATGTCCACACATTTTGAGGAATTCAAAGTCAAGCTTTCAAGCACCAAGCCTTAACTATCCCAACTCCAAAATTTTCTGACTTTAGAAATGAAACATGTCATACTCCCTTTCTTCACTATTTCTTTTCCTTTTTGGATCTTGATAAAAACATCAAGATTGCAGATGAATGACGAGTGGTAATCATTGAACACACCCCGCTTTGTTACCTACTGACACCCAGATAAGCAAAGTTAGATCCATTCTAACATGGGAAAAATATACCTCCTATCAAATATTACATCCATTCTGATTCTGTGTTCAGACTAGAGGAGGTCCAACTCTTCCAACTACAAAAATGCATTTACCGCTACTACCGTCAAAGTTTTCATTGTTCTCCATGGTTTTTGAGACCACAAAGTTATGACGTGTACTACAGGAAATAACTGTTGTACCTCCATTACAGCTGTGTAAGGGGTGTCTCTGGTAGATGTAAACTTCCCAGGACATACCTTTGTATAGGTTTTTTGGGAATTAGAGACTCCTTCTGCCTACACACCTAAAGAAGCTGGCAATTTAGGGTGCCTAGGTTCTCCCATATGTCCTCCATTTTGGACTATGGCTCATAAAAGGGTCATTTTCCTCCACGAGCACTAGGGAAAGCACAACAGCATTAATATACATCCTTCCTAAGTAAGGATTCATCTGCACAGCATGAGATCTGCTGCAGTCCTTTCCTCCTTTCAGATACGAAGGCACGTGCTGCAGCGTTGCTGGTAACATCATGCCCAAGCAGCGAGCGCAAGATAAAATGCACAAGGGTACTTCAGCAGCCCCTAGCAAAGGAAATGTCCTCAAGAAATGTCCTCTGCTGACAGAATTGGCCAGACATTGATCCACTGGTGACATTGGTTTCAGGTACTGTTCAGCAATATAGCAACACTAATTTATCTAAGATTTGAGGAAAGCTGAAATCAAACAATCTCAGAATTTAAGGCATTTATAATGCCTTATTTATACACAGATGTGGGGTTTTTTGGTGTATATTTCCTTTTGACACAACATTGAAAATATGTCCTCGTACTTGGGGTTGTAACTTTTTCACTTGCTGTTTTAAAAGAACAGTTATGTTACCTTTTTTTAACACTTCAATTATTTCTGGGGTACATTTTTCTAGACCTGACAGTTCTTATTTAAAAAAAATTGATCTTCCTAGGTTTAATCAGATATGTGCATTTATCCTTGTACAAAATGAGGTACACCTTACAAAATATCTGCTATCAGCGAAATGCAACCTGCCTCTGTGTGTCCATTTTCCTGTTTCCCAGGCTGCAGCACTATGCAGCATTAGCAATCCTCAACTCATGTCCAGCATATTGATATAAAATGTCCCTCTAAGCTTCCTATCAGCTGTGCTCTTGTATTACAAAAACACTTTACCATGCTTCATGTTCATTACTTAGCAACTGCTCCTTGCTTCTAAGAACCGCATCCTTATTTACGCGTGCACATCCTGGCACATCTTTCTTAAAAGTGGAAAAAGAACGGGGATTAAGGGAAGCTATGATTGCATTTTATAAAATCGTAAGTGGCATGAAAAAGATTCATAGGGAACAAGAGCCTTCTGTCTCTTCCAATACAAGAATTAGCAGGCAATCAATGAAATGAACATTGCAGGTCTAGAGCAAGCAAGGGAGATGGTTCTTCGAAGAACATACAGTGAAACTGAAGAATTTCTTATGGCTGGATGTTGTGCTGCCAAAATTTTAAATGCAAAAAAAGGCAGGATAAATTCTTTACTTAGGGTTGGAGAGGCAATTCTACAGAAGGCTATTCAATACAAGCTCAGGAAACCCCAAACTGCAAATTGCTGGAGGCTAGGAGAGTACTCCAGGGAAGTATCCTCAGATGCTTGCCGGGTTCTTGTACTCCTCTGTTGGCAAGTGCTACAGCACACAATCAGAAACAGAATCTGCTGTCAGGGGGACCTTTCTTCTGGCCCAGTATGGCCAGTTTTACGTTCTTATATCACTTACATTATTTTGATCATATCAAAGTTAGTCTAATGTGACTGCAAATAGAATTCAATCCTTCATACCGTCATAACCTGCCCTTCTGAGCACAAATACATAAAGGGAAAGTCCAAGGACTAAAAAATTCAATGAGCTGCCATCATGAGTCAGCTTGTTGCATGTATCATGAGTAGAGCCTAATCTGATAATTTTATACAATGGAAAAATAGAGGGTTCTTTCCAGCAACAAAAATTATCATTCATTAGTGAACAAAATTGCATCTAAACCTAAATTTATTTAGATTACAGCCAAACCACTCAGACATGTCTGTTGAATGGGAGACGTTCATTAATAAGGAAATAACAAGCAGAGTATTCACTAACACAGTAACATTTAGATATTCAGAGGGGGATGCATATGTGCACAGGGAATATCTATGCATATTACTAGTAGATTTGCGTTTACTGGCAGAATATGCACCTGTGTATTTCCAGGCTGATGAGCTGTTACACAGGCACTCACATCAACTCAGAAGAAATGCTACTGAAGTTTGCACACCTGCTGTCCAAACCGAACAAAATAATCTGAAGGTGGCCTGATTTTCACACAAATCGCATTGCTTTGTTGAATCTGTGCCTCAGTCCCGTTAAGTGGTACCCCAAAAAGCATGCACATATCCTCCCGCTGGTGCTCATGTGAATCATCTCCTCCTTCTCCTGAGGAAGCATGCTAGATACAATGATTTTTTGTTTCTCACCTTACAAAAGCATCGTCCTCATGCTGAGCTACAGAAGAACATGATTAAATGATATGTCACTGAAAGAAAGGCTATGTCCATTTTCTACCACAGTAATATTTTCGAAAACCACAGTTTTTTGATCATTTCAGAGTGCACTGGGTTTTTCCTGGTGAGTAAAGATGTGCTTACTGAATTTAGAACACAGTTTCTCTCAGTCTGAGCTGCAGATTCCCAAGCTGCATAGTTGTGGTCGGATAACTCCTTCATGGGGCATTTGGAGTTTCCTGAGTATGGAGGGAAAAAAGAATTAATTTGACTCCAGTGTTTAACTCATTTGCAGGACTCATATTTCCTGTTCTGCAAACATAAAGGGTTTGCAAAGAGTGTGTAAGAGCTTCCAAGATGTATAGCTATGTGAGTGCTAAAGATAGGGAGCCCCATCCTTCTCTCCGGCTTAAATTGCCAAAGCTCTGTGGATTTCAGCTGTATTATTACCAATTCAAATGTGTTCCAAGTCAGAGGAAAGTCAAGAACAATGTGTATTTATGAAAAAAGGCCAATTCTTGTTTGGCTGAAGTTCATAACCCGAAAAGAACCCAGTAATTCCACTACTCTCCAGCCTAAAAGTTGGATACGTCTTTCACTTATCAGCATCTGTTCTGTGGTGCAGGGCATTAGTAGCATGGAGGTAGATCTATTTACTGATTATTTATATTGCAATTTTCAAAGGCAGAGGAATGTTTTAATCTTAGATGAAGTTACAGTATGAAAAAAATCAAGTCAATCTAGAAACTAAAGCAGCACTTGAAAAGGGAAGTAAAATACCATGGCAAGGTCTACTTGAGGTGATAGCTAGAGAATAAACATGATTGTATGTGCCGTAAGATTTTCTAAGCTAACTTAGTGGTTAAGAAAGGTGCTGAGCTAAGATTTTTGGGAACAAAGGAACACAGCACTGACCTAATTCCTCTCCATTAATCAACAGTAAAGTCTCATTCACTTCTGGAGAGTAGAATTATGCTAAGTTAAGCACTTCTGAAAACCCCCAAAGAAATTTTTGTGTATAAATCTGGCAGGTGTGGTACAAGCCTTGCAAATGCACATCCCCTTTCATACTGACCTACGTGTTTTTAGGAGCAATGCATGCAAGTGTGAAAGGACAGTCAGATTTTAATATCCTCAGCATTACTTGATGTTCTTCTTTCAAGAATGGCTCCAGCTAAGGCATTCTGCGTTGGCTTGTGAATGTGTATCTAAAAGCAGGAACAGAATCGTAAACTCATTTCACGTTGGTTACCACATAGTTCTCAGGTAGAAGCATGCAATTTTCCAGGCTAGATGAGGCTATGAAGACCTTCCATTAGGATCACATATCTCTGCTGTCACCCCAATCCATCGCGTTAGCTGTTTCTTACAAAGCTGCTCACTGCTTCAGACTGGATTGTCTAGGAAGCTCATAAGACACAATCATCTGCTACTGCACATCTTCCGAAATTTAAAGTTAACACTTTGCTATAGCACATCTGTGATTTGAATCCTGAACTTAGAGAGTGTTTCATCGGGTAAAAAAACTTCCAGGCTTGGAAAGGCACATCTTCCCAAGATATTTTGTGACAAAACCTGATACAAAGAAATAATTTAGCATCTCTTCAATGCCTTTATTTCATCAATCACTATCCTTTAAGGAATGAAAAAATATCCTGCATTTACAAAACCTGCATTTAAGGGCCAGCTCCAGCTGGGAATCTGCAATTCCCCATTACAAGTATGAAAGACATTTTAGGTAAAACAATACAGGTAAACAGGTGAGAGAGGATGAGGAGGGCATGGCTCTGATAAGCGGCACTACACGAAACTGTTGGGCTTGTGGTTATTGCTTCTGCAGGACTCCTTTGGTGTGGTTGAACTGGCAAAAGAAATCAAAGGAGAGAGACACCAGCACCTGTAATTTAAAAATCTAAACCAAACCACCTTTCGCTTCTTCCCAGCCGTAATTTTTCTTTGTCATTTAACCCAGGATTGTTATCGATTCAAGTCAGTATTGGTCAGTCAGCATGTACTGTGCATAAACACAGGGGGAGATAGTCAACATTTTAGGAAGATAAAATGAGTGTTCACCGCAAAGTGCTCCGCACACATACACTCAGTTGTGCCAAACATCTCTGACAACTGGTGAAGCGGCAGCCCACGCCTGGCTGTGCAATTCGTTCGGAAACAACGTGGAAGGTGGCCAGCGTCAGCACAGCACAGTTCTCGGCTTCTCCTACGTTGCTGAGCACACCGGGGTTTCCAGTCACCAGCTCCTGCTCTAGCAGCAAATGAAGAAAATCATTTTAAAGAGCCAATACAAATATTTCACTTCATAGAACAGTTTGCTTGAGGAGGGGGAGATCCCATAATTAAAGAATGGGATTAAAACAAAGCCCGACAATTCCAGTATTGAACTCGAAAAATCCTAGCATCCTGCTTTGGTATGAGAAGGAAAGGTAACTCAGTGAATAAGTCTGTTATCCACAAATATTGTCCAAGAATGCAAAAAACCAGTATCCTGAAGTTTGGTTAGCTAAAATTTTTAGACATTTCAATCATGAATTAAGAATCTGCTTGTGGGATTCAGTGTATCAGATGTTACCTCTATAGGCCATATATCATATTTTGTACAGATAGCATTTTTATTAAATATTTTCATGAACTTGTAAACTGTAAAATACAGAGAATTATACTTTTCCATTAAAAAAATACTAGGATGAAGGGCTTTCACTAGAGAGTCTTTCCATTTTCTGCACTTTCCATTTTAAGGAACAGTCCTTTAGAGTATTGGTATAAGAGAAAAAAGGGAAGTAATTTAAAAAGAAGAGAAAATGAAGCTGAAAAATGAGCAGGCAGAATGGACTTATTTGGTCAGCTGACTCATTCCAAAGCAATTCCTGAAACCTACGCAAAAGCCTGGAAAATAAGTAAGATTCTTCTGTGGGATTTCCTTTTCCTTGGTCCTTGGAGAAAAACTGTTTAACTATAGACCAACCAGTGCTCTGTTCCTCTTCAGAAGCTCCTATGCTTGGCTCTGTTCTGTGGGAAACCGTTCCCTTTTATGTTTCACCTAGATGGTGATTACTCCCTGTATTTAAGCTTCCACATGATGGAGAGATGAGGAAAAAATATCATGCAAGAAGCAAAATCACATTCTGTAACTCCTTCGTCGAGCAAAACACATCAGGGCCTACCGGCACAGTCCTTTTTCAGAACCAGCTCCTTCAGTTGCACCCTCTGGATGGCAATTACTGCAACAGAATAGTTGAGAAATGTTCCTTGGATTTAGACAACTGCCAACACTGATTAAGTATTTCTTTAGCATCCACATTTCTTGCACAGGTGCTGAGGATGTCTCAACGCATTATATAGGAAAGCTATAGAGAAGACACGCATCATCAAATACATTTTTTTATTCTCACAAAGGCACTTGGAATAGCAGCAGGACTGAAACCCCTTCCTTGGTGAATGCATTTGTTTCAACACTCCTGATGGGCTGCCAGGTATTAAAGAAGCTATTACACATTCCCTGCAAGAACCTATCTTTGCCTGAACTTCCACTCAACATAATCTTGCAGCAGACTAGAACTGGACATAAAAGATGATAGAAAAGGACCCCAAAATGTCCGTGAGGGTATAAACTGATTCTACAATTGTAAAGTTCACCAACTTCAGGGTTGGCACAAGCTCAGACCCTCCAACTTATTTAGACAACTAACTTCTATTGATTCTTCAGGTGATTTAGACTCCTCAGTATCATTAAAAGCTGAAATATAATGCAGATTAAGAAGTGTCATCATGACTATGTAATTCAGGGTGAAGGACTATTGCAAACCCCAAGAATAGATGTGGTTACGTATTTTATTAGAACACTGGTACGTTTTTCATGTGTACTATCTTCCTTGCCTACTTGTGTGAGCCAACTCCCATATTACTAAGATTCTCCTTATTAATTTTCCATGTTCTGTCTATAACATTTTTCTAGAAAAATACATGAAAGGAGCAGATTGAAAAACTGAAACCGATATATAAACCATGCACATATGCATTGTCTTGTCTGTGTCGAGCTTGTGTAGTCCCTAGCACAAAGAGACAAACAAATCAATAATTCCTGTGAAATTATCCAACGGCATATCAGTTGTGCCGTTTTTAGCAGGAAAACAAAACCAAAAAAACACCCAGACTCTACGAGCCCGGACACGCAGGCAGTGCATACGGACAAACGAATCTGTATGTCAGAGTTATTTCCAAAGGCAAGCAGGAAGCACGTGATAAAATGAGCCAGGCCAGCTGAGAAACCACCCCTCAGCAGCTCCGTTGCATTAATTTTTCTCAAGACATTAAACTGTTAATAAGGACTTTTGAAAATGATGGACAACTTAGATGAACTTCATTGGACACAGGACAGTGGCAGTAGTCAAAACTTCTGCTTTGGGTACCTGGGTGAGGGAAATGCTAAAGAGACAATGTGACACAAGGTCTCTGTGAACGAGGGCCTGGATCCCACATGGCCATGAGGGTCCTTGTCCCACAAAGCGGGTGACCGTCCATGGGCCCATGAGACCTCACCTCCCAGACACCACCACTACCTCTGCAGACATAATACTGCAGTTCCTCCCCCTCAGCTGAATCCTCTACTGACTACTTTGCATCAGGCTGAACACCATCCAAGAGAACAAAAAGAGAGATTCAAACACGTTTAATGATGTTTTTCCCTGCGTAGGGTTACGGGGTGTATTAGCCTCGACAGAACAAGTTTTCCAACAGTGATGGGACTTGGAGCATCGATCCACCAGAGTTTAACCTTCTTCCAGAGGCAGCACTCTGAAACAAAATCAGCCAAAAGGGTGTCCAAATGCTATAAAAATGAGGGAGGTGGCTGTATTTAAGCATCGATAAAATGACTATATTTTACTCAAGTATCCACAAGATACTTCTGTTAGCCAACATGGGTGGGGGTTCAGTTCTGCTTTTTGTTTTTCAAAGAAGATTCCTGGATTTGTATGAGAAAAATTATATTGTGTTAAAACTGAGAAAGAACTTCTCTTTCCGAGCAAGATTTCTCTCCAGGAAAACATCACAGACTATACCGACACTTCAGCATACTTTCTCTCGCTAATGGAGAAGGCCAGCGCACAGCAAAAGCTGGCTAACGCCTCTTTCACTGTTACTCAAAAGCAACCATGACTGGACTGAGATTTTGACTTTTTCTGAACCCAGGTTACAGTGTTCTCCTGGGCCTCTGCAAGGAGCAGTTTCACTGCTTTGTAATGCAGAACAAAAGACACAGGACACAGACTATATTCTTTCAAGGTATGGCATACAAAAGGTTTAGGTAATTTCTTCACACTTATTCTTTTTTCTTTTATTTCATTTGATAGCCACCATTCACCACTAATTAAAACAGTTCTTGAAACAAACCTGCTCTGGATAAACTTCCAAAAGTGGAGGCTAAATTCTTCTTCTGCCTCTTTCTTCAAACTATTCTAAGCCATCACTCTTAATTCAGACACTGGCAGGTAATGTCGTCTTTCAGTCCTGTTATGCAACTTGGCTTCCAATATGTGCAAGAACTAACATGTTTCTCCAGATAGATTTGCTTTCCCAGGCTCCTGCCTTCTCAGCAATGTGAGGTACTTTATCTAGAGTCATCTCAATTTCCTTTGAATCCCTGTTTTTCTAAATACTTTGATTTTTCTCAGAGATAGGAATAGTCAGTTGTATATTTATCTTGAACTTTCAAACACACTAAACAGAACCTATCTGGGATTCCAGGCACCATGGCTAAATAATAAAAATACAGTCGGCCTTATGCAAACAAATGTGTACACACCAGCCGCCTCAAAATCATGCAGGGCAGAAAACTCCTACCACAGGCGCCCCCGAAAACAAACCTCAGTGGTTGGTACAGCCCTTCCCACTCTGAAAGCATCGCACTTTGCTTTTAGTCCCCAAAATATTGGGCAATCCAAACCACAGTATTTTAAGTCATCTTCTGTTTTGGTATTTCCACGTACGCAAGTGCCGAAATTGTTCATTGTTCTGAATCATGAGAATACCAAATATAGATTTATCTTTCAATTCTATCTTTAAATCTCTAATTTTAAATCTACAACTTTACAGATTTAAGTAGTATAGAGATTTACTCCTCCCCACAAATGGATATTTGATATCAACCAGTAGGACAAAACATATCTCCTGTCTTTGGTTTCTTTTTCACAGCTTGACTAATGTGTCAAATTGCCTATATTTTAACAAGGAAATGCAGTGTATCTGAGAAATAAAATAGCACAGTCCTTAGTAGGTGTTCACATTCTTCAGCTTGCCATCTTTTACCCATTTGAAGCAAATATTTTTTATCGCCACATGTCAATAAAAACTAAGAGCCAATAAAACAGCATAGCTTGCATTGCGGGGCACTGTTACACAGAAATACATGGATGACATCCAGTTACTTTAAGGCACAGTGAGAGTAATTCAGTAGAAGGCAGAAGAACCTCATTCACCACCAAGTATCTTTTTTTTCATAAAAAAAGATGGGTTTAGTATGATATTGTTGAAAAACAAGGCTTTAAATCACCAGCATTCCTTTAAATGGGAATCTTCAAATGTGGTGATTGTTTATTAGTTGATTTGCCTCTGGTTTTGTAATTACCTGTTTGTTTTTACTGTTTCAAATTCTAGGCCAGCATAATTTCTGCAGAGACTAAATCAGGCAATATTAAGGGCTTTTTGTGATTCTAGGGCAAGGCATTTTCAAAGTACAAAGCAACAGCTATTTTTGCTGGCTGACACAGTTTAGGGCCCAAAGACACATGATTGTGCCTTCAGAAAGGCAACAGCCGGAGCACATGACACTCATTTACCACCACCCCAGTCCCCCCGCCAGCCCCTTTGCTTGGGGACAAAGGACAATTCCAGGACCAGAGTATGGAGCTGACTGCGCTTGCTATGAGAGGTACAGCGTGGCTCCTGCAGTCTCTCTGAACAACAGATGCCAGTCACCTCCAGACAACCTCCAGCAACTATTTTTTCAGCAACCTGCTACACTTCCATTTACATCCTTAAAATAAAAAGACAGTTGAAGCCAAACCAAGGCAGATCAAACAAACTTTCTTTATGTTCAGTCAATCATTCCTTCAAAGAAGCCCACCAGACATGTCAGAAAAGAGTAACTATTCCAAGGCAAAGGAACCAAATGAAGACAACTGCGAGGCGAAGAAAAGGCAACTCTTTCACGTACAGTCATCACAAAGGCAACTCCAACCGCTCTGCCACTCCAGTGCTCTCCATCTTACAACCCTCTCCAGAGAGAGGGGCAGAGAGAGAGTTTCAGGGCAGCACCCATCGCATGAGACACAGGTCTGAAGAACACAGACAAACCATAGGATGAATAAGGTGCTGGAGCCAAAGGATGAAAAAACCATTGGAATAAGTAATCCAAAACCTTAAGAAAAACAGGAGCAAAACAAACTCTTGGAAATTTAACCCAACAGCTCAGATAATCCTGTAATAACGTGGTTGCTCTTACCTTTGCCATCTGCGCCTGCACGCCATTTGCTTTGAGAGATGCTACTGCTTTCTGTGCTGCTGCCGGACTGTCAAAATCTACAAAACCGTAACCTGAAAAATAAACAGATAAATAGACATTTTTGTTATTATTGATGTGTATATGCATAGATAAAGATTTTATTTTTATACAGAAGAAAACTCTTTCCATTCTCTCACATTGTCTCATAGTCTTCCAGTAGCACTGCCACCACCAGCAGCCATCACACCTCTGTTTCTCACACCTTTCCTCCTGAGCCCAGTGGGGTTTAAGGAAATGCAATGACCTGAAGCTTTAACGTGCGGAAAGGGGAAGAGATGGCAGCTCTTTGTCCGTCCTAACAGATAAAAGGTCCCTGGCAGCAGGAGGGCACATGCTTGTGGGGCTCTGGAGTCCTGTCCCATCTCTTCCCTAAGAGGAGGCAGCAGTATGGCCCTCCCTGGGATACAAAGGTACAGCTTGCACTGGCCGGTTTTGTGAGAAAACAACACCTTTTCCCTGTCCCTTGAACTCATGAGAGAATTAAGCTTCATAAGAGGAGGGCAGCAGGTCTCTGCGCCAGGCTGGGGCCATCTGTGTAGGGGCAGGGAGCGCAGTCTTGCAGCAAGTGGGAGCAATTAAGGGAGAAATCGCAACCTGCGCTCTACAAGTGACTGCCAGATAGCTCTAGAAGATGGTAAGATAATAAAGCCGCAGCCTGGTTAAACCACATCCCTTTCATCTCGCCGCCCTCTCTGCTGCAACATGGGCCCGGTCCCTACCAGGAACTGCTTCAGGGTATCATGTGAACAGCAGCTTAGTGAAGTTAGATCTTAGGGATCAGCAAGGGATAAGCATCTGCTTTTAAGTGGCTTTCCTACTCTCAGTTATTTGCATTAGTTTAATTTCTTAATCAGCCAGTCACTTCCTATCTTCTCTTCTTCCCTCTCCATTTTTTCTTCCTTTAACCAGCAGGACTGATACGTTCCAGCAAGACCAGTGCTGTTAAGTCCCTGCTGGATATCAACAACTCTGGAAGTCTTTTTATTGTCCTACAGATACCAAGGAAGGCAAAGAGGACAAGGAATGGACTTTTCACAACTTCTAAGCGCTGAGCTATCTCTGATCTTCAACAGCATTCAAATGTCTTGCACATAAAGATTTCAACAGAGCTAGGAAGATTTAAAAATTATTTAGACAGCTGCATATATTCCATAATCCATCCAGGGAAAACTCCAGCCTACATCTTATTAAGCAATACAGCGCAGGTAGGCACGTGCTGCTGGTACAAGCTGTGGCCAGGGGCCACCTCTTTGGCATCTCCCTGGGAAGCCATATGGACGAAACCAGACTGCCTGAAAGCTTTAATAATATTAGCACAAGCATATTTATAGCATAGCAGCTCCTTTGCAGACATCTCCATTTACTAGGTCAATACACATCATACAGGAGGCAACCACAGATATGCTTTCCTGCCATATCCATTTTTATTTCTTTTGCCAGCCTTTCTTCCTGCTCCGGGGAGGCCTTACTGCTTTCCTCTCTGCACCAAATCTAGGTATAAGAGCCCGTGCTTGTGATCACCTTGTCCCCCCCAAGTTATAAACATCTCTTTATTATTATTTTAGTACGTATGCATTACTTGATGTAAGGGTTAGTCCAATGATGAAAGAATTTTGTGCACATGGACTTTTTTGTTTTCTTGGCTTAAATCTCATTCGTAAAGTTTTAAGAAAATGAAAAAGAAAAAAGGAAAAAGAAACAGCCAAAATTGTTAAAGAAACTGCTGACTTACTTAAAGAGTATGAAAAGCATTATTTTGATAAAAAGCCAAGATCTGAACCTTTCTGTTCTGTTCTTCCCTCAGCTTTCTGCTGTTGGTTGGGGTTTGTTTTGGTTTGGGTGAATTTTTTGGCAGGGCATTACTACAAATTAAGGGAAAGCCTCAACTGTACACTGGCACAGCAGAGCTAATAAACACCACCATGAAGAAGTCCACTGGAGTTTGGTAAACCTGGGGAGATGGGGGTGTGCTTTACCTGCTCAGATTCCCCCATTTTATTTTTCCTTTTAACTGCTACTGAACATGCCATTTTCGAATCAGCTTGTTCTGCATCACATTTTGCTTTCCCACATTATCTGAGCTCTCTCTTCACTGCAGAGCGGCAGTGGAGCTGATGCTGCTTCGAACCAAAATACATGCTACAAGAGAGCAAGAGCCCTCCCTGGATTTCTCCAGCGCCTTTGCCCTCTGGGAGAGCAGCTTCTGGGAGGACGAAGGAGATACAATTAGATGCAGCCTCCATCTTGCTACATGAGAGATCCTGACAAGATGCCAGAGCTGCCAAGGGGAAACCTGAAATGCCTTGCGAAGTCATGGGATGGCTTGGATCAAACACAGAGCAAATTATTTTTTAGGATAGCAAGGTGCTCTTCTAGGGAGACTAAATTTCTTTTTTACTTCTCACCATGTTCATGCCCAAAAACTAGGAGGTGAAAGTGCAAAAATAAGTTTTAATATTGGCGTTAAAAACAGATAATAGATTTTTGTATTTATCATCAGTGTACAGTGCAGGATTCATGCATGCAGTAACAGAAGGGAAATGATTTTTACTACGACTTTCTAGAGAGTAGGGTAAGTATTCACAACTAAGTTAGTATTGCTTGTAAATATAAACCGGAATGTGTAAGAATATTCTGGTGTTGTATTATAGGGATCAGGTATATGCAACATAGTGAATTACTGAAGATTAACATCAGTCCATAATATCTAAACCCATGAATATCTCCTAAATATTTATTTAATGGGCACAAGGGGCTATATAACCGTATCAGAGATCCAGTCAGAGTCTCGAGACAAAAAAGCCTTGCCTCTTTAGCTGCCCATTATGCATTCTAGTATTACTACTCCCAGCCTCACTGCAAAGCTGCTCTTTTTCCTTCCCTCAAGTTCATTTTCATTCCAAGTCTCTTTTTCTGGCCCTCCCCCCTCCCGACACATCTCTCCACCACACACAGAACATCAGGACAAAATCACTCCATGGCTGAAAACCCGTCCAAAGAACATCAATCTGCCGCAAGGGAAGCCAAGTTCCCAGGCTGTTTCAGCATTCAAGTATCCTTACAAGAACCCTGCAATGCTATATAACAGAAAACCAGGCAGTTTGTACAGTTTACGTTCTTCCATGTAGATGTTTATAGCCTATGTTGGTGACCTACAGTAACATATTTCATTTGTTTATAATCTCACTTCATTTTTTCGGTCTCGGGCTCTAACAGTAGTGCTGCTTTTTGGTGGTGGTGGTGGTGGGGTTTTTTGGGTTTGGTTTTTTTGGGGGGAGGGGGGGTTGGGGGGTTTTGTTTGTTTGGGGTTTGGTTTTGGTTTATATACTTTTCAGGGTAGATCAAGTTTAGTCCCCACAGAAGCCAAAGCCGGGTTTTGAAACATCTCCCTCCAGCTCTCCCTCAAGCATAAACAAATCCCCAAGCTCCCTGTGCCGAGAGCCCTTCCCTCCTGCCCAGGCTGCGGCTGGAGCGGGCTGAGGCTGTGCTCCCCTCCGGCAGAGCCGGGCTGCTGTGGCCGCCCCCGGCAGGTGCGGCACGGGCAAGTTTGGCTGCTCAGGCACCCATCCCTGCCTCCTCCGATAACTGTTCCCTGGCTCCTCCTGGGAAAAGGCAGCAGGCTGGCTGGAACCATCCCTCAAGAGGGATGCAGACCAGAGCCTGCCAATCGGACGCTGCTGCTCTAAGAAAATGTCTACATTTCTTTTTCCTCTTTTAAAAACAAGTGCAAGCCCCACCAGCCCCACCCTCTACTCAGCCTCAAATTCCACAGCTTTTTTTTGGTGTGCGAACTGCCTCGTAAACATTCTGGTCAATGGATTATACTTTTTTTTTCCCCTCCCAGTTTTTGTGCAGAACATCATGAAAAATGCACTTGGATTCTAAACCAGGATCTTCAGACTCTGCTCACAAGAATCCATCACCACCACAGGAAACCAAAACCAAAACTATTTCCCCTTTTTTCACGAAGCATCCTGCCCTTTTCCTTTAACAGCTCCAAATGCAAATAGGGAAAGCTGTGTTATCCCCTGCTGCTTCGAGAGATGGGAACTGAATTTATCACTAACATGAGCCCCTCAGCTCAAGTGTACTTACACTGAGGGTGACTTCGGCACTCCGATGCTACAAGTATGCCAGGATCCCGAGGTTTTTTTTGGAGAATGACATATTACTAGTTTGTACATGGAAACACACACACAAAAAACCCCAAGACAAGACTATCTAGATAAATGGTTAAACCTTTCCTCAAAGAAATAAAATTTTGTTTTGGCCTGATGCCATTAGAGCTAAATGATTAAATTTAAGGAATAAAACCAGGGGTTTTGTGCCTGTGGGGGGAAGAAAACAGCTAAGCATCAGCAAGCGCGAGTTTATAGCTAGCTGCAATAAGTGCTACCCAAATACACTGGCAGACACTAAACATCTCCGTCTCCTATAACCTAAACGGCTGGGGGCCTCCCGGTCTCAGTTTCTCAGTTCCATAATTAAGCTTGGCAGCAGGTTCAAATGAATTAAAACTGAATGTCACTATTTCCTCAACAAATCCCTCATCCTTGTTTTTTCTTACTTGTCAGGAGAAGACCAGCAGAACAGCAATTAGTGGTAAGCAGTGCAGTGAAAAAGAACCAAGTATACACTAATTAGGTCACTCGCCAAACACATTCATTTCATTGGCAGATTTAATCAATGTTTTCCTGAAATGTCTTAAATCTCCTATGCTAATTTAAAGTTTTGTTATTGTTGTTACTTTAAACACAGATGGGATGCCTGGAGATTTTCAATTGCTTTCCGCAAATCCATTTCAAAATAACAACCCCTTATATAGTATATCATCAAAATTTAGGCACAGGTTTTAGGAAATGGCCTCTAATTTTACGCCAACATTTTTGTGCCTGCAAATACCTATGGGTGCAATTTTGTGGATTTAAGTAATTGCAGGTGTGTAGAGCTCTTAGACATCAAACTCCTGACTGATCGGGTACTTAAGGGTAATGCCAAATAATTTAAGGGACTACCTGCCACTTGCGGTTCCCACAATTATCGCAAAATGCTGGAGGGGTGGCACGCAGCAAAGGCGAGCTCACACTGGTGCACGTGGGCTTCACAGCCCGCCTCAGGGAGCTCCACTCGCGGGAGTGAGCCCTGGCTGCCTTTTTGGAGAGTTGAGGGAGCTGCTCTGCCACTGCTGAAAGCGGCATCGGTTACTGGAAACAAATGGGAACAGAGGTTTCGGGGTACCCTGGAAGTTTGGTCCCCCAGTTAGTACTTCCAGCTAGCGCACAGTGGTTTTTCATACGGAAGATCTTCTCTGTCAGCAGAAGTCATTGCTGATGCCATCAGAAAAGGAGCTGTCACGGCTGCTGAACCAATCCGCACTCACGCCAACCCGGCTCTGCCTGCTGCCCTGCCCTGGCCGCACGCCCCCTGGGTCCCTCCGTCCCGCCGGTGCTGCCCCCTGAACCAGCTCGCCCAGGTCCCCACGACCACCGAGGGGTGTGAAAGGGCAATCACGCAGTCAGCCGCAGCTCTGTCCTGGTGACCCGGGTGAAAATAAAAGAAAAGAAAAAGCAAAGGGCAGAAGCGCGCTTTCCCAGAAGCAAGGAGCAGAGCATCTCTGCACGCAGCTGAGCTGGAGGTCTGCAAACGCAGTAAGCTCCGGCGGGGGGCTAAGAAAGGAGAAGCCGAGATGAATGAGGGAGGATAAGTTGGGGCTGGTGAACTCTCAGCTTCACCCTGCCACAAGGCCAAACATCACGTCTGACCTGTGACCAGGTGCTGCTTTCAATCACCTGAAATCAAGTCAGCTAGTGGTCCGCATTTTGCAACCACGCATACGCACGCAGAGAAAGGAGACAGGACAGCTGACGCACCCAGTCAGGAGACGGGCATGGGGTCTGTATGTTAATTCAACTTATGTGCCCATGTAACTAACCTTGCTATTAAAAAAAAAAAAAAAAAAGAAAGAAAAAAAAAGAAGTATCTAAAGGTACTGATGGAGAATTCATACATACTGGGGAGCTCTTCTGAATCCACTGAAGTCAAACAACTCCCTTCAGCAAAAGTTTTAATGCTTTGTTCCTGTAAGCTAACAACTCTGCATCGACACAAGAACGCGCCCAGCCCGACAGATGGGAAATGCTGACGGATGGCTGTCCCGTGCAACCTTCACTCCTCCACGTCCCTCTGCGGAAGAACTCCTGCTCTGCCATTCTCCAACCTTGGAGTTCTCCAACTGGCACAATGACTTTTTTTGGCAACATAACATTTGTGTTATTCTTCCATAAAATTACATAATAGTGGAGAATTTTCTTTATAAAGATAATCCCAAATTTCCTTATGTGTAATTACCACAATTTTGTTATACCAAAACCTGTTTTTCTAGGTCTGATGTACCAGACCACTTGGAACTCTGCTTCCCAATGGGATGCATCTTTTTAACGTAAGGAAGTTCCCAGTCCTTGTTTCTGGCTGTCTAGAATTCAATATATCAGATCTGAAATCCAAAACAGACAAGACTGGACATATCATTCATGTTGGGTCTTCAAGAGGTCAGCTTAAGACAATGCTTGCTTTTTTCATTAGTGGTGGTGTTAACAGTACCCAGAATTTGGAAATTTAAAATCACTCCCAAAAGGGGCTTTGATGAGGGAGAGGAATACCCGCCTAGCGAAGAGGCAGCAGTCAAAACTACTTGGTGAATTGGGAAACCATGAAATAAGATACATTTATGACAAATACTTTTTTTAAAACTCTATGATGTCACCTCCAGACATGTCTGTATACGTAGATTTGAAGCCACCAGCACAACATTTTTACACAAACACCAATATATATATATACACACAATTAAGGAAATATATATAATAATCAGTGAGGCGTTTCTCCTTCACGCTTAGATGAAACCACTTGGATTTCCTGAGAATCTAAGTCAATTTTAGTTGAAAAGTTCACTTTTTCCCAGCACTTATTTAGAGTGTCTCTTAAAAGGCAGTATTCATTCTGACAATCAGGTAGTCCACAAAAAAGTGATTATCCAGTAATTTACTATGCAATTTTCAGACATTGTTTTATGCCCAGATAAAGAATCAAATTAAAGTCTTACAAGCCTTGGAAAATTAGAGTTAGCAAGCAAAGAGGTTGAATCACCCTTGAACACAAAATTACCGAAAACAGCTTTTTCTTTCATTGTTCAAATTGTGCTAAAATATTCCTACAGCTCCAAATGTTCAGAGTAATAGTAAAATAGTCTACATCATTACTATTTTTAAACCCCTACTTTATAAAAATGTTCTCAGTGGCTAGAAAGTGGTGAATCATCGCCTTTTAATTAAAACAGCTAATATATAGTTAGAAAAATAATTGGCAATGGAGAGTCTTAAATGCGAGAAAGAAAAGATAGTCCCTTCATTTCAGATCACTCCCCAGAGACACACCTACATTGTTAAGTATGCATATACAGCTGAATTTTTTTGTTTGCCTTAGCTTGATATGGAAATATGGCACAAAACTGTCACTTTGATTATGTTCCTGCAGTGATTTCTTTTACCTCTTGCATTATTTCAATCCCCTTTATAACAACAGAACCAGAGAAAAACAGCACTGTAGGTAACTAACAATCAATTTTTAGACATCTGTTTGCAAACACATTCTTAATTTGAACATTCAATTACTTTGATTTAAACAGAGTGTATATGAATGCAGGTTATTATTAGTTGCACAACTAATTAATGATGATATTTACGTGCAAAACTGAAGTACAGAACTTGTGATGATCTTTTCTTCTATTTTAAAATGTTAGTAAATTGAAACATTTTTGCAATCCCCAATAAGTAAAGGTAACAGTACAAAGAAACCTACAACATTTTGGTAGGTGGGAAAGAAGTACTTATTTAATAAATAAATAACTCTATGTATATGCATATGTATGTGTACTCTTCTGGAAAGTAATCCTTCCGAAAACATACTCTCCAAAAGAATAGAAGCAGACCTCAAAACCGACAAAAGCTCTTTGTGAAATATGGTTGCAATAACAGCAGCAAGAAGGAGGGGGGGGTGAGCAGTACAAATTTAGCGTGTATACCCATCAAGAAAATGATATTGCACTGGGCTAGCCTCCCTCATCATTTACACTGCATTCCTGAAAATTCAGAACCACAAAGACTGGCAAACTGGAGGAAATTCTAGAAAAAGTACAAATCCAGGCATAAAAACTCAGATTTTTGCAAATGGCAGAACTCTATTTGATTATCCCTAACAACACACCAAGTGTTCGGGGGGCCTTCAGAGTGAAGCTAGATGTGGGTGAGTAGCCATGAGCAACTAAATTGCAGGGCCTGACCAGCATAAACAGTGAGACGTATGACTTCGTGAGGACCTGTCAAAGAATGAAAATGTTGGTGAAAATAAAGTGAGAGGGAAGTTGAGAAATATTTCCTGGTATTCCGCTAACAGCGTGAACTTGGATTAATCATACAAAGCCAATGATGGAAAACTCATTGCTGGAGTTACTAAATATGGATCGAATAAAGAAGAGAACATATTGTAAATCTTGCAGTGGCAGAAGGACAAGAGATAAACACGCTTTTCCATCTTTAACTTTTGAAGTTACTCTCTCTGCAAGTCCCATTGATTCACTGTCAAAATCCAAAATGAAGATTACCTCTATTTTTAAACACAGGGATAGCTCCAATTTCCATATAAACCAATGTTATGATTTCATATTACAGTTATTTAGTACCATAACATTTTTTGTTGGTGTATTATATAATGTCATCATTAAGATTATTTTTACTAGTTATTTAGCATAAGACATTCATTGTGGCTCTGCAGCTGAGCTAAATTTCACACTTGAAGCAGTGATTGAAGAAAGCAGAATGTTCTCCCAAAAAACAAGTACTCCAAGAGCAGTGCTTAGTTACTCATTTACATAGAAGGGAGGGAAGGATACAATAGCAGTTTCTTCCCTCAACTGAAGAAATACTCAGTGACTCACAAGTGATAATATTTTGCAATGCCCAGAACAAAATAGACAGAACTTGCAACTTCAGATTAAGATCTCCTACTTTCAGATACAGAGTTACGATATCAATTAATACCTTCACTGAAAAACTAGAAAGGAAATTCACACCCAAAATTGAAAAAGGGTTCAGTTTTTAAACAATTATTTTTCATGTTCACTTTCCTCTCTGATTACAGAGACATCCAGATGCTGAAGTTCCAAAACGCCACAAGAAAGACTATTTTCTTGGTATTTCCAGCCAGCAGGAAACACTGACACTCTCATGAGAAACTCTGTTCTTCTGAGGTTTCATGCTCAGCTATGCAGACTCCAGAGCTTTACTTAGCTTGGATAATGTTTGGGTAAGATATGAAACCAAATCTCTTGAGATTTGTCCATCACTTATTTTAGAGCTGAGCGACTTGAGTAAAAAACCTGGTGTACAGAAAAAAAAAAAAAAAAACAATCATTCAGCCACTATCGCCAAAAGCTCCCAGTACCTGTGTAGCCAACCAATTTTCTCTTCTAAATACCAGACCTCAGTTTACTCGAAGCTAAGCAAGTTTTCCACCAGCTGTTCACCAAAAAAGCATATAACCTAAGAAGCTATGAGGCTAACTCCAGCGCTCCCACCGACTAGTTAGAAATGAATGTTAATATTGTCACTCTAAGCCCCTTTCAGGCCTGGTACCTGGCATGGCACCCAGCTGGCATTTACGGACAGGCATGGACAAAACGGAGTATCAATGGGAGCTCTGCTTTCAGTGTACGGTACCTATGGAAGTCAGCGATGAAATATTGGGGGAAAAAATGATGTCCTTCAGGAGTCAACTCTTCCAGCATTAGGTTTAAACAATGATACTATTCTAGGAGGCAAAAGGAGGATGTTCTTTATCACCCAGTGCTCTTTCTCAGAAATGAAATACTCCATTCTCTTCCTCCCAACGCCGGATTGCTCAGCAATCATAACATTAAGTAACTGCACATACTCGCAAGTAGGAAGAAACAATCTGACAAGAGAAGATGCACTTGGTGATCACACTGTGATTACTGTACTTTATTAAAAATAATTTTCATTTCAGTATGTTTTGACAAGAAAATAGAAAGCATCTTGTGCAGGCTTCAGGAAATATTAAAATAACCCAAGGTGATGAACATGTTATTATCCAGCCTGTTCCAGAGGGAGGGTGCTCAAGTACTGAAATGGTTTTCATTTCAAATAGACATTCATTTCCAAGACACCACACTTGAAAAATTGGACTGTATATTTGTCATACAGTAAGCAGTGATAAAGAGCACAGCAATTTATGTTCCTTATGCAAACCACTTGTAATTCAGAAAACAACTATAGTTTCTAAAAGGCAGCAAAGTGATAGCACTTTCCCAAGAAGCGAAATGTTTTTTTCATGCCAGTTGGCCAATTCTGGCATGTCAACCTTTGCTATGATAAACAATTTGGATAACATGCAAAGAGCTCCTATTCCAACCCATCAACACTCATGATGTCTCGGAGCTTTAGGCAGAGATGAGCCATACTTTCTGAATATTTCATGATTCTGATACTAAGAAAAGGATCCCCATACCACCATCACCATAATGCTAAAATACCAACGACCTTTTGAGCAAGAAGCCAGTGTGCTTTCAAGGAATGGTTGGTGGGCACGGGGCTGCTTTCACTCTTCCTCCCTTGCTTCTCAGTCAATCTGGTCTCATTTCAGGGCAAGACTAGGCCGCAGAGGAATTCATGCTTTAGGGGCATTTCATGGCAGTGCACTGATGCTCAGGAGAGCCCAACCTGAATCGACCACTGCAGCACAACCTCCTCCTTTATCTATTCTCTGCCCAGGGACCCATCGAGCCTTGTGGAACTATGCTGTCCTAGTATTTTGGTAATGGCCAAACAGAGGGAAGCAGAATGTCACCCCTCCTCAAACCCTCACCTTCACCTCTGTGCGCGCAGGGACAGAGTTGCTGACGTTAGACCTGTGCTATGGAGGGGAAGCACAGCAGGGATGGCAGGACAAGCCACAACACACAGGTCAGAACAAAACCTGTATTAAAGATACTGTGTAAATTCAGTGCCCAATGATTTTGGTCTTCCATGGTATTTCAGACGGTCAGAATTTAAGGATCACTATAGTGTTATTGCTGTATTGCCCATCACTGTTTATAGGGTGTTCGTTTTCTTTTGCAATAGATACTTTTGTGGTTAAATACCAGTTGCCCCTTCTGAGCCTCTTGTCATATGTCGACCACATTAACCTGTAGGCTGAAGTTCAAAAATGCTATTATTATGGTACCCCAGAAATGGCTATTAGTTTTCCAGGCTGAGAAAGAACAAAAAAGAATGGAGAAGAAATCACATCAGAAAATCTGTTTTCAAGATCTCCAATCCAGTTTTGCGATTCAAGACAGTTCTATGTAGGTAAGTGGGAGATGTAGATAAAGTGGTTGAAATGCTGGCTTTTAATCTCATCTGAATTTCTGAACCTGTAGAAGTTTTTCTATCATTACAAATCACATACCTCAAATATATGAAAAAGAAGCAAGTGAATAATATAATATTTTAATCTTATGTGAACACCTTTCTTTCTGTGTTTTAAGGTACCTATTTAGTGCTGTTTTGACTATCAGCTTGCATTTAAAATCACTTGCTGGTCGGTCCAGTACACGGCAGTCACACACCACAGAGATGTGATGAAGGATGCTATCTGGAGGCCGGACTGAAGCCACCTGGATGACGACCATGAGTCATCAGGAGGTCAAACCACAGAAGGACAATCCCCCGTGCACAAATGCCAACGTGTAGGAAGCTTCTTGCACACTGAAATTTGCGTCTACAACAAGTCTTCAGACAGTTTGGAGAGAGAGAAGGCACAAATGTGGGACCGGAAGAGGCATCTTGGGTCTTTCTGGAAAGTGGATGACTATAACTCTACACTGGATGACCACATGGGGTCACACCAGTGACTCACATCATTTCTCTAATATTACCCTTTACCTAGTGGAAGGATCTCACTGAGACATCCTTATGCCATAGCTGTGGCCCTTTTTGGCTTGGACACTTATAAGATCATCTAATATTTCTGTCATCCTTTTCCTTTATTCATTATAGATAAGCTTCCAACTTTACATGCAGAGTTTTTCCTATTACTTCTTAAGTAGATGATTTTACTATAGAATTTGTTCCCTGTTTCTCACAATCCAGTCTTCAGGATCATCTAATTGACTTTCTGTGTAATTGCCTAATGCTTCCCGACTTTGTATAATGAGCAGGTATCGGGGAGAGTTTTGGTAGCAATATCATTAAAGATGAGACAGGAAATTTGGTATGTGCCTTAGAAAGAGAGAGGTAGGTGAGTGTTGCCAATGATGCTGACACCGACATGTCCAAGCCTGCAGCCAGATCATAATAATATGAGCAAGGAGCTACATCAATAGTAACTATTCCCAGTAGCTCTTCCTAAATGTTCAGGCACCTTTTGAACATAAAAACATTTTGTTTAGGTCTCTGGAGAACCTCAAGGGTTTAACTAAAGAACAAACTCAGTGACATATATTGCCAGTGAAAGGCCAAATGTACAACGGAGAACAACTTTCACCCCGTGAAGCTGGTTTAGAGAAAGGTATGTATTTCAGTGCTTAATAATAGAAGACCAATGGGAGGGAGGGGGAATTTATGTGCTAAAAAAATCTTTATAAAAATGAAACTGTGGACAATTCAGATATAATATTCTCTTATTTATGAGGGATATTTTATTTTTAAAAATCCCAGAATTTTTATGAAATTATACAGAAAATGACTGAGAGATGCCCAAGTCTGTAGCAGGACCTGAGTTCATTTGCAGAGAGTGGTTCTGTATCAGTATATCAAATAAACCAAAATGAAAGAGAAAGCAGGGAGAAGTTTTGCCAGGACACTCAAACCCATCAAACATATTTTGTCTAGGAAGCCAAAATGCCTATAAAAAGACATTTTAAATGCCCAGTAGCAGCATCATACACTATATCAAAGAAATAAAGAACCAGCAATCCAAAATTATTTTTCAGTCTTTCAAGAAGTGATGCTGCATTTCACATACTTGTGTGTGTAGGTCGTTGGTCAGTCACTTGGTTGACGTTCGTTATAGCAGGCAAGATAGCTAATAGTCAAAGGGACTGCAGCGCATCTCTTACACAGACGCCAAATATATGTTGGTGTTGTCAATGTGGAGATGTGTAAATGTTTTGAGACTGAATGTCTGCTTCCTGTCAACAGCAAGAATTAGCCAGACGAATATCCGGCACGCACGGTTGTGCTTTCTTAGAGTATAAATATTGTACTGCAAAATTTGCATGCTGCTTGTTTTATCGCTGGCCTGTTGCTCTCAAAGCTGTTTTTGTGACCAAATGCAAAGGAACGCAACTTCCCATAGACCCTGGAAGCAGTGAGGCATGTGGGGAGGAAGATGATGAGGTGCTTGTTGGCTGAAAATATGAAGGGAAACACACAGAGTTACTCAGGGCTCATGACCAAAAGGCTGTCCACAAAAGGCAACCCATCTCATTTCCATTACGCAGAGGTGGCAGCCTTGGCAGCAGCTTGCTGCTCTACCATTACACCTTCCTAGTCACTATTCTGTATTTCCATGGTAGACCTGGGACTCTTTCTTCCAGAGCTTGCATCAGGCAATGCATCAATCAGGAGATGGCATACCCGTGTATTTTTGTATATAATGCCATCAGAAGATCCTGTACTGGGTATTTCTATTACAGAGAGATGATATTGTGTTATATGACCTTGAGAATAGGTATATTTTTCAGTGCCAAAGGACAGGGGTGAGGGGGACATGGACCTGTTCACTATATCTGGCTGGGAAAGGAAAAAACAGTCCTCATGTTCTTACCCCTCAGGGTGGCAGGTGTCTAATCATTCCCCAGAGCTGCAGATTCCCCAAACGCTGGGCTTGGAGCCTTTGAAGGTAATGGGAATTGCTACTCTCATATCTAGACAAGGCGCACAACAGCCTCACCCTCCCGAGCGCTCTCTCCTGCACTGGAAGACAATATGAGGTTCCAGCAACAGATATGGAAGATATTTAGAAAGAGGAAACCTTCTAGCCTTCTAGAAACCATACCATCCTGTTCCCTCATTTTATTAATTTTTTTTCTTTCTTTTTCTCCCTGGATGGCTAAGACAAATACTGCACATGAAAAAGAAGTAGCCTTTCTTTGCCTTTATCTAGAAGATGGGGCAGATGAAGGACCTCATGCAAAACACGATGGCGTGACATGGTGGGAGACAGGCTACAGTATTAGGCAGCCTTTCCCTCCCTTAGTCTACATTGCAGCTACATCTAACTTGGCATGCCCACTTCACCTTCCTATCAGGCGTTTTGTCACTGAGGAAATCTGCGTTTATTGCAGCAAGGCATTTTTGTCCCAGGTAATGAAAATGAAAATCCATGGGGGAAAAAAAAAAGCCCAGCAAATCATGCGATTCCAATGCTAATCCATACATGCAGCACAAGTGCATTGCACTTGTTTAGTGGGCTAACCAACAGAATCAAGCTTCCCTCAGGAAAGTCAACATTTCAGTGTACGCTAGGAAAATTGAGAAAAAGTCAGCTTCCAACCAAAAAATAAACCCCACATTTAATAGCTTAAAATGAAGCCACTGAAGACTAAACATCTGGGCTTTTTGGATATAATCCCAGATACTGCGTGTAGCACCGAAGCTCTTCATCACTGTATCCTCTTAAGAATTTGAATAAAATCATTCCCCCAATATACGCTGTTTCTCTGCAGAACAGAACATCACAAAAAAATGCCTGTTGCAGTAAGATCCTGGGGCAAGGCCTGGTTTTTACTACATGTGTGCAGAGCGTGCGGAAGCACAGCGCTTTGGTTTTCTTTGGGATCTCCAGGACTTCCCATAATACAAATCACCATTCTGCAGCAGTGGCAACAGAAACAACCCGCGCAGACCACAGAAGCAGCCGATTGGAGGGGGGATTATCAGAAACACTCCAAAAACTCCTCAGCACTTCTAGAAGCGTCACTGGAAGTCAATGGGATTTTCTGCTCTTGCGTTTCTGAAATGCAACGGGCACATCCACAGCGCATCACACCAGCACCCATTAGAGACCTTCCCACTAGCACTGAACAAGGTAGTACTCCTGGATGGCACGGAGCAGTGCATCAACAGTAGGGTCTTCCAGGATATTTAGTCCTGTTTCTCGTCACGTTTAAAAAGATCTAGCAGAGCACCACCGTGCCACTGGTTTCACTGCTGGCTTGGAGAGGTCTACTCAGTACAGCACTGCACTGTATGTTCCTAGATGCTCAGGAGCTTTTGAAAACCCCAGTTGCTGCACAATCTGCTTTGAGACCTCCACTGTCCCCAGCTGCCATGTCTCGCAGTCAGTACCTGCCATGCTGGAATGCAACCTGGGTTTACTGGGATTGCTCAGGTATGGCTGCAGAAAGTTCTGTAGCCGGTTCCGTGTGGGAGGTCAGGACAGATCGGTGCATACATTTAAACTCTGCAAGCTGCTGAGAAAGAGCGTATGGAACATGGCCACTGGAAAGCAACTGAACCAGCGCAACATTTCATAAGCCAGAGGCACATGGATTATAACTACAGCCAAACTACACAGTGCAAGAGAGCCACACAAAAGACAAAAAGTATTGGATAAGGCTGAAACAGAATTAGCCTTAATAGACAGTGCCTCCCTAGAGCTTTTATGCTCACAGCCAAGCAAAACGGTTCTGAGCAGGAAGACAAGAACTGCAGACTTCTGGCATGGCTCTTGAGACACAAACAGTATGAGAAACTTGTTCCCATAGTGGAACAAAGAGGTGAAGCAGACCCCCTTGAAACAAACAATTCCTGGCCATCGTACCATCCAAACAAGCACAAATAAAATCGGGTGTTTCATCTAAGTTTTCACTTTATTTTTTTAATACATAAAGTAGAAAATAGTAATTTTTAAAGTTGCTAGCCTTTTTTTTTTTTTTTAATTGACCTTCCTCTACTTCCTCTAGCAAATCACACACAACCATATTCTCCCTTTTTTAAGAGATATATTGGCATCGGGAAGCTCTGTAGTAGGCTGTTCTTTTTGTTTCTTTTTTTCCAGACAGCCTTGTCCATTTTCTTTCCAGCCCTGAGATGATCACTCCTATACTTCACTTCCCAGCTCCTCCTCTCCCTGCTCCTCTAAGGTGACGTAAAAAGAGAAAGAGTCATGCATAGGCTAGGAAGATGGCTTGATTCATGACTTTTCCACTACTATAAATCATTTCAAAGGAATCATTCTATCCAGGGATGACAACAGAGAAGATATTCCCACATAAAAACCTGTATACTCCCAGCAAGTACATAATCGTACCAACAGAGGCAAGGAGAGAGCGAAGACCTCATGCTCTGGCAATGCAATTCTTTTCCTTTTCTGTTTGTTTGCTTTTTCTCTCCACACTCTTCTGTTTTTCCCATATTTCCTGCTGTGTTTCAAACAGATCTTTACCATATTTTATGTATTCCTGTCGTTTTCTTCCATCATCTCTTCTTTCCTAGCCTGTTTTTCTAGCCTCTCCAGCCCACAATTTCCCTTGTCTGCTAATTTCAGCTATTCAGATGGAAACAGTAGTTCTGGAAAAAGAAAAAAAAAAAAAACACCCCCAAAAAAACCCCAACAAAACCCAAAAACCCAGCTTCTAAAGTTGAAACAGGAAAACTACAGAGGCAACAGATGTCTTAAGAGTCCAGTATAGACTAGAAGGGTTTTGAAAAAAGGTGAAAAGTAAGCAGAAAGGTCTGTTTTAAAATGATAGTGCAACAAAGGAACCAATTAGGGAAGAAATGAAGTGAAAACTAACCCAAATGTTTGCTTGGAATCGAAGCTTTTTTCAGTTTAAAAAAAAAAAAAAAAGTTAGCAGACTACATCCGTTATTTCTCTTGTCCAATATGTTTCCGTACTTACTGATTTTATACAAAATTGGGAGTAGACTTGCCAAAATATCATGAGATTCTTCCTACTAATGAAACTTTTAGACAGAGAAAATGCCAGAACTTCTAGATAAATCGGAAACAGAAAGTATTAGGTACTTATATGGAAAATATTTCTTTCATGAAAGAGTCTAGCCCCATATCCCAAGCAAGACCAAGCCCATGAAGTGCTGCCTTTTTAACACACCAACATTTTAACCAACTGTGGAAGATTCAGTCCAGCCACCTCAGGAGAGGTTTTGCTACCAACACCCCCCAACACAAAGAACAGCCTGGTCCCAGCTGAAGGGCCAAGGGCACAGAATAAACTGACACCTCATCCTGACTGATGCTGCAGTTTAGGCTTGCAGCACATTTTTAGGGCAGCAACCAGTGAGAAAGCCAATACTCTGCTGGTGTCGCAGCCTTCGGCTGCCTGCTGCAACGGTTCCCTGCTGCAACTTGCTTCCCAGGCACTTGCTTCTGTCCCATAAACACACAGCTAGAAAACACTCAAGGTGGAATTAGGGCCTTGGAAAGTTTTTGAACACACTTAAAATAACTAATTTTTATCCAAGGAACATGTATCAGGAGATCATTATTTTGCTTCTCAAAGTATGGTTGCTACAGGAGAAAATTTGTTCGCTGGAGCACAGCTGAAGACAGCTCAGCTTCTAAACTTCAGTTCTGCCCAGCTTCAGGTAACGTTGACTAATTTAGGAGGGCAGGAGCCCGGCGTTCCCCATATGTCAGTGGAGATGGAGAGCAGCTCTTCCATAGGACCTTTCAGAGCACCAAAGCTAGATTCATTTTCTGAACCACCTTCTGAAGGAGCTTCTCTTTGCAGGTTACATACAGTCTAGAGAAACCAGCTTTTAAATTGAGACTTTTGTGTTTGTTTCTAGAACTGGGCAGGGTGAACATTTCCCTCTGCGAGTGTCACTATTCAGCCTTTATCAAGCTTCCAGTGTGGGGCAAGAGCCAGCTCATGGCATCTGCCAAAGGGAGAAGAAAGGAAGGGAAAGGAGGGCGAGACACTCATGCTGGGATTGTAAACAGAGGAAGGGACAGGGCAGCGAGGCACTCATGCAAAGCATGGCATAGGTGCATAAGGAAAGGAAAAAAAACCAAACCAACCATACCAGGGATACTTGCACATTGGATTTTAGTTCTAATAAATAAAAACTAGGGCAATGCACCCATTTTTATCACAAGGCTCCGCTAATGAGAACACCACTAATGAGAACACAACATGGACAAAAGCTTCTCTCAAAGCTCGTTCATTCAACACCAAACACTTCCCAGTCAAAATCCAGAAAGACTTCCTAATAGGGATTAGCTCATTTTCATTGTGAGCCAGGGGCCTTTGGAACAAAAATACCAAGTGTTTGGTCAGGAAAACTAATTTGGGCCAAATATTGTTCTCATTTGCTCTCAGTCGTTTCTTTCCCTCCCCTCTCTCTCCTCTCCCCGTGATGATGAAGGGTACGACTGTCACCACTACTTCTTCCTGTTAGCGCACAGCAAAGATTCAGGCAAGCGGCTCTTGCTCGATTCCATTCACTGCAGCTGGGTCATGCAGGCAAACCACAGCGAGCCGATACAATGAAAAGCAAGTATTAGCTGGAAAGCGTGAGCTTTTTTGTCCTCAAATTCCTCTGCTCCCTTACATCTTTTTAAAGCAATGTGCTACTAAGTGTATTTTAAGAAGCTGAATGAATTAAAACCAATTAATCCTTTCTTCTTTAGCTTTTTTTTTTCCTTACAAGTAGGTGGAGTATACAAGCATGCACATTATTATATGTATGCATAATAACTTTTAAATAAAAATAGGAGGTCAAGTTTCCAGTTGGTATAATTTACCATATTGACTACACACTGCTCCCCTCCCCGTATTCAACACCCTACTAAATCCTGAAGTATTATGCTTTCTTAAACTTGCATAATACATATGTACTATCACTCAAATCCAAATGTGTATTGACATAGATGTACCAAAGAACAAACAACTCACTGCACAGATGCAGATGTAATCATTCTCTGATTATGGCTGATGCCCAACAGATTAGCTAGCTAGTGGAAACAACTCTGTGTCTACCAAGGTGGCACAATTTAATGAGCATTTCACTCACCCTCACTGAGATTCTCTTTGAAATAAAAATGCAGAAAGCGAGTGTTGTAGATTTTAGTGGTCTTTTACTTAACTGAGAGAAAGTGGAAGAAAGCATTACAGAGTTCAGGTACATCTGCTGAAGTTCATCATTACCATGAGAGATCAAAGCATTTTCCTTAGTTTCTTCTTAACTAAAATAATTTAAGCCCATTTTCATTGTTACTTCCCCAGGCTGTACCCTTTCAAGGACAGTTCCACTGTTCTTAATCTAAAATACAATAACCTGCTTCATACACGACACACATAAATTTCCAAATCTCTCCGTGCCAGGCAAGGGCAGTAAATTGAGAAAAGGACGACGACAGTAACTTCACATGTGCAAAGCCTGTTTCCTAGCAGGGGATCAATAACAGCTGACTGCATTACCGTCACAGGGAAATCGGCACCAGGTTTGTTGCTGGAGGTCGCTAGCGGCCTCAGTAAAGCCGAGTCTGATGGTGTATTTACCTGACACAGGGTAGAAATGTGCAGAGATCCCTGAAACCGCTCTGAACAAGCCAGCCTGGGTGCTGGAAGCAATAAAGCTGCAGGGCCAAGGGAAATTGGTCGGTGCAGACCCGGGTTAGCACAGCAAGTGCGTCGCAAACATTTTCATTCCTCGCACAACCTAAGTAGGACTTTCTTCCCCTTTTTTAGCTCCACTGACATCATAACTTTATCAGCTACATCCATCTTTCTAGCAAAAATAATAATGTTAAAAAATCTCTAATGTATTTCCATCTTGGCTTCCACTTTGGAGGAGTTACTTTTTCCCCTCAGAAAGGTAAGACCAGTTTGTCCAGCTCATAGGGCTACAAACTGAAGGGGCAAATGGAAGATACAGTTCTCAATGATTGTCCTAGATCACCAAAGAGGGAACACTACCTCATTTTATCTCACTTTCTATTTATCATTCGAGCTCATCCTTTTTATTCCCTTCACTATACAATGCTAAACATTCTGTGGACCTTCCTATAACTTAACCTCTTGCTGCCTCGATTTCTTCTTCTGTAAAACGGGAATAATACATTTATAGTTACCTTTTGGCAATTAGACTAATCCAATTAACCAGTTATTGTGCATTGGTAAAGCACGGTAAGCTCCTCAGATGCAAAGCATCACAGTAACGCAAAGTTTAATAGTTATTGTTGTAAAAATAATCAAAATTGAGAGGGGAAGGGAAGATGCCAGCTGGCAGATTGAATATCCAGTCTCACTTACTGGCAGCAGTTTCACTGTAATAAAAGCAGGACCATTGCTGATTATGCAGGCTTGTGCTTCCAGTTTTCAACTGGTTAAGGAGCTGTTGTCAGCTTATTTCACAGAAAGCTCCTTGTGGCTCAAAATACTGTCTGATCAGCTTTTTTTCCATGAAGCCAGTATTCCCAAAAGCAGAAGTCCTTAAGCACATGCTTAGAGTAAAACCAGCATTTAGGTGCTTTGGTTAATCAGACTCACAATAAAAAAGCTCCTCAACATAAGAAAATGAAAAGGTTTTTCCCTCCCAAAAATGCAGATATGTTGGAGTACTCATTGGCAGAAATCCTTAGAGTTTGTTTCAGCTACGTATATGCACATATATACACGTATACACACACACATATACATATCATGTAAATTTTCTTTAAATAATCTCTTCTTTGGGGATTGTGCTTTGATGTTGCAGAAAGACTGTAAGAATCTACTAGGCTTTCACTCCTATTCATGACACCTGAACTGTGCAGGGCTAAGGGGTAGATTCCAGTGAAAAAGGAGCTTTCTGGCTGTCCAAGAAAAGTTACACTAGCCAGTGACGCAGAAAGATGGATGCGTGACACAAAAAGTACCAAAGTAATGGACTCTATACTGGCAAGAACGGACTCTTGTTGAAAGCTAAAAACTAACAAAATCTCTGAGGATGTACAACAACTTCTGAAAGAAATTTTTGGAACATTTGGACCATGGCTGCATTAGCAAAAGCCAAAAAAGTTTATGAAAGGAGGTAACAAACACAATCTCAGGCTGGAGTAATTACTCTTCCTGGAATAAGCAATAGTTAATAATGAGAAGCAGACAGAAAGCCACGGAAAAATGAAAATAAAAACAGAATTTACTCAAAGAGACATGATGGTTACCACTCACAGGAAGTATCATTAATTAGGACTTCTAAAAGAAGATTTCTCATCTTGTAGGAACTTATTAGCAACTGATTGCTCCAAGGTAGGTTTCAAAACACGTGAAAATGACAGTTATATAATGTTACTGAGTAAAAGATGACTATGATGATGAGATCAAAGATTAATTCTACAATTTTTTTACTGGCAAATTCCCAATAATTAGAACAGGAAACTTCAGCGTAGCGTTGGGGATGTTGACAACCGAGTAGAGAAAAGAACAGGCAAGTCAGACACCAGTAAGCACTGCCTAATCAGTAGAAGACCAAGCTACCCCAGCAGAGCACTGGTTCCCCACATCTGTATCCACCACATGACTTGAAATGTATATAGACCACCTGCCCAGGATATCAAAGGAACTAATGTGACGAGCAATCTAATTTCTAATTAGTAAAACTATAAATCAAGCTCAGGAAAACCTGATTCTCTCACAGTGTTAGGAAAAGCAATAGCAGAAGCCTGGAAGATCCAACGGAAGATTTGATATCACTAGAGAAATCTGAACTGAAGAGCAGGCTTGAGTGCTCTTAGGCTTAGTTCAGATCTCAGGAAGTCACTATTGACACACGACAGTTGTGTCTATATGACAAATGAAGGGCAATGCAACAGCTACAGCTGCAATTTCCAAGGAGGCTCATCAGAAAGCCTGGATAAGCCTGGATACTGGCAAAAAGAAAACGAACAAGTTAAACCAAATGTTAATTCCTCAAAAATATGTCCTCAAAGAAAGAGTCATGAAAACAGTGTGTGTAAATTAAAGGTGATCTAAATTACTCTGGTTATTGGTGACAGGCAAAATAGATGACCCATATTAGCATACCTAAAAAGAAGAGCAGACTGGATTTCACAGTCCAGAAGATCATGTGCCTACCAGATTTTCACCTTCAGAACAGTTACTGAGAAGCACATCAAGTGGCAAAGCAAGCTCATTAACTTAATCAGTTTTTGATAGCATCTGACAGCCTCCATCACTGCACACTCAAACACCAAGAGAGGCATCTGAAGGTTGATCAGGGGCAAAACAGACCTTTGTTTTCGCAGACACAAGGGGCCGTGGCTGGTTTGTTCTTGTTGCGGGGAGGAGAACAGCATAAGCTGTTGTTTTTACTGTCTTGAAAGACGATGTGGAATGAGCCCCGTTACCCTTTCTCCTGTCCCTGTAGTAGCCACCCTCTTGCTCATCCCAACACCTTGTTGGCCACAGCACCAAAAGATGTAGGTTCCCACGGCTCTGCCACGGGTGACGTACACAGCTGAGCACTGCCATTTTGGTCCAGGCTGCTCTTTACTTTGCCCACTTGTAGCAACTCTACGTCTTTATATGCCATGGATTCCCATTAAAAATAACGACAAGCCTTAAAATGAGCTATCAAGGTGAAGCAATGAAATGAAGGCATGGGAGCAAAGTATGTTGTTTGTCTTCTGCAGGACACTGCCACGGATTTTGATATGAAGAATGGATAAATAGATAGCATCTAAACATCGTCTTGGCCCCCTAGCAGGAGACTAAGGTTTGACATTCAATGCCAAAACAGCAAAGTCGCAGTTCAACTGTCACACAGGCATGCCTCAAAACTTCACCCATAGTAAGGATAACACAAACAAGATGCTGTTATTGATAAGTTAACAAAAATTAAAAATGACAAATGAATTTAGAAAGTAAAGAAACTGCAAACGTGAAAGAATTCATATATGGTGGCACTGGCACAAATGTTTGGAGGGATATTCATAAAGACCTATCAGCAAACTGTTAAGCATTTACTCATTCAAACAAACCCGAAATCTGGACATCAAAATCAATACTTAAGACTGCCATACAAGTACTCTCCACCTTAACGAATTGGTATAGACAAATACCCTTGAAAGATCTATTTGTTGTATTTCGTCTCTGCAATTAATCTTAAAAATAGGATGAAAATACCTTCATTTGCTAAGAACAAAGCCTTACCATCTATCTTGGCAAGGAGCACTGCCATGCAGCTGGGGAACATGTAAGGGAGTCTCTCCATTGGGTTTTCTTCAGTGAGGGATAATGAGACCAGATAGAGAGAATGCACCAAGACCAGGCCAGGGGTGTCAACACGTGTGCAAAAGTGAGCTACTATTTGAGATTACGGGATGTATTCCAGGTGTAATACATCATTTATACAGATTTATTGTCCTTATTCTATCATTGTCTATATTTATTCTATTATTGTCTATACTCTACAGGATATATCACTGGACCTACAAGCATTTCTGGTTCTTTTATTTATTTATTTATTAAAAAAATACTGGGTTTCTACTGTTGGCACCTCTTTCATCTGAGACTTCTTGGTATTGGTGACTTATTTAAAAGTCAAACTCAGGAGTTTATTTTCCTAATCATTTGTAATTTGTTGTTGTTGTTTTGGGATTTTTTAGTGTTTTAATGTTTCGGTTTGGCAAAAGATGAAGCTTGAGGAATTGGAATAAACAAACCTGACTAAGCACATAATGCTACCTCTTCGCATGCTATTTTAAAAGATGATTTAAAAAATAGGACGCTGCAATGATCATTGATTATTTGTGTTATACGGTAGAA
This sequence comes from Balearica regulorum gibbericeps, assembly GCF_011004875.1. NCBI lineage: Eukaryota > Metazoa > Chordata > Aves > Gruiformes > Gruidae > Balearica > Balearica regulorum. The sequence goes on from NC_046185.1 coordinate 124,080,795, forward strand.
GAAAGGCTTACACTAAGCTTGGGCCCCACATTGCAAAGCCTCGTAGAGACCAAAAAGGGACATATATTTCATGTCTCAAAGAACTACGGATAAAATATGTCTGACAATTTAAGCTTGAGAGGCCCAGAAAGGTTATTTATTTTTCCTGTCTGGGAAAGAGTTATTTGTTTGTTTAATTGTACTGTGCCTTTTAACAAGGAATGTTAAGGAATCTTCCATTGACAGGAAAAACAATATGGTCCAAACCATTGCAGCAAGCATGCCTATTTTTCACTGGATAGTATTATTCATATGACACACATTGTATTTGCTGGAAACAGGAGAAACATTTGCTGTTTTGCTCAGCTGAACAGAGAACAGCTTCTCAGCCATACTTTATCTATTTTTTTCAAATATTAAATATTACATCACTGTGAAATAAATTAATTGACCTGTGCTGTGAACAAATAAATTACAAAATTCAATATGCTGCTTTGAATTTGCAGCTCATTTCAGCAAGCTGGTTTTGTAGTAGCTCTAACATATGAGTTAAGTAAGCCTTTCTGACAGGTGTAAAAGCCTTTCATACCACTTGCAAGGTTATGCTAGCGAAATATGACAGAAAACGTGGACTAGTCACAATATCATATGTTCCATATCAGCAAGTATCATAACAGAAAGGCTCACTACACCAAATAAAATGTACTATGTGGTAAAACAATGGGTGTGCGGAAATAATGACATAACAGATAGGGCAGGAGCTAAGACTCTCATTTGGCGGTTTGCTTTGCCATAGGATTAACCCAAATGAGACCTCATTATCTGGGAGAAATAAAATAATGACCTTATCCATCAGGAGCATTACACTATGTTTAGCGAAGGAGGGAGGAAGCAACATTTATTTGTTTGCTTTTTTTTCACGCTACAAAGAATTATACAAGATTTTGGCAGTTTTCATGTGCCTTGCCTTCCTCTGCCATCCTGTTGCGTGCACTTTCTCAAAGGGACTTTACTGACCTCTCTTCCCAGATGTTTCGTATTTGAGGAAGTGTCATAAATCACTGCTGGAGCAGGAGACATTGCTGGCTCTGACCCATATAGCGCGCCAAATCCAAGTTTGATTTTGTTTCGCCTAATTAGTGGCTCACGCCCACCCCTTGGCTCACTTGCCGGCACCCCGGCTCATCCAGGCGATACTCCGCGTACTTTGCAAAGAACATTTTAATGGCCTTGGCCAGGGGATGCTTTTGGTTGTTACCAAAGCTGGATGACTCTGCCGAGCACCTCCATTCAGAAGAATGGCAAATGCTGGAAGGGAGCTATTTCTCTATCATAAGACTGAACAGCTGAGGAGCCAAACATCATCTAACTACTCACTTGTGCTCTGTGCTCTTGGAAAGAGCTCTATCCTGGAAAAAATGAGTCTGTGTGGAACTGAAAGCTGGACTTCAATCAGGGTCTCTGTACTACGACGCCAGCACTGCATTTGGTATGTGATCCAGAAACTTCTGCAGAAGGTTCATGTGAATTACACGTTGCCTCATGTTGAGAGTCAGGCAGCCAAAACATATTGTTCTAAACATCCTTGTTCACATGAACTTCAGCCACTATTTACTAGCATTCAAGGAAAAAAAATAAATAAAAATGACATCAACACTGATCTAATGCTTCGATTTTTTACTAGGGGGACTGCTGTTTATACCAGTCTGCCTCACATCCGTGAAAAAGCACAGCTTACCAGGACAGTTAAAGGCTGGCAGTGAGCAGAACTGAAAACCAGATGTTTTAAGTTCCTCGAACCTGAATTGACGCAAACAAAACAGATTTTTTTTATCTGCTTCCCTTAAAAAAAAAAAAAAAAAAAAAAAAAAAAAAGCAGCCCTAACAGGTCTTCAGAGAAAGAAACAAGGACAAGTGAGGTATCAACAAACACAAAACCAACCCACCAGGATAAGTAAACTAGGGATTAATTGTTTTGCTCTATGACCATCAACAAAGTCTATCAGCTAGCATCTATTTCTAGAACTTCCAATTCAAATTACATCTAATGAGTTTACAGTACAATTTTTAAAGGGTCTCGCCTGAGTCATAAAGACTGAAGCAACCATTAAGCCCCATTTGTTAACAGCTATGATAACTACACTGTCATTACGCACACTGTAGGACACTGAGCTGCACAAAGGACTAATGTTATTGCACCAGACTAGAAGCACTTTAAAGTTATCTTGTGCAACTAGTAAGACAGGCAAAACACATTTTCTGATCATAAAAAGCATTCTGGAAATTGCCAAAAATCATACATTAGCATCAACTGTACATTTAAAATATTACATTATTCTACCATTTAAATAGACCACATTCACCTGCCAAGTTTAGCTTTGCAGTTTCTGTTAACTACAGTTATCCAAATGCAGAACTGTTGTGGTTACATTTTCATTTGAGTTTGACGGTAGTTTCACCCTTTTACTCCCTTTAAATTTTCATTTGAGGTAGCAAATTAATCTCTTTTTTCTAACATTAATTAATGTGTTATTCTTGTTATAACTTCACTGAGTCTAGACAACGGCATGTTGCGTCAGCAGTTGTTAGCGAAAGTGATGAAAACTGTGGAGCTATACTTGAAGCTTGATGGGTAATCAGAGCTTATCTACTTGTAATTAATCTGTCACCACACTGAAGATTTGAAATGGAAATCTACTGACCAGACTCGATCTTAACGTATACCTGAAAAAGACTGAGGATATGAGAGATTATTCTAATTTACAGTGGCACAGCTAACACTGGATTCTGGGGGTTTGTATCTTCAATTGTAGAAAATTAGGCTTTTCGATAAAGCACGTACATCTGAGGTATCATTAGAAAAACTAGCGTGACCTCAGTCTTCAGAAGATTTACCTTCCCACTTATTTAAAGAAAATTAAATGGAACCATGACACATCACAGGATCTTGTGGCCACGATACATCAGGCTGGAAATCATTCAGGAAACCTTTGATAGCTCTCCTGTATCAGAAAGGAGGTGTCTCTGACAGAAAGCATTGGCACAAGGTATTGCAGTAGTACTGGATCAACGTGGAGAGGACTGGTGGAATGGATATCGAGTGATAAGGACTGCTAGACTACCACCTAGGTGTTCACCCCAAGAAAATATGTTGCATTCACGTAGCCCGTGTGCAGTTGAGAAGCATATGGTTTCCCTTCAACACTTCACCCAAAGCATTCTCATAAAGCCTAATGACGTAGATTCAAAGAAGGCAGATATATTATACAAGAGGCACTGGCTTATAGAAACAGATCAATTGTACCACAGCATTCTGCTTTGCGCAGAAGAATGTGAAAGGAAAGACTATTTAGAATAAAATTAAAAAAAAAAAAAAAAGTCTCTGAAATCCCCAGTTAATGATCAGTTTAGATACATCTTTAACTATGATATTGGGATGATTTCTCTAGATAAAAGGGAAGAATTAGCACACTTTTTATGTATGCTTAGCAAAACAAGAAAGCAAGAAAAAAACCTGGTCAAATCTGTCTGTTGAAGGTAGCCTTTGTATTCTACAGAAGGAATTATCACATCAGTTGTTTATATGGTTCAGAATAAACAAGGCATCACCGCAGGGAATGAGTCCTTGTCTTCTCTTCCTTAACAAGTCACTTTATCATTTTCTGAAAGAATTATTTATAAAAGATTCTCTACGGATATTCATTTGGGGGTGTACGCCTAAAGAGATAATCACTTAATATAACAAACATCTTAATTTAGAGTTAACATTTGATAGCGTGTTCCTCTTAATGTTCAACTGGTAACTACCAAAATGTCTCGGCTTGAAGAGGGACTTTTAATCTGAGGGAGGAGGATGGGAGGTGCACAACGTCTAATGGCAGCGCAATGTTTTAATACTCTTACCAGTCACAAACCTTATGTTGTACACTGTTTATACTACTTACTGTAGCTATTTAATTTCTAAATCGAAGGCTTTCCCACATTTTACTACGACCTCTTGCAAGATGCTCCTGCCCACAAGATTTTGATTTCTACTTCCCAGTGGAGTCAACATCTATCTTCTAATGCCCCACAATTTCAAGCGGTCAGGGTCACAACTTGCTGTGTGCTGGTGGTCAACTCATGTCTAAAAGTTGGATGCTTACTTCTCTTTAAATTAAACTTCTAGGACAGACTAGTGAACTTCTTACTGGTTTGCTCCAATCCCTTCTTGTCTGATGCTCTGACTGCTGGTGCAGACTACACTGGCCTGCTTTGGGCTTTCCTCAGACCGACTGCAGCCTGGGAGCAGGCCTGGACCCAGGCGTGTTCGCTCTCCTGGGCAATATAGTACAACGCTCCAGCTCTCTGAGGCATTCATTCTTTTGCTGCAACTTGTTCCTACGGCAGACACAAATATTGCAAGCTAAACAGCGGAATGGACTGGGAAGTTGCCAGACAAATAGTTTTATTCTGAAAAATACCCTAATCCACTTAAATTAACACAAAACAATAGAATGGTTTCCACAGACCTTTCACCTCCACATTGTAATTTCTGCTCAAAGTTACAACAGGGCCAAGGGCAGCAGAGCAGCCTGAAGGTCAGGACACCCTTTGTGGGAGAGGAAGAGGTCAGGCTGGGCACAGATTCAGACCCAGAGCTCCAACCCGAGTTTTCCACCCCTGGCCAGCTGTTTGGACGGAGTGTTTCCGGTGGTTATGACACTGTAACAGAGCCAAGCTAAGGACAGGAGAGAAGCAAGTATGGAGAAAATATCTTTTACTACATCAACAGATAGTTGGAAAACATACTTTTGCACGCACAAGCTTTTCTTCAGATTTGAAAAAGCCGGGGGGGGGGGGGGGAACACAGACGACACGACGGGGAGGGTTCCCCGCTTTCTCTTCGCCTCCGTCTCCACTTTAAAAAATCTCGGGTTCACCCCAATACAGAATAGGTGAAGAAATTCTCAAAAATCTCAACAGATGGGAAACCCATCTTTTGCTGTGTTTTATCCAAGAGCATTAATTCACCACTGACTGCAGCTGACAGAGAAGTTGGACCTCGAAGGGAAAAAACCGACTGAAACGGCACTCCAAATAGCCATAGGAAAGTACTAGGCAAAAGTTTATTTCTAACTTAAAATAATTCACGGAAGTGTTGTTCCAGCTGACGCTGCTTGCTCATATGCATCTCCCAAAACCAAAATAATTAGTAAAAAAGCGGGAATTTGGACCCAAAAAAATTGTGCAGAGATTTTGGGGTTTGAGTCTGAGGGTTTTCTGTTTAAGATAGATATCTGTAACTACACCTACATATAACTGAAATATTTACAGACAAGAACGTTTATGTTTGGGAATGGTCTGCATTCCTGGCTTTTTAAGGATAGCCAAGAAAATAGTCCTTCTGTTAGTTCAAACTCTATATTGACACATCGACTTCGCTATCCAACCAGTAAAAACACAACTCAGCTGAGCTGCGCAGATGTTTTGAACTGGACCAAAAGGCCAAGCAACGTGATCGACATCCTACCACCTTAAAGTTGTTTCCCTGAGCGTTCAAGCACACATCTGTACTACATATTTCTTCTTTCACCAATGACATCCAATAAAAAGCAACTAATTTAACAAGCTTGCCAGTAGATGCTTCAATATTTCACTCATGTCAAAAAGAAAACAGATTGTTTTTTAAAAAACACAGCTATTTAATCTATCATTGCTGCTTGGACCTGGAAGCCAGGCATCAGACACGCAGCTTACAGAAGTCACTGAAATCAGGGAATAAAAATATATTTTTAAAGCAGTATATTGATTTTTTTTTTTTTTTTTTAAGGGCGTGGGGAATTTTGCCTGTGTGTAATTCAGCATGGCTTGTCAAAGAAACATTTTCTTTGCGTGTGCAAACTGACTGTTTATCCTTTCAGCCCTTTGGGAGCCAGTGGCTTTGTGCTCCTGGTGTCCCTCGTGCCACTGGCGTGTGTACGCTTTCCTCGCCCATCTCATACCAACCTTGCAGTATTGTGACCACCGGGGCGGAACTGAAGGCTTCCTCTTAACTGCATTCATTTCTGATATCATTGTGCTCCCTCTGGAGTCCTTCAGAACGGACAAACTTTCAAGGAGCCCTCTAATACTCAAACTTGAAAAGACCCACTGTGTTCTCAGCTTGCAGTCACCACTGGTGCCCACTGGTCTTGCCCTAAGACCTAAAAAAAACATTTCCAGCAAACACACATATCGCCTTCCCATCCCCTCTTTTTTTTTTTTTTTTTTTAGCTGCAGGTATTTCTAGAGCAATTTGGCCCTCGTCTTTTTTACTGTACGTGATCTATTAGCTGCATAACTTTACAGACCAAGATTTAGGTTTCACAGTGATTCTCAGGCACCTAAAATCTCTGGAGCTGAGGGAAAAAATGGACTAATGGGGGCTAATTTGTCTGGCTGCCCATGCCAAAACCATAAAGATGACATGAAAATCAGAGAAATAACTGCATGGATAGGTGGTCTGGCTCCAAAGAAGATGGTTCTTGAGTCCTAACATCTGGGGGAGCAATCACTTTCCACATATAGTAAGCTCAGCTATTTATTAATATAAAAAGTATTTTACAGAGGGAAAAGTAGTGTGGAACAAATATCAACTAAAAAACCCAGACCCAACAAAAAGGAAAAAAATCAAAGACATTTTAATTTTCCATATTTAATAATGTTTGTTCCTATAAGCATAAAGCACTAGTTCTCTCCCTTTACGATAATTTGATAGCCACGATATTAAAAATGCAATGATACCAGCAATGTATAGAGGGGAAAAACTGCCAGCAATAAATTAAATTATATTGATAAACGATAGGAACAACTAATGGCATTCTCCAATTAGAAAAGTGACCAGCATTTTTCCCCCTTAATTTTTAAAAATGTTTAGTATTAAGAACTATTTATGATTTCCTTTGCAGACTTTTTGAAAATATTTAGTTAACCCCATAATTTCCCCTTATCCTCCAGCCACTGGAAGAAGGTATCTTGACAGTGGAAAATTATCTGCAAGTACTGAAGCGTTTCAGATTGGGAAAAAATGTGGAAGCTAGGTTGATTGTGGGATACTGCCCTAGCCTTTCACCTCTGCTGAGCTGGAGAAAAAAAAAAAATCTGTCTTAGGTCATAAGTCAAATGGGCTTCGTGATACGAAGGAGTCCCTCAGGAACGCAGACAGAGAAATGAGGAATGAGAGAGAGAGACGCATTAAGACTCATAACCTACTTCTGTATTGCTGAGAGCCTGCTTCCTATAAAAGCCTCACACAAGCATGTTCCTTTCTACTGAATTTTACCTGGATGCATCCTAAGAAATTCTGGAAAAATCTAAGCTTTCGATCACTGAAATCACACACGCATACACAAAAAGCCCTTCAACAGTTCTCGGACCTACATTCATCTTTATTTAGAGGGCTGAGGTCTTGGCATGGCAAATGCTGGGTTAATTCCTCCTGCCTGCGCCTGTATAAACAGGCGTTTGTGTCCCATGTCCTGCCGCGTTCAGTGAGGTGACGCCAACAGCAGTGCCCTGCCGCTGCCCTCGGGAGGCTGTGCCACAAGCCTGCTCTCAGGACGTGGGGTTTGGATGTTCAGCCTCCTCTTCCTTCTCTTCATTTAATCCTGTAAGCCTTCTTCTTGCTCTCCCAAATCTTCCTCCGGGTCTGGTAGTTAAGGAATCTCTTACTAAGATCACTCCCTAGTAGCTCAGGACAGCAGTAAAATACCTGTGTGCCAGGAGAACGGTACACACGGGTTTAACTCAGCAGAGAGGTTTCCACTACGACACTTTTCCTCTCTGCCAGAAACACTAAAAAAGCAAGGCAAAGCCTATAATGTTTGCAGGGAGTAGCAGTGACTTTCTCTAGTCCAGCTCACATAGCTGGAAGAAAACAGAAAAGCTTTGGGGCACAAATGACTTTTTCGGGGCTCCCTGTATCATCATTGCACTGCTGCAGCTACAACTGTATTTCTACTCCTATGATAAACACTGAAATTATTATGTATATTCATATGTGCATATATTTAACTAGACATATATAGATACATGCATCACACATGTATGTAGCAGAGGAAAAGAGCCAGACAATAAGATTTTACAGATAATATGACAAACACATCACAGTACAGGTTTTGCATTAAAGGACATGTCCAAATAGAGGTCTTGCCTCCAGCTACTAAACCCAGAGCTAACGCTGGACATATTGCAACAGAGCTGTAGCAACTGTATTAAAATTATATTCTGACAAGTAATAGTACATTTTCACAAGGCTTTACACGTGGTCAGGGATTCAACCCTGCCATTAAAGAGAACTGTCAGCCAGTAAATATCTTGTGCTGTTCTTCCCTAGCAGGAGTATAATTACACCCCTGCACACCAAACCGCTCTATCTCGTCCTTGTGACCTTTGTCCTTTAGCAAACCCACAAAAGAAAAAAAAAGAAAAGAAAAAAATAGGGGAAAAAAAAGGGAAAAAAAAAAAAGCTGGCATTCTTGCTCCAAAGAGCATCACATACTACTTTTAATCTGCTTCAAGATTTCGCTGCCCTTAGAAACACTGAACTCTCTTCTGTGTGAACAACCTGACAAGAAGCCAGGCAAAGGGCCACTCGTCGGTCAACAGGAAGTAAGCTGGGACAAAAGGTCCAAGTTGAGGAATGCTTCTCTGGGCGCTCTGTCGATGTGCAGCCTCGGCAGCCTGGGCCTGGGCCAGAGCCAGCATAAAAATGTACTCCGGGTAACTGCGGGCTTTGATTAAAAAGCCACAGTGCTTAATAACAAAACCTGACTGGAGAGAAAAGAGGACCAAAAAAAGAAAGAGCCAAGCTTATGAAAAATAGCTCGTGCCTTCAGGCTCATTTTAAAAATGTGTTTTATTGACTTTTTACTCGATTAAAGGATATTCTTATTCTTTCCTTAGATACTGTCCACTGCTTCATACCGTGCATCAATAGATGGTGAACCAATGCAAGAGGTTTAGGTAAAGCAATCCAGAGTCACTGTGTGAACGAGTTCAGGTTTCTCTCAGCATCTCGGAAAAAATGAGCTCTTGAACTATTCGGAAATCCCATTAAACCCACACATGGACAGAAAATAATTGCATTTCCAGAACATCTGTGTGTGCACTGACACTAAATACTAGGTACATGTAGACCCAACTAGTTTTAAAGCACTTCTGAGTTAACTGTTGTGAAAAGCAGAAGCTTCCACGCAGCTGAACCAAGTGGCATCGCAGATGCCAAAAGATGACTGTTCACTGAAAAAAATCTCCAAAGTGGGACTTCGGGCAGACATATGAAGGCTCTGTAGATATCACAACAGGTGTTCAAACCTAGCTGCTTGACCACAAAACCCAATCACTTACCTCACTTGCAATAGCCCTTTATACATACAGAGAACATGTAAACGCATCTTGCGTGGGACGATCTGACTGCAGCCATCCCTGCATGCAGTTTTGGGGGATTCAATCCGTTGTCTTCCCTCCCCCCCCCCCCCCCATTTCTTCCCCTTTTATGAAAACTTTTGAATTTCTTTTGCACATAAGGAAAAATATCCTCAAAATGAAACTCAGAGTTCAAATATGACTTTCTAAAACAGGACTGTGGATTCCTCTCCAAGTAATTTTAACTGGATGACTAAAAATTTCAACTGGATTATTAAAAATAGATTCTTTTTCCTTACTGCCAGAAAATTTCTGAGTGCTCTGAAGTCAGGTATCACTAATAAATAGAATAAAAATAATTCACAAATTAAAATTCCTCATTACCATTTTTAGTTTTGATGAGAAACCTTTTCCACTCCATTATATGGTACGCTGATAAAGGCCTCTGTATTTAAAACGTGGTTCACTAGTTTTTCTTATAGTTCAGGATGAAACCGAAGTAGCGATACAGGAACAAATTACCACCCATCATCTGTTTGGCTACCCCCTTTGCAAGTTCTCACGCCATGAAAAATGCAAAGCAGCTTGCCGCTCCTTCCCTGAAGGCAACCTCTCTCGTAAATAACTTGCATTTACCCCAACGTACTGAGCGGTGTGCGGACCTGAACAGTCACTGAGGAGCATGCAAGAACTTGCCACCTTACGGTAACTTGTTCATATGAGCCTTCGCCCCCTCTCTCCTTCCTTTGTTGACTTTTGTCATATAAATAGCAAGAATAAAAAGTGGTAAGAAGATATTTTGCAACAAAAGTAATCTAATATGATGCTTAGGTCATACTGGGGGAATACTTTTAACTAAGAAGGGGAACGACCGCTTGGCAACAGCTTTGAAAAACATACGCTGGAGTTCATAGTGTTAGCAAACTGAAAAATGCCATAGGAGCACCAAAGAGCAGACCTCACTGCAATGCGTGAAGAGGAAAGTGGTGCAAAACCCAACTAAAATTATCTTTCCACTATTCAGTTTGGAGGTTTTAGCCCATTTATGAAAGCTACATTTCAGGACCAACTAATTAAGTCCAGAGTAGAACAGAAAAATAATGACAAGCCTAGCTAGTATGAGCAAAGAGGAATGGCTGAAATGTCAGTTACTGGAGAAGGCAGAGGAGGGAGAGGATAACAGTCTTCTGGCAAGTTAACAGTTGCTGCAATGTGTAAAGGTAAAACTATCTTTCCATGTTCATTGGGAACAGTAGCCTAAAACCCAGCAAGGAAAATAGATCAAATGTCAGGGGAAAAAAACCTGTGGGTAAGCACAGCATGCATTGCCTGGGAATGTTCAGGAATCCCAGTCAGGGAACTTTTTGGGACAGGATGTAGGAATAACTCTAAGAAATAAATCAGCTATTGCTAAGCGTGCCTTAAGATCAGGTGGATGGACTACATTAATTCTTACCAGCCCTATCTTCTAGAAGTGTTATTTTTATAGAGCCCCGTTTTAATCTCACTTGAAACTGCAGAATTTATGCTAATATTACACTGAATATATCTCACAACAGGTTTATACTACCTAGCTGTCATTGATAATTTGAAGCCTGTAATAAATATGTTTTGTAACTAATGAAATGTTATACATATTAAGCTAACTACCAGCTGCAGAAAGACCGCATATTTCATTGCAGTATTTTTTTCACTTCTAAGGACTCCCACATTTTTCTCATGTTAACCTCTGTAAATTAAAAGACAGATTAGCATTCAAAAGCTTATGTATGAAGTGGACGTAAAATCTCAATTTTATCAAAAAAAATTGCATAGATATAAATTTCAGGCTATTCAGACAGTCAATCATTACACAGCTGGCACTTCTGTTGCTTTGTCTGTTACAGTCTGTTTGAAATTACGTTCATCTCTCCTTGTAAAAGCTTTCAGAAAACTTGAGAATGGTTTCTGATCCCTTTTATTTTCAATGCCCAGTAACAAGACCCGTGGAGGACACCTGCTACTACCTTCTGGGCATAACTTTCTGCAATTTTAATATAACTGGTAGAAAATAATAAACCTCTAAACTTCACGATAGCGGTGGCCAGCTCTGTCATACTGACTTTCCATAGTCATCCCTTCTAGAAGTCAGACCTTCAGATAGATTTATTAGGAAAATCTGAAAGATATTCTGGAGTACAGTGTCTGAAACACAAGGAGCACTGATTTTCTATTTCCTTTTTTTGCGCTTTTTGTGTTGTTTTCCCTCTTGTTTGTTCGTGTGTTACACTGTCAGGCACACTGGAATTAACCGGAAGATATGACCCAGATGTTAGTGCATTTGTAGTGGAAAAAGGCAATTTCAGAGTCTAGTGCTTCATAAAATTTTTGCATGATTTCCTACAGCTGTTATCCATGTGTTATTTCAGGATAGCTGAATCACTGCACTGTTAAAGAACTGAAACAAACACGCAAAACACGCTGAAAATGCAAATCCACAAGTTACTTTAATGTGGGATGTAAGTGTAACAAAGCATTTGGGGCTAGCACTGATAAATAACCACTACGTTATCCTTGCCACCAGATTCTGGATTCCAAAACCAAAAACCTACTAAACATAAATATTTGCCATATGTAATTATAACGTCCTGATTTAGTCACTGGAGCCTCTTCTTTCCCTTAGGTTTAATCCTGTTTATTTGGGACATGATGTGGGTTCTCATTGCACTCTACAATCTAGAGACAAAATAAAAGTCTGTGGTTTAAAACAAAAGCTAAATAGAAATCCTTCCAATTGTACTGCATGTCCAATGTGTGAGTTTCAGATGATAATCCTGGAACTTTTAAAAACAAATAAATAAACAAATCTTTTTCTCTTGAAATGTTAAAGAGAACAGGAATTGGTTTGCCCTATGTTGTGAACAGGGATGTGATCACTCTTCATTGCCCACACCACCTTTGAATAAGGAGCGTTTGCCCCAGTCTATCGCACAACAGCAATAAGAGTTCAACAAGTGTTGCGCTTATCCTAAAAAAATATATGAAAACAAACATCCGTGCTTATGAATACACTGCTACTGCACTTGGGTGGCCAGCTGCAAGAGAAGAGATGCTGGGACCAAAGTCTCCTCTGGTATGATTCCAGTGACCCCAAAGTTACACCGAGACCTACTTGCCCACTGCACTTACTGATACACATCAGGATTTTTAAATAAAAACATATCTTGGGTGAGAGATTTCCAGAAACAGATGCACAAAGCCTTAGAAGGGTTTTGTACACAGCATGGTGTAACTGAGTGATCCTGTCCAGCAAAATACCGGAAAAGCTCATTAATCAAGAGCCAAAAGCCCACACTCTGGATTTTTTTGTTTATCTTCGCATAATTTGTTTACCTAAACTTTCCACAATATTTTTCAACCCCCTGTTCCTTTGGTATTTACTTATCTTCCTAGAAAAAGCTTCCTGCCAAATAAATAATTAGAAAATAGATTTCCCCCTTCCTAATTATTAATTATTGCCACTAGCAAGAGAGGATATTTAAAGAGATTTGATAGTCGAGAACAGCCTATTCTGATATGTTTGTCAGCAGTCCCACAATTTCAGCCCTTCACACCATTTCCGATAAAAATATAGCATTAAATCATTAGAAAATACAAGGCTTATACAAAGGCAGACAAAAGACCATTCTAGGCATAAAATACTAGGCTGTGGTTTAAGAAGGCCTTTCTGGAGGAAAGGAGATTTTGCAGCATTTCAGCTGAAGTGGGTCGCCTTCTCTGTAAAAGCAGGCAGGGTTTAACGGAGCAAAGAGGAAGGGACAGTGAGGGAGAGAGTTAGCGAGGGGGGAACCAGTTGCACACCCCGCACCCTAGAAGGCAACCCAGGTACTCACTTCTGCTGAGCAAGGAGTAGGATCCGGATCAACAGAAAATCCCTACTGCATCTCAGAATGATCCTTCCAGACCCGGAGCTCTGGCTATAATCCTGGGTAAGAATTGACAAGGCTCCTCTCATGCTTCAGAGCAGAACACTGGATCCCTGACCTCCAAATGCTCTACCACTGCCAAAAAATGTTTTATAAAGCTACTGGAAATGCCTATGTCAAAACCCCTTCTAGCACCTTCGTTAGAAGTCATTAGGGATGGAGAGCTGAAAGTCCGCACAGAAATGGTGATCCACAGGATGAGTCACTATGGGTGTTCATGACAGAACTTGTTTTTCTCTTTTAAAATACCTTAAATAATCACTGAAAAGACACTTTTGAAACAGGTTTTGTTGTTAAAAAAATGGTTGCCTATCAATAACAAAATAACACCCCCCAAAAACAGCTGCTTCACATTTCATTCATCAGTCTTTTGGTTGCTTATGTCAAACATTGACAGGTTTAATGTATTGAGAGATAGGAGCTTGTCCTTGGCTCTAGCAGGAGGGAGGAAATGAAGGCTGAGCACCAGCCCACAGCACATGCACTGAAAAGCCTTAGGAGTAAATTGGGGCCTTGAAAACACTCATCCTTCCCTGCCCTGGGATCACCCCGTGCAGACACCACAGGAGACGCAGATGTGTGTGCATGTCACCCTGAGCAAGGACAAAAATAGCAATCCCTGAACTAGAGCACCTTCTTTTGGCTACACTTTGGGCAATGCAAGAGTAGCAGGCATAAGCCCCAGCATTATATCCTGGCCAATTCCAAAATCTCTCCTAGTCTTTATTAAAAAATAAAATAAAATCTATACAAACGCATATACCAGAATGTTCTGCATTAACACAAAGCAAATAGCCCCTGCAAATGCAAGCATACACTAAGCAGCCAAATAGATTTCTCTGATTTCAATTTTTTGGGCAAATCTGAAGAGTGCCAAGAAAGTACAGGTATCTTCAAAAGAAACACGACCCATACGGCATGAAGGTCTTGAAAAGAAAGACTAAAAGCGAGTCATAGTACCTGTTGCCGGCTCAGAGAGCTGACAAAGGGAGAAAGGAGGACCAAGTGCTGAGTGCTATTGTCCTGGGCCATCCCCACACATCAGGAAATAAGAGACACTGGTGATACGGAATCAGGACCTGTGCTTCCTAATGACAGTTTGGGAAACCATCTGATCACAACTCATACTGGGACTTTATCCGGTCTTGCAGCGTCCCAGAAGCAAGTGCATTTACCCTGGCAATCTGCTGGTTAAAGGAAAAGAGGGCTGCAAGGCTGAGCTCAAGTCCAGATCCTGTTTCCCTGCAGAACTGGGAGCATCTCCAACACGTCTCAGGGCAGTCCTTGCTTTCCTTGAGGCTCCTGCCCCCCAGCTCCTTCACAGCCTGCTATGAGAATCAGGGCAAGTTCATTCCTGTGTACACATCCCCCAAGATAATTTGTTTTGGAAAGAAAAGCACCAACTCCAACCACAAAGAGAGCAATCTTTCCTGTAAGTTTGTAACACCAACGCATGAGCCCCTCTGGTGCTGTAGAACATGTCAGTGTTGCATGCCAAATTCAAGACACTTACTTTATCCTACACATGGCTTACATTATTAATTATTAAATTCACGCTAAACACAAGATTGAGTATATTTTAAACATTACCAATACCTGGTCATATTCCCATCCTTACACTGGGCACTATCCCCCCGATAAAAAGGAAGGTTATGTTCATTCTCCGGTCTTGGTCATCTTTAGTCCAGGAAAGGCAGTGGCTAGGCTATTGTGCGAACAGCACCTTCGGCCACCTGGCTCTAATCCGATTAGGAAAACCTACAGCTCATTGAGAAATACCAGTGGTGTGGTCACTGTCTGGCCTACTTCCTGCAAGACTGTCCTGATTATAACGTAAGCGGGGCCTAGCTTGGCTAAGATAGGCAACAGGTTCAGAGTTAGCCAACTCAACTACCCAACTGACACGTTCACTCAGGTGGATAATAAAAAGCAAATGTTACTTTCAAGATTCTCCACCTTCTCTGGGTATTATATGTGGTCAACCAGAGGGAAAAATGCCTTATAGCAAACACTGACCTGGAAAATCTGCTCTACCACACACTTTCTTTAAAATTCTGTAAAATGGGATTAATGGTACTTCTCCCACATCCTGGGGTGCTGGGAGATCAAATGCATCCAAGACTGTGAGGCACTCTGGTACTTCAGCGGTGCAAGCCGTGGAGAAATCCAAGACAGACAGATAATCCTCATTTATACCAGATGGGGAAACACTGAAGCAGAGAGAAGTTGAGCAACCTGTCACTCAAAAAAAATATGTGGAGAGTGCCGCAAAGAGAATTTCATTCCCCTCTCCCCAGTACTTCAGACATTTGGAACAAGCTTTGACATGAAGAATATTACTGGAAATAACAGCATGGGAGACACGTGACTAGCAGATTCCCAACTACCTAGCCCAATGAATATAAAACACCATCTCCTCACTGGTGTTAGCATGTATTACCGCACAAAATGACTGAATGCAGCACGACTATACTCATTTTGATAGCGATTGTTTAAGTCAGTCAAGAGAAGAGCTGGCTGTCACTTCTAATCTGTTACTATGAAAGGTGGCAGCACCAGCTCTGCCTCAATCCTTCTGCAGGATCTTACACCTCCGAGCACCAAGGGGCTCGCTACTACCAAACAAGTCTCATGGCAATGTAGTAACTAATGACATTGGAAGAATGACTCTTGACTTCCACTGGCAGTACACCTCTGCCTGGGTGGTTTCAAGAAAAGAGTTATCAGTCAAGAAATAGCAATTTAGAAGCTGTAAATGTGGGGACAGAGATGCCCATGGGATTTGTGTGTGTTAGCTTTGCTTGCAACAATAGATTAGGAAATCAGATCAAGAGTTACCAAAAAAAAAAAAAAAAAAAAAAAAAAGAGGAGGGAGAAGGAGGGAGAAACTGAAGTTAGACTGATGGGAACTGGTGCAAAGTCTGCACTTTGGAAAAGATAGGTCTGATAAGAAGATACTCATAGGTTAAGAGAGCTTATACCTCCCACATTCAATCACAACAGTTACACAGCTACACTATTTCCCATGTGCAAAACAGCCACATGTGGTGATTTCAACCACCCGGCAAATCAAGGCTTTACAGAATGATTGTTTTTACTACCAAATGTTCAAATGAAAACTCAAGATTTTGCAAAGGTGTTTACAAATCAGAAAAATGTATTGACATGTCTGTAAATGAATAAGCGCTGATATTTCAACACAAGTTTTATTACTAATTTCTTCAAACTCAGCCTTACAGAAATTTCCAGTTCAAACAACACATTTTTTTTTAAAATGAAGGGATCTGTAAAAATCATGTATTTAGAATATTATAGGAACTTGTTATGACACTATTTCAGAACTCAATGATATGATTAGGCAAGAAAGCAGCCTTCTTAAATCTCAAGTTTTATGTACGTTCTTACATCACACATATATACGTATTAGAGCTTTTCCAGGAACAACACAGGCATTCCAGTCAATCGCTTAAAAGGAAATACAGTTGTCTGAATTTTTTAACTATCAAAAACCTGTCACTGTGTAACATATACATTCAGCAGTTCATCTGATTCTCTCTAGAAAAAAGAAAGTGCTGAGCTCATCGAGTTTAAATTTAAAACAGCAAAGTACCGTGACCAGGCTCCTGCTTTCTGATGGCAAATACTGATGGAATGCTCCGCTCCCCCCAAGACTAAAACGTGTCTCACACTAATCTAAATGATACTTTCTGTGAACACTGACGGCAGTGAAACTCACTGCATACAAATATTAATGGAGAATGACCACAAAGATGTATGGCCACAACAAACTCATTATCAATTCACTGTAGCTATTATCTGCATGAGGAGTACTGCTGCATATTTTTAGTAGATGAATTTGGAATTTTCACAGTAGTTCTACTAGCTTGCATGGTCAGAAATCAATATTCTGCAATTCAAAAATTCTGCAATACAAAAGCCATGGAATTAAAGGGGCTATCTCCATTTTTAAACTCAGCTTTACTGCATGGGATTTTAAAATGTGTACTGTATCATTCAGTAATTACATTTCACTTGCCAGAACTCTGTGTTTTGGTTTTCTTAACTACACTGATTAAATGCAGTAATTTTCTGGTCTAAATGTTTTTTATGAATTCTTTACCTCCTGGAGACACTTGTAAAGAATTTTGTGGGACAGCAAAAAAAACCTCAGAAGGTTTAATCCTATCTTTGCCAACACTTCCCTCTGACTGCAGATAAAAGACAACTTCTCACTCCTTCCTCCTGTAGCTTCAGTTTTCATGAAAGAATCTCAAAATAGACTAACAGACCTCTGTGAGCAGATCTTAAATTCATTAAAATATTTCAAGGAACAAAAGTTCTGCCTATTAATAATGTAGTCCTATTGCTGATCCATTTAAGTACAGACACTGCAAAACTGCTTCACATGCCTATTAACTACCACCTCTCAAGCTAACAGTGGTCCATTATTTGTGAACGTTCTCCAGTTTGAGCTTACTAGTTGGTCCTGTTGCATGAATTAGGAGTTTTCCATCATCTCTGAGGTAAGAACTAAAAATACATGACTTTAGAGTATCCTTTCAGAGTACTCCTTACTCTTAATTTCCCTGCTTAGCATTTAGTATTGGCCTACAGCAATTTTCCTCAGGCCAAGTAGTATCATCACTGCTTCCACACAGCTTGGCTCTTCCTCCTAATCAATCTTCTATGGGAACATGGTCCAGAGAGGATTTCCTCTTTGTCAGGTGACAGAAAACCACAGAAAATATTTTCATAGAATGGTTAACAGAAAAATAAAACCCTGTGGAACTTTCAAATGATCATTTACAGGACTTTTTGCAGAAGGAGTTGGCCAACGTATCCTAACAGACAGAGTCTCTAACAAGTGATTTGTTTTTTCCAGGCAAAGCTCACATCATTCCTACTTTTTGTGGTGGTATATACCATATTTGCCAGATGACAAGGACGTGTTCTTTCCAGCTTTTGTTTGCTCATCGTCTGGGACTTGGGTTTGGGTTTTTTGTTTGGGATTTTTTTGTTTATTTTTAAGATAATTGGTAATACATGATGGTACTGTGCTCCCTTTGTAACTGGAGGGCAGACTTTTAATGGAAAAATTATCATAGCTGCTCTTCTTGGAAGGAGGAAGAGAAGAAATGATGGTGTGGTCAAGATTCAGATGACTAATGACAGACTAAGCCTTTGTTTCATTAGTGACTTGCTTAAATTTACCTGCACTGGCATACTACGACTAGGACAGAGATGATAATAAAAGGGGGAGGAAAAAAGAAAAAAAAAAGAAGATGAGGGAGGGCAGATGTGATAGATGTCTACAAACACATGAGAGAATGTCATTAAGTAACAGAGAGGCTGATTATTCGTATTACCAACAAAGGGCACAACAGGAAAGAAGGGCCTTCACAACGTTCAGAAATTGTTCTAGAAATAGTGCTGAGATTGAAAAGGAGACACATGCAAATCGAGCTTTTTGAAAGGTTCATGCCAGGTCACCCACATATATAACACATTTTGAAAATCATCAAATTATTCAAATCACCTATACCCTAAGTATTTATTAAATAGGACTTCCTGAGTACATTTAAGAAGTGTCAGACTCCAGTTCGATTTCAAAACTGATCGTAAAAACTACTATTAATCTCCCTCAAAAACCTCAAAAAAAGCCAAAGAGAAAGCAAACAAAAATGATTTAGGGGCACCGATATATAAATTCCCAGTTTATAATGTCACTCACACACTTACCTGGGGTAATGCATCTTGTTCTGATCACTTTGATACCAGCAATTTGTAAACAAACCAGAGGGTTTGTTCACTGATGAACAGTAACATTGAATAGAGGTCAGCAGGAACAGTTTTACAAGGAAAGATTGCCAGAGCTAAAATATATCTGTTGTGCTAAGTAAATACAAGAAAAGAATGCATTTTAACATTGAACTATAATATTGAAGGGTAAAAAGCAAAAACCAAAGAGGGAGATGAATTAATTAGTGTGGTGCCCAGAGGTAGGGGAGGAGGCATAATGAAGAGTAGTGGGATTAAATTAGGAAAAGCAAAATTTAGGCTGAGTATAAAGAAAAAAAAACTTACTAATAATGAGTTTTATTATTTCGGGAATTAGTCTCTCAGGTGAAATGATGAAAACACCTGCCTAATATTTAGGACTTTTAAATTTAGGTTGCGCAAAGGCATTAACGCGTGATATACAAAGTACGCACAAAGGCATACAAATGGGGAATAAAACAGTGCTGCTGGGGACAGAAAGAGCAGATGAGGCCACATCCTGTCACATCTCTATGACTGCAGCTCGATCACCAACATCCTCTTCAAGAACTGCCCAAAACACAGCCTACACCTGTATCAGACAGGCTCTGCTTTGAAGCACTGCCTGCATGGAAAAGAGATGGGCACGAGGGGACGGGCACGCAGGTAGGTGGCAGAAGCGGCTGGCTCATCGTAGTCCCAAGCACGGCGGGGTAAGGACTTGTCGGCACACGGGGACTTTGTTCCCGATTCCAGCACCGACTCTCTTTGCCACCCTTCCGGACCTTCCTTAGCATGTCCTGACCTACCACAGGCAAAACAGTTTGAAGGCAACAGAGAAAGAAATCCATAAAGAAAAATGTAGAATTTCATTGTTCAAATTCAAGTATTTTGTTACTCTGGAGATTAGCTAGCCCACCCCACAGCTCTTGTCACAGCACGCTGGTTTTTAGCACTTTCTGGAGTACATGTGGCAGTTCAGAGGCATGACTGCTGATATTGCTGCTGCCTCTTCATTTAGTTCATGAAGGCCAAGCAAGCCAGCTAACCCCACCATAAAACAAAACAAAGCATCCCTTCAAAAAGGGCTGCAAGACGAAAATGCCACAGTGCAGTTGGTAATCTGATTTCTTGTTTATAGCAGTTTTCCTGCTATTTTAAGTGGGGAAACATTACCCGAACCTGTTCTAACATTTTTCTGAGTTTTGCTCTGCCTGTCTCACATAAAAGTAAAAACCAACAAATGCTTTGCAGGCAATTCTGAGTGCACTGCAGGGACCACAACTGGATAAACAGTTTGTGTCTAATAACGGGCAGGTCGTTCACCCAAGTGAAAAAAGAGGAAGGGTTAAACGCTATAGCTTTATCAGGAAATTTGAGGCTTTAAACTGGAAGCAATTTGTTCAATGGCTATTTTGACCATAGAACTTCCTAATCTCTGTTCCCATAAAGTTTGGCTTGGAGCCAGCCAGAATGGTTCGTTTCAGCTGCACAGATATCTTCCACAGAGGAAATAAAAGGATTTCAAACCCCAGAGTCATTTCCTTTGGTTCTCGGCTCATTCAGAAAAAATGTCCTTTCGGTCAGTGATATCTCCAACTTAATTCCTGCAGCATGACTTTAAAAAAAAAAAAAAAAAAAAAAGTCTTTGTGGGAAACTTTTTCTGAAGGTTTGGAAGTGTGCCCTGTAAGCTCTTTGCCAGTTGGTGTAAAATACCTTCTTTCCTCCCAGAAACTTGCAAAGCAAAAGGTCCTCTTCTCTTCTGCATTAACTCTGAGCTTTCCAGAAGTTCTTACTCATCTTGCAGTCTCATTTAATAATTAAAGGCGGTATTCATGCTCATACATATATATATAAGTGTTTGCAGAACTGAGCATCAAAATAATCCACTAAATGTACTTGAATCACAGGGAGTGATCCATGTGCAGCTTCAGGTGTAGCGGTGCAAGCAGAACAAGTAAGCATTTATGAAAAGGAGCAATGCATTGTTCTCCCAAAAGTACCATAGGTTTTGAGGCATGTAAGCATAATACATTGCACACCTCTGGGTCTCACTTTCAAGAGCAGCTGACAAATGTTTGAAGATTTAGCCCCAAATCTGAAAAGTGATCCAAAGGATCCAAACAGGATGTTTAAAACAAGCATGCAGGCCAGCCAAAATAACTCCAGGAGTGCAATGTCCTCTCCAAGTGAGTGCTACACCTGCTCCTTGAGGCTGCTATCTTAAACATGTAGTCAGGATTTCACTGAAATAATGGAGATAACTTTTTTGACACGCAAGCTAGCCATAATGACCAAATTCATTCCAAGCACATCAGACCTGGGAACGCTACCTTTACATCATCACAAAAGAGAGAAGAAGATTTTCAACTATATCCTCAGGCCTGTGATATTTCTAACAGTACTCTAAAACAAAATACTGAGGTGTAGAGCTCGGTGTAAATGGTAGCATTTGTGGGTGCTATAACAGTGAGCTATTTGTCCTAAAATGAACTTTGAAGTACAAGGTCACATCAGAGCTGCCACACGTTTTATGAAGAAGATTGATTTTAGTGAAACTCAAGGCCTTCTTCAGGACTGTGCTTCAGCGCTCATCTAATGCTAAGTATACACATCCTAAGGTGGCCCTTTCTATATCCAGAAAATTCAGAAGGCAGAGTAAAGTCACATGCAAAATGGAAACATTAATGAGTTGAACCCTACTGTCAACTTTAAATGTCAATGTCGATCTTGTGATTGATAATTAAATTGCTCTTTGTAGGAAAGTTTATCACTAGACCAAAATTATATTTTTCGTTATTATTTATGAATTGTGACTTGTATAACTCACGTTTAAATGCTCGCAATTGACAATTCTTGCATTATAATGATGCAAGGTATTATATGAGATGGACTCATACACCCACTTCTAATAAAGTAGTTCAACACACATATACATATGTCATATATATCACAAGCTCCTTGATAACACTGCTCTGCACAGGGCAACTGAAGGCCTTCTTCACCCTAACTCAGACATTTTTCTTACAGTGGCATAAATAGCACAGCCTAGATCTGCAATTACAATGTGGACCTCTACTAGAGAGAAGATAAGCTGTAACATTAGATCTCATTTCTGTTTTCTGAAGGAATGTGGGAAGCTATCTATTTTATAAATAAGTAAAATAAATAAAGCAGCACATTTTCCTATATGCCAATCCAAACATTTCTCTATTGCAAAGTCTTCTCCATTTAAATCCTTATTTACCAGGATAAAATAACAATGCAGAGACATAGATGGAGCATATAGAATGAAAGGCATACGGGAGGTTTACAGAACAGCTAGTGCTTCTTAGCTTAAAGTGGACGAACACTGGAATTATAACCGTACTTTTTTTTTTTTTCCTTTTTTCTTTTTTCAAGGTATATGTAAATTCAAACCAAATGTTGACTGGAAAGTTTCTCCCCTTTTACATTCCACTTCTCCCTTCCAGGAATGCCAAACCCAGGAGCAGAGTGTCAGGAAAGACTGTCTAAACTGAAATGAAATTTCTGGTTTCACTTAGTCCTGTGGGCAACATGTGCTTCCACTCTTCCTTAAAACACAGTGGGAACACAGGGCTTTAAAATCATAATCTGAAAATCTCATTTTCTTATAAGCCTTATTAATATGAAATGACTGAGTGATAGTCTCAACTTTCAGTTAAAATAATAGGGGAGTGTTTCATAGCCATTCGTCTGCCTTATCCTCACTCCCAAAACACAGCGAGCTCACCTTGCTGGGCTTTCGAAGGTTAATTTGACAAAACTGATTTTGAAATTATTTTATTTTCTTCAAAGTACAAACCTAGAGGCATTTCCTAGGCCTCACATTGGCAAACACGCACATAATTCACAAGCAGATGAACTATAACGCAGCCACACTCCACTCCTCTGGCTCCCACTTCCCAGCACTTCAGTAAACCATCACAGCTGCCCCCCAAATCCCCATGCACCCCACCGCAGTCCATCAGTTCGGTCAAGGGCGAGAGAGATCGCTGCCCCCCTCTTCATCCTGAGAGCCAGGACCTGCATCAGGAGGCATCCTCCAGGGACAGGCTTGTTCAAAAGGGTAGCAGAGAGCAGGGGAGAGTGCCTCAGTCCCGAAAGCCCCGAGCCAGAGTCCACTGGAGCCCAGCTCCCACATCGGCTACAACTGCCCCAAAGAGAGCAGCCCTGAAGGGCGTACATCTCCCTGCTCCCCGCCCCCCCCCCCCCCCCCCCCCAGTGCTCCTCGGGGAGGTGCAGCTATTTAGATTACCGTAGCAGTTGAATGAAATGATGCGCTAAGATGCTACATCTGACCATATTTGCCTGGCTCCAAACTCACATCATCGGAAGAACTCTACGATGTAAGTGCATGTGTTTGGACACGAAGTTGGTCATTGAACCCTCACCCCACACTCAAGTAACCTCATCCCACAACTGCTGTCATAAAAACTGAGCTTGCTTCACCTCCTGTACCAAAACTTTGCTGCTCCGGTCATCAGAAACTCTCACCCATATTTCACCCATAATTTAATCATGGCCCGTTTGCCCTCACTCATTCTTGCTGCCAGCACTGTGCACACTCTTTTTTTCCCCTGCCTAAAACTAGCCACTGATTTCTTCACAGTCAGTGCCTTTCCTATTTTATTTTTATTTTGTAAATGTTCTCTTAAATGCCATGTCTTCCATTCCCCATCAATACCCCTCTACACTCTTTTGAGTAAGAAGAGCGCCAATGTTTCCAAGAACTAAGCTGAGACCATAAGAGCATGAGTTTGACTGCATGGAAGGAGACAACTCCAGCTTTTGTCCTTAGGGCAGCAACCAGAGGGGAGGTCAAACAGCATACCTGGATAGAAAGCAACTGAAGGAACAACACCATCGAATACTCAGGGAGAAGAAATTAAGGTGGGAATTACCCAATTTACTATGTCAACTATCATTTTTATGTCTTCCCCACAGGAGAGCTGCACACCCAACTTACGGTCTTCAGCAGGAGATTTTTGGCTCCTCAGAGCAAGACAGCAAAATGGGAGGGACTGAATAAGACCGAGAAATTCAGCAGCTGAACCTTCAAGGACATCACTTCCAAGCAATCGAGCCAAATCCTGCTAAGGGAGAGGTTCACAGAGGATTATTTCAGCAGTGTCATACAGCAGGCCCAAGTCCATTAGGGCAGCCGCCAGCTCAAGGCAGGATTGAGGTGGTAAAGCAGGATGTGATCCAGTGCTGGATCTTCCCCACTGAGACCTGCTGACTTTGTGTCTTCTAGCACCGAAAGTTTCCCTCTACAACTTGGAGCTAACCAGAAGGAAGGAGCAGGGTGGAGCGATAGCAGTCTCTCTCATCAGGCCAAGAGATGGAGGAATTGGTAACCTTGGAGAAAATCAGGGGGTGATCCCTAGAGCCATCCCTCTTGCAAACAAAACAACAGGCCAGAGAATGTTAGTGGACATACTGGGATGGAAAGCAACCATAGAGTCACTCAAATACGGTGCCTACAACACAACTGAAACACCAGTAGCTCCCTAAATGTTTTAAGCCTAAGAAATAAGATGGGTGAACTGGAATACAAACTACGGTAAGAAAACACTCAGGTATTAGAAAGGCTGTGAACGTGAGGTGATGGTGGACCACCGTAACACTGAGATGTAACGTGCATGGCACAGAGTAGGCCGTGCTGATGGTGGAGAACTGATCAGGCTAAGCGTGGCAGCAAGTAATGCAGGACCTGCAAGAACTGAAATCCCAGCCCTAACCGTGAAGAACGGTAAATCTGCATTACTGGAGAGCTACCTCCGTACTCCTGACTGCCCTGCCAGGATGGCAACACCAACTGATGGCAACACGCAGAGGAAGATGCAGAAAAGTAGTATAGGCAGAAAGTGAGTGGAGTGCTCATAGGGGACTTTAATTATCCCTATACAGATTGGGCAAAATGGGATATAATGCAAAGATCACATTTTAAGGTGCTGTTTCGGAGAGCAGCTGCTTAGGGAGCCCAGAAGAACAGATGCAACTCTTAATTTGAAATGACCACAGAGGAGGTTATGGGACAAATTGACAAAAGTGAACACTAACCAATTGCGACAACAGATGGTATTCACACTCCCTGTTTGAAAAGAGCTCCAGGACGCAATAGCTGACTACATACGCTAATAAGTGGTGTGCAGCTTCTTTTCTAAAACAGACTTCGTACCTGAGGATCAGGAGGGAGGCGGCAGCATTCTGAAAAGATCCCAGGTGAGATCCGGGTACCTACAGGTCTGTGAACCTGGTATCAAATTACCAGAAATTACAGTAACAGAGTAAAATCAATGGAAATACAATATGTGGAAAGAGTTAACCTGGCTTTTGTAGGCTTGCCTCACAGACCTATTGGAGCTTTTTGTAAAGGTCAACAAGCCTGTGGATAAGGGTGATCTGGCTAATATAGTCTGCTTGGATCTCTGAAAGGCATTTGACAAGGCCCCCACAAAAGATTTCTTAGGAAACTAAGCAGCCACGGATTAAAGAGGGAAAGTTCTTGGATAAACAATTGGTTAAAAGATAAAAACAGAGGGCAGACGGCATGGTCTTTCTTACAACAGGGGAACAGTACCAATGGCCTCCACGTGGAGCTTTGCTGGGACCCACACTGCACAACCTGTTTCTAAATGACAAGAAGAGACTAAGCAGTGAGGTAACAAAATAATTTAGGAGAAAAAACAGGGGGAAGCAGCTGTAAAGAACTGCAGAAGGACCTTATTAAACTAAGCGACTAATAAACCAGCAGAAGAAATTAAACGTAGATAAATGTAGTGAGCACATGGGAGAAAACAATTCCAGTTTCACATTATAAAATGATGCCCTTTGAACTGTCCATAGAAACGTCAGCTCCCTATTTGCACCCAGAAAGGCAAATTGAATTCTAGGAATAATTACAAAAGGAGTAAAAAGCAAGGCAAAGAATATATTGCAGAAATATCTACATATATTTCCCTGTCAGGCCCTTCTTCCCTATAACTTTTGAACAGACTGATCCTATCCAAACATATTTGACAGAGGTAGCAAATCTCAAACACTTTAAGTTCCAAAACCTCAATCTCATTACTAGACACTAGAGAAAACACAGCAGAGTCACAAAACAGAGGCTTATTAATCCCAGCAGCCTCAGAAGGATTTGTTGCAGGGCATACACCCCTCTCCTAAGTGTAACTATTTTAACGCTTCTACAGTAACAGCCCAAGAAAGTAGAGCATGGCAAGCAGTAGCTAATGCAATTCTTTCTGATGTAAGAACTCACATTCACCCAACCTGATAAATATGTATCTGTCTCCAAAACTCAAGGCATATTTAATGTCTGTTCCGTGAACTTCTTCTCTAACAACTATCTATACTAGCAACAAAATCTGGTTTTATTAAAAAGGAAATAACTACTAATATAATGTACAACAAATAAATAAAAATTAAACACTAACATTTTGAACACTTACTTTTCCTCAGTTTTGGAGCTTTTTTTAAAGATACATTCCATCAATTATGTGGAATTTACCCTGCAATTTACTGTGAGCTGAAGTGACTGACAAGAGCAACCAAGATACCTCAGGCAAACCGGGTCACTCGGACTTTTTCTTGCTGTTTCATGATTAAAGGTTGACCACGAAAACCTTTACTTTCTGCAGAATGACATGCTTGGTTAGTTAAATATGCAGGCAATTAACATAGAGATAACATGCATTTAAATGGAGGTCCCATTGACCCCCATCTCCTGCCTGCAACCTTTGCTCTGAAAGCAGACAGCTTAGCAAAAATATTCAATTAATAAAAAGCCATGAAGGGCAACAAGTCCATTTTAATTCATTTAAAAATAAATGGTGTTTACTGCTCCATATTTAATAAGTTAATAAACAACACCACCACGACTAATACCGCAAGCAACAAGGGCATGTGGCTGAAAGATCTTTACAGAGATCATGGGGCGGGGGGGGAAATCTGCTTTTCTTCTTCGGTGAGGATAAAACAGAGTATTATATGAGCAATGAAGCGAACAAAGCCTGTTGTCTTATACATTTGATCCCCATCTTTCTTGTCTCTGTCCATGTCTTATCCCAACTACGATGCTACAACTTGCTGCAATAATTCAAACCCCCCACTCCAAGCATTCCACACTGCTTCCACCCTGCCCTCCAACACCTGTACCTGCCTCCCAAATTCCTTTTCGGGTAAAACCAGCACAAGCTCTGCCTCCACGACAGAAGAGCAAGTGGTGATTTACTGTGGTTACTTTAGGTGGAGTAAAACTAAACCCATCCTCCTCCATTTCCTTCTACAGGAGCACCAAGTCTCCGCTCTACGTAGCTGCCCATTTTCTGAGAATTTTTAACTTGACTGTATTTGAAAGTCCCAGTCTTCTGGGACATTTGCTTGAAACTGGTCAATAAGTTGTAAAATTCTACATGAATAAAAAATTGAAAGCTTGGAGACTCTGAAATTATAAACCAAACTAAGAGATGGGTTTTTTTAAAGAAAGAAAAACTGAACCATTTGTAATTTTTTAATCAAACTTGACATTTGGGGGTCCAGAGAAACCACATATCACACCACTGCCATCTAATGGAAGAAAACATCAGCCGATCATTGGTCCTGAGGAAGACCCAGACAGACAGAAACTATTTCACCAAGTAGGAGAGTCATTTCTACCACCCCTAACATGGCCTCCTCCTTTTCTCATATATAAATTTAGCTTTCCTCTAAACATTCCGGATTGAAAAAAACTCACTAAATGTTATCCAAATGTATGACTATTCTCAGGAGAGCTGAAATACTGGTTTGGGGTTTTCTTTTTTTTTTTTGAGAATTCAGTATTTAAAAAAAAAAAAGTTATTTAACTCCATTCAAAGCCATAAGATTACTCACAGTACCTAACATTAATTGTGGATACTGGTCTTTTTCAAAGCCCTGGGCTGCAAAGTACCTAGGACAAGGTTGTCTTTTAATTAATTTTTGTACAGTACAATTGTTTTATGTACCGTCAATTGGCACCGAGAGCTCTACTGCTGTACCGCTACCATAACCTAAATAGATGGAGTAATAATAATGCCCAGACCAGTTCCTTCCCCAGAACTGGTGTGGGTGGCTTTTTGTTCAGCATTGAGGGAGCTACATCTTTATTGCCAGAGGTTATGATTTCTCTCGTGTGTTGCACACATATTCCTACTCCAGCAATCCTACGCCATCTCTAGACAGGCAGCCCTCAAATACCCAGAAAAACAGATTGAATAAAAATGATGGCACAGTCTATTAGCATTTTACTTTCACAGTATATTATCTACCAAGAAAGAGAACATTTACTTAATTCACTTGGGTAAGAGAGTTCTACTCTTCTAAACAAAAGCCAGGGACGTGCACTAATAGGGGAAAATGAGAGCAGCGACTTCTCTGATTGCTGGCATACCGCAGAAGTGAAGTCACGCTATAATTAACAGATCTGATTCAGAATGGTTCCTGTTGAGTACCTGTGTTCAATAACAGTCTGTCAATTGGATTTATTATCAAATTGTCACTATATCAAGTAAGGATTTGTTTTGCATATGCTGTATACTCTGAGAGCCTGTAACAGAGTTGGCTCGAGCAAAACTAAGGAGCTGGGCACTGTCCTCCGCTGGCTCTGCCTGGGGCTTCCACAGGTCAGCTGCTGCCCTGAAGGTCTTGAGACTTTTGAGAAACCAAATTCTCAGCAGAGTACTGCTGCTTTTGGGAGAGATGACCTGCCTTCAAGCAACCAGAGGCCAAACGCATTTACTGATCTATGAGATGCTGTATCATGGCATCAGAAGAAAAAACAAGCTTAAGCAAAGTGATTCTGCAAGACAGTTGAAAAGCCAACACATTGCAAGTAAGCTTTCAAAAAAGCTGATAGCGAGCTGCTATTCAAAGAGAAAAAAATTTCTCTGCCGCTAACTTCTGTGATATGAAATAGATATTTCCAAGTCAGCTGAGACCACTAAGAACCTACTAACATTACCCAGTCCCAAAATGCACTTCAAACACATGCCAAGCTATTGGTAAAGTTTTATACAGACCAATGAATCAAGACATTAATCACTGTGTATAAATGGAAATTTTACTTTTTTTATTTCTCTGGAAGGAAACAAAATTAAACCAATTATTTGCCAGTGATACGGGCCTGCAAATTTTGGAAGCAGTAAATTAAGAATAATCACAGATTAGGTATGTCACAGAATACTTGAGCATCTTGGGTCTCCTTACAGAAAATATTTGCTAGGCCATGAGTTCATTTATGAAAAGATAATGACCCAGGAAATATTTTCCTTAATTGCAAAGAAGCCGTTTAAGAAAGTGTCTGGGGAACTAATTAGAACGGAGTTTCCTCTGTAGAGGACCTGGCTTTAAACTCAATAAGCAATTTTTAGAGGACTTGCTTGAGACAGAGCACTGTTTAGAGGCAGTCAGGAACGCTTGCCGAGGTGCAGCAATGTTTTGCAGACGTGGAGGTGGGTAGGTCTCCCAAGTCCTCTCCATGGCAGGGCAGTGGCCCGTGCTCTGCACGACTCATCAAACCCTCTCCTATTTCGCTACAGCTGATGTGGAAAGCATTCAAAAAACACACAAACAGGAGAATCTCTACCTCCAAGCTACAGCGAGATTTTGCAAAACACCCGCACATTTGCCAAGACACATACAGCGCCTGCTGGCCAATGCAATAGGTGCCAGGAAAATAGTTCACCCAACAGCATCACACGCTCCCACTGAGTGCCATTGCTTCATTACGTTACCTAAAAATCTGAAAACACATCATCTGTAAGTTCAAGGGGATAGCTACATACATGTTTTTAATACATACCTGCACTCTTTTTTTCTCTCCATCTAGTACCTGGTAACTTCTTTAAATAGTGAAATCTATAAAACATCATAGTTCATGAGCCTGGAGATCAAACAAGCTTTCACTTGACAAAGTAGGGTGTGAACTTACAACACTTTGCTGGCGAGCGAACAACCTCATGGTTTCTTACTGACAATGCTTTTCAATTTATTTTGATGTATGCCTGCCTTTAGGGCATTTAGATGTCTCCTTTAGGTAGTTTTCCTAAAGACTTCGCTCCTAGTCTCATGTTGTTACAAAGTAATATCACTTTTTAATTTAAACAGGAAAAAAAAATTCTCAACCTTTACTTATTAAAAGCACAGGAGTGAAACTAAAGTTTCACAGAAAAAAAAGCATCTAAAAAACCTCCATACTTTTACAAATTTTAAACAACTAACCTCATGATGTTTAAATGTATCTTTTGTTATAAAAAACCTTATCACGGCTAATTCAGGAGATGTGGGTTTATCAGCTGACTTGCTAACCAAAATTGGCACAACTCAGCATAGTTTGCGCTCTCCGTTCAAGAGACCCAGGACCGGATTAGTTGGGGCTGCTACAGGTCAGTAGTGAGATGGATCAGCAGAGCCGTACCTAAAACTTGCTAAGCACCTACCCACGCTCAGCATCTATCCAGCCTTCACAAATGCCTCACTGTCAGAAAACCTGCCAAATTAAAATATTCTATATTGCTACACTTTTAATAACTTGTGAACTATTACGCCACCGATTACATAAAACTTTGGAGTCAACCAAAAAAGAAAAAAAATGAAATGCAAACAAACAAACAAAACTAATGCGCAAAAAAATCACCACATCTATTGTCTATCCCGGCATCGAAAATAGGATTGATTTATTTTTTACACAAGTCTAGAGTTTCAAAATTAAATAAGTCTGTTTTACAAATTATTTACTTTCTACAAGATCCATTTCCCCTTGAAGCACGCTGTGCATGCCCTCCTAGTGTGAACAGTTTACAGTCTGTGATCAGGCACAGAACTACTTGGCTGGATTTTTTTTCTCTCTCTCAAAATGGCAATTCTGAGAATCATAAATAACGCAGCACAGTTATTGCAATTTGAGCTTATTCCCAATAAATAAAATTTATTAACTAAATAGCTTTCTATGCAGCTTCGCTCTTTCTTCACTAGCTTATTATTTTATATAGACTTGCTCCATGTTGCTAGTCACAACCAAATTGTGCCATCTCAGGTATAATAGGAATTAATAAATATAAAGTGAAAGTGCATAATTTCATATGGTCACAAATAACCTTTAATCTTCATAGAATATATGCAAAAAAAATTACTTTCTAAAATTTAAAGTTATTAAACTATTTTGTCTAACATACACACCAAGGTATATCTACTATATGCTTATAAGCTTTGTTTATCAAAATACCAGAGCAGAAGCCTCCTGCTCATTAAGCTCCAATACATTAGGGTACTTAGGGATGCTGGTGAACTTAAGCAGATGAGTAGCACCACTGACACAAGGCAGGACAGACTCCTTTTGGGAGATAGGAAGCAGCACTTTATCACGCCATTCCAATTATCTCCAACACTTACAGTAAGCCTCCAGTTATCCCATTTTTGTTACACAAATAAACTCTCAATTTATAAAATAGGTCATGGTAAATTTTAAGTCCTTTTCTAAAAATAGCAAGGCAACTGGAGAAATAAAATTGTATGTGATATATGGTGGGTTAACACAGATGACCTCATGGCGTTTTTTGTACCATAAACCCACCGCAATCCTAATGACTGCATATCTGCATTCCCACTTTTCATATTTTAAAAATGAATAGATCATTGCTAACATTCCTCAACAAGAAAAATGTCATAATGAAATATTAAAATTATAAATAGAGTCTCTATAGTTCCCCTCATCATGTTAGGCACATTTCTCTCCTAAGACAAACAGTGCTATTCAACAAATCAAGTCACGCATGGTTTGAAAAAATATACATAAAATGAAGAATATGCAGCTGAAGTGTTTGTCTCCTGCACATTACTATGATTCATAGGTTTTATTTATTAAAAAAAATTCCCGCAGGTGGGATTTTGGACTTTTAGTTATTCTCCCATGCTCATCTTCTAAGGTCCTAGCGAAATGCTCAAAATCGTATGAGCTCCTGATTAAACCAGGAAGTAAATCTGCATGCACGCAATTAAAGTGTCTGCAAGGGCAGATGCAGATGACAGTAATTCATACTCTAAGAAATGGGCTTGTGTATTTGGCAGATTAACTGTTCTGTATTCCATTGCTATGAGGTATGGAAACTGTACTGTGAAACAACCATTACTCATTCCCTCGGCTCTAAGCACGTAGGTCTATCAAAGGCAAGCCAGTCTGGAGAGGCGGGGGGCGAGGGCTGGAAAGAGAAGAGTCTATACGTTTCAGATTAACGCTTCTCTTCAATGGTTTCTTTTATTTCATTTCTCCTACTTTTTAAATTAGCAAATCCAGTAGACCCAGAAGGGAAATGCGCAAGGGGGAGAGGGAAAGAGGGGAGGGAGAGGGAAAAAGCAAAAGCAGCCAAAACTCTCCGACTTGTTCATTAGGGTTTTTGTGTTTGAACATCTGAATGAATCATGTGTCTGTTTTTCATTATTCTCCATATGTGATTGTTCTCTGCTTTGTTCAGTGATTTCTGGCCATTTTGTCATGACTGTGCTTATTTTGGTTTATACATTGTTCTATTACAGGGTGGTTGTTTCTTCTCCTCTGCCTCACCTAGCAGTTACGCCACCAACAAAGAGCAATCTGAAAATGAGAGGTTACGTCAAAAGGTTTCTCTAGTGAACTCCCTTGCAGCCTATATGATTACTTTAGACCCGACTGCTTAATTCATACCAGGGAGAAATCCTCAGATAACACTATTCCTTAGCACAACAGGAATGTAGCGGGTGTCTTTTAAAAAGTCTGAGGAATACTGGAGAATGACTTAAAGTCCATTGCAGAGTGTTTTCCTCAGTTTTCCAAGAGGAAACTTAACACTCCTCGCTAAGCAGTAGCCTATTTTAACAGATCTGCACACTGACACGTGTGGTATTTGAAATAATTTCTTTGCTATATTAACTATTTTCCACTTTCAGCTCTACTCTATGCCTCGGTCAACACACAAATGACACCAAAATAGATTTTGAAATCTCCAATCATGTGATAACTTCTTCTACCGTCTCCTTGAATTTAATTCACCCTACCACACTGTATAAACATCATAGGACGATGTATTCATTTAACAGGATATCCCACACTTTGTGGAAAGTGAGCAAGATCCAGAAGACTGGAAAGGAGCAAACAAAATGCTTGGAATTTTTTGCTTTGTTTTGGTTTTGTGTCAGTTTTGGGTTGTTTTTTTTGTTGTTGGGGTTTTTTTGTTTGTTTGTTTTTTTCAAGGAATGGATGGAGACCCCAGGGAATTAAGAGATACTTTAACATAGTTTCAACTTCTGAAAAAATCTTAGAGCAAACAGTCATATAAATCCATTCACGGAACCTTACAGGTAACAGGTGATTAATACCACGCGATTTAGCAAGAATAAGTAGTGTCATAGTGTCACATCATACTTCCATCTAGAAGTAGGTAACTAGTCTTATGGATAGATAAGTACTATGTATTTTAGCTAAACCTTGGTTGTCTCTCATAACTTGAGCAGATGGGAGAAATACAATCTAGCTAAAACTGCTGTGGTGTAGGTGCCAAACTGATTAGCAGATGCAATTTAAAAAAAGAAGTTCTTAATGGCTCGCTGTTGCACTAGCTGGTGTACTGAGAGCGTTTCCTCAAAAGTCTTCCCCGGGTCTGTTATTATTCAGGCTTTTCCAAATTATCTTGTCCAGTGGATTAGAGAAATCATTTATTAACCATGAAGAGGATACTAAAGAGGTAAGTGCTGCAAGCACTCTGGAGACTTAAGATTTGAGAATAATCTTAGCAAATTAAGGAGTAGCCGGGAAAAAAAAAAATAGGATAAAATTCAATACAGACAAATGAAAAGTACTAGCCTTAGGAAAGAATAATCAACTGCACAGAGCAGAGCGCACAATAAGGAATGCCTGGCTGGCAGCAGCACTGGAGAAAACAACAGAACTGGGGGCTGCAGGGAATCTCTTAGCATAAATCAGCGTTGCTGTTCTCATGCAACACCCTGTGTGCTTCAGAAATACATCTATATTTGAAATATACATAGCTATTTACGTGGATATATCCACAAAAAGGAAAGTCACGTGATCACAGAGAAAACAAACGGAATAACCTCTCTCCACACTATTGAAAATGGTAAGATTTAGGCCATCCAGCATCCTGTGCCTGGCTCTAAGGTCTTCAAGTAAGAAGTCAGCTAATTGGAGAGAGACCAGCAAAGTGCAATATCATCAGAAACTTAAAACAAATTACCTTTAAGAAAAAAGGGAAAAGACTGGTATTTAGTCTAAGGAAAAGGTATGACATGCATAGCAGTCGTCTTCAAATATATATGCTTGCTGCAAAGAGAAAAGGAATAAACTGTTCTGCCTGTCCCTTGAGGATAAGAAAAAAGAAGCAACTGGCTTAAATTGCATCAAGGGAGATTTGAGTTAAACATTAGGAAACACTTCATTACCATGAGGAGAGGGAACACTATCACAGGTTGCCTGAGAAGCTCGAGGAATCTCCACCGCTGGAGGCCTTTGAGCACAGGTTAGAGAAACACCCCTCAGCAGTGGGTCAGAGCTGATCCTGCCCTGAGGCAGAGGAATGGACCAGCTGACCTCTTCAGGTCCCTTCCACTCCTGATTCCTGGGAAGCTTTAGCTTTGCTTTTTTCTTCTTTTTTTTTTTTTTTTTTCTTTTGGCAGCCTTACCAAAGAGGAAGGAAATTGTACCCAGCATTTAAAGCAGCAAAACATCTATTCTTTTTATGCCACAAAGCATACTGTTAATAAATCCAATTATGTTTACGATCTTTTAATGGCACCGCTTATCTCTTAAAGATCCATCTTTGAGAACACAAATAAGTATCTCTGCCCTACAGTGTAATACAACAGCGTGAAAGCAAACTTTTTATAAAATTTCAACTCACTCTTATATGGCCCCTACTACAATAATCTCAAAGCTAACTACAATATAAAGAACACCAAACCCAGATGCTTTTCTTTCTCGAAATTCTACCATTCAAATTCTTTAGAATCTTTTCACATTTTATATTTTGCAAACAGGTCCATTCCTTTCCTTGTTTACAACTGGCAATAGGAACGGAAAGAAGTTTGTGGAGTGGTTACCAGTCAAGCATGCGCTTAAAAACAAAACAAAAAATTAAGGACAATCATTGAGCACGCTGTCCCCAGATTCTCTCCACCAACCTTTAGGCACCAGCTGAAGTATCTACACTGACAACAGTGGTCTCAGACAACCCAGATCGGTGGACACAAATACATTTCTCTCTCCCATGGACTTCATGTCATTATTCAACATACAGCCCAGTTCAAATCTAATTCTATCTGCTTGATTTGTGTTGCCATTTCAGATGGACAAATTTCAGGAAAAAAAAGATGAAAAAAGGATGGAGTTGACACATGAGAGAACAGAGAACACCTCAGTCTTGCATGGTGGTGGGAAGGGGGACAAGGACCTACATGTCTTCGTCCCCAAACGAAGGTCTTAGTTGGAGTGTAAGACAGTGAAGAGTGGCCCTAGGGTAACCCCAACCTACCTGAACACAGACTTCCTATTTCTCATCCCCCACATCACCAGTTCAGGCCCCTTCAGCTCTCCCAGGCTTAAGCCCCAACTCCTTCCCGCCCCAGAGCCCCATCCCCCCAAGCGCTCCTACCCCAAAGCCCTTCCTATCCCGCCGTGGCACTCTTCTTCCTTGTTCAACCATCTCAGAGCCCATTCTGCCCCCTCAGCCCCCCTGTAGCTCCATCATACTGCAAGTGCCCTCTCCCTACAGCTCCCCATGCTGCATCCTGCCTCCAAAACTCAAACCTCCAAGGCACGCAGCAGCAGGCACGTCCATCTCCTCCCAGCTCTGAAACTGACCCCCTCACCTCTGCGACCCCCTCCCCGGCCACCCTGCCAGGGCTTTCTGCTCTTGGCCTAGCTTGTCTTCCCATGAGGGTATTCCTTTATAATACAATTAAAAAAACCCAAAACCCACACACAAAAAAAACCCCAAAACCAACCACAAAACCAAACCAAAACAAAAAAAACCACCACTCCTAAAAACCCCCACAAAACCCAAACCCCCAAAAGAAACCAGGTCTTGCTCCTGGTGTGACATTCAGAGAAATACAGAGTGAAGTTACTAGAAGTCTGCCAAAACTGTGCTCCAAGGAAAGAAAACGCACATTCAGGCAAAAGCAAATGCATGGCAGTGCCACTTCTGATGCTGGCCCATAATCGATCAGGTTGGTTGAATTTTCTAAGACTAGAATTGCAGTCTTCTAAATTACTTTTCTCTTGAGTAGCTAATGAATGCCATTGCTAGCAGGCAATAGGTAAAAGCACACACTTCTACAAACTGCAAGATTTTTGCCCCGTCTTGAAATTTCCCCAAATGTCTTTCTCTGCTGCTTTTCTTCACGCTCTATCTGGCCACTCGTGAGATATTCCTGTACTGCAGTGGTTTTTTCTTTTTACTAATTCATATAGAAATGTTGTCCAGAATGTGCTTCTTATCAGAAGAACCCACTCTAGTAGCTTTTATTACTCTAAAAGGATTCTGTGTGCCACTAGTATAAAGTTACAGAGTAATTTTAAAGCACAGCTTCTCCTCCATACACTTGATGGCTCTTCAGACTGGTAAATGAATAACAATTCTAGTCCTGAGATACTACTAGACATGTTAGTCAATATTTATCTAGGCAAATATAGCTGTACACACACACGAAACATGCTGCATTTCACTAAAACATGTTGGCATACATTAACAGAATAATTACAAACATAAAATTGGAAGAAGAATCATTTTTATATCTTGGTATTGCAACTTGTGGATCTATTTGTATCATAAAGAATATTTTCTTCTTCCAATAGCGTAGGCCAAGACTTCACAAAAACAGAAAAATTAAAGCAGGTTTTGCTCGGGAAACTTTTCCCAAAGGTTTCTCATTTTTATATAGGAAATCAATTTGCATCACTGATGATATCATTCAAATCAGACAGCACTACGTGGTTAGAAGGTAATTTACTTTTCTGCCGAAGCAATTTGATACTTGTTCTGATTTGTGATTTTCATTTTGTTTGTTAATGAAAAAAATTAATGAGCAATGTTACTGGAAACACAACTCAAAGCTTTGGAATTATTAAATATGTTTGTAATATACCGTACATTATGTTGATTGCACAGTTGGAGCCAAAGCCTTGGCAGTCAAGGAACCAGTCAATCATTCAAACAGACAATGAACTCACAGGGTGGACGTTTTGCACGTACCTTTGCACTGATTTGTGTTTTTGTCAAGAATTGCCTTTGTAGATACAATTTTCCCATACCTATAGAGAAAACAAAAAAACGGAAACACATGTTATTATATTTTAATAACATACATAGTTATTTTTGCATGCATATAACACACATACTAGGAAGAGATCTAGTGCTCTTGAAAAACGTTTGCCTGATACTCCTGGTAAGGTTCCTTCTGCCACGGTAGTACAACAAACACCTTCAGAGTTCACCTGAAAAGCGCTGGTCATTTGCCACACCCTGTCCAGCTCCGGTCCTGTGCTGCACTGCCAGCGCAAATGCCAATTATAGCAGGGATTTTAAGACATCAGCACTGGTAAAGATGTTTCTTTGGTTAAATTAATAAGGTTTGTTTAAAAAAAATTTTTTTTTTTTCATTTTTAGCTGCCAAACAAGGTTTGTTTTAATACAGATGGACTAGATTCCTCTAAGATTAACAAAAAATGCAGGAGGTATGGTCATTTATTTACGTGCATGCACACACAGCTGTGCTCATGTCTGCATCCATGCCTATGCGCATACACTCTAAACTTCTGGTTTATGTAAACAGAAGCTTTGAGGTTTAGGTGCATCTCCTAGCTCTTTCCAAGATGAATGTTAATACTTATTTGAATTTATGTTGCCTCCATAGATAGCACAGCACTGCAACGCAACCTGGTACTTTGCATGATGAAGAGTGAATTCAGGCAGCTACGACTTGTTGCGTTAAACAGCTAGACCATAAAATAGGTATCTATTATCTCACAGAAGTTAAGACTAAAAATGCAGACTTAATAGTAAGTATCACAAACCCTGGTAAAAGCTCACAGAAGATGGCCATTTATGGCTGAATGTAAGACTTCAGGAGAATGAGGAAAATAATTTTATTTCTCAAGTCACTGATATGTCTTAGTCTCTGCTTCACTGAAGATTACTTCCTTTAAAATGTCCCTTCCCAGATTTTTTTTTAAAAAAGCACTTCTGGTACTCTGACAGATTGGGCTTTCATTTGGAAGACTTTTCCATGGAACGCAACTTTCACCATCAATGAAGGACATGTTACTATAAAAGATTATAATAAAATTGTATCTTCTAATGGCAAAACAACGCCCATGGAAAATAACCCACAAGTTCAACAATTATAAACCACTGAAATGTATGGCAGATCAATTTTAACTTGCTTAATCTTTATTAACAGCAATATATATCTGGTGCTAGTGACTGGGATGTGGAAGATCCGCATGCTGCAATTCTCTCTGTCTCAGGAGGAAATCCACGTCTCCTACTATACAGAAAAGGAATTTAAGGGCAGCTAGAGCACTGTACTACATATTGAAAGCCACGCTCCCCTCTGTCCTACCAGTCTGCAAACACACCGGGTAAACTGGGGGGGGGGGGGGGGGGGGGGGGAAGGAAAGAAAGACCTAAAGTAAAGACAAGGAGCCAAAGAGGGAATGGTACTATCACTCACAGGGGAAAAGGGACCTTCGGGTTTCAGTCTGGGACCCAGCAAACACTTAAAATATCTCATGAAGGAGGAGGAACACCAACGGGAAAGACTGGGAACAGCCTGCCTAAACATACTCTGCCTAAACATACTCTTTGGTACCAGCAAAGATTTGAGGCAATTTTGTGCCTGACAGAAAGTTCTCAGCTGAAGTTTCCACGCTGTGAGTGACATGTAACCATTCAGCTTTAGATAAAGGCCACCGTCTCTCCATCTCTCTTTACTCTGTTTTCATGACCGATGCAAAGCGAGACTTTCCATTTCACTGGTTTTTCCTTTCCCTAAGAACCTACAAAAAGCATTTGTTTCCATTTGACTTTCATTTTGGGGAGGAAAAACATGCTTTGCTTTGTTTTATTTCAGACTGAAACCAGTCAGGAAGAGGGCATGCTGACCTAAAGGCATTAACAGTTTGTGCCATCCAAGTTGAGCCCCAATTCAGCCATCTTTTAGGAACAAAAAAAAAAAAAAAAAAATCGTACAAGCCTTCTCCCCCTCCACACACCTCCTTTTTGTATTGGCTCTGTAGACAGGCAGGATTTTGTGCTCTGCAGGCAGGCGTAACCTATTGTGCACTCCACCATGATGGGTACACGGGCAGGTAGTCGTGGGTCTACTTTGCCATAGCTGGCTCCACTCCAAACACATACATAATAGATTTAATGTCAACCATGAGATCACATGCTTTTCTAACCTCAGGTGTTTTCCAGAATTGGGGCCTTTAGACTCACTTATGTTCCACTTAATTTTATAATTCTTCATGGTAATACCTGAAGTTGACTTTGGCCTCCAAGACATCAGAGCACATATCTTAAGAAGGCATAGCCAAATTCTTTGCCAGTGTGATTTATGGTTGTTCGGTGGGCCAACTCACCCAGCAGGAAATTTGGCCCGTGCGGTGCATCTTCATTTATTTGATTTACTCAGATTTAAAATCAAATATATGAAAAACATGCAAAAACATGCCCATCTTGTACAGTAAAGGGCCTCTGACAGATATATGGAAAAAGAATCCAACAAAAATCAGCAGCTAACCCACAACAACCTCAAATAAAACACAACCCCTACCTAAACTTCCGCCAACAAAAACTAACACCCAGCCTCCATTTCAGTCCAGCCACTCCTAATGAATTGATATGTTGTTTCATCCAAGTCATGTGAGAGCTAAAAGTTAACATTTCTTGCCAGCAGAGACAGGCATTTGTGGTTCCACTGCTTTTATTACAGATTTCCCAGAGTTATTTGCTACATACTGTGATCCTGCAAACACTTAGTTACACTAGAGATTTTACTCACAGAAGTAATTCTGTTCAGTTCAGAAGAGGTTTCCTCCTGCACGTAAAGTTACGTGCACAGCTTCACGTTTGCAAAAACAGACATCAGAGCGGTAAGAGGCACCACAATAACAAACACTGTTATAGGCAATTACCCATGTGCAGACGATTTAATCTACCACTATAAACCTTGAGCGCTACCACAAGAAAGTAATTGGAATTAATTTGGACACTGTTTTCCTAAACATTTCAAGTAATTATTTTACAGTAATCAGAACATCAGTTCTGATGAAGAATGTTAGTTTGTATGCTGCATGAAATCAGGAAGGTATTTTGCTCCTGCCAATGTAGTCATATTTCTTGCTTGCACGTGTGGAGAGTGGTATTAAGTTATGTCTCCTCTCCAAAGTTGTTTGGCTTTCTGTTTGGGTGACCTTTAATTGTGATTTGATTCACCCCGAAGTACCAAAACAGTACTCTTCAAAGGGAATGCCCACAGAAATAAAGATAAAGTGCATCACAAGAGCTAACCTCTTGTTTTCTTATATTTAAATGGAAACTATTATAAAATTCAACAGCCTGCACACCTCTCTCCTACAAACTATTGATATCATTAATGTGAAAAAAATACCAGGTATGGTTTTCCTTGTTGTGAGAAAACATGAGCACTGTTTAATTTCCTCCTGAGTTACGGCGCATGGAGCTATTCTTTCAAAGATTTTGAATCAAAAATTCATGTCAGAAAAAGATAATTGTGGAATTGAGTACATCTCAATGCCTTATTACCAACTCTTCAACATAATGGTGGTATCATTAAGGATAACCTACTGCATCACAGTATCCAAGGGAATAGATGTAATGAATCTGTGAGATGGCTACCTCAAGAATGCATCTACTGAACATCTGAACTGAAACAGCTTTTCAAAAGATTTCAAGACATACAATGTGTTTTCATTTCCTTCTTCCTAAAGCATTATCTAAATGCATAAGCACAAATAAAATTGTTTACATGCTTTTTTAAAAAAAAAAATCCTTTTATTCCCTTATATTTAATTATGCTTTTAATGCTTTTCCATGTAATAATTTTCATTTAAAACCAGGTGGTCAGATATTTGAAAGAGCTTCCATGACAGGAGCAACTACACAGACTAGGACTTCAGCTCGTTAAAGAAGGACCTGTGCAGTGAGAAGGTGACTAGCTGTCTTCATTTCTTCTCATAATCCATAAGAATTGCCAAGAAAATGCTAAGGTTTAAAAACTGCAGAAGGGGGTACTTTCCCAGAATGGAGAGTTACTTGTAGAACTCATTGCCACAACCCATACTGATGGCCCACAGAGAGCATCTCTACAAAAAGTTATCAGATGGCTTCTAGGAAGGAAAATCTGTCACGAAATTAATAGCAAAGACACATTTGTGGCCCTGGAAGTCACATACCACCAGAAACTGGGAGAGGACACCAGAGTAATATCATCGCATGTTGTCCCTGTTTTAACATCAGGCACCTCCACAGCTGCTGAAAAATTCCTGCCTGACCCAGCCCAGCCGTTCTACATTCCAAGAGAACATTAATTCGAGAGCGGAAATAGCTTCTTACAAACATAAACATTTTTACCTTCTCTAGTACATATCAGTTTGGGGTGAAACTGTTCATGTCATCCGATATCCACTATTAAGATTACAAAGGTCACTTAAAACCACTTCACTTGCGAACGGCAGTAACGCACACCGCGTCACACGGAGGGTAGGACTAAGGGAAGAGCCCACGTTGCTGCGCAGAGAACAATCTCCCTGTTCAGTCCTGGCTACAGAGCTATGTCAAAAAAACCACCCCCCCGAGCCCCATCCCACTGCACCCCACATTTTCTGGCTACTCAGCAGACTCAGGAAAGATGCAAGCAATGCAGAATAAACCCTTAACGTACATCAAAGTTGCAAAGTATCAATAGATCATTTTCAAGAGCTTGCAGGCAGGCGGTCGATCAGCACTTACACTGCAGACAAAGCTCGACCCGGTCGTTATTTGATAACTGCTGTTAAAATGGAGACAGTTCCTGAAGGAAGCACTTCAGCTGCAAGCGATACCACTTGCAAGATACAGGAACCTTTCCCACAGCCCACACCGATCCCAAACCGATAGAAATTTGTGTCTCAACGGCACACAAAGGATTGAAGCGATTTCTGCCTCTGCCTGAGGGAAGCCGGGGGTGCAGGGGAAGGCGAGTGGGCAACCAGGGTGAGGGGGGAAAGTGAGATTCAGCCAGGGACTAGCTCAATGCAGAGGAACCAGGCACCACACACCCCACTGCTGGCAGGCGACATGTCACGGTTGGAAGTCTGCTGAGGCACAGCCACGAACGAGAGCCACCGGGTCAAAGGAGGGGTGTCCTGGGAGAACGGTCTGGTCGGAGCCACTCAAACTTTTCAAGTTTTCCCTGGCGTTACAGAAAACAAAAGCCTCTGGGATAGATACATCTTATTCTGTCCTTCAAGCCAGCTTTCAGGCTGGCCGCGACTAGTCCTGAAATGCAAAACAGTCATCGGACCGGACAGGCCAA
The DNA here is from genome assembly GCF_011004875.1 of Balearica regulorum gibbericeps. NCBI lineage: Eukaryota > Metazoa > Chordata > Aves > Gruiformes > Gruidae > Balearica > Balearica regulorum. Next base: position 124,123,521 of record NC_046185.1, read on the forward strand.
GTATCTCACCACTCACCCGACTCGGTGCTACGTGCACGTTGCCGTCCTCATCTACAAGGTGGTAGGTGCACAGACACCTACAAAACACAGCTTTTGCCCTGATTCCAGTTAGTGCTTGTATATTTTAAATAAACATGAAACTTGGGATTTAAACCCAAGTAACTGGTGTACAGAATTCTTCCTTGCTTAGTTAAACCAATGGAGATACCATGTAATTTCCAAGTTGAGAGCTTAATAATTACGTCCTCAGTGTTAGGGTTCACTCAAGGCCTCGTGCATTGCTCAGAGCACAATTCACCCAACTGAAAAACAGTCTGCATTTCTGGGCGTTTAAGTAATATATGCTTTTATCTCTGGAACTTTTGTACTGGGATGAATTTGACCAGCAGTAATTGGATTTAGATAAGCAACTCTGAGGCTCTTTCATTCATCTGAATTAATATATAAATAGCATAACTGGGTTTATTTTGTTTAAAACAGACTCTATTATGAAAATCATGGATTTCAGGAAAAAAGAAACCACCCCACATTATAAATGCCTGAAGTACAGAAGGAACTGCTGCTGGGTTTCTCAGAGAGATGTTATTCCTGTAATGCACTGCCACATGAACCTAAGACACCCAAATACACACAAAAGGGAAATTCACTTAGAAAGTTAGTTCTGATTTGCATGATCATTTCTGGGCATTTCATCTACTACATGACATTTTCAATGCTTGTATTTTTCCTCAAAAAATACAACACATTAATATTCTAGCCATTAACAAAAACTGAGCTGCTTTGTTGTTGCTTCTCTGTGTATTATTTTTAATTTAAAAAAGGAAAAGTTAAGACTAAACACTTTTATTCACGTAAAAACAGGACAACAAAATTCATGCCATTCAGAGCACCTTTTATTTTCACAGACCAGCACACGGCTTGGTGAACAAACAGAGGGAGGTAGTTGCAGGGAGCCTACGGTGTACTGGATTAAGATGACCGTACTTCTGTAAGAGTGTAACATTCAGCTGCTCTGTCTTCTCTACTTCCTTCAGTCTGGCTGTCAAGTTTACAACAATCATTCCTTCACTAAATATAATACAAGTTAGTACAGCAATTTAGAGTAACAACTTGTCCAAGAGTTTCAAAAACACCACAGAAAAGGGGAGGGGACCCTCTTAAATCCTTTGGTTGTACATCTAAAACAGCCCTGGACTTTCAGAAGGGCTCCTAAGTCATTAGTACTGAATTCTATAAGGGCAGGTATTGCTCAGCAATTTTGAAACTCAGACCATGTATTTCTGTTCCTAAGAATGCAGTCAGGAGCCCAGTTTTAAGCAGACAGCAATTAATATTGTAGCATCTATGAGAAGTGAATTTTCAGGAGAATGTAAGCTGATGAACTACTGAAAGAATGTATGCATATTCCATAGTATCTTCTGGTACAGACATTTACTACTGAAGGTGTAGTAATTTGACTCATACATGGGCCTATTATTTACCATCACCCTATGTCCACTGAAAATATAATTTTTAGAAGTATGAGAGAGAAAAAAAAGCTACAAATACCCATAAAATAACTATATGCACGTCTATGAACACTATTATTGCTTTAGACAAATAAACCCCAAGATCATACCATTCTCTTGAATAACAGCTCCATGTTAGGAGGAAAGAACCTAAAAGGCTATTTCAGATTATGGATCATGCCATCTACTTTACACTGCATTTACAGATCATATTCAGAAACCCTGCTTTTCAGGAGAAGATGAAAGCACCATTTAGCTCAAATCATGGGGCTCTAATACAGTCCTGGAGCAGCTGTATTAGATCATTTGGCGCTCTTTTATTGGAGAATATGGAAAACTTGGTAGCTTTAGTGAAGTTTGCTTCTTGTAAAATTTCAACAACCTAGGGCAGAGAATACTGTAAATAAACCTCTTAAAATGTGTGTAGAGACACCTACCAACAAAAACCCCCCTCTGCTGTTAAAATGCTAGCTTTCCTTTGCAGTGTCCCTAAAATCTACTGCTATTAAAGCACAGGAATGCATCTCACCTTCATCTTCAACTAAAATAAGAGAGGCATCTCACATTCAATTTAGAAACGTATTTACAAGACAACGGAGATATTTACCAAGAAAGAGAGAGTCATATTTCCTATTCAAACTCATCTACATGCATATACTTAAACATTATAGGTACATTCACCTCTGGAAAAATAGTCCCATATGAAAGAGTGCACGCTCCGGAGACTAATTGTAATTGGTTTCAGTACTTAGGAAATTAAACAAGGTAAAACAGAAGTTAAAGTAAATGAAATTTAAACAGATACTAAATTTCTGGAAATAGAACTTGAACTTTCAGACCAGTAAGAAGTATATCACTTTAGTAGTTCAAAGGTAAGTTCCTGTAACCTTGTTCCTTTCCTTGCCAAAATAAAAAAGACTTTTTTGTCTGCATGTAAATGAAATTAAATGGCTTGATCCAACACTTGCAGAAATCAAAGGCAGTTTTTTCATTGCCTTCAGTAGGTACAAGCTCAAATCCTATTCACAGTGCTTATAATGAGGCTAAAGATTTGTCACACTCTTGATACCCAAGACGGAATAAAATGCCACTTACTAATGTGGCACTCCCCATAAAAGCCTGACATTTTACAGTGTTTTTTCCCCAGTTTGTTACATGTAAGACATTTGGCTCTTGGCTGCAGTTTTTATTCTAATCGCTGTTTATTCTGAATTAGTGCTATATATCATACTCATATCTGTATGTTTGAATACTGAAGCTATTTAAGACTATTTAAAACATGATTACATTATTGTATATCATATTTAAATTAAAATTCTGACGTTTATATTTTGGTTTGATAGAAAGCTATGTTTTTCCCTCACAGTTCTGCTATGACAAATAACCAGTGTTAATAATTAATTAGCAAAATATTCTACAGTTGCTAAATTAAGTATGGAAAATGAAATTCATGCACAAATTAATAACTATGATTTCATGCAGAACACTTCAGTCCTTCTTCTGGGCCATCATTAAATCTTCAAATACTAATTATTCCATATTTGCAAGAATTCAGATGTCTTAAAAAAAATAAAATGCAACTTTTGTTTGCAGACACTCAGCAGTGCCGCTAAATTTTCTGTATAATGATAGGATGCGTTATTGGGAAGACAGCTTAGGGATCTGAAATCCTTAACAGAATGAGATGTGGTTTACCGTAGCTTGTCACAAATTATACTGCCAGGCATACTCTACTTTTCGGGGGCGGGGATAAAAAAAAAATCCAAACCTCATCTTTTCTACTATAAAGACACTGCTCATCAGCACTGGAAGTAAAAATTAAGCAGATCTTCAAACTTGAAGAATCTCTTCTATCCAACAGTTCAATTTTCTCAGATATTGTGGCTATAACCCCCCCCAACATATCATTCCTGTGTGTAGAATTTATTTACTTTGTATGTTCTTGCATGCTGTGCTGTCTTGTATCTGATTTCTCATTCACAGTCTTGCTTACTTATGGAGGATTCATTGTTAAATTACAGTTGGTATGAACCAGCATGCCAGCATACCATGATATTAATCTCTAAAGTATTCAATCATTTAACAATAGCCTCATTATTCAATGGAACTCTGAGTGTTCCGTTTGTGCAGATTTTCTGACGTTTCGCTAAAACAATTTACTCTTACAAGAATTCAATGATGGCAACATATTGTAAAATATATATATACACACACACATATATGTCTCAATCAGATGGCTCCTCTCCTATAATAGCCAAGAAAAGGAATTAAAAAGAAAAGGAATTAAAGAAAAAAGCAAGAACTCCAGCTACCACCAGGGACTGTGAACTCAAACTGATAATTTAAAGCTAAAACATTTTATAGAGTTCACACAGAGGCCATTTGAATCAAATGCGTGAGCGGGACTTCTTGAGTTCACAGAGCTCTCATTTCATTATTTACAAATTAGAAAAATCCAGGTACTTGAGATTTCTTTGGAAACAACGTAGTTTTGAGAGGAACTGTTTCTTAGGATTTTTACATTGCAAAATACATATTTCAGGAACTACATCACAGAATTGCTTCTTTCTCTTCAATATTTATTTTAATCCTTTTATTTCCAGGGCTGGAACGTTACAGTTGTATTCATCTTCCAAAGGCCGAACTTTAACAAAAGTGGTACAGAGGAACACATTTTTCTCTACTTAAAATTTTCAAGGAGAAACAAGAAGAGCATGGATTTAGATTTTTATAATTGCATGGACAAAAGTTCATGCTGCTTCTCCAGGACTGGGACAGAATACCTCCAGTTTTGAGTTTCTTTGAATTTTATTTAACTCCACCAAGTATATTTTTAAAAGCAAAGATTTTTTTTAGTCAATTTATTTGGGCAACTCTGTAACATAAAGACAGCCTCAGGAGAGGGTGTGGAAATGGATTCGATAAGCTATTTGTCCACGATATTTTTTAATACTCATGCGCATGTACAACTTCAGGCATGGAAGATGCCCGGTTGAACTTAAACAGGACAATCCACGTTTCTCAAGGTTAAAGCATTTTTGTAGGCTCATAAATTAATGTGCTTTTTCGGTGTGGAAATTTGTCCCTACAGCCCTGATACAGTAAACGGACTTACACAGGACACGTGAGTGCACGTTTCCAGTCAGCGGGTGCTTTGCTTTCCTCAGTGCAAGGCCTGTAACTATGACAGTAATTGGCTTTAAAAGGACAAATCTCTTCTTGCTGGTAACTCACCACAACTCCCAGGCCAGGGTCCCAAAAGCAGGTATTCTCCAAAATCTTCTCTTAACTGATAGCTTTGTCAACAATAACATTCAAACTGGGTGAAGCTGCCCAGCATGCAATACAGATAGATAATTTATGAATAGTGTTTCGTTTTTTTTTTTATGTTTTAAAAATGCTTTAAAAACCTGCAAGTAAATATAGCATTAAATGAAAAGTCACCTGTTACAAAAACACATTTACAGGTTTAAAAAGACACTTAGTCTAGAGCCCTTGTCTATTATATAAGTAATTCTTCATTCTTTATTGTCCATCGAATGCATTAGCCTCACTGTGTCAGCCTGGTAAATGTCTTTGGAGAGGGAGGGCTTATTAAAAACTGCACTTTGGATCATGCTCTTGGTTTCCAGAAACGTGGTGCCCTCCTTCTGGGTCCAAGGGGCAGCCCCAATTTACACCAATGGAGCAGCTGCCTCATTATTTTCTGTCTTTGAACATTAAAGTTACACTTTAATATAACATCAAGGGGCAGGGAATATGGCGCAATTAGCACGTCTTGTAGCTCTCTGCTCGGCAGTCAGCACTTCTGAGAACCAAGGAGCCTATGACAAATAAAATCTTAGTCAACTAAAACCTCATCACTCAGGCTTTATGCCAGCTGCTCTCACTGGGCACCTTGGCCGTGAGTCTCCTACAGAAGAAAAGTCAATGCTGGCAATTGCTGTGCCCTGCTGTGGGTCAGCTTGCGCCCAGAAACGACCATCGTGGACCAGGAAGGGGTTAGATAAGCCACAGGATTCACTAAATAAATACCCTCTTTATAAACTCAGTGTCTTCTGTCCCTAAAAGGACACCTGGTTGGTCCTGCCAGGCAGAACCCTGGCTGGAGAGCTATGAAAAAAAGATGTGCTACGTAACCCATCCTTTCTGAAATATACATGGGCAGATCTGGAAGAAGGAGCATGAATTTAAATATTTTATGTTTCCACTGAGAAATTTTACCCCAGGAACAAAAGAGTCAGTGAAAAAACACAGCAAGCACATCTTGAAATCTGATCAGTAACATAGTTTGGAAGCCAATTCACCTCAGTAGTTTGGAAGCCCTCAAGAAAAGTCTTTTGTATATTTTACCTGGCTTCAGGTGCCTTCAAATAAATTAAGATATGACCCTCAAACCACTGGAAAAACTGAGACCTTGTTCTAAGTACTGGGCATATGTTGAGAAAGAGAGAACCGTGATTCACTGGGATAAACCCACAATTCTTCCTGTAACGGGCCAAGGAGTACAGTGCTGACAATTCTTGTTGCTCACTAATACACCAAAAAGTTATGAAATTAACTTTTGGTATTAAAAAAGAACTAGGAAATAAATATTTTTGAGATAACCTTTTATTTTGGCTTATGTATTTCAAGCCTCTGTGATAGACTCAGGTTGTATTTTCATGCCTCTTTACAGCCACGAAGGAGAGAAACCTACTTTTTGTAAAAAATTGAAAGCTGAGATTCCCATCTTCTCACATGCCTCAGGATCTAAGGGTTTAAGGAACAAATATTGTGAACCTCGCAATAAACTTCCGAGGGCTGGCAACACCAAGGGCAACATCTTCATCAAATATTAGTGAACATCCTCAGCTAGGGAAACAGCACTGCTTGGCAGTTGCATGTTTTCAGTCCCAGAAAACAACTTTGCAAAGAAAATAAATAAATAAATAAAATAATAACAGTGAACAAATCCACCCTGTGTTCTATTCCCCGCTTTATAAAGAGAGATGGATTTAAAGATTCATGAAAACCCCAGTACTGACACCCCTCACTTGACTACTGCTATAATACACATAAACAGCGAGTATAACCTATATGGATAAACTATATTCCGGCAGCCAAAATATAATCTGCCAAATGCGCTCGGTTTAAAAATTAATAACACAGTGATCACCTCTAGTGGCAAACAGACTGCTTTTTGAAGATCCCATCAGAAGCAATGAAAGCACAAAGCCAGTGTGAAAAGGACACAGTCATTCTTCATTGAGTCAAAGACACATTCTGCAAGAAACAGAGCTATAGTCTGCAAATATTTACAACTATGAACAACTGAATTCATACTCTGGACAGTCCTGAATGAACCCAGTGGCCAACTCTCATAAATCAAGCACTTGCAGTATCAGACCACGTATTTACGTATCCCCAAAACATCTTATTTATCAACAGCATTTGCACCATTTCCTCCCACTTACTCAGACCATGGGAGGTTCCGACCCTTTCCCTTTCTGCTGTTCAAGAAAGGAAGTTCTCAAAAGACCAACATCTTGCATGAGAAGCTGAAGCAAAAGAAAAGGTCCGCTCCAGCTATTCATTTCCCAGATGCCTCTCTCCTTCGCTTTCTTTGGGCTTGCTCCAGAGACCACTGAGAATAAGAGAAAGACCTATGGATTTCCCCTGTTCTGCAATTTCTGAGAACCATTAAATGATACTCTACATGCAACATTTCATTTTGTAAGACAATTTCCTAAGTTCAGACTCTTTTTGATTCCCACATTCTCAGGACAACAGCTCCTTTGTTCAAGCTTCCATGTTTATGGGAATGTTATCTTATCTCTGGTTTAGCCTTTAATATTGAGCAGAGTCAGAAAAGAATCATCCCCTTGTTTGAGATTTAAAGATTTATGTCTGCTTACATTTTTAAGATACACAAACATAAACATACAAACATACTTACAAAGCCTAAGCAAATTTACTCTTATTAGAGCTGTTATCTGAATGATGATATTTAGCACGAGTTACAGTTTAGTTCCCTTATCTCCCCCGTGAAATATTTTTTTCAACATCTGTTATGAGAGTAAAATGACAGCATCCTAGGGAAAACAAGCTTTCTCCAGCCTGTCTGCAAGGGAGCAGCAAGGTTGGAGCAGCAGAAAGCAGAAGAAGGGGAAGCAAACCGTTACAGTGGGGGGGAGGACTACCATAGCTGCTGGGCCACCCAAAGTCGAGAGACACAGAGTGCCACAGCGAAACTCTGTGATTCAGAGAAGAGACACAAATGTCTAAGAGTGGAGAATGGCAGAAGAAAATGACCCTAGCCTGAATTCCCAACTACACCCGCACACGGTGGGGAACACAGGACCCGTCCACGCCAGTCATGCCGGTTCTGCACAAGAGCTTGGAGCTACCTCAGCTGTAGCTTTAACCTAGTCCCAGGTTTCACTGCATGGCTCTAAAACCCAGAAGCATCCACAATATAGATGTTCCTTCAGGAAGTGAAATGCACAGTACTGATTCAGTTCTGAATGTTTGCTCTCTTGTCTAAAAGAAAAACGTACTTTAAAAAAAGAGTCACCATTTGTCTAAACCCCAGGCAGTCCTCTCCCCAAACTCTCCATGACCCCCATCCCAGAGCTTCTACAGAAGGCCATTCTCTCTCCCATCTCTAAGATTAGCATGTTCAAGACCTGCTCATTTTTGACAGGGAAAAAAATAAAATCTACCTTGAACAGAAAGCTTTTTGAGTCTTCCTTCACTTTTGAAGTCTTTGTATTTTTTAATACCTGCTCTGCCAATTTTGTCTCCCCTTCCCCCCCTCCCCTTCAGTGGAAATTTTCTACTCTTTACAAGCCCAGCTCTCTGCAGAAAATTGATTTCCCCTAGGATACAGCTATCCTACTGTTCTATGCATGGTCATTAATGACCATCCTGTTCAGAGACAGACACAGTGGCACTCCTCCCCAGCTCCTTAGCACAGGAAGCGCACAGGGGGAAAATCAGAACAACCTCAGAGCTTAACCGTACCAAGAGTTCATCATCTCCAGAAAATACCATACAATATCTCCAAATGAGCTATTACAAGTAAAATAATTCTTTCTGGGTTTGGTCACTCTTTACTTCCACTGCACTAGATTAATTTTTTTAACTCTTCCCCCATGATGTAGCTCTCTCTCTCCCAGAGCCACGTGGGAATGAACTCTAAATCTAATGAATGAACTCTAAATGACTGGAGCTCATGCTGGTTTTACTTGGGCACAGGTATCAGGGTACCCAAAGGCAGAATGCATTTCAGCACAGCAGATTCCTGCAGATGTGAGAAAACATCCAGGCACTGCACCTTTTGCTGTTTTAGCTGCTTTACAAGCAGCGTACCTGCTGGCTTCACCATCTCTGGGAGATCTGCAATCTCATGTTTCATCGCAGTGAAGTCCCATCCTTGGAGTGACAGGCAATTCTCCCCTCAGTTCCTGGTGGCTCTGATGCCAACGAGTAAAATAAAACGATTGTACTCACAAAACAGCTTAAGCCTTCTCTATAAACATCTTGTAGATAGACTGTAAATTGAGTCCCTGCCTCCTCCTTGTCCCATGGGGTCCTTGCAAGAACTTCCCTTTGTCCCTGCTGGTACAGGGCAGTACAATGGAGGACTGGAAGCCCCGAAGAAGATGGGGTAGTCAACACCCCTTCTTCCATTTCCAGCCGAGGATTTTTATGTGATGAAGTTAATCTTGCTTACTGAGTTGCATTACTAGTTCCAGTAGGACCAAAAATAAGGAAAAATATCAGTAAGGCCCAAAGATGGGTCTATAGGGTGTTTTTTTCGTATAATTCAGCTTAGTTCCAGTGAATTTATCTGAAATAAATAGGAGCAGTGTCTTTAAATCAAAAGGTAAATTGAAAACAAACCAAAATCTTTCTAGTGACTGTTGAACAGGAGAAAAACAACCCTAAGATTAGTTCTGAAATTGGGAGAGGGGCTAAGCTACTGAACTGCAACTTGGTCTGAAAAAAGTCAACACAGCTAATGCCTGATGGAGCACTTCAGAAATGCTGGGGTGGGTAAACTGCCCGAGCCAAGACATTCATACTTAAAGCTCACGTTGTCCAGCTATGCTGTGTAAATTGTGCCAGGATTTCTTTATATAATTCTCACTAATGCTGGCTGATGTTAGCTGAGGAAATCCTCCGCAGACAAACAGGACAATCCACCCCACTGTAGGTTCCATAAAATCACACGCTCTATGGAAATTTCCAAATACCTCGGCACAATATGGGTGAGTTAAGGATAAAGTTTCAAGCCTGAACTCCATAATTTCCTGTCTTTTGCTAGTCTACACAGCTCTTTAATGTTATGTTAATATCATTTTTGCGGGTGTGATTGAATTACCCGCCGCTCTTGATGCCAGCATTAGTGGATTTCTGTGTAATAGGAGAGCATGCTTTACTGCACATACTGTTACTAAATACCATTAAGCAGACCAGCTGCAGACCTCCTGATAGCAGGACTGGAGGGCTACCTCGTTAGGAGGCGACGAGCACTTTACTGCTGGCACACGGCCTGAATCCTGCAAGCCCTCAGCATGTTGAACTCGCCTCAACGTCCCCACCAGACGGCCTGCCCCAGCAGGTCCCCTGGCCAAAAAAAAGCGCCCAGCCCTGGGAATCTGCTGAGAGTGCCGAGATCCCTCTCACGAGCTCGACATCCTGAGTCCCGTGTGGTGCTGCCGTGACTTGGCAGTCTGAAAAGATAGAGATGTATTTACTTGGCGACACTTCGACTCCAGGTGCAACGCAGGGCTGCTAAATTCTCCACTGAGAGCGTGCCTCACACTCTGGTGACAGCTACTAACTAGTGGCGCAGTCCTTTAAAAATCCCTTTCAGGAGTCTTTGCGGAGAGATTAAAATGCCACGTGTATGTGAGTTGTAACAATTCTAGGGCAGACTCCGAAGGGAGATTTAACACAAGCTTTCTCATCAATATCCTTGCACTGCTAACCAGCACCTACTAAGCAAACGATGAGCCTGACTACTGTGCAGAAATATCCCTCTTTAGAGGAGGATTGCATTAGGGAAGAAAACAGGGGTGGGGGGGCAACGGAAAAATCGAACAAGGGAGAACAAGGAATTTCAGTCTGTTCCACGTAGCTGGCTCAGTACACACTAAATTATACTGACAGACAACATGGTCCAAAGAGTCTCAATGTATTCTAGCCACTCTTCTTGCCACTGACCCACCTCCTCCTCACCACGAAACGCCTTGTACGCTGGTTGGTACAGCTATACTTACCCAGCACCAGTGGGTGATTCAGCTGCTAGCGCTCCCCTAACAGCAGCCCCACGTCCGCAACATGCCATGGGAACGGCATGGCAGAGACACAGCAGGGACAAGCGATGTGGTCTTGCGATTAAGAGAAGTTCTTGTTTCTCTATATCTAAGTGTAGTCAGAACCAACAAACAAATGCAGCAACTTAACAAGAACTAACAAAGCCAGATTTTTCTGACTAATCACTGAAAACAGAGATGAAACAACTACAAGTCCTAAAAGCGGTGATAGTATTTAATAGCTGTTATCATTATAGCCTGTCTCCCACATCTGCAAGACCTGCAATCAATCATGCCTTTAGTTCAATTTTTATGTTAGGCAATGCACAAAATCATGGCATGAGTATACTGCCTTGCTTTGACGTAAACCCCATCAGTGACTTGATCATATTCCGTTTTGTTCCACCATAGCCACTAGTTTTCCTTTCCATTTAGAAGCAATTGCATTAAGTTCATTTTATTCCGAAAGGCAAGAGATTGCCCTATATGAATGCTTCAGCTCCTTAAACTGGCTGTATGTTTGTATATGTGATAGGAATTGATTTGTTATGCAGTTCATAAGGCACTTAATAAACTTTATATTGAATATTTGTGCTAAATTATTGTAGAGTAATTAAAAAACTTCATAGCCGTACTCCATTTAATTGACAATCCTAAATCTGGTGTTGATTTAAGTAAAGCAGAAGGGGCAAGAAACATTAAAGATGAGTAGAGAAATTAAGTTCTACAAAATTAACTTAGGTTTGGCTTAGATCCAAATTCCTTACTTTTTAAAATAAAGTTTCAAGGGTGCTGCAGTTTTCTCATTCTATGGGTTTTTGTTACTCAAAGCCAAGGATGGACAGACACCTGATTTACAATTACAGGTAATCGAAACCTCAGAGGTGGAGAGATGAGCTTCTCCTTCTGAGATAGTGCCAGTATCAGCGTCCTGTGATTTCCACACAGCACATGCCATGCCTCCTCACACTCCTGCTAGGACACCACCGCAGCTTTTCAGCATCGTTTCTCCTGCTTAGGAACACAGATGTTCCAGTGATACGCTTCATCCACCTACGGACACATACAAACAGATATGGCTACACAAACTATATGTAATAACAAATCTCCATAAACGTGAAAAGGAAATTATTTCTAGCCTCAAATAACCAGTTTTTAAAACATTCAAATGACCCCTGCAGTCCTTGATGAAATTATCCAAAGGCTGGAAAAAACTGTCTTATAATCAGAGACTTAAAAGAGCTCCATCTATTTTGATTATTAAAGAAAAAAGTCTGAAAAGTGACTTGATTATCGTGTGTAAGTACATCTGGGAGGAGGACGGAGGGAGAGGAAGAGAATCGGAAAGGTCCTTAATCCGATTACACCAAGCATCAACAGGAAAAAATTAACACCACAAAGTTGATTTGGAAGTGGGTCAGAAATTCTGACCAGGGAAACGCAGCTAACAGGAACAGTTAGCAACAGCAGTAGGTTTGGTTTCATAGCTTCAGATCCAGAGTGGGTGCTTTTCTGGAACATATTCTTCACATAAAAATAAATTGCTATATTTGGTCCAGGAGCAAATAAGGGAAATTTAAGGACCTGAATCAACCAGAAAATAATGGTAGACCATCCCTTGGTCTCTTCTGGATCTTAAATTCTATAAATCTGTGAATTCTTTTATCCCTTTTAATTACTAGTTCCCTACTATAAAGAAGCTAAAAAGTTAATGCTGCTCTTGAGTCAGTGAATTACAGAAAATAATTGAAGTTTCATAATTGGATTATAACCTCAGGAGTACATGAAATGCTGAACTGGGAAGCTGAAGTAAGGAAAGCATGTCTGTTTTGGGGGTTTTTTTTGTGATCACCAGGCAGTAATAGCCATAAATGCTGCACTTATTACCTGTATTACACCGAAACAATAACATGGCTGTGGTCCTGCAATAACTGCTATTTGAACAGACCGCTGTGCTTCTATGAAGCTTATATGAGGCTGGGTGTCTGTTGGCAGAGAGCTTATTTCAGAATAGGACCTATACTTCCACATTGCTGTTACCTTCATTATTTTATTTGGGGTTGCCCCCAGAGCTGTGGCTAGGTATTTTCCAAGGGAACCAAAGTCCAGAGGTCTCCACTTTCCCTAGAGCTCATGATGGGGACACAGAAAACACATGCCCAAAGAAAGACAAAACCTTTTTCAGATCTCTACCAGATCAACATCTTTTAAAAATTAGGCTGAAAACATTCCATCTTTCCTGTCTCTGTTTTATAACGAGGCAGACATAAAACCTCTGACGTAGTTGCAAAAATTCTAAGAAATTCCTTCTCCAGTGAACATCTTTTAAAAAAAATTAAAGACTTTTCAGTTTTTAACACAAATCTAGCAGCAGCACTCGTCAGACAAATAATTCCGGGAAGTTACCAAATACTTGGAATGAAGGATGTTGCATGCTGTATAGCACAGAGCTCTTGTCGATGCTTGTTTGGAACGGTATGGGAAAGTCTAGCAGCTGAACACAATGACATTTTTGTTTTTGTGCTGATAATATTCAATAGCTTTGCCACCAAAGTTGGCCTGCCACTTCCCCTTGTATAGAAATTACAGGCGTGCTTTAAGATTCTTGCCATTAGCTGGAAGCAGTGCCCAGGTTATTCCTGTTTTGGGGAGGGGGGTTATTAAGCATAGCTGGTATTGTTTCCTTCCAGCAAAGCTTTAGGACAATGTATTTCTCAAACAGATCAGAACATTATCTGCGTCATACTTTCTAGAGAAAGTTTACAGAAGCATTTCTGCTACACAAATGTCAGAACATGAACAGTGTGTCTCCATCCTCTCCCAAAAGTCGGTGACTCCTAAGGAGTCTAAATCACATCCCAGGCAGAGAACTTCCTACTTCCCTCTCTGCTCTCTGCACATGTAACAGCCGTCAGTTCTGCTCTCCCACTGCTACCATCAATTCTCAAAGGACAACAGATCAGAAAGACCCACTGAACTTGACATCACAGAATTTAGGAGAACAAATACCAAAAATTTAGACAAATCTTAAAAACATAGATGAAAAACAGAAGAAACAAACACAATCAGAACTTTCATTGCCACTATTCCCATTTAAAAAAAAAAAAAAAATATCGCACAGCGACTCAAAGGACAGCAGTGAAGGAACCTTTGTCAAACCACTAGCACATCAATCAGCCTCCTCACGAGAAAGCAGAAACTGAGGATCAGAGTTTTACAGAACACCTTGAGGGGCTGGAAAATTCAGAGTGTCAAGAGTCCCATGGTCACGAAGGCCCTTCCACAATGCAACACCCACATTACAAAAACGGGCATTTGTCTGAAATTTGTCTGCATGGTGCAGAGCCTGTCTGTCAGTTTTTGGACAGTTTTTGGCCATAAGTATTTTCAGACTCTTAAATGCTGAGACCAGTAAGGGGACCATAGCCTCATCAATGGATGGTGATGCCATGGTTGACCAGCTACACACAAAATATGCTGCAGAAGTGGAAAAAGAGCACAAGGAAAGACTGGAAACACCACATATCTCAGAGCAGGTCTGAAGCAGCTCAATATGTATGTTTGCCCTCTTTCTATCATCTCAACACCCCTCTTACACAGTAAGCAAAACAAGTGGCCGTTACAGTCATGCCCTTCACACCGCTACACAGAAGACTCAATATTTCTGTTATGAGCTGTCTGTTTTGTTGTGGGGGTTTTGGGGTTTTTTTTCCTTTCTTCCTTTTTTTTTCCCCCCCAAGGACTTTAATTAAAATTCATCAGAAGAAATGTGTTCAGCAGCAGTGTCTGAGAACGCTGCCTCCTCCCCTATCTTCCATTAAATCAGGCTCATCCAACTTGAAAGGAGATGAGAAACTCTCACTGACACTCTGTCACACTCCAGTGAAAAGACGGGCACATTCAAAACAGAGAAGAGTGCAGGTGCTCATTTATTACTTTACGCAGACTATTTTTCCGCCTTTCTTCCTGACAATGGGAACGTTCACATCCCAGATGGAGCTCTCTGTAGTGCTGTGGGCATTTGCTGACCTAGAGTTTTGTTTTCCCTGATGAAAGAGGCTAGGTAAGAAGATGATCAGTTCGGTGCCTACTGGGGCAACTTTAAGGTTTGCTTTTAACAATGGAAGACATTTGGTGATTATTTTAATGAGGAATAAATATACAAATAATTTAATAACAATATCAGGTAAAGGAGAAAAAAACCTGTGCACATCCATCCTAATATTTACAGGCATTGCAAAGATGTAATATTTATATAACCAAGTACAAAACTGCAAATCAATTTATTTCAGAAACCAAGATCTTGCCCAGATGAAGTACAAGTTTACTGTCTTGTACCATTTCAGACTCAGAGACCAACCTCACAGTGTTTCTAACAGCATTAATAAGCACCATCACTATGAAGATGTCTTCAATCCAAGAATTAACAAATTATTCCACAGCATTAGGTTCCTCTGCTTTTATGTCTACTTTACGCATCCTTAATGTTCACCATTTGGTTCCTGATCAAAGCCATTTTGACTTCAAAGTATTAACCTGAAATTAATTTCTTTTCCCTTTCCCGCTCATCTTAAAAAAACTTGTAGGAAAAGTCCGTGATACAACAAACTTCAGAAGAATAGGGAATACAGATTTCTCCAAGCTAACCCATCAGTGTGTTTTTCTCTGGTCTGAACACACACATTAACAAATGAGAGGAACAAATTCATGTAGTTTCCACATTGCTTTGGATCAGCAGTACATCCTTCTCGGGTCTTTGCTTTCCCAATTTTACTTGGAATAACAAAAAAAATCTGGGGTTTTTGGGAGGTTTTTTCTTTCCCAAGTGTGGGCATTTCTTTGATTCCCACAGACTGATCTCTTCAGCAGATTTCAGAGCCATTCACAGTTATCATATTACCAGGATACACCGAACCAAAACATCCATGAAGATTTAAGCAGGAACTACTCTATATGATGACACATGGTTCCTATATGAGCTAATCCCACTGAATGAGTGCTCTCACCTCCATGCCCTTTTAGTCTCTGCTATATCAGAGAGCAACAGTGTCAGCTGATATTAACTACAGGAAAGACGTAGATTACGTGGTTCTGTTTGAATTACTATTGAAGCCACAGTGCATCTTGCTTTAACATACACAAGGTTACAGAATGCAGTAAATTCCTTTACGTCTCCAAAGATTACTTCTTAAAAATACAGGAGCAGACACAGGCTAACACTCTACTGCTGCTTAAGTCTCACGGATAAGAACATCACTTTACACTGGGTACAAATTTGGTCTGACTTCATTGTAGAACAAAGGATTTCATTGAATCATGGAATGGTTTGGGTTGGAAGAGACCTTAAAGATCATCTAGTTCCAACACCCCTGCCATGGAGGGGGTGGGTCATCTAGTTCCAATGCCCCTGCCCCTCCGCTAGACTAGGTTACGCAAAGCCCCATCCAACCTGGCCTTGAACACTTCCAGGGATGGGGCAGCCACAACCTCTCTGGGCAACCTGTTCCAGTGCCTCACCACCCTCAGAGAGAAATTTTTTTTCCCTAATATCTAATCTAAATCTACCCTCCTTCAGCTTAAGACCATTACCCCTTGTCCTGTCACTACACTTCCCTGATAAACAGTCCCTCTCCAGCTTTCCAGTAGCCTCCTTTAGTTACTGGAAAGCTGCTATAAGGTCCCCCTGGAGCCTTCTCTCCTCCAGGCTGAACAACCCCAACTCTCTCAGCCTGTCCTCACAGGAGAGGTGCTCCAGCCCTCTGATCAGCTTCGTGGCCCTCCTCTGGACTCTCTCCAACAGCTTGATGTCTCTCCTGTTCTGGGGCCCCCAGAGCTGGACGCAGTACTCCAGGTGGGGTCTCACAAGAGCAGAGTAGAGGGGCAGGATCACCTCCCTCGACCTGCTGGTCACAGTTCTTTTGATGCAGCCCAGGACATGTTGGCTTTCTGGGCTGCAAGCGCATGTTGCCGGGTTATGTTGAGCTTTTCATCAACCAACACCTCCAACACCTCAGGGCTGCTCTCAATCCATTCTCCGCCCAGCCTGTTTTACTCCAGGAATCCTTTTGGTCTTTCTGGTTTGAGCTCACTATGGCGATTTTATTTTGGTTAACCTTTATTTTATTTATAGTTCACAGTAATTACTTTTAACTAGCATTTTAATGCAGAAAAATAAAGGAAGGGAACTTACTTTTCCCACACCTTCACTTCATCAGTTCTCATATAATATGAACTTCTTGATATTTTCACAAAAGAAAAAGGAAAGTAAAAATAGCCAGGAATGCCAAACTCTTGCTGCCTTAAGACATGGCAAAAATGGCCATCAGGAATTTGATATAAAGCTCAGTCTAATTGCAAATGTTTTACTTGTTGCAGCTATTAACAAGAGACCCTGTCCTGAAAGGCACCTTGAACCCCTCTAAAACCTCGATGAACTCAGCAGTTTTCTGTGGAGGCAAAAGGAATGCACACAGTGTATTTCAAAAACAGTCTAGGATTTAAGTAACGTGTGTATTTTCAATTAATCACCTCAGTTACATTATCCTTGGGGCTAGCCCTTTAGAAGATTCCAAACAGTGGCAGCCTGAATATTTATTCAGATGTTCCACGGGACAAAACCAAGGACATTCAGAATGGAGTAAGAGGCTAAAATCTCACACTTGATGACTTGCCAAGGAGACAATCAGGATACCTTCAGGGGAAAAAAAATAACCCAAACAAAAACCAAAGCAAAAAACCCCCAACCACAAAACACTAACAAAAAACCCCATCCCCAAAACAAACCCAAAACCTTGAGTAATCTGCACAAAATATGGATATAGAAGCTATTTAGAGAAAGCATCACTCATGACAATCACAATTCATTAGGGATTTCCCATACCTGGAAAACCATTTATCTGGGAGATTCTGTCTCACCTTCCTCAAGAGTCAGCCTGAGCAGCACACAGACTTGCTGCTCTTTAGGTTTAGATATGTTTACTGTTGTTGTTTTAATTAAGTCCTTTAATTTTACCCTGGACCACAAAAAAGTCAAAACTTTAAGGGTGATGACATAACTAATCCAAATAAGGACAAAGTAGATGGAAATAGATTTCTGAAGGAACATTATAGATGCAAGGGGAGAGGACTAAGTCAGGACAAAAACATAAGCTTAAACTATCAGACACCAGAAGTTTGGAGTAGCTTTCTTTCAGACTACAGAGTGGGCATGAAAAATTCATGACTAAATCAAGATGGACAGGGATTATCCTTTGAATACACGCTAATGTCTTAATTGTTCAATGCACAAGGCTTTTTTTTTTTAAGTCAACTTTTCTTTTCAAAATTTTTGGGAGGAGGAAGAGAGAATTTGTATCTCTTTTCCCAACCTCCTTTTCTCTTCTCCAAAACTTAATTTATCTTTTAAAAAATTTTGGGCCTAATTCGTCTTCAGTGCAAACATGTAAGAAAAGACACACAGAAAGACCAAAATCTTGAGAGACAGACTAAGTTGTTTAAAAGAAAAATGTTTCAAAGTAATAAAGCTCAAATGTTTAATTTGTGCATAAGATTTCCTTCAATCTATCTCCACTGGGATGCAGTTAGTAAGAATGGGATGTGTCCAGTATACCAACAGGGGACTAAGCCATCTGTGTATGTTTTTAAGAGAATTTTGGAATTCTTCTGGATGAACTATACCACCATGCATGAAAATTAGAGTGACAGATTACGAATATTTCAAAGATAACAATTTTTGTTTTGCTTGTACAGTGACACACCATGCACAGTTTTCTGTCTATAATCTGTAATTTTACATCTTGAGGTTGATTATCTTTCCTTTTGGTGAAAACATATCTTGACTGAGAAGATACATGCATGATGGTGTGTACCACTGCACCAGCAAAGACTGTGCGCCTCAGAGAAATAAATGGTAAAGATATGATATTTTTTCTTATTTTCATGAAATCTTTAAAAATCAGAATTTTAGACTAATAAGTTCTGATGATCAGTATGATCACAGATAGGTATAAAGCTTATTTTTTAAAAACCTCAAGAAAGGTTAAGACAGGCCACAGTCCATTTTTGGAAGCTCCTATACTCAGTGTTTATGAAAATCCAGAAGATACATACATAAAAGAACAACAGATTCCTGCTTGGTAAACATTCTTCTTCTTTCTTTTTTCAACGCAACCTTTGACAGACTCATTGTATTAAGTCCGAAAAGCCACAGTGCAACCTAACAGCTCCCTGCTGCAAAAGAGAATTTGATGCAACTTTGCTGGCCACATGTTAAACCAAATACTGAAGATCAGAACCACACAAAAAGAAATCTTCCAGTAGCAATTTTTTTTTATTTACTCAGCTACTGTTCAGCCTATGATGACTTGTTTTCCTTTAGTTATATGACCAGTTTGACAGATTACTGTGACAAGGTTACTCTTAAATTGATAAAAGGTTTGATAGTGTCGGAACATTTGTCAGAAACATCTGACATCACGTGTAATGGACTCTGCACTTCAAGCATCAATGGTACTGCAGTCTGCTGGTTTCTGTCTAGTGTGCAATACACACCACCCAAAAACGTACAGCAAAAATACAGAAAAGCAGGCAGGACTCACAAAAAAAGGCACATATTTTACCACACAATTCTAATTAAAGGGTTTCTCTTCCATAACTCACCTGGCAAAATACAATTAAATAAAAAATGTTACACGTCACTTAGAGGGTGGCCTCCTTGCTGGAATAAACCTGGAAATGGGATGGGCTACAATAAAAGTACATAACCATAAGCATTTCCAGCATTCCCTGTACTTCTGAGAGAGAAATATTGTGGGTTTAGAACATTATTCCTCAGACCTGCCAGATGTCAGACATTACAAGTGACAGTGGTACTGCTGGCAGCCTTGTCACACGCTGGAGCAGAGGAAATGGGTTCAGAAAGGCTCATTTTAGGCACTGGCACCTAGCCTAGGGGAACCAGTGCCCTGGGCATAAACTAGCTTTGGTGAATACCTCCCTTAAATGCAGCTCACCAAAAATCTTTATTTATGGATTGGAATTCAGGTTTTCACCTCACATCTTGTGGCAAATTACACTAATACTTCTATGCAGGAAGCCTAAGAGCCAGCACCTTCTGCTGTTTTGTGAATACCTGTTCACATGAAGTCTTTAACGCATGGTGAGACCCCAGCCATGGAAGCTAAGAGGGAGCTCTACAGAAGACAACCATTATCTGAAGAGACAAATGTATGTCTTGCTCACACAGCAGCATACACATTGCTTTTTTTTTTTTTTTCCCTTGGGGGGGGTGGGGGTGGAAAAGAGAAGGGATTTGGACCTTTATCCACCTCTACTATGTAACCACCTGCAAAGGTTCAGAAAATGTCTTGCGATATATTACTTTAAAATAATCTACATGCTGCCCTGACAAATTCTTGTATTTTCAGATGTTTAAGTTTCCCTATATTCTCTTTCCCTTTTGCTTTGATAAATACTTTTAATATTCTGAAAAAAGACAGAACAACTATCTGGTTTCTGCTCACTTCCATTCAGCCAAAGGATAGAAAATCAGCAAAATCAATGTCAGCATTTTTTTAAAAGAGCATCTGTTCACACAGGAACTCCATGATAGCAAGACAAAGCCCTCTAATCATAGACCAGATTAAGTTTAGTGGAGCGCATTAAAAATTTTGCCACAGTGCCGAAAGGAAGCTCTCAGCTACTTGATGTGTACTGCCCATACGCAGACAAGGGGTAGGGACGCGCTCTCTGAACTTTGTGATTCAAGTAGCGCTGCTGACACCGCAGCCTCACACCACGACTGCAGCACTAAGCACCAAAGCCGTGAGGCTCCTCTAGGAATACTTACTTCATTCCTGATGGGCTGAAAGCATTTGTCTGAATTGGGAAAGGGTCAGACTGCAAGAAAATGTATAGCAAAATAGCCTTCTGAACGTCCACAGACTACAGTCAATTTATACCTGCTGAGGATCTGGCCCTTGAACTGGGATTATCTGCAACTGTCACAAGCGGGAAGCGTCAATGAATGTAGTTTGTACAAACGTCAGACAGGTACACTCGCAATTCACCTTACACGAAATATGAAAAATCACCAGCATGCTATACTCCTGTGAACAGCGAGCCAGTTCTACCTGTAGCAGCTTTATTAGGAGAAAATCACAGGGAAGAGCTTCAAGCTCACATAATTTTGCTAAAGTTCAGATATCACCTCAGTAAGACTCCAGTTCCTGGCCTGGCCAGCCATGTCCACATAAAGCATACTTAGGGAAGTCTTTCAGCAATTTTGGTCAAAAACAGGAAAGGCAGAATGACATAAAACTGTAACATCCCATTAAATTTTATGTCTATTACAAGATTCTGAACAACATACATTTGGATTCAAGTCAGTAGATCAGCCCCAGACTGTTCCTTACTTTACCAAACTTCCTTTATTGATCCCCATTTGAAAGAATGATTTGCGATGAAAAATATCAGACACTGTTGTCTTTTGATATAGACTATTCTATGGGAAAAGCACTACAGTTCTGCATCATAACAAGAGTGGATTTTTATTTTTCAAGTCTCTCCATGTTCTTATTTCAACACAAAAATTATGTGTTATCCTAAATTCCACCAGGCAACCTCTGGTTGGAATCTCAAACTGGATTATTCCCCTCACACATGTCATCAATAATAATCAAGACTTTGGAAAGCCAATCAGCTTCTCATTTCTACTCATATTACCCACTACATTCAGTCGTGTGAGTAAGGGTAACAGGGTGCAACATTTTAGGAAAGGGTTCTTTTGGTGATGCATGAGGAGCAAAGAGCTCCTTTCTGCTGCCTCTCCTGTTTCAACAGGAATAAGACACAATAAAACTGGTATTTATCAGTACAATCTGCAAACATGACTCTCAAGATAAACAAGGAGGTTGAAGGCACTACTTTCTACAGCATCATTTTTCAGTGGAACTGCAGTTAATTAGATGTTAATTAGATGGCTACAAGGCCACCTTCAGTGGGTTTCATACTTTTCAATCTTTGAGCCCAGCAATGTGTGACACAGCAATCAAAAGATGTGATAAATGACTGAGGTAGGAACACCCATGTTTTGTTGTGCACCAGGTTGTGATTCACAGATCATTATAACTATAAAATCTGTCATTAGGGAGGTTTTCTTGCCATGCAAATCCTCTTTTTAACATATGAAAGAAACCAGATTAAAATAACCAGAAGTCAATGTGAAGGCCCTCTCCTTTCTACTCCCAAAACTCATTACCAGAAGGTTTTCAACAGGCATTAATTAGCTGTTCAAACTAAAGGAATCATGGTTAACCTTCAAGCATAGGAGGTTTCCGATGTCTTTTTGTGGACGTACGTAAGTGAAAACCGAAAGGCCAGCACTGACGTTTTCCTACCCGAAGACACAGAGTATTTTAAGTGCACTTACGGCTGACACAGCTTGATAAGGTCCTGGTCAGTGGTGCCGGGTGGAAGGCCTCGAATGTACAGGTTGGTTTTACTCAACTGCTCTCCGCTGCTGTTGTTGCTGCTGTTGTTGCTGCTGTTTGTGCTGGGGCTGGGAGGAGCCATGGGGTGGGGAGCTGGTGCATAGGACTGCTGGAAACAAAACAAAACAAAAAGACTGTTAATGGAAAACCAAAGCATGGAGACTGGTGCACTTCACCCAGGTAAATCCAGAGCTATGCACTGAGGGAGTGCTTGTCCTGCCCTCCCTCGCCACCTCCTACAGTGCGTGCACCCACCCTGAGCCAGCAATGCCTTTCAAAAAGGGGACGAGATTTTGGGTTTAGCCATGGCTATGAAGTGCATTGGTTTACTTTATTATTTTAACCTGGAATTAAAGTAGCTAGATTATAAGCCTATTTTATCTAGATTAAAAAACAAAGCTCTGAAATGGTAGATACTCAGGAGTAGCTGGTATTAAAGAAAGAAGTTAAACACAATCTGCTTTAAGAATACTCTAAGACACAAATAAGAACATCTAGCCACAGGTACGAAAGCTGATGCCAGGAGCCCACTTAGTCTTTTCTAAACATGAGAAGCATCCAGTACACGCACAGTCAGGTGGCAGAGAGTTCGCTAATTTGAGAGGGGGGAAAAAATCCAAAGCAGCTTGAAAAGACTTTCATTATGGATGTCTTTCACAATAGAGAAACAGGGTTTGGAAAAGATGATCAGGCTAAGACCTCCTGCTCTCAAAACCTTACCCACTTCTAACAACCACAAACCACACATAACAACTGAGAAATATCACTTAAAAAGGGAGGCATTCTCACAGGGAAAACAACAGTCTCTCTGAACTCCCTGGTAAATGCATGCTATGAAAGAAGATACGTGCATGCTATAAAAATTACTTAACCACCTCCAATCTGGGGCAATAACAGGAAATTTAAGCTGCTGCAACCATCCCTGGGTCTCTGACCATCAGTGTATTTACTCACAGCACAGAGTGCTTGTCAGGAAAACAGAGGAGTGGTTGGAAGGTGGAGGCCATGTCCTGCATCGCTGTGACCTATGGAGAAAAGTTGAGCTCTAGGGGAGAATTTGGGGAATTGGGGGATGCTGCGGGCTGGGCAGACAGGGGAAATGGAGTCAGAGCTCCAGGAACACAACTGCCAGCTGAGAGAGGGGAAATCCCGTATCTGATCAGCGTATTCTGGCTCGCAGTATGCGTGGTTACAACAGCAGGTAAATGTTGGGCCAATGCTACGTTAACCATGATGTGCTAATGAACTAATAAAAGCAAAACATCTGCAATTTTAATTATACTAGCAATGACACTTTAGTGACTTCTAATATGCTCGTTCTGCGTTTAAGCCTTGAACAGAGAAAATATTTAAGTCTGTGAGTAATTCTGATCATGCTAATCAACTGCCCCTTTAATTTCAGTGGCCCTACTTTAGTGCTTACAATTAAGCACACACTAAATCAGAGCCTCGGTAGATGGAACATTTTTAAATTAGTAGTTCTAAACTCTTTCAAACAAGTTCCTTTACTTAGAAGAAGCAAAAAAAGTTGGAGAGCATAAGGGGAGCATCAGTGACAGGTGAAGCTCAGAGGCTTTGATGAAATACATAAAGCACCACACTTGCAGCGATGCCTTTCCTGCTGCCATCTCCTTCCTTCTTCCCAGTTTCTCCCATTTAAACCAAGAGAGTGGGAAGACACCATCAAGTGTCAGGTCATCAGAATTACTCTGCAATCTAGCCTGCTTGTAATGTGACTCAAGTAGGACCCATTAAAAGGAAAATTCAGTTTAACAGACAGCGCAATCGCCATGCTAGCAAGTAATGACATTCGCTCTCATCTACAGTAAAAGAGAAAGGGCAACGAGCTTCCTTCCCTAAGTATCTGTGTAGATACTTTTGCTGACAATCAAAAGCACTTAATGCATGCGGATCATATTTCTCTGCACACACATTTTATCACCGGGTAATCCCCACCCACCCGAGCTTCAATGTCATTCCCAGAAATAGAGAGCTGAAGCAGCAGCCCCAAGTACCAGCATGGGGAACCGCCTCGACTGAGCCCCTGTGCCATGGGCACATCCTGGAAATCGGCTCCGTGGCGTGGCGTGGCTGGGTAAAACTGCAGGCAACGGTAACCGCCAACAAATACCTAGACACATGCATCTTAAAACATCCTGGCTGAAAGCATATGTAACATCTCTAGGCACTCAAGGGCCATGGTAGAGATAGATGTGACTGTGTATAGCATATGTTTGGCTTTAGCACACCAAGAGCTCAGGGAATATCCTGTGGTAATCTTGCACATTTGGAGCATTGATAAGGTAAAATTTAAAAATTAATAATAATTTTAAAAAGGTCAAGGTAACATTCTTACTGCTTTACCCATACCTCCAAGTTTACCATACAGACTGAATGCATGTAAATGATGTAAAGCAAGGACAGAATTTTCTGTAAGCCAATAAAGTGCTATGTACTTTAATTATTAATTGTTATTATTATATATGTCTTAGCAGGGGGTAATGAGTAAACAGCCTATTCTCCCACCAACCTAATAAGCCAGAAAAAAAACCCAAGTGGAAATATACCTTTGAAATACAAAGAGCAATTTTCATTCTATTATAAGATCTTTATCCTCACACAGAGAAAAGCACTGGAGGCCTAATTCTAATTTAAGCTTAAGACATTTTATCCCTCTTTGCCAGCTGAAAAGGGACCTAGAAGTGAACATGAATTACATTTACACCGATTTTAAGGCCACAGCTATTAATAAAAAAAAAAATAATAAAAAAAAGTTCTCTGTATACCCAGAGAATTAGGCTGTGGAATAGGTGGTGTCTCAAGCAAGAGCTGCTCAGACAACAGGCACACCCAGATACCCAGGTTCACAGCAACATCCTGGGAGATGCTTTAAGGGTGGGCAGAGAGGCAGCCGCGCTCCGCTTTGGAGGATGGTGATCTTCTCAGACCAGCAAGCACTGCTATACTCCAAACCCTCTTCACTAATAAATCTCAGCCACTGCAGCCCACAGTAATTTCCATGTATATCCAATACCTCAGAATACAGTCCGCAGAAAGATTACAAAATTGCCTGTGCTTGGGCTGATGACATCTTCTGGCCGGTTGCCAGACTAAAAGCTTCAGGTCAGAGGAAAGCTCTGAATTCTTGTTTCCTGAGCCGATGAGTGTATGACTGATGGCAGAAGCATGCGTTTTGCCTCCAAATGAGCAAAGGCTCTGGTTCATTAATCTCCATGTAATAACTGGAGTGAAAGAAATGAATGGCAACCTGATGATTATCCCAGGTACGGACCACTTGCTACAGGATCCTGGACGATGCCTGAAGAGGGGCATTGCCTGGGGAGCCGCGTGAACACCCGAAGGCAAGAAATTTAGGCCTTGTTCTGACGTTGGCCCCCTCCACGGCTGGGGGCAAAGCACTTAACTTCTCTGCCACAGGAGCCATGAGGAGCATTGCTTTTCAGACTGGCTCAAAACACCCTGACACCAGCTGTAGAAATCTGGGGATGACGTTTTGCCAACACAGCCAAGCACAGGACCTGCAGCACTAGGGAAAAAAAGTATTAGGCAAAATCTACGCGTTTTACTTCAAAAGGGAGCTGGAATTCAGAGCTGGCTTTGCTGTTAATTTTTCAAATAACCAATGCAACCAACTCATTTTTCAATTCTCATGCTTCATTATTCAATGGGGAGTGTGGGGGGAATGAACTGGTTTGTAGATCATTCCAAGCAGCTTATTAATTTAGCATGGCTGGCTAATAGGATTTGTTTTCATCTTTGAAAAATGAATGAAATTTCTCCTTTTTTCATTATTTAAAAGTGAGAAATTAATGTGCTTAATTCTTATCCAGTCCAAGGAACATACCCTTGTGTTAAACCCTGCAGTTGAGCTCTGTGAAACAAAGTGTCCCATGCAAGTGCACACAGCTAAGCATGAATAATGAGATACCTTGGTCTTTCTTACTCAATAACCCAGAAATGCTGAACCAGAAGCCTCTTCGTTACTAAATGAACAACACTCCTCCCTCCAACATCCAACCTCCTTACACAAGAACGGTATTTATCTTCCCATGGCAACCACAGTACTCATATATAGTTTTTCACTTGTTGCAATTTTAGTCTAAAGCATTTTTCTTCCAAAGCAAAACACTACTTAAAAAGACAAATTTCAAATATTTTTCACATACAATTCCTTTTGGATGGGAATCACAGGCCCCAGATGCCAAGTTGTAGAGTCTGCTTTATTAGCAGCAGCTGGCTCCTTGGCAGGCTTCTGAGGCGGTGAGGCTTGTGGTTTTGGAGTGGCCTCAGAGCCTAGGATGCAGCTGGACAGCTATGCTAATGGACTAGCCAATTTGTTTGTATTCACCTTTGGCTATCCCAGATTTGTACTCTTTTATCCACTTGAAAGTAAGGTCGTGGAAAGATTCCCCATTAACACCAATACGTTGACTTTTCCTATCGCAGTGCATATTTTCTATTAAAAAAAAAAGAGTATGACACACAGTCCTGCATTATAAAATACACATTATTTAAGCAATTGTG
Organism: Balearica regulorum gibbericeps; assembly: GCF_011004875.1. NCBI lineage: Eukaryota > Metazoa > Chordata > Aves > Gruiformes > Gruidae > Balearica > Balearica regulorum. The sequence continues at coordinate 124,150,368 of NC_046185.1, forward strand.
AACATACACCATCCATTTCACTCTGAATGGAGCGTTTTCCAGCTGCTAGATTCATCTCACTTAGAGCCCAATTGCTACACAATTCCCTTAGCTCCTGATTGAGAGAATAAAATAAGGCAAAGTAAATACAAATAAACTGTGTGAGTATCAGTTTACAGCTCACACTAGCTAAACACTGTTCTCTTTACACCCTACTGTACAAAGGAGTAATTTTTGAGAGCTGGAGGATTCTTACTGGCCAATTATAGTAATGAGGAGAGGATACCACCAACTTATCAGCCTGTTGATGGGATTCTGGAGCTGACTGAACAGCAAATCTCATATTAAGCAAAAGACAATCATCACAGTTGAAGAGAAAACAGAGAGGTAGGGCAAACGTAATAGAAAGGATTAGATAAAAGCCACAGCAACTCTTCTGCCTTCGGTTGGCTTCCTCAGTGGGGAGCAGCACCAAAAGGTAAGCTGTATTTCTCATCCATAGCCAGGTGGAACAGAAAAGTGAATAAAAGATGAACGTTGAAACTAGCAACACAGAAACCACATGTGTTTTAGAAAGGTTGCAGTCAATGGAGCTCAAGTCATAATTTTCTTCCTGAGTTCGTGGGGCATTCACTGGTCTTGCAGAATCCGGCCATGACTATTGTCTGGCTCCCATCTGGCCAACAAAGGCCTGGAAGACAGAGCTCCTCTTAGACGTTTTTCTACACAGTCAAGTCTTTCCCTAGACATCTAACAGAAAACAAACAGATGTAATAGTGCACATATTTTCTAACCTCTCTGCACAGTGACAAAGCTTCCTGGACCATTTCTGTAGAAGCAACAACCCACCGCTTGACAACATTTTCCATTTGTAAAAGAATGGCACGTGAAAATGCAACTAAACTCAGAAGACGCAGACAGACAATGCACTTCAAAGTCTGTTCTATCACAGTCCTTTCAATCGAGAAAACCAGAACACACCTCAGGAAGATTTTGATTTCTCTGAATCGCTTCCAAGGCCTTTAAAAGTGATTTACTGGATACAGGAAGACCGGTGAGTCAGAGCTGCTGGGTTACGCTCTCTGTACTGACACTACATCACTGCGCTATCCCAAGCAAGTCATTAGATTCCTTACGTATCAGTTTAACAACCTGTAACGATTCTTCCTTACCTTTTCCAGGCTTATATAATGCTCTGTGATTATTGGATGAAAGGCGCTACTGAGGACTGCAATATTACTTAAAGATGTGGAAAATATTACTAAAATTTACCCTAAACTGAAGTTATCCCTAATTCTTTTGTAGATAAAAATAATTCCTGCATACAATGATTTTGCTACCCTGTATCTAAACTGAATGAATGAAATAATTTTAAAGCTTAAATAAAATGTCAATTACCTTTCTCATTTAAAATAATTCATTTTATTTGAAAACAAACTTAGAATTATTCAATCACAGTGCTATCTTGCTCATGCTTCTTGTGTACATTGAACTTTTTTTTTTTTCATTCTATTCCAAGTGATATCTTTAGTTCATAGGAAAAAGGTGTCATTGTGTTTTGCTTACCCTTTCACACAGCAAAAAAAAAAGTTGTGAAAAATGACACTTTTGAAAATAAAAGCAAAAACCCCCTAGTCCTCCAGTAGGCACAGTAGTCATTCAACAGTCAGATTAAAATTGGGATTTGATAGGTCAATAAGATACTTTAAGATCTTTGTTTCACACACAAAGATGTTGAAATTAGTAGGCTAAATAGTCCTGGGGCTTACAACTCCCTTGAATCCAGCACAAAGCACTAGAGTTCCATAAAGCATAAGCTCAGGCACAATCTGGCTCAATTTGCTCTGTCCTAAAATACTTCTCTTCCAAATCACGACTGCTCAGCTTTTAACATTTTATAAGCACCTACAGGTAGATACATAGGAAGCAAAGCATCCATGGGAAGAGGAGGAAGCCCTTTATTGGGCAGTATCTGCAAAGCAGGTCTCATTTTATACAGTTTTCTGCATTAAAACCAACCAACCAAAAAAACCAACAGCAATTCACTCCTCTTGGCTATCTGAGAGTTTAGCAATCATTAGCCAGGGTGACATACACTAGAAGCCTGAAAATTTTCTCACTGATCACAGTATCTTCTATTTCCACTAAGACAGACCGAAATATATCAATCCATACATCACTCCATTTCCCACCATTACCAACAGGAAACTTCAAAAGCAAATTGGTCAGGTGGAAAGCAACTTATTTTGAAGTACGATGAAGTTTAAATAATAAAGTGGATTAGAGCACATATCATTAGCATAGACCGATGGTCATCTTGCCTGAGGATGAACAGGCCCCAGCAAAAACCAGTCCAAGACAAGGGAACGGCACAGAGATGAAGAGCATCGTTTGCAGACTGACAATGTCCTAGCTGTCACTGCCCCCCTGGGTTCTGGTCACTAAACAAGATGTAAGAGATGCCAACTTTGGCCCTTCGCCTTCTCTCGTCCCTACATGTTGCTACACCAGAGATAAAACTACTCATCCCTCATAAGCAATTTTCTGTTTATCTGCGGACTGCCTGTCACTCTGGACTAAACTATGGTAGCTTCCCTGAATTTAGGGCTTCTTGCATCCAGACAGGAGGGTACAATTTAGTCCTTAGCGCTGAAAAGCCGAAGACTAGGAATAAAAGCCATGTCACCAAATAAATATTTTCCAGAGCAGAAAATAACCTTCACAGCCTTGCCTCCTCCCATTTATTTCATGGCAGGAGTCTCCCATGACAGACCATTCCTGTGGCATTATTTATTTCTCAGCAAGGGAGAAGAAGAATTCTTTCTATAGATAAAGTATTTTGGCACTTTGGCAAACTCATAAACAACAACCTATATTCTTTGACATAAATTAGTGTTATTGCTTCATTATCCAATCCATTCATATTTTATTGATGTACTGAGACTAAATGTGAACAGAATCTAGATCTTAAAAGTACTAAATCCGGGCAATCTAGACGATAAAACATTGCAATTCCCCCAATAAGAATATTTTAGAGCACAGATCAAAATATGACAGCAGTTATTGCCTGTGATACAACTTTGTGGTGAAAAGTTGGGGGAAAAATAACAAATTATTACTTGTGTTTACATTTCCATGTAGCCGATTTTTGGGCTACAACAATGAGTTGTTAGTCCATTTGAAGGTTAAGAATAAAAATGCAGATCGAAAGTGTGATACTTAACTTTCCAAACATTTGCAAAAACAAACACGTTTTTGGTTCTGAGAAACTAAATTTACTCTCTGGTATTTGTTTACATGTGGCAGACTAAAAGCATCTTGGAAATGAGATGTAGGAGGCACGTGCTTCGTCACATTGCTTTTCTGCACAGTCCATGCATACCATGGCATCAACGCTGGTGCGAGAACCTGAGTATAATAAAAGCCCATCACATAAAACTGAACTTAAAGCACAGAACAAAAACAAAAGATCAATATCATCTCTTTCCTCTCCACTTGAGAATTCAGTAAGCAGAGATCAGAAGCAGATGTGTTTTCGTTTTGCAGAATGAAAGCCCAACCAAAAAGGTTTTTCAAAATCCAATCCAAGTTTCCTCCGTTTGCCTTTCTTCTAAAAGAACGAAGCTGGAAGTCTGCCACTGTTGACATAAGCATTGGTGGGATGGAGGAACCAGGGGTAGCAGGAACCAGGCTCCCCAGGAACGGCCCCCATCATCTCCCCACGTTACCACAACAATCTTTTGTAGATGTGTGCAGGGAACTTCTGCCCCCTCCACCCAGTGCTATATAAAGATGAGCTGTGCCTCCCCTCCTGCGGCTAAAGGAATCCGCAGAACACAGAGTTTGGGAAAGGTCTGTCCCAAAGATAACAGCGTGACACAATCAGGACAGAATTTTGGGGCATTCCACAAGAGCCGGAGTTCATGTTTTCTTCAGGGCCCCTTGGACTACAGCAACGCGCTGCTCCCAGGCCAGGGGCCAGAGGATGCCCGCTGAAGATATGAGCCATTATAAACCTCACCACATTTGTGCTTCCAGCACAAACTCCTCTAACAAGTTCATGGTAGCAAACAGCTTTTTAAAAAAATTGCCTATACAAGTCATTACAGTTGATACCTAATTCCTTGCCTAGGAAGGAACCAATCTCACAAGACTGATGTCTGTAATGTCATTTAAAGGGCAGCTAAAAAGCCCTCTGACAGTAAGCTGATACAGCTGGGATGAGGATCTGACAGTAGCAGTTAGGATTTAGGTGTCAGCCTGTCAGGGTAGCTGTCCAAGGCAGCGCTGGGCACCTTCACGCTTGCGACAGCCCTGAACCCTGCACCACAAGAAAGGCTGAGGGAGGCTGGGGTGGCCACGCACGGGGCTCACCGCAGGCAGCATGGCTGAAACCCCATGTTAGGAACTTCTCTGTCCCATCCTAGGTACTTCTCTACATCCTTGAAATGAGTTGTCTATGTGAAAGAGTGAGTTTTATAACGAAGTCACCATTACACATGAGCTACGGAACTGTTTGGGTCCACGTAAAGACTGAAGTGAAGGAGTGGGTCTGCACGCCTTAAAGGAACCTGGTGATGAGATGAGTTGCAGACCTTCATTGGGTCAAAGGCAGCTTGGAGCACCACGCTATCCCAGGAGCACACAAAACATTAGGTACCTGGGAAGGTGGGCAAGATTTACCAATGACGTATTTTGGGATTTAAGCACTTCCCTTTAAGCACTTAGTTGACACTAGCGGAAAATTCATATGCTAAGGAAGTTGAACACAGATAAACACTCTCCACTTTGTTACTGCAGACTCTGATGTCTTAGAAAGCCTCCATTTTCTCTAGATTTCATGTGTCAGACACAGGAGGTAGTGTGGGAAATGCTATTTAATCTTCTTTGATTTAACAAGCATCTACTATAATTTACGTTTAAATTTTCTTCCAGACATCAATCAAATCCACTTGAGACAAAAATTACTAAATAAACTAAATAATTAATGCAAAAAATAGAGAACTTCTTTATTCCACTTTTGGAATTTTCAGAATTACACTCAATTTATTTACAGCCATTTCTATATTTTTCCTTAAAATTCAACTTTCTGTAAATGATATTGCTTTTGAGGATGAATTTACTCAAGCATACTGTGAATGTGTAAAAAAACCCACCAAACCAAACCAACACTGTTGTCTTTTTGAATCTATGAAATATTTCCATTTTTTTGTTTCCATTCTTATTCTTCGTATTAGGAAATCATATGTACCTTAGATCGAATTGAAGCCTGAGCACTAAACCCTCAAGACACATCCTACGGTTACAGCAAATGCAGACTGAGGCAAAGATCCAAACCGATCAGCCCACCCTCAGGGACATTTGACCACCTGTATAACTAGATGTCACAGCAGTTCCTGCCCAGCACGCACTTTGTTGTCATGACTGGAGGTCCTGGGAATGCCTACAGGAGTACAGAATGATGAAAGTCTCCTCCTAAATTTTGTAATACTTAAAGTCACTGCAAGATGACAACTATATCTTAGCAGCTAGTGAGATTTTGACATCTGTTTTCACTAGAATGTAAATAAAATCACAAACTTTTTCAAAAAGTAAAAACAACTTCAGAAAGTCCACTTTGCTTCAAAATCAGTGAATCTGAACATGCCTAACCTGCCCTTGTCCTGCTGATTAGATACACAAAAGACTCTAATTTCTTACACTGTAATCTAGTATGATTCAGCTAGACCTTTCCCTTCTAATTCCTACTTCTTTCTTCAATGTTTTCACCATCTCTGGGTTTTAGCACTTCTTAGAGCAGGAGGAAAAAAAGAAGAAAAAAAAAAAGTCTAAATTTACTAGGGTGTAAGTTCTCAGTCTCTTCCCATTTCTTCAACAACAGATTGTGCTTCTGTGCTTGTCCGAAGTTTCAAATGTCATTTGACTCATGCACTCAGAAATGTTGACTCAATTAAAATATCCATACAAAACTAACTTGCAGTTTGGTAAAAGTAACCTACCCTCTTTTATCTGATATGCTTAAAATGGCTCATAGCCAGTGCAGAAATTTAATTTCATCGTGACAACTTTCTTTTCTCAGTTCCCTAAAATCATCATTATTTTCTGCTAAATGTTGTGGGATGATGAGCCAAGTAGCTTGCACAGATACACAGATTCAGCTGAAGACGTTTCGCCCAAACCATTTTGGGCTTTATGCCATACGCTTTTTCCATACTGTGCATAACAATATGGAGAACCTGAACTTGTCTGCTCAAAGGTGAAGAGCCTTGCAATGTGAGGACTCAGCTGCTTCATTATGCATCTATGTAAAATCCAACAGAACACTAATTGGGATAATGAGGTACTCCTGTTGCAAGCAATAGGAATTCAAACTAACAGGATACATATGTTAAAATTCCTAAAACAGACCAGAAAGTTTAAAAAAAAAAAAAAAAAGAAAAAAAAAAAAAAAAGAAAAGGCGATTCTAACACATTCATCTGTATTTACTATGTTTTTCATCCAAATTATATATTTCTTGATAAACAAGAGCTTAAATTTCCTTCTGTACTGCAACGTTGCCTCCAATCTCTTCTGTTAGCTTTCTGGCTTTTTGACCTTTTAATATTCTTCATTCACACATGATTTATTTTGTAAGTCTGCGTTTTTCTCTGGAAAGAATATGTATTTGAAGTAATTTCAAATGTTAAATCAGAATAAGTAAAATAAGAAAGAAAGTCTCCTTAATGCATTTCCTTAATAAATGTTGTATCAAGCTTTAGAATAGAAGCTTGAAGAATGTCAGCATGTAACAATAAGGTTTATATTTCAAATCAGATACATATAAATATTCTAAAAGCCTTAATACCATTTAACACCACTGTCATAGACTCATGTGCACAAAACGTTGAGGAAAAAAAAAAAGGAATTCAAGTCTAAAATGAAAAATAACTTACATTAAAAAACCCAGAATGGGGAAGAGTGACAACTAACAATACTTCTAATAAAACAATAACCAGATTGTAACAGTAACACACTGGGTTACCAGCTGGAGCAGAAATTGGTTAGGAATACCAGGGCAATAAGGATGATTACAGGCATGGCGGCAGCAAATGGAAGACTAAGGAAAACATTTGCCCACTGCTGAATAAGGCAGGGGACTAGTGAAAAAAGGACACGGAACAGATGGCGGTACTTGGTGCTTTCTTTGTCTCCGTCTTCAATGGCAAGGTTTGCTGCCCAGCCTCTCAGGTCTCTCTGCCTGGTAGCAGGGCCTGGGGTGAGAGGTGCTGCCCCAGAAGAGCAGCGTTAAGTTTGAAACTACTCCAGGAAGCCAGTTACAGGTTACTCAACAGCGACCGCAAGGGAGCTGGATGACATCACCATGAGGCTGCTCACTCTCATTTCTGAAAGGCTGTGGCAACTGGAGGCCATCAGGATATTTCTGATGACCAGAAAAAGAGAGGCAAATGTTACACCTGTCTTCAAAAGAGGGAGGATCTAGGGGACAAGCAGGCTGGCCCCAGCCTGGCAAAACTAAAGAGAAAAGCCTCGTGGGAGTTGTGTCTAAACATGAGGGACAAGGTGACTGAGAGCAGCCAGCATGGATGAGCAGGGGCAAATAACACTTGGCCAACTTGCTTGCCTTCCATATTGAGTTAACCAACTCTACAGATCGGGGGAGAGGAGTGGATGTTGTTTACCTTGACTTTAGCAAGGCTTGCAGCATGGTACCATCACCAACAATCTGGATGACAGGAGAGAGTGCACCCTTACCGAGACTGTAGATAACACCAGGTTGGGGGGAGCTGACTGCCTAGAGAAAAGGGCTGTCTCAAAATACTAATACCAGTACATCCAATGCTATAAGAAAGAACTACTCAACACAAAACTCCTTCACCTCACGCATTATGTACGTTACAAACCCTCCAAGTTTACTTACAGAACAAATGTCTACTAAGCGATTTCTGCAGGTGCAGATATATCCTATAATTAAATTCAACCACACACAAAGGATTTACTAAAACTGAGACATCTGAACTTTATTCCTTTGCTATGCTTTGACCTCAAGTTTAGTTCATTTGCTCAAGTCATTATTAAACAACAATGTTCCACACAGATTTCAGCAGCAGTAGTATCTACATTAATGCAATATCCTTGGGTTAAAGGAATTAGAAATGCTGAAAATCCTATTCCTCAGCTTCTTTGAAGATGTCTAAGGAAACACTGTCTAAGAAAAAGCAGTACCATTTTAAAGGCAGTCTTGTTCTCAATCATTTGAAATGAAATAAACTAGCAGATCTTTAAGATCTCTGAGTCTAAGTTACGCAATTAATGCCACTGCCAGCTGCCATCAGATAATCAAAGTTCAATTTTGGCAAGATTTTAAATTAAATGCACCCCTAGTTATAACAGATTTTCTACCTTCTTAAAATGGAGAAGGTAGGCTGACTGCCCCCATCGTATCCAGGCACAGCTTCCAATGGACAGCGTACTCAAACCAGGTACTCAAATTATCTAGGCTCAATCTTAGACATAAAATGTGACACACAATAGATCTAAAGCAATAACTACAACTTAATCCTCAATTTTGGGGAATTTGGCCCAAGGAAACTTGAAAAATAACTCCTTCCGTGATCTTAAAACTGCAACGGTATACTGAAGGACATCAGCAGATATACTGCAGGTCTCCCAGGTGTGTCTGAGGACAGCCACAGGACTGAATCCTACTTACAACACAGGGAACTAATCTTACCACTAAATACCTCTGCAAAGGCTGAGGTCTTGTCGGAAGCAGAACATATTTAAGTATTTAAATGACCATGTGGTAGTGACTACTCACACTGGATCCAAATTCAGACAGCACAGACTCACGAAGAAGTCCAACATTTCCTAACTTCTGACTCCCTGACGGTGCAACCTTAACTTCCTTTAACATAATTAACAGACTTTCCGTAAGAAACACCACATTTCGGAAAACAAAAAGCCCACCTATCAGAGAGCTCTACGTTTGGGAGTTGCTAATAATAGGTCTTTGGGAAATGGCATAAGAAATTCAAGCATAGAGTAATTATTCCCAGTACACCTTTCGCTTGGTACTTTCCCAAGCAAAGGCTGCTTGTGGACCATCAAACACATACTGAAGGTCTCTTCCATGATCTGGCCTATTTAGACTTTAGCGCTCAGAAACATCTTTGTGGGAATCAGTTTTAGAATTTAATTTGATATTAAGGAAAAAAAATCTTTTTATTTTAAATCTGCCACCAAAATAATTTAATCGGTGCAGCTTTCGCCCCGTTCTTGTTTTACAAGGAAAATTTTGAAGTGGTTTTTCTTCCATCTTCTTCCTACCATTCAGAACATTTTATGTTAAACTCTGTCATACTGTATCCTATGTCTTACATGGATAACCCTCAAAAATACAAGGAAGTGGCAGCCACCCAGTCAGGGGTATTGCTATCGCATCTTTTTGCAAGTAAATAGAAACATCGTTGACATGGTGATACATGTGCCACAATACAGAGTCAGATTATTAAAAGCGCGAGATGTTTTTAGCACACTTTGAAAAACAAATCTCTATATTCAAAAATATTTATTCTCAGGGATTCCTTCTAACAGGAAAACAAGAAAAAGGGAACCTTAGACTAAAAATATATAGATATTTCTAACTGTACTGGTGTTAAATATCTGTGTTATCCCTCATATGCCTAATATTTTGTTTGCAATGGCTTGCCATTAAATTTCCGTTCTTGAACCCTGGGCTAATGCAGCTCTTCAGGGCAAAAAGTCGTTCCATGAAGGAAATAACCTGTTGTCAAGTTGTTATATATTTCGCTGAGGTCCATTTATCATTACAATTCCCTCATCCAACCACCTCCAACAGATGAGAAACTGCTGCAGAGGAGGAAATACACACAGCAACACGGCACCCCCAGGAGGGACCCTGCCACAGCTTTCTGCTGCCACATCCCCGTCCCTGGCTCCCCAAGCTCAAGACCTCACCCTGCTCCCAACACAGCTGAAGCCAGCAGACCTTTGACAATCCACTGGCAAGGATGACCACAATTTAAAAGTTCTTTTGTGGGCTGTATACTGAGGGTTTCTGAGCCGCGAGTGGCCTCCTGGCATCCTCCCCCCTTTCTCTCCCTCCCCTTTCTTCCCCTCTTATGCGATTCCATAAAGATGCCTCCGAGCATCTGGAAGGACAGGAGTTGTTCAGGCTCTGATGGTGAAATGGGTAAGTACAGTTGAGGGTCCATATGCAGGGTGATCGATACGATTAGTAATACAGCACTGAAAAACATGACGACGACTATGAAGTTACACATACACGTTCATTGCATTTCTCAGTTTCCATATCATGTATTTATTCAGCAAAGAAACAGTTTTTTCTTTTCTCATTAATGCAGTTTACGATCTCAGGTAGTTCTTCTGCAGGAAGCTAACTAGTGCATTAACACAAGCCAGGAAAAAAATACTTTGAAACACTCTTCCCTGCCCAATGCCATCGAGTACGATGACACACAGTATAGCCTGGTTTTCCTTAAAGCACTACCCTCCAGAAGTGTTAACTGCCAGATTTCTGCAGTGACAGTCTGCAAGACTAAAATTAGCAAGCAACACCTTCCCTTGCACCTCATCACATGATAGGAAACAAACATAAATAGGGAAATACAATATGTTCCTAAAGGTGGAGTCTGAATACTTTCATCTCCATAACAGTTTAGAATTAAAGGACACTTATACAAGCAGCTTCTCATGATATGTCATCTGTTACTAGCATTATAATTTGCTTTCTGCATAGTTAAAAAGACAACCACCTCTAAATATGCTCCTTTACAACCCAGTCTGGCCTGAATCAAATTACTTCATGTCTATGCTAAAGACAAATTGTTTTATTAGGCACCACTATGTTACCAGGCGCCTACTTATTCCAGCACCCTTCTGCATAGATAACACAAACCTTTCAGTGGATCCATCTCGTTGATAATTTTTATTTTACGTTTCACCCAGGAGTATCACAAACTCCTTCGCGGGCCAAATCCGTCCCTCCTGCATGACTGAGGTGCGGCTGACTGCAGGCTAGATGGCAGGACTTGGAAGATAAAACACCAGGTCATATTTCTTTTTTTTTTTCTTTCTTTTTTTTTTCTCCTCCTAAGTAGTGCCATGCAGTCCTTAACAGCCATGCAAAGCAGCCACGGCCCTTCTTTTTCAAAACCTTGTCCAGAGGACACCCATAAAATCAGGCATATTTAAGTCAATTTGCTAATTCAAACACAACGAAGGATAGATGTAAATCTGCTCAAATTGTATCACGGTCCACATACAAAAAGAAAGCGTAGCCAAATTATCAGCTCAATTAGGACCTTTATTTCCCCTGCTAAGGGAAGCAGGAATAGTCCTTCACCCATACGCAAAACCCCAGACGTATGTCACAGCACTGCATAACTCGCCATAGCATACAACAGGAGCGCATACAGCTAACACAATTCAACTTACACGACGCTCTGACAACCTGCTTCTAACCTTATCATCACCTCGCTGGCTCAGTTCTAGCTCAGCTCGACTATCTCCTCTACACTCTCCTTGCTGCAGCGGCGTGCCTGTGGCTGAAGAAAAGGGTTAACTTCTCCCTGAAGCAAGGCTCGGGCTTGGCCACCAATTCCCAAGGCAGCGCCCTGGATGCACTGAAGCCACAGCGATTTCAGCAAACCTGAGGTAGGGAGAGTCAGAGAGTTTTCTCCAAATCCCCAGGGATCTGACTGCTTCTATTTTAGTATCCTTAATTACAAACATGGCTATTTTTGGTCCTAAAATGTTCTGAGCTCTTTTAAAATTAGCCATGGCGTTTTACTTGAAGACGCCCTGGCAGCAGGCAACTCCACAGTAGGCTAGCTGCCTACTTGCTAAAACAGTGTTTATCAGCTACTCACTTGAACACAATAACTTTTCTGACAGTTCAAACTTGACTCTCAATTTAAAGATATCTTTTTTAAAAAAATAAATTAAAAAAAGCCCTCTCGATTAGCAGTTCTCTAGCAGTTCTCACCCAACATCCCAAGTTTGTGAACTGAGCTTGTTGTTTAATCAGAACCATTGATGGCAACAAAAGGGAATTAAAAACAAACACACACAAACCCCCTTCCCCTGCTACAACGGCTAAGGAGCAAACAAGGCCATCGCCATCGATTCCTTTCAAGCCATTCATCAAACTACTGGCAAGAAAAATAAGGCCCAGCTTTGTTACAAATAGAACAATAAGGAAAAAGGAAGTTAAAAATTAAGGAAGAAACGCTCAGACAATACATAGGTTTAAGGGTTTTTTTATTTATTTGTCAACAATCCAGGCACCAGGGTTTTCTTTACTGCGCTGAAAAATTGCGAACAAAAGTACTAACAAAATTATGTGGCTGTTTCTGATTAATTTCATGACTTTGAATTTCAAGTTCTTCTTGAAATGTTTCGTTATTTATCAGAGCTTTTTTTAAATATACACAACATTCATTAATGAAATCAGGACAGGACAAACCACTTTCATCTTCATAAGCAGTAGCTGATCCTACTCAAACAAACACCCAAATTAGCTTACCTTCACTCCCCCTGTGATCCTATCATTCCTATTTACAGATTTTTAAAATGAGCTCAGCTTCCCTGAAAAGAAAAACCAAAAATCCCCACAAAACAAAAATCTACCAATAAAAAACTCTCAATGCTTTCTCCAAACTAAGCTAACAATATTTGCCTTCATCCGCCAAAGGCTTAAGCGTGCCTTAGCTGTGTTTATTAGCTACAGGGTGGCATCAGCTAGGAGGTACACACAAGATCAGCTCTGTTTCCCACCCCACGTACCTTAAGAGACAGACAGACGCCCTTCCCACAAAGTTATGTATGGTCCAAGGGCTTGGTCATGCTTTCATCATCACCAAGGAGGGACACCGCTAACACACAAGGACCAACATGCTCGGCCAGGGCAGGTGAGGCTGGTAAGCAGAGGTGGACTAGGCAGAGATGCACAGAAGTGCCCCGTCGAGAAGGAGATGCAGAGCACCACCAGGATCTCAGCCCAGCATTGCTCAGCTGAAGCCCACCGCCTTGCTGCTGCACCTGATCCCTTCTTCACATCCATCACTTTGTGCTGGAGTGGAAACTCTCAGAAACGGATGTGGATGGTTGGCACTTTGTATCAATTAATAAATTTTACAATAAATAATATCATTCGTGTGGCAAGGCTGGTAAGTGATTACCAAGATGCCTCATAAATCAGTATCAACTCGCCATATTTTTAATTTAAAGCAATTAAGGATATGAGAGGAGAACCTTTCTTTAGGGAAGATAAAGTTGGCAGGATAGAAGGTCTCTTGACATCTAGTACCAATGTTAACGCTTGCACGCGAAGCAAGGTAGCAGGATAATTATCCTTTCTGAAGATCTGGTGGCATTACTTATGCTAGCAGGTTAATTTTCTCTATTTTCTAAGCTCCTTTGCAGAGATCCACTGATGGCTGGTCTCCCTCTCTAAGCCGACAGTTTATCCAAATAACTGACACTACTGTTGTTATCATTAAAACAGCTTCCATTCCAGCTGCCATTGTTTAACAGCCATGGTCTGTGTATAAAAAAAGAAAAACCTCTAAAAACTCGTTTCGAAAATGTCTGTTAGCTCAGGAAATATTTAACAGCAGCAGCAGCAGCTATGCAACGAGAAGGTTAAGCTAGTTAGTGTTTGTGACAATTGCACTTAGCTATTCTATCCAATGGCAGGAACATCTTTGCATTTATCAAGGGAACAGATTCAGTAAGAAACTGCACACAGCAAGAAATAAATGAGAGATGCAGGGAAAACTCGTATTATTGTGGCATCTGCTAGAGCTATTTTAGAACGGTGTCCCCCTGTGCTGCTCCACTGACAGGCTTGTGAGTATTCACTAAAATTAAAATCCATTTCTCAGGCATTCGTAAATACGCCACAAAAACTTAGCAAGTCTCGGAGCTTTTTTTATGGTCCCACCATTTTCTCCATCCGTTTATAAAATGTTACAGCCTATGCTTTGCAGTGGTCTTTGTGCCCTGGACCTGCTGTGAGAAAGGCTCTGCCCTTCCCTTCTCCTCTGCCAAAGAAGATATTCCTTGTGGCGTGTCAGCCCTCTTGCGTATAGGGCCAGTCTCAGGAAAAGCTTGTCCTGCGAACTATTTGTTCCCCATACTAGACTTTAGTATTAAACCCAAAAATTTTGTAAGGATAAAGCAGATACTTTCTTCCTAACAGCTTTGGACATCCAATTTCCTTAAATGCATGTGAAAACCCCAGCTCATCTTCGGCTTTGCCTATGCACAGGTACTCCCTGCACAGGCGAGGCCAAATATTTATGTCCTATCAATTTTAGGTTTTTTTTAAAAGGGCTGATTCACTGTCACATGAAGCAGAGTCCACCTCTTTTCAAAGCAAGCTGTTCAACTCACCGATGTTTAATTACGTTTTGTGTCCCATTAGGATGTGGCAGTCAGACCAGACAGCCAGAAAAACATAAATGCAGAAATGGCTTCGAGCAAGATTGCAAGCCCTCTGCTCCCCTTGGCAAACCTGAGCTACTCACACAGGCACTGAAATAATTAGGGCGGCGTGAAAATATACTCAACTGTGAGAGCAAAGGTTGTGTAAATCCAGCCACGACTAACTTATAGAAAAATGCATACACTATCTCTTACCCTGATTTTTAATTTTTTTAGTTGCTACAGCAAGGTCTATGTTACCTCAAGAGACAAAGAGTAAAAAGGAACATTGGGAGCGTTAGAGAACTAAAATGGTATGTCTGAAATTTAAAATAATATGCTAATCTAAAAGCCTCCTTATTACGTGACTGGGGTTGGAACACAAAAAGCAGAATATATCATGATTTGACTAAGTTGCACTTAGCAATATGAAGGGTAACTGCTGAATTGCTGACTTCTATTTCTGGAAAGATAAAGTTTATTCTAATCCTGGCTATACCGACACATTAACTCTTAATGTTATCAGTCTCTACTCAAAAGGGCTTTTCTTCTTCCTCAACAGGATGATAAAGGGAAATCCCACTCTCTCAGCTATATAAGCATTCCCTTAGAAACCAAATTGCTGACTTTTTAGTGGAGAAAAAAAATAAATAATTATATCTGTATCATCGAAATGGCCATCAGCTTAGGTAAAGAAAGTGATTTGCACGCTGAAGAAGAAAAGTGCCAAACTGGAGAACAGAGCATCTGCTACGGAGGCGGCTATAATTATCTCATGCATCTGAACACCACTGGCCATTGAAGTTACACTAGCTATTTTGCCAGATACTCTGCGTGCAGGGCTCTTACTTGACACCAGCAGGAAATAAGAGTTTGCGAGGTCTGTCAATACAGACCTTACACGTTTCAAAAGGCTCCGCTTTCGATGGCATATACCTAGTCTTCTTGCTCTAATGCGATGAAAATCTGAACTATTTTGCTGTCACTGTCTCGTGTTACAAAATGCTGTAACATTGCTAACCATAGTACTCACAGGCTAGCAACTACTTCTGTACCATCCATCTTGGCATGCTGTGCTGGTTAAGCGTTTTAATGGGGGTCTTGGAGCTTTCAGAAAGAGAGCAAAAAACAGCGAAATTACCACTTTGCAGCCTTACCTCCATCCAGCAGAAAAAGCAAGTAAGTGGCTTCTCTCAACGGATGTACAGTAAGCGCTGCTGCTGTCATGGGAACTTTTCCCCTGGGGATGCCGAGCGGAGGAGAGACTCGAGCCTGCTCCCAAACCTGCGTGCAGGAGCCGTCCTTCTCTGCCTCTGCAGGGGCAACTCTCGGTCCCAGGCCTCACATTCAAATCCTCTCAATGAAAGCCTTTTATGGGTACGTTCTTTGATATTTTGTTAGGTTATCACACACTTCTGGTCCACTCGCAGTGAACATATCAACTGCAGCTGATGCCCAGCAAGTCTTTTTTAACAACCCACCTCACGCCTGTCATCAGCAGATCACACAGGAAAATACAGAAAAAGGTTATAAAGCTGTTCTTCTCTTAGGACAACAAGTAACTACTGTTCTTCTTTTCCACAAGTAATGTGCATAATTGTTCATTTCTGGAAAAGCAACTAAAAAAAAAAATGTAAAACACGTTCTTCCCTGTTAGTTCACAGTCTATGCCTGTGCTTTTCTGAGAAGGGATCAGGGGAGAAAAGGAATGATAAAAACACAAACTGAAGCAAGAAGAAGAGTACAACAATTTCCTTTGATTCTGGGAACACTAGAGGCTAGAAGAAACTCAGCTGCTTGGGTATCTCAAGGACAGATTCCCACGTGAGACTCCAGCCCGGCTGTGTCACAGACACTGACAGATGGGTTTCCCCAGCCTTGAACAACCTAATGGAGCTTTTAGCCAATTTGCATACTGGCTGTCGCTGGGTGAAATGGGTATGTGTCAAGGACATTAAGCAGGCCAAGACAAAAGTGTAATAGCCTTGTATACAATATCACTTCTTACTGCTTGCTATTTTTTTTCCCCTGGGAGGGAAAAAAAAAAAAAAAGAAGAGGAGAAAAAGAAACAAGCAGCCTTGCTGGAAGCCAGTTCTGAGGCAGCAAGTTCCTGCTCCTGGGAATGGGCTGAAGCAACAAGGCAGTTTTCGTGCAAAATGGAAGAACAAAAACACTGCCCAGATAATTACTAGCTAGTTTCTTTTCTTTTTTTAAAGCAAAACACTGTTGGAGTCTCCCAAAGCCTGCCTATATTAGTAATCTATTTTGGTCCCAACCTCGCAGAGAAGCACGTGGAGCCGATTCCCGTGCCTGAACGCAGTCCAAGATAACACCACTAGAGCCCCACGCAGGTACGAGAGCCCAGCTGCTGCTGCTTCGTACAAGAGCTAAGCCTAAGGCTAAGCTTTCTCAGGCCTGAGTCCAGCTTTTCTTTCATATCTTCTAGCACCTCACACATGGCTGCATCTTAACAAATTAACAAGAACAACAAAATATTCAAATTGGACTCACAACAAAAATTTACAGCCTGATGCGAAATATAAAGTGAAGCCCTGAAGGTGGCTGAATTACCCGCTGAGTTGTTGCGGCTCTCACTCACTCCAGAGAAAAGCACACATACTTCATATTTGCCTGGCAATCACCACAGCTCCTGGCTAGATTCTGCTCTCGGTCACATTAGAATAACTCAGCTACCAGGCAATAAGGTGTGATTGAAAAGTGGCATTAAACTGCAACTTGTACAAAAACCAGGCCCTTCAAATCACTTGAAATTTTGGTGCCATGCCTTCTTCTCCAGACTTGATCCTTTCAACTTGCATGCAATGCATGTTGGAGAGTCCTCCGTTGTTTAAACTCACTTTTTAACATTTACTAGAGATCAGTTTAAAAATTAAGCATGAAAACTGAGGCTTTGCTCAGGAAACTGCACACAGCACTATAAAACCTACACTGGAAAGTGGCAAACCCTTGTTGTTGTCTTTGACAACAACAAAAACCACGCCAAAAAGGCTCAGAATTTAACTCAGTTGAGCCATACTACTTCAGCACTGAATGAATACCCTCATACGTGATGCTACTAGACTCTAGCAATCCTTGGCAAAGAAGACCGCGCAGATCAGTGATATGTTTATGACCCCCTTGCTCATGTTGAGTAAACATCTATCATGAGAACATACAGAGGACTAAGACGGTAGGTATGGAGCACAGCTGCCTTGGTGCTATTTCTATTTTGTCATTAGTTTGCTGGGTGATTTTGACCAAGCTGTCACTAGGGACTTCCATTTCTTCTAAGCAAAATGAGAACAATAATTTGATTTTAGGGACTTCTGAGATCTTTGGATAGAAAAGCTCTAGAAATGAACGTTATTATTGTCAGTAATACTGTTCTACCACTTCCATGATAATCAAAATCAGACTCAAAAGTAGCGCACAAAAGAGCTATCTAACAGCTATCGGCAAACCTAGGCCAAAGACAGAGGTCAACACTTTAAGTGTTAAAACACTGCACGATTTCCAGATGAGCATCTTCAGTCATCATAATTTCTCAGGCCCAGAGCTGAAGTCCATTTAATTAGAGGGGGTGGAGAGGCATAAAGCCCAGAGGGTGTTTTTGCTTGGGTTATGTGTATATCACTGTTTGTTTAGTGTTACAAAAAAATGTTACCAGCTTAAGTGTAAATTATTTCAGCCTTTGGCACTATTCAATTATATATGCTAATTCTACCTGAAGTAGATTGTACTTGAAATAACTGGACTGCACGTGAGCAAAGCCTTCTACGGTGAAATCCTGCTGATACTCTTGTCAAATCTCCTTGCTTGTCGAGAGCCACCCTTTCTCCCAGCTGATTTTAATCTGCTGGACTTTTATTGTGAAAAGAGGATTCCCATTCAGTGTGACAAATAAGCAATTAAATTTAAAATTCCTCATTCTGTTCAATTACATAGAAGTATGAATGTATCTATTCAGTAGCTAATGACAGGGGTTTTTAAATACTCTTTCACATGGCTTGATTTTAAGACTTTCAAGGATATCAGAGATATATAATCCACTCAAAGTGTAAGTCACCAAATTTTGTGGTGACCTTATAATAAATAAGTTGAGCAACTTTATTTAAAACATGTTAACCGATTCTGTACAGCATTTCAGCCCTTCCTCAGTTTGTCTTTTCTAGACACAGACCGCATGACCAGCAGCAAAAAGGCCACTATGGCAGAGCCAGAAGAAGTAGGGCTAAGGCTTAGTCATAAAAAAGGCTA
This sequence comes from Balearica regulorum gibbericeps, assembly GCF_011004875.1. Lineage (NCBI taxonomy): Eukaryota > Metazoa > Chordata > Aves > Gruiformes > Gruidae > Balearica > Balearica regulorum. The sequence goes on from NC_046185.1 coordinate 124,169,075, forward strand.
AGCCTAACAGTAGGGTTAAACTGCATTTTGCACTTCAGTTGGTTGCTCTGCAGTAGCGAGCACAGACCCAGCAGCTCATTCAAAGTGAGTTGAAGTAATTAATTTAAAGTTGCATTATGCCAGGTTCCTCTGACAGTTTGAAGAAGTATACAGAGTATTAAAAAAAAGTATTTTGTGTAGAAAGAATATGCACAGCCCAACAACATCAAATGTCTAAAAATCTGGAGCCTGTGCAGAAACCTATCTTCCTAATGAAAACATCAGAATAACACTCAACAGCGTTAGCATTATTTTACAAGTGACATTTAAACAAGGGAGATTTCCTGTTTCTTGTATATCTGTCCTGGAACTAGAAGGAATTAAAGTCAAATCAGAACAGAATTATTCAGGGCTGGACTTTGGTGGTTTTGGCTTTGCTTTGTTTGGGGAGGTTTTCTGGGGGTGGTGTTTTGGGTTTTGGATTTTTTGGGGGAGGGAGGTTGTTGGGGGTTTTAAATTCATTGCATTTACTTGATAATATAGATGTCAATCAGATAATTTTTGAATAGAAAAGGGGCTGTAAAAGTGGAAAAATTATTATTATTATTAACAGTACTTCCTTCAGCAAAGAAGGTTTAAGAGTTTTATATACACAGCAGCAGTCCAAAACGCTGACCTCCTTTAGATCTTGGGTTCACACCTCAACACAGCAAGGCGGGTTCAAGATTTACAGCTTAGTGACAAGTCTGCCAATTCATCACCACTAAACCATCTTGAGTCCTCTTTGGAAGCAGCACAGGTCAAAAGAGGAAACCACCAGCTGCTGAAGAGATCCCTTTCCAAATAAATTCATTCCACAAGTAGCAGCCTGGCACTAGCACGTGCACACACATACGCAAAGAGGCTCCATCAATATCTGCGCTACAGCTGGGACATACAAATCATCCCTTTTTCACTTACCTTCCAAAATTCTAAGTGTCATTTTTTGAAAACATTACTGAACTTTAAGATGAGTTAATGCTAAGTGTCAAGAAGAGAAGAAAGTACCACCACAAAGCTCCAACCCACCCACACCTCAGTTTTCTCTCAAGACAAAAGTGGCCATCCTGCTTATTGTCTTACAGTATGTCTAGGTGCAACGGTTGGACTCCTTAAGTCAAACAGTAAATGAAAGACAAAATTTACTTCGATCAATCTTTAAAGAAAACTATGAAATAAATTAAACAGCTCATAAAAACATGCAAATAGAGGGTTTTCTGTGGAACTAATACTGATTTGGCAAAGAAAGCCCAAGCAATTTAAGCTCGTTTGATGAAGAAATGCAAACCCGTATCTATTCACCTACAGTATATGCCTACCTGCATTAAATTTTATCAAATACGCCCACAGTTCTGTTTAAGAGTGACTTACTTTACCTTAGTTTAAGCCTTTGTCCTAATTAATTTAAACCAAGCTGCTATAAAGCCAAGTGAATGTTGACTTAGGCTTATGCATACAGTCTTCTGCATTAGTTTAACTACATCAGTTTGAAATCACACCTTTAGTCAGACTAGTGTCATTCTGCATAAGCTTAGCCCTTGCAGCATCAGACACCCAAACCCCATTGAAATGCAGTGCCAGTCCTGTGCTTAATTCCCTCAAATTCCTTAGGAAATCCCAGCCTAAACTGTGAGCAGGAAGCACTCATACCAAGACCCCTTAGAGATGAATCGGGCAGCTATTGCTCCTTTCTTACTGCCCCTCGTTTAACAGAACACTTTAACCACATGCTTAATGTTTTGCAAAGAAGCAGTGGGGTTACTTAGGTGTTTATGGATCAGTTATGCTTAAATTATTTGCTGGGACCTCAGAAATTACTGTTTTGTGTACCTCTGCACCAGGTTTAGTACCTCTGCTCCTCAAAATCTGTCATCTAAAGGCACCGAGGCAGGCTGAGGGTCGATGGGTCAGGGACCAGTCTGCCAGGTCTTCTTCCCAACCGATGCCCGCTGAGAAATATGATGGGGAGGGCGGGAGTGCTGGAGGGCTCATCTCCCCCAGACAGACTCATGCCAGGAGCTACCAGAGACAACACACAAACCCGCTGAGCGGCCTGACCGAAGAGGCACTCCTATTTTGCCTCTCGATTGCCGCAGTTACTCTAGTCTATAACTTTGCATACCTCATGGCCGCTATTTCAGGAACAGTTTTCGGTGAGTAATTAGGCAAGATTCACTGTTTGCAAACTGCATACTTGGTCTAAGGAGCACTTAAAATGATGTCTACAGCACCAACGTTCAGCTGGTAGGACTCAGCTTACCCTGCTTTCCAGAGCACCCATCCTGCCTGCTTCCTCACAGTATTGATTATTACTTACTCTTCTAAAAGTTTGGCTAATGACTGTTCTGATACGTGGACTTTTTTTTTTTTTTTGGTAGAAATAAAGGCAAAAAAAAGAATAATTAAAAAACCTCAGCCTAAATTAAAAAAAGTTCACGTCCTGTCATCCTCCATCTAGGAGAGCCGTGAGGAGCAGTGGGATATAAAAAGACGAGTTCTCTAACTGGCAGCTCTCCACCAGCCTTTACAATTAACAAGCTAGCTCATTGTCTGGGTTGTTATCTCAATTACAGTCTAGGCATTTTCTGCTAACATATTTTCTGACTTTTTAAACACTATACTGTACAGTACCTAGTACAAAGGCGTCTTTCTCTAATTCTATTTAATTCTCTATTTTCCTGTTTTAAAAATTAACTACTGTAACCATAGCCTTAAGCAAAGAAAGGGAGAAGGGGGGAATGGAAAAGTGAGTGTACTTTTAGCAAGGAGGGAAGCGAGCTGAAGTTCAGGTGCTGGGGTTTTCTTTGAGGCAGAAGCAATAAACCCTCCCTACTTTTTAAAAGACTTGAAATCAAATTAAAACAGATCTGAATCCTTAAGTTTCATTAAAATTGAAGATTCACATGTTCCCATTTTTAGTCCCATCACTTTTGTTTTATCAGCACCCATCAACAGCATGGCAGCTGACAGGGGGAGCTGGATCAGTCCTTTCTTAGGAAGTTTCTGAACCATAGAGTATACCTTCATTTTCTCTTTTCTTCTTTTTTGCATTTTTGTATCTAGCCCCAGTAGAAAAAAAGTTATATTTAAAAATGGATCATATAGTAGGGGGTCCAAAATAATAAATGCTAAGTGTCATTACAAAAATATATTCTATTATATCTATTTTAGATATTGCAAATAAAGGATAAAATACACAAAACGTGGGAAAACTACAATATGCATTTCACTAAAAAGACAGAAATAGGCACCTCTGGAGCAGCCCCCAAAACCGAGCACTTTTGCTGCTTTTCTTTAACTGTTTTTGTTTCTTGAGACTCCCGTCCCCAGTCGTACTTTGTATGTGCAATCTTGTATGTATAGGTAGGTATGCTTTTCAGTGGTTGTTTTTTTATTTCAGATATTGGAACCGCTTATAAAACATTTTAACCACAATTATACAGATCTCATTACACTCTTCTTTTGGAGAAGAGAAGAAGGGAATAGGTAAAAATGGCACCTGCTTCATCAGTTGTCTGCTCCTTTTGTGTTTGTGGAATCACTAATGTTTCACTTCAATTTAAAAAACATTGTTTCCTTCCACTCCAGAAACCAGAAAAGCAGCAAAGCTTTTTTCACCATGTATGTCATCAATAGAAATATTACTGATGTGACAGAGAATGAAAGTTTGTCTTAACTTTTCATCGTGAATTTATAAGACAGCCCATCAATAAATCTATTTTTTTTGAAAAAGCAACAATTACAAACCATTGAACAACTATAAACAAGATTCCCATGATATCTTTTATGTTTGGTTTTCAGCACAGAGTTTTACCAGTGACACTTGTCAAATCTGGCTGTCATGCTTTAAACTGGAGAGAAACAGAAATAAGCTTTGACCCAGAAAGATTACAGATACAAGAAACTTCTCGAACTTTTATTCATCTTTTTACTTAATGGTTGTCCTGACATACTAAATCATTATGCTGTGGGAAAACACACTGACTTCTGAAAACCTCCGCTATAAGATTCCTACCAGCAAGTTGGTATTTGCGAACGAACTTGTTTTCCCTTAAAACATATGCTTCTTTTGATTCTACAGATTAACTCTGATGATTCGATATACAAGTAAAGAACACTGATTTGTTTTTGCTGAGTTCTTTACATTTTGTATGGGATGTGGTGTTGTGCTGTGATGACACCCTTAATTTAATGTGATTATGCACTGGGGCATTTTTCTCATGCAAGAGCTGTGGTTTCAGACTACATTAAGACATCGGTAATTTAAGATAGGAAGTTCAGAAAACAAGCTTGCTACTATCTGTATTCTGGTGGGTTTTATTATTTTGGAGAATTCTTTCACCCTCAGTCTTCCCAAGCCGCATTTATTGCTAAGACACGTTACTATCCCCTTGGTTATGATTCCCCGCAGCCAGACAGCATAGGTGCCTCGTAGCAAACCCTGAGCATCAGCAGCAGGATGACACCAGTGAGGTATAAATTGTAAGCAACTTTTAGACTGCTCCATCTGGCACCTGGAACCAAACCAGTCCTCTGATGGAAAGCTGTCACGATGTCAAGCCAATTCTGACCCATCCTTTCAGCTCAACACCAGCGAAAGCACAGAGCTGCTTAGGGATCAATAACTTAAAAAGCATTCGCTCTGATTTGTAATCCAAACAAGTACATGCGAGACAAAGAACTGAAGAATTGAGCCCAGACACATTTCTTCCAATTTTATACTTCCAGCAATTTGCCTTGGCCATGCATTTACCAATTAGTCTAAAAAATACCCACATTTTGAAGGTCAAACGTATGTAAATTGTAAACAGAGCACAGCATATACTAACACAGAGTTTTGAACGTGAAGCATTAATATTTATTCAAGGTGTAAGGCTTTTATGGGAGAAAGTAATAATACCTTTTCTTAGTGGAAACATTTTTAAAGGTTCATCTTCTCTGAGGAAAGCAGTAAAATGCAGTGTGACACATAAAAATCCGGCACATAGCATGTCCACATTCACATATAAAAAGGTATTTTCAACATTTCAATTCAAAGACCAGCAATAAAAAAAACCCCTCTCATATCCTTAGGATGCCAAATAATCATTTCATCCATGTCTCAGTATTGACTTACAAAGACATGACTTGCCTTTGCTGTGTAGTTTTCATATACAAACGAACTGAGGATAACTCATTGTTATGGAAGTCAGTGGGATTGTCAGCTCCTTTACCAAAAAAAAAAAAAAAAAAAAGAAAAAAAAAGAAAGAACCAGCTAGATGCAGCTGGCTCAGAACTCTGGAAAAAATATTAAAGATGACAGCAAGAGCATGATGTTTTGGCTCTTCTGCAGCCATTATGATATTAAGCAATATGCTGCAAAGAGCTATTGCAGTAAAGTGCCGCAAGACCACCTCCTTGCTGAATAAAGGTCATACAAGGACTCCTTTCAATACTCTAAGCTGTATGGCTAAGTCTGCATCTTCCGAGTTACTGTGTTAATACATCTTTCCACCACGAGTTTTGGGTTCTTCACATACCAACAGGAATGCCATGGTGGTGAATAAGATCTTCCAATCCCAAACATCACCAAAAATCTGAATTATTTGTTTCATCTTTACCATCAAAACCATATTAGCTGTTCTGCTCAAAATAGCCAGAAGAGCTCTCCATGATTCCCGCTGCAGAGCGGAGACAGAGGTGTCATTCTTACCTCTAGGAGAGACAAGGGCATATTGCTGAGAGCTCTTCTCCAGGGAGCACGCTGGTTATTAGGGATGTCCCTACCCACCCATTCCTACCACGGTCGGTGGCGATGGCCAGCCGCACAGGAAGCGGGGTGCAGGGACAGCCCTGGGACACCCACCCTGCTCATCGGGCCAGTCCTGACATCCCCACAGTGCCTGCCCCGTCCACGTGCAGCTGCCCAGCACCAGCCAGGGACCCAGTGAGGTTTACTTGGCCTCAACAGGCTTCTCGGTTTCCCCCTCCTATGTTTTATTTCCATTATACTATGTTACAGCACATATATAAGAATACAATGTATTCATTACAGAGATACAGACGTTCTGCCTACATAGTACATACAGCATACACACAGTAGAGAACGCACACATTACAAACAGGGATTGCATCAGTCACATTGCTCCACCTGGAGTACTGCATCCAGCTCTGGGGGCTCCAGTACAAGACATGGAGCTATTGGAGACAGTCCAGGAGAGGGCAACGAAGCTGATCAGAGGGCTGGAGCACCTCTCCTGTGAAGACAGGCTGAGAGAGTTGGGGTTGTTCAGCCTGGAGAAGAGAAGGCTCCAGGGAGACCTTATAGCAGCCTTCCAGTACCTGAATGGGCCTACAGGAAAGCTGGAGAGGGACTGTTTACAAGGGCATGGAGTCATGGGACAAGGGGTAATGGGTTTAAGCTGAAGGAAGGTCGATTTAGATTAGATATTAGGGAAAAAAAATTTCTCTCTGAGGGTGGTGAGGCACTGGCACAGGTTGCCCAGAAAGATTGTGGCTGCCCCATCCCTGGAAGTGTTCAAGGCCTGGTTGGATGGGGCTTTGGGCAGCCTGGTCTAGTGGAGGGTGTCCCTGCCCGCAGCAGGGGGGTTGGAACTAGATGATCTTTGAGGTCCCTTCCAACCCAAACCATTCTATGATTCTATGACACTAATAGCTGACATGGTGAAACAATGCTGCAATTTGTACTGCCTTCCATACTTCATATTTTCAGAAGGGGAAAGCAAAGAAGAGACTGGAATTTCTCTCTCTAGTTACTCAGACCATAGAGCCAATGTAATTCTGCTGTATTCATTATATTATTTTTCCCCAGAAACAGTAATACTCCAAAAAGATTAAATTAAATAATACTCTAAAAAAAAAAAAATCTAGCAGTTCTTTAATTTCATTTCAATACCATCTTGCTCTTCCAACAGTCTCTCAGATGTGCAGGAAATGGCTTAATGATGTGCCTTTATTAAAAGGAAGCACTGAGGTATCTCTGTACATTGCTCCCATCCCCCAAAAGTTTGCACAGCCACCACTCAGAGAATATATATCTGCCAGCGAAAAATGTCTTCACCAGAGCCTCCTTTTATCACAGAAGCTGCAACAAAAACAGCACTTAAAGGACATAATCATCTCTACTCACAGTACCTCCTGAACTGTAAACACAGTTTAAAAACTGCACGCCACGGAGCTCAGGCGTGTTATCTAATCCTTCAGAAACTCTATCCTACTACAAACACGGGGAGCAGCAATGCCAGCCAGCACCGTGTGCTTCCACTTACCGACCCACTCCCTTTCGGCAACCGCACACCATCCCTGCCGTCCTCGCCGTCCATCGTGGAAACGCCAGCACTGCTCTCGCAGCCAAAACGATCGCTGGGGCCTCACCTGGGAAGCCCTGCTCTGCCTGTCGCCCTCCTCATGCCCTGGGAGCGGAGAGCAAGTGCAACTACGCATTGTGTAGCGCCAGATACGCTGCTGCCTAGAGCCCAAAGAGCGGTATTCCCTCCCCCTTGCCTGCACACCTCCAGTACTACAGCTGGAAAATGTAACAAAAGGAATGCTTTTTTTTTTTTTTTTTAATAGAGTATTTGGGGTTGCTGTCCTTGCTCTCACTGGTGGCCTGTTTGAAACGTTATTTACCTGAGCAACATAGCAAGGCTCTCGCAACGCTCACTTTGTTAGCAAAGCAGCCTAACAACCCCCGTGACTTTGCAGCTGCCTTGATCGGGCAACAGATCAGGCTTTGACAGCCAGACCTGTCATAACAAGGAGCACACAGGCTGCTTCTTTCTTCCTCCTCTTTTTTTTTTTTTTTTTTTAATCTTCATTTACTGGGAACAAGGTAACTTGAGCTAACTAGAAAGCTTTTTTTTTTTTTTTTTTTGCTAACAGTGCTGAAGACTCCTGACAACATGTGTGAGCACAAGCTTCACTCAAAGTTGCCTTGGGAGCAGCAAGAAGAGCTTGATAGCTGTCTCAGAGCGGCTGGGATGGGAGCAGCCCGTAACACATCCTCCTTCCAGCCACTGGTACGGAGCCAGAATCCCACTCACGGCACTGATAGGGCCGCTCACTGCCGTGATGCTATCATAACTTGCAACAGCACGTGGTTACTCCATAATAAAAACCAACACTGATTGTCAGGTGAATAATTCTGGGCAAGACAAGAGTACACCTGAAGGGTGTGGGTTTTACCACCTGCCCCAAATCCTGCCAGATCAAACTCTGCCTGAACAAACTCTCCCTTTGGTAGTGCTGTTGCTTTTCACAAAGCGTCGGCAGAGCTGCTTTTTTCCTCCCCCCGTACTTTCCATCTAGCTTACATTTTGTAGTGGGTTCACTGAGAACCATATCACATTTTCTAAAATCTGTTACCTATTCCTGCCTCTGTTAGTCTCTGTCCCCACACTCTACATCTCATTTGAAGTGCTGAACCAGAGAGCATTTAAGTCATAACCCGCATTGATTTTTAAAATCTGCCCGTAGAGAAAGAGGAATCCTCCTCTACAGATCAATTTACAAGACGGTCATGGCAGTAAGGTCACACACACAGGAACAACCTTCTGCCATGCTGTTACCCTGTAGGACCTGATCCATCTCTCCTGGTGAAATCAGCTTTGTCGTTGGGAGCATACAGGATCCTGGTTAGGGTGATGAGAGAATCAAAAACTACATTTCAAAAATCACACACAGAAGAGGGGCACGCTCAAAGGTTTATCATTTACTACTATTTCCTACACGACACTAGTTTAAAAAAAAAAAAAAATGCACCTTTGTCAAGGTACTGTAGATGATGTTCATTTACACTGAGGCCAAACACTGCACTGATCAGCTTCATTCAACAGCACTCTTGCATCACAGATCACATACTCAGCAAGCACAACTTCAATATCAAATCATTTTTCCCTCAACTACTTCAGTGTTCTCTATAAACTTTACAAGATCTCTGAGACACAAGTGAACATCTATCGATACAGGATCAGAAACAACAGCAGAAGACACTGTATCCTTTTGCCCAAAATTATATACTTTAAAAGAATTCTTATATTGTCCCCACATGAATTACTTGCTCCAGTATAGGGTAATTTTTACAGGGTTAGCATACATTGGTCTAGCAAAGGGATATGAATATTTTTGCTTGCTTCGGGCCAAATATGATTTCCAAACACCACTGGAAGCCACACACTAAGCTAGACCTTAGCAGTAGCCACGTGGAGATACAAGTCATGTTGCATTAGACCATATGAAATGAAATCACAGGCCACATCCAACATGCAGATTGTGTCCTAGCAGGCCAGATGTTGTGTACATGATTAACTACCAGCCTTCTAGGGGAACGTGACGAGCACACTTGCATATGTCCTCTACTCAGATTGCCCTCGAAAACCTAATCTTTCATCTTGCAAAACAGAGTTATGCTGCATTTCAAATGGATTATGGCAAAGCTCGACTCCCGTTGACGTGACTTATGGGTAGACTGATCCACAGCAAGGAAAGGCAGTAACCCACTCACAGGGAGCAGGAGCTACCCTGCAAGTTCCCACTCTGGAGTTTTCTTGGGAACTATGCATAGATGTGCACCCAACGTGCACTCATATGATCAGTCAAACCACATCATGGTCTTCAACTTAGCAAGTATTAATCATAACACCAAGGAATAAAGACACCTGCCCAAAGGTACTGCTGCGTTAACTACCTAGAGATGTGTCACTATCGATTCTCATGGAAAAGATGGTAATGAGAGAATGCAAGGGGAAAGAGTTGCCACAAAACAAGTGTGTCAGAGGGATCTGGAGCATGAGGCAAACTGGACAAGGAAGAGCGAGTAAATCTCTACCGGCCTTCGCACTTGAGGCACTCAAGATTAAGAATGTAAAGGTGCTAATTTGACATGCAGTTTTTGAAAACACCTTTCAGTTTTATTCTTTTTTGTGTAGAAAAAAGCTCAGACAGCACAATGTTTAAAAATGAAGCATAGATTTCTTTAAAAGGTTTCTATGGCACAGGGTGTGAGCAAAGGCCTTACATATCACGCTTGCCTGAGAACTACTAATGAAGACCTTAGAGAAAGCTAATTCACATTTTCTAAGAGTCCAAAGACACTGTATCCATGTTTATCTTATTGGCATCAAGCAGCTGACACTACCATGAACACTGCAGTGCAAAAGTATCGTGAATCTGTACCATTCAGAAGTGTTCCTACTGTACAGCTGAGGACTTAACAGACAGAGCATCAGAGGGAGGAGAAGATTTTTCTGCTTCCTAATTAGCTGTCAAGTGACACAGTGCTCCTTATTGTCTGCAACAGCATTTTGGGAAATGGCTCCTGGGTACATTAGGTCACATAACCCGTGGAAAGCTGAATGCACAGTTACCACCACTGGATGAAGCTGCCCTGGTTTTCGCCAGAACTACTTACTCTGTTCTCGTTTGCCAGCTGCCTCGATTTCCTTCACATCCCACTCCCCGTTGGTCCCACCCCCAACTGCAAATAACATCAATTTTTGAACTCTTGATCTACATTGCACAATGCATTTGTTCAGCTGTTGGTCCAGCAGTTCTCTACCATCACTTCGCAGTCACTTGATGTTCCACTGAATTCACTAAAATTTTTAAGACTGCCAGCAACACAGTGAAATTTTTTTTTATCAGCACATACTTCAAATGTTAGGCAGCACATCTAAGAAACTACCAGATGCACAGAATATAAGACATTTAATTTTACATCCTTGGGGACAGAAAAAGCAAATCTACTTTTAACTCTGTTGCTACCTCTCCCCATCCCAGACCTGTAACTTTTTTGATTGCTTCACTAATTTCTGAACTATTGTTTGAGTCCAATGCTTCAACTTCCTTAAAAAGCATTAAGCCAGTTCTGTTTGCATGGGTGCCAAGCTGTTGGACTGAAGTTACCAAACTAGCTACCTGCACCCATAGGTCACTGAAAAATAAGCCTCCATCTAGAAGCTTTCTGCATTACGCAGCAAAGGAATATCTCAAACTGGTTATGTAGAAACCAGAGCTCACAAGACTGCAACTCAGACACTCACCACTAGTTGAGCAGCATCATGAACCCTTTTATCTTATCAGCCCCTCGCATTTTGTGATCATTTATACTTCTGGATGAGTTTTGGTTATAGCTCAGCAAATGTTAGAGAAAAAATAATTAACCATAAGTGCATTCGTTACAGGCAGGCACCCATAAACTGCAATATGAACATCAACTATGCTTCCCTAAGTGACAAGGAGTCCCTCAAGGCTCAATTACTTCCCACTTTTTCTTCCATTTCAGATGTTAGCAGTCTTACTCTTTCTAAATGGGTAATAACCACCGATAACCATTTACAAGCAGCAATTAAGAGTTTTAAACTGATACCAATGACTTTGCTCAAAGCTGGGACCAAGCTTTACTTATTTTTCGCAACTTCATAGATAATTATCTCAGTGTGTTCCACTTCCCACATAATTTACTTTAGTAAATCACTATTATTCACAACACACACACAGCTAGAAGTTTACTGAAAATGCCTAGCCTGTAACAAGGATCCCGCCTGAAGCTGAGAGAGGAATATCGATACATCAGATAAAATTTTCTCCATAGCCTAGATCCAGGAACAGTGATTAATAATGGATAAGATCACGTTCGTTCAGAGTATCTACTTATACCTCAGTGCAATGCACAAAACAGGACGAATGAGCTCTTAGAGCCCCATATTCTTAAAAGCAACTCCTATCCCTTTTCAATAATAGACCTCAGTCTGCCCAGTGCACTTCCAGGAGATTCTGGAAGAAATCAGTATCCCATAAGGATTTATCATGCATTAATTAATTAGTTATCCATTGCACATCCACATGACCACACTGGTGTGGCTTCCCTGCTCCTACGCTCACCTGTTAGGTGCACAAACCCATTCAGACAGGAAGCAACAGCAACAAAAAACCCAAAACCACACAAAAGCCAAACAACAAAAAAACCCAAAACCCACCAAACATGACCTGTCCCAGCATATTCAGAAACTGATGAGCTGAACCAGAGCCTGATAACACACTCTGGATGTTGACAAAACATCCAAACGTCTGACAACCTGCAAAAGGGAAAACTTCCAGAAAACTTCCAGCAGAGGCATCTGAGCCGATCACAACAGCAAAACTCAGTTTACACTGCAGCAAGTGGGAGCAAAAGCAGCACCGCTCTTGGCACCACAGGCCAGCAGAATTACCCTCTGTGATAACATACAAAGTCAGGTGTGTCAAAGTGTTCATCAAGGCCCTTTAAAATTATTTTTTTCATTATCTAGATTTTTTTTTTCTTCTTCCTTCCTTTTACCTTGAACAGCATGGTACTTTGCATTCTGTTTTATGCATTTATGTATGACTGTTTGACTCCCATCATTTCCATTACCCAGTGCCATCTAGATACCAAACAGGCATTTCCATGGACTCAAAGAATGCAGCGAGTACTGCAGAGAGTAGTTTGAAGGTAATGCACGTTTTGCCTATGTTAACAGTGAAGGATGTACCCTGCTTAAATTTCTTCCATTTAGGATCCATTCTGGACGGGAAACCTTACTCTTCAAACTTTTTCAACTTTTTTTTGTTGGTTTGTTTTTAAAAACCCTTTTGTACCACATGCATCTCTCTTCCCCAAGGTTACACGGTTTGTGTCAAAGCATACATACAGAAATAGAACAAGAAAAGTCCTTTTACAGTTGTTACCCTGAAACCTAGTCAAAAACCAGAACCAAGAAAAATAAAATGAAATAACATATTTTTTTTAAATCATTTGTTCAACTCAGATTTTTAATTTAAAAAAAAAAAAAAAGTTGTCCATTTGGGGGAAAAAAACCCACACCAAAAAAAAAAATCAATATAAAACAACAGGGAGGTTGAACGCAGTGCTTGCCTGGTGGGTTTTTTTGGTGGGTTTGATTTTTATTTTTGTGTCTATGGTACTTATGTACTCTAGTTCAGAAAGGGAAAAAGAAGTAAGAGAGAATAATACTTTGATCTTTCTTCAGAGACCCGTGGAGATGCGTTTGAATGGGGCTAAAGGAAGAGAGGAATAAAAGTGATGTCTGTTTTACAGCACAAACTTTCAAATGCACTACTTTAGATACTTCATTTTAAATGTAGCATCTGTAGTAGTCGACAAAAAAATGCGGATCCAGCCAACAAGACTGTTGTTATTGCCATGATCTCTGATGCTGAGCTCACACAGACGCCAACTTGAAAACAATGAAAACTAAAACTCGTAAGCAGCAGCAGTCAAACCGCTCAAGAATGTTGAAACCTCTCTCGCAGAGTGCTATCGGCTCCTGACAGCCGGACTCAGACAGGCAAGGTAAAACATTTCAATCTGTGCATCCCTCTGGTCTGTCTGCAGCGCAACGTACGACTTCAAACAGCCCTCAGTAAACAGTCTTCTCATCACTCCAGCCTGGGCTGAATTTTAATCAAGGTCCTTTAAATGCCATTGAACAAATCCATATACTATGGATTGCTTCTTGTATGCCTCTGGCCAAGCACTATTTGGAGGGTCATTTATTATTTTTAGAAAACCAAAACAATCCAAAGTAATGGTATAAATTGCAGCACATCTCAAAGCAGGGTGCAGTCATTTCTGGTCATTTTGTATTGCATGTGAATGAAGCTTTTAATTATTCCTTTAACTTGACATAGTGGATGCATCCATCTGTTAGTTACACGAGAGGAGGAGCTAGATTTATCTCATGATGAAGCAGCAGTTAAGTTCTCAGGCGACTCACATGTTAAGCTTGGATGCTAAAATTCACATATTGTGCACTAAAGACAACCAAAGGACAGAAATATGGGAAGAGTTCTCAACCATAATAGCGGCAATAGAGTCCACAATTCAACAGGGATGCTACGTATGATGAAAACACTAAGCCTGCTTATAAACTTTTTTTTTCCCCTTCAAATTTGTCCCAGGGAAGGTTGGAGACTGCGTATCAATTATCAGACCAGGAGTATGTCCCCAGTAGATCTACAGGCTCAGCAAAAGCTCATTAGAAAGTGTGTATGTGCAGGAGGGAAATGTGGTCATCATTTGACTGCTCTGTTCTGCAAAGAACTATATTAGGGAGGTATAAGCTAGCAGACTGCTGACTGCTACAGTTCTTTCTATCTCCCATAGATAAGTCAATTAATCAAGTTTTGCCTACTACCTGTCAAAAGTCTGTCTCTGTCCTCTTGTTGAAATACAGAAAGAATGCAGGGGCTCTTCCTCCACCTGCAGGTTCTCTCTTACTTAAGGAGTGGTTCCAGTCATTTGGGGAAAATATTATTTCATGCTGTTAAACAGCTTTACAATAATCTCCTCCTCTTTCTCGCAAATAGAGCGGCTGACAGGCAGGGAGAGAAGACTTTCACCTGAGAAGAGGGGCTTAGCACAGCATCCGAGCGCAGCCCTCAAAGCCACTGTAGTGTTTCTGACACCTTCTTCCTTGTAAACTACTGCCCACAGGTTTGGACCAAGCACCAATGCGGGCCACCCTGTGGCTTTTCTAATTAGTTGTGGAATGGAGTTTTGAAGCCATGCGAGGCCGCGCTGGGCAGACACTCGTTTCGTGGCTTCAGCATGTTGCTTCACAAAAGAATGTTCCCTTTGGGTTTTGAATTCCTCGCAGACAGAGGTTGAGGTCAAGTGTGCAGTGTGCCTCCCCCGACCCCAAGACAGCAGCCAAAGCAACGTGCTGTAGCAAGCACAAAGGAGCACCAATAGGAAAGCCTGTGTGTCCTAGGCCTCAATTCTCCTCTGGCAGAAAGGGTGTAAAGGAGACAGTGAATGTGACCTATAATTTCCCTTTCCCTTTCTGTAAGGGATAACACCAACAGGACGTTGCACTCTGACATCCAAAAAACCAAGGGAACCACACACAAGACAAATTCTAAAAAATAAGCAATATAAAAAATAAGCAGTATTCATTCCTTCTGCAACTTCGCCCAGGTTGATGGAGTTTGATGGTGTGGGCATCATCCCTTGACTTTGCAGTTGTCAGACTGGAATTTCAGACTGGCAGGGCAGTCTGAGCTAGCAATCTTTGCAGTTCTGCAGGCTCAGATGAGAATAACCAAAGCAGATCTTTCAAGGAATACATGTCTAGGAAAAATGTTCTCCCTGTCTCTGTGTCAGAAGATCACGATCCAATCAAAACAGCAGTACAAGACGGGATGCTGGTTTTCTTCTACAATTACAGGCATTCACATCCATTATGGGAAACTTCTGTGTATATCCTTAACTGGAAGCTCAAGAAGTATTCTTCGAGAAATATGTTGAGTCCTCTTCCCAGGAGCAAAGAAGAAGGAGCAAGAGTGTTCCCCTCACACTTTGAAAAGCCTGAGGATCTGGATTTGCACACACCTAGAACTTGGAAACCTGCTGAGAGCAGGTTATGTCTTTTTGTTCGATTGCTGATGGTGCAATCAGTCAACGTGCAAGTAGCCCCAAAAGAGGGATGTTTCCCAAAGACTTCAGGGAAGAAGAATGGAGTTCCAGTGAGGCTGGTTTTCATCCAGACTTGAGGAAGGCATGAAAAAGGCCACATATATAAATCCTAAAAGATTTATGTCAGGCAAAACAAATGCAGGTTAAGGTCATTATTGCTATTGCTCATCCAGGCCAAAAGGAACACAGGAATCTGGGCAAATAGTCATCATAGTTGAGAGTCCACCAAAATCAATGGAAATGCTACCACTTGCTACCATTTCTTCCATCTACCTCAGGATTTTGCTCTGTGATTGACAAAGTTTGTCAATACCTTTATAGTAGATATTTATTTCATAATATTGCCTGATGAAATGCTAAAAATGACCAGTTGTTGAATACAACCAATTCCCAGAATACACTTGTTTTGGATTAGTTTCTGAATTAGGTTCAGACTAAGCATTTTTAGATCTATTTTTATTTGCGTTGAAATAGATGCTTCAGTGTTTTTAGCTGTTTGAGCGGCAGCTGTTACCACAGACTACTTTGTGGCAGCATGAGCAGGAGTTGGATTCAATGTTATTATTTGGAAAGTATGGGGTTGGGTTGGGTTTTTTTTTTCCTTTTATTCCCCCCCCCCAAACCTCTCCTGCATATAGATTTTTTTTTTTATAACACTTCCTGCAGTTTCTATGAGAGAGCATGAAAGTGTTCTTGATTAAGTTCCTCAACCCAAGCATAGTGAAAGGCCACATTCATATTATGAAGACGTCATTCTAGGTGTGGTTGAAGCCAGTAAGACACATTTGATTTCAGGTGGAAGTTGTATCCCTTCCTAATTTTCCTTTGCCAGACTTTCTGACAAACTACTTTACTTGGCAATCATAGCCTAAGGTACCACTAAGAAAGAAATTTCTAATCAGGGGATCCAGCATCCTCCATAAGCATAACCTCCAGACTTTTTTAAAAAAACCCCACACAATCAAGCAAGGAATTCTAATTTTTCCACTCCCCAGCTTTTAGACAGCGTCCCTCAACCCACAATAATCAAACTCGTGAATTGAATTCTCCCATTCTGACAAAAATAAAAATTTTGGAAATGGAAGAAATTGCAACTGTGGCTAAATACAAATACCTTTTTCTCTCTATTGAAGTCAAAGTAACTTTAGTGAAATTTATGAAGGAGCATTCCACATCAATTAGTCAAAGTACATACCAAACTCTTAACTAGAAAATAAAGATTATAGCCTCCTTGCAAACCTCTCTCCAACTCTTCTACTATTTTCCTCATGTAATTGTTTTCCCTTCATGTATATTGCACTCCTCCTCTTCCCTCACATGCATGGCATTGGTGAGTACTCTGACATGCGTTAAATAATTTAGCATGGCTAAAGACGCAATTTTTCAGGTCAAGTAGTTAATTCTAGTGATTCTAGAAACATCAGTTTTTGACAGAACACAAAGTATATTCTTTGGTTCTTCCCACTTCATAAACTGGCTGATAAGGACCTTGAAACATCTAAGGAAATACACTCATCAAATGAAGCAATTTAACACGAGCAAGATGTTTTTGGAAAAAAAATCGATACTAAAAGGCAAAGTTAGCCTTTCATCCAGAGCTGACTGCAGATTTGTGCCGGCACTAGTCTCAGAGATTTTTCCATGAAAGAATTGTTTCCACTGGCTCCTTGACTTTTGGATTCTTGGAGTTATTCTTCTAAACGATGTTTCTCCAGTTGCAAAATCTGATGATTTCCATTTGTCATCCTGATTACAGAATGTATGCAAAGAGTCCATTTTACAATATAATATTGACTAAAATATTAATAGAAAGTGATGACAGGAACCAATCCAAAATAGCAACATGCACTTTGTTATTAGCTGTGTAGTTTCCACCACTAAATAGTCTATTCGCCTTAATTAGATTTTAGCTGTTGCAGAGCTAAGAGTCAAGAAAGGAAAAGAACCTTTCGAAACTTTATCATCTCAAGCTCTGCAATGTGTTTCAGGAGCCAGCGCAGCCCGGTGACTCATTATGCATGTAAAACTTTGTAGAAGATCACTGATCAGTTCCACAGTCTCATTTCTTTAGCCCTTGAGTTGAAAATTAGAACATGGCATATAAGGAATTTTCACCTGAAGTTTAAAATGCCTGTATACGTAGAAGTTTAATTTATTATTCTAATGACTTTCACAGCTTGAGATTCTCACTGGGAGACATGCCTGTATGCATTTAATAAGGCTGCAGAGATTGGGACTATTCCTGAAGGACTTTCTGAATCATTTCCAAAGCATCTTTTTATAGCTAGCAAAGTATAAATTATGTAAAAAGGCATTTAGATAGATACCATCAAATCTATTTGACTGTTAACCCCTCTTTGTTAGATTAATCTATAAACCTGAGAAGAATCCACTTTTAGCATTCCAAGACCATGCTCGTGTATTTAGACATGAAGATGTAAACATTCAAATAGCTGGGGCGGAGGGGGGGGAAGGGGGGTAGGGAGAGGCAGGAAGTCTTCATGATCTTCTCCTTTACTCTCGAGACCTAAACAGCACGTACATGACAAATCTTCTGTCCTATTACTGCAATGTTGGAACTCACAAACATAATTAATGATCCCAGCATTAGAGTTTTGAAAATCTAGTAAAGAGATCGGATGCACTCACCTAGTAAATGGATATTTACATCTGCTCTCCTTACTGATGAAATCCTAGTTCTTTGGGGAGGCAAGAATGGAGAAGAAACATTCCCGTGAATCACAAATCATCCAGCAGCGGAGAAGAGAGTCAGTGGCCATATAGGTTTGGGGGGTTTTATAGTTTCTGGGTTTTTTGGTTTGGGTTTTTTTTGTTTTTTTTTTCCATGGAATCTCCCCATAGTTAACTAAAGATCAGGGTTGGTGCAACAGTTCTCTGTTCTTTTTCATAATGGGCACCTCACTGTCTCCTTCAGAGTTCATGTATCATGGCAATGAATATTAAACAATGGCTTCACAGAGAGGACAGAAGCGTGAAATTCCCTAGATTAGCTAGCAGGGGCTAACTCTGAGTCAAAGGTTTCTCTTCTCCTCATGAGGAAGTTATAAACAACACACCATCCGTTTCTGCCATTTGAGGCCAAAATACTCCCGAGAATTGCACATCTCCAGTTTCAGTGCCCTTGAAGCCAGACAAGATCATTCAGCCTCAAACATGAACTGTAGCTTGCCTGTAATCCAGACTCAGATCTGAACACCCTCTTCTTCAACCATCTCTAATTATGGGTAACCTTGATTTGCTTTTTAGCTGGGTAAACAGACAAGCTGGCTACAGCATTTCTCACGCCACGGCAGAAGACTAGATAATACATACATCAAAAGTGCTCTCTTCCCCTTCACCGCATGACTTCTGTTTTGCGAGGCATGGCCAGAAGTAGAGATCATGTTAAACCATTTGACAAGAACATTCACTATTTTCCCCCCTCATCGAAACTGACTGCGAGACTCTAGTTACAAAGACATTTTGTCAGTTCACCGCTATAAGTGGCCACTTTTCATACACGCCAGCTAAACAGAAACAACCTGAGACTTATGAATACTTATCAGATTGTGTGAAAGTCACAGGCATCACACTGCTGTCTGACTCTCAATAGCAGGGGACTTCTGGGTGTCATTTGGGAATGAAAGGATGCTGTCATTACTCCAAGAGGAGAAAGAGCCAAATGAGACTCCTTGTGAAAGCAGCCCAATGATAGAACATTTTGATTAGAATAGATGACACCAAGAAATTGTCTGCTGGCAACCACACATTTTCCCATTACAAGAAGAAGATACAGTAAAAGGGAATTTCTTTTCCAACTCTCATTCTACTGGGAGGTTTCTGAAACCTCAAGTTTCGTGAGACAACAGCCTCTAGAGATGAACAAACAGGGGAAAGTATTTGCAGCAAATTTTTCTGGGGAACAAAAATTTCCTTACTTGTATATACATGGACTTCCCTTTCTACAATTGATCTTGTTCCTTTATAGGGTAAAATCTTGCATCTCAAAGAAAACAGGCTATCATGAATGCTCTTCAGCAAAAACATACTGCCTGGCCTAAGAGAGAGTTCATCAATATGACCACTGAGCGCTGCTCATGTGTGGCCAGCACAACAGATCTTCACGAGGAGCAGAAGAAAGTCATATGGAGAGCATTTGTGAGCTGCTGGTACCCAACAGCATTCAAAGCTGGAGCAAAGTCCGGCTCAGAGCTCTCTGTGTGCACGGCCAGGTCTGCACCTCGGTGACAGCCCCATCGCAGGGCAGCGGCTGGGAGACATCTGTGCTCAGCTGCCTGTCTTTCTGCCTCCAGTTCTTCTCTTTCTCCTCCACATTTTATAGATATCCTGTCTATTCACATTAAAAGAAAAAGGCATTGCTAATTCATGTCTACATTTGGGGAGGTTTTAGCATGAAAGCCTAACTCATGCCCTTCCTCCACCAGATCCTTTCCCTCTCAGTCACTGACCAGACGTTCCACCCTGGAATAAAGCTCTTTTCCAGACTCCTCAAACAAATGGAAGGATTCAAAAGAGGTCGTTCTGCTGCATATGCCATGGTAAGCGCCTGATCCATGCAGTCAGACAGCCAGTCCCTCTTGAATGAATTCATATTAATTCTACAAAAACAGAACCAATATAAGAGATGGAAAACATGTTGGTTTGGGTGTGGGAAACCCAGAAACTGGGGCCCACAGCCAACTTGGAAAGCACCTGGAAACTGCATTGTGATCATCCTCTCCCCAGGTGACACCCCCCCCCCCCCCAAAAAAAAGGTGTTAGTGACTACACTGAGGAGAGTCTTCCTCTCTCTCAACTGAAAACTCACTGTGCACCTCAGAAATGCTTATATAATGTTATTGAAATTAGTAGGTACTTGAGTGGGAAAAGCTTGGAAGAAGTATTCTGTAACTTCATGCCCAGCTTTGTCTGCAACTCTCTCCAAGTGGTCAGTCACAATGAAAATTGGTTTAAATGCCTGCTGAGAGCCCCAGCAAGCCTGAAAACTGAACTGACCTTGGATTAAGTTGAGTCACAGTTTGTAGAAAGCTAATCATGTACCTGCAAATCCAAATAAAAATAAGCACATAACACTTTCAGCTAGGTTGGGGAAAGGGGAGGAAATCAATACTAAATACAGTGGAAAATGTATATTGTATTTTGAAATACAAACAGAAACTATCCATGGTTCAAACTCAGATAACAGTTTCAGTGAAAGAAAAAAGTTTCAGCTATTATGTTAACTGAAAATCTTTAATGTATAAAATAGTAAGGTTCTTCTCCACGTTTTTCACTAAACTTTTCAACAGTTCACTTTAAGTTGACATTGTTCAAGTGTTAAAAACTTAAACGCAGAAGCGAGCAACACACAGGATGTTCCAAGCAGAAAAGGTGGCATTTATGACCTAAGTACCCTTACATTAAAGGACAAAGAATCATTAACTAAGACCAAAAGCTTTAGATATATTTGGTTCAATGCAAATAAATTTTTCAGCCAATTTTTCAATTCATGAACAGATTTGAAAGCCCTGCATGCATCCAGCTCTGCAGGTAATGCGCCTCGCTCCTTGGCCCAGTCCTCCAGCTCTCCTTTTGGCCACTTTCTACATGACTTGGGGTAGATGTCCCAAAGTGGTGGTAGCACTCAAGTACAAATGAACTTCTGAAAAGCCGGTGGGTAATTACGGCAATCCTACATCGCTGTTGTTTCCTAGACTTCAACTGCTCAAAGGTAACTTGCAGTTGAAGTCTAGGAAACAACAGCGATGTAGGGTTGCCATAATTACCCACCAGCTTTTCAGAGCAGTTTCAGTGTGCCTCAACCTGGAGGCACCTACCCCAAGTACCCCATCTAGAGGGGAAAGTGCTGTGTTGTCAGGTCAGCCCTCCAGTGCTCTTGGGAAGTCACCCAGGTGGGAACTGCAGTCTTCCCTGAGAGCCATGCTCAGTCTGAAATCCCAGTCCTGCCAGTGAGTTAAAGCTGTGGCATCTTTCACATTTTAGACCAAGATGCCAGTCTCCACATTAGCTCCTTTCCGCTGCATCCCAGAAGTGTGGCAGTACGAAAGCCTTGCAGCAGACCTGTGGAAGGTGCCCCAAAGATGCCCGAACTGAGAACAGAACCACATTTGCCCCAGGCGTTTACCTGGTGGAAAGCCGCAACGCTCTCACAACGCTGCTCACGCGGTGACTGAAACCCATTTATCCAGCTTCCAGCCACACGGTCAATGCCAAAACTAAAAGCCTTTACTGGAGCCCTTCACGTGGCTAAGCCTGAGAGCAAACGTGTGACAGCTTTGCACGAGCACAGCCACGGCACGCTCTGCAGACTACAGACTCCATCTCATTGTTTTATAAAGCATCACATACGTCCTTGGGACTAAGGAATACACACCAACAGCAAGAAACATTTAAAATTAAGAAGTGGTATTCATCCTACAGTTGTCTTTGATCACAGCGAGGCACTCTCTTAGGCACAGAGGCCTTTCCAAGCAGAGTTCACCTCTGGCAAGCACAGTCATATTTGTAAGCTAACGCTATTATTAGAAAATAGCCATTTACGTCTTTGAGGATACACAAACAATGAAATTCTGTTACTAAATCAGACTTCAAAGGTTCATCTAAAAAATTGATTGTAATTTAGAAGTTTGTTTTTTTCAAACGAACTCTCTCAAAGGTGTGCTAAATTCCAGCTAGATACACCACTTTCAGCACCATTCTCACACCCTTTCCAACATACTTTATTACCATACACCACAAATAAATTCTATTGTAGGGCAAATGCAAAATGAAAACCTTTAGTGGCACAATGCAGATATCAGACATTCAAGTAAAATAAAGACCTCCTGATGTACAACGTACAAACAGCAAACCAAAAAAAAAAAAAAAAAAGAGGGGAAGGAAACGGAAGGGAAATTCCTCATTTTACATTAAAAAGTTACTTTTGTTATGGAAAAGACCAAATCAAATAGTAAAAATTCCTGCAACTCAAAACTATACTATATTAATGTGGCTCCACAACAAAGCATGTTGCTACGCTGTATAAATTAACTTTCATTTTCTGGAGACAGTAAGTGCCGAGTGTTTTGTCTAGCTATATGGACCATGAACAATGTAGCAATTTCAGAGCATTCCCTTCACGCATAAAAAAACCTGAATACTATTAATATATCCTGACTAGATTAAAAGTCTTGCAAATGATTTTGCCTGAAATGCCCTAGTATGAGATCTCCTTTAGGGAAATATCTTCAGCACCAATTAGTTTAATTGACAAGGAAGCCAAGAGAATAGCAGTGAAGAGACAGAGACAGAGTAGGCCAGGAAAGGCTCCGTTTCCACATTTGCTCTCACATCCTGGAGTCTATCTGCTATTAGTATTTGCAGCCTTCCCCACCCTAACTATTTATATTACTACCACTTCGCGGTTATGTTGAAACTTCAAATCATGGGAGACCCATGGAGTAAAACTTAATCGGTTATCAGTACCGCAGCCATGCCTCATACACTTTTTTTTTCTGTAAAGGCCCCGCTTTCATCACTTGCTATCCCCAAATAGCTGGTATGCTTTTGAACAATTTTAGCACACCACAATTGTTTTTCTCCACTCTCCAGGGAGGAAAAAAAGAGAGCAAATTTAACCTACAAAGTGCGATAAAAAAACCTGTGAAATCTTCTGCTTTCCCTTCCTCACTCCCCCCACCGTGCCCTCCAGAAGTAACTGGAGCCTACCATCCCATCAAACCGGTGACATTTTAGGGCCCCTGTGCAAGGGGGTGAAGAGAAAAAAAAGTTGTTTCAACCTTGGGAATCATGTGGAATCCACATAATTTACTATTTCCTGTGATTCATCAAACTTCCTTCTTCCCAAGAGTAATTGGTCACCACTTATTTATACACCACAGAGAGGCTTAACTCCAAAGGTCAGTCCAAGATTAAAAAAAGCAGATCATTTGTTCAAGAAATCTGGGTGGTTTGGGGTTGGGTTTTTTTGTTGTTGGCGGGATTTTGCTTTTGGGGTTTAATGTGTAAAGAAAAACTAACGTGTTTTAAGCAGGCATTTAGCCTGTCAGAAAATACATGGGTTACCATCGCTAAGGCAGTACCACACAATAGGTGTAGGATGCAGAACGTTTAGCAAAGAAAGCTGCTTGCACGCGCAGTACGTCAGGCCTCAATCCCAGGCAGAAGGACTAGGAAAACTGGGAATATGCAACACAGCATCGCATGCTGGCTTTGGCAACTTCGTCGCGTTGTTTTAAAAGAAAAGGATGTTACGCATATGGACCAGCCGTGCCTTGACACCCGTGCAGATGGGACGAGCACCGGTGTCGAGAATACTTTTGCAGGAAGAGTGTGTGTGCGGTTTTGTGTTTACAAAGCAAAATGTTTGGTTCCTCTACAATAAAAGCGTTTTATCTTTACCATAAGTAGTAGTAGTAAGGAAAAGCAATTATGAAGCTAGAAGCCCAAAGGAGAGAAATAAAAACGACAAGCTAGTCCTCAAGCTCCAAATTTCAAACAAACTACCCCTCTAACATTAAACATTTACTGTAAACACACATGCACTTTTAATATACAAACATTAAGAGACTATGGAATTGAACAATTTCTCTAGCTAAACTTCTGTCCAGTTTTAATTTTCTCTCCGCACCTTACAGCCCTATAAACTCTGCCTACACAAAGGTGTGAAGCAATATAAAAATAAATGCTCAACTAAGTTAATACCACATAAACTGCAAAACCCAGTTCATGTGGACAATCAATATTACCTATGTAAAAGTTTTCAGCAATTAAATGCTGAGATATAAAACCTCCAATCAAAAGGAAAGCTTAGACATATAAGCTTAAATGCACATATATAGCAGCAGCCATGAGAACACAGCATGTGCCATAGTCTGTCCCACTGTTAACGTCAATTATTTCAGCCAGTTTACGAAATAGAAAATGCAGCCCAGCTCTTATTTTAGGATATAACTAAAGCATAAAAAATATATTTAATTATTATAACAGGAAAATAAAAGAAACTAATAGAAGTTAAGCCAATTGTTATAGAACAACCACATATTTTCTAACCTTCTTACAGATTCCAAAGATCTCCTTTATGGGGAGCAAAGGAATTCCAAACATCCTTGCAGGGCACTTTGCCCCAGGCATTAACTGAAATTCCCACCGTGATCCAGACAGGAAGAAAGAGAAACAGATTTTTTTCTTTTTTTTTTTTTAAGTTTATGTATATTTGTGTATGTATATATATATAAAAAAATACATACATATTCATCAAACAACATGCAGTCAATTGCATTTCAGATGAGGAAAATAGACGGAATTAAATGCAAACAATATTTAGTGCCTTAATTATGATTTTGAATATGATTCTTTGTGACAATATGGCACTTGCAGAAATCCCTAAAGATTTAGGAAAGAAATCATACGTAATTGCTTTTGTTCATATGTTTAGGTTGGGTTTCGTTTCCTTTTTTTTTTTTTATTCTTATCTTCCTCATTTCTTGCTAGGAAATATTTGATGTCTAAAAAAAAAACCCAAACTACCAAAAAAACAGGAATCTGAGACAAAGCCTTCCCTTCTTCAGCTGAAAACACTCCTTTAGGATTTTCTTCCTTTTAGTATTTCTATGTACCTGCCTAATACTGGTCAGATGTATGGTCAAGATCATAGCCATTTTTTCAAATTAGTTCAAAGTACTTCTACTCCAAATTAATCATTTTAATTATGCTGTCAACAGCTCCATCAGGGCTTCAAATCAAATCTGTTTTGTTAATGAGATCCTGTTGCCATACATTTTTTTACCCAATACCCTTTTAAATAGCTAAACTACATGTTAGGAGTTTCCATTATAGGCAGGTCTTTGTACAGACAGTCACTTCAAATAATTTAAAGAACACGCTCTGAATTTTCATATGTGCATAGGAAAAAAAAAAAAAAAAAAAAAAGAAAACCCGTCCTGGAAGTCCTGTCTTAGGAAGATAGGAATTTTTATGTCTTTCATTCCAATTCTCATAAAAACATAAACAGAGGAAACATTGGTTTAAATGGAAGTATAGCAGAAAAGGAAAACAACCAAAGAAAACTTGCTGTGAGAATTTATTCCTTTCCTTTTTCCTCTGTGATGAGCTGTGCTCCTGCCTGATTCTGCATTTGCTTCAGCAAACCCTTTCTAAATTGGCAGAATTTTGATGCGGCAAAAACACGTCCCAGTAAGGTCAGGATTTTGCTCAGCTTTTTTCCTCCCGTCCCTGGCGTTTCTTTAAACCTTACAAAAGAGCCTGTAGACAAGACTGTCAGGTAAAATTCACAGAACAAAAGAATGCAAATCGCCACCTATTACCTCTCAGGCACATTTCAAATAACCAAAAGAAGTCTAGATAAACGATAAGATTCCAGTCAATAGCTCATTTCTGCTATAACCAACCACACAGTCCTGAAAAGGAAATACACTGCAGTTAAGCCAGTAGTGATTACTGGACAAGAAAAATATAGTTACCTTTTAACCATGGCATAATAACATTTACAGATC
Organism: Balearica regulorum gibbericeps; assembly: GCF_011004875.1. NCBI lineage: Eukaryota > Metazoa > Chordata > Aves > Gruiformes > Gruidae > Balearica > Balearica regulorum. The sequence goes on from NC_046185.1 coordinate 124,195,083, forward strand.
AAAACCATGTTATTAAACTCCCAGACTGGCCGCTCTCCACGTCTTCTCAGAAATATTTCTCTAAAGCTAACATTTCGAACAATACAGCACCTGAAAGTATGCATACCTCGCATTTTCTTTCCCACTTCAGCTTCCATAAATCCTATCCGCCCCTCTACGGGACTAAATAACTATCCTTTTAAGAAAAGTATTAGCTTTTGTAAAGTCACAGGCTTAAATGTGCCACTGAAGCAAGGTGCTTACAAGCACTTTGTGTTGGCCTAACCCCTACTCTTTTGAAAATACCACCCTCAGGCAACTAAATCCTTGGCCTAATTTTCAAAATTGCTGAAGATTCGGCAGTTTCTAATCATTGCACAGGAACGACTGGGGTCTTAGGAGTTTGAGAAACCGGCCACTTATTCCAGTCCCTTAGGACCAGAGCTTGGGATGCCTAAATTTTACACAACTAAGTAAAAAAAAAAAACAAAAAACCCCCAAAAAACCAAAAAACAAAAAACAAAAAAAACCCACCAAAAAACAAACCAAACAGCCTTAGTCAGAATTTTTGCCTACCATTTGGCCAAGCAGCTTGCCCCTTATCATGAAAGGCTAAAAATTAGGCTGAGACAGTTGAATCTGGAGAGAGGATGGCTGGCGGGGGGGTGGGCAGTAATAAGAGCGAGGTTTACAAAAACCACGTGGAGAGTGGATAAGGTAAACGCAGAACTGCTACTCCCCAAATCCCATCGTGCTACAAAACAGCAGACAACAGTTGAAACTAGCAAATAAGCAATTTAAAACATATAAAAGAGAGCTCCACACTAGAGTGGCAAGCCCCTGAGAGCTCCAGAGACCGGGGTGGCAGGTGGCACGAGCAGGTTGTAAGAGGGGTCAGAAACAATTGGACAGCAAATCTGTGAGCAGACACAAAAAAGCAACGGGCAGAGACGTCCCCTCTCTGGTGCCAGATCCAACAGCTGTGGATGCTGGCGCAATACCTGAGGAACAGGCCAGGCTCATGCTCGTGCCGCCATCAGATCAGAGGTGCCGCACTGAGCTCACGGGGCCCCTGGCCTAACCCAGGAGGGCATTTCGGCTTCCTTATGCGGAGGTGGCTGGGAGCAACACACTAAGCTCCTAGAAACATGCGAAACCTTTGAAGCCCTTCCCTGCAACAAGTATCATCTGCTAGAAGCGCGAAGGTGAATATACCATACTCTGTCTCTGGTACAGCATTAGCCCATCTCTCCTTCAGCCTGAGAACTAAATAGGAGAGAGTAGAGCAGAGAGCCGAGAGGAGCAGGAGCAGCTATCTTCAGGGCCAAACTCCTTTTTAGCGTGAATTGGTCACATGTGATACTCAAACCAGAGGATGGTAGGCAAGAAAGAGAGCAGTGTGTCACACCTGCATCACCCAAAACAAGGGGGCTGCAGGTGATGCTGAGAAAATGAAGTGGAAAGATCAACTAACAGAGAGCAAAAGGAAAAGGCACGACACCCCCTCCTATATTTGACGCTGTCATTGTTATCGCTCCGTTGCAATGCTGATGTTACTCAAGTGATGTGCTTCACCAGTACCGCCCAGAACAAACCACTTGGTGAGACGCTCTGAGACTCGTGAGTGACTCAGTCCACATATGAGGTCCAGGTTGTAGTACTAGATCTTACCAATATGCCAGCCTTCAGCATTTACACCAAGATCAGGTTTTTTGGTCATCAAATATAAGACTGGAATGATTGGCAGCTCACTATAGAAAAGGCTATCATATTAGAGTTGGGTGTTGTCATTTTATTTACTGAAATACTCCCTTGGAAGCTTTTTATTGGCAGGGTGAGGGTGGGGTAGGTGTCAGCAAGCAAGGAGAGGAAAAAATAGAATAATCATGAATATTCTTTCATTATTAGCTTTTTGGAAATGAGATGGATAGGCTTTTATATATATCCTACAGAAAGACATAAAATACAGCTAGAGCCATATTGGCTAGGCTCTATTCTGGATCATAAGAAAATTATTGTATAAAAATACTGCTTCCCAAATGCCTTAACTATTCTCGTGGTGTCACTATGCAATGGCAGAGCATTCCTCAAGATAATTCCAGCTGATCAGCTATCAATAAAATCTAGTACACCACGCTAGTATTCCTGATAGAGCTAGGTGTGGATTTGCCCTGGCCTGCCCCAGTTTCCAGGGGCAAGTGAGGTTGGAGGTTCCTGGACCACTGGGAAAGCCCTCTGCATCCAGCATGGCAGCTGCAGCCACACAAGAAGCTCCATCTCATTTGAGCTTAAAAAGCACCTTCCAGTTGCTATCGTACAGTATTTTGCTTGGTGTTACAGGTGCTTAAGAAACAAAAATAACATGCACAGGAAAGGACAGTCTGCCATACAGAAAGCTGTTCTCTTGCCAAAATACCAAGCATTTGGGGTTTGTAAAACAAGAAGCAGCTCATTTTTGTCACCAAATTTCTGATGACTTATTTAACAGTAATGTCTGATGCTTGACAATGCTGGTATGTAAAATCAGTTTGCACCTAAATGGCACCAGGCATCTGAAAGGGAGAAAACAATTATGCCTAAGGTCAAACTCTAGGGATTTCTACAACTTTTACACAGATCTGCAATGTCTATTTTCATTCATAGAGTAAGCAGTGAAAACAATAATCAAGGCTGAATCTAAGTTCTTGGAATTTCCCACAGGAAGGCATTTTATAATGCACTGAATCTATTCAGCAGTTTGAGAACATCAGTATCATCAGCCAACTAACAGTGAAGTCAAAGTATTACCCATACAAAGTAACATGCAGACAAACTCTGTCTCCTAGAAGTCTGGGCTGTATTAGAACATATTTTCTACATAAACATTACTGGTGTGATCCAACAGATTTCTAAGATGTGTTCTTAAAAGCTTGTTATCAAACATTATTTTATGAGTGATGCTATGTTGTGCTTTACGGTAAGGTTCTAAGCTAAAATTTTAATTTAAATGCATACAGTAAAATGGTCTAAGCATTGCATTTTGGCAACTTCATTTGTAAGGAATTCATCCCTACTCCAATTTCATACTATCTTTTATAAGTTCTTGTAGACTGAAATTGTGCCTAGCAATTATTTAAGAAATATGACTCAAGAATCTATATATAGTTTATAAACATTGCTAAAATGTTTGCCAGCAAAATATTAAAGTCTTTTGACTTTCCCCATAATACAGTTAGATTTCTGGTTTGGTATTTTCAGCGATGGAAAAGAATTTTTCCCTGAAGATTAGAGATACAAGTTCAAAGTACAGGTCCTGTCCTGGTTTAAATCAGGCAGTTCTGGGTAAAGCTATTTCACTCAGCTGACGATCTCTCTCAAAGAAAATGACTCTTGCTTTTTATGTCATCAAACCACTTTACCCACCAAGGATTTCCATTGCAACTTTCTTTTATGGAACAAACTCCAGCAACAGCCTACGTATCCCTTCCATTTCCATTTTGCTTTCCTTTACTGCAAAGTTTCATTGGCCTCTATTCCCTTCTTTTCCCCTGTAGTAATTGCCAGAATTGGTCCCCCCTTTGACATGTCCTTCACGTGTAAATGCTGGAGTTAGCCAAGCTGGGCCCTGAAATAAAAAGAGGGTAGAGTTCTCTCCCCTCTCAATAAACAGGAGAGAGGAAAAAAAAAAAGCCACCTGATAGGATGAATCAGAAGACTTTTGTGCCATTTCTAATTTTAACATCTCATGTTCAAGTAATGCTGATCACAGCCTTTTCTTTTCTAATTACCATTTTGGATGAACTATATGAATTTTAGAGCTGGTGGAAGAACACCAAAAAAAGCACAATGGGCAAGCAGCATTGCTGAGAGCATAACACAGGCTAGCACAGCAAAGCCAATAAATACAAGATTGAAAAAGGGAATTAAATGTATGCATCATTAAACAGTTTATTCAATGCAAGATAGTTTCAATAAATCAGGATTTTAACCAAAAAAAAAGTTTGTCTTTGATGATCATATAAGTCATGTTCATGTAATTCAATTCCCCATACATTACCTCTGTGTATTTAGGAAGAATTAAATATTTGCCTACTAAGAAAAAACTAAAATAGTTGACTATTTTACAGAGCTGTAGTAATTCTAAAAAATATATTTCTGGTTAAAATTTGAGTCTCAGCAAGGCAATGTAAGATAACAAAGATCTGTACACTTATACATGAAGGTGTTTCCCTTTCCACTTGAGAAGCGCTGGATACAGAGGGCAAGTTGATAAACTTCCAAGCAAAGAAATGAAAACAGAGCCAATTTCATTAGAAATGCATTTCCACCTCAGAAATCTTTCTCCAAGTCTCTCTGCATGCCACAATCTTTATGCAAATATGAAAAAAACACATGTACAAAACCCAAGTGGCCATGTAGTAGCCCCTGGAAGTAGCTTTTACCTAAGAATAGGACCTGTGAAATCAGATCCAAAAAAATACTTCACTGGAAAAAATTCAGAAATTGGGTTCTGCCCAGCTGTGTTGCCCTGTCCTAAACCTGCGCATGTGCAGATTCCCGCTATAAACTACTGCATTTTGTGCTTCCCATCACATCCACACACGTGCATACGCAAATGTATACATAATAACTTAATTGAATGAGTTAGTTATGAGCTTTTAACAAAGCAACTATTGCTGTATTTCCACAGTGCAAAATTCTACTGAGATAGGTTACTTCTCGATGATCAGGCAGACTTGACTTGTTCCTTAAACTCCATTGTTCTTTCCTCCTCCCATTTCCAGTATCACTGGACACTTTCTTTGTCCTATAATTATTTTTCTCCTCAGATAATTTAGCATTACAGAACTTGTAGGATTGATGCTATACAAGTCACAAATTTATAAAAATAAAGTAGATATCTAGGTTATTCAGAGTCAACTTACTTACAGTATACTCTACAAGGACTAAGTTCACAGAGCACCTGGAACCCAGGTTAGCCAAACTGAGCATCTTCTAGATTTCTAAATTAGACGGGACTATGGGAGTTTAGTACTGCCAGAAACAGTTAATTCCAAGAATCAGGGTGTAAATGAGCATAAGTCTCATTACCACTATTAGACGGTCAATTACCAACAGTGAGGGTAAGCATGATCCTGTGGTCATATTTATCTTAATTTTCAGCAATCCTAAACAATATGTTCCTTATGTATCTAATACAGAAATTCATATGCAGATACTCACAGACCTTTATTGTTATCTCTATTTCTATTGTTATCTAGAGAATGTTTTAATGTGTGCATAGTTTGGTTGACAAACTATGGTATAAGGAAAACAACTAGTATGATGTAGGGTAACTTTCTTCAAAAACTAAGTAACAGTAAATCACTTCTTGCAGTTCAGCAGGTCTGATTAAAACAAGCATACAGCATTCAGCTCCTCTTTATGGTCATGCATCAAGAACTGAAGACTTTGTTACCTGTAAATTCTGCAAAATACGTTACTCTGTATTTGCCTGGCTCATTCACTAACATTTTAGGCTGACTCAAACACAGGACTACGCAGCCAGGCAATGTATGATCATCCACAGAGTTTAAGCAATGTTTTTGCTCTACTTCAACAAGCCAAGTTTAAGGTAGGGGAGGTGAGTGGCAATCCAGATTGGTAAAGCTTTATTTTCCCCACCACTGCCCTTGAGTTATTTCTAGGGAACACTCAGTAATCGTGAGCCCACATAGACTCTAGTCTTACACTTGACACTAATGAAAGGAGTTTTTCCTGCCTGCTATCACTAAAAAGGATTTTCAGGACTTGCATCTCATCACGTCAGCTCCTCCTTGCAGAGCTGACCTCTTTGCATCTCAGAGTCTGGAAGTATCAGGGGAAAAAACGCAGAGCAGCTTAAGCAGAAGTCACACATCACTTATAAAGACCAAATGAGGAGACTAGAAATCACATTCATGTCAGTGACAGTGCAGTTGAGATACAAAATCTGGTCCAGGAGTTCTCTCCCTCCTTCCTGATATTTTTTCCCCTCCAGTCATTCCCATCGACTGTTAAAGCCGCACGTTCCTGAAAGCGAAGTGCGTGCAAGGGGACGATGATCACTTCAAATCTTCAGAGCTGAACACAAGCCAGAGTTTAAAAATGCAGATTTCTTTTCTGTGCTTTCCCAACATTTTGGTATATTTCCCAGAGGAATTTTTGTAGTGACCCTCTTCTCATCAGAACAGATCAAGAGACAGACAAATCTTAAGAAAGCAGTAAGCTGCTGCAGAAACACTGGAGAAGGGAAAACAGGACCGTGAGATGAGCCCATGTGAGTTCTTGTGCCTCAGCTATGACCACCAAGCCAGAACAGCTACTGCTGCCCGTGTTCCTGCCAGGGCTGTGACTGGAGACACAAGTCAGGATTACAGCCCAGCTCTGCTATGCAGAAAGGGATCTTCAAATTCCACCCACGTCCATAGCTTAATAAAGTGAGACCACAACTCAGGTGTGTTCGGGAATGAATTGCATCAGCTGAAAGCATGTTTCTCAAAGCATATAATCCTGGATTATTTTCTTGTCTCTTCCACTTTATGCAAGCCCTAAATTTTGAGTGACTGTTTTCATCCTTGGACACAATGCAACAGTCCTTCAAAGCATGGGGAGCATTCAGGACTCACACCATGATAACACATAAGGAATTGGTGTTCCCTGATAGCGCCTGATTCATAGTTCGACCAAATGGTTTGAGATGTGCTATAAAAGCTAGGTATTATTACCATCATTTGTCTCTTCTGTGCCAGACAAAAACACTCTGAACTGCAGCTTTCCTTGTTTACATGAAAACAAGGAAATTAGCTTTCTATCAACGCTATCTAGGGAATGCACAAAGGATGCCCTAAAAGACAGGCTTTCTGAGTCTGGCACCATGAAGATACTTACCAGGCAGTAACCTAGGAAAACACCTTTGAAGTGGGAAGTGTTACCCGAGGGCATCCTGAACAGTAAATATATTATTGTACCTACCCAATTATTTTTCTATCTACTAAATTTTAATCTGTATACTAGTACACAAGCACACACATGCTTGCATGCTTTTTTATAGTAGTTATAGATACTGATTATATTACATATTTATATCCATACATATAGCAAAACATGTTACATAGGTAATTATTATATTGTATATAGCAGCACATTTCCAATTCAATACACACATATGCACAACAGGATTAAAATTACTTCCTTTACATTTTAGTTACTGGTTTTCATTATAACTCATGTAGTTGTGTAGCTCTTCCCTGATTGCCTAGCTTTTTTCTTAAAGGACTGTATGCCAGACACATCATATGAAGACACAGAAGATCTGGACAGACTTCTTTTTGTTTGGTTGGTTTTCTGGTATGTTTTGTTGGTGGTGTGTTTTTTTTTTTTTTAAACCATATAACAAGTACATTAAAGAACAAGAAAGACTATTTTAATTGTGCTGGCCAACAGGAATACTTTGTAGTTAATTGCACTTGTGTTTTCTCAGGCAGCTCAAACACTGCAAAGTCAGAATCCTCACAAAGTGGAAAAATATTATCTTTTCAAATGAGAAGACAGAAATAAAGATAAAGTGATTTCCTCAAGGCCACTGACAGACAGGAGAACAGAAAGCAGGCGAGTCAGTCTTTCAGCCATTTGATCTTTCCTCTCACTAGAGGCAAGCCTCCTCCTCAGCTGAAACAGGTCTATTTTGGGGACAGTTTAAAAAATAGTTTCAGTTAAAAGTCAGGGTTGTTTTTTGGTTGTTTTTTTTTTTTTTTTTATTTGGCTTGCTGAGTTAGGTAGAATGGGTAAGTAATGGAGAGACTCATTAACTCCTGTGCTTTTCACCACTGCTTTCAAAGCAATCATGGAATTAGCTGAAAATTGTTCTCTGGCCCATCCATGTTTTCTATTGAATGATTCTCATGATGGAAGAGCCAAGATCTGTGACCTTAACTTGGCTCCAATAATGCAGAGAACAGCCTCTCCTCTGTGGTGAACTGAGCCTTGAACAATTTCATTAAAAGGAATCATTGGAACAGATGAAATCGATGCTCTCATAACACAATAGTCTAAATCGTTAATACAGGTCCTAATTTAAAGCAGGCAAGAATGTAAATTTTCCCCATCGTCTCCTCTTACAAAACAGCACATGTTGGGCTTTCATAGAGGCATAAACACACCTGCAGTACTGACAGCGCAAGTTCAACATTTATCCATTTCAACACCACCAAAAATAACTGGGGCGCCTGTTCCATTTCCCGACATGCGACTGCTCAGACCTCAGGGCACAGCCAAAAGTAGGTGGGCTACCTTGTAAATGAGATAGATGGACGTAAAGAAATTGGGGTGTTTGTCATCAAACGATGTTTCTGCTGCGAAGCAATGCCAGTCCACATGCAGAGGTCCCAAGCGCTGGTCACGGTAAACCGTTCAATCCGATACCAGGAACCTTATTGTATTATTTCACATGAAGAAGAATTACATAGTCAAGCAGCCTGACAGCTTTGCATGCGAAGGACAATTTCTCCAAAACAAATGCCAGCAGCTTATTAAGTTACCAATACATTGCTAAGCTATAGTGACTTAATGCCACCAGACCAAAATATTTTCAGATGATTTTTAAAGGGCAGCACCGGGAAGCTTGCAAATCACACATTCACATTTTAATGAAAGGTGCAATTACTGAGCATTTACCTTGTATTTAATTAGAATGAAACATCAATAAGGCTCATTTAGCATCTAATATGTCAGCAACTTTTTTAAAAGGTGGTAGCAAATATTAGGTTTTGATTTATACAGTTATGCCGCAGAACAGCATTGCATTTGCTTGGCTGATACTAAACGACTGAATGACAAACAGTGCAGTTTTGTCAATTCTAAGGCAAAGATAACTCGGCTGTGGTTCTCGCACAGAAGACAAATCAAAGACTAATTTAAAATCAGTATAATTTCCTTTAAAATAACAACAACGGAGCGGATTATCATATGCAATTATGATGGAGGAACACATCTGTTTTTCTGACCTAGCTGTCACTGTTTTGACTGCTTCCTAATGCATTCAAAATTACAAATATATGGTTTATGTCTTCTGAAATAATAAAAAAAAATAAAGATAACAGGGAGACAACATGAGAATACCTTTGCTGAAGACATCACATGCAACACAATTGATTCTACTTTGCCAGTCTAGTTTCAGTACAAGCCATTTCTTATGCTGCATGTCTCAAACTCCCTTCCAGCTGGTGGCACAGTTACGAGCAAGACACAAGGTAGAATAATAAATTTCCTTCTGGCTCCACAGTCTTTTGCTGTCCCAAGCACACTTGTAGTCACAAGACTCTAGATCTCAGCTTTTACCAAGATCTGCTGCTAATCAAGGAGCAACGCGTTAACTCCAGTTTCCCTGGACCAACTCCTTCATGAGTAAGAACTGTAGGAATCACCTGCAGCTTCTTTCTTAGAGATTAGAAAATGATGGGAAGGATAATGTAACATAAACAGAGGGAGAGACGACACATCTGGAGCCTTAGAAAATTTACCCAAGCAAAATTTACTCCCAGCCTGGAGCTGGACCTGTGTGTGTCACCTAAGTACTCCCTGTATAAGCTTACCATGTAATGCTGTGGTAGCTGGGATGTACAGATACTCATGAGAAAGACCGTGGCTGGTTTGGCCAAAGAGAGCTCACAGCGTGCTTGATTTAACATCCCAATCCAGAAAAGCCTTTATGCCAAATCCCAATATGGGAGATGTCCCATGAAAGCCAACGGAACACTTTATGTGCCTTTACTCTATAGTACCAACTGCAGGTGCTGGTTGCCACTGACCAGACTTTTCAGGACCAGGCTGTCACGAGACTCTTTTGAAATAAAAGCCTTAAAGACTGTAGTAGCCACTTAACTACAAAATTACAATAGCAAGATCTTACTTGTAATGTACAAGCATTGAATTCATTAAAAGTTCACACCCAAGCAAGAAAACAACTTAAGAGAAACTTGTTCTTCTAATTCAATATTGAGCAGCAGCCTACCAGGTCGGAATATATATCTGTTACAGGAAAATTTAAATATTTAACATCCTGTGTGATAAATATCTAATATTTACTCAAGCTCATAATGAATGCTTGTCTAGGAGGAAGATATGAAATTGCACTACAACTATGTCATTACTTAATTAAATTTCCCTTTTTTAAAAATTCTAATTTGCCAGCCAGCTTGCTAATGATTTCATGACCATGCTACATAAATATTATTTCCCTGATTTGCTTTAGATGCATTCAAGCAGATGTTAAAAGGGCATAAGGTTTGCCAATGGCCTCTCTATGCTCACTTACGGAAACCCATGACAAAAGATCTGCCATAGAGGGCTCAGAAATGAGAGGAGTCAGTCAGAGAGATTCAGAAGGCATCCTGCACAGGTCAGGGCTTTGAAATAAAGCCTAACAGAACATCTCGGCGCTTTCTGATTATTTCCTGCTCCTCACAGGTCACCTGTACATGGTCAAGATACATTTAAACAGGAACATCTTTGAAAACGAAAGACTGCAAGAGACAAAGAGAACAGTTCTTTGATTGAAGCTCTGGACCAAATCTCCTGTGCTTTGAGTTCAAATTCAGGATCCTGCCAGGCTGACTGCGGGATTTAGGATGCTTCACCCACTCCATGTGCCACTTCCAATGGGGCTTAGTTGTACTCCCTACGCTTTTATGAGGCACCCACCTACAACAGGAACGGGGTTTAGGAGCGTGCACATCCCTGGGCACATTGTCCAATTACAAGCGGAAATCAGTAAGTTTTGAACAGATTGCAAGTATTGCTGTGCTATGGGAGAGGAACAATCTGTGAGCGTGTGTGCGGTAACACCGACCCCAGCTGCCCTTGGAAGCGGGTGCCAGGTCTCCGTGTACTTGCACAGGAATTAAAAGCTCTTCTGCCGAGTCAGCCTCAGCCAAGTGCTCGACATCCTTCTGCCTAAGCATACACCGAAACTACTTCTGACTCACACTGGCAGGTCAAGTGTCTTTTTTCCAACCAAGGTGCACACACACAAACAAAAAAATAAAAAATAAATTAAAAACCCCAAAACCTGGACTTATATTTTCTCATGGAACTGATGTAACAGTCTGAAAGGGGAATGAAGCCTCTGAAGGAGACTCTAGCAAAACCACACTTGGACATGTTTTTAGTTTATAACAACGCTAAAATCCAGGGCAAGTATTAGCTTGGTTTGTTCTCAGCACATGCAGGCTCTTTTCTCCCCAAAGTAATAGCTCAGTATTTCCTACCCTCACAATTACCATGGTCTCCTAGCCTCATCGCAGGTGAAGTTAATACGAGGAATGAAAGTACAGCTCTGCCTATCTTTCTGCAGGTAGCAATTTTGTTACATCAACCTAATACACACCTGTCTGTGAGAAAACTGCTCTGTGTCACAGGACATCTTGTAACCATCATATGACAACTTTTCAACACTGCCAATCTGAAACGTATTCAGGTAATGACAACATTGATGATTCTTCTGATTTTCTCATATTTGATGTTTTATTTAAAACCCTAGCTCCTCCAAACAAATGATCATCTAAGAATGTCAACTTTCACTTCCTAAAGCATACTTCCAGCCCTCACATTGTACATAAAAGCCTGGGAAGAGAAACCAAGTGTACCTAGATGTCTCAAAAATTCAAAGCAAAAATCAAAGAACCCAATGTGTACTTTAGATATCATCATTTTAAGGGATCAGACTCCTTTCCACTAAGATTAGGATATTTTTCTAAAAAAACAATGTGACTAACTAGAAAATTTACTTTGATTTTAAAAGAAAAGTTTGCTTATAAGAAGAAATGTTCAAAAGGCAAATGTGTATGAGGCAAGCTTGAAAAATTAGTAGCCTGGGCTTTTCTTTTCTTTCTCATTTTTCCCCCCAACTCTTGAAGAGTGCTCATTAATCCCAAGAGACAGAGGACTTCACGTTGGCTCAGGCTTAGCATTTACGAGGTGCCTGCAAACTTCAGCATAAAAGGGGATCTGTTAGGAATTTCTACTTCTTGCTGTGCAGGGACTTGGGGATGGACTGATTGGTTGGAAGGGGTGTCCTAAGGATTTCAACAATATCTTTAAAAGCAAGAAAATACTTCAAGTTATCACAGAAGGGCAGGAAGGCATCCCGTTACTTAGCTGAAAGAAGGACCACGAGGAGTTAAGTTCCAACAGACTTGCGCTCTTTCCTCATGTTTCACTCAAACGTTAAAGAATGAATTTATAATGCCAAGTTTCAACTTTGCAAAACACCGCTCTCCAAGCATTATGCATTTTTAAAAAATGGTTTAATAACATACATTCATGCACAAACCAATGCTATAATTGCAGATTCCTTAGAACAATGAAAGACTAAACAAATCCTTAATTTATAAGGCTCTGCAGTGCTATTTAAGGACATCCCCATATTACTGCAGAATTTCATGCCAAACTCTCAGACTCACACGTGGCGAGGACCTAGCAAATCCTACCCGGTGTGGCATTTTAGTAACCACTTTGCAATTAGCCTGAGGCCCGAGATGAAGCAAAACAAAGCAAAGCAAAGCTCTCACCTACCTCCAACCCCACGTGCTTTGGGGCGCGACACGCTCAGACTCAGTAAGGGTTAGAAAGCCCTCATCCTCCTGGCAGAGGCCCGAGGAAGGCGAGGAGAACTCCTGGCTGGGCTGGATGTGGGGGACAAAGTCAGTCGCTGATTATTTGTGTGGCACTGAACAGCATCGTTATTCACATGCCGACAGCTCACATCCAGACACCACTCGATGCTGCGAGACACGCAACTTTGCTTAAGTCTTTGGTAACAGACCAGCCAGGAAGGAAAACATCGTCAAGGGAAACTTGAGCTTCAATTCAGCATGCAGTATATTCATCATCGAGGGACTTTAATAAGAAGAATAGCAGCTCAAAGAAGAAAACAGTTTCCTAGGAAAGACAGAAATCACCACAAGCAAAGAGATTTCAAGTCAGACCTATCTGAATGGAGCCCCATGACTTTAGGCTTCATTCTCCTCCCCTTTACCCCACCACAGTCCCAGTAACATACCTAAACTCAAAGGAATTTCACGAGAGAGGACACAGTATGTAAATGAAAAATCAAATCTGATGGGATGTATTTGCTAGATGTGTAAAAGGAGCAATTATATGAAGGTAACAGGTATTGTGGCACTTCACATTTTCAATCAAAAGGTGTTAAAGGAAAAAAAAAAAGAGAAAAAGACTTTAGGTCTCTCCAGTGTATGTATTATCCACAACTGCAAAAAATAAATTCAAATTTGGAGGACAAAGGCTCCTACCCCTTCCAGTGAGTCACTATATGTACATTTTCTATGCCTATTGCACTGCAAATCTAAACAATTTCAGAATTAGTTTAAGAACGCTGATTTTGTGCTGTCTGATGTTACAGACCAATGCTTCAAGAGTCACAAATTAAAAAGCAACACGCCATACGGAATTAATTTCTCATTCAGCTTTTATAATCCTGTAAAAAAATAGTGTGATTTGCACACTTACCATCCACACACTACTTCAAAACTTTCCCCCAAACTGACTACATAGAAGAACACCTTAATGTTCCTTTCCAATAAAACTACTTTTACAATGAGGCTATAGGACCAGAGTTCCTGTGTAGTCTCACGGTTGAACACACACAAAACAAAATTACTTTTTAGAAATTATTTTTTAGAAAAAAATACCCTAAATCAGGAGAGACACAAATTGTTTTATATTTGGAAGAAGAAATTCTGATCTTTTTTTCTTTTCTTAGGGCTATTAATATTTCACTAAACTGCGCTGTAGACCCATCACGAGCAAGATGTTTGCAATACCAATTAGACAAATTCACAAGTTACAAGAGACCACCATTTATCCATGGTCAAACCTTGTTATAACTTCACTTATGTGATATATAAGCAAAACCACATGTGTCCACAACATTTCAGAACAGCATCAACCTGTGTATTAAGGCAGCCCTCACAAAATGCTCTCAAAGAACTGCACGACATCGCCACTGATAGTTAGAAATAAAACATCACAGGATGAAGTATCAGTGGGAGTGAAGAGTTAAAGAGCAAGCCCTACTTTAATGTAAGGAAAATCCTTTCCCACTGTTGTATAGATACAAAAAGAATAATTGAAGGTGATAAGAGGGGACGTGTTATAGGAGGCAAAAGTACCCCTCCACCGCCACCCCCAATTCTCATGGAGTAACACCCATTCACTCCACACAGAATCCTTCCTAATTATCATTTGATGGGGCTAGAGGAAGATGTACAGTCATCTTAAAAACCTTTCCCCTAAATTTTATTTAAAACACATGGGTATTTTTTCTACTCAGCAGCCAACCTAAAGTCAGTTTTTAAATACTAGCTCCATTCTCACTTTAATTCCCCTTTATTAGGACAGCAGAACAGTTCCTACAGGAGAATTAAAGCCAGATGCTGACAACTGGGCTACGCACTAATGCATTTCTTAAATCCTGAACGCATACACCTCCGACCTCCGTGGTATCTCTGGGCAGCTGTATCTAATACACCTGTTGCACAAGGTATTGCTTGTGATCAGGTACTGGCCAGCATGAGGAATGCCATAGTCAGGCACCTTTGATTTTGAAAATCCAGCTCTACGTGCTTTGAGGCCCGGATAAGAATCACGGTTAAAGACGGTGTACTACGTAAAGAGCCAGCAATAAACTTTTAGAATTGAGAAAGAATTTCATTGAACCATTTTAAAACCTTGTGCACAATGGCAAATTTATGTCACTTGCTTTGACAAAGGATACATTAGCAAAAAGAGAAATTAAAAACAACCTGATACGAATAGGGGCAGATTCCTTCACTTTCAGACCACAACTTCTCTGTTACCAAGGGAATACATGAAGGAAAACCGAGGCACTGATAAGGAAAGAACTTCCAAAAGTTAGAAAATGGACCTCAGTACTAACATGTTTGGTAATGCTGCCCTTTGACCCGACGAGCTTAGCCATGCCTAATATGGAGCTGGGAGCTCTGGCAGAGACAAAATTTCAAGGATGTGGCAGTGATGGAGAGAAATGTTCCTGCCTTTTACAGGCACACAGGCTCCTGGTTTGGGGCAGGGACACCGCCTTCCACAGTCACAGAAAAGGCGTAAGCAGCTTCGCTCTGGGTACCACCGCTGATGCTCACGACTCTTCCTCCCCTGCCCTCTCTAATGAGAAGCAGATAATGACCCCCCAGGTGAACGCATTTGCCAGAACATTTTCTTCAGTCAAATGCTGTGAATCCTACGAATTCAATAGGATGGAAGAAATCTGATTCTATAGCAATGCCTTCAAATAGCTTACAGAAGTGAGCAGAGATTTATGGGTCTGATCCAAATCCCTTTGAAAGCAGTGGAAAGACCGCAACAGGGTAAGGCAGGAATTCTGTTCCTGCTGCAGAAGTGCACAGAAGAGATATGTCATCCTCTGTTAACTATTTTTCTTCTACAACAAAGCCTCAGGGAAGGAAAATTTGGCCCTAAAACACAAGCAACAGTATATATTTACTGAACTTTTAGATTCCACAAGAATAGATTAAAAGTTTCTTTAAAAGTTATTGATTGAAAATAACATCCAAATCTACTTTAGCAAATCAATAAGGTTTTCTTTATCTTTTTTCCAATTAAAAAACCGATCCCCTACCTAAATTACAGGTATTTTGATATTATACCACAACTTTAATTAAATCAAATGAGCACAGACAGTAAAAAAACCAACCAAACTCTTGATCAAATTATACCGGTAGGTGGTTAAGAATGATACTAACGGTTTTTTAATACCAGCCATTGAGTAATCCCATTTGATTACTTCTTACTTTAAATATACTCTAAAATCATGCTGTCTTACTTTACTATATTCACTCTATTTCTATCTTTATAATGTGCTTAGACAAAGTTCATAAAATTTCTTCTTAGCTGTTTTTCACTGCAGTTTCCACCTACCATTTGAGCTGGATGGACCAAAGCCCAAACAGGATTTGAAATACGGTATGTTCAAATTCCACTTCTAATTTGCATTATTTCTCACACTTTTGGTGATTTTCCTCTCCATTAAAAAACTTATTTTTGGTGGTGGCTTTTTTCCCTAGCAGTACTGACAAATCCAAGCCAAAATCCTGCTCCCTGCACAAGCTTAAAATAAGATGTCTCTGCTCCAAAAAGTTTACAAACTAAAACAATAGGAATTCAAAACAAATGGGTGGAACAGCATCCACTTGCTTAAATCAACATCCAGTAACAGACTGATACTGGAATCTAATGACTTTTCTTGCACACACTTCTTATTTGTAAAGCTGCATTATTCATATGCCCTGCATTTCAGAACCACTAACATAGCAATTTCTTGGGACTAAGAAGGATAAAGATACAGAAGAGTCTTTAATTAAAAAATAATTTATTGCAATACTAAAAGTTGCTTTCTTAATGAAGACTGGATTCTGCTGGCAGCTGTCTACATTGCAATATCTAGGTTTTAAGGCCACTACCACTTTATTCCTTTACTTTTACAAATGCAGAAAAGGTAACACTGCATTAAGATTGATGCAACTAAACTGAGTTCTTATAGTGAAATGTCATTCTCCTTTATTATCTTTATTCTAATACTGCTTGCAAATCATACTCTGGCTGCACAACTATTTATTTCAGGTTTGCTTTCAGAAAGCTAAATAGGAAAAAACACCATTTGCTTCATAAAAGCACCTTTTTTGTTAGCTTTGCTCTACCGTATGAGGAAACGGTTACAAAAGCAGAGATTTCATAAGGAAGACATACAAATTTCCATGGCTATATTTTTGTTTACTAATAGATGAAGATGCATGTCAAAAACTAAAAATTTAACATTTGTTCCTGGTTCCATTCTTAGCAATGAAGGCCAGATTTTGCTGGGGCTACTTGTGTGGCATCTCACTCCACAGGCAGCTCTACAGAAACTGCTGGGTTTCTATGTTTGGCTCAAATGCGAATTACCACCCAAAAAGAGCACAGAGGCCCTTAACAAATGGTTGGGTATTTGTAACCACTGCATCTTTACTCAAAAAGGAATCATGTTTTTCCCTAAAGTGTTGCACTGGTTCTGCACAGCAGTATGCAACTGCTGCCCAAACATCTCTTCTGCACGTCTGGATGCTGCTCCCGGTGCCAGCATCACCTCCCAGCACCAGCGTCACCAACAGCAATACCAAGTTGGCGAATCCTTGCCCCCACCTGTTCGTGATACCTGTACTCCGAAACATCTCCTAAGGAAGAAGGTATTTTGTTTAGTCCTCAACAAATTTCTGCTTTGCTTTTGTAGGAGTTGTAGAACTTGCAGAAAGGCGCAAACAGCTGCATATTTTAGGAGTTTTAATATTCATGGTGTATTATGCTGGAATGGAAATCAGACAGCCAATTTCCACTGAGGCTCAAATAGGAGTTGGATACCACACTTTCAGGATCCCATGGGGGGGGGGGGGGGGGAGAAAAACCCAAACCACCACACAAACCAAACCAAATCTACAACCTAGCGTTGTATCTTCTCAGAAGGATCACTGGCAGTGGGGGAGGGGAAGGAACAGAACAGTGTTCAGGAGATGGCTAACAGGATACGAAGGTCTTCCTCTCCAGCACAATGAGACATTAGTAAATGCGACGTCAGGTCAATGACGACGCGTGCTTTTTTACCAGGCCTACAAACATATTGCCTTTTGAGCCTCAAGGTTTTACTCTCATAACAATTCTTAACCATCATAACGAGACTCAACCATGCTGGGGACTGCGACTCAACCTTCCTCACACCATTCAGCTGTGCCTATTTATATAGTATCTTTGCACTGAAGACAGGATAAAGATTTAAGATCAGTTAAGGCTAAGCTCAAATTGGAATACTGCTCTAGCATGGCAAGAGGCAGTTGTGCTAATGTGCTACACTACTTATCCAACAGCATCATAGTCTCAGAGGAAAATGAAGGTTTACACCAGGCACATCTTTAGTATCATGCAACACAGCCACTGTTCAGACTGCAACCCCTCAGAATGCAACTAAACCTTTAAATACTGTGTTGAGCATACCCTTCTCACGCACAAATAGTTCACTGAATACCTATCATTCTGAGCAGCAAAATCAGAGATTAAAAATAAACATTTCTGTGTATTGCAAAATAATGTATTATTATATTATGAGAATCCTGGAGAGAAACAGTCTTGCCAAAATCACTTCTATGTGTAAGAAACCCTACAAATCAAAACTAATGTGTAAGGTTTTGCACATAAACCCTACACATAAACTAATGTGACTTGCTCATATATCGAGAAAAATAAAATGGCAAACAGGAAATTTGATACCTTATTTATAACTACATCTTGGTAATAAAGAGGGTAAAGGCACATCATAGACTGTAGCCATTCAGACAGCTTTCAGCTCTACAAATGGATGACCTGACAAGCAACGCAAGCACGTGTGCCTGTCTTTGCATCTGCGCATGTGCAAATGAGAGAAACATTCAGTGCTTTGTATGAAACCAGAATTAAAGGATGTTAATTACAAAACTTTTAAATGGGATACTCTATTTCTTGGTCATTTCCCACACACAGAAACACAATCTGATTTCCAAGTACAAGCTGGGGAAAAACTCATAAGTAACTTTGTAAATTATTATAAGATTCTGAATATATGCAACACAGAGGATCCATTCTCAATAATAACAACCAAGTCAGAAAACAACTCTCTCCTCCCTGATCTGTTTAACAAAGTTGTACTTATGGATCTTTTGTTCAAAGAAAGACGATTTTCAAGTAAATACAGCCACATTTTTTTCCTATCAATCACGATCCTAGGGATCAAGGGTCCTTTGTAAAGAGAATTTCCACCTCTTCCTCCAAAATATATTCCTTAGAATATAAGTATCCTGAATGAGACAAGCTGTACATGGTTTTCTCTCCACAAGCACAATACACAGAGAGAACTTTTAGGCACACACCCACAGAAGTGGTAGCAGACTGATGACAAAGCAGCACAACGGACGGATTTCTGTATCACTACCCCTGAGGCCATTTGGCCTATGTCACTCCAGGCAAAGTGACTGCTCCGCCTTGACAGCCTAAATGTTCTGTGCAACTACATTTTAAAGTTTAACAGAAGAAAGAAAATCTCTTAAATTTACTGTGGAAAAAAAATGTGAGTCAGTTGAAAAGACTACTCCTCTGATTTCAGAGTATAATATTAGGCTTCAAAAACTATCTGATTAGGAACAGGGCCTCTAAACGTGTCTATTTCTACGGAAAAAGTAGTATACTATTTGTTTTTGCAGGTATTTGAACTGAACAGCAACACATGAAGCACACTGAAGTTTCAAAATCATATTCAATTACTCTGTAGGACTAAGGAAGAACAGATCTTTCTCACTTGGACAGCATTCTCCATAAAAACGCAAGGCCTCCTGGAGGAATTCATTTAACATGGTCTTAAACAATGCATTTTGTCTAAGCCATTACTGTATGTCTACTTTTCTGCGTCTGTGAGAGTAATAATGATTTCATTCAAGTATCCATTTCAACTCATCTGGTCCTGGATTTCATTGCAGCAGACCAGCTCAGCAAGCTCAACATACCATATCCAGGGATGTTATCCAGATAGGAACTTCAGCTCCAAACCAGCACCAATAGTGTAACACTGTTCTCCAGAGTCTGAAAAAGTAGATGAAGATATACAGCCCAGTCTTGTGATTCATGCTTCACCCTGAACGGAGAGGCCACAGGGTACATTACTGGTCTTTCAAGGTGCAAAGTAGTCAACTACCAAACTGGCTTAGAGTGTAAAGAAGGAAAAAGAAAGAAAATAAAAGAAAAAAAGAAAAGAAGATAAATTTAGGGGTCAAGTCTTCATTCTGCTGAGTTTTCCTTCTATTAGGCAATGCTGCAAGATACAGTAAGCTTTGTATCATCCAGGACAGGTTTACTCAGTAAATCAGCATCAGTTTGAGTAAGTTAGCTGCTCGCACAAAAAGCATTGCTCTGAGATCTCAGTGAATCATTAAGTTCAGGTGGATGGATGTTTTGCTTTTTGATTTAGGACATAGATGAGCACCTATCCTCTCAGCAACTGAAATGACAATCTAACTGACCACATCGGAGTCATACTCTGTGTTCAGTCAAGACAGCAGGGAAAGAATAAAAGATGATGATCATCATAGCCAAGGTATCTTCTAATGTGAAATGGAGAAGGGATAACAGGAAGTAATGGGTACCTTTTTGATTCGCAGAAGATTTTTTTTGCGCAAGAAGGGCTTTCCTAAAGGATTCAGAAAGGATGTGTTGTTTTGATTTTGCAGCAACAGTTCTTTTTCTTCATAGCAATTTTCATGTTCAGTTAACATTCATTTGAGCTGAAACTTGTTCTTGACAGCATTCATCCTACTGCATACATGGTTATCGCAAATCCAGGATAATCCAGGAACTACATTACCATGTATGTTTCCCTCAGCTCTGTCTCTGGACAAAGCTAAGATTAGGTGAGGGGGAAAAGTCCAGGAAGAAGTAAAAGGGAATATGCTTCTACTTCACAGCTATTTTAGCTTCATCTGGGAAAGCATTCAAACGGTAGCAACCAGAAGTGGAAAACAAAGCTGCAATTCATATTCCAACTAAAGAGAGACTATGAAGATGCACCTGTTTTTGGAATTTACCTAGATACACATCAGACAGGGCTTCAGTCAGCTTGCTCCCCAGTCACGTGCAGTTAGAAAAAGGATGCCAAATGGGTTGCACTGCTCCAACCTCAGGTAGCTGGAAAAAACAGCTTCATTCATGTCCATGCAAGTCCACTGGTAACAGCTAGGGAGCACATTTACACTTCTGTTTCTTGCTCATTTTCAGAGCACAGCTTTGCTGGACAAAAATTTCATTACGATAAATGTCACAGGTAGCCAGTACCCCTCAAATTAAGAGCCAGGCAGCAAAGATAGGAAAAAAAGAGCTCAACTCCACAGAAGCAAGACTTCTCATACCACCTTCATTTCTTTCCATGGAAAATGGAATTTAAAGTCACTTTCTCCCTAAGAATAACTTAAGGTTTTCCCCAAAGCTCTCAAGTATATCACTTTACAGACCAGAAACCTCATACTACCCGCAGAACCTGCCAAGCTCCACAGTGAAGAGCTCAGTAAGGGGAGTGAAGAGGAGGGCAAGGACACTTGCTTTCATCTTTGCCATATCTCAGCTCTCTTTCCTAGAGGTCTGTAAGAGCAAAAGGTGCCACAAACTCCAAGAAGCAGAAGAACTAAGATAACAGTTTCCTTGCGAGACAAAAGCTGCCCTGCGATATAACTAGGAACAAGACACAGCTATAGCACTGCTAGTCCAAAGCCTAAGTCTCTCTAATAAGAATCCAGAAGCACAAAGGCTGTTTTGAGCCAGACAGCAGCTCAGCAGAGAGTGTACATGGGTACTGCTGTCTCAAGTTCCCCCTTACCTTAACTGATCAGGCTGAAGCACCATTTTAGGCAGAGGACCTTGCCACGGTCGGGGGGGGGGGGGGGGAGAAAAAAAAAAAAAAAGAAACACATAGCTCTCAGAATACTAATTATTCATGAGAAGTGAGTTTATGAATAGGATATTTGATAAGAAAAGTTTCCCTTCAACTAATATTTTAGGTTTTTCTTCTCCCCAAATACGTAGTAGCGCTATAGCATTAGCCATGTCAAGACAAATGTACTCTAACACTGTATGGCAACAGCAGAGCTAATGAAGTAGATATCTGGGGGAAAAAAGAAGTCACTGATGGCAGGAAAGTTACCAAGCATTAAAAGAATAGCCACTGTAAAACTAAATTGGTTCTCTATCTTAGTTCTGTTGGGGAAAAAAAATAAAAATCAAAAGCTGGATTCATTTTTCACTGGATCATTATTATGCTCTTCTGGAAATTGTGTGCAGTGACTTTCATTCCAGGAAATAATATAAATTTAGTATTAGAGCTGAACTCAGGAGTCACACGCACTTTAAAACCACAAATTTAATTGGGTTCTGGGATCAAAAAGTTATATCCGGGTTGCATTTGCTATTCTTTCAGCCTCCAATTGTCCTTTCCAAATCAGAATTGCTAATAGAAACTTTTACAAGTCTGTAATAGTGAAAACTCTCACATAGAGATAATGGGCTGTATTGTGTCTGGCTCTGTGAAGGTGTGCAAAGGGGAAAAGGTCACAAAGAGTCGACAATACACAATATATTTTCTGCAGGGCCAGCCAGGATTCACAGCCTTCCAATTTATGGAGAGTAGGCCAGTGCTAGACTCCCAAAAGCGCTTGAGGAAGGTTATGGCTTGTTGCTCCTGTAGCAATTACCTTGCCTTGCACAAGGGAAAAGGACGGGCATGCTGCACCTTCTCAAAAGGAGCAATAATGGACAGTCTTTTACAGAACAACTGAAAGCTTTCCTTCTGCTCAAGCCACAGTGGTCTCCAGATCTTTCAAATTGTAGTAATCTCACCCCTGCTTTTAAGAACCCTGAAAATCCTTTGAGTTTTGGCCAAGCCAGGGATGCTCATGCTGGTTTTGAAGAGAAAGCAGATTGAAACTCAGTACTTACTATGTGCTGCTCCTGGAGAACGGCACTCCTCAGCTCTGATTGCACCCTACAGAGCTCAAAACCACATCCCTTTCTGTGCCAAGAGGATGATAAGCTAAGCCTAGCTGTTCTCAGAGAGGATGCTAGAATGTGGAATTGGACTTGCAGTAGCTGGCTGACAATAGTACTTTTAGAAGAAACACATGTTAGAGTGACAGTAGCAAATTTAAGCTCTGGGTCATATTAGTGACACTCTACAGTGCTGATAAAATCATAATGCCAAACTGTAGCTAGAAGACCAATAGTTTACATAATAAATGTTCTTTCACTACTATACAATAAGCACTTAACTTTTATTTCCTCAGAAAAAAAAGATATGGAGAAAAATCTCTTCTTTGCTATCAGAATCAGCCACCAGTCTTTCAAAAAGAGACCAGGAAGTTAAATCATCAGGGGAGTCTGTTGGTGTTTGTTTTGGCAATTTTATATTTGCAATTTAAATTATCTTCTAATACAGTAAAATTTATTTCATTAAAGATGCATATTATTTACCATACAAATATCATTCTAAAATGCTTGCTGAAGTTAGATACAGTCACTTGACAAAAATATGAAGGAAAGGAAGGAACATCAAGAGGGAAAAAAACCCACAAAAGAAATCCTGCCACAAAGGTGTCCCAATGTCAAGAAATGACTCATATGGAGTTGCGGGTTTTGCACCCATCTCAGCAAAAGAGTGGGAAGGAACATCATTTACCTTGTTTGTGGAACAATACCTCAACATTTTTCTCTTCTGTTAACATGTACTGATAAATACAAATCCAGAACAAATCCATCAGCTGCAGGGAGTGCCTGTACTTTCAACATCCTTCACCAGCAAAGAATGTTTTCCATTCTGCACAGGAAGTGCACCCCTTTATAAACATGTGAATCAAAGCCCTCTATTCTTTAACAAAACATGTCTCAAATTAAAGCATTAAATCTTTCCTTAATCAAAGGAGCAGCAGAGGTTGAACACCTGAGCAGAATCATTTTGCTATTCAGATTTATCATTATTATTACTAGAATAGTGAGTAGTGACATAAAATGGACTGAGAGCTCCTTCGAGCAAAGCACCGTGCAGAACACAGGAGACACACCAGCACAACGGTAAGCCGGTGAGTTAGTACACCCTGGGACGCTACCCCATCTTACCCGATACATGTGTGCTCCTGACCTATTACAATTTCAAAGTTAGCGTAAACCATTTTCATGGCAATGCTTCAGGATACTTTAATTCAACCTGCTTTAATTTACATCCACAATGAAATCAAAGCATTCACGGTCAGCTACCAAATTTCAGCTGAGAGGCAGAACTTCCAGCAGCGCAGAGGTAAGTCCTTGAAATGCGCTGCCTCATTTGCGACTGTGCAAACACAGCCTAAGAAAGGGCTGACAACTGAAATGGCAACACAGATAAAGGATGCATGCCAGGAGAATGGGAGAGTCAAGTCAAACAGATGAAATAATTTGTCCCAAGCTGAACAGCAGAGCCTAGAAAATAAGATTTCTTTCCAGACTACCTACTCTATCAAGGTAGCTATCGAAGCTACTAGTTTGTCTCACCGTAACTTTGCAAACAACTTCCGTGACCAATACACATCAAACACTCCTAGAGGGCAGGACTCCCAGATAGCTTTACCAGAACAGCCATCTGCACCAAGCTGTTGTGCATATGGTTACAATACTCTACCTACTGGACTCTGCTACTTCTAAAAACATTCTTCCTTTAATTCACAAAAAAAGGCTATACTGAGTCAGAGCAGAAGCCCACCTAGCCTCAAATCCTGTCCTCAACGATAACCAGAAGCAGACACCAAGAAAAGAGCACAGGAAGGGAGGAAACATACAGAGATACTATCCTTGAGCACGCTCCAGCCTTCACTTGTGTGTGAAGGCTTCAACACCCTTCAACTTGAGGGTTTAGCACTTCATGTTTTCTGGAAGCGATTCCTAAGTATGTAGTACCCTCAATGGATTTCTGTGCAATCAATTTATACATTCTTATTTTGCACCCAGGTGAACTTTTAGCATCCCCAATACTCTGTGGCAAAACCATGCATTTTTCCTTAAACAGTGCTCAAATCCCCAACTCTTAAGATTCAAAGTGTAGTGCTCAACCCATGCAGCTATTCAAGCAGACCCGTCTTTACAGCTCCAAACAATCTTAAGGTTTTACCTCTATTTAATCAGTGAAAAGTTGTCCTTGTCTATAGTCATCACTTTCCCCTAATTTCCAATCGTCCCTGTCCTCCCCTTCCACCACATATTCAGCCAGCACGATCAAGAACAATGCCAACATAGGCCACAAGAGCAAAACTGGCAGGGAAGAAAATCCTGTTTGCAAAAATAATATTGCTCAGGGTAGGAAGCAAGCTGTCCATCTCTATACCAGTTGCCTCCCTCTGTGAAGGCTCTAGCATATGAGAAAATAGGCATCACGCCCTCCCAACACACAGAGGTAATAGCATTGTATCTGTATAACTCAGGTGAAGATACAAATTCATTCCACTTCTAAAGTAAAACCGTTCATGTCATTTTTGGTAACCATGTGGTATTGCCATCACAACAGTGGCAATAACATGCAACTGCTATCAAGACTACCAGTTTGCCTCACCATAACTTTGCAAACAACTTCTGTGACCAATACACATCAAACATTCCTATGAGGGCAGGATTCCCAGATCGGTTTATCAGAACAGCTGTCCACACTAAGCTGTCATGCCTATGGTTACAAGAATGTGCCATGGCTAATCTGGATCTGGGTGGGATTAACTCCCTACAGCTGCTGGTGCTGAGATTTCTGGCTCTATTTAATTTGGCAAAGAGCTGCACAGGAAGCTGAAAGACTCAGTCACTACAGTGAAGCTTCTGACATTTTTGTCCCTGGACCCTGGAGAACCCAAACACAACTCCTGCCAGAAATCAGTAAACTATTCAATTTACACAAACAGGCATGTAAACTCAGGTTGTAGTTTTGTTACCAATTTAAGCTGCCCCAAGTGCAAGTTGTCTCCAACAGTGGAGTCCTGCCCTCGCCACCCCCCTTGGCTGGGTGTTCCCACGCCCTCTCTGGTGCCAGCACTAGTGCTTGTTTGGCCATGTGCTGAGCTGGCTCAGGGAGCCCAAGGACAAGGGGGGAAAAGAAAAAAAAGCAGAATACCTTAACTTTCAGCCAGGTCTGCTCCCTAGCCCGATTCACCTGTTAGCCACACGAAAGCAAGCGACTGCAGTAGGGAAGGAGCAGCTGCCAGCAAGGACAGAATTACCTCTAGCACTAGGACCAGACTAAATAACCATGAAACAGCAGCGTGGTACGACTGCGCTCGCTTTCTACAGAGCTCAGCGGCGTTGCAGCAAAGGAAGGGAACAGGTTTGTGTCTGCAGCACTGCATAGATCACGATCCTGCCATGACTCTGGACAGCCACTTCTTAAGATGATTTGAATACCTATAAACACTGCCTGTTCAAGACTGAACAAATTAGTTGGTCTGACAGTGCACATTTAATAATTACTTCACCAACCTTTGGATAGTTTATCTAAGCCATTAAGCCTGCCTCAGCTTTCTTAATAAAGAACATACTTTAGCAACATTGTGCTGTTTGGATCCTGGCCTAATTTCACAACAAGTGTAAACTTCACAGCCTGCCACCTTCAACCCTGCTGGGTGGGGGAAAAGGACTACCTGGCACCCCTTGCTCTCAGCCTCTGGAGAAACATAAAGGTCTATGTGAACCCAGGACAGAGTGCCCTGTTCTCCACAAGAGCTGATCTTTCCATATGAACATTAAATCAGGTTGTAAGGGAGGGAGGGCAAGACTTGCACTGATCATGCCTGTTCTGCATTTGGGAAGCTTAGGTTGCTGGGAATGCCTACCTGGTGCATATCTGCAGCCAATTACTGGTAAAAGGCAACTCCTGCAGAGCCCATCAAAGCCACCCCACTCCTAACAGGGTTGCTGCACAGAGATCTGAAGCTCTGCCTTCCTCCTAGAGGGAGGTAGGGATTCCCTGCACCATAAAACGCCGTAAAAGATCAAATCCAGGAATCAAACTCAGATATCTCACTCATGAGATCACTAAGGCTGGCAGAAACATCAATTTTAATCAAAATCAAACAAAAAGTGAGCCAGTGAACCTTCAGAGAGCTGCCACAAGCAAAATATGTACTGCTTCAATTTAAAAGACAACAACAACAAATCTCATAGCCACATCTGTACTAAAATACATTTGGCATTAGTCACGTTAGCCATCCCACTTGACTTATTCCCACTGGCACGTAGCTGCAAATTGCATCACCTTATACAGCAACACCTAAGAGGATTTGCCCCAAGAGAGAGCTGAGATGACTGCACCAAACTTCCCCCAATGGAAGAAAGCTTTAATTTGCAGCTAGTGCTCTACAGTACTTTCTCCATTAGACGTTGTAGGGAAAAAATGCTAAATCTGTGCATCTCTATGCAATCAGGACCAACTACACCTGCTCCATCCTGCAGAGAGATGGAATCTTGTCCTTTTTCTACTGATACGGTCATTCCTATCACCAGGAGAGGTCAAGTCTATAGACTTGTATATTCTCAAACATTTAGTGCCTCTCATATGCCTCCATGTACAGCTTGGATTTCTTAGGCAACTTCCTCACCAGGAAGCTTAAGGGGAACAAGATACGGCCAGAAATGTTTCTCCACACATCATCTTCAAATCTTCCATGATGTGTCATATATAATGCCTCCTATTAACTAAGGACTTTTCAGAACCAAAATGAGAGGCAATCTTTAAGATACTACAAGACGAAGCTGTTGAAGTAGATTTTAGGAGTAAACAGAGGTTTAAGAGTCTTTAGATGACAAAGAAAGAGCAGTAACGTCCACATTTAAGTACTGCGACATACTTTAGGCCTGCCAAGCAGCGGTTTTTTCTCCTTTACCCCCTTTTCATCTAAAGCATCCTCCTTGTGTATGTGAAACAATTTTCAGCTCCTTTGCGGCCAATGGATTCCGCTAAGCAAAAATAAACTGAAAATGTAGAAGTATAAAGAGAGCCACGAGAAGATGTAGAAGCAACCCAGACTCACCTTCAAAACTCGCCTTTTCATTTTAGTTAATGAGTTTCATCCTTGTTATAGAAACAGGGACAATTATGTTCTCCAATCTTTAAGGAGGGTGGCTGAAAATCATTAGCAACACCTGCATCTGCAAATCATTTTGTAATGCTCTGAATGAAAGATGATAATAAATTGCACTGACATTTATGGAACATTTGCAGTTTCATCATTCAAGAGAACACAGGGATTCTGGAGGAGAAGCACGATAGAAAAATCTTATATGATAGGAAATAATATAGGTAGTTTGCATTTATATAGCTCCCACCACCCAAGAATATTTAAAAAAAAAAAAAAAAAAGAGAGAGATGACAACATCAACTGCATCTCTGAACATCTTTCATAAGAGCCTGTAGGCTTCTTACCTATCTCAGATCAGAAAAAGAAAACACAAAATAGTGACTTTTGCTTCAGTTCTTACAGCAGAGTAAAAAGTAGAAGAAACAACCAGTCAGGAATTCCTCACTCTTCCTACCCCATTGCTTCTTAAATGCTGAAGTGCCAACATCAGAAAAAGAAAAAATTCTCTAAAACATAATGAAGTGGCACAGAAATATTTATCAACATTGCAATCTGGGATAGAGTTTAGCCTTTTAGCAATCTACTCTGAACCAAGAGATGAAATAAGTTGCATAGCATATATATAATTTACTCCTAAAGGAAATTATACTGTAACTTAATTAACATACAAATACAATTTTTCTTCCATTCAATAATAAAAGGAAAACTCTATTCTATTGCCTAATGAGCTAGTTAAAGTTTCCTTTGTTTCAGGTCTCCAAGAATGTAAGCATTACTAGTTTATTCTGTGACTTTTTCTTTTAACCTTATTTGTTGTAGGAATTTCAGGGAGCACAAACAAGCATGAACTGAAAAAATTTCCTAAAGCCATTTGGACTTAATGGTTTTCAACACAGTATTTTATATTTCAGCATTATCATGTTGTCTAGCCCCCTTCCAATTTTCCCCAAGACTCAGAATATGGTTAGCTGAGGAGCAAAGAAACAACCAGGTGGCTTATGAATAATTATCACTTTTTACAGTACTTCTCTACATGCATTTCTACTAGCACACTGTTCTAAATTTAATGGGATTCTGAATACTCTGAACAAAGAGAAGTATTTACACAGAGCAGCATTTTCTGACTTGGTTGATTTACTGTTGGTAGAAAGAACTCATTAGCTGTCAGGCCAGTTGTTGAGACCATAATGCCAATGCACAAAGCTGACATAATGAAAATAAAGGAAAGAATCTGGGCCAAATTCAGAGGCAATCTGTAAGGTAATGTAATTTATACCCACTTACGCTCACTCAGATTCCCTTAGAACTTGTTCTACCCAATCTATTGATGCATGAGTGACTCTAAATTGATGTCATTTATATGCCAAAAGAGTCAGAAACACTGTAAGGCCCCAAAGTTGAAGGCACTTAAAGTCATGCTTTCCTATATATTGTTCTCTTCATTAATCTGTCCTGAATCCTCCCTCCTTTTACTATTTCAGCCTGTGATTTATTCCATTGAGAACCCCTGAAATACAATGAACAGGTCAAGGCAGGGTGTAGGTAAGGGAGCTTGACTCTAAGGAAATCTAAGTTGATGTAACACAGAAGGTAGGGAAGCAGGTGTGTCTCACATGCACACCTTCTCTCCCCATCACTTAGATTCAATTTGAGATTTGGCTCTGCATGTCCTCCGTTACCACTAGCAATTGAATTTGTTACTCAAACGATACAAGCAGCCACAGCTCACAGACTCTTATTTTAGGACCAGGAGGAACATTATGATGATCTAGTTTGACCTTCCGCATAAACAGAAGCCATCAAATATCACCCAGTAACCCCTGGATTGAACACAGCAAGTTCAGGATGAATGAGAAAAACAGCCAATGTTGATTTAAAGAATAGGGCGATCTGCTGCATCCCTCAGCAATCTGTTCCAGTGGTAAATTACCATTACCTTTCAAAACATGCACTGTGTCATCTCTTGACTCAAGTCAAGTGTTTAAGTGTTCAAGGCCAGGTTGGATGAGGCTTTGGGCAGCCTGGTCTAGTGGAGGGTGTCCCTGCCCATAGCAGGGGGGTTGGAACTGGATGAACTTTGATGTCCCTTCCAACCCAAACCATTCTGTGATTCTATGATTCCATGACTTTTACTGGCTTCAACTTTCAGCCATTGGCTCTTTCTTTGTTCTACTAGGCTAGATAAATTTATTTCTGTATTTCTTATAGGGGGTATATCTGATTGCCTCTCAGCCTTCAGTTCCATGTTTCACATTTTCTAGACCCAAAATCAAGAGAATACAAACACTGTAATCAAATAGTTTTAGAATGAGTTGAGTTTGCACTGAAAAAATATTTATATATGCTACCCTGATAAAAGCTTTTTCATTTGGAAGAGGAAACAGGACAGCTGGAATCTGGTGACCACAGCTTCCTCCTTCAGTTTCTGAACACTCCAGGATACTATCAGTTGAAGTGTTTACTTTACTCTCTCTGCTAGGCTATCTGAACATACTGGGAGGAAGGGAAAGAGAGACAGAGCTGCAAGCAGCTTGATTGTTAAGCCACCACTCTTCAGCCCCTTCCAAAGGTCTCTGACTGACAGCTATTCTGCTATTCCACTCCAAGAAGACGCTCTATCACACACAAAAGTGTTGCGAGTATCCCAAAACCTCAGATTCTGTCACTATCTGCTAATATACAGAGGTGTGTGGTCAGCAGTAACTCTGGTAGCAATGATATACAGTCATATTTTCTGGTTTCCTGTTGAACTACAAAATACTGTGTAATAAAAAAATCCTCACACCTCAAGGGAAATCTCATTTCAAACTCTGTTACAACTTGAGGGGTTGCAGGAATGCACAAGAAACACACAAAGGGATGCTCCAGAACAGTGTTCTGGTCTTCTACCAACCAGTAAATGGGATGATCCAGAAAGGGATGTTTTCATGTGGTTTGTGTTCTTGTTTCTAAGCCCTACAAGAAGATTCACCAGACAATAAAATATGCCACTGTTGTTTCTGTTTTCAGAGGTCGGCACACTAATCTGTTCTGCACAGGAGTGCTTGACGCTGCCTGTCCCAGCCAAAGAGTTTTACACTCTGTATGAATGCAAGGGCTGAAGTGGAGACTTGCCCAATTTCTCTTTTGGTCAGAAACGTAACTCCTGGATAGAAACAGCTGGCTCCCAGCAAAGGTAGTATTCCTCTACTATCTGTAAGGATTAGCTGCTGTTCATTTGGGAAATCTGCTCCCCAAAAGAGGCACAGCCTTCTCACAGAAGCATCAAACGGAGCCACGAGGAAGCACATTGCTGCAGTGAACCACAAAGAGCGGCCACTGTCAAACACCAGTTCAGTGCCTCCTATCAGTTAATACCTTTCATCCCGTGGCCCCCTTCACCTCCAGACTTGGCCTCTGTCTGCATTTACACCTTCCGAGAATAAAACCCTTGCTTCCCCCACCCACTTGGTAACCATCATTCAGCTAGTTTCTCTATGACTCATCCACTTCAAAACCCTGCTGACTCACAGTCCTCAAAAAAGAAACTTGCTCAAAGAACGTACTGAGACGCGGGTACGCCATCCACGCCAGCGAGGAATTCATCCAAGTTGACCCGGTCCCTTTACTAGTGAAAGGCAAGAAAGATGCACTTCGTTTGTGAACTGTTATCATTTTAAAACCTAATTAGCTTGCAGTTATAAATAACCAAAGTATACTTCGATGGCCTGATTTCCAAAAATATTATACACCCAGTAGCTCCCACCAAATCTAATAGACGCTCAATAGCGGAAAGTAAGATAAGGCTACACAGTTAGTTTTTGAAACAAGAATATACAGGCTGACTTCTTCAACCCACTGGTAAAAACTGTGTCTTCAACATGCGATAACACATGTTTAACACCTTTGAAAAGTATGTGAAGTTAAAGCAACAGCTGCAGAAAAAAAGTGTATTGTAAAAAACAATAATTAAGACATTTCAGACAGTGCTGTCACTCCCGAGTTAACCATGCTCCTTCACGTCTGTATATTCTATTCAGAATGAAATGTCTTTATGGGGGGGACAACAGGCCCTCCCTGAAGGACAAAAATGAAAGAACCAGCCAATTTTTTTTTTTCCTCCTCTCACTACAAAACTATTAGCACACTGGATGAGGTATCTGGGAAGGTAGCAGAACCTCTTTCACCAGAGGGTGAGGGCTTCAGCAGCTTCCTCAGCCATGCCTCTCACCACGAGGTAGGAATTCCTCATGTCTCATTATAATACAAGACACTGACTGAGAAATGTCTGGTAGAGGTGCTGTAAATGCAATTGGCTTCACCTCTGAGGAAGGGAGGATGGTCTGGATGACTTCTTGAGGTCTCTTCTAATACTTTATACCTTCTAACAAAATACTATCAAGACTATCGAGGAAGTAAAACAAACTTCTCACTACAACATTATAGTCCCTGCTCTCCTCTTTTCTCCCGGACTCAACCGAATTTCTCCTTCTCCACAAATTGCCTATTAAATGCAGTCTAGTTCAAATCCCTGCCTTAATATTCAATGGTTTACCTTCAATTCTCTCTAGGAGGTAGCAGCAGCACCATTTCCAGGTCAGAAGTTACGAGAGACATCTCTCTTCACTAGGACACAATTGGGAGGCACTCATAAATGTTGGCTGCAGGACAGGTCTACAAGCTTGCTGTAATATCTGGAGCTCACAATCAAGCAAGATTAAAAAAGAAAAACAACAACAAAGAAATGACGATAGGACCAGTCATCATCTGAATTAACCACAGGATTCATCGCTACAACTTGAATTTCTTCAAAAATTTCTTACTGTTTGCATCCAAGGAAGGCACCCACACATATAAACTAAGTATAAACTAATCAAGGTATTTCTCTGACAGACTGGAAAGAAAGAAAGAAAGAGAAAACAATGATGTTATTTTTATTTCTCTCTGAAATTATTTGGGAAGAGCTAAGTACCTTGTTTAAACAGACAGATTACATAGCTGGATAGATAGATTAGCCACACAAGACTAATATTGAAATGGTTCAGAACCAAATATCCAAACCAGTTAGTAAATCCTCTGACTGTAATCTTGCTAGTTTTAAGAATTTATTCCTATCTACTAATTTAAACATTTACTTTTACTTGAATAATTTTAAAAGATAAAAGACTGCATCTAACAGTTCTGATGAAGTGATACAGAACTGGTATGTATCACCTGTAAAAATGTAAATATTATTTGAATGTTTTTCAAACAATCTAGATAACATTTAACAAAAAAGAAAACCTCTGTAACATTAGATATTTGATAACTTGTCCCTTATCTGCTTGATGTGACATTTAGGGAAACACATTTTTAAAACTCAGTAAAGTATTCTGACTTTAACAATGGTGCTTCCTGTACGCCAGAACCTCAGTGAAACCCTAAAAATGGAGAAGGAAGAAAAATGAAAAACTTTTAATTATTGCTTTGGGAGATGTTATTAAAAAACCCTACTTTACTATTATAATGTAAAATTAAATAAGACTAATGTTTTATTTGAAAAATCCCACCCAACATATTTTCTCAACCCCCTAAAGAAAGATGTGCCAAAGATTGCAGAGTGCACTGGGGACTTCAAAGTTGCTATCAATCTCTATATAGAAAGCATTCAGATACTGCTGCCCATCACTGCAGTATAAAACCCAGAGAGAGAGAGAGAGAAAAATAGATAAATGCCCTCAGGAACAAGTTTCTTTTCAGGAAAACTTACTAAACCAAGGCTTAAATTGAAACAGTATTATTTTTCTATGTAGTAGCAGTTTTTCATCTCTTAACTCTCTATTGTTTGTAATACGCTCACAAAATTAAATTTCTTTCCTAAAGGCCAAATACTACCAGTCCTCTTCCCACCGCATAATTCCTCATCGCGTATGCAGTGCTGCGGTTTCAGCAGAGTTGCTCACGAGGTGACGTCCAGCTGCGAGCACACCTGGACAACAGGATGGGGCCCAAAGGGAGAGCACCGCACAAGTGATCAGTCTCCTGACATGGGCACCCCATTTCTCAGTAAATCACTTCTACCAACAATGGGAAGAAAATTAATACAACTAAACAAATCAGGCACAGGTTTTTCCTCTAGATGTCTGCTTTGGATACTCCCACTGCTAATGCTGAGTAAGCAACAGATACAGCAGCACTCAGCAGCAACGTGAAACACAAACCCAGAATTTCAAAACATATGTCTAATTAAAAAAAAAGTCAGTGATCATTGGCCCAAAACCTCAGTCTATAGACTCAAGAAATACTCAGAGCTGTAAGCTACTCCCCTCAACCTAGGAAGCCCTGGTGAGGCTGGCTGATAACATCCCAAGCGTTCTAGAAGCCTGCATTCTGCATTTTTTTGTGTGACTTTTGAGCCTTTTAGGTATACCTGGGTTAGACATTCAAGCTTTTCTCTGCAATCCAGAGGGGGATAAAAATTGGTACTTACACAAACACACATATTGAAAATTTAGATCCTTTTGAACTAGTGTACCTTTAGGAATAATAAATTCCTGCCACTTAATACAACTATGAGAGCTGGTAACAGACCAAAGCAGTGAGTATTTTTCAAAATGCATGTTTCAAAAATAGACTCCACATAACTGCTAGAGAAGCTTCTGTCACATTTCTCCTTCTCTAAGCAAATAATCATTTTCTAACAGCCCTTGCATCCCAAACACGACAAGATTTTTTTAAAACTTTAAAAAGATATAAGGGAAGAAATTGTGTCCATCCTCATTATCCAACCTAAGTCGTCAAAGGCAAATGACCAATGAAGTTATTTAAATAATTGACATTATGCTGCTAACAATATGAAATGTTATCTGTAACAGATACAGAAGTATTTGCTTTTGGAAATATATTCTATCACTGCTGTAAAGAAAAGTTCTTCCCTTGGTCTCCCAACTCCCTTTCCCCCCCCCCCAAGAAAAGTACAGTGCAAGTGAGAGAAGATTTCCCTGTCAGCTTGTAACCGCTATTTAAAAAAAAAAAAGAAAGAAAAAAGAAAAGAAAAAAAAAGTAACATTTAAGCCCTAAGGAGTACCTGGTCTTCAAAAGTGCAAAGTACATACAGTTCTAGTTGAAGTTAATAGGAGCTGCAGGTGACCAGCACTTCTGACTCTGAGGCCCCAAGCTACTGTACAAAGCACTGTCCCTTTGAAATTTCAGCCTAACATTTATCAGCAGCCAACTCGCTGAAGTGCAAGACATATGCATCCCTTTCCTCCACAGTATTTACTTTTAAAAAGCACTGAACAGTTGTGGGAAACACGGCTCTCCTGCAATGGTACAGCCTGAGCGAAATGGGAAGCAAGTATGAAAAAATACCTACTCTAATCCTCACCGAGCACAAGCCCCCAGCCGTCGCACACCATGGTATTTCTAGAGTTCTCATCTGATGGGAATAGACTTGCTGTCTCCCACTGACCTCAGCTGCTTTGCTCTTTTGTCCAGTTCCATTTCATTCCCCGTGAAGCCAGCCAGCCACATCAGCTAAGACTTTATTTTTGAAGTGCCAGCACACCAACGCAGGCACCTCCGGAGAACCGCACCGCGGCTTCCTTCGCTTTGCTGCCAACACCCAAAGTCTGCCAGACAGCAACGCATGGGACAACAGCCACTAAACAGCAGAGATGGAGAAATCAAAGCCCAGGGAAGCATAAAGGTAGCTGTGAACTGAACGTGTACAACTGCAACCCTAAATATTAGGAAAGAAAATTAAAAGAATTAGCAATGCATGAACTAAGAAGGCAGAGTGACTCATGCCCACGGTGATGGAGTAGCACACAGTACATGGGCAAACACTAGACACTAGTTACCATCTACCATCCAGGTCCTAGCACTGCTCTGCAATGCAACAACCCACCAGGCACTTCACTTCTCTCCACTTCTGCTCCTACCCACCTTTGAGCCTGCCTTATTTACATTGCTCATAAACTCTTGCAGGCAGGGACTATCTCTTATCCTGGTTTTGTATGCAGCTCAACACAACAGTACTGCACAGTCAGAGGTGGTCTGCAAACAGTAAAACACCATCCAAAAAAAATAAAGAGGGGAAGAGTATGACTGGCTTAGGAAATACAATTGCAGTATCTATATTAAAAAAAAAAGTGTGATGGTCAAATGGCAGAACAAACACCATGACATACACGTAAGCATTAGGTCAAAGAAAAAACTGAGAACCAGAAGAGCTCTTAAAAGGATGAGAAAAGACAAAACAAGGGGTGGAAAAAAATCCAAAACTGAGAGAAATGTTAGGTAGTTTTGCTAAATCGTAGAAGATGGACAAATCACAGAATAAAAATAAGGTTTCTGGTTTTCCTTCCGTTAATTTCATTCTAATGGTGCCCACACCTTGTGCCTCAGCCTTTTCAAGGTCTGTCCTTGTCACCTAAGCGTCGGATCACCTCTTTGCCACTCAGGCTGGTTAAAAAGGCGGCGCGAACTTACCTGACAATCCCTCCTGAGAGCAAACGAGCACGTGGGAAAGAGGAGGAAGGAAATAAAATCCACGTATCTACTCCAGAATAGCTGACTAGCACAGAAAAGAAGTCACCCACTGAAGGTTAAGAAATAATAAACAACTAATAATTTACTCCCTTGCTAAAAGACCAGGAGAGACGAAGCATAAATGCAGTCTACTTCATTGGCTGTTGTTGGAGCATGGCAGTCATACTTCATTTCTCAACACACACTGTAAAATCACAATCTACATCTTTGTGGCCATTGGCACAGTTCCTCGTTCTGCTTTAAAAACACCAATAATCCACCCTTGTTTATAGTGTTTTCACATATTTAAAACAAAACCCTTGGGACATAAGTAGTTATCAACATCAGGAATATCATCCATTTTTCTCCCATCCACAATGTACCTCTGAGTCAAACAAGCCATAATTTTTAAAAATGCAACTACTTTCAACACAACATTAAGGGAAGCACATATGATAATGTTACAAGCCAAGACGAGAGGAATAAAAAAGCAATGACAACAAAAAAATCTAAAATAAGTCCTGGCAAGACACACAACATTGGGCACGAGAAAACTGAAGCCAGTTGGCTCTGATGAATCTGTATCTATCAACTACTATTTAGCTAACACCTATCCACAAATAACTTCTTTGCTATTCCCTTGCTGATTAACAGGGTGCAGTAGATTGGAAAAATTATCCTGAAGAACTCGAACACAGACCAGTCCTTACATCATGTTGATCAAGTCATGACAGTCGTTTTGAATGCCCTTCCCCATCAGCTCCTGACAGGAGGCTCCACAAGGGCCAGTGACGCTGGGGGCTGTGCGCAGGCTCTGTTTGAAAGAGTCTTCCCCTCTGTTACTTGGAAGAGATGAAGTAGTCCTTTGCATCCTTATCCAGATGTCCACTATGCTTTTATGTCTTCTGGAAAAATTTGAGCCAAGCACTGTTTGAATCTCTACGACAGAGCAAACTGGGCTGTGATCTGCCCTTCACATTGCCGGTCACACACCACAAACGTCCTTTTTACCTGGACACCTTAGTAGGACTGCAGACAAGCGCCTTCCCCAACACTGAAACAACGGGGAATTCCACTTCTCCAGAAAGCGCGTCCTTTTACCCCGCTCCATTTCTCCTCATCCCAACAGAAAGGCTCAAGGCTGGAAGGTTTAATGTTGAACCCGCTAGGCTGGTTCAGGCGCTCACTTCAGGTAGGTGATTTTTCAAAGTGCTCCGTAATTCTGGATGCCCCATCTGAGTGTCATATTGGGTCTGGCTTCAAGTGTTTTTGAGACCTCCATCTGTTGGGAGTTGTGGGTACTCAGCACTTCTGGATAACCAAAGATTAACCTGCCACCTTCTGCAAATGTTTTCTCTTTATTTTCCCAGCTTTGCCTCCACTCTTGTACCACTCACGCAATACATTTGCTCATAAAGCAGCAGTAACATTCCCCACCTCCAGGTTCTGCCTGAAAAGAGAAGGTGTGGATGCTACACAAGTCTATCCCCAAACTCTTGATAATCCAATATAGGCTTCTGGAGGCTGAGGCCATTATTTGCATGCAGGCATTACATGAGCAAATAAGGTGTTGAAGGCACCTCTCAGAATGGGCTCTGAAGATTAGTTAATGTTTATACAGCCCACTGAAAACTGAAATGACTGCTACATGCTAAGTATTACCACCACCAGGGATCCATTTAAGTAAAAGCAGGGCAGAAAGTGAAGGAAACAAAACTTATTTCTTCTGTCCAGCACAATTATTGCCAGACTTACGCATGCTAAAAACACCCAATAACCCATCTAACACAGTAAATTAATGTTTATGCTATTAAGTTTAGACAATCTTATGCTGAAAGCTTTTCAAACTACAGGAAATTGCACGTTGCGCAGGGACAACTGTATACAATTACAGTGATTTTGTAAAATGGCAGAGATACAAAGCAGAAACTGAGTGGCCAGCAAGGCTTCTAAATCACACAGATAACAAGTATGTCCTGGCAGGCCAGTAGTCTACAGCTTTCTCGCGGCTGTTTCTAGAGATGGGAATTATACCCATAATCTCAAAATTCGAGATGACTCAGTGCACTGCAGACCTGTATCTGCGAGGCAACGACAGACAGGTGGGATAAGCGTGTATCACTACTGCCATCCTGGAGTCACCATACATCAGCTAGATTTATCATTATCCCATCTTGCACCACCACCCAGCACCCATAGTAAAAGCACCATCAAAAGGGACACTTTTACCAGCAATATTTGGATCAAGCCCCGTGTTTCCTTAGGATGCAAGAGCTCCAAAGAGCTACAAAGAACAAAAACACGAAATCCAGTGAGTGCAATGCTCTCCCAGGCAGAAAGCTCCCAGCTGCTTTGCTAAAGGCCACAGCAATATGTCTGCTTTATGCTTGTTTTCACGAAGGATTGTTTAACAGTACTTAGTGCAGCTCTACCTTGACACAGTAAACGTCGTCTTAATACAGCCTAGGTAAAGCATTCAGCTTACCAAGTCCTACTGCACGCTTTGTCAAACATCTGAAGGACTGCGGTGCCTCTGACTTTTTTCTGATGTCTTTCAGGTATAGAGCGATATTAAAGGTAGTTTTTGTGAATGCAAAACCAGGCAGGGACTTGTATAGGAGCTATCGGTCCTATTCTTTACCTTATTCATTGTACCGTTCACAGCGCTTTTCATCACCAGTCTCCCTTCCACTAAACAATTTCAGAAGTGTCATTTGCACACAAAACAAGTATATTATTATACCATTCAGTTACATATGGTAGATTATCGGTTTGCGTGTATCAGCTAAGCAGAACATCGACAGCTGTGTAGACGCATCTCAGCTGATACTAAAAGAAGTCTTGTCGGCAGTTTTGATCTTAAAGTAAATACACTGAAAAACTTAGCTCTAATTAGGCTGAAAGGCAGATACGATTCTCTGGAATGAACACTAAACGAATGCTGCCGATAACACCATCTTTGCAAAATACCTTGTTTGGTTTGTCTTAAAAAGATAAGATTTTCAAGATAAAAATATTCTGACTTACAAGTGATACATCCCTGCTGTTTCTGTGTTCACAAAAATCTGAATTTTGTATTTTAAGCTGTGTGTTATGCTTCATTAATATGAAATCACCATCCTGCATCACAGACATATTAGCCGAGCTCCAAGTGACCTAATTCATTTTTAATATTTCATAGTTTGTTAAAAGCTGAAACGAGAGATCACTAACACAGCTCTGACACCCCCTGTCATGAATCAAAAGATGTAGGGAAAAGGTCATGTACTTACTAACTGGCACCAAACCAAATTCATCACTATAAAATGAGAGAATAGAATCGAAGACTGCATTTCCCATTATGCTTCTCCCTTCGTAAGAGCATCCATCAACTTGCACGATACCAACAAGGAGAATTTATTTATATGCATGTCCCCCAATAAAAGGTCAGAGAGATGTGAGAAAGAGAAGAAATAAGGATTGCAGCCTTTTTCTAAGCAAGAAGTAGTTCCTTCCCTTTAAAGCAAACTCAGCAGCAACAGCCTTTGAAGACCAAAAGGAGAAACAATTCCCAACCACATAAAGAAGCTAACAAGTCCCTTATATGGCTAAGAATTGCAATGCCATTTTTTTCTCCACAGCCAGAAAAATTAGAACAAGAGGGGAAAATAGAGCAAACTTTGAACAGGCAGTTCTCCGAGCACCAGGGAATTCACACAGGCGCATCATTCCAGCTTTAAGAACTGCCAAATACTTTCTTCTTTAAAGAGAAGGAGGACATTACACCAGGTGAGTCCCTGAAATCTAGATTTTAACTCTCCTGCTGTAACTATGGATACCTAGCTTTAAAACCCTTTTTGTGATGTAGCGGTACACCACGCTCCCTTATCTCCTCCTCTGGCGAAACACCTCCATCCGAAGTCCCCTAATCTCCCTTTATCTCGCAGGTCACCAATGCATCACCCCAAGGTTTTGCCAGCTCTGGCACTGCACGTCCAAAACAACCTTCTGCCCTACCTACTGCATCTCCAGCCTGCCTCTCGCCTTCCAGTAACCCCGGGGCGAAGGTTGCCAGCTTCTCACCCGGGAAGGCAACTAGATCGCACTGCAGGCTGTTTCAAATAGCCAGGGAGTTTCTCACAAGCAAGTCAAAACGGGACTCGGGTGTTGATCCAGCCCTGCCGCCTCCCGTCGGCGCGAGGCCGCGCGCGGAAAGGTCGGGCTCCCGCGCAGCGTCAATACTGAACTTTGAATGGCTCAGCCTGGCTGGTCTCTAAATATAGCTGGGCAGAGGAAGGGCTGTGAAAGGGGGTGGGGAAGCGAGCGGGACAGAAGCCAAATGAGCAATCAGTTAAATAAAACAACATCATGCCGGTCCACCCGTTAGACTCTCCCGCTCTTCTCTGCCACGCTCTGAAGCGGACTAAGCGGACTATTTAAGCACAGCTTCAGCTTTTAGTCTATTAATGCAAACTCACAGAATAAGACCAAACTGTTGCTTGATTTATACTTGGGGGGGGATACAAATCTATTTGACAATTTTCCTTCTTGAATAAATTTGAATCACACAGGAGTGACATCACTTCCACTACATGACAGCCCATAAATCATCAGCAGCCACATGGTACTATCCATAAAACATGTGTCATGGAGACAACAATGAGGAACAAAGTATCAGAGAGCTTTACATCGTAAACATGCAATCTTACGCGTCTTCGGGCTTCTACTATGATCTATGTAAGTCAGGTGGTTTATTTCATTCATTGGCATCTGAGTGAAGTTCATACAATTAACAGAGGAACCCTTATAGAAAATCTGTCCACACAATTTTATCTGCATAAATTTGCCACAAATGAAACACTTAAAAATGTAAATATTTACTCTTTAAATAAATGACCATGTTTGCTACCAAAGTTGACTTTACAACAAATAAGCAGAGAGGGAATTTATTCCCACCATGGTTGCAAGCAAGTACAGAAATCAACAAAAGGAAGACAAGAAGAAAGAAAGAAAAAAACCCTGTCTTTGCATCCAAAAGTAGGAAAAATAATCTTTCTCGTATTTGACAGTGTCAGGCCTGAAAAGTCTTTCAGCTAATAAAAAACTTCTAGGAGAAGAGATTAGACTCTGCTGTAAACCAACAAAATCAAAAAGACAGTATGGCTGAGGAATTCAACAGGAGCCTCCGATCTGCAACTACAGATAGGACAAGCAACCTTTGCTTCTCTTCTCCATTTAGAAATACTGTATCCTCAGAGAAGACCTACACAGGGAACTGACTTGTTTCAAATTTCAAAGAGGCTACACAGTATTTTTATCTTAAGAATTATATAAATAAAAGCAAAACCAGCTCTCTGCTCTATCCTTTACTTTTTGTGGATTAACCACGCTTAAACTCTCACAGAAATTGCTAATGCTCGTTACAGACACTGGGCTCCATGCGAGACCTCTCCTATGGCAATTAGACTTCCACTACGTATAAATCATATCTCAACTGTGGCAGAGAGACAGACGGAAAAACAGAGCGTCTGTGTTTTGCTACTCATTCACTAAAATTATAAATCAGAATAAATAACGCTGAACAGAAGTTATAGCCATAGAAAACCCAAAATGCTGTTAAATATCAGATGAGGTATGTCTTCACCCACTTGTATGATGTAGAATCATCTTGATAAACAGTTCTCGTTTCTTTTGTAATCTGTATTTATTTTATTTTTTTTTAAACCTGCACATTGTTCAGCCGCCCTGGTTTTGCCATAGAGAACGGTATGTGCTTTGTGGGCCTGATTCTGCCTTTCTGAAGACAACTGAAGCTCTTTCATTGATTTTTCAAGGGAAGCAGAACAGATCCCTCTTGCTATAAATTCTATTCAATAATATTATTGTTAATCAGCTAGTTACAATATCGGTATGTCATTCTGCATCAGTAGACACCATTCTTAGGCTGATACCCTGCAGATTTAGAGTAGCTCTCTGTGTAAAAGTGTCTACTTCTAAACTTCCCTCCATCAACTCAATCTTGCCGGTACGAGTGGGAAAGCAATTGTGAAACATCACTGTACAAACACTCACAATATAGGCTGCCACAATATCTGAGTAAATCACTGTTCTCTGTCTCCCTTCTCTGCCCATCTGCAGTCTTTGGTATGGAACAACTATATCATAAAAGCTCTTATTCACACATGCTTTTGATATTACACTATTTAATCACATACAGCTGTAGCTGATGAGACTGTTACAAAACACAATTTTAATACAGCACTGGAAGCAAGTTCTGGAGACACATCAACCATTTTCCTCTACATAAAATTTCTAACATTAAAAGACTTTTCTGCAAGAAAAACAAAACAGAAAAAAAATAATAAAAACAGACCACTTTTTTTTAAAAAATCTGCTTCTCTTCCTGGACACTCCGGAATGGGCTTGTTTGCAAGTGAACTCAAAGTCCCTGCCTGGAGTATAGATAGTGACAAACCCATTTCCTCCACACCAAAAAAAAAAAAAAAATATTAAAAAAAATTAAAAAACCCTGCTTGCAATTATATGCAAAGGGAACACTACCCAGGCTACTTAAAGCAAGACCTGAAATGAACTCAGGCATCCTACTTGGAACATGTCTTTTCTTATCTGGTTTTTAATTCACGGAAATTTAAGAACTGACAGCCTGATGATTTTTACCAAGATACTTGAATTCAAGTGCGGATATACCATCAGGCTTACTTTGAAAGGCCCCCATGCATTAAAAACCAAACCAGTCCAGTTCTGAAGCACTGTATTTTACTTTTGAAAATGCACCTTGTATAAGGCATTCTAAATTATAACTATTAGCAGCATTTGCCATAGCAAGATCTACATAGCCTAATCTGGCAAATGCTTGTAACTACCACCTTTTGTTACGGAAGTAAAATATATGCTTGCAAAATAAATCACTGTAGCATACAGTAAAACATAAATGTTCAAAAGAGTAAAAGTTTGAACTTTCCTTTCCCACAGTTGTTTTGTTTGGTTTTTTCCTTAATTTAAACAGACTTGCATTGAGACAACACATGAAAGGAATATCAACTAAGAGATTCAACGTTATTTCAATGTATATCATGGTGTCCCTTACAGCAGCAAAAGTCTTTTTATCCAGGCATGTAAGGATAAACAGCAAATAGAAATGGAAAACAAATGACTTCATGTATTTCTGTATTTTTCAGAAGAACATAACTTTTATCTTCCTTATTGTTTAAAGCAACTGGCAAAATACTAGAGTTAGATATTAATATTACTGTCGAAATTACAGCCAGGCTTAAATATTTTTAAATGGCAT
The DNA here is from genome assembly GCF_011004875.1 of Balearica regulorum gibbericeps. Lineage (NCBI taxonomy): Eukaryota > Metazoa > Chordata > Aves > Gruiformes > Gruidae > Balearica > Balearica regulorum. Next base: position 124,238,571 of record NC_046185.1, read on the forward strand.
TTAAACAAATGAATATTTCTTTCAGGCAGCTCTCGCGGGCATTTAAAACACGTTGTGACGTACTGAATCAAACACAGTGGCTAAGTGTGGACGAACTTCATTCCTAGAAATGCATTTCACTATTTGCAAGTGTTTGCCTTTACTTTGGCACAATCACATGGGCTCCAACTAGACTTTTGAGCTCTGGCGGCAATCCAAGCTGCAGATGGTTGGAAATGCAGCCTGAAATCAGTGTGTGGTTGATGAATTACTCCTTACACCTGACCCCTGCTTCACACCAGGCACCAAACACAATCTGAACACTACCAGCCAGAGAAGCCCTGTCAGGCATCTCCGTATCTGGAACGCTTTCTTCAAGGCCTTCTGTATGGCCAGATGGCCAAAAGCAGGGAATGCGGTAAACTCGCTAAACAGAAACGTGAGTGACAAAAGAGCATGGGATTGGTAGATACAAGGTGAAGAGAGGCAAGAGCTTTCCAATGATTCCAAAAATACGCTTTCTAAAAGAGGCTGACAGAGCGAGGCGGGCTCGTGGCACACAACTGAAAGAGGCCCCCCCCGATTCCTTCGTGCCAAAGAATGCCCAAAAAATGGCAAAAAGCAAACAAAACAGATGCACACACCCAAATGTGTGCCCGTAAAATGACTCCATTGAGATTAAACTCTTCTGAGTACACCCGTTTGAATTTCCCCAATAGTTTTTTCCTCAGCTGGGTCATGTATCTGTCACATCATGGACACGTTCATTAAACCACTCTTGCCTGCAGGCCAGCCTGCACACCTTTCACATCCACAGAGACAGGATTATTTTTATTTTTTTTACATAGGTGTTGTGAATGCATGCAAAAGGAAGAAATGTGATTTCCCATGTGCACAGAGAGATGAAGAGGTATTGCGGGTACAATAAACACCTCCTCTCCATTTGGGGTATTTCAGCCTTCTAACTGGGTAGCAGAGTCAACACCATGAGAGTTAAACTACCAAACCGAACCATGACTAATAGGTAGGAAGTATCTGGAGAATGCATGAAAGCAAACCACATGGAAATAGCTGCCAGACTGGCATATTTTTTACAGCAAATGCAGGTACAGCAATCGTAAACCTAACAATTCCCGTCAGCAGGTAACTGTGGCACCTCCTCCTTTCTACTTAAGTGATTCAGGTGTTTTCAGTAGACTGTTTGCATGGAGAGCTTACCCCAGCTCTGGGTACATAAGCTACAGAGGACAAAGATAAAACACAGTGTCTACTAAATTAAAGAGACTCTTTCAAATACATTCAAATAGTTCAGTTAGGTTTTTTTTCCCCCTTCCTTTTTCATATCATTACATGATATTTTATGGTGCTTAGTTTTGCTTTCCACTAAGCAAAACAACAAAGAGAAAAGAATTTGCTTTGGCAAGCAAGAAACTAAAGAAATAAATTCAGACCACAACGCAAGATTTGGCATCATTATCATCTCGTATGTGACAATTTACAACATACTCTTGTAAACCAGTTGTTTGAGTAGTTATGCCATCAGCAAGGATGTAACTAAGGAAATTCACTTAACGTCTCAAAATAAAATGAAAAACTACTATAGATTCTCATCAGATATACACGAGCTGAACCACCTCCATGCAGTATTCTTTGCAGCAAGAACACATAACTATCCTTCACTTACAACAGTAAGCAAAAATGTTTATTCTGAAATAAACTCCTAGGACAACTGAACTCTGCTCTCAGGATCTGCCTAAAGAAGTTCCAACGCTGTACTTCCAAACTGTAGTTGTCAGACAGCGTCATGCCAAAACTGGAAAAATAAGGTTATGTCTTTCTTTAAGAGACATATAAAATTCCTTGCAACTGCTCCTAAAAATTTACCTTCTCCCTCTCCTTTTCATTTCTTGATGACAACGAGTTTGTCTAAACCTGCAATTAAAGTTTTAGCTTCAGTGGTGGCATCTGATAACGAAGGAGCACAAGTAAATTGAATAATAAGAGTGTGCACTTCACGTTCCAGAACAGGCCACGAAACGCTAAAAACTTAAAGCAATAAAACATACGGAATCCATTTTTTCTACTTATAATCCCATTACCCATATAGCTATTCATTTACACTATTTCTGCGCAACAACATGCCAACTATGTTAGAAAACAAACACAGAGTGTAGACTGAGATCTCGCGCAGCTCCGTGCTCCCCCATGAGAAGGATGTGATGCACAGTAACGCGGTACTTCTCAAAGAAGAGCGGAGACAACTTCACCAAACAAGCGACGCAAAAGCAGCACTTCACCCAAACACACTGAGAAACGTGAATTTCCAAACTCTGCCCGTTGAACGTGCTGCCGCTCTGCATTTCACAAGCTGTACACAAATGCTGTAAGAAAGCCTAGAATTTTTTTCTTAATTACAAATGAATGCACACACACACACACACCCAGCATGCATGACAATGAGCATAAAAGCACATTCTTTCTGTAGAGCTGAATCTTTCCATGCTTGGTACAAAAGAGCAATTTTTGGAAAATAAAAAGCTGGAGTTCACAGGACAGCTGGAATCATACAGGGGTTTATCAATATGTGTTGCTCCAATAGGCATGATAAAAGATACGGCTCTCCACCGCAACGTTATTTGATTACCCGACTATTAGCTTTAGACATACAATGGATCTAACTGCTTTAAAATGTCCCAGAAGCTGATGGCTAGCTTTAAGGTAACAAAATCCAGATGCTGCCTGTCTGCACTGCTCTAAACTCTTAAGGTCCATGGAAGAGAAATACTTGTACACGTGTGTATGTGTACATATACGCGTGTATATGTTTTTATTATTTAGGTTTATGTACGCACTTAACTGTGGAGCAAGGAAAAAAAGAAAAATTAATGTCATCTAGAACGTATCATCAATTTAAAATTTTACCTCTCCTTAGAGTAATAGTGCATGTATGCAAAGACAGACACACATGACTTCTCACAGGGTTGATAATTTTATATACTGGCTATAAAAGTGCACTTATTTTATTTTTTAAAGCATTGGGTTAAAAAAAGCCACAGTATGGAAAAGCTATTGTTACTATTTTAAGCTCAAATACCAGGTTAATTTCCTCAAAAAGCTTATTTTACAAAGTTTAAAAAAAAATGAGCAAATAAGAAAAAAAAAAAAAAAGACTGGCAAAATGTAAGCTACGTGAGTAAAAGGCATGGAATGTCCAATATTTCTCCTCCAATACTTGAGGCTATTGTTCTTTCAAAAAAACACCATCAATTGTTTCATGTCCTTGGCTTGCCAGGTTTTGAGCAATAGCATCAGTCTGCGTCCCCCAATCCCCCAAACAGTTAAAGCTATAGGCAATATTGCAGTCAAGCTAGTGACGGGCTGCTGCTGCAACAGCAACAATACACACTAAATGGTCACGAAGGTAAAATACAATTTGGATCGACCTTGGGAAAAAAAAAACAACACCACAAAACCCAAACAACACACCACGATAAAAATCACTCCAAAATAAAAAATTAAAAAGGCTACATTTTATTTAAAAAAAAAAAAAAATCTGCATGATATAGTGAAAGAAACAGCAGAGCAAAGAAGCGAGAGGTAACCCTGCCATGAATTACAAGGCTCTAATCATATTGAGTGGTTCTGGTGTCATCGCAACTCCAACCAGCCTGAATCACAGTTTTGACAATTAGTTAATTTATATAATGCAGCAGCTCGGCTATAAACGTTAACGGGAAAGTAATTTTATTAACAAGGAAATATAACTTATCCTTTCACAACTGCAGCCAGATCAACGTGCTTCAAACCAAAAGTCTGGAGAAGTCAGCCTCCCCCCGTGGCACTTCACCACACACAGACGCACACGTCAAATGTCCCATGTGTTAAATTTGCCACAGAAGCATGATGTGTATGTGTGTACGCAGTGCCATACGCACGTGTGCGCACCATGCCTTTTTTTTTTTTTTTTTTACCCTTAAAGGACGTTAGTTTATTGACTGAAACTGTTAATCTGTGGCTGTGAAGTCACACTTCAGTATTTTTTCCCCCTTTTCTTTTTTTTAATAGTGTCCTACCAGGGTTTGCAAACTTTCGGTTTAGGGATTTCTTTTGTTACTGTCCCTTGGTCACACAGGAAATCTTTTCAGAGAGCAGACTATTATACAATGGCATTAGAAAAATAAAGCTTTAATTAACTAACTCATGGTCAGGTAGCATCGACTTCACTCAGCCTCTTTTGGAGATGCAGGCCTGCTTTCCAGTCTGCTGGCATTTTAAAAATTGTTAAGAAAGAAAAAGAAAGAGTCCGCGCTTGGATATGCTCTCCAAAAGTAGCTACCCTCTATTTCTAGACCTTTTAAATGCAACAGAGTACAGCCGTATCATCCTCAATATTTAATGAAATATTAAAAGCAGTGCAATGCACTGAAACAAACTCCACTAGATTTACAGTCAGTTAGCTCCCAGCTCTCCTCCGAGCTCCACAGCATCTCCTCCTCAGCTGATTAAAAGTTTGAGTTGCCACAGACAGCTTTTCTAACAGCAAAATGCTTTTAAGCTCCGAATAAACTGTGGAGATCACTGGAAGAGCCACCAAAACAACATTTCGTGCCTGATGCTGTCCAGAGCGATCTTCATCCTATGCCACAATAAACACACTACCTGCCCGGTGTTACGATAGCGTTAACCGCACCGGTCTCCCCAAACAATACAAGGAATTAGCCGACGCCAGCAGCCCTTGGGGAAGAAAAAAAAAAAAAAAAATTAAAATAAATAAAGAAATGAAGGGGATGGCAGGCAGTAACCTTCCTGCCTCTCTCACGCCCGCTTTCTGCCTACCAGCTCGGCTCTGCGTGACACCGAACCCGAGGAAGCGACGGAAAAAAAAAAAATAATAAAAAAAAATCCCCAAACAGAAGAGGCGAGCCCGCGATTTGCGCCGCTCCGCTCTCCATCACCCGCCGAGCGCCCGTCCCCGCCGAACCCTACCTTGGTTTGGAGATAGTGGGGGTAGTAGTAGGTGTACTGGGGGTACATTGGCTGCTGGTCCAGGCGTTTGCCCATGTAGCTGGAGTCCTTCTGGCTGGTGCAGGGAACTCGTTGGCAGGGTGTAGTGCCCCAGGGCCTTTCTTCCTCTCACGCCGCTATTCCTGACAGCGCGGGCGACGGAGGAGGCTGCCGAGAGAGACTTCCTCGCCGTCTACCGCGCGCTACTTCCAGCGCAGCCAAAAACGCGCCCGCACGCACATATATGTGTGTGTGAGGGGGGGAGGGTGCGTGCGGGTGTGTGTGTGTGTGTGTGTGTGTGTGTGTGCGCGCGGGGCGGGCTGCCTGGGTGGAAGCCCCCTGCCCGGCTGCCCGCGGCGGAGCAGCCCGCCTTCCCCGCTGGCAGCACCGTGCCTCCGGCGGTGCCCGCTGCCCGGCTCGGGAGGGAAACGTCCTGCGAGAGGAGCCGGGAAGACAGTGCAACTCCAAACCGCCGCAGAGCCGCTCGCTCTCCTCGTCCTCTCCTCGGCTCGCCCCGCTCTCGAGCCCTCCCCTCTCGCTCCCCACCCACCCCCCTTCCAACAGAGGAAAGGGGGGAAAAAAAAGGGGGGGGGGAAATAAAGAAAAGAAAAAAAAAGAAAAGAAAAAAAAGGGGGGGGAAGGGAAGAGCCTTCCCCAGCCTAGTTGCCGCTGCCTCCCTCACGGAGTGACATGGTGCTCAGGGCTCGTCCTGTCTTTCATTCAAACCCCCTCCGCGCCGCGCCGCCGGTGGGAGGGACCTCGGCGCGCCGCTCCCCCGGGAGGCCGGCGCAGGCCGCGCGGCCGCCTCCGCGCCCCTGCCCGCCCCCGCCCGCCCCCGCCGCCGCGCCCGCGGCTCCCCGCGACCCGCCGCCGCCGCGGCCCCCGCCCTCGCCCTGTTCCGCCCCGCCCGCGGCCCCGCCGGAGCGGGGAGCACCGAAAAGCGACCGTGGGACTCGGGAAATCCTAACGCCGGAGGGGCGGGCGGGGGAGAAGCTCCGCGACGCTTTATTTATTTATTTATTTATTTTGTAAGGAACAGACTGGGGAAGGTCAGGGAGCCTGGTGGCCGAGCAGGGAAGTCGTCGTCCCCTTCCCCCGAGGCCCCCCTCAGCAAACTACTCCGTACCGTCATCCGGCACTTCGCGGAGAGGCGACCCGGGGCCTGACGTTAAATACATACTTTGTTAGACCGCTTATGTAAGACTTGGTTTATTTAAAGTTGGAACAAAATGGAGGAAGAGGGTAAAGAGGAAACTCTCCCGGCCTGACTTTCGGGTGCCTTCAGCCAGGTGTGTGAAAATACCACAGTGCCATAAAAGTTACCTACAGCTCCATTTCCCCCCCCAAAAACGGCCGGGCTCCCCCGGCCTCCACCACAGCAGCCCCGGGGCCCAGGTGAGGGCCAGGTGTGACACCCACACCCACCGGGGAGCCCCACACCTGCCACAAATCCCAGGCGTCCTGGACCTGCGTCAGCACAGCAGTCCCAAATATCTATCCCCCAAAAGACTCGAAGGAAGAGTACGTCTTGCAACAGGACTAGAAATCACCAGTAAGAAAGTATGTGAATAACAAAATGTTTCCTCTTGTACACAAATCCCAGCATTTCTCCTTTTTTAAAATCACTTATTCCTTTAAAACATCATCAAATTCCTGGGCCTTTCTACAGTGGCTTTGCCTATTTATAAATTTGGGGGGGGGGGAATGTGGGACAGCAGTTTCTTTTTGTTTTTATTTAAATCATCAGTAGTATTGCAGCAGGATTGTCAGCTGCTGTATTATCAACCAAATTGCTTCAGAGAAAAAAAAAAGAATTATAAAAAGAATTTCTTTAAAGGGACACTTCTCAAGGCTGGTAGAGCTAAAATTAGACTTGCCAGCTGTGTTTTGGTTTGTGGGCACGTGCTTGCACATGACAGGAACATGGAAATATCACGCTTTACTCTGGCAGTTTGCTGTTCTCGTAAGCAGAGGGGTTTGTTATGGATTCCTATAGCTGCCCCATAGCCAGTTAGTTGACGAGCAAAAGAAAGCAGCTGAAGGAAATGGGCAGTGTGGGAAGCCATACATGTGCTCAAAATACTGCCAATGTATCAGTGTATACTACACATACACTGTTCTTTCATCACCAGGCATTAATAATTATTAATTATTGGTATTTAGGTACCAGTCCTGTGCCATACACTGGGAAAAACATGCCACGCTTACACAGGTATTTCCCCCCTCTTTCAGGAGAAAAACTTTGGCAAAACGAGTGCTCTGTTCCCAGAGCACTGTACAGACATTAACCGGTCACCTTTGCCCACCTGGAGGAGCACTGCAGAGCACTACCACCACCCCGGTTTCCAAACTTGCCAAAACAGATTCAGAAGAAAGGCCCGGTTGGGTAAACTACTGAGTATTTTCAATTCCTACTGAAGTCCAAGCTGGCCAGGATCGCGTGGTCCCTCAGCAGCTCAGAGCAGAGGTGAATGAAGAAGAAAGATAGGAACGGGAGGAGAACCCTGCAATTCCCGGCTCCCAGCCCTATGGTTTATATTGCTGCTCAGCTTTAAATACACTGCCTCTACCACATGGTAGTGCGTGATACTCCAATGATACTCTTGCTTACACTCTTTTTTCTCCCTCCCCTGCTTTCCCCGAGGGTGAAATAGACTGTTTGAGGGTTGGTATCTGCAGAAGTGAATAGTGATTACTTGATGGTACGTGATACTTTGAGCCTGACAACTTTCAGATTGTTCTTTCAACTGCCAGAATTAAGTTGTTGTGCTTCTCTCCCCACCTTCTCACTTTTCCCTCAGGATATTAACTCAGTTTTTCTTGCTAAGCGGTTTGCTTGTAGAAATGGATGTAACCAGATTTGGGGGAAGAAAGAACCTGTGTGTACAGGGTGAAATAAAAAAGACGTGCTAAGGAAGTAGAAACCTGCACATTCTGACCAAGAGATCTACCCGAACATGCCAGGTTTGCTGTGGCCATTATTTTAAGTCCAGGAAGGACCATTTTGGCTATGTCGCCTGACTGCTGTGAGTATTTCACATCATGCCATAAAATTTCAACACTAGATTTCCATGCCCCCCCATCAGCCACACTGGCCAGTAGTGCCAGCAGTTCTCGCAACTAGGAAAAGGTCAGGAACTGCAGGAGAAGCCGGACTGTTACCTGAGTGGGCGAAAGCTCCACCTTCCTCCTGTTCTTTCTCAGCCAAAGTCTTAAATATGCAGATGGTTTGGGTTTCCCTTTTCACCTGTAATCGTGACGGGGTGCTGAGCAGTCTCTGCTGTTTGCTCCGAGCGCTCAGCACCTTGCACGATTGAGCCTTCAGAGATGCAAGATAGAGTGGAGGCAGCAAAAATAGGAATTCAATATAAAAGAGTGGGGGGCCAAGGGGAGAAGATGGGAGGCAATATAGCGTAGCAAAAATGCAAATGAACAGCCACAAAAGCAGATTTAGATAGCACACAGCCTCTGAACAAATGCTAGCACTGGAAAATGGAAAATTTCCATTTGCAAAATACAGACATCAAAAAGATCATCTGTGACTCGGGAGCACACTGTTTAAATAGAATCCCCTTCATTTTCTGGCCTGTGCATTTGAATAACCGAATCCACTTGCAAACTGAAATAGCAGTTTGCCTACCGAGTGTTAAGTTTAAATGTTCCTCAAAAGAAAAGACAAGCTGTTCGATCCCAGTGAGCAACAGCGAGCAAACTTCACAACTCTTTTTTTTCCTCCTATTGGAGGCTCATTATCAAGCCCAAGCCAGGCCCATCCAGCCGAGCGAGCCAAGTCCCAGCGCACCTGCAAAGGCGCTGCTGCCACCGGTGTCTCCCACCTGGGGGGAGATACACGAGATGGGCAAGCAATAAGGAACTCTTCAACAGGAAATTTAGAAATGGAATAAAATAGATAGGAACGGATCAACTGTAAACCAGACAGCCAAACACATTTGAAGGCAGGCGCCAGAGGATATTAAGTCGGCAACAACCAAAGCCGTGGATAAGAAACCCAGAGTTAACTGACAGGAAAAAAAAAAAAAAAAGGGAGAATGCTTCTCCTGGCAGCCTGATGTACAAAAATTACATATGTTTGGATGTATTTTTACCTTTCATAAAATGCAGATTTCTTCATTCACAAAAAGTGAGTTAAAAGAAAAAAATGGACACCTAGTAAAAGAATGTAATTCAGGGGCTCTTCTTTGCTAAAATACAATTCTACATACACTTCTTTCTTATTTTTTGTTTTTTTAAGTAAGTTTTTTACCTATCCTATGAAAAACTTCTAAAGTCACAGGTATCAGAATGAGGGACTAATTCAAACATTTTCTAGCTCCTTGCTCTTGAAAAGTGGCAATACATATTCTAGAAGTAGTAAATTTTGACAAAATTATGTCAAAAATGTCGAAGTCAGGACTAGGGAAAATTTGCTCACTGGGTGGTGGAAATACAGCTACCACCACCTAAAGCAATATAATAGGTTAAAGAAAAAAAAAAAAGAACAATTATCTTGGGCTTACATTTTTGACACTGTCTTTCTGCTTTTATTCTCTCTATTTACTCATTAAAGCTATTTCAAAGGAGATCATAGCGATGCTTGACAGCTTGTTTACAATGAGTTACAAGAAGAATACTGATTTTATTTCTAGATCTGTCAGCTCATTCAGTCCAGGTACCTTAAAGCTATATTGATGAACACCGAATCTTGCTATTTAATAGTTCATTTATCAAGCTGATTTGCCTAAGGATAGCTAACTGAATTTCTAACAAGCGATATATCCTGGTGCAGCCATCAGTAAAGCATGTGATAACTGTGGAGGAGGTGGGGAAAAAAAGACACAGAGGAACAAACCACTTAGCGTCTGGGATCGACAAAATCTCTCTGAGGCGGGGGACGCCACCATTTTGAGATGTCCTCCTCTCAAAGGAGACGAAACACCACCAAGGGTGGCTTTCCCCACACACGCACACCTCCTGCCCCCATAAAAAATGGGCCAGGTTTGCTGTCCACACTTCAGCACTAACCATCGCAGCACCACGAAGTCTAGAACTAGGCAGAGCTGCAGATGGCCCAGAGTAAATCTGAAACAGTTAATGTATGACATTTTGGACAACAGCAAAGGCTTGCCATCTATCTATCATTAGATTTCATTACTTTTCCCTTTATCATCTTCCATCTTAGTACTATGGCTCTGGTATTTCCATTGGTCCACTTTTACATGAAGGCCCAATCCTAAAGGAAATCTTCATACAGCAGCAAAGTGAAAAAATTTGGGAAAAAGTGAACAACACCTGATACCAAATTGTTTGTGGTTTTCATCTGATATAATCTCTTACCTGCACAAACAAATGAAACTAGCAGCCAGTTGTACAGACAGCCCAAAGTTACGCGTTGTAGTCCTCTTTTTTTGCAGATGTTAATGGATACAACCAAAGTTAATAATATTATCTTATTCTTTTGTCTACAGTCTGTTTCCTACACATTTCAGAACACTTTGCAAGTGTTAATTCATTCTGCAATGCGGAAGAGAATTAAGTAACAAAACCAGTCAACAGTGATGCCCTAGTTGTCACAAACAATGATGTGTTGCTCTCCTCACAAACCCTCATTGCATGGTAAAGGCCAAAGCAAATACCACTGACGAGGAGAAGGACTGGTACTTCATTTCAGTTCTGGTGAAGGTTCACGAGGAGAGAAGGTGGTGCAATGGCAGAGGAATGCAATGTGAAGAAAAGGGAGAGGAACACTGGCTGTAGCGTATGACTGCTGTATCCTTAGATAGGATCCCACATCAGTAATTTAGGGCTTTCAGAAAATACCAGGATTTTGCACAGGTTAGAAGACATGCCTTTCAAAGGTGATATTTTCTATAGCAGCTCCACATCGCAAGTTCTTGAGTCTAAACTCTTAGGATAAAAAGGGCAAATAAACCCCCAAACAGTAAGAGGACTAACCAAGGCCATTTCACTCTTGCAGCATATTAACTTAATACTACCAGCATTAGATGTGGTACAATTTCAGAGGGAGAAAATTCTCCACTTCCCACCTTCCTCCCTCCAAAGTCCTGCTTACTAGTCACTTTCCCCACCCTCTGTTTACTTAAAATCAGATTGTAATCAGGGAACATGAGATTTTTTTCTTAAGGAATTTTATTTCTGAAGGTAATGGGGAGACGTAAATATACCGCCTGTTTACTGAGGCTCATAAACACATAAGAACACCGGCAATTAATTGTCAGCGAGAGAGTTCCAGCAAACATGGAAAATCCTAGCTTTTTAGGGCATGTTTAACTAAATGTTCACCCATCATGTACTGAATTACTTAGTGAGATATTAATTTTGTGCTCCAGCTGAGGGTAATCACAGAACAAACTGGCATTATTCAAGTTGCTCTATGAAATTACAGCAAGGGTAAGCTTAAGAACAAAGGCCAGCGGGAGTCGAGCCTCTCAACTTGAAAGGAATTATCTTTTCCTCTAATTGAAGTGAGGGCTGTTTTGTTTTGTTTTTTCTTTCCTTCCTCTTGCTAAATTTCCAACAACACTCCTTGGCAGAAGGTCTCCTTGCAACGGGACTATCGCGGTTAAAGGCCGGGAGCAGGGGCTCGTCTGCCTGGGAAAGTTTACTAATGTAATTGCACCAGCGTCCTCGAGTTACACCCACCTAATGCCTCGTGTGGGCATTCTTACTGGGGAGCGATTGCGCTGGTAAATGCCCCTATTTACCTAAGCCCAGAAAGACTAGAGGTCTGGGTCCCGTTTTCCTGCTGGTCCTGCCCCTGTCCTACACCGTGACCTTGGACAAACCACTTCTTCTTCTCCCCTCCCTTCTGTCTCTGTCTCACGAGCTTCGAGCGGGAGCTCTTTGTGGCGAGAATAATCTCTGTGTTTTTACATTACCACAGGGAAACCTCGATTTTGGTAGGGCACCAAAACAACACATCATCAGAAATCTGTAATAATGTATGTAAACAGCTTGTTCGTCCATCATCCAGACAGCTGCTGTTAGAGAACTCACAGGCTGTGGCATTTTTTTTTGAAGGAGAAAAAGTTAACAATAGGCAAGAATAGAGGGTCATCTCAGGCTACATTCCATCACTATCAAATATAATACTTTCTGCTTTCTCCATACTTATCCTCCCCAGCATGCCAAGACACATTTCTTCTTCTCTCTTTCATATCTGGCAGGCTTATTTGCCCACTAAAAAACTCTTCATCTAATGCTGGCTGTAAATGAGGCCTGAAGGAGCCTTTGCTAATACTTTCTATTTCATCTGCTAATAGAACCCCTTCTAAAATGCAGTACAATTATGTCACTGCCCTTGCACTTTAGCCCAAAACTTCATTCAAAAATGTTTGTAAAAATAATTTTTCATTAGCACTATTGCAAATTGTATGGTTTTGATGAAATCTCAAAATACGACCTTTTTTCATTTTAGTTCAAATTTTGATTTTTAATTTTTTCATACAAATTCTGCCTCAACCCAACTGCAATAAGAATTTCCCAACTTGGTCCCCCTGAAAAAGGAAAAATCGAAGTCTAAAAAAAAGTCTCTAACATGTTTTTAAAAATATCTTAAGCAAAAATTCTTTTTTTTTTTTTTTCTCTACATATGTAGGAAAATATTGTTTAGGAATTATACAGATGAAACACCACTATTTAAATCAGTCTCTAGGGAAATGTGTTCATCAGTTGTTTGTTTTTAATTCATGACTGGGAAAAGCAACCTGCAGTTTAGCTTGCCCCAGTAAGCTGTATAGTAATTCAGAGTCTATTTAGTCCAAAGTATTTTATAAATAAAGAAAAAACACAGGTTATGAGAAACCGTAATCTTCAGCCATAGAAAATGCTATTTTTCTCCTTCTCACCTAAACACAATCGGGAAGTGAAGTGGAAAGCACATGAAAAAACTTACTAGGACCTCTAGTGCCTTGTTATCAACATGTAAAGCTTCCCCATGACATTACAAGAAAAATTATAAGTGTCCACTAAATATGGAATCAAAAGATTGTGTGTAACAATTCCCAACAGAGGGGGAATTTCCGGCTCTCATCCAGATAGGGAGAAAATGCACAGCAAATGGAGAAGTACAATACTGGGAACTGGATACAAAGTTCCATGTGCAGGTAAGCTGGAGACTCGAACCAATTCTCCGTTTTTCAAATCAGTTCACTCTTCTATAGGAATAATGGCATTTTTTTTGTAATGGACAGCTTCCATTTACCACAGAACCAATGCAACCTGCCGTGCAAAATCAAACCTTATGTCACGCCAGATTACTGTCCATCATAACCAAAGAAAATGTATTGAACTGAATATATTTGGTTCAGGAAATCTGTATTTTGTCAGCTGCAGTATAGCTCATTGTCCATTAAACAGTACCGAGCCCAGTCTGAACAGAGCACACTGTAGAAATGTTTAACCTCCCAATCCTATACTTGTCAACTTTCCAGAACAAAAGGGAGGGTGATACCTGACATCTAACAAAAACAGAGTTAGGACTGCCACTTTCCTGTACCAGAGAAATTCTTTGGGTGAGAGATCATTTATTTCCTGCAAACAGACAAATGCTAATTATAGCTCAAATCTTCCCTCTTTTTTTCCTCTACCATTTTTTTTTCCTCCTTCCTCCCCTCCCCGGTACATCTTTTCTTCAGTCTTGTTCATCAAATATCTTTTGCCTTCACAAAAAATCTCATCAAATCTCTACATTCTCCTTCATCTAAAAGTTATCTGTTTTGAGAATAATTTGCCTGCCTTCTTTTATATATTCCAGCTGGAGTTTTTAATAAAGCACAGGGACTCAAGGCTACTGTATTTTTATTAGGAGACGGTGGAAACTTTATAATGATTTCTATTCACATTCAGCAAATGCTCTTCCCTATTGTTCTACCCTATTCACCTCTCCCAACATCCTATTCCCAAATCATTTTTACTCTGTAATCCTTCATCCATTTTGTCTCCTCTTCAGTCCTGTCCCCACCTAACCCCTATCTTGCCAGCACAAGTACTTTCCTTTTCTTAACCTTTTCTCCCTGGTTTTTTTGGTTGGTTTTTTTTTTTTTTTTTTGGTTGCCCTGATTCCTCAGTCCTAGATGCTTTAGGCTCCACTGATATTTTCTTTCCTACATCACAGTTCTTTGAATGTAGGACCAAAATATTCGTGGGGGAAAAAAAGATACCACTGAGCTATTCTTTTTAACTTGAAATCTGTCCTGCTCGGTGGGAGGAGAAAGGATGGTGTGCCATAAACATGCCAGCCGAGGTGCCTCAGCAGGATTGAGGACAGAGTTAGGAAGTTTAAAACATAGTACAAGGTGAGGATATTAAGTTCATTAACAGGGGAAGACTTGGGTCTCATAAACTGAGGCGCCAATCAATCTCACCTCTTATTGACTTCTTTTCAATAAAGGGATTTAAAGAAGTTTCTGCTAGTATAGATGTATGCAGTTTCCCTTCTCCTCACAATTGCAAGTTGCACACCCCTGACATCCACACACTTGTCTTTTCAGGGTCCTACGGCAGCAAAATATATCAGCTTAAAAACATAAAAACAGTCTTTGACAAAGATTTCTCACCTCACATACAACAGGGTAAGAATGACAAGGAGAAAACACTGAAAGTGAGTAGGAGTGAAATATTAATCTTTCGATACAGTCTTTCAGCTGAAATACTGACACAAATTCAGTTTGCAGATAATTTGCAGTTTGGCCATTTGGTATGTTCCCACCAAGCAAAGGTAGATGTTTCTGTGCTGTGAAGAGGTTGTAGGAGAAAAAAAAAAACACAACTTAATTTCATTTAATTTGGGAGTTGCGTTTTAGCAACAGATTTTTTTTGTGCTAGTCATCTTATGTGAATGTTTTATCAGAAGGGGTAGCTTTCTGTCACTATGGTGGTTTGACATTTTCCATGATTTGAGACCTCCATTTGAGTGAACGACTGGATTGTCAGATCTCTACCATTTCAGCTGAGCATTTCCATCCTATAGATCACGTCTTCATTTTGAATTCGTGGTGAGAAATTTCAGTCAAACCGTTTGTCTTCCTCTTGTTTCTCAAGAAAGATAGGAGATTTTTTTCTGTGAGGGACCAAAGTGGTGCCAAATGGAGACAAAAATGTCCAAGATCATCCAGCTGCTTCTCCTTGGATAGTGGCTGGAAGGAGCTCAAAGGAAGGTGAGGTTTCTTACTACATGTGGAAAAGGAACCTGAAATTTGGCCACATGGGTGAGTCTTTCTGCTAGGTATGTGCCTTTTGCCTTTCCTGTGAAAACTTCTCAGATTTGGTCACATGAGAAACATTTGAAATCACATAGTCCCTGCATGCTCAGCAAATACCTCCCTGGAGTTTCTATACCTGCTTCCCTCCCAGCTCCCATAGACCTCTGCAGACTGATAGGGAACGGCACCCACCTCCCTCTTAGCTGAGGGGAAGTGTGTGCACAGAAACAGGAGCCGTGCAGGGCAGCGCTGGTCTCACCTGAGCAGCACAGCATGAGGCGTGGATCACAGAGACAGCAGGAGATGCTGGTAGTACTGTGGGGTATTGCATTATTTTTGCAATTATGATACCGCTGTGGTGCTGGGATATTGCACGCACTGAGATAAGGAGCTGTGGAGGAGGGAGCAGAAAAGGAGACTGAAGAGTAAAATGGGGGATATGCCTCGCTAACAGGGGTAGATGAGGACAATACATCAAGGCACTGGTGTTGTAAGAGGAGCCCAGGGTGAGTGAGTGTTACAGTCCAGAATGGAGAAGAATCAAATGGGGAGCTGGAAATACCTGTGCAACATGGGATGTGAGATTAAGAATCGAAGAAAAATTAAGAATGAAAAAGCAGCAGCGATGGCAACCAGGTAGTTAAGAAGAGCCAAATCGATTTGGGGGCCCAGGCAGGACAAGAGAGGAGCCAAAATGGGTGAGAATAGAAGGGGCAGAGACGTGTATGAGAAAATAAAGAGGACAGCCTTTCCCCTCTGCATCCTGTCCGTAACCCCCAAATTCCTGATGTTGACCACTCCTCTGTTGTCAACAAAAATCATCTACGCCCAGCTGCAAAGTGATCCGGCCCCTTCTAGCACTGGTCCACATAGACGATTAAAATCTAATGCTGCCAGACTCTCTCCATGTCTCTGTGATAAATAGAAAGATTTCAACCTTGCTGACAATCCATTTGTCAATATGCCATGGGATGGCATTTTCAGGTTCTTTTTTTTAAAACCTAAAGCCTTTATCACACATAAATTAAATTAAAAGAACAAGGGGGAAAATTCCATGTGATCCCACATTTAAGGTTAATGAGTAATGGGATAATTATAATGAATAATAAAAAGATAATGAATGTTCACAGAGAAACCCATTACAACTGCGTAGACAACCATTACTCTGTAATTTTATACCTTTTGAACACTTGACTTTGCAACCTTAATGCTTTTTTAACATTGTTTTTGCCTGTGTAATGATATATAACAATCTCCAGACACCATCTGCAGTCTTCATATTTCCTTGATCTCTTTCAAACAAATTTTAGTACTGGGTATGAGAAGAATCGAGTGATTACCTCACTGAGCAAGAGCCAGGAGATAGAGAGGGATGCATTTGGTTGTTTCCTCTCTGCACATTCATAATTCCTATCTCAACAGCTGGGACCATGCTACAAGCTCTCGGGCTTGGTTTGTCTGCTTTAAAGCCTTTGCGTTTATGACAGTTCTGTCAAAAGTTCTTGATTCTGCAGTTTGCTTCTCCCATTGGTCTAACAACCGAACCCAAGTTAATGAGGCTTCAGGACACAATTAAATATTTAATGGTTCAGTTAAGGTTGTGGCCAAAAGCACGGCATCAACCATTTTCTTGATTCCTTTTCATCTGACACTGTGCCGATTACTTTAGTTGTACATGCTGTCCTTCACTGCTGGGCCCCTGCTTAGACATGGTACCAGCCACATTTTTTTAATTGGGAAAGGGCATTGCACGCTTACAGGCTATCATCATATTTCAAGTTTACTGCTAGGAAAAGCCAATATTAATAAGGGCTGCTTTTGCATTTCTTCAGGCATTACGTATTTTGGCTGCAAATGTTAGGTCTTAGCAAGTTCTTAGCTCTTGTTTCCCATGTATCATAATATTAATAAATGTCCCATAGGACTGTCCCAACTCCTTGCCACTCTAGCAGCTCTGGGTCATCTTAAAGCCACTCCAAGTCCCTAAAGGTCTGAATCATTCAGACTGGAATCTTAATGTGTACCGTGTAGCAACCATCACTACGCTACCTGCATGCTTATAAGCAGGTGGTTCTCTTGGCAGCTGAGATTTCTATTTGTAATAAAAGAAAAAAACTGTTTGCAGTAAAGAGCAGACACTTTGGGGGACCAGCTCAGTGACTCAACTACCTGTGGAGCGCACGTTCTCATTTCCAGCCGCATGACCCTGAAGCAGTCATTGTAGTCTGAGTGGAAAAGGGGAGTTAACGCTAAATAATATTAGATAAGAGCCAATCTCTACTCAGCACTCTTCAAACAGCATGAGAAACATGTCTTAGGTGTAAAGTGAGAGATCAAGTAGGAGGAAACTGTAGTGAAGAATGATAGGGCAAATGCAAGACCCTCTCTGCATGCCTCTCTGAATTGGTCTTTTCTATTATTAAGTTCTTGGCTGCAAGAGAGAGGTGACAGAGATCCCATGCTCTCACTGTCACAGCAAGTCATTCACTTGTTCTTCAACATTACAAAGGCAGTATATGAACCTCACGGTATTTATATCTCTAATTTTATGCAATAATTTAGTTGCTGCCTCCTTGCATGAAGGAAACACAATAACACCTAATTCAAGAGCTAGCCTTGTAACAGCACTAACCAGAAAGGCAAAAAAACCCCAATCAGTTGATGTATGGATACTTAGTTGTATAACTCCTATAAAGATGGACGAAAAAAGAAACTCTAAATTCCAACATGCTGCTTTCAAAAGGACAGTCTCTGAACTGCAATGACTGACAGCTTTCTATATACAAACACTTATACACACGTAACCCGTGATCCAAGCAGGCTGGTAGATGACAGCGTGCCATTGCACGCTTTGGTCCCACAGGACTGTCTGGAAGCAGTTTGACCCGGTTCAGCAGAACTGTCTCTTAAACATCGCAACCGTTTCCTGAAGCAGCTATTAAAAACCACTTCCAGCAGCGGACTTTGCAAACTGCATGCCCTGCCACTCGCTCCAGCTCCCCCAGGAGCCGCAACGCCTGTGGCTCTGCTCGTTGTGTGGCTCTGGTATACCTTCAGCGCTCAGTCCCCAGCTCTGGCCTCCTCCTTAGAGCTGGCGGTTGTTGCACGTCTGCCAGCATGAATACCAGTGCCTTTTGGCCGGGGAAGAGGTGTCATACCAAGCCCAGGATTTCTGGAATATGATACTAGGATTTCTACATTAGCCTGATGGCGCTTCTAAATTTCCACCATAGTCCCTTTACATAACACAACAGAAAGTATATTAAAAGACAAGTTGCAAAGTAAACAGCTAAAATTTCTGGAGTATCAGAATTAAGACTGCTTACTCCACCTGAACTACCCCCTTGAGCCTCTTCATTAGAATAAAATCTGCAGAATTACATCTAATTCTCATGTGAGGCACCCTTGGCTTGTTCTTAGTGTTGGATGGGCATTGCTAACCAAATGACAAAATATTTCATATTTTATTTTCTCATCACTTTTTAATACTATACTATATTTACTGTAAAGCATTCAAATTCTGCTCTGAAGACAGAATTATTAATGTTTGCGTAGACTTTCGAGCAGGTGTTTTTCACTACAGTGACAGCATGCTTTATAACACATGTAAATTATCTTCCTAACACCTGAGGAGACAGAGAACTATGTTCATCTCCAGTTAACAGGTAGGCAACTGAGGCGCATAAAAATTAACTAAAAAGTCAGCACTGGGTTTTGGTGCACATTTTGAGGAAGGGACCACATTTTCAGAATACCGTGCATCATATAGCGCAGTCCTGCCCAAAGCCCAGGCTTCTGCCAGGAGACATATGCTCATTGCTCCCAACTTGTATCTAGACTGGAGGCTTCAGGTAAGCCATCCCTGCAATGGCTCTCCACAACATTAAAACCTGCAGCTCCTTCTCAAAAAGATCTCGGCCACAAAGCTAATAGAATGATCGGTAGCAACAAGACCTTCCCGTCCTCCCCTGTGGGGTCAGCCCACCAAACTGCAGCAGCGAGCCCCGTGGATACCCTGGCAGCAGAGAGACCTGCTGAGCCTTGGCAGGCAGGTACTGCTCCAAGCCTCGGACTCGCATGCTAATCTCAATCTTCTTCCTCAGTAAACTTAACCCTACTCTTACAGCAACCAAAAAGAAAGATTTTTAATGGGAAAGGATGGGAAACCTTAACAATAAGCAGTTCCATCAATCCCTTTCTATATTTAAAATTAATGATACTGAATTGTAAAATTATCAGAGAATGAAGCAATAATTTTACGAAATAGAGAGCTAAAATAGACTCCAAAGGATTAACATCCACAGTAGATTATCCCCCTCCATACTAAATTGGGTAATGGATTTCTCTGAATAGGATATTTCTTTATAGCAGAAACACAAGATACTCTTTATAAAAAGATCTGTAATATCTTACTTTACACATGCCTTTTGTTTTCTTTTGCTATTTGCAACAGTCATTTAGAAGTAGTGATCTTGACTGATGATACAGGCGCAGATTCTTGTTGAGATGTCTTAATATAACGGGAACACACAAGCCACACGTGATCTTGTTCGGAAAGATAGAGCAGAGTTCTCCGCTTGAAGATTTCTGGTCGCTAATGGAGTAGTGTGGGACTCAAGCAAGCAAAAATAGCATTGTGGTTAAGATATTGGACTAAACTTGGAAGATATCTTCTGGTTCCTGGCTCTGCTGCAGACATCCTGTGTGTCCTTGGATAAACGCCTCTTGTGAGGCTAATTTCATTTATGTGCTCATGTACATAGTAATGAGCCTCATAAACAGCCTATAAATATAATCACTTGAAATCATTTTTAAGGTACAATCTCTCATATTCAGTGAGAGATTTCATGTTCTCCTGGGAAATGGGAAAGTGTTTGCTAGGCTAAAGGCATGAGATGGATTTGGATCTATCTCAATTTCAGTGGCATCTGTGTGCACATTTAAATTTGGCATGTGCAGACCATTATGATAAAAAAGAGTCTGCATTATTTGCACTATTTCTCATTTTCTTTCTCGGACTGGGATTGTTCCCAATTATAGGAAGTCAGACTGTGGGAAGCAAGGAGAAACACACATATAGATGATGATATCTTTGAAATACACACTGGCTCTGTGTCCTTTTTGTTCAAAATTCTTGGAAACATCCTGTAAAAATCTGGGTGCATGCACAACAGTTCTAATTATTCACACAGACCCTACTGTAAATCCCAGACTCATATGTACATCTGGAAGTTACACGTCTCAACACACACAATGCATGTACCTATACAGTTCACAAGTAAACTTCTACAGGAAGGGTGGTCCTAGAGCAAACGCAGATCTGCCAAATCTGCTAGCTAGGGTGGTATTTCACCATTTGGGGTGCAAGCTACTGCTTTGCTGCTTCAGGGCAATTGTTGGTGCTCTGGCAGCTTCTGCTACAGACATCCAGAAATCCCAGGTAAACAACTGCTGCTCGCAGTAGGTCAACATCAGGTGGGCAGCAAGTGCAATACCTGCACCCTGGGACTAGCCGGCAAACACAAACTGTCGAGGTTAGACCACCATGATACTCTCAGTTTTGCTTCTCGATCCCTATTCAGCCTCTTCAACAAGAACAATCTCCTCCAACATATATCTTTACACAGTTGTTGACACTCTGTGGCTTAGATAAAGCAAAAAATAATAGCAATAAGTAAATCATACAAGTACATTTTATAAGTCTGTATCTACTGTCTGCACATACGGCCTATGTCTAACACAGGTTTTGCAAGAGTATGGCTACCCACTGTCCAAGGTAGATGTGCTTTACCTGGGATATGGCATTACAGAAGCTTTATCTTTTTCGTTTCAACTTAATATACCCAGTTAAAAAGCTATGCACGTGCAGTCATTTCTGTATGGATTATTTACAGGCAAAACAGTGTCTGTGTTTGAAAACTCACTCCGTCAGGAATATGTTGGCCATAAAGCAAAGAATTTCTTAATATCAAAAGGTAGCTGAAGATACTCCTGATGATAAGCTAGGAACTAGTGTTCATTATTCATTTGTAAAATAATTATTGTTTACCTTAAATCTCTGCAGCATTCCTTGCACCACGTTACTGTTTTCAAATAACTACAAATGCCAATACTTTAATGAATCAAACTACTACTAAATAGCCTAAGATTGTTAGAATGCCAAAAAATTATAAATTTCTAACATAAAAGGGAGCAGGCAAAAAGACAAAATTAAGGACACAAGCAAGAGATACCTGCTCTCTCCAAATGAAAAGCGTCTGTTTAAATGAGATGCAATGCAGCTAGAAAACCCGTGACTGCAGCTTCTACAAGAGCTGATAATTCAAATGTGATCACATATATATAAGAAAAGCAAGTACATAACTACTGTGTTAGGTTTGTTGGTTTCTTTTCTGGATGGGAGCCCTAGCGTATTATAGTTACTCAAGTGAATTCAAGTTCATTTAAGGGCAAAGGTATGTTTCTGGAACTACCTTCGCTGTCTGGTCTCTCGGAGAATTAACAGCCTTAGCAATTAGGAACAGAGCCTTACCAAGCAGCACCCTTTTGTAAGGGAAAGGAGAGAAGACATGAAATGAAGAACCAGCGTCCTCTTTCCTCGCCTCTCAGGAATGGTCTGAGCTATTTGTTAAATGCCTCGGCACTGGGATGTCTCAGTAACAATAAGGCTGGTGGCAAAGCAAGAATCTTGACACTCCCAAGAACTTGTTAATTTTGGCAAGTAAGTTATGTCTGGGGAGCTGAAGTGGAGAAAATGAGGATGTAATAATGTTGCATTGCAATATTATAACATTATGAATAACATTCATAATGCCATCGGATACCTTCCAAAAGAAGACTACTGATACAGCAAAAAAAATAAATATTGGCTCATATTTTATTAAAGCTGAGGATACAGTGACAGCTCAACAGTAAACTGTATGTAACAATTACTCAACAACAGGCTGTACAGCAAGCTTGGATAGTTTCTTGCTTGTATCCTTTTGGCATTCTTTTTTTCTTTTTTTTTTTGTGTAGTGTAATGACAAGGGCATTGCTCATGTTCACTAAAATACCTCCAACTACATACAAGCTGTGATCAGTATCACATTTACCACTGTCTCACACTGCCCCTATATTGCTATTTTCTATTTTTCAGGGAAATACATTTAACATACATGCACAGAGTAAATCCAAAATGAGCCTTAAATAATCTTGTTCAGGGCAACAGAGAATAATGACTGTGTCTTCAGTGAGGGGCATAATTACAACAAGCTGTCAAAGGAAACTTTAAGAAGGTTTGGGGGCAGGGGGAATTAAAAGCTATTTACCTCTATCAAAGCAGAATGAATAAGGGTAATGAGTAATAACCCTGAGAAAATGACAACAAAGGGGAACATTCTCGGCACCATGAGTGGGAAATTAATCAAGTCCCTCTTTTGTTAACAGGTGTTACACAATAAATTCCCTGTGTTCCACCCTGAAAAAGCATCCTTAATATCAGAAAGGAAAAAGTTCTAAGAAGTAAACAAGAAAAATGCTACCTTGTCCTTACAACGCGTTTGCAAATGTCTCAAAGCACCTTTCCATTCAATACAGTAAAAGAAGTAGGGAAGCTCAGTATTTTATGGCATTTTGATTTAAAATTATGGAGAAAATACAACGTCCTAAATTAACCAGTAGGCAATGGATCCATGACTATGAGATCCATTTGGACAACACCAAAGGATTTTCAGGAAGCTTCATGTAACAGCTAAGAAAGTACCGGTGTGTCTACTGGAGATACACAAGCTTGGACATCTTGATTACATCTACAACACCTCGGTCCTCTAAGGCAGGGAATACTTAGTTCAAGTCAGAGCAGCACAATGCAGTTGTGTAAACAGAAGATTGAAAATCAGGAAATCCTTAGTTCTAAAATGGGATCCAACTGTGCCCCTTTTTCCTGTCCACAAAAAAGTTAATGAAGCAACCTAAGGCACCCGCCCTCTCCTCCTCTCGGACAGAAATAGTAGTATATAACTACCAGTCTTATGAAGTGCTGGACGGATTAAATAAATTAACATGGATGGATTAAATAAATTCACATCTTTTACACATTTTGAGAAAGGAAAAGGTTCTGTAAGCATCAAATATTATTGAAATAGTGAGCAGAAGATCTTTTCAAAGGGGAATGACTACATTTCCTTTTCCTCTATATCGATTACTCATTAATGCAGCAAAAAAAGAGAAAGATTAGGTTTGACAGTTCTCAAAGAATGCTTTTCACTGCTACATATGCTCTTGATTTGACACTACAAATAAAAATGTTATTAAGTGTACTCCTGATCATGTTCCCAAACCATTCCTGAAGGCTACAATTTTAAGACTTTCTGTGCAAATTATCTTCTCTAACGTCCAGTCCAGTTTAATCATATACTAAAGGAACAGGCGTGCGCAAAGCATGGTACTGCTACTCCTTGTAAAATTATTTGAGGACAGTTAGTTTAGATGCTTACTTATTTTGGGGATTGTAAAGTATTCCTTGCACCTCTGCACCTTCAGATTTATCTAAAAATCTAAAAAATCTAAATCTATTTATTAAAATAAATCTAAAAACCCTGAAAAACAAAGGCCACTCCTAAACAAAAAAAAGAGTATTAAACATTCTGTATGAAAAAGCTAATGTGAATGCCCAAGAGATCTGTGTGTTTTAATGAAAAGCTATGAAACAGGGAGGTGAAGGCATTAGATCATAAAACCGTGAGCTTAAAAACAGTTCAGGAAACTGAAACGCAAGAGGGACACCTTGCCAAGATCATTTTGCCCTTTATATCAAATCTGCAAATTGCAGTAAAGTAAGGTTAAAAAACCCCAGAACCAACCAAAGAAAAAAAAACCCCAAAGAAAACTTTTCTTCACTTTTTCCATTTAGGCAACTGCTGTAGTTGTGGCAAGGGATGTAGGTACCTGAATGCCAGTAGCTAGTATAAATGAGACTGAATAGAAGGGTGGCGTTTGGAAAAGACCCTCTAGAAAGAAAGGAGCCATGTAGAGAAAACATGAGAACCCTTTTGCAGCATACAAGGCACAAAATTGCTTTTGAATTTTGCTCTTCTTTTAGAAGCTATGTGAAAATAAATAATGTTCTTCTAGTAACCATAAATAAGTGTTTTAAAAGGAGAATGGTCCTGTATAAGCAATCTCAGTGTCAAAGCCCAAAGAGAAAGAGAGGCTTCTAAAAGGCACAAAATTTATTCTCAAGCCAAGCACCTTCCTCCATTGTCTGCTTTGGAAAGTCTTCCCTAAAAGGCTTTGATAGTTTTTTTTATTATGCATTTTTCCTTCACGTTGAACAAATATAATTAAAAGTAATGGTACATAAATGTGAGAGTCGTGGGCCTTGGAGAAGTCAGTGAACCTATGCCAAGTTATTCTAGCTGCCTATCTGTCCCTCAAGTGAGATTTCCCATGAACATATACAAGCCTTATATCGTGTATTAACTTGGTCAGTTTAGAATAAGACAGGAAAGTTGATCCAGTCCCCCTATATTTTGAAGAACCAATATACGTATTGAAGCACACGAGAAGAAATCTCCTTCACCTAGACTACACGCTTAGAATACATCCAAACTTTCTGTGTGTCATCTGCCACGCTGAGCAGGCAGGCCTATGATTTCTAATCTAATCAACCTCAGAGTGATTGTGAAACCAACAGCTGTGTCTCAGCAATTGGAAAAATAGATACAGAACAAAGGGGAAGACCCATCTCAACAGGGCTTCTCCCTCAAGTGCATAAACTCAGCTTCAGTGGAAAGTATAAATATTTCATTCACTATTTTGTACGGTATTTCTCCTGTGATTTGTGCTCCAACTACTTGCTCTTAAAGGTGCATTAATGTCTTCTTTTAACAGCATCCCTTCTAAACTTTTCCCCTTGCTTAATGGGCCTGAAGGGATTAAACCCTTAGCAGAAAAATGCATCTGTTGTACATAAGATCACAGTATTAGACTATCATAATACCAACTCATTTATTTTCATTTTGTGGAAGTATATCTTCCCTTGAGAATGATGCTACAGGGTATATTTCCTTCCTGATGCTTCCTTTCATGTATTGTATGATATTAAGGAGAAACACTTGTATTCAGACATCAGAAGCCAAAGGCCCACTTTTTGCCTTGCATTTTGAGGCCACATTATACCAGAGAGATAGCTAGGCTGACTAGGCAAGAGCTTCAGAAATCCTGCCTGTCGTCTCAAACAACAGGCGATGCACGTTCTTTGTGCTTGTCACACTTTTGGACACTGACCAGACTGAACTGACTTAAATTTGGGTTTGGTTTAGGTGACTTCCTTGTGCATAAATTAGAGAAAGCTGAGCTTAATGTTTCAGCAAGGTCAGCTGCGATCTCACTGCTGGAACGCAAACCGCAACAGCACAAACAATAGCACCATTCCTCTTGTATTGTTGGGCAAGTCTTCATCTACACGCAGTTACAGCTATGGGAGTCCCTTGGTTTTGCATTAAATAGGATTCCCTGCAAGGAGTGCTCATAGTCTCCATCATATACAAAATCAAGACCAGGTAACCAAAACAGCCTTGAAATCAAGAAATTTGAGGGACTGTAGTTATCAAAACTGGTAACTATACTTGGTTACTTTGGTAATTTAGCTTTGGTAAACTTACCAAATTTTTTATAGTTCACCTGAATGGAAAGATGTTACTTCATCTGTAAACTTCACTTTAAGCCTGCTAAGAGAAGTTCTGTGTATTTGGTGCCAGAATCATAAGAGTCTTCCATTTCCTAAACAGATACATGATGGTTCAATAGGATTTTCAAAAAAGCATCTGGATACTTATTCCAGGGTACACCTGTCTAGATTTTGGGCAACTGCACATCTTCCATCACTGGCATCTAATCTGGCTGATTTGACCCCTTTTCACACTTACAGCCAAAGCCTACCTGACTTCCCAACACATTTCTAATGAGTATAGTAATGGCAGAAAGTAGTGCACAACCGTTCGGAGGTCAATGAAACTCCCTCAATATTTTCTCCGAAAGAGCCTAGGCACAGTGCAAAGCATTTTCTCGATACCCACAGAGGTAAACTCTGCTGGAGCTACAGCTGCTGCAGGCAACAGCAGGAGCAATCCTCAAACGTGGGTGCACTTCTCTCTCTGCTCAGTGAGCAGTTAAAACAGCCAGACTTTCTTTCATTGCTGCAAGAAGCAGGATACGAGGAGGCAATAACTTTTAGTCATTATATAGCACCTTTACATAGCACCAGATAACATTATACACAGAGGCTGGCAGCCTTTAGGACAGAAATATGTGAAGTTAGAAACAATATAGTACCTTGCTGCTTTTAGTGTGAAAATTATCGGGGGCGGGGGGGGCATGACAACCACCTCAAGCATTTAGATGGATTTGAAATGCATCCATTCCCTACCCAGCTGCAACATGGAGTAGCTAACACACTGGACGCTTCCTGCTAGGACTTGCTGGAAAAGAAATTATCAATTCTCTATAATACTTCAGAAAAACTGAACATTTCCAAACATGCCAGATTTTCATACTTTACCTTGGTTTTGTTAGCGTACTGTAAAGAACTTATACTTTGTGATACGATTCCACAAACTATGGAGAAGGATTCTAGTTCTGCAGAGAAATTGCAGAGGTTGCATGCTGAGGGATAAAAAACATAAGACAGCTACTTTCCTATTGGGGCAAGAGAGGAAGGACAGCCTTAGGCAAAAATTTCCAGGGGCAGTTTTGAAGAAGCCGGCCATTTGTCGAATTGAGTGGAGAAGGGTGTTTAATTCTCCTAGCTAACACGATAGTGATCAGGAAGAAATACAGAGCCAACGCTTAATGGTTCGAATGGAGATGTTGGCAAGGAGCTGTTTTGGAAAGAGAGATCTGCAGTGGTTTTGACTCAGTTTTAGTCTATGTAGAACTGAAAACTTACAGTGCTGGAGAGTGAAAATGTACCAAATTTTCCTGACTGTTTCTTCATGCTAGCCTTTTTGCAGGATCCTGCACTCTTCCAGGTCTAAGGGCAGCCATCAGTCTAACCTAAAGAGAAATTTAAGATGGCTGGTAAAAGAGGATGGAAGGGTGGGGGAGAGCGCCATTGCTTCTCTCGCTCAGTCAGAAAGTAGATTATACAGCCTGCAGTACGTTTGCAATGCGACAGACTTCCTAGAGTACACAAGTGTGTTAATCAACAGTTAGGATGTGTCTAAATATATAACAAGCTTCGCCTTTCAAGAACTCATATTATCCAAGAGGGGGGTTAATGAACATTAGCTCAAAACAGAACTATGGTTGCAAAATCCTAAAATGACAGGGAGAGGAAAATAACACCGACTGGGAATCACTACGGGCTTAGCTGCTGAACGATGCTGAGAAGAGCACAGTCCCTGTTGACTGAAACTAGAGATGAATTCAAGCCACACAGATTCCAGTTCAGTTTCAGACTTGCAATTATTTTTGCCACCCAGCACAAATCAGCAGTCTTCTCTGACTGGACTGCCCTTGCTGTCCCTCTTTCTCCCAGTGCAAGCAGTGGAATAGTCTGCTGTGCCTAACACACAGAATTGCTGAGGAAGAAACCTGTGCTTCTTACCCATTTCTGTGGCTTTCCTGTTTACAGCAAAGCTTTTTTCATTAGCAAGAAAAAGCAAATGCATTTGACTTCCATCTTGCAGCAATGTATGGTTGCATAATCTTTTAGTCTGGTCAGCTTTCAGAGCTGTCTTTCATCTTCCCTGCATAACATCTGTTTTTCAAAGACAACAGATTCTTCACCGTTGTCTTGGGACAACACTGGGACATCTTCTCTGAGGAAGACATTTTCTTGCTGTTTTGCCTTGTGTAAATTAGCAGCGACATCTTCTGAGATGTTTGCTAAACTTTTGGGGCCGGTTTTCCTTTGTGAGGTGTCTGACTAAGGTGTCAACTGTGTTATCGCACTGGACAGCCAACACATACTGTTTTGCTGGTGTTTTCATTGTGCTGAACTATATAAAAAACAAGGGGCAGCGTGAAAGGCAGGGCATAACAGTGTTGTATTATTAACATCAGCATCTGAAATATTTTCACATTCATTTATCTCAGGATATGGATAGGATACCTGAGTCAGGGTGGCAACCTTTTCCATACCACCAATACATGTCCACCAAAAATACACAGCCTCGTGCAATTTTGTGGTCTGTTTTACTTTACCCTCAGCTGATAGTTCTCATTTATTTCTTGACATCATAGTATATATAATGTGGAAGCTCCTGAGACCAAGACCTTTACTAGGACATAAAAATTGACTTTTTTTGGTTCTTCCTCCATTATGGAGAAATGTTCAATTAGAAATCCCCAAAAGACACGAAATCTTTAATGTTTGGTATCTTGGCATTTCTAGAAAATCAACCCCTCTTGTTAAACACTGAGGATAAAATATGCTTATCAGCTTTGAAATATGGATACATCTATCTACCTATCTATCTATAAAATTCATTTTACATCCATAGTGATATCCACACTTTTAATAAATCTGAGATGGGTCCAAGACTATATTGATCTTCAGACATTGGCTGTGTATGTTAATCTCCACTTCTTTTTTCAGTGTATTTCACCCATTGACAAGGTAATTGGACCACTGGGTAGGTATAACACTACAACCATGACTGCTTCCACAGAAAGCCCCTTTCCAATTGCATTTTAACTTACTTTTCCCAAAGTCTCCTTCATCAATAAGTGTTGACATTTGTGCAGCAATGGAGGATTACCTGAATTATGTAGAAAAGGAATATATGAAATTAGCAGGCACTTGTGACGGCTGCCCAGAAAGGCTATAAAAGCAATAACCACCTGAGTAAGATAAAAAGTTTGAATATGTATGTAATATGAGAATATTGCCAGTCTTAAGTACTCTGTTCTAGTCAAATCAGCAATAAACATCATCAAGCAGGCTGAATTTCAACTTGTCAAACTGATCAAAACTGAAGTTGTACATGTGAACTGAAAAGTAAGAATAAAGGGGAAAAAAAGCTCCATCAGGCAGTAATACGTAGTTCATCTTTCAAGTGAGGAGATAACGACTCTGCATGCATGCCTTTCTGCAGGACGACAACTGCAGTTTCTGTGGAACACAGGCCAAGATAAGACCCTGGAAGTTAGATTTGCTTTCTTATCCCTTAAGTTGGCACATAACAACAGCTGTCCTTAAGATTACTAACAGGAAACAAAGCCTGAAAACTCTGCAAAGATTTCAAGGTACCATAGAAGCTAAAGTTGAAAAGACGGAACCAGTATCAGGTCAGTCAGACCAGTATCCCTCTCACTGCAGGCACACTGCTAGCCCAATTTCCTTCTCACTGACCGTCAGCAATGTCCAGGCAGTGATGTTTGCCACACTTCAACAGGAAGTTCATTATACTGCTAGGGTCAAACTCTAAACTCAGAAGTATTAATATAGAGCTACTTGATGGAAAGCAGAAGAGCTGTTTTGATTTATTATAAAAAGTAAAATTACTATGTTTACCTGAATGTAAGGAGACCATGATTTTTATTTATTTGCATGTGTACACATCTTTTTAAGAGGAAAAGTACGACCTTGAATTCAAGGAGACCTCAACATGCTTATACCTTGTAAAAGAGAAACTCAGCCTTCCTACATCCTCCTCCGCTCTCCTATCAGATCCTTGCCTGATTTCCTAGCTCATGATCATTGCTCTCCAAACCCTCTCCCTCCCAACCCACTTTTAAGCGCTGAGTGAGATGGCAGGAGCTGGAGCCTGCACTGAAATCCTACAAGCCTACCTCATGCAAGGGCAAGTTGGATGCTGAGCAGCCGGATCTTGCTGAATTCCTGCTGGCTGCCTTGCAAGGCAGCCAAAAAGTGCAAACCAGCTGATTGACAGCGACTGGCTCCTGCCTTGTGCATAGATAAGACACAGCTCAAATGTAAGGCCAGATATATTGTAGAAAAATTACTTTGAAAAAAGGATTCTCTTAACACACAGATGAATATGGCAGAATTTAGAACTCGTGTGTCCTTTTGATTTGTATTAAAAAACTTTAACTTCCAATTTGGGGAAGCTCTATAAGGTAAATCCCATCTCCTCATTCTACAGTCTAAACCAATACACTCACAGAAACTTGATCAACTTCAGAAGTTATTCAGATACTGTATTGGGCCAATGAACACATAGTGCCCATCTTTCTTCCTAGTTAGCTAGTTAAGCAACTCATTTTTCTTAGAGGGAGTAATTTTGCATTCCTCAACTACTCTTGTTGCTCTTGTCCCTAAGAAATTTAATAAAGAATAGGTTCCTATGAAATGGTCATTCAAATTGACCGCCAGGAGTAATGCAGTTTTCATCTTTCCTCAAGAGGAAGAGGGCAATCAATTTTATTTTAGCACAAATTTCACCCAGGCTATATTTCTTAAAGTCAACATTCTTACTACTCTTCCAACATCTTCTTTTAAAAATGATCCTGTATTTGCCATACCTAAGGATTATACCAAAGCTTTGAAGTGATTTAATAGCAGACAGCCACTAGCCAAAAGAAATAATTTGCAAACTTCAGAAGCTATAGAAATTCATCGCTTCTTTTAGTTGATTATACAGCTAAGCTTATACAAAACAAATTTTAATTATTGCTAAAGAGCAGTAAGAGTGTAAATTCAAGCTGGGTCTCACCAGAAAAAAATTAAACAGTTTATAAATAGTATCTCAAAATAAAATGCACTAGCTACACTCTGTGCTAAAAATAAATGATACTGCTATTATTCTAGTGAAATATTTTTTTAAATCTTCCAAAGTCTGATCGAAGGCCCTGGGATTCACCCCTAGCCAATAAAGGTGGTAAGAGAGAGAGTAGATACAGCTCACAACTACAGAGTTACCACAAGAAATCCTAAGTTTTGCTTGTGGAAAAGGACAAAATAGTTATCGCTGCTGTGTGATAACATATCCTCTTTCCATTTTCATGGTAGTCAGACCACTGCAAGATATCCAAAATACATAATTTCCAATTCAGGCAACAGGTTTAAACCTACCAAAATATTAATTAAATGTTTCTTCCCAGCACGTGTAAATAAATTGTGGAACTCATCGCTAGAAGATAGCAAATAGACCAAAAGCATGGAAAGGTTGAAAAATCTTAAGGCCGTCAGCAGTTACAAAATACTATGATTTACATATAATTGGGATGAGGAAGTCATACACTGCCAAAGGTTGAAAACTGTACTAGTGGAAAGATCACTGCATGGGTCCTATTAACAGTCTGTTCTTTGATTTCTGGGCTGGCCTGAGCCTGTCTGGATGCTCCTGCACATCCACGGGCATGGCCGAGAACTTCTCTCCACCACTCT
The DNA here is from genome assembly GCF_011004875.1 of Balearica regulorum gibbericeps. Taxonomy (NCBI): domain Eukaryota; kingdom Metazoa; phylum Chordata; class Aves; order Gruiformes; family Gruidae; genus Balearica; species Balearica regulorum. The sequence goes on from NC_046185.1 coordinate 124,270,110, forward strand.
CCAAGGCACCTGGATTGGGGCATTATGGTTCAATTTACCTTGCTGTCTCCTGAAGCTCCAAGATGTCCGGGTATATGCATTTCAAACTGAGAAGAGCGCTAACTGCTAGAGCAGTAAACAGTAAATATTTTGGAATTGATGGAAATATGGAATTTGTCCGTGACCTGCTAGGAAGGAAAGATTATTATCTGCCGAAGACCAAAAGTCTGATCAGAATATAGGGCCTGTTTTGCAAAATGATTTAGCCGAATTTGGCCCTTACAGAGTAACTATAGTCTATAATTAATATACACTTTGTGTATTATTTATATCTATTTTTAATTGTGCATTTTATTTAATTATTTTCCCTCACATTTAAATTAAAAAAAAAGAATTCTTTTTCCTTCACATACCTCCCAGCATGGACACTTGTCTATCTCACTGAGTATTACATTACTCCAAAAAGAAAGAGGAGGAAGATAACAGATGTACTGGGAAATGTTTACTTAATGTGACAGTGCCCCATACATCTTGGTAGTCTTCATACTTTGACAATGCAGTCCAGGTGTTCTGATGACATAATTAAAATTGAACCTAACTTTTTGTCCTAAAAACAAAGACTTTGTTATATTTCACTTTTATTCAGAAAAATATCATGGGAATAAGCAGATTTTAAAAAAAACAATATTAAGTTCTACAATTTAGAAAAAATATTTCTCCTCAGATTTCAAGCTGTTTGTTGCACTTGTTCATGAAGGTGGTTTTACATACACGCAAGAGTTATTGATGACTAATGAAACAATTCACTGGGAAAAGACAGAAATATTTTCAGTTCAAGTGTTTGTTCAGATGAGAAGTATTGAGTCAGTTGGCAGCAGCTTAAGTAAAACCTCAGAAGGCACTTGAGTCCTTCTACCATCTTAGCTATGCAATTCCTAACCCTTCAGCCCATGGGTAGCTTGGCTTCAGTTTCCGTACGACTAATGGGCTACCACAGCCATTACTGCTTGGGGAAGTTTCTCTTCTGCTTCAAACACTACGGGCAAGAGAGGGATCTCAATACAGGCAAGTGAATAATTCCACTTCCACCAGAAACAACAGCAACCTATCTTTCTAAGGAGACCCTCACTCTCACATGCAAGAATTATTTATTCTTCCTCATTTTGTACTAGTAAGTCAGCTTCTACTTCCAATCTTAATCTCGGTCCCCACTAACCATGTATTAAATTGTCAAAAATACATGTCTCCCTCAGGCTGTCCCTCACAGGAACTGCTTACGGGAGGACTTCTCCATAAAAATCTGTGAGAACAATTGTTCTTCCCATCTTTCCTTAGAATTGCCGCAATGCCTCCAAAAATGTTGGTAGTTAAAAAAACCCCCAACACTTCTGGCTCAGAAAGCGCCTCAGCCCAGGCCCTGGGAGGCGGGGAGAGCAGCAGTGTCCGGCACTGCGAGTTTGCCCTGCTCCCATACCACGTCTTAGCCATCTGTGTTGTCATTGGTGAAGAGATGACTGGGTTAGAGCTTTGGTTTGCTCATCTTACATTCCCACGCCACCAGCTTCCCATAACCTCAACCAACACTATCGCCTGGCTTTTTTGCACTACTCCGTCTTTTTCTATCTGCTTGCTGCCTCTCGTGCCAGCCCATAACCCCTTTGTGGCAAGCATGGCCCAAGCCTCTGAATTTATGAAAACAAAACACAACAGCAGCTGCAGGGTAACTTCTCACCAGATATTCAGGCTATCTTTGAGGTAATATTTTGAGATACAGCCACAATCTTCTCAACCACCAAACTCTTCAAGAGAACTGGGAAGTCCAAGCGCGGGGAATAACAAGCGAAGCCACCTCATCAGCGAGTTGTTCCTGCCGCTTCGCTGGCACAAACTTCCAATCCTGTCCAGATTACCTAAACCAAACCCGCACGCCCTTAGCTCTGCGCTTTGAAGAACATCGTGGGAAAATGCCTCAAAATGAAAAGAAGTCGTCTGAAGTATAAATTGGCAGATCCATACTACTTGCACGAAAATGAAGGCTAGAAAAAATGCTAATGTACGTATTTGGGGAGCTGTATTGGAGAACAATGTTTAACAGACTGGTTAAAACTGTTACTCTGTGATGAAATTACTAATGAACAGCAGGCAAAACTGAGGTTACTTCACTGAACTCTCCTTCACCAAATAAATATTCTTCACTTTTTTAAAGTGCCCTGTGTCTAATAGATATTCAGGCAGATAACTTGCTTTTTTTTTTTTTTTTTTTTGATAGTAAACTATTGTCAAAGACATTTAGCAATACCCTAAACCTCCTGTGGCATCAGATCGTGACTCATTATCAGATTCTCAGGGCTGTTCCCTTTGTATGCTTATTTAGATTTGAAACTACAGTTGTGCTGGTGGCTGGCTTATGTAGCTCGCTCAGCTTGCTATTTATTTACAGCAAATAGAGCTCAAATAGAAAGTGCTTCTCCTTAAGTATCCTAAAATTAATCCTGATAGATGACTATGGCTCATTATAAGTGGTTTAAAAACCAAAACTAACTCAAAAAATTCCACAACACTCTCAAGTACAGCACCTCCTGCTTATATGACCGATGGCAGGATATCCACATATGCAGGGAAAGGTGGCTCTTCAGCTGGAATGAACTGTCATATTAATGGGAAGTGGAAATTTGCCATTTAAATCTGTAGCTGATTTCTACATCATCTGAAACATTACAAATTAGATTTCTCATTATGAAGAAAAACAAAATCACTTGGGAAATTAGTTTTACTTCTCACCTTCTTTGTGTTAAAAGCAGAATGTAAAAATCTGAAATTAAAAACAGGAATAATTGACAGACTATTTCCCCAGTGATGGGTTATTATGGGAACATATAAAGCTGGACAAGTATTCTAAATTCATCCTATAAAAAGAAAGTAAAAAACTTTTTTTTGTTTGTTTTATGCAGGTATCAAATAAAAAATTTTCTGTCCTACAGATTAAGGACTTGAAAAGCCACTCTAAAATATTCTGTTAAGATCTCACTTATCGTCAGTGCTGAATTGAAATGAGTTTCAAACATCTAGTGAACTATCACTTTGCAACATATTACTTACCCAGGATTATTTTAATTTTCAGCCACTGTTACTAAAAATTCAGCTCTCCTCCTTTGCCACATCTTTGTGTACATAATGAACTTTATGATTTCTTACAGGCACAATCTATTGCTTTTGCTTTGACTTTCAGGTAGTTTTTCCCAAGTAATTTTTCGGTAAATGAAGAAAGCCCAAATATAACAACTTGCCTTATGAGATTTGTCATCTTATTTTATTACAAGACAGGACACTTGAGTTTTTAAAGATTAATGTATTGAATAGGTCTTTGCAGACCATATGCTTCAGAAGTGTTCGCCCTCATGTCACCTCTAATATGTCCAAGAGCACACTCTTTTGGAATTAAAAAACAAAAAAACAACCGAACAAACAAAACCAAAAACCTTTGTAACTTCTCTAAATCATAGATCCAATTTGTGGAGGCTTCTGCAAGTCTATTGAAAAAATACTTTATTTGACCAGGTCAGATTTCATTTGACTTTGTACTTCGACTTTCAGAGTGAGAGATCAAGCATGCTGAGGAAAAAATATCCCAAATGTTGCAAGGAGATCCATGTGGGGAGCCCACCTTCATCCCCACCTCAGGCAATCATCTCAATGCACATGGATGTAATGCCGTCTCAGAACTGATATTAGTTTCAAAACATCAGGATGGCTAATGGCAAGTATTACTGCATCATTCTGCTATGGGGGAAAATGCTACAGAAAAAGCAGGTAATACCTTCTGGTACCTTTAGCGAGGTGGTAGGTAATAAGAAACATGAGTTCCAATCTCAGTAATGCTCCTCATCTACTTTCACTGTACATCAGTCCTCCTAAGCTATAAAGGAAATGTTCCCACATTGAAATACTGAGGATAACTGCCAATACTTGTAGGATGCTACGGAATCCTTTCATTAATTAATCTGAAAATCATCATCAACCAAAGTGCGGGGGAACCTTACAATTCCTGGCTCTAGAGCCTGGGCTTCTTTCAATAGCCTTCACTGTCTCAAAGGGGGGTAAAAGCAGTTTGCAAATAAAACCTGTGGTGAAAACATATCTTCCACAACTACCAAAATAATTTCTAAAAATTAACAAAAACAAATTTTTAAAAAAGTGTTAAACTAATCAAAAGACAACAGCAAAGGTATTTCCATGAGACAGAGCTCGGTGCTGAGAGAAGAGTTGAGGGATAAATTCCAGCTCTGTAGAGCTCTGCAAGTGGGTGGCTGTGTTAAATATACCTTATTCCAGCATTTTTAAGCATTCTGAACGCTTCTAACAAAATAGTTGGAAATAAGAACTATCCACAATTGACAGAACAAATGTAAGCAACAGCAACCATACAAGCAATTATGTAAAATGTGTCTAGGGAATTTCCCTCCATCAACTAAGAAAACAACACTGAAGAAAACCATATGGGGATGGAATATAACATGAAAATATTTTAACTGTTGCATCAATAGGAAGACCGTGAGGATTTTCTGTGGGAGCATTCTCATACATGTCATTCCCCAGAGCATATGCATTTGTCTCCATTACCAATTGCAGGAATACTGTTATTTTTACATTCATATTATTTAAGAACAGACGCAGAAATGAAAGGTGAATTTCCTAATCACATTCAGAAATATTCCAAACATTACTACTTATGCATTCTGGAAGTGATGCAGCAGAGTATTATCAAGGCAGCTTGTTAAAATGAATAGTGTTACTACCTCTTTCCCCACCCATCCTAGAAAGTTAGTTTATTATTATGCAGTACTCCAGGAAAATTATTGCTATGTTACAATTTTATTTATTTAATAAAATACTACCAAGATAAAGAAACATTTTTCTCCAAACATATAGGCTTGAATTGACCTATAATGAAAGTAAATCCTTTGTAGGATTTCATTTTATGAGATTTGGAGTCTTCATCAAAATATTCAATGGTGTTAATGTCTACATTAATTAATCTCAGGAAGGCTTTTTTTTTTTTTCTCCTTGGGTTCATTTGCTGTTACTACTGCACAGCACTCTCCCCACTGATGCATAAAATCCAATGGAAGTAAAGTGACTAGCCAAAAATAAGTTCATTTTGGGGCATACACTCCCATTTACAGGTGATGGTCTGTGAATTTTTCACGGTTTGCTGAGCGTTTCATTCAGGTTGGCAGATCTGGTGGGTCATATGGTGACAATTCTCATTTTCTGCAGCATCTGAAATGTCCACTCATTGCATCATTGACAGCTAAAATTAGATATTTGGCAAAGCAGTCCTAGGAACTAAAGGCTTGATTAAGTTGCCTAATTATAGCTGCCTAGTGCCATTTGAGATGGCCTAGAGTACCCCCGGCAACCGCAGAGGCCTGGCAGGTATCACACAAAACCCACGGGAGACCTGTGGTCCTCCAGAGCAGGAGCTGTAGGCAAGGAAGGATAACCCCTACGACATTTCAAATGGCACAAGGAACTTTTGTTTAGACTCATTTAGGAACTGAACACTACGTGTCTGCCACCGGGATATTGAAGAGATCAATTCTCCTGTCTTAGCTTGTTCTTGCATCGTATTCCCTCTCTTTGCAGGCGGGTGCATGAACTCTCAGCGCTGCTCTATGCCTGCTCTCTGGCACGCAGCGCAGGGAATACGAAATATGAAAATAGGTCAGAGCAAGCTTTAATTTTGGGGGGTGGGGGTGAGAGGGCTGGTGGAGAACCTCTTCCTGGGAACGGAATGGAGGGCTGGCATACTTTCTCCATATTCATCTCATCACTGTTCACTCAGAGGAAACAGAGACCTGCTTAAGGAATTGTGCATGCTAGTTCGTATTGTATCATGGGTTTTCCTTAGAGGTGTCCAAAGCAGAATCCAGTCTTGCTTAATTTGTGAAATTTGACATGATTACAGACTGGGGTTGATAAGGTTTGCGTTTGGGGAGTCTTGATGGCATCTCTGAAGATTGCAATTCTTCATCCACCTTTCCTTCCTGACAAGATTGTATAAAAGTGGAATAAAAAATTGCTTTTCCACATTAAGCAGAAAATGGCTTTCTTGAGAGTATGCATTTGCACTGGACTCAAGAAAACAGACCCCTGCGGAGCATGAAATGACACTGGGGAATATATTTTCCTTGACATACTGGGCATTTTTCATCTGTCTGAGGCAGATCTCCACCATCCCCCCTGCTCCCCCTCACTTTTTGTTTTAACAAAGTTATGCAGTACCTTATATCAGCACTCGTTTTTATATTCTCTTTGAAAAAGAAAATGAGCACCAACACTACAGAGGGATAAATAATGCTTATTGTAATAAAAACAATATGGTCTCAAAGAACCAAGCACTATTTGGAAAATGGTATAAAAAAAAATACAATGCTCATATAGTTTCTCGATGCCCAAAGTTTCACATTTACTCATGAAGGTGTAAAATATTTCCTATAAAGCTGCTGAAATTACATGAAATCTAATAGTTTGATGCCCAAGGCAGGACTAATAAACTTTTCTTGCTTCAGCCCAACAATTCTACTGCCTGAATAAGCAATACTCAACAACTACCACAGCTAAAGAGTCTCCTGAATATCAAATCCCTTTCTCCAACAAAATAACTCTCATTGAGGCCAACAGTTATTCTGACTGGCATATATTTCTGTTCAGATCAGCAATTTGCTTTTTTTTTTTTTTTTCCAAATCTGAATCGATGTACAAGTGAATGGTCTTACATTTTTACGATAGGGAAACTGCCTCCAAACCCCTCCGCCTTCTGCATTAACTTGATCTGTTCAGCTGCACAATAGATTGGTTAAGAAGATTATTAGTGATATGACTAAAGTTATTCTGCCCACCATCATTATTAAATAGCGCATTCAGAGCAAGAACTAGAAATAGCATGCTTCAAGAGCAGCTAAAATGGAACAAATGTTTAAAACTAGTATGTAGTCAATGAACAAGGATATTCATTGAAGTACTTCTCAGTCAGAAACTGAGATAAAAAGCTTGCTGTTGAGCAAATGTCACTTAAGATATTTCGGGAGCCAATGTATATTGGTGGTGGCGTGAAAGCCCTGGCAAGAGTCCCTGGTAGTCGGTGACTTCCGTGGGGTGAATTGTCACTAGATGGCACAACCTCATGGGCCTAAATCCCACCTTGCTCTGGCCTCCATTGAGAAGGCTGTGTACCCCAAATTCAGAAGGAATAAGCCCACGGGAGGCACAATGACTGAGGCACAGACTGAGCGAATACATCCAGAAGTGTTTTGTTAGAGTTAGTTTGGTCTCATTTTAGTACCTAAAAATTTGCGCACCCTGGTTGCAACCATTTTATTTTCTTTTTAACTGTTAGTCATGTTCTTATAAAAACAGGATCTGAGAAAATGTCTTCAGCTTGACTGAAAAGCACATCGCAAGTTTTTGCCGTCTCAATATTAAACTTTAAGGAAACTTTGTGTTTGGTTCAATATTAGTGAATTAAAATGTAAAAATATAAAAATATTGATACTATAATAAATAACCAACATTTAGCAGTCCCAAATGTTTTAAATTAATTCCAGATACAAGGAATAAGATTTATAGAATTTTTAAATATAGGTTAGCCTATTAGACAAGATTTTGAACAGATTTTAACAAATTACATTTGGATTAAAAAGAACATGTATTCATTTATTTATGCCTTATGTTTCAGCTTTGGTCTTAAATCTGTCATAATGCTACAGAGAAGAAGAATATTTTAAGATGGATAAAGATGGGAGAGTAGGAGAGAAAATGAAGAAGTTTATGAACTGCTCTCCATTTCCTACACTGTAAAAGAAATGCACACTCTTCCTATTAAAACCCTGTGGCACCCTGATGCGACTATCACTTCAGTAGCATCTGGCAATGTCAGGTAGGGTTTCTTGAAGGCTCAGATCTTTTGGCTTCTAAAATAGTAACAAATAACCCAAACCAACACTATTCTGAATCACTGTACCAGGCTAAAACAACCTGTATAGGGAGGCAGATTTTTCAAGGGATTTTTTATGTATGACACTAGAGAAACAATGTGGCATCTGAATCACTAATACACATCTGGTGAAAAGGTTCCTTCATTTGCCGTGTGTGTTGTTTAAAAGTAAACACACAAAGAATTTGACAATTTTAATCTTCTGTTTATCTGAGAAACTGGACACCTATTCCTTATACTTAGAAAGAGATTTCCTGTCAGCATTCATGAATTTCTCTCTTGACCCTGAGCAGCGAGAGAAGCAGCCTGAGATATATTGCAAAGCCAAATGTTTAAAGTTTATATCAATATACACGTGGGACAAAGGTAATTTACTCAGTGAAGGAAGAACCCCCTGCTACATTTAATCATGCTCAAGTACATGGGAAAGTGCCCTTACGGCTGCTGTTTCTCCCTGCCTTTTTAACCCAACTATTGAGAAGCCCTTTTCTTCTCATGAAACATCTTAAACCCAAAGCCTAATTAAACTAGTAAAACACCATTAAACCTGGTGAGCAGACTTATCTCCAGCCACTACGGTTTGCAATTAGGTTTTGGGTGAAGGTAGAGGAAATCGATGTTATGTTCACCCCTTAATGAGAACATAAACACTTCCACATTAAAAGATTATTTTCTTAAAATCCCCACAGGTAGGTGGGGGATTCATTTCACTTGTGAAAGAACAATACATAGGAAAGAAAATAGTGGAAAAACCCAAAAAACCTCTTAGCCTCATGTGAAAAAGGTATTTTCCTTTCTCCCATGATATCAAGAAAAGCCAGAAGGGGACAGAACAAACCAGCATATATATGTGATTAAAGCAACGTGGTCAGAGCAAAACTCAGAGAACCAATTTGCGTCTTTTTAGAACCACAGGAACCAGGCTTGTTTCAGTGTATCAATGCAATAAAGACTTAAGTACATGCAAAGAAGTCCATGTCAGAGTCAAACACACCCTGTGGCAACTTTTCCTCATCAGACCATCAGTGGATACAAACAGGAATATCTTGGTTGAGGCCAATGGGACTTCGTTACCTCTGGTCATCTGAGAGCTTGGCTGATTGTATTCTCTACACAGACAGAGCAAGCGTATACAAAGTGGTTTTTTAGAGGGAAAAGCAAAAGTGAAATATCTGTGGGAAAAACATTCTGCGCAGCGATACAGACCATCACCTCTTCAGACTGGAAGCTGCATTATAAACGTCCAATATGTCAGCAAGGAGTCTCATATGCAGCTGCAGATCTGATGATACCACGGCCATCAGATACGTCACTGTAGTAAGCACTTCGTTGAAGAAAGCTTCCCTTCCTCACACAACTCAAGTATTGTGCAAAGCGAGAAAAAAGCTTCTCCTTCCAGCTATATAATTTGGGCACGATGACTCTCAAGTTTCTCCTACAGTTCCCTGTTTGGACCAGCAACTCATCCCTTTGTGATTGCTCACCTTATTTACATCTGCTTTTGAATTACACTTGATGCACTTTAGTTTAAACCAGAATGGGGTATTTTCACTTTGGGTCTAGGAAATTAGATGTTTTTATTTCTCCAGACATATGACTTTTAAAAATGTACAAGGTCAGTCTAAAAAGCATTCCTTGAGTGGGAATAACATCTCTGTTGGGTCTGGTTTCTTGTTGAGTTTTTTTGAGGGTGGAGGGTAGGGTGTTGGCTTTTTTAGGACTAAAATACGGTGAAAATAAAATTCCTGAAGAATGTTACAGGTTGCAATCTAAGTTCACTTTTGCTGAAAGAGAGTATATTGGGGGGTTTTTCCCTTCTGCCTTATATTTGACCTGTTACTTACAGACAGTTTAATTTCCCCAAAAACATGATTTAATTGGCACTTTTCCTTCTGTATGGGTTTATCATTCCTTTTTCAGAGGAAAAAAATCTTTCCTCTCCCCCTCTCTTTTTTTTTCTTAAATAAGGAAAAATATTTTTATTTTTAATCATGCAAGTTACTCTACCCAGTGAGACCACCACCAACGCAAACACCCCTAATGATGTGAACAAGACTAGAAAAAAGGGTTTGTTCACATGGAACATCTTAGAATAAAACACCAAAATTACATGTAGTCCTTCAAATCAATTAATTTCTTTTTAGTCAGTTAACAAGATTTCAATGCTGGTTGCCCTTTAAAAAGCAGTTATTCACAAAGCCATGCAACTTAGCGTTCACAAAAGCGCTAACATGCTTGGCTTTCTTTTATTAATGTTATGTGATTTTTTTTTTCTACTTCACTAACATTTCAAGAGAAACAAAGTGAATGTCATGTGGTACACTCAGTCCTGGAACAGCAGCACAGCTGTTTATTCCCAGACTCTGAGCATTTTTTAGATCTACACAGCAGTCTGTATTTTCTCTGAAGGGAGTTATACATCTTACCATAAGCAGATACAGTTTCCATCTTCAGTTTGCCTATTGTATGATACTTGGCTGTAAGAACAACAAATCGAATGCTTTGTCCTCTTTCTCTTGCCCTTTTAACCTTGAATTAACTCCTCTGCTGCAAGAAAAGAGGACAAAAAAGCCATGGCAGAGAATCACAAAATTACTCTATTTTGCATTTCAGAAAAATCAAAATGACCAAACATCTGCTTCAGACACCCTCTACTGGAAAGCATCAAGTTTATCTCTCTGCTCTTAAATTAACTGATCATGTGTAGGAGGGGGGGAAAAAAAGCATGAAAGTTTAACTGCCTGAAAGGACTGGTATCTATTCTATAAATCATTGTCTTGCATTTCAGGGGAGGAAAAGATTTGATGATTAAATTATTTATTTCAACAAAAGTGGGAAACGTGTATCTGACTTCTTTGACTATGAAGCAGCAAGAAGGACTCTACTCAAAATTCTGTGGCAACTTGCCTTTAGGATTAGACCAGACCTGGTAGGTTTCTCCCAGAAAGGTGCAAGCATCATAAACTTACCAGCAAGTAAAAATAGGGACTGCAATGAAAAGACTTAGCCAGGATACACACAAACAGTAAACTGACTTTTTTTCCCCACAGGTGGGAAAAAAGGTCTTGAAACTGGAACTAAATATCTTTAAATTAAATCTCTTCATTTTGTGTAATTCTCAAGCAACAAGTATGCTGGGACACAGCTGCTCTGCAGTTGTAAGTGACCACAGCTAGAAACTCTGTTAGTTTATCCAGTGCAGAATTTTGTTCTGTAAACAGATCTCTTCCATCATTAATCTATTAAATATATTCACTAGGGGCTGAAACCTCTCTGTAGTCAGAGTATCTTAACTCAGTGGTAGGCAGGGTTGCTCTTTAAGGAGTGAGAACTTCCTCTCTTCAGAAACAAATTCTGTGCTACGTTTTTGAAGTCTTGGCTCCCATTTTCATCATGGTAAAAGGAAAAACAAAAGAGAAAAAGAAAAAATAAAAAGATTAAATTATCTAAATAATGATGGATCTACTACCACTGCTTTAAAATCTACATCCCAGTGAACTAGTTGGAGAACCTTCACACATCCTTTTCCTCACATAGCAGTGCCAAGACACTTTGTCCTTAAAAGACTGAAAAGATAGTTCTGTCAAGCTTCAATCTAAAATTAATTTTTTTACTTTTCTACTCCCAAAGAAAGTATTAAGATAAACAGCCTGATTTGGTACCAAGCATTGTTCATCGTATGCTCTCCTTGATGGTGCTACAGCTTTCACAACTCTGTTTGACCTGCATAATGTATTGTATACGGGAGAGTGAATTACATTCCATTCTTAGAGACCACGCAGAATTACAATCTCTTTCCTAGGACTCAGAGGTAAATAATTGCACCTGTCCTCCTTAAGCAGACAAAAGTCATTAAGTAGTGGCCAAATGGAAACAAAGATTTAAAAGGAAAATCACTTTATAGTTTGGCAGGAAACCAGCTCAATCCAACATTTCATCCAGCTGTATACAATATGAGGATTTCTACTAGTGCAGCTTCTGAAGAAAGGGAAGTTTTCAATCAAAGAAAGACTAGCTGGATAACAAAGCAAAAATTTAGGTGCTTTCTAGAAGTTTAAAAGAGCCTACTTTTAAAATAAATCACTGGCAAAAAAATAAAATAAAAAATCAATGGTACATCTAAGTGTTTGTGGCAAACTTTCTCATTTACACGACACAAATGAAGAAATACAGTAAGATGGGGGGACAAATAAAGCCGCATGGCTTTTCCAAGAACACACAGAAATGCAGTAGTAGAAGCTAGCATAGAGTAGAAGTGAATATGCTGGAACAGACTGCAACCTAGATCCCCTGACAACCTTCACACTTTCATAGAATCATAGAATCATTTAGGTTGGAAAAGACCTTTAAGATCATCGAGTCCAACCGTAGAGAGTTTGCGACCATGCTGTACATAAAGGCTGAGTTTTGCTCTTACTGACTGCAAGTGCTTGGCAGAGCTGGTTTCATCAGAGCCATGCTGGCAGACATCCAAGGAAGGGGCACCAGGGCAGAAGGACAGAGCCTCCACAGAGCATTTTCCTTTGATGCCAGGACATTCCTAGCACCTGACCATGCCAAAGGACTAATGCGTAAAAAGATGAGAAAAAAGCACCAAAGGTGAAAATACCATAGAGAATCTCCGCAAAGATCGTTGTGATATTTCCAAACCCTTTCACATTTTTTTCCTCTTGCATGGAAGCTGCCTGTATCCCCAAGGAAGATGGGTATTTGCACATGAACGGACCAAATGGAAAAAACACTGCTCTTTGTAGAACCTAAAGGTAGCCTATTTGGTAAAATCCAGGCAGTCCATCTTGCAGCTATAAAGAGGAACACCATGGTAAACTATACTAAAATATTGACAGCCCCTAAATAAAATAAAAGCAAATAAACAAAGGAGTGATGCCTTGGCAGGAGGTGCACTTGCAGGAAGTATGTCTCTTTTTACCAAAAGCACAAATGTCTGTATTTAACATCCTTAATGAGAACCTGATACAGCTCAGAAGAGAGACACTGGTTAAAAGCAAAGAACATAACTAACCGTACCTGCTTTCAGCTAGAAGTTTTGGTCTTCAGGAAACACCTCCATCACCTTACAGTTACAGGGTTTAGAACAAAATTAAACACTGTCTAGGTATATACTTGGAAAACTACAGAAAAACAGCCTGGTTTGACAGATAAGGTACCAACTTGCAATTAAAGAAAACCAAAGCCTACTGCCATTCTTTTCCTTCAACAGCTGCATGACCTTGGGTAGGACCCCTTCTCTCAGTGCCCCTGCTTCCTTTCCTACTTTCTATCCCATCTAGTTACATGCTTTGGGACAGGGACCTGCTTTTACAGTATGTTGGCACAATTCTGAAGTCAACAGAGTCCTCATCCAGGAAAAAAAGTCAACAGAGCACTATGATGAGTTGTTCCTTGAGTAGCATGGAAAAAAACCAGTCTGGTTTCTTCTGGATTTCTGTTTTCACTCTCAAAAACTCCAGCTCCCTCCTTCATGTGTCCTGCGGGAACCCCTTTCACACAACGTTTCCAGTCTCTCCAACACAGCGTAAGTCCTTCCACAGTAACTTTCATCTTGAAACTGGCCAAAGATAGAGCAGTGACTGGAAAACAGGCCCAAGACAGACACACAGATCACATTATTTCCCAGGGTGTTTCTTTTAAAGGAAACCCAGCTAATAAAAGCAACAAGCAAACATTTCAAGAAAGGTGGCAAAGACCACAATTCAGATTGCTTAGCAGATTAAGCACGGCCATGCAAGGAACTCTAGGATTTTGATCTTTTTTAGATCATGTGCTCTCAACAAAGTGTCTAAATTGCTGGTGGAACATATGCCAGGAAACAGTAAGGGACAAATGATCTTTGGTCAGCATTTGGGTTTCCAGTAAAGCAACATTTGAAATTTGTTAAGTGTAAAAAACCTGAAATTTCATCAAAAGAACATTTTGATTTTGAGAAATCGGTATTTCCCACAGACATGCATTTCTTCCAGCTCCCTTTGTAAACAGAAGTTGCTGTTGACAGTGCTGTTGAGTATCAGCCCATTTACAAAACTGCAGTAAATAAAGCCTCAAGGCAAGGAGGTAGGTCTAAGTGCAAAAGCAGAATTTTCATCCCCTATACCTTCACTAAACTGGTGGGTTTATATTAAATCAATACCCCCAAATAAAACTAAGAGAGAAGAGAAAGACTCCATCAGCAAAATTATTTGAAGCAGTATTTGTTCAGATTAGTCCAAAACTCTTCACCTTTGGGGGCTGCAATACAACATGGAAGTCTCCTGAGCACATTAATTACTTAAAATGAAAGCAACAGAGTTGCTGGCCTTTTGAAAGAATCAATCTTTCAAAGAGTGTCAAGTATCTCCAAAACATGTCACAGGTTGGCAGTTTGTAGCATCTACTCTCTAGCCCTAATACCAGGATTTTCTCTGGAGCCTGTAGGAACTCACCACCTTTACTAACAAATACTAAAGACAACATGGCTGGCTCACTGAAAATGAGATGGAGAAGCTAAATTAGAACCTCGAACCTCCTATTTGCTAAACAAAAGCACAAAACCAAAACCAAAATAAACATTAGAAGCACGTATATACATATATATAGACACACACACATATATGAATGTAGACACAAATACATGTAGAGATATGTATAGGTAGATATATATATATGTAGCTGTAAATTATAGACATTTACTGAGATCTGTATTTACTGCCTCCTACAACTCTATTTTACATTCTAAATTTAGGGAATTTTCTTCCCTTCTTTCAAAAAAAAAAAAAAGAAGAAAGAAAAAAAGCAGCATCTGGTTTGTATTTTTCAAGTCTATTCAAAAATACCTTCTTTCTGCGTGTATCTGCCACTTCAGTATGAAGAAGAAAAATGTAGAATCAGCAAGAAAATTCCTATAAAGTCTGTTTGTAAACAAAAAGTACCCATCTCCAACACAGTTGGTATTCTTAGCACTAGGAGGTGGTGGGAAACTTTTCAGCAGTATGTATTTTACCAATATTGTGGATATATATCTATATGTAATTTCTGGTCATTTCAAAGATTTCAATTATATTTTCTACAAAGAAATCCTTCTTATTAAAAATAAGTGCACAAGACTTACATACAGAGGTTTTTGTGCAATCTTGTCAATAGTTCAGAAAAAAACATTTGGCCTGTGTTTTTTGTGTGAAACGTTTTTTTTCTCTTAAAATACAAGCTAGAGACAAATCTATAAAAGATGTCAGCAAGTATCAGTCCACAACATTCTTCAATTAATTTGTTGAGAAACAATAACAGGACATAATATGTGATGCGTAAATGAATAGTGGTTACATGAAAAAAAAAACCATTAAAACAGCATTCACACATAAAAATCAGAATTCTGAAACCAAACATCTCCAAACTGAAGTTTAGGTGGAATTTCTCTTTTTAGACTTTTTGAAAAAATATTCATTGCAAGTCAGTTGAAACATTTGCGTTATCAGTGCTCTCCACTCTGAGAGGCCCTGCGATTTCCGACCAGGGCAATCAACTTCAAACTGTAATTGCCATCCACCCAAAGCCTCCAGAAAGGAAAAACCTCACTTGGGCAACCTGAGCCACCCATGGGCAGTGGCCTTCCGCACGCCACATTAGCCCTCCTGGGTCTGGCGGGCTGCAACCGCAGCATCGTACCTTTGCAGGAGCCAAGCAGAGCCACAGACAGCATTTAACACAATTACCACAGCATCATATATATATATATATATACACACACACACACTTAAATAAAACTACTCTTTGAGGTAAAATACAGTAAACTACTTTGGCTAAAGTCCTATATTACTGGTGACTTTTCCCTACAACCCTTCGCAGAAGTTCAATTTCAAAGGTTAATACACAAAACAAATACACTGGATACCTCAAAGGCTGAATGTAAAACACATTTGTGATTTTGTGATTTTTTTAAATTTTTTTTTTAAAGGCCTGGCCAAGTTTTAATGGGGTGTCACACACGAATGATTATGAAAGCGCTACAATGAACTGAGCTGATAAGCTGATCTGATCGGAATTAACTGCATGTGATTGCTGCTTTGAAAAGCTGGCCTAAAGAGGCAGCATTGAAAGCAATCTCACAAGTCAGTGGTACCGCTTGCCTCAGCTATAAGTAAGCACAGATGGTGAGAAAAGTTAATTAAGAGACATATTTGTTTGGGGGTTTGAAATTTCCACCCTCTCTTCCCCAAAGAAGCTGAGCCACAGTGAAAATGTGTTTTACGTTTGCGGCCTAATAAGTTCATGTTTTTGAGGCTCTGTTCCTGTAGATGGAGGTAATAGATAAACAGAATAAATAATTTATGTCAGCAGTTAGCATATGGATTTGCACTTGATCACTAAGCTACTCATTGCACCTGATAGCTACAACATCTTGTCAATTAAAAATATTCCTATCTCCACAATTCTTCATTTACTTTCCTCCTACCCAGCACAGCTTTTCTCTTATACCACAGCTGACACCCAGCAACGGAGATGTCATCCTTTTCATTCTCACTTTAATGACTGCCTCTTTCATTTGCTCCCTCACTTCTTCTTACAGTATTTCATAAGGAACATATCAGCAATTTACAAAAAATAGCTTCTGGTGATAAACCTATTTTTTCTCCTGGTTGGGAACTCTCTTACCCACCTCTCTCCAGCCTACACTTGAGCTTTCCCAAGATTAACTAATGGGCTTCTGAAGCTGGGGCTGTGAGAGTGCTCTGTAAAGTGATCACTATCTTTAGAGGATCAAAATATATTCCTTACACTCTATATTCTGTAAGAATGTAAAATGAATGTGTCATGTAGCAGACATTTGGCTCAATGGTCCTTCAACAGAGTATGACTCTTTGGACCCATTTCCTTTTTTTTAACCTGTGGCTATTATAATGACAACGGCCAGTAGCACCAAAGAAATACTGGCTGCAGAATGGTAGGGACCAATCTCACAAGAAAGGCCCTTGAAGGTAAGAAAGGGTTAACGCTAAGGACAGAGAAAACTGAGATTTCAGAACTTCAAGTGAAATTCAGAGGTTCTTAGAGGGACATTTCCAATTCATGCCTACTGTACTATTTATTTCCTTTCCCATCACTGCTGATTATAAGGATGTGCATGTATAAAAGGAAGTTCCTTCGTCTCTAATCAGAGCGGCTCTGTTCCATGAATCCACAATCCACTGTTCGTGACATTACAAAATGAATCAGGCAGGAGGCTCAAGCCAGATCAGAAAGTGACAGCTTCTGTTTAAACAGATATCTTGGAAATTAGTGATGATAGAGGACAGTATTATACTGCATAAACATTTAAGTCTTAGCACTGTCTCATTCTCTAAAAAGAGGTGCAACAGAATTACTCACTGGAAAGAACTTGGTATTAAAAAATAATAAATCAGAGTGCTGATCTGTTCTACTTATATTTCTAGAGAAATAAAGGCCTGTTTTGAATAGGACACCCATGGTATATGTATTGAACACTCCCTGGATTTGAGGAAAGTTGCTTCTTAAAACATTATCTTTGTATTATAGCATATGATCATATCATTTATGGTCTACATTAAGAATTTGGCATGTATCAGTATATTGCTTGTCAGTCTTATTTCTGTGCTATAGAACCGATTTTGAGCAGTTTATTACACTTACAAGAATGTGTTCCCTAACTAGGGTTACGTTTCAGATGACAGGATCACATCAGAAGACTAGAGATTGACACCCAAGACCAGCCCTGCATTGACAAACTTCCTACGTCATTCTGCAAGGATTTTAGCCAAAAACTATGTACATTTTTTAGCCAAAATCTATGTACATAAATATATATATACACAAACTAATAATTTAGCCATTAGATATATATGTATACATACAAATTAATAATTGTGTCTCACATTCCCAGGTGGTCCCTAAACATTGTATTATCTAATCACATAAAAATGGCAGGTTTTCTAATTTTATAAATGTACACAAAATAAGTTGTTAAAAAAGTCAATCACTGAGGGCTCGGTACAGATGTTAATCCAATTTGTGTGGTAATGATCAAAACAGTCAGTTTACATAAAGCATTACAGCTGTGTAATATTGCAGTCCTGCAGTTCTGTCATCAGCAATGAGGGTTACCTACCTGCCATTGGAAATTTTCCAATGGACTCTGCATAGTCATGCTGACAGTGAGTAGGACCTTCCATTAGTGTTGCCCACAGTGACAGCCTTGCTCCCTTTCTGCTCTTCTCCAAGGATTGTCAGCAGGAAAGTGTAAAAGGAGCTATAGCTCCTTCTACTGGGTCTTAAGATTCTTTAGATTAAAGATTTGAGATCCTACTAGGGCTCAGAGAAGTGAGTGAAAGAAGGCCAGTAGTGTCTCACAGAGTTTTGCGTCACATTTTTTTGAATTCTGCTTTGCACATTCTCACTAACAGCGTAATTTCAGAAGCAATCACGCATTTAAAGAAGTTAGCAGAAAGAAGTCTGGGGACAGACTGTTGGAATGGGGACAGAAGTACTGCTAAGCAAACTGATTGTCTGATCCACATATGACATCTCAGATGTAACAGCTTGTAAACATTATCTGTAGAGCTCCAAATAATAACTTTACAGATTTAACCAATCATGCTTTGAAGGCTGTCACCGATCTAGTGGAGCATAACCAAATCCCATTAGAGTGGAGAATAGATTCTAGCCGAAAGTCTTACATATGCTAAGCTGCATATCTAGATAAGGAATACAAAGACATCACATATGCTACAGATATGTATGCGCATGAAGAAATTAATACATGCGACTAAATGCATTGTCCCATAGGCCTACAACAAAGGTTTCAAACCCTGCAGGGTAAATCAGTCTGCAGCAGTATTGTGTGTTTCATTAAAGAATATCACATTGACAAACTCCTTCCTAAGTAAGGACAGACTTCTGCATAAGTGAGCGTGGCAGATACCTGTGACTGCTACATAAATATTCCAGAAAGACATAAGACTACCTTACAACTTCAACTGAAATAGTCAAAAGCAGATGAGATCTGTGTTTTGTTTGCCCACTTTGCACATGTACTTCTTTAAAATTACAGCACAATGTAAGAAGTCATTTGTTAGAGTTAATTCACTGGATGAGATTTCCTAAGATCTGCTGAAATTCTATCGTCCTTCCAGCAAAACGTGGAAATTAAGTGAGTCTTTGAGGCACTGGAAAAAGCATGGGTAGGAAACCTGCACAGATGTGAAAATGCTCCAAGGACGGTTCCCATCTTGCCCAGTGGGGATAATCAGAATTACTCTGACTATTTTTTTATCTTCCTTTTTATTTTCGTTATGTGAAGAAAGCTCCAGAGAAATGCATGTTAGATGGCCAGGTATCTCCTCCTATTCTGAGCACTACATGCTGTATTTCTCTGGCCACAAGCCTCTGCATGTAAATGCCAGAGGAATATCTAGCCCCTAGTATCAAAACTAAGTCGTCATATACTTTGTAATGGCCATCTACCACATTATCACTCATATTGGTATACATAGATCCTACAGGGTATCCTGCCTCCCAGTATAGCTAGAAGTTAGCATCTTGTTTGTTCATACGCTGCATTGCACTGTTGACTGTGATGATATGCAGTCTTTTCTTTCCCTTAGATAACTCCAAGAGCTGAAAAATTACTGTTTAAACAAACTTCCTGTTCTTTTCTTTCCTAGGGTGAAAAGACTGCTTTTAATCAACGTTTGCAGCACTATGGAAGAGAGATGCACAGTGTGCTCTCAGATAAAATAGAATAAAACCCCCACCTTTGCCTCAGACATATTTCTCGGGACCAGCCAGAGTCATAAGGGTCTCTGAACACTGCACTTTGTGTGATATTTTTTCTTCCATTTAGAAAAAAAATGAGTTAGAGGATTTTTATTTTTTTTTAGTTACATTTGGCCCAATTAACATGAATCTTTTTTGTCTCCTTCAGCTTTTCTCCAAACAGTAGAGAAATCCAAAGCTTTTCTCTTGGCTTTCTCTCCAGGGACTAATATCTTTAAGTACTTCAAGGCCAGATCCAACTCCCTGACATTTGTCTGCCTTGAACTGGCAAAGCACTCGTAAGTTTGTTAGCCTCCAAAGCGTCAAGAAACTACAATGATCTTTAGACATATTCCATGTGGGAGGTTTTGCAGAAACAGCTTCATACAGCAATAAAACCTACAGCTTGTTCTGGTCAACCTGTGTCAGATGAGGGCAAATAAAATCCTCTGAAGTATAGTAGATATCCAGTTGAGCGTGTTTCACTGGGAAGATTAATGAATAAAGGAGCTCCTTCGTATCTACCTTTTATCGTTGTCATTTGCCATGGAAGTGTTGGTTTGAGCCCAGATTAAACAAATCTAAGTTAGAAACAGGAACCAGACTAATTCTAACTTTATCATATGCACTGCAACAGATACTCAAGCAAATATTGAGGCATTGTTTTCTCTTGGAAAACTTGACCCTCATCTGATGCTGCAGGAGGGAGGAGCTGAGTTTGGTGGACTGCCTTGCCCATGCCCCACTTACGGCCTCACTCCCAGAGCGTGCAGAAGTAGGGAAGGTATGTGAAAAGTATGTGATCCCAGTGGTAGACACTACAATGACAGTTAACCTGTTACAGCTTCTTACCACCAGCCTAGGAAATCAGTCCCGTTATCTGCTGAGTAGCACCGCAGCAGAGCTCCTCAGATGAGCAGGAGCCAAGAAATGTGCCAAGTTTTCTAAACAGTTGAATCCAGGGACACTGAGGGCAGGACTAATCAAACAATTTAGTTGTTTATCTCATGCTCATCTACTTGGTTTTAGCATTTTGCATCTGCACAAAGGTTTATGCAACTCTGAAATCTCTACTTACCAGCAATCAGCTAAATCGACTTCCAGATTGAAGTATCATTTCCAACAACTACTTATTAAGGTGCTCTACAAAAACAAGTATTGTACAGGTAAAGCAAGGTACCAACAGCTGTAGTGTAAACAAAGGAAAGAGGAACTGTGGAATTAGTCTAAAAAAAGACTCCCATGCCTTGATGGACATTGTAATTCATATGGATAAAAAGACATCTCCATTTTTAAACCATCTTAGACGAAGTGTAGCATTCTTCTGGTATGCTCTTTTGCTTAGTAGAGTCAGAGCTTGACTCAAAGAGAGGCTAGTGTTTATTCTAAATGATCAAAGTTAAGGAGCAGTTAATAACTTGAATACCCACAGTTTAAGTTAAATTAAGCTGTGCAGGGACTCTTTTTGAGCCATCATTCTAAACAAGGAAAATATCTGTCCCCTTCTAGTGCCAAATACCCTTTTTTCCTTCACAACAGTTTTTATAATTTTCAATGACGCTGTAATGGAATTGAGCAAACAGCAGAATCCATAGAGATGTTTAATTCATTCTGAGATCTCACCACCTCAGAAAAGAGATAAGATTTTACAAATTTATTCCCTTCCTTTATTTCAATTACCATGTTAATGCTTGAGACAATTCCTAACCCAAACTTCTGGCCAAAAGTCTGTTGGCAGGTAAGATGGCAGATCTAAATCAAATCACAAAGATCCTGCAATACGATTGCATAGCACAATTTCCCCTCTGTAATAAAAGCTTCATTTTCCCCTATTTTCCTACTGGAATTCACTATAGGATAGTAAAGCTTCATTACATACACATGACAGGATGTTAAGATAGTACGCCATTTAAGAAGTTCTAACACTATCCAAAGCTCAGTTCAAATCCAAACATTAAAACAACAAAGTGTAGGGTGGGAAACAAGGAAGATTGCTTACACTAATGAGGTCTTCCCCCATTAACTCTCTCAGAGTCTTTCAAAAACCGAAACTAGAAGAATGAAAGGGCTCTGCTATAAGCAGTCTGCTACACCAATATGACAAAAACCACCATCAGCCTTCAGTTGTGACCCTTTCATGGTTGTCAAATTAAAACACACAACAACAGTGAGCCCCCCTCCCTGTTCTTTTTGGCCACCAGTTCATGCAAATTACAGAAGACCAATAGTCTTTGCTTAGCAACAAGATTGCATGTTCACTACTGATCACATTCATGATGAAGTAGTGAATATTAACAAATCTAACGATGAGAAGAGATGCCCTCCTTCAGTGACTCATCCGTACAATTTAAAAGCTCTGAAATAGAAAGAATAATTCATTCATCTAACAGACTCACTAGAAACAGAAAAGAAGCCATCAATAATACTGCTTTCCAGCCCACATCCCTTACACTAAACCCAGGCACACAACAGTAATTTCATGCAAGGAGAAGGATTGCTAAATGTACAAAAATATACGTATTTCTACTGAGCCATGAAACTTTCACATTTGCTTACGTCTTAGACTCATTCTAATACTTTCTAGAGTTACGGTTAGTACACATGAGCTGTCCTGACTGCCATGGGACACAAAGAGCGCTGGCGAAGTGTGCTGAACTGTCAGCCCCCGAGCGCCTCCACCTCCCAGGGAATCACACAGCTCATTTGGGTAACTGCAGAAAAGGTTATAATTACTTACAGCAGGATGTCCAGCACAGTAGGTGTAGCTAGCATGAGACTGGTAGTGCAAGCTTGCTCTTGGAAAGGTGTATGTATTCCAAGCAGGTTGGCTGCTATTCCACTGGGAGCTAAAGCCAGGGCTCATGGTCACTCTCGATTTACTGTTTTGGTACGTTCTCACTGTGGAGCTGGACTATCAAAAAAGAAAAAAAATGCAACGTAAAAATAGCTTTTAGGGTAGAATACAAACAATGCAGCTACATATCATTATTGTGCATATACATAGTGCCACATGGTCTGGAACAAACTTGAACATTTCCTGTAAGGAACTGGGAAAAGCAAAAAATTGATTCCTTCAAAGATATCAGTGAAACAGCTACATCGCTGTAATGCCCAAAAGACTGATGACTCTTAGACTTCAGGCTGGGATGTAAATCAAATGAGCAATAGATAAGTGATTGAGATAAGGGGATGTTCTGAAAATGTGTAGAGGGTGCAATCCTGCAAGATTAATAGTTGAAACTTCCGTAATTTTTTATTATAATGAACTAAATATTGACATTTATTGAGCTCCTGATCAGCTATGTCCATTTTACAATAAATGGCAGTTTGGGGCCAATGTTTAGAGATATATATATTTTGAAGTCTTGAAATCCCATCTAGTGGCTAGGTAAGGCCAAGTAGTCACAAAGCTACCCCTACATTTCAAATATGTAACCTTCTAAACAGACTACGAAATATTTTTAAACTACTTAAAATGCAGAAGAAAAAAAAAAAAAAACCCAAAATCTTAATTTTTTTTTTTTAAGTTAATTCAATAATTTCATCTGAAAGTAACCCAGTCTATGGATATGTAATTCACTTTCATTCTTTCTGGCTTTCTCTCATTTTACTTTATTTCAACTGCAGTTTTCTGCTTCTAGTCCTCATTTTATAACATTCCTAATAAATGCTTGCACTGATAGGGGTGGTTTATTAGGGCAAGGGAAAAAAAAATCCATTTTCAAAAAAAGGAGAAGATGCATTAGAAGTGGGTGCATTTTTAGCAGATATTTAGATTGGTCTTCAAAGACATGCAAATGTACTTTTTCCTCCATATTCTGTTCTGCATTTGGGTTTTGCTTGCTTTCTTTTTTATTGGCAAAGGTGTTCTTAATATCCCATGCAAATTTACACCAACTAATTGTAATTATGATAAACCCGAAACTGTTCTTTTTAAAGCATTAAATTCACAGTGACCTTCGTACAACAGTGAAAGCTTGAGAAATACGAACACAAATAATATTTCTTAGAAATGCATATAAATGTCCCTGTTAGTAAATTGATGCTATCAATTTCAAAAGCTATACTCAAGAGTGACGCTTCATTTATTTTTACCCTCCTTTCAAAGACAACTTTTATACGCGATATATGTAGCATTAACCAAATATCAATATGGGCCACCATCAAACAAGGTGTTTCACACAGTCCAAGACTATCCTTACCCTGAAGTGCTTACAAGATAAATTGGAAGGTCAGGGAAAGGATGAAAGAGCAGAGTCTGAGGCTGAAGCAGAGAAAACAGCTTGACAAACATGACTTTCAGTTTCATTTCAATGCTTCAGCTTAGCTTCATTGGAAGAAGATTAGTGAAACAGAAGGAAAAGGGGACAGAGAGAAGACATGCAAAAAGGTTTCAAGGACACATTCGAGCTATAAAAATATATACCCTGTATAATCTTTCCAGTTTTTAATACTGTATTTAGATGAGCCGGTTGTAGAGACTACAGGCCACGCTAGCATCGGCTGAACATGCCCTCTTCATTTCATTTAATTTTCAAAAGTTTAAGTACACAAAGTTTGCTTCGGTTATCAATTGCTGTATAAACTTTAAGTTCAAGAAAAGGCCAAACGACTTCCTGCATGTGTTTATTTCCTGCGCCGCCGATTAGGAAGCCTGAAAAGAGCAGTTTCCGCTCACCAGTTCTCAATATCTCGACAGATTCGCCTCCCGCCCCCACCCCTAAGCGAAGGGTTCCTGCGGTGTGATTTCTAAAGATTTAACTTACGACTAGCTGAACACAAAGCGTATGAATGAACACTAAAACCCACACTAAACTCTCATTAGTCACTGTGTGTGACAAGTGGTTACTTTGTTCTTACAAAAGGCTTTAGGGAAAAAAAAAATCTGCCCCTACAGTTAAAGGGGCTTATTTGAAATAAATCTTTTTGTATGAATTTAAATCATGACAAATCAAAGGAAAGAGGCTATGGCTACAGCGAGAAAAAAAAAAAAAAAAGAAGGGTTTTAATGGTTTTTGTTCTTTTTTTCTTTTTTTTTTTTCTTCTCCTTTTACCCTCTTTCCCCAAGGAGTAGAAACTGCATTTTCTTTCCTTTGACATATTACTTATCTTTCAGATCACTCCTCAAAGGCAAATCTCTCTTTCTGGGCCCTGGTAGACTTGCTTCTACATGAGAGATGAAGGCTAGGTTTTGTTTCGGACAGATCAAGTAGATCTTTAGCCATAATGTACTTCTCTGTGTACATTTCTCCCCTTTATAAACATCAGGTATTCAAGTGTGGCTGCTTATTAACTCCTCTTGAGGAGTTCATCCCCTGCTGAATATTCTGTGAATATTGAGCTGCTGTATCCTAACAATAGCTTCGCTCCTTCCTATTATTTCTGATGGGTCTGCATTGTATGGACCAGTGGAAAATATCTGTGGCTGATGGGATATGAAGATGCATTGTCAGCTGTGATAATTGTCTACTGATTATTTTCACTATGGCAGCAAACTCCACTACAGTAAGGACAGACGTGCTGTTAGCACTATACAGACGTGCACATTACCTGTTCCTGTATTAGAGAACAGGAGCAAAAATAAGCCTGTGTTTTTTAAACAGCCTGCCTCAGATGCTGAACAACCTTCTGCCTGTTGACTGAGTTTTGGTTTGCGCTTGCGTGCTACAGAAAACACCTCCCCGTATCTGCCACCGTGTTGGAGGCACGGTTCAGCCCCGGCGCTAAATCCAGGCACAGAGATGAGCCCCTCGGGCCCCTTTCTGCTCCTCCACCCAGCTCCCACCTCACAGGGGGCACATTAGAAATGGAAAGCCATGCAGACCATCAAGGATGCGCTGGGTGTCTGTGCTGGTTTTGGCACATGTACCCCACTCCCCCTCAGGGCGGCTGGGTGGCTGTGGGAGGAATGTCCCTGCTCTGAACAGCTTTGTAGGGGGGCTACTATTTCTGACACGAGAAAAGCTTCTCCGTTTTGCTGGCTTACCTCCAGAAAACAAAACAAAACAAAAGTCAATACACAAAGACTCTCCCAGGATAATTGGCTTTGAAATCTTGAAGGTATCCAGGTTGTCAGCCAGAATAGAGAGACATCTGCACCACCAGCCACCAAGTCCTGGGACAGCCTGGTCACCTGGCGGCTCTAACCTAGGGTGGTTGGGGAGCTAAGATGTGAGATCAGGGACCCCAGAAGTCGATGTGGAGGCAAAGTGTGAGGAGCAGGAGAGAGGAGCTGTTGTTCCCCGTCTCCTGTGCCTGTAGGGGTGGAGAGCGGGCACAGGGTCATGAATGGAGGAGTGAAGCTGAGCCTGGGAAAAAGGGGTTGGGGAGGAGGTATTGTCTGAATTTGTCCTTGTTTCTCACTATCCAAACTTATTTTAACTGGCAATAAATTCATATTCCCCAAGTTGAATCTGTTTTTGCCTGTGATGGTAATTGCTATGTGATCTCCCTGTCTTTATCTCGACCCACGAGCTTTTCCACCATATTTTCTGCCCCCGTTTTGTTGAGGAGGGGGAGTGAAAGAGCAGCTGGGTGGGTGTCTGGCAGCCAGCAAAGGTCAACCCACCACAGACTGGCAGGTCTTGTGGCACACAAGCTTTTATTCAGGATTTGAAAGTGCATCTACTTCCTCCTATCTCTATTGATTTCTCCAATAAAAGATATCGCCTCTCCCCATAATCCTATCTTATTTATATCAATGTTGTCAATGGAAGACCACCGCTGCCACTCCTCGACAACCTGATCAGCTTTTCTCAGAAAACTTCTACACAAAATTATCAGATTACAACAAAAAAGAACTGTTGCCCTCCTTCCTGTCTTTTGCCAGAAACAACAAAAAGTACAAAGCTAGGGGAGAATTTTCTTTCCCTTAAATAAGTCACTCCAGTACCTTTATACCCTGAAGGTCTGATGCAATCTAAAATTGAGATGAGTAAAATTTAAATGTCTAAGCGTATTTTAAAATATGACCCTTTTTTTTCCTGTGCCTTAATTTCTCTGGCTTATAAGTATGGATAATCTTACTTTAAAACTTCTAGGCTAAACTTTTCCTCATGTTTGTAAAAGTCTTGAACATTTTTGGACATAAGCATGAGTGAAGTGCAAAGTATTATTAGTATTGTTACTATTTCTTGAGCTTAACTGCTTTCAGTTCTTAGTGCTTTTAATAGCTGATGTGTGAAGTCTAACAGTGGAAAAAATAGAACATAGTATTTATGGAGCACTTTTTATCTTCAAAGCACTGCGCAAATGTTAAATGGTGGCAAAATTTTTGACTGGTGCAGCATTTCCAACTTTTAAAGCAGTTTATAGTAGATGTAAGAACTAGCAGCCACTTTTTCCTATTTGTACATGAATAAAGCACACCCTTTGACTAGGACATGAAGCAACATAAATAGTTCTGACGTAGCCTTAGTCTTCATGTCATCACACCCATGCTCTCCCCTCTTTTGCAATACAGCGTCATCCTGCAGTAAACTAACAGGAAAAATATGTGCTAATTCTGAAATTCTACATCACGCCAAATGTATCTATCAGACACCCTTCTGCCAATGATTCCAAAACACTATGATTATTATTGGCTTTGGCACTCCAAAAGAAGAGAGGCTCAAATATTCCGCTCTCGTTACCTCTCTACTTGCATTGACTTAAAAAAAAAAAAAAAAAAAAAAAGGACAAGTGGGATTAAAGAGGTGTAAATAACATCTGAATTCAGCCTCCCACTACCTCAGCTTCTAAAAGCAACTTCCCAGAGCTATGATGTCATCCTAGCCCACACAATTTGAGCTGTCTCCAGTCCCTTGGATTTTGATTACAGAACGGTTCTGTCTTCAGCTGCATCTTCTGGGTTTTTTTGTGAAAGAAATTGTATTTGAAAGGGTGTTCACCCTCTTCCCCCTATGCCTTCAAGGGACTTGACATCCCTTATTTTGGATGTCAAGATGATTACAGGAGTTGGGAAAGGCCAAGTAGAGAAACTGCTACTCTGGAGATACTGCTTGCAGGAACTCTATATGCCTGTATTTGGATCAGACCATGATGCAAAGCACAGTCCTATGCTCTTAAAAGTTTGGATGCTTTACAAAATACTACCGTTCCCATAGAAATCAAAGTTTTCCTATAACCTGGAAAAGTCAGAAATGAAAATAGCTGCCCTGGAACATTATTGCCTGAGCTAAAATTTGTTTTCTTGCTCAGAGAAAATATGAATCTGGCAAACCAAATCTGAAGCTAGTTCATCACAAAATCCACCTGGGAGACCTTAAAGATTGTGGTAATTGTGAAATTGAAGAGTGAAGGCATTTTTTTCTCTTTGAGTTGTTATGAAAACTAAACATGGAAGATATTGCAGATTTTTATTTTTTTTTAACAGCAGGAAAGAAGAATTTTTTGCTGCTACTTTTCCCAATGTAATCTTTCACTATAGCTTGCAAATGTCTTATAGTCTAGAACCAGACTCCATCTGTTCCAGCAAGAACTGAACTCTTAATATCTGGCCACTGCAGATTTCGAGTTTATCAAGTTTGTTTCATAACCTTTATGAAAAAACTTCAGAGACATGACCAAATTTAAGAGAAACATTGTTTTTCCAGACATGGGATTGAAACTCAATACGCTGTACCTGGAAAAACAGGATCAACTGAGAGAAACAGCATTCCACTGAAACCGCGGAGAAATGATGAGGCTATATTTCATATCTCAGCATACATGTAAGGCTATATAGCTCATCTAGTGGATCCAAGAGCGCTGAGCGCTAGCCCACATCATGCCAAAACGCAGGGTGTGCAGCCCATCTGCCCCCTCCCGGTAGGTGGGAGAGGAATGCTCCCTGCAAACAGGGTGAAGGGGACCCAGGCCTGCAGGACACGACGAGCACAGCTGAAATACTTTGAGCTGGGGCCCAGTAGGAATGCTAAGTTGAGAGAGTTTTTAGGATAGGTCCCAAATTATCTAAACAACTCTTGCGGAATGTATTCTAGAAAAAAGTGTCTGCCACTCATTGTTATTTTCCCCCAGAGTTATGCCTTGAAAACAAAATATATATGGTTTTCACACTTTTCTGGTTAGAATTGCTGTCATTTCCAGTGACTCAACACTGTAATTCATTTTGTACTTTTAACTGTTACTTGAATCCTAAGAGCATTTTTTTTCCTGGGCAAAGTATGAAACATTGCTCTTGTAGTTCCAGAGAGTGAGCAGGGGAGCTGAAAAATTGAAGGCCTTCACGGTTTGAGGAAGAGGCCATGAAGAGCCTTGTTTTCTGCCATCTTATCATTCACGTCAGTGCCAAGGGGCAAAGAATTAGTAACAAAAGACAGGCCAGTGACAATTCAAATTAAAGCCTTAAAGTCTCTTGGCTGGAAGACCAGGGTGTGACCAAAAGTTGCTGTTACCTGATGGTTCTCTAGGCAAGAGACTGCTGGGTTTCAGTCAACTTCTGCGCAGATGCACCTCCCAAAAAGCATTACCACCCCCAGTATCACAGTAGGCAAGGTCAGTGCAAAGACCAATTAAAGTCACAAGAAATGCTCCTGTGCTTCAAACCGATTTCTCCAGAATAAGAAAAGGAATTTTGCAGGCATAAGAGAAACTTGCATTGGTTTTCTTACCCATGTTGTACCCAGCCATAGGGAATGGGGACACTCATGCTCCTGGGCTGCTCATTTGTATGTCTTCCTTCCACAGAAGGAAAAGTGAAAGGATACTTTCAAAACAATATTTTTTTTTGTTTGTTTGTCTTTGTTAGGTTATTTGTTAAACGTAAACTAGAGTTAAAATGTATGTTGTTAGATGGGATTCTTATTGGTCTAGTTTAAATCTTTAATTTAGGTTTGAATACAGTGAATATCTTGACTCCAAGTCTCCTCCTTCTCCCTCCTCCTCTGCCTCCTTTACTTTGAAAGGAGTAGGGCATGTCAAAGTTTCTTCTGTTCAGAATATTATTTAGTCAATCTATTGTGAGAAATTCAAGTCATAACAACCTCAGGACACTGAATATGACCTTGTAATGGTAGGTCATTAAATAATTATTTTCTGAAAATAAAACACATTGGCGTCTGTTAAATCTACTCTAGCCTTTTTTACAACACCAAGGTTACAATTTAAAGTAGTGAAGTATTATGTTAACCCAAGATGAGCAAGATCTGAGCGTTCCCAGTAAATTCTGGCAAGATAGCACTGGTTAAGACCCCGCCACAGATGACCTACATGTGGTGCATATTTCTGATTTCTAAAGAAGTCACCCATATAAAATAATCACTCAGTCCAATACTCCTATGAATGCACATACAGCACATCTGTACGGAGTGACTGGAGAAAAGGATGCTCTTCTACCAGGAGCTGGAGAGCACACAAGTCACAGAGGCAAAGAACTTGAAGGGAAGGATTTGTGCCAGATAAGAAAGTCTAATGGTGAACAGTAATCTTAAAGAAAGTTGTTGATTACATACAAACCAGACCATATTAAGTCTCTGATCTTAGCAGATCTCTGGAGTAGTATTTTTACAAGGTCTACGGATTCCTCTCTCATATATGACAGTTGCCACTCTAGAAGTCTCTTCTGCAAACTACACAGCACTATTTGGGATTTGCAGCATTCTCTTGGTAAGAGATGACACAAAAGGACACTGCAAAAATTGAAAAATAATTTTAATGTGATAAGTGCCTTTCCTAGGATCACATCCCCAGGTACAGAGGGCTCTTGTACTAGTTTTGCTGTGAGTCAACAAACCACTTTTACCTACATCTTATTTTTTTATGTGGACCTATGCACCGCTGACTGAAACACAAGTTCAGGATCTTTACTGATTAATGACTGATTTTAGCATTTACCTGTCTGCTAAATTGAGACTTTTTACAGACAGCTAACATCTTTTGTGAAACTCATTATTTTTTGAGAGTTCAGGGAGAAAAATAATTATTTCATTAACACTTGAATTCTTTCCCCTTTTACAGTACCCAAAGGTATGTTTCACTATGTTCTGCAGTATCTTAATGTTTTTTCTGATGTATGTGTTTACTACATGTATATTGAATTACTCCCTGAACAATAAATCAAGCACTGTCTTGGATACAAAATGATTTTCCTCACGCTAGATCTGCAATATACAACTTTTTTTAGGCAATCCCAAGAGTAACAGCTGGCTGACAATTTAAGCAAGTCTGCAATATTAACCAGTGAGTGCAATCCAGACTCACATACCAGGAAAGAGGGATGCTTAGGAACAACCAAAAAATGTCCGTGGCACATCTACAATTCTACCAAGTGAGAAAAAGTCAGATTTCTTTCCTCAGCTGCAGTAGGCAAAGCATTGATTCCAGCACCACATGCCGAGTACAACTCTTCACGTCCACAAAATGCTTACTTTACCGAATGTAATGCGGTTATGAAATGCATTTGGCCACTGGGAAGAATTCCATAAATCCTGCAAAGCTACCCAGTGTACCACTCTGCAGCTAACTCCTGTGGATGGGTCTGCATGCTTTTGTAAACCTCACTGTGGGATTAGGACATTTATCAAACCTATGATTTCTTTCCTGCAATGTTATATCTATTGTATACCAGGAGTTCTGCAGGTGCATGATTTATCCATCCTGTCATTAGCTACAATACCCTGCAAACAGTTTTTATTTTCTGCTGGAGAAACAAATACTCCTCCCATAAATTGTTTTACTGCTGATTGGGGAACAGGCTCCTGCTCCCTTGACAATAAACCAGCTTGCTTTCTCTGACCGTGGAGTTATAATTTCCAGCAAAACCATCTGAAGCTCAATGCCATTTCTTATGGAATTAAGTAATATAGGGAAAATTATAGCTTACTTCTTTTCAATATCACGCCTGAACTCTCATTATCTGTTAAGCACCAATGTGTTTGATCACTTGAGGGACATTACAGACAACACAGCCCCTGAGGATCCAGCCGAAGGAACACAGGAGGAGGAAGCAAATGTCGGATAAATCGAACAGACAAAATTCTCTTTTAAAATGAAAAGAAAAACTCAATATGATTTTTGTTACTGGGATCAGGATTTGCCAAAGGTTTCAGTTTGGCTGAAAATATTCAATGAACATTTTAAAAAGCAAGGAAGGAAACTGGATATCCAGGAAATCCAGAAATGAAAAGCGATTTCTTCCCCAGTGAAATCATACTCAGACAGGCCTTTCACTCAAATTAAATATTCATAGAACCACATATATTGTATATGACACATTTGAATGTGAAAAGGCTAATATCCTCTGGCTTTTACAGTACTCAACTAATCCATTAGAAATGTAATAGTCAGTCTAACCATTCCGTGACTTCAGTCGGAGGTATGAAAAATAAAAGAGAAAGCAGAATGAACTACAAAGAGAAGATGAAAATAAGAAGTAAGACGTATCCAAGACCAGCTCTCAGGGTACTCAAAATCAATTTCAACTGCCACAGATATCTGTTGAGTATCAAATACAGAACAGAGGAACCTGCACACAGGGCTACAGAGTTGCCTAGAAAAGCTGCTTTTTCTTCCCTTAAGCTTTGGGCACTCATGCTGGAGAAGAGAGATCATTAATTTATTAAAAGGGATGAGTGAATTATAACTGGGAAGTTGACTATAAGCTATTTGAATTCAGTGTAGCAAAGACTGGTTTTCTAGGATACATCAATACAAGGTTACAGATTTCATTAAAAAATAAGTAAATCTCAATGAAAAATGACATTACAATTCCCAATATAAAAGACAACAGAAATACATAAGAGAGAGTGTGTTAAGGCCCGAGAACTTACGGCATTTTGTTTTGCTTTTATTCCCCTGGGGGGGGGGGGGAAAAAGGCAGTGAAAGGCCATTAAAATCCAAATAATTCTGCAGATTATTGACAATCCTGTAGTCTAAACTAGTGGGAAGGAGACACAGGCACCAACAAACAAAAATACTGTTAAGTCAATGAAAAATTTAGTGAATATCTTAAATGAAGGAGTAAAGCAGAATGAGGTAACACATGCTGAAGATCTGACCATGCAAAGCTTCTCTGACCTTGGTCAACACAGCATCTAAAGTAATGAGACTACTCATGACCTTACAGTAAACTGTGAGTATAAGCAAACAGATCCCTGACAAAGCTCTGTAGAAACTACTCCTTAAGTTAAACACGGTTCTCTCCTGCACATAAAGCACTATCGTGTGGCCAGATCATAAAAGAAAACTTCCCTCTAGATAATGTCAATCAAATGTTTCTACATATACAAAACCACTTTTACTTTCAAGTATCAATGTGAATGCAAATAAGCCACCCTCCCCTCCTAGCGCCTTTCCTTAAAAATATAATCCACTCCTTTTATTCTTATTAGCTAACTAGCAAGAGTTTTATGGGCTGGCTTGTATTTTGACCGTGCCACAAGAGTTTCAGATTGGCATTTTATACTCTACGAATTTGATAAACAAACCAAATTAACAACAAAAAACTTCTAATAACTTACGTTTTAGTAAGGTTACTGCAGTGAGGAAAACTCACACAGGTCTGAAAATAGCTTCAGTGTTCCTGAAATTATACTGCTGAGCAAAAATAACCTCAACACATTACGCACTGAGGGGCTCCAAGTGGAAAGCAGAGATCTTTTGAATCCTGTTGGAGGGTGCTCAAATAAGAGAAGTCATCGACCCTTGAGAGAGGAAATCCAGCTGAGGCTCCTCAGAGCCTGGCATGTGGAGCCACACTTCTTCGCTTAGGAAATACTGACAGCTAGGGGAACAACTCGGTGCAGCTCAGCCTAAGGGATTTTTCTGCCCCAGTGCCCAGTGGTATGAAAAAGATTCAGATCCTTCCTACTGAAGTTCAACATCATAAACTTGGTAGGTAAAGGAAGGGGGAAAAAATGAAGGAAAGATCTACTTTTGTGTTTCTTCCGGCCATAACCGGAGCCCTCTGTCCTGTCCCCAAATGTTTGTTAAAATGTTAAAAACTAGATTTTAAAATGTAAGTGCAGCTGTTATGTCC
This sequence comes from Balearica regulorum gibbericeps, assembly GCF_011004875.1. Taxonomy (NCBI): domain Eukaryota; kingdom Metazoa; phylum Chordata; class Aves; order Gruiformes; family Gruidae; genus Balearica; species Balearica regulorum. Next base: position 124,303,824 of record NC_046185.1, read on the forward strand.
AGGCCACAAGAACCAGATGAGAGATAAGGAACAGAGACTGAGGACAAGAGAGAAGATGACCAGAAACCACAGCAGGAGGCTCCGACGATAAACAGATGCTACCCTGTCTCATCTGTTTTCTGTTTTGTGTTTTTGAGCCTGCTTCTCAAAAGACTACACATGGAATGAATGCAGATGGAGATTTCTGTCACGTTGTTCCCAGTCGGTTTAAAACCTCCGCTTCTCGAGTCAAATCTTTTCTAGAGTTGATGACTGCATTTCCAAAGCCTGAGGATGGATAGAATTTCTTACCACTCTGTAAGGACACAGATCTAAAAAGGCTAGAGGATTAACAGCAAATTAAGCTAATATGGTTACCATAGAAATTCCTTTAAAAGGTGTATTTTGAATTTCATATTTCTATGTCAGTAGATAGTCTCTGCAGCTCTGTGCTTAGAATATACATTTCAGGAAAATTTGCCATATAGCATATTCCGGTATACATTGTATTTCCTGACACGTGTGGGTGTCATAACCTTAGAGCAGAAACAGGAAAAAACAGTAATATTAACAAGATTTGTACAGAAGCTTACAACTTTAGTTGCCCTATTATCTACCAAAACAGTTCAGAATGACTAGTGGGAATATCTTTGAAGATGGCTAAAAGATATTTTTAGAGATACGTTATTTGTTCAGTTTAAAATATATTTTAAAAACCTCCAAGAATCACCTATACGTAGCTTCAATATTACTTAAGTGCAACTTTTTGTATCTAGTGAACTGTTATGTAGATACTAAGACAGAAAGTTAATGGGTATAGATGTAAAAGAAAAGAATCTCGCCTACGATAATTGGAAAAAAAGGATGGTCTTTCACCTAAAGAGGAAAACTATGATTTGGAAGATCAAAAATCACCATTAGCTCTGAAACAGGCTTCTTATGTGACTCAAACTTTCCACAACTCTTTCCTGGTCTCTGTAACAGAGATTTTACAGCTTCCTCTTTTGCACCCTTTGGGAGAGGGTATGGCATCTTTTGTCCATTCATGGAGAACACCAACGCCCTCAATCACGAAATCAATCACCAATCACCTAATCACCAAATCAAGTTTTTTCATCCATTTTCAGTTATATAATGAGTATGAAAGCTACTATAATTGGGAATAAACACAACAAAAGATACAGAAAGGCTTCCAGTAATTCACATACATACACATAAGCATAATTAAGTGAAATGAAGAAGAACACAGGCAGAATACAGAGGATATTTCCAATGATGTTTAAATCTATTGGCAGAACATTTTTTTAAGGAAGCTAATAGCAGAACCATGAGTTAGGTGGATTTAAGAAAGCTAAAGCACATACAAAAGCAGAGATGGGGGGAAAAGTAGATTTGAGAAGCTGAATCATAATAATGGAGCTTTGCTCCATCTCATTTATCTAGGTATATTTACATTTATACATCTATGTATATATTCCATTGCGGGGGGGGGGGGGGGGGGGGCGAAATGTGAAGCTATTCTTTCATTCATAGAAATTAGAACCAGCCGTAATTACAACTTTTTGAATATTCTTTTTAAATGTCATATTTTAAAAGAAATATATAGGAATGGTGATTTCAGGGGAAAAGGCAATTTATTTTTTTTTAACTGGCTGCTGCTAAGATTTAATGTAACATGGATGAAGAAGGGCACAGGAAAAAAGATTATGTTCTACAGCTTAAATATGGAAGAAAAATTTATCTTGTATTCTAAAAACTAAATGTATTTATGCCCTTAACTGCTCTAATTTTAGAAATATCTGTTGTAGACTGTCATTATAGCCAAATTGTTTACAGATGCTGCTGCACAATGGAATAGTCAAACTGTTGAAATATTTGATGGCATTGTCAACCTCTTAACAAAATAAAAATTAAGTGGACATTGAATAGGTGCTGGTAACCAAGATTTGAGGTTACCAATTGTTTGTACAGCTCACTCTTTCATTGTGGCCACAATACAGAAAAATGTGTATTTGCTAACTAGACTTACCTAATAAGAATTGTTAACTTAGATAGATCAAATCGATAGAACACGCATAGATATTTTTGCCACTGCCTAAAAAAATCTGATTTGAAACAGAAACTTTTTAATTCATACCAAATTCTCTAGAGAAATTATTTGTTAATGCAAAGTAATTTAATTAGTTTATATAAAACTATTTTTATTTTTAAAATTTAATTTTAAGAAGCAAAACATTTTACTCTCAAAAATAAACATTTTATTGTAACATTTATTGTAAGAAGAAATACACAGGAGTATAGTTGCTATAAATACAGTAGAATACAGTTATGGTAAGACAAATTTTCAGCAATCATATGATTTCGTGGATCAAACCTAGCTGATCAAAGAATAGCAAACTTGGTAGATGAAGCAGCAGATAAACTGTTTCTTTGTTTTTTTAACATCAGAATCACCCAGTTTGACAAGATTCTTCTGAACATTCATCTGCAAACATTTGATAACTGCAGGATATGCCATTCAGGTGCTGGAAATCAATTTTGTTCTAGATGCTAAGGTCCCAGTGCATCAAGATCCTTACATCTATGCATAACTATAAGCACAGGAGGAAATCTGTTGAAGCCCAGAGGATTCATTATAGTACTAGAATCATACACAGATTTTCATTTGAAAGGCTTAAATATCTAAAAGAATTGATCCTGCACTGAAGACAAAAATTTTATTTCTTTGCAAGAACAAAAAGATGGAGACTCAGATAGGAAAGGGGGCATTTTGTTGTTTGTTTTAAAAGGATATAAATCTTCATGATGCAGGCGATAAAAGAAGGCTAGGAAGATTAATACTCTCTGGGCAGCATATTCCACTCTTATTATCTACAGGATATCTTGTACCTTGTTCTGAAGCATTTAGCAATGGCTCATGGAACAAGAGATGTTTAATGGTCTGATATGGCCTTGCTGCATCGATCACAGTGATACAGCAATCAAAACCAGAGGGTGCGGATGGCCCTATTTGATCTTTACAAGAGAATTCCACTATGCTAATCTCTAAAACATATCGTCAGATTATTCATTTCTCTCCCTTGTGTATTTCCCTACTTAAAAATAAATAAATCAATCAATACAGCCATCATGCAAAATTTCTGAACTTAAGGGAAGTCAATAGTGTTTGTAAGTGCTTGGCAGAACGTTGCCCCTGTGCGTATCGGGGTTGCAAATTGTGAGGAGCCCTATTGACCTTTTTCTTTTAATAAACTCATTTTGGGAAAAAACACACACATTCATTATGTCTCCTACTTCCTGGAGGAAATATTGGTGCAGCTGAGGTCTAGAGACAGAAGACTCAACAACAGGAACAAACAATTGAAGTATTTCACTGTCTTGCTTTTTCCTTCAATATTATTCTACGCAGGCATTCTTCTTACTTCTACTTACTTTCTATTAGGGCTAAATTGTTCAGAAGATGTTAAAAAAGTCCACATTTTTGCATGAAAAAGGATGACCAAACACAAAAGAAATGATTGTGTAATTTATACTTGAACACTTAGGTTTGCCTTCAAAAATTCAAGAATTTGCAGACAAAGTAGGTGTAAGTAGGCAACTTGTACCTAGATTTGAAATTATGATCAGCTTCAGGCTATTCCTTAAAAACTTGGGTATGTATTTCAGTATATCCATGTCTCTTCCATTCCTCTCTTCACTTATTTGTATACACTTCTTGTGAATTTTTTTTCACTTCTCTTTATTTAGATATTGTTAACAGTTTAAAGTTAGGTCAATATATGAAGAACTCCCACCTGGAAATTTGTACCCTTATAATTTGACTCTCAGGAAACAACAACAATTCAAAGTATAAGATTAAACGGGAAATAAAAGAGTTTGAGGTTTACAGTCGCCAACGATGCTTCAGTACTCAAATGCGTGGCATGAAGGAGTAAACTTTCATTAATCACCTCCAATAAGGAGCACAGACATCTCCACTGATTGTAAGAACTGATAAAAACTTTTCATTTTTCCTTTTTTCTTTCTTTTTTTTTAATCTTCAAGACTAAGTGAGTTATGCTGAGATAGATATCCATAAATTTTTAACATTCTTGAGAAGAGAGATTGTAGACTTTTTTATTTTACTGCTAAAACTTGAATGTATAGTTGCAGAGTAGTTTCCCTAGAGTTCACTTTGGATTTAAATAATAATGATGATGGTGATAATAGTTATATTAATAATATTATTAATATTAGTATTATATTATTATAATAAAGCAAAACAGTCATAAGATTGTCCCAGTTGGAAGGATGGGAGAAGTTAACTGGGGAACAAGAATTCATGCTAAAGTCCCAAATTTAGCAGCAGGTCTGTGAAAGGGGTTTCGAAGAGGAAGCCCTCTGCAATGCACTGTTACATACTTCACCGTCGCTACAAAACCCAGACGTGCTGCTACTTACTCTTAATCATGTTCTTGTAAGCACGCTCTATTAGCATCTTATAACAGTTTAGTATTTCCTTACAAAAAGGCCTCTTACTGCAATTTGGCAAAGAGAAGCACCCAGGGGTAGCCCTCCTTCCACTTAATAATTGACAACCTTCCTAATGAATGCACAATCTAGGGGTTTCCTTCTTCCCAGTATAATTTAAAATCTACAAAGACCAACGTGTTGTCACCAATTTTTCAAGTATCAGTGAAGAAAGAGGTGATAATATGAAAAAAATCCACAGATTACTAAACCTGGGTGAAATTTTGAAAATGACAGGAAAACAGCTGGGAACGCTTCCAGATCGACTTTGTTATGCAAAGATTATAAAGACAGAAACACTATTCTTGCTTAATGATATCTTCAAATAATATTGAGCAATACCAAGAGCTATACAATCATGGGACACTCCACCTAACATTAACTATTCAATAGATAAAAAACACTATAGGTCACTGTGAAGACCAGTAAGTTGCTGCTATTGAATGTTCCCTAAAGGTCATAAAATGACCAAATCATTTTGGGTGTGTTATCAACAATACACAAGTTTCTTGCTTTTAATGTTACCCCAAACCAGGGAGAAACAGGAGGAGCTAAGTAGAAGTTCTACTTTTTTACTTTTTCTTCTGACGGGGTGCAATGAAGCATCAGTCTGACATGAGCAGATGCTAAATCAAATTTTTTTTGCCTGTTGTATCCGAGAGAGAAGGCTGTGGCTGGAGAACACAATTCAATTGCTAAATTAATATTCACACTGTAGTTCCACATTTCTACCCCAGAATAAAAAAGGTCAGATCATGTGGAGACAGATCTGGGGAAGGGAAATCAACCACTGAAAGGAGAGCTAGGAGAGCTATAGGCATGTTGTGTAGTCAGAGAGTGGAAGGATCACACAATGAAGTACTTTGACTCCTTGCCAAGTATCCTCTGTGAAATGAATTTCAAAATTTAAGATTTAAATTACAGACGGCTTTTCCAAGCCTTTGCTGGCATAAGCACTACTGCAGAAAAGCTGTGACACCAGCAATTAGGGAGACGAGAGTCTGAGATATTAAAGTAAACTTGTCGAGCAGAAATTAAAATATCTAAATAGTTCTCCTAAATATTCACCAAATGAAGAAATAGAAAGTGCTTTGGCTCTGCTTGCCTTTTAGTTTGCACCTTATGGATTTTCTGGGAAAATATTCACAGACATTAGTTCAGAACTTCTATGAACATAATACTAATTCATGTCTAACAGTATCAGGAACAGGGAGGTTAAAAATAGAATTTTTTAAAAATATAGCATTGGTGTGCCAGCAACACAGTCCTATGAATTTTATGTTTGTCCTGTCTGTCCAAGCAAAACACATTGTGAGCATCTAACCAAAGCTCCTTGAAACCCTCGCTTAAACTTTGCAAGGAATGTAGATAAAGAAGTATCTGCTGAAAGAATTCAGTTGATGAAAAGAAAGCATACCTGTTTAATGAGTGACAAAAAAGGCAAAGTACTTCAGTCCTGTCTTAAATGACCCTTATCCGATATTAGTACTAACCATTCAGGGACAAAAAATCCCAACTAATAATTAACATTTTAAAACATCACATAATGTCTGCATAAATGCTAGCATCACCATCAGAAGTGACCACTGCAACGAAAAATGTCGTATAATTTTTCCAAAAAACCTTGAAAACTTTTAAAGAAAAGATGTATTGAATAAATGAGTTCCTGGTACTTAAATTATGTTTGTCTTAAATACGTATCATACACCAGCTAATGAACCTGTTTTAAAGTAAGGCAGAAAGAGTTCTACAGCATCCAACACTGGACTCCAGTGACAAAACCTATTTGGTACCCTTTAACTCCCAAGTGAAGATGCAGAAGGTATTAAATGGAAATGCAAACAACTGGGCTGGCTCCTGCTTCCACGCGGTCAACGAAAAATTGCCGTTGGCACAGTTTCAGGAATGATTTATTTTAAAAAAATCACCCTAATGTACAGTACCCCTCTACTAGCTCCACTAAGCTGCTTGTCACTGTTCCCACTCCCTAGTCAGGTCTTCCAGCATAAAGTGGAAGAGAAGATGTCCAAGCCATGTGCTGGCTAGCATGAGGTTAAATTCACATAGTTCCAGTTTGCTGCAGGAACTATTTCAGCTCTTAGTAAATCTCACAGCAGACAGACCTTGCCTTTTACTTCTCCTGCTGGGTCTAGCTAAGGATTGAGCCCCATAGCTGAATTTTGAGTATTCTTAAAGTTTGTGGATCACAAATTGTAACAGATGTCCCTGCTGTGCAGGGAGTTTTGTTTAAAGGTCCATCTGCCTGCAGACTGAAATCTGGGATTCTTTGTTTGCATCCTGCAAAACCAGATCTTTCAGACCAGTCACCGTAAAAATGCAAGGATTTTTCTGAGGGGTAAGGCAGATCAATATGTTGCATACATTCCTCTCTCTATAAAGAGAAGTAGCTGAGACCGTCTCAGGGTTTGGCAGAACTCAATCTTATTCGTGTTAACACTGCTTCCACAGAATCGGTTGCCTGCTGCAGGAATGAAATGGCTATGTGCACCTGTGGCTTTTGTCTTTAAACTCCATATATGAGACTTCAGTGCTCTCCACTTCTGGGGGTGTGGGGAGCCACCTCTGTGCTGCTAGATGGGGTACGTGAGCCAGGCGGTAGAAGACAGGGTCCAGGCTATGGGCATGTAGAGGAGAAAGGCACAGAGACTAGAGCACGGGTATACTTGGCAAAATGATTTAGATATATGTTTCCAAAATCAGAGCAAAAGAAGCCAGGACAATGAAATGACAGATGAAACCAGAATGAAAGAGAAGTGACAGACTATGAAGGAATGAAAGTCAGGAGATGGGGAGAGAAAATAACAGAAAGAGGACAAGTGAAAAGCGAAGGAAAAAGTATTTACTATGCAATTAGATTTCATGCGGGGAAGCACTCAATTCCTTCCTCTGTGCAGCTTACAATACCACTTTTCAGAAGAAATTCTCCACACTCCCCTCAGCATATGAAGGGGGAGGGCAGGTGGGGGAAGGGCTTCTTCATCCCTGCTCTTTTCCAGGTTCTTCCATTAGATCACTACATTTTGGGTTTCAGATGAGAAACTTGCAGGAGTGAACGGGATACTTGTACTTGAGCAGAGCCAACCACAACCCTAAGGGCTATCTCTGCAGGCACTCATGATACCCATGGGAGAAGAGGCTTCAGTTTCCTTCCTTGGCTTCCTCAGCTCACTTTCAGCTCAGGAGCTCTATGTTTCTTTACAGAAATAGCACCTCACTGTCTCTATGCTCTCCAATCATCACCAGCCTCCAGTGGACCAACTTCCCTCCTGCTCATCCTCTAATAGCATGAGGCTATCTCCTCCTCAAAGTTTGAGTTATCCTATTCGCAGTTCATCTCCTCGGTGGCTGGCAGGCCCACAAGCTTGAGAAGGCAATGTACAGACAGCCAAGAATTTTTGTTTGTTTGTTTTCTAAACAGTCTCAAGTGTAGTCTACACTTAGGTCAGACCTTCCTAAAAAAGTCCTTATTGCCCTTCCTTTGACTTCTCTACCAAATCATGCATAACCTCTGCTTTGTAGCCGGCTTCCTTCCTCCTGGATCAGGTCCTGCATACGCAATTATGTCCAACACATGCCTCTCTGTTTCTCTCCCCTGTCCAAGCTGAGGAATGACATACCTCTAAATACGACGCCGTGAATGATACAGCAATTTCATAAAATTAACCGGAATTCACAGGTTATGACAATGTCCACTTACTAAAAACTGGTTGCAAGCGTCCTTGTGTCCTCAATTCTCTACTATTTTAGAATGGTGCATTTTAACTCCACTTAACAGCCAAAGGAAGTCCAAGAGTGCATCTTCCAGCTATTTCAGAAAACATCCAGTAACAGGAAATATATTTTTTCAGACATTTATGGTAAATGTTTGTCATCATTGTTTATAATCTGGCATCCTGTTCACTAGTTCAGAGGTAATCTATTAGAGAACTTGGAAAACTAATCATTATTACACACCTAGAAAGCTGGGCAATGTTACTCATCAGCAGAGGATTCTTTTTCAGATGCATTTATATCTTGAAACCTATCAATGAATTATTTTTATATTTAAATCTTTGTAGAGACAGAAGGTACTGGTCATAATAACCACAATGTGGCCACTGCTAGTATTCTCCTGTAGAAGTATCACATCTTCACTATTTTCTGCATACAGTATTACTTTATTTTTACGGAATTCCTTTATATTTTATCAGAAATCAGATGTCCATGTTCTTTTATCACTGGCAGAATTAGAAAGAGGAACAGGTCAAGTCTTCAGCATGGCATTAATAGTTTTTCCTATATTAGTGAATTGTTCTGTACCTCTTCTCCAAGTTTATTCTGTCATTTTGTCAGTCATCTGTATTGTCCTTTTGTTCACATTTGAAAGGAATGGAAGTTCTCTAAATTCGATTTTTCTCCCTTTTTCCATATTAGACAATTCACTCATGACTCGTCATGTCAGGTTCATGTGTATAGTGGTCAAAATTTGTTACAAGACTTCTTACAAGGCTCCATCGGTGGCAGATGTATTCTCTATTCTTACACTTCAAGCATCTAGTTAATCTAATTTGCTTTTAACTACTGCTGTTTGCCCAGCAAGATCTTTTACTGCCTATCTGTGACTGCACCTCCTAAACTGACAGTCAAATTGGGCTCAGAGAATTTTTAATGGGCATTCAGTCCTACTGATAGCTAGAGAGCAGTTCAGTCCTCTTTCCAAGGAAAGACTCCTCAGGCACAGTGCAATCTTTAATTGTTTCCATAGACATTCAATGTGTCCAAGATCCAGAAGCTGCCATACAACTCCATTTCCCTGTTATACTAGAGGGTGACAGGCGTGCTGAAAAAGGGTCAGATTTTAAAATAAAGAAATGATTTTTTTTTTCCCCCAAAAAATTAGAACATGCACACAAAAGCAGATGAAAAGAATGCATGCCGAAAACAAAAATGAATTAGCTCCACTCCACTAAAAGAAACCAACAATACTTTTACAACAACAGTGAAAAGCTGACTAGGGCCTGAACTTGCACTCACTTATGTCAGTAACAGTTTGATTCAATGGGAGCAAAGTAAATCCCATTAGAGCCTTTTATAGAAAAATCCTAATAAATGCAGACACTACAAAGTAAAGGCCCTGTTCAGCCCTCGCTTACAGCATAGCCATTGTAAAGTCACACCATCGTAGCTGGGGTTCGTGTTCAGACCTGGAGCATTTCAGCCCTACGTTCACCGCGCTGCAGAAAGCCAAAAGGAGATGCTGTACCGAAATGAGAATTGCAAGTCTCTCCCAGCCATGGATTTAATGCATTATTGTTAGGTTTACATAAGATCTGGCTGGGTCCCAAATGTGCATTCCCCGACACTCATGCTGCCTGATTTATGCTGTCTTATTTGGCTGGTAAAAGAATCAAATTGGTGACTGGTTTTGAATGAAGGCAATTAGAGTGGTTGATTGGTTTTGTAATTTGGAGAACACCACTCTAGAGTATAAGTCAATTGTGTAGAACCATCCAGGTCTTTAATCACTGGTTTCCCTGTGCAAAGAGCTGATGCTTTACATCATCCGAAATTTACACCAGTTATAATCAATTCCATTCTTCCCATTACCCCCCTTATTGCTTCCTCCCCTGCCCTGCACCTGGCAGAAACATGACATTTTAGTGGAAAAAAAGTTAACTATAGTGTGGCCAATTATATTTCAAAGGTGTATCCAAATTTCATTTACAGGGTCAACCGAGTATGTGGGGGTAATTATCTTTACAGAGCATCTGACAGCTGTTGTGATATAGTGGTCCAACGGTTCCTGCTAGAAATCTGTCGGGAAGCACTTGTTTAAATTTGAGTAAGGTTAAACAACAGACTTCTGTCTGCAAATCCTGGAAAACAACGTCATCAACAAAGACACTGATTTTACGCAAGTCTCTTGGGTCCCCCTTGAAAGACTGGAAATTCTCAATTCAAAGAGTTTTCTTTCTAAATGGATCCTAAAATAGGAAGATCTGTAGGTATAACACACAAAAATTAAGCCAAGCACAGGACAGGAAATCATACATAATTTGCCTATGTATAGTAACCGTATACCTTTATGAAACAAAGTTTCTTATTTAAACATTCAGGCTCCAGAAATTCTAAAGCTGAGAAATAAAATTTCACTCAAAAGCTGCCTCCAGCAATTCTTTTTTCTCCACAGTGGACTGAAATTAAAGTGTACCTTCATGGGATAAAAAAATTCTGAAGAGTTACATATTTAATTGGCTTCCAAGCAGCATCTTCTGTACCCTCACCACAGTCTACGTTTCTGATGTTAATTCAGAACAAGGCTGTGTTTTATACAATGGCTTTCAGATCGCTAAGTCCCAAACTGTTGGGCCAATGATCCGCTGACAGTCTTAACCACTGATCATTGACCACCATGAAATTATGCCAAACATTTAACTGAAATGTCAGTACAGCTATACAATGCTATAAGCAGATGTGGAATCCTGAATTCCACTCTCAGCAAGGGTATATAACAATCTGTGCTTTGCTGAAGGCTGCCATGAAACCTCTGGTCAGCTCAGAAAATGTGACACAACTTCCGGGCTTTCCATGGTGTGCCCTATCTTCAGACACCTCATTGAAAGTCCGCTCTGTACCCGAACGCTGAAGCCCTGTGTGAACTGGCTACCACTGACAAATCACAGTTTGGAGATCTGAAAGTTATATTAGTAGTTAATTAAGTAACTCATTAAGTTTTATTAGTAGTTAATAACATGTAGGGTTATGTATCTTTGTACACACTCCCTGTACACATCTTTAATTTATTATGGTCCTGATAGTCCTGAGATTTTAATAAAGAAACTCTGGTTCCCCCACTCAGGTAAGTAGAAATCTTACTTATTATGAGGCAGTAATAAAACCATGTCAAAAGGTTTGTACCGCATGGAGTAGATGATGTAATTGTTAGCTGCATTCAATACTACTTACAGTAAGCAAATTCCATAGCAATTGAAATGATCCTGTTCCTTGAAATGAAAAATAAAGGGAAGAAGAAAAGGCTTGGATTACTGTTTTGTTTCACTACTTCTATGCAACAAGGAATAACTGAAAATTCATTATCATACTGGGAATACTGGTCCTCTGGCACTGTAAACAGCTGTGATGTTGCTGTGCAATTAAATACCCAATCTTCTCATTCCACCTCACCAGAACACTGCACGTGGTATGTTCAAGAAGACTTAAATTTGAACTTGACTTACTTTAAAGTAGCTGCTTACCTAATAACATTCACACACAACACTACACATAGAAGGACTTACTTAGACAAAAATTGGTTTTACTGCTGCAGCCATTCTGAAATTGCCCAGCACATATTTTTAAAAATCCCTAGGATCATTCTGGGTAAAAAAACCACAGACTGGCCAGATGCTTTGATGGAGTTTCTCCTTCTAGGTGACCATGCCCAATGGAAAAGGGTGAGGAGTCACACCTCTGGCAGCTCCCCAGACCACTGTTCATGCCTGTGTGACATTACAGGGTAGTGCGTGCAGTCGGCAGACCAGCATTTCAAGCACGTAACAGATTCATTTTTATCTAAAGAAATATTCCAAAACTGACTCGAGTCCTTTGTTGTGCTCATCGCATCAAACTTAAAGAAAAATGCTTACAGATGCAAGCTAGGCCTGTGTTCATGATGCAAGCCTGACAGGACACACAGCATATTTGTGACTGAAGTTGCATGTCTACAAGACAACTGTGCTTTGCTGCCTTCCTATAGCTAGCGAGCAAACTTAGGAACTCAAATCCCAGCTAGAAAAAGGAAGTGAGAACAAACACGAAAAATTCTGTCCTGGGGCCAGGGATTCACATCTTCAACAACCCCCAGATGATGAACCTACATCAGGGTCCAACAGCAAAGCAGAGGAAGGTACAGGACATTCTAGTGATCCCCCATTTGGCAACATGTGGTTCAGGTGTTTGTAGAAACAACAGAAGAGCTCTGGATGCAAACTGGTGACTGACTACAGGCCCTGCCACACCTTGCTGAGATAACAAAGGCAGGGCAGAATGGGGTTATTTCCAAAACTGCCTCCAGACACAAGGAATTGAAGGCACAACTGCAAATCAAAGGCCCCAATGATCCCAGCCAGAAGCACAACCCAGGGTAAACCAGGGAGCATCGAGCAACAACTGGCAGGAAGGGGAAATTCTTCCTCATGATTAGTGCCACTTTCCGCGGTGTATCTGAAAGGGATGGTGGCAGAAAAGCGTCACATCCCTCCCTCAGCAGCAGGGAGGCTGGGTCCAAATGAGTCAGGAGGTTAAGGGATGCCATCCTTTGGGGGGGCCCTCTGTTTGAGGCAACAGCAATTCAAAATTATTAGGAGTACAAAAGGATGCTGGAGAGGAGAGCAGGAGGGTAAGAGATGGTGCAAGTCCTCCTCCTAAGGGGACTGACCTCCCCCGAGACCACAGGTTGAGCTGTGTGCAGAGCTCTAGGCTACTAAGCTAAAGGGTCTGAATAACATCTGGATACAGGCATAATTAGAGGAATCGTTCTTTTAAAGCACATGACATTGTGACTCACGAAAAGGTAGCAAATGGGTATTTCATCCTAGCACTGCCCACTTCTCATTGAAAAATCAGACACCCAAAAGTTGGGATATTTAGAAAAGAGCAATCTAGCACACTTGAAGCTGACTTCCAAACTCCCCTCTGGCCCTCCCGAACAAGGTGCAGAAGGGAGAAGACATTAGCTTTTCAGCCTGCAGTTATGCTCACAAACACTCTCCATGCCCCCTGCTGCTCAAATTTAGTTTTACCTTCAGGCAAAAGAGCCATCATCCCATTTCTTAATAATACAAAGAAATTTCTTAACTGCTCTGTTAGCTGCTCCCTGCAACCCCTAAGAGCCACACATTTTTTCATAGAGCAGTAGGAAGCTGGGGAAGGAGGAGAAAAACTGCTGCCAACTGATTCTAAGAAGAGAACTGCTTGCTAAAAAAAAGAAAAAAAAAGAAGAAAAAAAAGAAAAAAAGAAAGAAAAAAAAAGTGTAGAAAAAGCAGCAATTAAAAGTGCCATAATTGGGCCAGGCACCAGAATTTTCAGATATTTTCCCCAAAACCCAGCTCCCAGGCACCAGGATTCTGCTTGCATATCTAACAGCAAGGGTGGGTTCATGTCATCAACTCCGAAGCGCTCACTAGAGATATTTCCCACTCCGTCCCCAAAAAGCCTCCTAACAAGTGAGCTTCGCGCACTGCTGTGAGGTGCCAAAACCACACAATGCCTTCACAGGAGATGGCTAAATGGTTCCTCTTGAAACTGGAGCATAAGGGCTCCCCTAAGAGACACAGGAGAAAGCTGACTTGCAAATGTTTAAGAAACTTGTCAATGCACAACTGACTGATTCTGATTGATTTAATGAAAGTGGTCTGTACTGCTGAGGGAGTATTTACAAAAGCAGAGTTTAATCTAGTGAGGCTGTGTTCCCACCAGAGCCAATGAATAGACATAGGCTTGCCCTGGGCAATGTAGAGAATGAAGTCATGCTAAAGACTGCCTTTGTGAAATGTTCCACTGTTTCCCACTGAACAACCATTTGCTGACATGGACCATTTCATGTATCATGCACCCTTTTTGAAAGCAGTTACATGATAATCTCAAGAACAATTAACATAGAATGATTCCAACTAATTAGAATAATGAATACACTAAAGAGGTCAACTGAAAAAGATTCTCATTTCTCCACCAGCTAATTTGCAGAAAACAAACAAGAAGGAAGTAGTAGAGACCACTGATAAAAGTATTTTCTGAGCAGAAAAGACCTGTAAACCTCTGGACCCAACCAGATCAATGGAGGGTACTGGAGGTGCAAAGAAAAAAAAAATATCTGAAGACTGATCAGAAAGAAAACAAGCTTTGGGGACCCTGGGAAAAACTGATCAAGACTATCTTCAAGTAAGGCCAGAAAATTTGGTATGGATGCATCTTGTATCATGTAAGATGGGTGACTGTACACGTAAGCACTTAAGGTCTTATAAAAAAAAGATTCACCTTAGTGGCTCCTACTACAATAAACCCACTTGTTTTAGACATTCTAGATATTGTACAGATTACTGAAAAAGTTACAATTCAAAATTAAAGCATCAAAATGCTGTTAATAATATCCAAATGGCGCATGCCCTGTGCGGGACAGTTTTGGCAAAAGATTGTCTTCTGAAGACTGCCAATGTCTTGAACAATTCATATACTCCATTAGTTCTTGAAATAGGGAAAATTGCCTAACTCCTTTTGAAAAAAATACAAATATACTTCTGAGAAAGAAAAAAAAAGTCAAAAGTCTGTCAATCATACAGACTAATATTATTCTAGATAATCAAATATTGGCAGGAGCCTTGGCAAACTAACTCTACTCTTACCACTACCACCAGATCTCTTGGGCTAGCCTGGCTTCATTCCACAGGCTGACAGAATTCCAAATATTTGGTGAGCACTACGCTTTATTCTTCACTTAAAAATTATGAATATAATCTATATCTGATATTAGATGTAGATAAAATGGCCCGTAAGTATTCCTCTATACTTTTTCTTATTTTTAACAGAGGAGAAATTCAGTTTCAGTTAGTCTTACAATCTCTGTCAAGGAAGTCTACAATTCTCACTATGCCATTCTCAATTGAAACAGCTCTTGTTTAGGGATCTTACCCTAAAAAAGCAGTATAAAGTGAGCGTATCTTTGGTCACTTCATCTTTCATTCCACACATTCAGCTGTCTTCAATAAGTATCTTTGAGTCTCATGGGTTTCAGAGCATCACTATCCATGCTTATATAAAGAAAAGAAAAATCCTTTTACATTAACATCCTTCTTCCTTATAATCAAACGTAAGCCTCTATTCAGTGCCCTAAAAAACCCGAGTCTGTTGTACCTGGTTTTCAGGTAAACATGGCCAGTCAGAGTTCATGTTCATAAGCAGCCAGATTTGGTAATTTTCTGTGCTGCATTTCCTATCCCAGAGCCTAAACAACATAACTAGCCTACCCCTGCTGCTTACTCTCTTCTATAAAGACTGGCTGACTGAATAAAAATTGAAAAGACCTTCTCTGTATGACTCCTCTCCAACATATAATCACAGGTCTGCTTGATCCGTAGCAAAATTCACGCATGCACAGTTATAACACGAAAAGATCTTGTTTGCTTGCTCAAGCCCTGAGACAGAAAACTAACCATAACAAGGAACTAATCCTCCTCCAGTAGCCAAGGCAGCAAAAGAAAACATGTACTTGATTATTCCTGATCACAGCCTGATATCCAAGCTAACACTGCTAAAGTGGGGTTTCCCTGAATTAAGGTTTACCGGGGTAGTTAAAACCGCTGGTCTCAGTACCCTTCTGCTCACTTCGCTCTGTCAAATCCTAGTGCTGCACATTTGGATGTTACTGCTTCCAGTCTTCAACGGCTGCCATGAGGTTTGTCAGAGTTCCCCTGCCATGGGGGATGGCTACTGAGCAAGAAGCTCCATGATTCAGGAAGAAATAGGTAATGAAAGTATTTAACGGAGTAAACCAAATAACCTCATATCTCTGTGGCCGTCTCTTTCAGGTACGGATGCTTGCAAACGACCATAGCAAGTTCTGCATAACCTGAAATTCGAATCTGAAAATTGCTATGAAGAAAACTTAGTGGGAGAGAGGTAGGTACCTCTTTTGACTCCAAAGGCAAACATTTCAGAGACCTTATCCATTTCATTCAATTCACCTCAACAGCAGAGATGCTCAAAAACTGCTAATTAATCAGCTCATTAGATTATGTGCCAAATACAGAGCAAGCATTAGATGATAGATCAACTCTGGCTATCAATTCTACATTTCATTAGGTTCCAAGCAGACTGTCATTTAAGGGAAACACACTCAAAGGAAGTTACTTGTGAGAGCAACTCCTTGCCATGGGGTCACGTCAGGGTGCAGAAGACATCCGCCATGGGCAGAGACCCTACCTTGAACCTACAGACACCACCAAGGACAACCAGAGAACTCTGCAGCCAGGGAGACAACTGAAAACAGGACTCATTTATCGTTACCAAAAGAAAACCTGTGTGAACTAAGGGATTCATATATAAATAAACTAGCAGATAACTTCTCTGATTTCTAAAGCTACCAAATCAACACCAACCATCTGGCCAAAATACTATTTGGAGGAGGCGGGACAATGAAGAAAAGGTTATTATTTTAATAAATATTATCAATATGCATGAAGACAGGCAAAACTAAGCACTCATTAATAGCAAGTGATGCCTCAGAACACACTTTTTGTCTTGGCAAACACCAAATGCAGAAGTCTTTAGTTCTCCTTTTCCTTTATCCTGAATACAATACAAACAAAAATGAATATTTATCAGTAAAATTGCTTGAAGGTCTTTCCTCCTTCAACTCTCTTAGACACATTTTTTTATTCCTCATCCAGCTCAACTCATGTCATGTTTTAGCTATCAGTTAGCAAATAAAGAAAACACAATGAGTATAAGGGGGGAATTAAAAAAAAAATTAAAAGGGAAATAAAGAAATTTAGTTGGAAGAAACAGCAAGAAGAATAGAATGAAAAGAAGTTTGGATTGCAGGACTGGGAAACAGGAAAACATGCTTTCACTTCTGAATTAGATAGTTCCTCCCTTTTCTTGCTATTTCCTTGAGTCAATCATTTTCACTGGATAATCTAATCCACCTTGAAGTGTTTTTCAAGGCAGCGGACCTCAAAGTCTTTTTTTTACTGCAGAAAACTGAACTAAAATGAACTTGCCTTACAAGCATTATTAGTCCAGTTTCATTTATTTACCCTCAGACAAATTCCAAGGTCATATTTTAGCCATCACTATGTAAGATGAGAGAGGAGCCCAAGACTCGATGACTTTTCCTGATGCCTGCACTGACTTCATCCTGTGATTTCTAGGCAGCGAGTGGCTGGAGTGCAATGTGATAATATTACGTAGAGACCTCATCAGGCAGCGAGAAAACAAGTTGTTTTGAAAGCCCGTTGATATCATTAAGGATTTTACTAGGGATTATGTTACTGCAGCAAAAAGTGCTCAATTGTTCCATCTTTCCCATCTTTATCAGTTCCCCTGTCCTATGAACTCTAGCTGCGAAAGGAGCATCTGTAATCCTGAAGGGAAGGAATAAGCACAGACTGCACTGGCTCTGATCCTTCCCAAGTTCAGATTTAGTGACCTTGCTAATCTTCCTGGATTAGTCCTACTTCCTTCAAGGCCTGAGAAGTGAGGACAGCAGAGGTAGCAAAGGCTCGTTTTAGGCAAATGCAATATGACTTTGAAAGAAGCGTACCATTTTAATTGAGAGCTTGTCTAAAACCAACTGTATACTATTAATGACATCAACATTAACCTAATGTGACAAATCTTCATGAAAAAATATTTACAAACTAGCTTTCTTTCTAAAAATGGATTTTTTCAAGAATTGTTGATAAAGAAAAAAATCACTTCTATATTAAGTTTATTTATAATGATATTTATCTTTTCAATATTTTTAATAATGGTAACAATAATGTTATCAAGAGAATCCTTGGAGTAAAAAACATGAAAAATTCTGCAAAAAGGGGTGAGGGGGAAGAGGTTGCAAACTATAAAACAGAAATTATCTTCATGTTTAGCAATATGGTATTTTTACATTAATTTGCATTAAATAACATGAATGGAGATATGGACACAGATAATGTGAATTTTTAATTTGTGTCCTATAAATTGTACAGTAACTAGTAGTATTGGTAAAAACTCTGGGTCACAGATGCTGAATTCACAAGGCTGCTCCTCAACACCTCTTCTTGCCCGCTGCAGCAACTCTCCCTTAAGAGCAGAAAAATTCCTTGCTTGCAGCTCGCCGTGTACCGTGAACACAATGATGAGGCTAATCACTAGATACATCAATACCTAACAATATGGCCTATATTACTTCTCAATTATTATTAAATTAACTAATAATAAATACACTAATTATCTAACAAAGCTCTTTGCAACTCACTAGTGCGATATATTCTTATGGTTTGACTTACAAGGACTTAAAAGCACTTGTGACACTCTTTGTGGTCTTCCTCGGCTGGAAATAGCCCCATTGAGTAGCAGAGGGGTTTGGGGGTTGTTGTGTGGGTCTTTTTGAAACTAGTTACTAGACCTAAGTGATAGCAGCTTGTTATCGCTCTTTCATTTATGTGCACAACATACAACGTCCTTTCAGGGAATTTAATGAACCATGTAGAAAGAAGAAAAGAAAATATCAAAGGAGTTAGTGACCCTTGCCCCAAAAGTAAATTGTAAAGCCTTTCTAGTATTTTGCTGAAGCGTCTTTCTATATTTGTACTGTATCTATGCTGGAAGTTGAGTTGTTATGAAAAAAAAAATTGATGTACAACTTGGGAAAGCTGATTGAGGTGTCAAATGTCCACGGGTTTAAAGAACGATGTAATCAATACAAGAGGTATAGGGCATGCAGTTTGTATTGCCGTAGCTCGACTCCTTTGATGTTTTGTTGTTTATTTACAGCAGATTGGAAAGCTCCTCTCCATTTGAACCGACAACCGACCCACTGAAGTTCCCACGTGAAAGTCAGATGCCACTTGCAAGAGAACTTCAGAGGGTTCCATCATCCTTCTCCTCCTTTTGCAGGAAATAGCTTGGCAGAGAAAACACGCTTTAAGCAGAAAGAAAACTATTCATCATTCCAACCCAAAGCTCTGGAGCCAAAATACTGGAATTTAGAAATCTGGATCCAGATTTTGCCACTCCTTCTCCGATTTGTCATTTTTCACTGCAAGTAGAATAAATTGGGCAACTATAACATCAACTATTTGGCTAATTTCAGTTATCAAGTATTTAAGCCCCATTGCTGAATCAAAAAGGTAGCTGTTTTTCTTAGGACAATCTCTGTAATACCCTGGTAGCCAGCTTGTGCAAATAGCACATTTCCGCTGATTTAGATAGAATAGTTTTAAGTGAAAATAGATCATATCACTTGAGCACAGCAGTTTTGATTTACTCAAGCTGAGAATTTGAATTTAAACAGTAATTTAGAGGTTAGTTTTCTTCATTTTTGTTACCTCTACTTATTTCCCTGCCGCTTTTTGTGGAACAACCTACCGATATTAAAAGGTTGTATTTTAAAGTTAATTTCTGGGGTTTCCTTCAACGAAATTGCCTATACTTATTGCCAATCTGGGGGGGGGAGGGGGGAAGAAAGGTTTCCCATTCAGTAATAATTTTATAAAATGAAAACACTTCTTCAGCATTGTACTTTGTCGAGAGACCCAATGCAACAATAGAACCAGATTGGAGGAAAAACTTTCACTACAGGCAGAAAAATAGTCTGAAATTGTAATTAGTCAAATCTAAACCTCATAGAACCATGAGAGGACTCTTCGGGTAACAAAAACATCCCCTTAGTTTATGTTAATGTGCTATAAAATGCAGAGACATGCTGAAGAATCCAACAACTTTGACTCTCATTTTCACTCTGATACAATGATTTGGATAAGTGGAGTTGTTACCTCCCCACAGAAAAATCAGATACTTTGTTGGTAGCTGGAAGAGTGCAGAAGAGGAGACAGGACACAGATGCAGACCTCATACCTCAGTAATCAGGATCAGCTATGTTTAAACAAAATGGAAAAAAAAAAAAAAAAACACAACAAAAAAACCCCCCAAAACCCAAACAAACCCAAACCAAACCCAAAACTTATTTTTCTATTCAAAATCTGACATTTTTATGTGTCATTGAATGGGAATAGTTTCCCTTCTTATACATCATTAAAAGCCAGGTGCTGTCGAAAAGTGTCTGGTTTGGGACAGAAATAAAAAAATCAGTATATCAGCAACACTCCACTTTTCAGAAAGGCTCAGGTTATCATCAGGGTTATTACAGGAAGGGATAAACAGAAAAGCGAGCAACGTGAACTAGCAAATCTACAGTTTTTAACAAGCTCCACTGTGGGATATTGGGTGGCTACTTCATGCCAAACCACAACCCTGTCGTTGGCAAATAGCGGTGCCTTGAGACCATCCTTTTGGAGCTCAGTGGCACAGGGGTCCCCCAGGCTGGAGGGGCTGAGCCCTGGGCTAGAAAGGGAGATGGCCTTCAGAGTGACGGAACATTACAAATTATTTAAGAAAGGATACTAAACAGACAGGAAGGGCCGTGTTATGCTTAGCTATAACTGCATCTGAAATAGTGCTTGGCTGTCTCTGGGCACTTTATCTCCTGATAACCACATACATGAACTAGAGAAGTTACAGGAGGAGGCAACAAAGGTGATCGGAGGTGTGAAACAGCTTCCACCTCGACAACACCTGGAGAATAGGGCAATAGAGGTCTATTAAAGAAAACACGAGTTATGTGGAGAGGTGACAAGGAATGCAAGGATGAGAGCTGCCCAAAGAAGCTACTTGGTAGATTTAAAGCTAACAGAAGAAAAAAACTTTTTCAGGAAATGCCCGGTTAAGCTGTGCAGCTCACAGTCACCAGATACTTTGGTAGCCAGAAGCGTAAACAGCTTCAAAACGAACCAGGGAGGACGGATCCAGCGGTCACTGCAAAGGCTGATAGCCTGGACGCAACCACCTTGATCTCAGGGCCATTGAGCCATTTATTGCCAGGAACCGGGGAAGTCAGCAGCACAGCAGGACAGCTCTCCACTAGTGCTTTTCATATTCGATATATATTCAAGTTTATATATGCAATGGCCCTGTATTTCCATGAGAAATCCTACCTGGCTATTTCCCAGCAAAATTTCATCAAAAAAGGTATGTTCCCATAAATGCTTTGGTTTTGACAAAACTGACTCTTTCCACCTAGGGAAAATAAATAAATAAGAAAATCCAACCAGTTCTTACACTCCATGTAACTGAACCCAGCGGCAATTTTCTTCTGAGCTGCTTCAAACCTGGAAATGTTCCAGTCAAACCAATGAAGATACTGCAGAGTTCATAAAAGAAGCCACCCACTAAGTCGCTGTGTGTATAGGAGCTATGTATAAGGTGAGCACTCAATTATGTCTGCTGCTTACCAAAACATATTGCATTTTGAGTTGATAATTTTAAATAATGAGAAGGAGCATACAGCCTTTTTAAAAATAGATTTTAAAAAGCAATTGAATCCAAATTACTAAAAAATGGAAATCATCTTCTTTCCTTACCTTACTTTTCCCCTCTGACACAATTGCAAAACAAACACAAGACAGAAAATATACCATATATGAATTCTCTTTCATCATTTCACACAAAGTAGTTTAAGTACTATTTCCAGTGCTGTTGTCAGCCATGATGGGGATGACCTGCTTTATTAGAAACAGAGGGAGCTTCTCAACTGAAGGCAAAGGGTTCAAGAAATACTAACTATATTTATCAAAAAAAAAAAAGTCTTTTAACTGCTGGTGCTTACACATGGTGATATTCCAGCAAACAGGTCTATGTATGCTTAAGTCACTATGTACTTGTTTGATCCATTAAGGAATAATAATAATAATAATAATAGTAATAATAGCAGCAGCAGCAGCAATAAAAACAAGTAAAGTTTTAGGAAAAGTTCTTTACGAAGGGAATAGAAAACAGCAAAAATTCTCCTTTAAAAATTACAGATGCCACAGGATAAAAAAAAGCCCTTCTCTCTCCACTTGGAACAATTTTAAAATCAGAGAAGAAGGAATGAAGGAGGCAGAACACCTCAGAGCACAAATCAAGCAATCACTTCTTTGGAGCAAAGTTATTTTTGAAGTTACCATATCATTTTTGTTAATATTACAAGATTCTTAAGATCAAAATCTAAGATTTTAAAAGCTTTTAAATCTTATTTTTAAAAGGTCTTATTTTTAAAAGTGAGTCATCACCTCACTGAACTGAAATGCAGATCTGTGTCAAAGATCAAAGACGTATCGCAACCCAAATATAATTTAAACTTGCAGTTTGTCAGGGCACCACCTTACAGATATCAGCATGGTTTTTTGCAAAACTATTAGCAGTTCCTCCCTCAGCGTGCACCATGGTAGGATCAGCAAGAACGTGTCAATGTTAGAGCACATGCTCAACTGCATACCAAGTCCTCTTCATATTTTTCTTTCTTTGCACCTAATTCTCCTATTTTTAAGGCATTAAATACCAGACCAGAAAGCAATATTGAAGGTAAAATACCTTGCCTTGCTCTTGAAAACATCTCCGTTTTTATACAAGAAAAATGCCACAAAAATTAGAGAAACTGTAGGAAAAAATATCCTGTATTTTTCAGAGAAAAATGCTAATTTCCATTCCCAGTTGTGTTGAGGCAGTGCCAATGATTGGCTCCATATGTTTCAGCAATTGGAGCCATATTAACATTCTTACAGTTCTTTTGCTTTCACATGCTTTGTCTTGGTTACATTATGCAAACCTGGGATATCTAGCATTTTTAACACCCTCCCCCCCAAATAAAGACTGAGTCGGTTTCCTGGCTACAGTGGTTTCTCTATCCTACTTGCAACAACAGTGATTTCTCCAGACAATGTAAGGAGGTAGAAGGAAACCCAGATTTGGCTTCCAAAATATGTTCCATTTTTGAGGAAATTATGGTTGACTGCATAGCAACACGCAAAGATCACTTTTAAAGGAAGAGCATCCGTGCTTCTTGTTACAGCAAAATGTTAATAGATTCTGCTTGTATTTTTCCTTGAAAAAAAAGACGAGCAGAAGTATTCATCCTGATCCAGTGACAAACTAGCAGTAACATACTAGTTGGGCCGAGACAAAGCAGACTAACTTAATAGCTGTAATTTTCATCAGTACTGGAATATGAGTGGTAGGATGGAAAAATCACTTTCCAATGCATAACACTGGCAAACGTATTTTTCCAAGACAACCTGTTTTTCTAATGCCATTGACCACAAAGCCATTCAAATGCATGGTTTTCTTCAGAAAAAGGTAGATCTGCTTAAGATGAGTAAAACTACCACAACATGAATTTTACACAGATGGTTCAAAAAAGTTTATTCTTCATCATAAAAATTACGGGGCAATCCCAGCTGTGAGAGAATTCGATACTTTCTCTTTCAAACAATATTACTAAAAGTCAGTGAGTCAAATCACGAATCTTTTGCCCCATTAAAACTCCTGTTGAGGTTAGTGCTGGGAGCAGGGATGTAAGTAAGAGCAGAGCATTGAAAAGAGGAAATACTGGTTTCTTGGATTTTACTGTGTAGCTGCTTATAGGGTGGCAGATCATATTCCCACTCCTAACTAAAATATGAAACATCATCATAAAACAGGCTGGCATGAAACAAGTGCTTGTGGTCTTGCTGGTGTGGGGTTTTTTAATTTTAAAATCTGACAAAAACCAAATCTGATTCTGACTCCCATTAACTTAAAACAAAAATTTTTGTGTGACTTCCAACCAGCAATTTCACAAACCAGAGCTTTGAAGTGCCACCTAACCAGCAATAAAGGAGGTGTCTATGCTATGGAAACACAGGGGAATTCAGAAAATTCCTTTCAAGGATGGTGGAATTTTTAGGACTGTGCTCCATTTAGAAATACCAAGCATTTTCAAAGAAGTAAAGAGGAGAAAGGAAAAAAAAAATCCCCTCAAACTGAAAGCAAAAATCTTCTCCTAGCCAAACCACAGATTACGGATAGGCTTTCTGACGTGCATTTTATGGTACTTAAAGAACTTAACTAATGAATCTCTCAAGCCGTTGGTGACTGAGATCTTGCTGCAGCAAAGCCTTTAAAGCATCTACTTAGATTCAAGTCAACTGGAGCAAATGAGTTTTGAGCATGCATCAAAGATTACTCAGGTTATAAAGTCATTAGGATATGCCAAAGGAACAAAGTAAAGCAAATGACAATTAATCAGATGATATTTATGAAACACACACTTTCAAGTCTAAAGTAATTTCTTTATAAAATAATGCAGAGAATCGTCAGAAAAGGGGAAGAAAACTACCCTAAAATTATGAAGGAAAATAAATGACAACTCCAGGCAGCTGTATCACTGAGAAAGAAATCCTAACAACCACTCTTATATTCAACAGATCTTTTCCCCCCTGCCTCCAAAATGTGATGATGGGAACTCGGCAGACATAACAGATTTGAATTTTAGTGCCACATTTGTCAAGTGCCATTGTGAAATCTTACAAAACTATTAAAGTTCTGTTGGATTTAAATAGTGCCATGCAGACTCTTCTCAACAAAAGGCATGTGGGTTAAAATCAAAAACGAGATTGTGCCGAAGCATTAAACAATGCTGGCAAACTGAATGACCGCAGTCTAGGCAAAACACATCATCCCCTGCAAATCTGTTTTGCAGACAAATATACCTCACTGTCAGAGTACTGTACTGAATCAGGTATGAAATCTCCACTACCTCTAATTTCTAAAATCCCATATTCTATCATTTGCAATAGAGATTTCATTTGAGAATTGCGTGCAAATCCTTTTTCATGTAAAGCTCCTATCTATTTGAAATTATTTTCAAAAGATTAAGTGCTGAATATGCATTAAGAAAATCCATAATGTGAATATAAATGGAAATATTTACCTTCAGCAAAGGTACTTTGTAGTTTTAGAAGATCTGATGAGCATGAACTATATTTTGTCCAACCATCCTCAGTACACAGTGGTGAAACAGGGGCAGAGAAAGTTTGAGCAACTTGTTACGGAGCTGTGTGACCTTGAGGGAAAACAGGACCTAATCCTTAACCCCCAAGGCCCTAAATCTAAGCTCAGACTGCAGTGCTTCCCAGTGCCTTACTCTTTAGGCTATACAGTTGGCATGAAGACAAAGATACAAACCAGGCAACCTTTGGCCACTTAAATATAGGATGCAGTGGTGTTACTGTTTCCTCTTAGGTCTTTGGAGACCTTTGTTGAATCTCCTCATCTCTCACTTACCGTAGCCAAACAAGTTAATGGAGGTCCTGCTCTGCACCAATATCTTCTCAGCAGATTCCTCAATCACTCTGGAGATGATGGAGGAGAATGGTGTCACATGCTGCTATTTTAACCAGACAGTTCTGTCACGGAAGAAGGGAATTGATTTTCTTCCTTTTATTTGCTTATTTGCCTGCAGGGGGTAGGGGTATCCTTGAATGGGCCCAAGACAGTAAGGCAGACCCTGAAGTATAAAGTAGAAAGTAGCAACATGTCCCGTAGTAGCAGAAGCAGCAGCAGCAGGAATGCAGAAATGGAGGTTGGATTAGCAGTGTTCAGCAGAAAGTTTCAGCAGCAGTCACCAACTGGCTTTTCTCTGAGGGGTGACATCCCAACAGGGTGTACCTATTTTTCTGTTGTGTCCAGTGGCATATTTATATGCTGCAGAACAAGGACGAGTGACCATTATACACAGGGATTCATGCACCGACCTTAAAAAGGTGACAAGTAGGTTTTTCCACATGATCACACCCACAGACATTACTTGGCAAAATGGATAATGAAGTAAAGCAACTGGGTGACAGTAAATAACTGCTAAGGTGAACTCAGAGTCCTTTTATTTTGCAAACAGTACTGCATGCCATTAATTATGGGCAAAACAAGAGTCTACCTCCAAAGGGGATACTTGGACAAGCAGAACACAACGGTGCCAGAACACTTCTCCCCAGCAAGAGGAAGATGTGCAGGAGGGAGGTACAAAATGCTCAGACAGGAACCTTAATACGGCCTGAAACACTTAGCTCATCAATAAATTTGTCCCGCTAACATGTACACTTGATTAAAAACAAATATCCTGAGAAACAGAGGGCTTTACTACTTTCAGCACAGATGTAAAAAATGTCTGTGTATTTCTGTATGAAACAAGCAAATGAACAATAAAACCCCTGCTCTGTAAGAGGCCAATGGTCTTCAGTATGAAGGACAAGAGCACGTTTTTTAGCTTTTGCAGGGTTTTTTATTTATTTTCGTATCACTGTTGTTGATAGCAGTATCAGTTTTGTTTATATTTTTAAATTAACAAATAATCACCCTGTCTCAGAAATCTCCAAGAAAGAGACTCCTACCCAGATCCGGCTTGGGGAGACAGCTGTGTTTACAACAATGTCATCAGTACTTTTCTGTCAGAAACTAATAGATCTCTTTCAAGACACAGCGGTCTGGTGGTCCGGACACGCTACGGCGAGTACTAAGCCATGAAAGGCCAAGCCCAGAGATGTTATTCATCTGCCTTGGCTGCATAGAGACCTACCAGAATAGAGCCACACCGTATTTCCAGGGTACAGCTCAAGGGGAAGGGCCCTCTTAGAAGAAAAATTAAGCTATCACAGCAGGGGACCTGAGTGACGACAGGGAGACGGCCCTTCTGCGGGAGCAGCAGCTTTGGGAGCGAGTCCAGCTTTTTGGTGTTGAATGAACTGGACTTCCCTAATGGACAACATGGAGAGAGGAGAGATTCCCCCTGCCACGACTCCCTCTGCGTGGTTCACCCTGAGCAGAGATAATCTGGCCAGAGTTACCATGAAGAAGCCAATTCAAAAAGCAAATGCTATATTTTGGTCTGCACATGTGAACATTAATGATCTCTGACTGACAATTGCCTCTTGACGCCAATGTAAGAGGAGCATGCCGTGTTGTTGTCAGGCTGATACAACACACAGCTTCAACTTCCAAATTGGGGATGCTGAGCAAATGATCAATTTCATACCCTCCCACAGGAAGCTAAATTATTCATTCAGAACACCTTATTTTTATACATATTTGCACTCAAAATCTGTTTTCACCTGTTTGCATGAGTGCCGAAATGAAAGCCTCCACTTGCTCTGTTTTCTATTTATACATTAAATTTTTCCACACAGCAGAATGAAGCTCTCTACTGCTTCCACAAAAATCTTGTCAACATCCCACAATTAATGATACCATGTATTTTTTCACTGAGATGAAATAATACCATACGCCTCAACAACATTTTAAATAAATGCCCTCCACTCAGCACAAGGGGGAAGAGTGCGTAAGGCCGGCATCTGCTAAACCACCAGATTTATTATATCATCCCTACTAGAAATATTTTCCAGTTCTGATGAGATTTAGCAGAAGACATCCCAAGTAAAAAAAGAGGACAGTGTTGTCAGAAAGGCTCCCTAAGTTCCCTACAGGAGTTTGTGCACGCTCCCATTTGTCAGGGTCACTTCAAAGGCTGTGCTTCCTACCTGAGGGAAAGGTGGCATACGAGAGGGACCATGAAGGATCACTTCACTGCCTCTTTTCCTCATTTGACTAACAGCTGCTATGAAGGGCATTTGGGATGAGGAGTGGAATTACGATAACCTGTTATATGTCCTTCTGTCCAACGCCAGACACAGGGGCTGCCGAGACAGCGCACCCAGGCTTTGCAAGGGTTACGGTACATGGCCAAGGACGTGCAAGCTTCAAATGCTGCCTTCTTTTCCATATGACGCTTCAAGAAAGTAGGACAAAAGGTGTCTAGATCTGTCCGCTCATGAATTGTTTCCATATACCACAACAAAAGGCTCTCGAGACAATAAAATTTTCAAACTAGCTACCTAATTCATTGACTTTGCTGGAGGATCTGTGTAACTTCAGTTCACATTGAGGGAGGAAGTAGGGGCTGCTGTTTGAGAAGAATTCCAGCCCTAAATGTAAAGAGGAAAACAGGCATTTTAAAGACAGATTTCATATGAAACAAAACAAGATAACCCTTGTTGTCTCCAGCAGCCCCCCAACTCCCAACAACCCCAAAAGAGGGGGTTATGTTTCATTTGAAGGGTCTCAGGACCTTAACACTCACCTTCCACATCTACCCCATTCCAGAATGGGATAATAACAGTTCCTAACATGCCTCTGTCTCGTCTAATTAGACTGAGTGGTTCATGGAAGTCTCTCCTGAGGTTTGGGTAGGGAGCTTGGAATAAGAGTTGTGATTTCTACTGACACTTCTTGTGAAGGAAGGGTAATGCAAGCAATACACTTGCAAGAAATCTACAAGACATTGTAGGAAAAAAAATGTAGTTTAAACATCTAGAGCATCTACTTCTACTGCTTCCTGCTACAACTGACTATGTGGGGACTCAAACACAGGTCACTTCCTAATGCAGCACAAAAAAAATGAACCTCCATTTTTGAGGACCTCATGTGGTGCCACTGTGGCCCCCACTTAGACAGCAGTTCACCCACAATCTTCAGAATCATTTAAAAGCGTGGATAACCATTTGCTTTTTTACATGTAGGGAAGGAGAGGCAGAAGACTTGACAGTGACTTTGCACAAGGTCACACAACATCTTGAACAGCCAAGGGAAGGACAGAACTCAGGTGCTTTATTCCTAATAAACTGCCTGGCTCTCTAAATCATTTTTTATATTGCCATTTCCTATGTACGCTGCAGCACAGCAAACTCGTTAATTTACTAACAACTGTTAGTAAACATTTTCCTGTAACATTTCCCCAGTTACCAGCTAATGTTTCATTTGAAAACTGAAGCTTTTATTGACAAAGCCATTTAAAATGTAAAATGAATCACGCAAACCTGCAAACAGGAGGGGAAGAGTAATCCGTGGAAGAATTACGCGGGGATGTTTCCAAACATGAGAGAGTGGGGCTGAGGAGACGTTCCCCGGCAAGGCTAGCGGGGAAGGAGAGATTTCACCTATAACTGGAAGCAGCTGTCGTAACCTGCCTAACCCCATTGGAATGTGTGTGCTGCGGCCACGTCTCGCTGGAGCTCTGGCACCGGGACCGTGGCAGCTTTCCTGCGGGCAGGCAGCTAACTCACATTTCTGTTATTTTATCCCGAAAGAAGTTACCATGGAGACTGGCATGAAAGTGGCAATAGGCCAGCCAGATAGAGACGAAAAGCGCGGGAGGCACAGAGTCCGCCGCTCTTAATAATCTGGCCGAGCTCTCCAACTCCTCAGGCCGGGCGCTGGGCTTTCCGCGCCCACAAAGTTCAGCTCCGTCTCTCCCGTAGCAGCAGCCTATCAAAGAAGGTTTGATGGAGTAGGTAAATGCCAGCCATTAAAAGTAATCTATCACAGCTCATGAACACCTAGTTAACAGGCATCGTATTGCTTAATATGTATTTGCGTGTGCAAAAGTTGTTAAAAGCAGCGTTAAAACGACACAGTAAAGGTAGGTGTTTATTTCCCAGGACAAAGCGTAGAACGCAAACGGCCTTCCAGGAGAGTCTCTTGTAGTCTTTTCTTTTTTTTTTTTTTTTTTAAACAAAATAACATTGATCAAACACTGTTCTCCAATTCCCTACATGCAAGAGTGATCTAACTTTTTAAAAGAATTAGGAAAAAGCTCCGATGTATTATGGGAGGAAGTTTCACATTTCTGGTTATTATGGTGCACTTTGGGAAGCGCTCGTGGGAGCGGCAGGTCTTCACAAGAGCTGTGCTTTCTGAGGGAAGGACCTGAAGGAACAGTCTCCTCCGAAGACTCAGGAATAGTTTAACCTAGCCATGATACATGCAGTGGGGAGGAGGAGGAAGGGAGGAGATGCCAGTCCCACCCGGAGGTACTGGGAGCCTGCAGAGTGCTGGGAGTGGGCTCTGGCATCTGGAATACATTGAACCTGAGGGCTGAAATGCGTTCCCCATCCCATCCTATCACTGCTCTTTAGAAAACATTTACGTAAAATTCAAAGCTTAAGACTCTGCCCAGGACAACAATAAAACCTGTGAGAAAAGAGAGGAAAAAAGGGCTCAGGATGAGAGGAACTTCCCCCACGTGTGGGGTTTTTTTTTCTGTGTGCTTTTCCCTTTTCTTTTTTTTCTCAACACAGGCAGAGCTGATGAACCGCAGGCTCCCCACCGCTGAGTTTAGCCAACAAGCGCAATAGGATTCCAACACACATTTCTGCTTTTCAGACCCATTGTGAACTTTATGGACCATGTTCTTCCTCCATCCACAGGGCAAATGTTCCAGGAGTGATTCACAAGCCCCGCCACTCGGTACCAAAACATGCTCCCCTGAGCTGGTTAATTTAAGGCTGGAATTAGTTTCTTTGTGCTAACAACCTTTTTATGAAGGCAGCATAATCCCACAGAGCACTTACTGCAAGCATTTCAAATCCTGATGTTTTATAGTGTTGCTTTTTACAACATACGTGTATATTTGAGAGGTTTCTTTGATACATTCCTTTACCGCAGTACAAAGCATAAAATACAACCCACAGAGCTTCCAACTTATTGACATTGCTCCTTGTGTTTGCGTACATAATGGCAGTCATTTAAATTGTTTTGAAGTACAATCTACAGCATTAAATAAACTGTTGATTTTTAATACATTTCCAATTTTACTTTTGTACCACAGTGCAACTGCTGGAGTCTGTCTGGACAAAAAGGTAGTTTAATCCAGTAATCTTTCTATAAACCACGGAAATAATGCCATCTATTTCGGCATATGTGTCTCTGGAAAAACTAATAGAGTTTCTGACATTTCTGGAGATACTAAAAAAGCCGTAAGTGACATGCAAGTATTCTCCATAGAAGGTTCTGAGGTCAGATGAGGAAACCAAAGCATTTTAACAGACTGAATAGCTTAAGTTTGCATTTTATGACACTGAGTAACCATACCTACCCTACAATTTTACATCTCTACCTTAATTCCTCTTAAAACTCTCCATAGAGGCATAATAAATGCTATATGTTTACAGTGGCAGGGCTGGTCCTGAGAGCCCTGACAGAAACCCATCAGTCACGGTCCCCAGGCACGCGCCTCTTCCTTTTTTGCGGGCAATTTCACAGACGACAGTACCTGTGCAGCAGAGTGGGCAGCAAGTCACGGGGTGGGAGGTGCTGGAGCACACAGGAGCTAGTTCTGCTCCTTTTGCCTCCAAATAAAGTATGCTGAGACTATACTATAACTTTAAAAAAAAAAACCCTTGCTTCTGTTCTCTTCCCACGCCTAAAATCTTCAACTTGATGTACCACAAAAGCTGCAATTTCAATCAATTGTCCAGTAAACAAGACTAGATGGACAAGTCTTTCCTAGCAAAGGGCATCAAACAATCTGGAAGCAAGTTGCAGACCTGATAATTCATTACATCTGGCTTCCAGAGCAAACACAAAAACCCAGGAAAAGTGGGGAGGGGGAAGGTAAATATCCTGTACTTCCGAGATATTAAAGAGTTCTTTCCATCCCAAGCAGCTGAAATCAGGACAAACCTTTGCAAACTGAAGAAAACCAAAACATGCAATTAAAAGTATGTTTATGAACTTGTGAAAAAACCCCATATGCTTTTACTACCGCACTTCTCTACGCTAAGATGCATTTTATACCTGATTTTCCGGAAAGGCTGAAATAAAATATGTTTGGAGCAGCTGGAAGGGGAGAAGGGCATGCACAGCCATGCAGATAGTTCACCACGTGCTCCCTGAACACTCATATAACAGCGTTGTCCCCTTTAAAGCCATACTTGGTCGCAACTTTCTCCTGTGAAAATATCAAAGCTGACTCCTTCCTGCTTTTCCAGTAGACTTCTTCTGATTAACAACTTCTTGTCAAAAAAAAAAAAAAGGGGGGGGGGGGAGGAAGACAAAAAAATCCCTTGAAACTGCAGGTCCTGAAGATCTCAGAATTAACAGCAAGTGTGACAACTGATCACAAACTACCCTGAGAGAGAAATGACTGCTCACAACCCTTGGCCAGGGTCTCCCCTACTGCAACTCACCTTAGGGTCTTATAACCCCGCTAAGCACCTGTCAAGCATATCAGCAGGGCCTTAGTTCACCATTTTCAGAGTATTATAAATTCTGAAAGCTAGGGGTTATTATTACTCACTTTTTTTGTGCGTACACACACAGGTGCACCTTTTAACGCCCTCGTGTCTGGGACCATTTAGGACCTCTTTAGTGCACCTTGCACATTAAGTCTCTGCTGATAAGACATTTGGATGAGGAAGAAGTTGCTATCAAAATAGGAGAAATATATCCAAAGAATTCCTTCTACCTTTTTTATTCCACTTCCCAAACACATTTCAGGAACTGTTCCTACCATCTGACTCTCAAGTATCAATGTATGTGCTGCTGTAGACAGAATACAATGGCAATCCAAAAAAGTATCACCATGGCAGAAATGACTCTCCATGAAAAAAACCAGGCAGACATAGTTTTATTCACAAAACAAATTTACATATTAAAGGCTGTATTTATCAATATTTGATTTAAACATCTGTGTCTGCACATTTATTGAACAAAGCCAGATGGGTGCAGGCAGTTGCACATCTGTATTCATTAACAGAAAGGAAGAGAGACATTCACAGACAGCCACAGCAACAAATAGAGGAATGAAAAGTATTTGGTTGGACTGTAAGCATTTTACCTCTGTTCATCAATGAAAACTGGAGCCTTCCTCAGGCTTACATTCGTCCTTAACTTTAAGGACCCAAGTACTTAAGTTAGGAGAGTAGCCAAAGCAATCAGTGGAGAAAGAGATGCTCGCAAAGGTGCTACAGCCCACTTAAGACATGATTAGGCAGACCTCTCCTTGGCCACACAGGGAAGCTACGATTCCTCAGTCAGCCAGGATAAATTTCAGCCTCAATACTTCACTGCCAAGAAGAAATCTGTGTTTGTAGTCAACTAAAATGACAAAATGCCTTCTATAGAGTGGACTTACATTGTCCCAAATGCAATTAAGTTTTCAAGGATGTTCTTAGCATTAAGTGTTGAAGCAAAAATTTCTACCTATCCTTAGAGTTAAAAACTTAAGTGCACTCCCTGACTGAAGCTGTGGCTGTGCTACTCATATGAGCATCCTGTGCAATGGAAAAAGATCTACAACCCAGCTTCTCTTACATGCAATCTCTACTGATGGAACCAAGATAAAATATGTTCTACGGGAATTCATCAGTTTATAGGATGAGGCCAACCATTTGGGATGACCTGCGTTTAGATACCAGACAAATAACCTTCAGGCATGCAAAACAGCCATCAGTCGCACAGCTACCATCGACAGGAACAGGCAACTGCTCACATCCAGGTTTTCAGTAGCACCTGAAGACTCAGAACAGCAAGCCTCATAGTTTTCAAGAAACTCAGTTTTGAAACCAAAACCACCGATGAAACTCGTTTTAAATGCTAAGCATGGTGGGTACCCAACTTTTCAAATCAAAGATGTTTTCTTGTTTAAGTGGGAGCTGAGTGCTTCACAAAAAATAATGGTTTCATAAGTGCTGATCACCTGTAAAGCTTACAGTACTCAAGACCGTGGGCTGAGGAAGCCAAGTGGACATTACCCTGCATTAAATAAAAAATGAAAAAATTGTTAGGAGAGAGGACTGAAACAGGCAGCGCACATTAGTTCTGGTGGACCTTTCTCAAGAGGAGGACAAGGGAATGGGGAGGAAGCGGCTACTCTGTCATGCCAGCATAATGCAAATCAAAAATGAGTATGGCATAAAGCCAAAGGCATTGTGAGGAAAGGTTTTTTACATTTACATCCTCCTTACAGTACTTGCACATGCTTCCAAATTAAATGGGATAACGGGACCTCACAGATAACACAGCACCAGTGAGAGATATGCCACCTGCTGTTGCACAAAAAACCATATCTTGTGGACAAATGACTGAGATCATATAGCCCAAAACATGCATGGTTTACTCTGAGTGAGAAGAAAACTCTATGCCTTTCAGCCTAGGTCACTACCACTGATAGCTCTGCTTCCTAGAAGGAGAATCATACACAAAAACGTAACTGGATACATTGCTGTGTGCAACAGAACTTAAAATTAAACACTGACATAATCTAGGAGTTTAGATCATAGCGGCTTCCTGCCAGTCTACAATATTATGCTTAAATCTGCCAGTAGATCGTGGAACAACATAAATATTGCATCAGTGCTTTGGAGCTTACAGCGTGTTACAACTTTGCTTCACAAGGAATATACTTCATGTACTCTCCAGTGGGAGCTAATAGTAATTCAGCAACCCACTGAAGTGCTTTATGCTGAATAAAGGCAAATACCTTAATGCCAGAAGGAAGAAGTTACTTGTTATATACAGGTTACAGAATAAAACCATCAGGCTTCCTATTTCTGATTTACTAGGAAGGATGCAATGAAAATGGTGCCTCAGCTCCAGCACTGGGCAGCAGAGACCGAGGAGGCAACGCTGCCGTGGGAATCGCTGTGCCTTGTGTCCAAGAACGCTATCTCTGCAGAAAAGCCTTAGATACTTATCTTGGTTGCTAATCACCAGGTCTGGGAACACAACAATGTTACAGGAAAGGCTTCAGTTCTGTTCCAAAATCCTCAATACAAAATGGCAAAAAAAGTGCCTTTAAAACTCCCTCTTTCCAATTGTATTTCTATGTCTTGAAAATAAAATGCAAAGACAGAAACCCTGCTGATATCCCACGCTGCCTGAGAGCACACATCTAATTTTGGTGGAAGTGGCATTTCCATACACAGCATAAGTTATGCACAGAGTCACAACCTGCATCACCTTCCCAGAACCACCTAGGCAGGTTTCACACTGCAGCACCAAGGGCTGGCCAGGCTCCTCCTGCCTCCAGAAGCTCTGCTGGACCCTCAGGTCTCAGAGGCTGCTCTGCCCACCGAGAGTACATGTGCACCTCCTTCTCTACATGCACGCTACAGGAACCTGCTGAAAGCTTCACCCAGCTCGTGATTACACTGAAGTTTTAAATAGGCTGTCCTGACATCTTTTCTCACACACACGCACACCTTGTCTCCTGAGGAGGAAATTGAGAGCCAGATGAGAGGTGCCTGGGGCGGCATTTCTCAAACAAGCTCGCAGGAGCTGCGTGTGAGGCTCTCCAGTAATTTGTCAAACCTTCAGCTACAGTGAAACTATTATACTTGCAGTTCTTTGAAATGATATATTTCACGTGGTGACCACACATGAAGTCTCTCGTGGTCACACATGGCCACCAAGGCAGTACTTGAGGATGCCTTGTTTACTAGCACAATTTTATGGGCCTTTTACTGCCAGGAAACTGGGATGAGGAGTACTGGAGGGGAGCAGAGTGTTTACATAAGGGAAAAACATCTCTGAGCCTGCCAGCAGCACGAGCCCTTCATGCCAGTGGTCTTGGCCCTCCTATGGGTTTTGTTCATTTCCTCATGGCTCTATTGGAACCCAACACTCACCCATACAGCAAGAGGGCACTTGCTTATTAAGAGGAACCTGATGAAAACCCCAGGAAATACAGCTTCATCGCTGAGCAGCTTCAAGTCTTTTCCTAAAGGATGAGATCTGGTCTTGATTTAGCCTAAGTCACAACTGTGTTTTTACACAATGGTAAAGCCTGAAGGGTACCATAAAGGTACCTTCTACCCTGTGGTAGGAATCATGGCTGCTTCACCCATCATCTTCTCCATTATTTGCTCTTCACTAGTAGCCAGCGCAGTCTGCGAAAGAGGAGACGTTTCAGTCTCTTTTCCCATGCCTAGGAACTGCAGTGAAAACTGCCCAACCTTTCACTTTCCAACCACTTTTCCAGCAGGAGCGGCCCCTGGGCACCACTCCTGCTGAGCCATGTGGAGTTGTCTCAGGATGCAGCCTGCAGGACCACAGCACTTAGAGGCAGCCACAAAGAGGAGGCACCTGGCAAGTCTTCATCTCAGAAAACCAAGGGAAAGCAGGTGGAGCAACGCCTTGTACTTACTGTACACTGAAAGCAAAAATCTGACCTACTGCCAGGCCTCAGATCAGAGAAGAGTTGCAGCTCCTGATTTGGCTCAAAAGAGAAACTCTCATGCATTTTAATAATTCAAGTCTACAGCATGTCATGGTAGATGTAATCACGTATATTTCCTTTCCAGGGTGCTTTCCATGGCTTATAAATTTGCCAGTGTTGCTTAGATCGAAGTCAAGGCCTTGGTCCCTACAGAGGAGAGGCACACCATGACCAGTCTGCAGCATAAGGGTGTCCCTGTCCCGATACCTTCTCTCCTCCACAGTCTGGAGCAGCCACATCTTGGCGAGAAGGTCGTTGCTTAGCCAAGGCACTGCTCCTCTTATGAAGTGACCTGAAGGGCAATCGGTTGTCTCCCATCGCTCTCAGAGAAGGTGGGGTTCCCCTGAAGGTGCTCCAGCACCTTCACCAGAAGAGTGGATGCTTTGACCGAAGGATCAAGAAGGAAACACTAGGCTCAGCCGATTTTTAATTTCCTCAGCAGAGCTTCTCCAGCTTTTCGTGCTGTAACTAAAGAGCAGTCTGTCTCCGCTTCTTCAGTGGCTGTGGCTGCTGCAAAAGCTCTTTTTCTCTCACCATTCACAACTGCGCTACACAGTCTATGAGTATATAGGTAATTAAGTAGGCCCAAAAAATCCAAATTTAAAATGGAAAATTCTAAAGGAGTCTCTACAACCTTTAATAGTTGAAAAACTAGTCAGGTTTTCCACCTGAATGTAAATCACTCCAGAGCAATCAAAGTGCTTATTTGGTTTTAAGCCAAGCACACAGATAAGCTTGGTGCAATATCCTGTGAACACCTGAGATTTCACCTGTGAACACATTGATTTCAACTCTTTTCTCCCCCCTCGCCTGCATTAGATGTAGTCAAACATCTCTTGCTTGAGGCCTGTATCTCACACAGAGGCCTCACAAATAACCTTGCATGTAAGGAACAAAGAAACACCCATCCTCTGAAAGACTCGTTCCCCCACAGTATCTACATACTTGAGTGGTACAACAAATCATCCTCAAATTAAAAGTCACTTATGTTAATGTCAGTTAAGGAAGCTGTCCACATGAAACACTTTACTGGTTTCCTGCACACACACCAGCTTGGTGCCTCACCACGGCACAGCTACTGAGGGCTTCTGCTTCAGGTTTTTAAAAGCTCACAAAACCCAAACTGCTCATCTCCACAGGAAAAAAAAAAAAAAAAAATCTATATATTCTAGGCTAAAATTCTCCCGCTTGGGTGGGGGGGGGGGAAGAGCATGAAAGGCAGACTGTGGCAAAGCCCTTCATATTAAAGGACTATTCCCACCACTCTCCTGCAAGCAAAACTCCCACACCGAGATCAGCATGCACAGAGTCCAGGGTCAAGTTTTGTTTCATTTTTTGTTATAGAAATTGCTTGGAGCGAGGCTCCCTTATCTGCACTTTTGACAAATGTGATTTGCCATTAAACTATACCAAGGTCTGTGTGCTTTTCTTGGCTTCAACAACTTTTTAAGTCTTTGTCCCCTGGAAATAAGAAACGTGCACAGTGTGTGTTGTAGTCAACATCACAGGAGAATTCTGCTCCACTTTACAGAAAACTTAGCCAGTGTCTTTTTAAAAAGAGACATCTGGCATAGATGGGTAGGTAGATAGATAGATAGCTGTAGATATAGATCTGTAATCTCTGTTTATGGACACAGGGAGTCCTAGAACCAGCTCCCTCCTCCATCTCAGGAAGAAACAGCTGGGCAAATGGTTGGCAGTAGGGCGTTTTATAGTTTAAACAACACACACAATCTGTAAATGCAATTCCTACCTGAGAAAATCCCATACTGTGTGCTGACTGACATGTCTCCTGAGGTCATTTAAAAGCTGCTTGTGTCCTATGGGTTTATTTTGTTGTAGAGTTGTTCTTTAATCTCCCAGTACCTATACATCAGGACCATGTACCATCTGTCAGTTAGCTGATGGGCTGAGGCAGGGTGATGGAGAGCAGAAAGCGATGAGATTTCACTGCCTCTTGTCAGTCACTGGGAGGGGATGCGTGATTTTTCCCTGGTGGAACATATAATGAAAGGTTGCCCACCACCACATACTTAAGGCAGACAGCACGACAATGAGCTTCTCTGAATCTCAATTTCAGCACGCATTCAGGACTTTGGACCTCAGTGCAAGAATAAATCCAGACTGCTAGAAATGTCATAGTCATCAAGACGACTCGCTCAGGGATGAAGGAAGAAGCCATAGCTGAAGAAATGAATTTTGGAGAAATGGCCTAGTCTCTTCTGAAGCTATATGAGACCATGTTTTCCTTTTTATTGTCATTATTCAGTGTTAATAAATAAGAGAGGCATTTAAAAATAGTTCATTGCCAGTTAAACACACAGAATAGTGTTCAGTTCCAAACACCCAAGGTTTCAGACCGCAGATGTTCTCCCCTGCTACAATGAATTCTAAAGAGCCTGACGGTGCCAGGACCCTTAGAGCTTGCTTGGCTTATCATTACTTCTACAGATTACATTTATGAAAACAAAGCAGGGCAGTCTAAATGAACTGCTTTTCTAGGAGCAAACACAAGCAGTGACGCTGCTTGCCATGAAAGGAAGCATTTTCAGTATCTTTTTTGCATGTGACATGGCTTCATCTCTCGGATCTAAGCAACCTGAAGTTTCCTATGCTGGGGGCAGTCTACATTTCCAGAGTCCACCAGCTGACATGTAGGATTTTGTGGTTATAAAGAAAGCTTGCATAAAGCATATTTGGAAATGCAGTACCCTAGCAGCAGCTCTGGGAAACATTTGAGCCCAATGCCTCAGAGCTACAGGGGCAGAAAGAAGGGAACAGATGTAGAATTAAGTTGAACACAGAGTGCTCGGTTCTGCAGTTACCAAAGTGAATGGGAGGAATGTAAAAAGGTAAGGGATTTATTTCATCCATGATCTCATTCCCTCTACCTTCCTGCTAATGCGCACAAGAATTTTGCAGTTTTGCTTTTCAATGGCTGCTGTTTCCATGGGCACAGAGGTAGCACAGAGGTAATACTGGTCTGCACAAAGGCAACTCCTCTGGCTGCCCACAAAAGGCAATGGATATTTCTATCAATAAGTATTATTACACTAGTATTCACTAGTGTCTCCATATGTAGCTACAGACCTTCCTCAAAAAAAGCATTTGAAAAGGCAGCATGGTAGTTCTGTCAGTAGTGGTAAATTCATATAGACACATGCTCAGAAAAGACCAATTTGTGCTTTATTTTTGCACGCTTTCTAAATGCACCCACATAGACCACAACATATGGCATACAGCTTTTGCAAATATCACATTGGGGGGCCACCGAGGGAGTTCACTGGTGATGGGGCTGTTGTGACATCTCCAGAAATCAGGATCAGTGGCCGCCTTCTTCTTCTTGCTGTGTAAGATGGTACAATGAGATGTACTGCTTTTGTAGAAGAAACATCTGCGTCGCTTTTGTTTGCTAAGTGTATACAAGCAGCTTCATACGTTCCCTGTATACAGGGAATTAATCCTGGCATTTCCATTAGCTCGTGCAACACAAGTGAGACCAGGCTGCTTCTGCACTGTTACCTTTACAGGTCGAGCCAAACTTAACCTCTCAGATACTTAAGTACATTTGTACTTTATTTTGACTCATCTATTACCAGTGATGAAAGCATCCTAGTTTCACAGCTAATTCGATTTTAAATTCATCCTCATTCACATTCCCATGTAGACTAAGTCGCTTTGATATGCATCCTTTGACAGGAGTTCTTTCATAACTAAAGATCTCCAAACATTTAAATACCCATAAGAAAACATGCCTTCTTTCAGATAATGCCCAGTTTAGATAGTGATAACTTCTACTTACTTCTTTTACCTTCTTTTTTTCTTAAAAAACCCTCATAATCCAGCATCATGCAATTGCATGAAAAAAATCCCTCTTTTTCTTTCAGAAAAGGTAAAATTTAAGCTCTTATGCATACAAAACCAAATGACTCAGAGTCACAAGCAAATATAAAATACTTCTAAAAATTAAACAGCTTTGTGGGATTTTGAGGGGAGGAGACAGCCATGTGATTTCCGATTGCTGTGGCTGGCTTTCCTCAGAAGGGCAACCTGTGTTTTCACTGCCTGGGCTGAGTTGCGCATGGCTGCAGCTTCGCTGCTACAGTACCTCAGCAAACAAGGTGAGGCAAAGAGGAGCTCCTGCTGCCCCTGCAGGAGATCTAAGACTATACTTAGAAACCAACCCAAAGCATTCAAAACCAGATAGAGTTTTCTGCCAACATCAGTGGGAAAGGACTTGATGCCATGGTCTGTAATCTACATTAAGACAGTAAACTCTCCCATTTGGGATTCTGTAAACTCTGTATTGTCCAAATTAACCTTTAATGACACTGAGAGATAATTACTCTAAAGGAGGTTTATTTTCAGAGACAGTCTTCAAATTTCTTGTTGACTTCATTGTCTAGAAATGATGCTGAATTTATGCTCTAAGGTGGGAAAACATAATACTCACAACCATTTCTCTATACAAATGAACAGCACACTTGCATACTGGCTGTAGTCATTGTACAGTGGATGGTGGGAGCTCTCTACCTTTGATGTTGTCTTAATGAACTCAGCATAATTGCCTTTGTGAAACAATGGCTAAGAGCACAGCAGTACTTCAATACAGCTCCACTAAAGCAAGGACTGCTCTGGTAGCATGCCAGCTTCCCATCTCCAGGTCCTTCATAACTCTGTCTCTCCCTCTTTTGAAACACTCCTTTTTCCTCCAAAATACGACGCCAGGATCTGAGCTGATGTAAAATGACGCAGCCTTGTGTGATATTTACTAAGTCATAAGTCCAGAAAAGAAGAGACATAACCGTATTGCAGCCTTCTCCATGCCCCACACTCAGTTGTTGCAGCTGCCCAGCTCCCTCTGACGCCCACCAGCCCCATGTGTCATGCAGCGAAGTTCATTGGATTCAGTATCGGTCTGCTGGGATGGGAACGGAAATTCTGCAGCCCTCACAGCAACTTTCCAAAGC
The DNA here is from genome assembly GCF_011004875.1 of Balearica regulorum gibbericeps. Taxonomy (NCBI): domain Eukaryota; kingdom Metazoa; phylum Chordata; class Aves; order Gruiformes; family Gruidae; genus Balearica; species Balearica regulorum. The sequence continues at coordinate 124,344,940 of NC_046185.1, forward strand.
AAAACACTTTCTTTAATTAAATATGAAAAATTGATTAGCACAGCACTTGATTAATTTCTATGTTCATTTGATTCTGCAGTTCAAGTTTTCAGTATTTTGCAATATTACAGGTTACCAACACACAGCTATATTGCACAGACTAATAAACTGAGCACAAACAATATTTTGGGGTAACCACTTATTTGTGAATGCTTGGTGATTACTGCATTACAAAGTGAATGTGACAGAAAAGTTACAAAGAAATCATGCCTTTGTTGAAAGCTAAATTCATATCTGAAAACATCTCTCTGAAACTATGCACAGCAGGGTATACTTGTCATCCCTAATTTGGCAGTGATGGGCTTGGTTGATTGTGATTTAGAATTCAAATGTTCACTTTGTTAAGGAAAAAAAGAAGGCCAACTCTTTTAAACCTAGCAACTGAAGTTAGATACTTAAATTTGAGTCTCATCAAAATAAAAGTGCCCTGCAATATGCTGCTCCTTTCATTTTTAATGGATTTCAAAGTGATTTCAATAGACTCCCTTACTGAGAAAGCAATGCACAACAGGTCTCATATGACATCCAGTGAAACCAGTGACCGTTTTTGCACAGATCTGACAAGTACTGAAGAGCAGGGCTGGGAAGGGTGGGTATCTTCACACTGTGACTTTTAATCCAGCTCTGACACTGCTTGCACAAACCAAAAGTCTTCTGATGAAGCTGAGATAATCTGAGACATACCACTGTATGATCAGAATGATTGTTTGTCTTTAGACTTCTCTCTAAATCACCTACGACCTTTGCATGCTATATGAATAAATTACAACCAGTATTTTAGCTTCTTTCAGACAAGGCCATTATAAGAATGTCACTGACATTTTAGTCAGGATATTCTATTTGGTTTGAAATACGATAGGAGACTAATGAGGTTTTAACCACAGAAAGGCAAACGCTAAGAAGCTTGAATCCAAATATATCTAGGAAAATTAAAGGAAGAAGACTATAGAGAGAACAAGCTGATGGCACCTAATGTTGAGCACACCCTTCTTATCTGGAGCTCTAACAAAAAGGCAATAGCAGGAGGACTGTAGCAGCAGAGATTTTGCTCTGGCTGCAGTACGTTTACAAGACTGAGTACTACAGTAAGGGCACACTGACCGCAGCTGCTAAGTCCTTGACTGCAAGAACAGGATCACACGTGGCAGGGTAAGACAACCCAGCCTGCGGTACATTTTCCCTCAGGCACCAGGCGATACAAACCAGGGGATGAGCTGGATGTCCTGCATGACAGAGTACCAGCCGGTGCTTCCCCAGTGCAGAGCCCTTGCCCCACCGGGGCAGAACTAGCCGTGGAAGAAAACTCTCCTGTCTTCTCACTTGCCTTTACCCAGCACAAGGCAGGTTATAGCAACCTCCATGTCTTTCTACTATTGTACTCTTTCATTTTTAATGGCTTACTGCAGTATGAATTGCATAGTTCACCTAACAACCAGCCACTCCTTTTTTCTGCTTGCGAAAGCTGAATACAGAGGTCCTTCATATCATTAAATATCCATCAGTAAAATAACAGTGAAGGATTAACACATTCAAAATATCTATATGTTCTAAAGTTAATTAGTTTCTAACTACAAGTCACTCATATGACCATTGGTTAGAAAAACCAAGAGCCATGCTTGAGCAGTATAAATCCAATTAAATGAAATTAAAAACCAATTCTGAAGCTATGTTTTTTTAGTGGTACCCCCATAAACCTGTACAAAATTATAAAAACTAGAAATTAGGAACAAAACTCTGACTTGACATTCTTTTTGTTAATTTGAATTTAACTGGATTACACATGAATTACTAATTGCTGTTTCTAGTGACCCATGGTGATAATATGAGCTCTGTATTACAATGACCTGACATTTAATTAGTTGGTATGAGCAGATTATGCAAAGTTTTATCATAAAGTGATTTAAACTCATATTGTCCTTGGTAATGCAACATAGCAATAGTGAAGTCTACGCATTGGTACAAACATAAAATTTCAAACAGAATCCATTAAAAGAAAAATCAATTGATTAAATGTAAACTGAAAACAAGCTCTGCAGAGTATTAGGTACTAAATTCTACTCATCCAGGCTTCAAACTTTGTAATCATCAACTTGAACTGTACAAAACAAGTGTTAGTCACACTTCAACTACAAAATAACTCAGTTTTTATATTACTTGCAATTAAAAAAAAATCCAGAAAGCTCCACTAGACATTTACATGTGAGTTACAAAACTGGCTAGTCTAGAAGTGGTTTTGTGTGGACAGCGTTTGCCTGACAGGTCCTCATATGGAGTAATAGCAGCAATTCTGGCCACCTTAAAACACTCCAAAATGGGTAGGGGAGTAAGCTGGCATGGACATCACACTGCAGGAGGTAAAAAAGAAATCATTTTGTGACCAAGTATCTTCCCAACAAGCCGAGAATGTCTCTGAAGAGCTAATAGCAAGTTCAAACAGCATAAAGAACTAGCAAGAGGCACAGATGCCACTGAAGACCATGTACCACTTAATTTACTGCTCTCCATCACTGTAGTATCTGATACAAATCAGTAACAAAAAAGTTGGCCCTTTCTGACTTCATTTACCCTTTCAGGGTATGTTCTGATGGGACCTGAAATTTTGTTTTGAGATTTTTTTTTTATTTTTTTTTTAAAGTTCTTAAAAATTTATTAGGCAAGAGGGAAGTACTGATTTGGAGAAATCCCACTCTTACATTGAAAGAATTTTCCTCCTACTGAAGAGGAATTTACATAGATTACCGAGTTCCTACAGGTTTCTTCTTTACCTAATAACCTCTAAAACGTGTTTCCTTGCTGAACCATTTGATTGAGACTGTATACAGCTGCTTGTTGAAATTTTGGGCATTTCTACAGAGAAACGAGTCCAGGCTCCAGAGGAAATGCTTGCTTGTCTAGAACAGTATGGAATAAGAAAGGGAGGCCAAATGTCAGTTTTGCAGCCAACTATTAGGGACACATTATGATATTGCCAAATAACTGAGACAGTTGTTGAGCAATAACCCAAGGTCTGCCATTGGAAAACAGATGCTGATCTTTGGTACGGAAAAGTGAGTGATCAGATGGTCAGGCTGTGCTGAGGATCAGTATTTTCATTTTTGTTGCTTCTGTGCCAGGAAGGATCATTTGATCTGCGGGTCCCTCCTGGCAAGGCTCGCACAGCAACCCTCTCGCAGGGGCCAATCTGACACAGCCTGAAACGTTTGGCTTAGTAAGTCTCTGAGGGAATATTTCTATTTTGTATTTCTCTCTCAAGTGTGTGTGTGTATGTTTCTAGTCTCAGATTTCCATCAGTGTTCATAAATGAACATACACTTTCAAAAATTATCAATCCTGATGACCTTAGTGACCTTATATCTGTCAGGATCCACCAAGATAGTTAGAAGACACGAGCAGCTTGATTTGAAAATGACCTGAACACAGGCTCGGTAGTGGCCACTAGCTCCTCCAAACCACGGAAACCAATTGTCTGTATAACCAGCACATTGCTTGCAGCTAGGAAGCTTTTCCCAGGACGAAATGTGTCACACCCTGCACTTGTCACCTGTAAGTTACTTACCAGCTACTCTCAGATCCCCGTGCCGCAGGTCGTCTTTCCCACGGGCACTGGCTCAGCGCAGAGCTGGGCTCCTGCCCAAGCAGAGCGGTCCTTTCGTCACTTCTGCAGCCGAGGCTGCAGGACCTCACTTGCTGCCCCTCAGGATGGTACATTGCCCCCACACCAGTTCCAACACACTTCAGCGGCACCCCAGCAGGGCTTACTCTCTCTGCCTTGGCAGCAGCCATGCCAGGCCTAAGCTATCCTCTTTAAATATTACTTCACTTTTCAGCACTGCAGCCATCCAGCCCCTTACTGCCCCTGGTAAAGGAGAGCTGACCGTACAGGAATTAATTTTATTTTTGAGTTAGTCTTCTCTACAACCCCCTGGAGAAGAGGAAACAATAAACCAAGAACCCACATGTCACAGACCACTGCGGCCATATGGTTTGCCATGCCCATCTGCCCAGTGTCGAAGGAGTTTAACTTTGCTCAAGGAAAACACAAGAAACAAAAACCTACAAGACCTCGCGCAGTATCGCCTGCCATTACTCTTACAAGTAAAATGGTGCTTCATTCACTTGCCCTTACTCCTACAAAAACGGCTGTACTTCATTGAGTCAAGGCTGATAATTTTCAAAACCATCTACTGGCAACGCCATATCAAACTATTCCATTTCTCATTAGATACTAAGTCCTTAGAACACATCGCTGGCTTTGAAAACTCCATGCAAGTGTATATCTGCAAATTGTCTGTAATATTTGAAATCTACCCTACAGCCTGAGCTTAAAAATTGGGCACAGCTAAAGTCTACCTCTATTACTCATTGATTTCAATGAGACTATTCATGCAAAAGGTCCAAGGCAGTTTTAGGGCTTTCAGTGATATGTGCATACATATATCTTCTTACTTTTAAAAATGAAGAGGGATTTTGGAATAAGCATGAAGATCATAAAGTGGGTAAAGATTTTTTTAAACCACCACCAAAGCGCAATGATGCTGGAAGAAGCTGACAAATTTCAGCAGCTCTTTTTCATTAAAGTACATTACTTTAAACAAAACCCCCCAAGGCAAGCTCTGTGAGAAGTTTGCCATGATGGGAATATACTCATGTGAAAGAAATATAGCACAATCTAGCACATTCATAGAAACATCACTTTTAAATATAAAGTCCATTATTCATTATTAAAAGAAATGGATACATATGTGAGAAAAACACCCATCCTGTGGCTACATGCCTGGCAGCAGCTTATATTCTTTGCAGAGTATTTTACATCCACAATAAATGTGAGAGAGACATGCATATATCTAGCTTTTAGAATGTTTCTTCAGGTTTATAGTTGTTGGGAAACGGTCATGTCTGATTCAGGAATAAAAGAAAGCCACATTTATCGTGTAAGTTCAAGTGCCAGAAATCTGAAGATGTGGGAACACTGGACAAGTTGAGACACAAATGGCAACGGTTGCGTTACACTTTAAGACACACAGTACCCCCCGATAACAGAGGGGCATTGTCAAGAGCTTGACGAAACAGATTTCATAAAATAAAGTGGTGCAAGTCTGATTTCATTACAGTTACGGCAGTTTACAATGCAAGGTATTGCCTCAGCATTTTGTGGGGGATTGTTTTGGTCTCCTGTTCAGAACTAGCCAGAAAGGTAGATGGATATTAATAGCACTGATGCACAAGCAAGTTATCAGAGTGCATCTATGTTAATTGCTGTTGTATTTCTTAAGTCATAGAAAGGCAGCACAAACATTGAAAAACAGTTGCTTGTGCCAGAGAATCCATATTTTACCAATACATCAGGTTAAGACTTGGATTTTTCTTCTGTAGGATATTCCCACTTTTAAAATTTCCAAATGACAGATGTTGTGAAGTTTTCCATAGTGAAGAATGCCATTAACTTTTCAAGACCTTTTTTCCCTGAAATTGCATGTTGGCAGCTCCTTAACCCCTAATGGTCTTCTCCAGCTGTGCAATGAGAGAGGACTGGGAGACTAGTAGTAGCTTTTTTGGTTCCAGAAGTTTCTCAAAACACGCTGCCTTGAAGTGTGGCGGTTTCAACATGCTGGGTTCTTTTTTTTTTTCCTTCCCTCCAACAACAAAAGGAAACTCATACATGGAGAATGGAGAGTGGGAGAAGACAGAAATCACTGTGGATTGTTTACTGCCATCCCAGATCGAAGGAAAAGTTAAACGGAAACACTTTCATGCTGCACCTGACCCGATGGAAGGCCTGATGATGAAGAGGTTGATTCTGCAGCCATTATCCTCAGAGTTGAGCTGCTTGGTTGGATTCAGAGTTGAACTTTGGTTGAACTACTTGGAGACTCACTTGCACAAGGTTTATGTATGTGAAGATGTACAGGAAGTGAGGTGCATATTGAGACAGAATAGTATCAAAGGGCAAGAGTCATCACCAGAAACAGCAATAGGTTTTAGTCAGGGCCTCTGTGAAAGTTAGCAGCAGCTTTTGCTGGGGTAGGAGTACCAGACTAAAATTAGCAGGTGATGCACAGGAGGGGCAGGTTGGCTTCTGGAGATGCATGAGGCACCAGGTGACTCAAAAGGTCATTTTGAGCAGTTGCAGAGAGCCAGCGCTTGTTGGGGAGAGCAGCAAGGATCCATTTGCTTCAGTAATGTGGATGGGCCGCAAAACATCTAACCACCCAGCCAGCTTCCCCTAGTGTGTTCAGGAAATTGTTAATTCTAAAGGTGGCCTCTCTAGCATCTCCAGTCCATGGCTTTACAACGGCCCCACGCAGCTTGCCTTCAGCTACCTCTGTGATCATACAGACCATCGCCTACTATGTCACTGGATCTTCACTTTCAGAGTGCATGGGCTGAATGTGTGATGAAATTTTGGATGTTCCTGCTCGGTACAGTTTTTCCCTAAGATGAGGAACAGCTGGGGAGCCAGGTCCTCTCACTGACAGTGAGAGGAAGGAAGCTCTAGTCCTCAAGTAGTACACTGGAGGAGGATGAGCAACATGCTGCTTGAAACCTGCATTGGAGGAGACAGTTTCATACTGCTGGGAAGCAAGAAGTTGTTTTTAACCTGTATTCCCTCAACTTATCTATAGCTAATCCATTGCCTCTCTGAGGCTCATAGTCCTTTCTCCACCTTTGCATTTGAGGCCCAAGTGAGGGTGCGGTTTTAAACTGCACTGTCATTTTGGTGGGCTGCCAGCAATTCTTGGAGCACACAAGGCAACAAAGTAAGGTGGCAATTTTTTAATATTTGATATTTCAATAGAAGCTGGAATTCATTCTATGGAATGGGAGAAAAAACAACAACAAAAAGGGGCATTTCCTTAGCCAAAGGGCATCCTTCATGCTGCATATCAATGATCCACTGCAAACAAGAGAAAGACAGGAACTTCTCAAAGGAAAGGCTGCAAAGCATCTTTTGTCATGGAAAGCTTTAAGAAGCTTAAAAGTAGGCACTGCTAGCGTCTCCCCCTATAAAACATGAAGCATAAATCAGTTAATCTGGAAAAAATATACAAACCCAACAAAGAAAGGAAAAGCTTCTGAACAAATCTATTAAAACTAGGAGCAGCTGATCTCATGTGGGCACTGCTCCCGATTAGAACTGGAAAGCTGAGTTTGCTACAGCATTGTTGTTTTGCTCTTGTGATTTTGAAGCGGTGCGAAGGGCAGAGAGAGAGAGGCTGGGTTTTAATAGGAATTACATCTAAACTCTGCTCATCACTAAAGGCAGAATGTAATCACTTAGTACAACTAAGGACAACGGAGGAAGATGGTGAAAAAAATCTAGAAGCCAAAGCGTTGTCGAAGTGACAGCTATATTGCCATGAGAACAAAGCTGCAGGAACAAATCTCTGCCATAGCTAGATCCTGACACATTAGGGACCTTGAAAAAACCAAGAGGTAGATTTAAAAGCTTCAATCATTCAGTCCTCCCATGCATCTATAAAGTGCAAAAGCAAGGCAGAATAAGTATCACAGTTTCACAAGCCTAAGCATAAACCTGCTTGTTGTAGCCATGTACCATTTCTCATCCTAGTTAGGCTGAACAGAAATTCTCTTGCCTAATTGAGGGGGAGAAGCCTATTATCCCAAAGCACTGAAAAACAAAGTAATTCCCCGAGGCCTGAATGAGCCAGGTCAAAGCGGTGGCCAGAGATGGAGGCCGGCCAGCCAGCCCAAATTTTATAGCTAGCTGACAAGTACCTTGAAATTTGGGACTGGAAATCAAGTACATGTCAAGCACAGATCCTGCTGCCGACAAGCATATCCACAGCAAAATGCAAGCACGTGGGTAGACAAATACATGTATGTATCCAGATAACCATATGAAGGAAACCTTGATAAAAAGTGTTTCACTTTTTCAAATACCTTGAGTAGACTTACAGATTAATCAATATAACTTCAAAACCCAGAAAGATATTGAACAAAATGAAATTATTTGCAAGCAGTAATTAAGCTGATGACTCACATACATAACATATCCAACAAATCAATTTTATTCCATGACAGGATGGGTCTTACCGAGAATGAAAAAGCAGTGGCTCTACTAAGTCTTGACTTTAGGAAGGGGTTTGATACTGCTTCAAAAAGTTCTCATAAATAAGACAATCAACTAAGGTTTAGGTGCAACTGTTCAGTTTGGTTCATGACTATTTGAAAAATCATGCAAGCAGTGCTTCACTGCCAAATAGGGAAGCTAAATTAAGTGCAGGAACTTGTCTTCATTGTGAAACTTTTCAATATTTTCATTAACAATTTGGTATGGTGAAAGATAAAAACACCAGGTCTGAAGAGAGTACTGAGCTGGGAAGGTACAACAGATCCTTTAGAGGAGAGACTTAGGGCTCAAAACAATCTTGAGAAAGAGGAAAAAATGTCTGAGAAAATGAGGATGCACTTCAACCAGTATAAAGTAGCAGACTATGAAATGTGCCAACCACATAAACATATATACATTTGTGCAGCTGACAAAAGACATAAGACAGGAAACAACTGGAGAGGCAGCGGGTCCTCCAAAAAGAATTTGGGAATCATAATGGATCACAAACTCAATGCAAGACAAGGATATTTTGCTTTTGAGAGAAAGCAAATTTCAAAGGGGGATATATAAACGGGAGTGCCGCTTGTAAGACAGCTGAAGTAAACCTTATACTTTGCTAAAGATGCAGTAAGGCTCCTGCAGCCGGAGTCCTGCGGCCGGGTTTCGGCGCAGTATCTAATGCAAGAATAACGCGGGCCAACTGGAAGGAGTTCAGATGAAAAGAATTATCACCAGAGGTCTCGAAACCTATCCGCGGAGGAAAGTCAGGGAGAAGCAGAGTTGTTTAGTCTAAAAATAAAGATGTCTGAAGGGAGACGCGATAACAATCTTCAAACATAGAAAAAGGCTGCTAGAAAGAGAAAGGAAATAAGCCCTTTTCCATGTTTGCTGATGGTAGGACGTGTAGAAATAGGTTGAAACAGCAGCAAGGGAGACTGAAGCTAGACTTTAGGTAGCGCTTTCTAATGGTAAGGATAGTTAAACTCTGGAAGAGTCAGCCTGCAGAGATCCTAGGATCGTCATTATTTAAGCCTTTTAAGAAGAGCTATGTAGACATTTGTCTGAAATATATTGGTTGTATCTGTACTGTCTTGGGGCAGGCGGATAGACTGAATGACCTCTTCTTTACAGCCTTCTTTTCTTTCAACTGTCACTGTAACTATGAAAAATAAGTGTGATTGGAATATTAACACATTTGAGTTTCTGGCAGACCAGCTCTCTCTTTGAAAATGTATGAGCACTTACTAGACCAGTGCTTGGTGTCCTCACAGCAGCACCTCTGAGCTTTGGTACACGGACCAAGGCAGCAGAGGGGAGTGCAGCAGAACTCACAGGCAGACCCGAGTACAGTTTGCAACAATAATTGGCTTCTATTCTGGAATAAAGAGGAGACGATGTGACAAACTCAATCTCTCTTCCTCCCCAAGAAGCAGGTATGCAGTGTTTGCCCTCCACCATCCCAGCCCAAAACCAGAGAGACCATGGAAGGGGTGGGAGCTGGCCTCTGTGCCTCACTGCCCAAGAAATATTTTCATCCTTCAGTTTAGCACAGTAGTTTTGAAAGCAAGACTTTCTCTGTTGGTAAATGTGCAAGCAAGAAGACTTGGTCCATTTTCCACTAGGTATTTACCCAGAAGACTATAAAAGCTCTGCATTCATTTTGGTCCAGTATTTTGTTCTCCTGTGGGAGTGCAGTAAAACACCAGCTGCTGTTAATGTACCTTGGTGAATAATCACACTCAGCTAATTTTCAGCTATGAATGATTAAGCGCTTCATACAGTATATGAACATAAAGAGCCATTTCCTCACACTTAAAATATATTTGATTTGAGAACCCAGTGGAGCAAACCCACCCCACGCCAGTATAAGGACAAGTTGCAGAATTAGGCAATTACTCTTATGCATCCATGATCTAGTGCGACATACAAATTCTGCAGGAAAGCTGCGACACTCCTGCACAAACCGATATTCCTGCAACACTATTCAAAAGCAGACTGCAGGCACTGCATGCTTTTACCTTTGAGTTGCCATGCATATATTACACTTCAGAGCTTCCAGAAAAACCTCTAGAAAATATGAGCAGAGTTTACAAAGAGGAAACAGTCCGAATTTGCCAGGTATCTTGAGATCTAATTTTGTCAGCCTTACTTGTTACCAGTAATTACTCCTGCAAACTGTTCTCTGGAAGTCAGTTTGACAGAAAAAAAAAAAAAAAAAAAAGAAGAAAAAAAAAGGCATTCCATGATCTGACACAGAAATTGCCAAGTCATACTATTAGGCTACATGAAGACAACTGCTGTTGCTTTAGCACAGACCTGGGTTTGGGTTTGCAGCCTCAAGTTAACCAAAACCACACACTTATGAAGCTTTATTATGAAAAAGACATTTAACATTCTCCTAAAGCTAGGAAAGTCAAATGCCCCAACTGTCTAGAGAGAGCTCAGCTCTGTACTCCTTCATTTGCTCCTGCTTCCTACGTGAATACGTGTTACTAAACAGGAGTGAGGATTGCGGGCTTGGCCACTAAAAGCATGCTTCCACCAAGCATGGTTATGTATTGCTCTCCACTACAAAAAAAGAAAGAAAGATGCTCTATTGTTTTACTGCCAATAGGAATTTTGGAGGTCACATACCCTGGAAGAGCCCTTGTAGTTATGCACGGTAGGTGGTCATCCTTTCATGAGTGGTTTTTGTTATGCTCCATCCCCAAGAAGCTCCTTTGTATGACACACGCAACACAGCTACAACAAGCACAGGCTGTCAGGAAATAGCTGTTCTGATTCTGCACAACCAAATGGAGGTCTGTACATATGGTAATAACAATTTACTTTTTATAGAATAATAATAGGCTTGGGTAACTCCTGTGCCAACAGATCAGCGGCTACTGTTTCCACTTGGAGGTTATGAAAGATTCTGCCCTCACCCCTTTCCAATGGCCTCTTGTTCCAGAACAGCTGAGTGTTATTTTTAAGCCATAAAATTGTAGAAGAGTGGCCGGGCAGCTATTATTAACAATCACACAGAATTCTGCATAATGTGTATCTCAGTCCACTTTATATTCTACCACTTAGACAGTGGAGAAAGCGCAGACTGAAATAATTTACAGTCAAGTGACATTTTGCATATATAAAAGATACATCTATTTGAACAAGATGGGTTCAAATCTGTGGTCTCTGTTCAAAGAAAACTTAAATATAAATCAATGAGAACAATGTCTGTGAAAATAGGCCCTGCCTGGCTCCCTTCAGAACATACACTGGAGAGATGCTGGATCTGCGTAAGGCAGCCCCATCTGCTCCTCGTATAACAACCAGTGCAACTAAGAAAAGGCAACGGGTGATAGTTGTAGGCGACCATCTTACGAGAGGTACAGAGACATTCATGCACTGACCTGATGTGCTCTTTACAGAGGTGTGCTGCTTTCGGGGATGTCACCAAGAGACTACCAAGCCTTGTACAGTCCGCTGACAATTATCTGCTGCTGTTGTTTCACATGGGCACCAGTGATACAGCCAGGAGCCGTCTGAGGAGCATCAAGAAGGACTACAGAGCCCTGGGAGAGTCAATATGGGATACTGGAGCACAGGTAGTTTTTTCATCAATCCTCCCGGTCAAAGAGAAGGGGTTTGAAAGGGCCAGCTGAATCTGGCAAATGAACAAATGGTTACAGGACTGGTGCCACAGCCAGGGGTTCGGCTACTAGGACCACGGGACTCGCTTTGAGAAACCTGGTCTACTGGTGTCCATCCGTCAGAGAAGGGGAAGAGCATCTTTGGTCATAGGCATGCCAAGCTGGTGAAGAGGGCTTTAAACTAAAGTTGCTGCGGGAGGGGAGCCTCAATCCATCTCGCTCCTACCAGTTTGATGCCAGTGCCAGCAATAAACACCCAGAGCCAGGAGAACAATCACAGGTCAGCAGGAGAGCACCTGAAGTGCAGCACAAAGGAATTCCACCATAAGTTAGCTTCATCGGGGACCTGAATGAAATGCCTCTATGCAAACGCACGTGGCATGGGGAATAAACAAGAGGAGTTAGAGACAAGAAGTGGGTGTCACCGTCTATGTCAATGACCAGGCAGAGTGCATGGAGCTCTGCCTTGGGGTGGATGAGAAGCTCAACATGACCCAGAAATATGCACTCAAGCCCAGAAGCCAACCATATCCCGGGCTGCATCAAAGGCAGCATGACCAGCAGGTCGAGGGAGGTGATTCCCTCTACTCTGCTCTCATGAGACCCCACCTGGAGTACTGTGTCCAGCTTTGGAGTCCCAGTACAGGAAAGACATGGACCTGTTGGAGTGAGTCCAGAGGAGGGCCATGAAGACAACCACAGAGCTGGAGCACCTCTCCTATGAAGTCAGGCTGAGAGAGTTGGGGTTGTTCAGCCTGGAGAAGAGAAGGCTCCAGGGAGACCTTATAGCAGCCTTCCAGTACTAAAGGGGCCTATAGGAAAGATGGTGAGGGACTGTTTACAAGGGCATGGAGTGATAGGACAAGGGGTAATGGGTAATCTTTAACCTGCAAGAGGGAAGATTTAGATTAGATATAAGGAAAAAATTCTTTACTGTGAAGGTGGTGAGGCACTGGAACAGGTTGCCCAGAGCAGTTGTGGATGCCCCATCCCCTGGAAAGTTCAAGGCCACAGGGTTGGAACTAGATGATCTTTAAGGTCCCTTCCAACCCAAACCATTCTATGATTCTATAAGGTCAAGTTTGTTCTTTCAAAAATTCCTTAGTGTGCAGCTCAGGACTGGCTCCTTCATCTTCAGGTTCCCTACTACCCTGATGGTCCAGCTGCAGTTACTACTCCAGCTGTCCTTTGAGTTTTTCTGCCTTTTCCTAGTTGATTCTCACCTGCTGCCCCCCCCCCCCCCCCCCCGTTCACTTTCAACCTCTTTCCTGACAACAGCATCCTCCTCCCCTTGTTCACCTTTTTTATGTCACAGGACTTGACAGCAAGTAAGGAGAGGAAATTATAGCAGTGGCTAAGGGAATAAACCAGCAAAGAGAACAATTTGGGTCCGTTTGGGAGGAGCAACAGAAACTCCTATTCAGATTTGATGGGAATTTTTTCTTGTTTCCTTTTCGGATTTGAGAGAAGAACACCAAAATTGAATCTTTTCCTCCCTCCTTTCAGGTCCGCCAGGAAATTAGCCAAACAGCTAATTGCCCACCCCGCAACCCTCCCCCAGCATGCCATATGAATGTCTCCAATTGCTACAGTTTGTTAATTGCCACACAGAAGTTATCGCATTAATGCAACTTGGATGCCAAGAATAGTTTAAACGAAGTTAAATGAGTAAAGCATGCCTAGTAGTTTCCATTGTTCAGCCTCATAGATAGGCAGTGAGTTGTATAATTGGGCATTCTGACACTTCCAACTTATTTGGTTCATTACACTGTGTTGCTTGCACTCAAATAAACATCTGCAAAAATTGTGAACGAACAGATCTAGGAATTCTTGGGGAAAAAGCTGCTTTTTACTTGGATTCAGACTGAGTATGCACCAGGAACTTGTAGGATTAGGGGGTTATTTTGGTTTAGGGATGAGGGGTTTCTCCTCCCAAATGAAGCGTGTCACGCAAGAGCAACACAGGCCATTGAAGTCAAAGCTCTGAGTATCATGCAATGGACATCATATTAAAAGCAGAGTCCTGTAAGATCCCAAATTTCTCCTAACTTCACATCCCATTACTATTATGTAGGTGTCCTTTACCCTACAGGGACATACAGCACTTTGCAGAGTCAGCTTCCCACAGTCAGATTATTGCAGTTCCTGGACTTCCACCACTCCCATGGGTGCCAAGAGGTATCCTGCACATAGAGACAAGCATTCATCCTCTGCCAAATAAAATGTTCTTCAATGGATATAATTCACTGTTAGCTTTTCCTAGCTTTTTACTGGTACAGCTCCCTTGACTTCCACAAATTTTCCCAGCACAGAACCGCTCTGACAACAATAGTTGCAGAATTGTCAAATTAGGCACCAGTCATTGTTGTGGCCTAACGGGATGCTGGAACCCAACAATGACTCTCTCAGCATCTTCATGCTGGCGTTATAGGACGTGCCAAAACAGATCAAGTCCACTTGTACATCTAGTTCAGTAACCTGCCTCCAGCAGTACCTTCGTGCTTCAGGGGGAGACAAACCTTTTGTACTGTGTATAATGAGAGGAGAATTTCCCTTCTCTAGCAAGTCATACAGCAATTTTTGGATACCCTGATGGATGAGAATTGATAAGCAAGACTTAAAAGGTCAGAGGTATGCACAAACCTCATATGCGATATAAAGGACAGTTTATCCTCTATATCACAGGAAGCATATAGTGAAATTTTCATTGTCGCTGATATATGTAACATTGCAACAGCAGGTTGCATTCTAACACAGCCTTTATCATTAAAAATCCCACTACAGCTGTGTTATTCTTTTAAGCAGACATTTTCAACCTCTCCTAGTTAGAGGGTTGTTTTTTGAAGGCTGGTGAATCTCATTTATTTGGTAAAATAAATTCACAAAGCTTCACCTTCTTGAGAGGTGTCAACCAGCTGGCTGACCAAACTCCCTCAAAGTCCTAGCACTACAGCTGATTAATTTTATTTCTACATAATCTTACTGAACTTTTCTCCTCTTGAGAAATGCTCTCTTCCAGAAATAAAAAGATCAAGATCTTCTGCAGAAACACTCTCATTCTCCAAAATTTCATTAAGAAAAAGATCAAGCAGACACTGTATTAAATACTGAAACAAAACTGCAGTGCAGCAGTTGACACCCTAAAAGCCCAAGATGTTTCCAGTTTGGAATGAAATAGTTCAGGTATTAACATTTCTACAGGAAGGGCATTCTGTGTTCGAACTGGTTCTTTTCTAACATTATGAACTTGTGAATCTATGGCAGATTGGGGATTTTTTTTTTTTGGTTGGTTGGTTTGGTTTTTTAACTCCAGCAAGTCTCACAGCATTTGACATAAACACCATATAAGCAGGTAACTATTTAAAATCATGAACCTAAAGCTTTGAAATCCATACGGTAAGAAAGAAGAACAGAAAAGTTGATGCTTTACAGTTTCTAAGAGGTTTGATTCAGTCTCATCTCTTGGCAGCAAAACCACTTGCTTGAATGTGAACACGAGCAAAATACTGAGCAAGTAAACGAGCGGACAGCATGCTGTAGCACTTACAAGTTTTGCACTATATAAGTATTTCTATCTTGTGCACAAGATTTTTGTAATGAACGCAAAGAGCAATGGAGGGAACTGGTGGAGCAAATACTTGCTCACCTAGGATTCAAAATAGTTCTTGCTTGTTGTGTCTCTCACTTCATATATATATATTCATATGCACATAAACACACTCTAAATAGCATTTACAGTCATTTTTTTAACATTACTTTAACATTTCAGAATTGGGATACTAAGCACCAGGTGTTGGAAAGTTCCACAAAGTGATGCCAGCGCAGTCAGTGGGATTATGCCAGTAATATAACACTTACAGAATCAGGCCCTAAGGTCATAACAGTTGATCTCTCATAGCAAGCAATTCAAGCAGAATCCCCGGGAATGCTGTAAAAGCAGATCATTACATATTTTTACACTTTAATAATTCTGTTAGTTGTTTCATTCTTGCACCCTTCGTCCCATATGTCACAACTGTTACAAATATTCCATTAATATACTTAAAATGATTCAGTTTCTCAACTTGCAGCCCCTGCACAAATCATCATTTCCACAAGAAGGGAAGGAACAGCTACACCAACCCAGGACAGTGCAGAGCTCTTAGAAACCTCCATACATAATTCAGACATGTTCCCATCATTTTTTTCCACTTTTTTATTTCCGCCCCTGGCCAGGAAAAGTCCATAACTGTGGCACAATGAAGCCTCACAGCCTGTTAACAGGACCCATCATTTATTTATATGTAGGAGGATGCACATCATATGACTTTCTACTGCTTTATTCAAGTCTATATGACAGAATTTTCTGAGATCTCCTGAGGTTTATGTTTAGTTACATACACTGAACGCTACCCTACATGTGTAACTTGCATAACTGAAGTAAAAAATGGAATTTCATTTGGATCCAGCCTCATTAGAATAGAGGCATCCCTTCATTTAAAAAGAAACCTTTGGCTGATAACACAACCTTGAAGAAGTCAAGGACAAAATATGATTTGATTATGAGTTGACCCTGGGACAGGGAGCAAGACCCACTATGGTCTAATCATTGTTTCAAGCCAGGACTCATTTTGTAGGTTTTGAAGAGCTGCTACTGAAAGAGAGGAAATCAATTTAAGTTTTGTATTTGCACATAACACAGACCTAGGTTAAAAAAAAAAAAAAAAAAAAGTAGTCTCACTCCACTCAATAGTATTTTCAAAGCATTTCAGAAATATGCCCCCCCAGTCAAATTTTCATACATTCTTGAACCTTAAAGTTCTCATTGGGTGAAGTTTTCCCATCAGAATGCAGTAGTTGTAAATATAGGAAGTATTACAACAAGGTTCGTCAATATTTTGAACTCAACATAAGTAAAAATCACTTGAAATTATTTTAGTTATGGTATCTTAATGTACTTAATTCAAAACCAACTAAATTGAAAAAGTGGTGTTAAAGTGACTAGAAGTTTAGGGTACCCTGTTTACAATGTCTTTACTGAGCTCCTTTTGTAAAAATCAAGAGATCTTCCCCAAACTGAAACTTCCTCAAGCATCTTGCATTTGGCACTCAAATAAGGCCCCTCAGTTATATTTCTGAAGGTCTGAAACAGCCAATAAAGTGTGTAAGCATGCTGGAAAGAAAGTAAACAAACTCGGGGGGGGGGGGGGGGGGGGGGGAATAAAGACCTGAAGAGAAGCAGCATATGTGGGAAGGGTAGAAGAGCAGAGAGAAGTAGGTGGCGTGGGAAAAATGGATAATAAATCACAGCCCTGCTCAACCAGCAAAGATCACTACATTTTAGCTGAAAAAAGAGTCAGGCTAAAAGCTGTCTATGATTGAAATGAGATTCTGAGCACCAGAAAGTTTAATGAAGTTACAAAAGTAGGCCAAAATCAGAATTTATTTCATTTTTAAACACATGATGCAGTTCCCATCAATGACAATAAGAACTTTGCCAGTAAAACCAAGTAAGGGCTCAGACGCTGCTTTTGCTAATTCTTGGTTCCGAGTACATGGGCATGAAGCGTCTGCAGTGAGTAAGCAAGCTTGGTGCCTGGCATAGCCACCCAGTAAGATACTGAGCCTGTGCCTGGGTTACGGACTGCATTTCAACCTCAGTACGTGGGTTGGAAGGGGGGGAAAAAAAAAAGAAAAAAGAAAAAGAGACAGAGAGACACCCACTGTCAGCAAGCAATATTATATTATCATATGAATTTCACAACACATGCACATTACCATTACAGATATGCACAGACATATACACGTTATTCAACTAGAAGCAGATCAGCATCAGCTAAATAAAAATACACACACAGATTTCAAAGAAAAACCTCACAAGGTACAAAGTGCTTGCCTGCCTGTGGCACCAGTTTAAGAATGAATATGATAACAAAAATAATCATGAAATGGCATATGGTACATTTTTGTACACATATTATTCACTCATTTTTTATTGTATTTGACTTGACACTGACAATATATCTTACTCATTAGGGGATCTTATATTTCAGTCTCAGCTGTATGTTAAAAATCTCCCACTGTTATGTGGCAAGAACACATAAAAAACAAATAGCAAAAGCACGCTCGCCTGGAAAGACTTAATATTTCTCAAAATGTTCAGAAATGATTCTTCCCATTAAAAATCCAAAGTCAAAAGGGGAAAATACAATTGTTACCCTTGATTTTTCCCTGGTGTTTCATTTATTACATCAAGAGTTCCTTGATTGGATTCAAATGCAAAGTTGCTCCCATGGCTTCAAAGTCAGGCTAAATTGAAAAATGCGCTTCAACAACATTGATACTGAAATAATATCCCAGAATACTGTCTTAATGGCTTTACCCTTATTAAGCAAAAACACAACAAAACTTTGGGGGTCCCTTTTAAATGAAATAACAGAACGATAATAAAAAACAACAAAAAAACCCATGTACTAAAGAAAACTTTGTCCCCTTTTTAAACCCCCACTGGAAATACTCCCGAGTTTCAGCCTTCCTCTGACTCTGAAGAAGCACACACAGTCCGATCCACGGGCACGGACACCCAAACAGTTTGCTAAAGGGAAGGCTGCCACTGCGGGCAGCGCTTTCAGCAAACTGTTGAGTGCAAAACCAGACCAGAGCTGGGGAACCCCAGGAAGCACCATGCCTCGGATGGAGCATTTAGACGCAATTCTCCCCAGATTTCTCTTTGGAGAAAAACAGACTGGAAAGGAGGTCCACAAATGCTGCTAAACAAAAGCTCTAAGTTCTCAAGAATCATTTAAATAATCTACACATACAGTTGGCCTAAAGTACTTACTAGTACCTACTCTCTATTTCAAGTTACCTTCTGGAATTTTAGACAGCTGCCATTTCATATCATTTCTGTAGACCAGAAGAGATTTAATATTTTTGGGGAGGTGAGGAAATGGCCCAGGATGTCCTTTGTAAATAACACCAGATGATGTTGCCATTCCAATTCCAGTCTTTGGGGACTCCATACAGGTTGAAACCACATTAATTCCAACCTTTCCTTCCTCTTGGCGAAGAAACAACATGGGAAAAGAGCAATGACACCTCCACTGCTGGCAAAGCATGTATTACCTTCCCATGAGGTCACCGCTCACCCCCCTCCCACGTGAGCTTCTGTCTGGAATAGCTTTCTTCACAGCAAAGTCAAGGTTCAGCACTTTCTTTTTCACTGGCCTAACTCAGGCAGAAGCAGTGTGCTCATGAAAAGTAAATGTAGGGAAAATGCTATGTTCTTCTCAACCAGATCCAACCTCTGGACAAGCAGTTGGAGAACATGGGGAGATTCAGCTGGAGTAGCAACATCACCCTGATCAGCTGGAATGAGTATGCTATCCTCTTAATGGCAGGGGATAAAGATGGCAAACAGTCACAAAGATACCACGCTGGGATTGTGTCGCTGAAGTGACTCAGCTGGACAAAACCTTTTACAACCACATGAACACATCGGGACAATGAAGAGGCTCATGGCTCATCCGTATTGCTAATTCACTAGCTGTCAAGATGTCACTCATAGAGATTACACCGCACAGGGACAGAGGCATAGGACGGTGTAACGTTTCCTGAACTACAGGAGGAGTCCAGCCAGAAGGAGATTTTCTACAAAAAGCATGTACTGCTCAGAAGAGAAGCAGCCAGAATAGCTTATTTTACTTATTGCTCAATAAGAAATGAATGTTCTCTGACTCCTTACCTTTGTTAAAGAAAACATTTCTAAGGGTTTTCCAAGGGTGTAAAGATATGAAGTGGGTAAAGTTAAGCTAAGTCTAAGCTCTGAACTTAAACTGCGATATTTCTACATCAAAAAACCCTTGGAATGATGGGATTTTATAGACGGTATATCAAAGTATCACCTAAATCACAGTGTGATTAAAAAAGGTTTTTCAGTTTTCATTTTTGCCCCTCCAGGATAACAGGCCCAGACTATCACAATTGAGATATTTCAACTACAACAATACTGTGATGCAGCATTGCTGATTAGTTTCCACCCAAAGAAATAATATTTTCAAAAGCAATAAAGAATCTTCACCAGAAGGAGAACACCAGGGTTAACAGACAGCAAGTTTAGGAGTGTATCCATCGTCACCCACGTGGTCCAGCACAAAAGGATGCTGCAATCTCTGGCCACTGAGATGCATGAGGGGACAGCATCTCCAAGCCAGATATGACTTTCATTACATTTATGAATTATGCCTGACATTTAATATTTGAATGTAATATTTTTTGTTTTAATAAAGAATCACTGGATCATCAGAATAATGGATAGCACTGGTGCAAATATAATGAAAATGCCAAGCTTTAAATAGCTTGTTTAATTATTAAAAATGTTACCGGAAAAAACTAACTTTGCATTGCTGTCAAGATCAAATGAACATGAATTTCAATCAAAAGAGAGGCTATTGTACAATATATTAAAACATGAGGTTCTGCCTACAGTAATTATTGTGCACAGCGCACAAAGGGGAAAAAAGGCAACACTATCAATCACAGTCTGTCCACATTCAGTCAATACGAGCCCCTCCCCTGCTTTGTTGCACGGTTTTTCCTTTGTTAGCCATATTATACAATACATGGGCTTTCAAGAGCTTGGCCTTGGTTGTGCATTAAGGGAGGCTCTTGAGATCCTTCTTGAAAGAAATTAATTATCTTTTCTTGTTTGAGAAAATTGCAATAAACTATACAGCATCTTCTTTTTATTTATTTATTGCTTTTTATTGCTAAATCATCAGTCATCTGCTACTTACCACATTATCCTTTCTATATGATCATGGCAACATGCTACACAGAACACAACTTCCTCAGATGTTCATCCGCATTACAGTGACAGTACAAGCCGCACTCACTCAGGCTGCTGAAGGAGTTATTTCTCCAGCCAGAAGAAACACAAGGATCGAGATTTCCATTTTGCACCATGGTGGCAGGTTTGCTGACTAAGTATATGCTCTTAATTTCCATGCTAAGCAACTGCTGGGAATAATACAGAACACTCTATCTTGCAAGAATCCCACCACTGCATCTGCGCATATTAAAAAACTAAAACCGCATAAGCATACCAAGTCCATTGGCTCCAGTATTTTCCTTTGTTTTTTAGAGAAGCAGGAGGTAACACTACGCATGTATGAGCATTTAGTTGCATGTCCGTCTTGTCCATTTTTCTGCTTCTATCTCCCAAAATTTTGCTAGTAGGCAATTTCTACGTCAACCAGGATGCGTAGTGTGTATCCCTGGCAGGATTCCACTGACACTTCAAAAATATTTCTTCTGCTGCTTTGTGAATTTTTTTCTTTTTTTTTACTCTGCATTGTTATCAAAATATTCTTTAGTAAAATTGGCTAAGAGGCTGAGTTGAATTTTTATTCTTCTATTTTTGCTAAAACTTTTATTGTGTTACGGCAAAAGCTCTTGTGCTGTATTGCTCATTTGGATATCATTAAAGATAAGTTCCACATTTTAAAGGGTGAGGTTCAACATTTACAAAGTTATAGCTTTATGGTGACTTAAGTATAAATTCTGAGCTATAGACAGTGCATACGGTGAAAACATTAAAATGCAGATGTACATTTTCCTCTGACCGGCTACAACTCACCCTGTTTCTATACACCTTGCTGCATCTGTGGATCTAGTGGTAAAAGATTCCCTTTCAGAGTGGACTTTTTCTTCGGGAAGGCACCTATGGAACCAGTTTATGCTGAAGTCAGTGGGAATTTTGTCCTCAGGCTTCCTACCGAAGTTACAGCAGTCATGAAAGCTCTAACACATCTGTGTTAAGAGAGTAGGAATTGCTGCCCATTTTATTGAGCACAGAGATGTTTGTTTATTTACCCATGTCTGTGAAAATCTTTACATACTCTAAACTGAAGATTCACAGAGGTGCTTGAAATGAAACAGCAGAAACAAAACGTCCTCGTGCACACTCTTGAGGGAACGGTCACAAATTCCGTAAACAGGTCTTTATCTCAAGACAGCTATGTAGCCATAATAAAAACCATTTTATTGCTATGCTGTCCCACAATGGGGCTGCTGTCCTCTCATGAATATTGGAGATGTCCTGCACTTAGCCATAAATGCCCCCAGCATTACAAACCACTAAGCGCTTGAGTCATTCCAACAAAACACTTTAAACCCACATATCCTGAAGAGTCTACCCTACGTAGACTATTTCTAAGTTCATTTTTAAAACTGCACAAGAGAAGGCTGTATGGTTACACCCTATACCAATGTTATAGACAAAGGGAACCAAAGAGAGGTAAGGACATGGTCTTTATATCAGTCCAGCGGCTAAAGCCTATAAGCTGAAACCAAAGCTGCAGACTGGCTATATTTTTTCCATAACTTATGGGACAAAGTTCATCTCCTCCAACTTCTCACGATTTTCCTGGGCAAAGAGTAGCTATGCCTTCCTACCACGCTATCACCATGCTACCTTATCTAGGTAGCCATGAAAATTATAGCCAAAATACATCAACTGGATTAAAGAATGGCTGAAATGCATTTAATGAAAAGCTTCGCGTTGAAAGACTTGCATAAAAGCCTTAGTTTTCTATCTCTTCCTGCTGTTCATACACCATGCTCAATGCAAAATCCTGGAGAGAGCAGGATCACTTGGCAGAACCCTCACAGAAGCAAGAGGCAGATTTTATAGCACAGGACCACATTTTTGCAGCTAAATTACTTCCACCCCACAACTGGCTTATGGGTGGCTAGCGAGGGACCTAACAAGCTCAGCCTCGTCCACTTACAACCGCATGGACTCACGCTTCTTTAAACACCTGCATTGGCCCTATACCTGCTCGGCCCTGAGCATGGGTTTCCATTGTGAACTACAGTCATGTTAGGACTAACAGCATTGGAGATACAGAAAAATAACTGCAGTGCTGCTTCATGCCAGGTATTAAATCAATAATTACTGAAAAAATCCCCCACACATACCGCATAGCTTTTGTGGACACAACTTCTATGCATCAAACAAGTGTAAATGAAGCATGCAAACTTGGCCATGGCATCTACTGAAGCATCAGGGTCTCTCTGCTCTAGTTACAACCCCTAGTAAATCGGTTCTGTGAATTTTTTAAACATTATTTCCAAGTTTCATGGATCTTAGTGCAAACATTTTAACTGATAATAGCACAAAGAAATTGTTTGAGAAAAGTCACATCTTGTAGCTTCTCTAAGACTGCATTGTCCCACGTGAATTAGTTGAGAGGACAAGAGCAGAACACTGAATTGATTAAATGTGTTGGGCTAAAAGCAGTAACTGGCTTCACCCAATATTCTGCAGACCTTGTTGCATTATGCTGTATTAACTTTTCATGGCTTCACGCAGTGTACATTTTTTGACATTGCTTTCTCCTTGTCCCCATGAGAGCAGCCTGTCTATTCATTCATCTTTGTTTACATTCTTTTAATAAATTATACGGATAACTCTCTATTTTGCCAATTCTTCACTACTGGCATTTTTAGTTTTGCATTTACATAAGACATTCTAAGTTTATGAATTGAATTGGAGGCGATAAAGTTAAAACTAACAATGCTATAAAAATGAATTTGCTTTAATACTACAAACATGCTCACAGCAAAACATTAGTTGCAGCAAGCTTTTCCTCATTTTCTCCTGCTTCCCCTTCTCATACAGCATTTGCCTCAAGCCACAGAGGAGGCACCTCACCCAAGCCCTTCATTAGCAGAGTCTATTATAGCATATAGAGGAACGTCTCTGTTCATAAATTTAGTTCTGGAGCAATCCAACAAGCCCATCCACAGCCATAAGATTCTGACCCAGCAGCATCACTGCCATTTAGTGTGGCATAGTTTGGGGGTAAAGGAGCTTTCATTAAGTGGAATACAACTGGAAACCCACGAAGCTGCTACTCAGAAATTTCCCAGCAACATCCCTACAGCTGGTCAGAAGAGAAAGAGACTTATAGATACATTTTGGGCAAATGTAAAATAAATCAAGATTTTGCAATTGGAGAAAGAAAGGGAAATATTTCCACCAGAAGAGCTGCTAACACCCATACCAAAACAAAGAAAATGAAAAAATAGACGGGGCTGCCAGTCTGCTCCATAATTCAATCTTTACAGCATCTCTCTGGAAGGCTGGCTGCCAGTCAGTAACTGTATTTTCACATAAATGACACAGACATCAGTTAAACCTTTTAGAAAAGAACAGACTTCTGCTCAAGAGCAAGTCTTGTGCTAAGCCACTCAAAAAAAAGAAAGGCAAGGGGGCTACTGAGCTCCATTTAACTCGCAATACCTGCAGACACGGCCTGCACCACGGCTGCGTGACACAGCCCCGGAGAGGAGCGAGAGACAAGGCAGAGGCTCTTAAACCAGAAAACTTGGATGCAAAGATGCGAGCCTATGCTAACTGAGGAAGTTCAGCCACTTGCAGACCAAAGGCTTTCAAGATTCTGGGCCAGACATGTATATTTGAAACTGCAATGCATGTAGTTAATGCTATATAATAAAAAGTATTATGTAACAATGGATTAAAACACTACTTAAAAATGTTTTAGCTAGATGTTAAAACCTTGCTAAAATTCTAATGTTATCTAAGAAACCAAATTCAAGACAACAAGAAAATCAGTGGGATTTAATCATGCATACAGGGAGAAATTTTGTGAAAATAACCTGACCAAAGAAATGAGAGCCTAATGGCAGATCTGATGATCCAATCCTCAGAAAGACTGCCTAACTATTTCACGTCACTGATATGAAACCACTTTCTAGCTTAAACAATCAAAGCTAATTTGAATGTTTAATATATGAGTTATTAATTACAATTAGAAACACTTGTCACATTCCAGACAGAAGATTAAGATTATTTCCTTGACTTACATGGTACATTATCCTGATATTATCTAAACCCACAGCATAAAACAAAAAACAGCAAGAAAAGATCATTCCCAAGAGGACAACAACAAAACAACCTGTTAGACTTAGTAGAAAGGGTATTTTTAGCCAAAATAAAGATAATGGATTAGTTTTCTCCTGTGATTTGCATTTAATTTTTGGCTGGCATAGCTTGCTAATGAGTAAAACTTCCAGATTATAAAGGACTTTTGTAACACAACTTGAGGAAGAAGTCCAACTATTTAAGACAGGGAGCAACAGTTACATGAGTTGTTGATAAATCCAGCATTTTCCAAAATAACATTTCCATGGGAAATGTCTTCTTTGTTAAAAATGGCACTTATGAAAACACAATTTCATTCAGGAAAAACAAAACCAAACATTCCTGTAACGCTGAACAACCCTGACCTTTTCAGAATGCAATTTGTAGCTTTTGTGTTGTCTTATATGAAACACAAAAAATAGACATTCAAACCCAAATGGTTTACTTTTTTCTGAACGGTGGAGAAAAAGATGTAGATCTTGCATATGAGATTTTAAAGTTTTGGTTTTTAGTCTGCTTAGAAGAGGATTTCTTTGTCCCAAAACTTTGTATGAAATGGAAAAACCCAGCTCCCACCAGCTCTGATGTTTTCATAACCTCTCCCAGCGCTGGAAGGTATGGGTGTGGCCATGCACGATCGTGGGAGCCATAAACCAGAAACCACAGCTGGGCACCTGCTGTTCATTTTTCAAGGGAATCATAGAATGGTTTGGGTTGGAAGGGACTCTAAGCATCAGGGACAACAGCCTCCACTACACCAGGTTGCTTAAACTCCCATCCAACCTGGCTTTAAACGCTTCCAGGGATGAGGCATCCACAACTACTCTGGGCAATCTGTTCTAGTGCCTCACCACCCTCACACAGAGAAGAATTTCTTCCTAATATTTAATCTAAATCTACCCTCTTTTAGTTTAAACCCATTACTCCTTGTCCTATTACTACTTGTCCTTGTAAACAGTCCCCCTCCAGCTTTCTTGTAGGCCCCTTTAGGTACTGAAAGGCTGCTATAAGGAAGGAAACAGGAAAGGTTTACATACAGGGGTTATGGGGTGATCTAAGTCTTGCACAGTTGCTAAAAGAGCTCACTAGGAAACAAAGAGGAGGCTCAAAAGGTAGGCAGTCCTCTAACTACTTTTTTGGGGATCAGGGACTATAATGTGGATGGGAAAGGCTGTGCAGATACAGCTCTGTTTCCCACACAGCTGGAGCCTGGTCTATCCTGGTCAGTGCTAGCAGAAAACAGCATGGGCTTGCTTCTGCAGAGGGGTGGCGGGGGGTGGGGGCATCACCCCCATGTCACAGTGCCACCACCCAGCAACGCAGCAGTCGCAATGCCCCAGTGCAGGATAAAGGCAGCATCCTCCCGTGTCCCACTGCCAGTCTGCCTGGCAGGCAGCTTGAAGACATCTGAGAGGAAGATCCTTGAGGAGCCAGTGGAATTACTTAGAGGGAGGAAGACTGGAAGCTGGATAAGGCTGCTAGGAGGTTCTCTGCTGTAAGGTCACATTCAAAGCCATCCAGTGAATGGAAATCCTGTTTCAGCCTTTGGGGAGCAGACACCAGCTCCTCAGGAGATGAGAAGAGCCACCAATCTCAGTGGCAAGACCAAGGGAATGCCTTCTTGAGGAGCACTGTAGATCTCTCTGTCCTCATCCTCTGCAGAGCCAGGGGCAGCAGCCATAAGAAATGAGACACACCGATGTTGCAAGAGGTCCCAGTGCTTTGGTGGGACCCTCCATGTCCTGCCTGGCATGGGAAGGATTCTTGCCCCCAAGGCCCATCAGGTCGGAGGCATATGCCCATTCTTGAAAGTCCCTGAGATGGCTCCAGGTCAAAGAAGAACAGGGGTTGGGCATCTTCTGGGAGGCATGACCAGCCTGTGGGATGAGGATACAGGTCTTGCTCACATGCTCAGGGAACAACCGATTGCCAGCTTTGGGGTCAGGAAGGAATTTTCCCCCGGGGCAGATTGGCACCAGTGCCCGGGGGTTTTTTGCCTTCCTCTGCAGCATTGAGCATGACCACTTGTCAGGGCTCCTCTGGTCCATTTCGGCTGGGTTACTGCCTGCTGCTCAGGCACCATGAAGATGGCCTCTTGTGTCCTGCAGCTGCAGGGCAGGAAGGCGTTTTTCCCCTCACAGTAGGTTGGCAAGTGTCCCTGGGGGTTTTTGCCTTCCTCTGCAGCATTGAGCACAGCCCCTTTGGGCCATTTTTGCTAGATGCCTGCTGCTCATGCTCCACGAAGGTATCCTTCATGCCCCGCATCTGGGGGGAGGAATCTTTCTCCCCAGTGTGGGCCCAAGGGTGGCCCCTGGGGCCTGCTTCTTGTCCTCTGTAGCATTGAGCACAGCCCCTTGTCAGGGCTCCTCTAGGCTATTTAGGCTAGGTTGGTTCTTACTGCTCTTGCACCTCCAAGACACCGCTCAGGCCCTGGCTCTCTCCGGCTCTCTTCCCCATTGCAAGTTTGTAGCGGGAGCGAGCTCTGCTCTTCCCTTGGCTCCATTTCCCCAGGGATTCCTGGTTGTGCAAAACGGCGGGTGCTTGGAAGGGCTCCAGGCTTGCTGCACCATCCCAAGCTGCTGCTTTGCAGCTCTCCCTGCGTGCAATACAAGCAGGGCAGGCACGAGAGTGCTTTTCATGCATCACTGGCTAAGCAGCACAGCGGAGCAAGTTTTTGAAGGCAGAAAGTATGCTTGTCATCGATACGTGTCTGATTTTGAAAATAGCCCATGGTACCACATACCACCTCCTCCTCTTCTGCGTGTGGTTGGGTCCTGATCCTCATTCAGGAAACAGGAACTGCCTGGCCTGTATTCCTGCTGCTACTCTCTGTAGCTCTGTGGCTTGCCTTTGCCAAACTGCAAAGGATGTTTTTTCAAGGTAAATTGAACAATGCATTAGCCTGCTCCTGGCTACACATGCGCGTTGTGTTAATGCTCGTGAGCATCGGCTCTGAAACAGATTCAGAAAAATAAAATAAAACTCTGTTTCCACTTGTAACCTTTGTGATATGTGTCCTTGAAAGCATTTTTGGAGCTGAAAAATCCCTGGTATTTCAGGGAAATAACAGTTTCATCGTTATTCAACTCATGGGGAACACAGAATAGAATAGAATAGTTACACTATGTTATGCCTAGAGTTACGCACAACAAGCTATGACCTAGGTATGAGGGGTCCATCCAGGAGAGCAGCTATCTGCAGTGCAGGTCCCAAGCACATCAGGAGACATGAGCAGAGCCAGACACACCTACAACATGGCTCAGGCAGGGACCGAAGGTCCCATGCTGAGCAGAGACACATCCCTTGAGCCCTTGGCAGGAGACTGTGTGGGCCCTAAGGGAGGTCAGTCCCAGCCATTTAGGCCTACAAGCACCTGCAGGACCCTGACAGATGTAAACTTGCACTACTTATATGCTCTCCTTTAGACATTTATAGTTGGCCACTTTGGAGGCAGAGTATTGGGCTAGATGGACCTTCACTCTGACGGAGTACTGTTGTTCTGAGGCTCTTTTGTTTTATTATGTTTTTCCAAGGGAAACATCACAGGCATTTCTAAAAATGAGTACAAGAAGGGGAAAAAAAATCTACAGGGAAATGAACAGGTATTGCTCAGATCAAAAAGATTTGCAACTATTTAGTTCAGAAGCACTGAGGGCTTGATCTGCTTGATCTTTGAGCCTTACTAGTGTCAGAGATGTAGAGTTTTGCCAACCTGTGGAAATCCAACTAAACCAGATGGACATAGAAGACTTTCAAAAACTTTACAGTTTTTGCAAATTTTTTCAGATAGTCAAATTACCCAGAGACAATCCCATCTCACCCCTGTCAGAAGTTACATGCCTCCTTCCCAAAGTGACAGAGCCAGTTCCTAGGCTGGGACACGATTACCCATTCAATCCCTTCTGCTAGTACAGGGCTGGGAAGAAATTTCATCAGAGATTTCCTTAGCATGTACTGCTAGGGAAACGAGGTGGTAGGAAGAACAGAACAGTTCAGCTGGAAGGGACTGTCAGCGATCATCTAGTCCAACTGGCTGACCAGTTCAGGGCTGACCAAAAGTTAAAGCATAGTATTAAGGGCATTGTCCAAATGCCTCTTAAAAACCAACAGATTTGGGGCATTGACCACCTCTTCAGGAAGCCTGTTCTGGGTTTGACCACACTCTCAGTTTTCTCATGTCAAATCTGAACCTTCCCTGACAGATGCATCTTTGAGTCATTCCCGCAGGTCCTGGCACTGGGTCCCAGGGAGAAGAGATCAGCACCCCCCTCTCCACTTCCCCTCCCTCCGGAAGCTGTAGAGAGCAGTGAGGTTGCCCCTCAGCCTCCTTCTCTTCACACTAAACAAATTCAGTGTCCTCAGAGGACATGCCTTGCAGTCCCTTCACTGGCTTTGTTGCCCTCCTCTGGATGTGTCCAAGTACTTTAATATCCTTTTTAAATTGTGAGGCACAATTTACAGGGTTGCATTCCCATACTATGCTCCTCCGCAGTACAGGAACACAATTAGTACGGCTATAGCCCATTATTTCAGGATGTGCTATGTCAGCATTCATTTGCCTTGTGCGGCCCTTTGGAGAGAGGAAAGCATGGTCTTAAAATGCACTGGATAGCTACCAGTTTGTTTTCAAGCGTAACTCAAAGCATAGGTTTTAGCTCATAAATCATTTTAAATCCTTGCTACTTAAAGACTATCTTTTTCCTAAAAGCCCTGCGGACGAAGGGCACTCATGGCAAGGGAATTCATCTCTAGCTTCACTCTGCCTGCTGATCTATCAGATCCACGTTCATACACGTGCCAAGGCCTGTCTCGTCACACTGAGCTTACATCAAAATGTTAAGATCTTTTAAGTGAACAGACATAGTCTGGGAGCTTTCTGTGCTCATTTCACCAGTTTTGCAAACTAATTGCTGTGTGCATGCTAGAAGATATTTTTGAATTAATAAAAGAGACTATGAAAAACAAAGTTCTTTTGTATCTGAATAACATCAGTAATTTCATCACACTGACATTGTCAGGTAGTTTCAGGTGGGCATGTAAAAAGCAAAACCTTCAGTCCTTTGCAGCTATCTTACAGGTGCACAGGGACTCAAAGAGAGACAGTCTCCTTTCAGTGTTGGATAGCCACTCTGTACCCACATCACCATTATCAGCAACAACCTTCCCCTTCACTAAATGCCTGCAGAATTCATTTAAAAACTCAGCAGCCTTTATTCACGCTCCTGAAGAGTAAAACATATCCCCACTAACCCACCAGTGTTTTGTCTCTTGCAGCTTTTTCAGTGTCTGGGCTGATTTGGTACTTTCTCCAATAAAATTTCCAAAATGGAAGTTCAGTTAATGCCTAGGCTTTTGGAGTCGGGGATACAGAGGATCCAAGGCCTGCTATACTCCATCTGAAAGAGATATTGGCAGCATACAAGGGGGTTTGAGCTGCTTCAAAGATCGTTGGTACTAAAGCACAGCTCTTCCTGGCACCCCAACTGCCGGTGCTAGGCTGGATGTTCAAAGGGAGGGTCCCCCCTACACACCATGCGACTGATGCTACATGGAGTAAGTGGGTCACACTGATCATGCAGTGGGCTTTAACAGGAAATCCCAGTCACCCAGGAATTCTGGAAGTGATCACACCCTGGCCAGAAGGCAAAGAGTTTTGGAATATTGCCAGAGGAGATGATACATGCTGAAGAGGTCCCACCATATAATAAACTGTCAGAAAATGAGAAGCAATACGCCCTGTTCACTGATGGGTCCTGTCACACTGTGGGAAAGCACTGGAAGTAGAAGGCTGCTGTATAGAGCCCTATACGATAATTTGCAGAAGCTGCAGAAGGAGAAGGTGAATCGAGCCAGTTTGCAGAGGTGAAAGCCATCCAGGGGCTTTAGACATTGCTGATTGGGAAAAGTGGCCAGTGCTCTATCTCTGTACTGACTCATGGATGGTGGCCAATGTCCTGTGGGGTGGTTACAGCAGTGGAAGCGGAGCAACTGGCAGCGCAGAGGCAAACCCATCTGGGCTGCCCCAGTGTGGCAAGATATTGCTACCCAGCTAGAGAAGCTGGATGTAAAAGCACATCACATAGATGCCCATGTACCCAAGAGTCAGGCCACTGAGGAACATCTGAACAACTATCAGGTGGATCTGGCTGCTAAGGTTGAAGTGGCTCAGGTAGATTTGGAGTGGCAACATAAGGGTGAATTATTCATAGCTCAGTGGGCCCATGACACCTCTGGCCATCAAGGAAGAGATGCAACATAGATGGGCTCATGATCGAAAGGTGGACTTGGCCATTGACTATTTCACAGGTTATCACAAGAGATAAAGTCCCTGTAGTGCTCATGAAGAATACGTTAGGGAAAACAGTCTGGGTTAGCCCTGCTTCAGGCAAAGGCAAACCCATCCATGGGATTGCTTTTGCTCAAGGACCTGGGTGCACTTGGTGGGTGATGCAGAAGGATGGGGAAGCCCAATGTGTACCTCAAAGGGATTTGATTTGGGGTGAGGATGGTCAATTTGAATGTACAATGTTAATTGCTAAATAGCCTTGCCATTGCATGTCATCATTACTACAATTGCTACATGCTTTATTGATTGTATTAGAGTAAGTTCTCAATGGCTGAACTGCAGCACCACGTAAACCCAACCCCTCTCCCAGAAGTAAGTATCTTTCTTCAGACAGTGAAAAGCATAAGCTACCAAATCTCATCAACTACACTAAGCACACACACAGCCAAAGCAGGATTTTCTCACCACCACCAAAGCAGCTGGCCAAAAACCTGCCAGGGCTAGGTGGAGGAGGAGGGTCATACTGAGTCTTTGTGCCACTTCATATGACTGAGGGCTTTCCCTCATCCTTCTGATCCTCCAACATTCCTGGAGACTCTTGCTCAAGGATTTAGATTATTTTACAGATGATCAAATATACAGATACTAAATAGGAAAATGTAAACAGTGCCATTCATCCATCTGTGCTATGATGAATGTTTTGCATATATATTTTTTATGCAGCAACTACCATTTTCACAACTGAAGATCTTTAAAGCTACAGTGGTATGTTGTTCCCTGTGTGAAACAGGCAGCCAGCTATTGAGTTCATTTCAGTGTTCCCACAGAAGACAAATTGGTGGGACACTAGGGTCTTGCTTTGTCCCACCTTCTGGTGTGGCAATATTAGTTTCATAACTTCACCTGCTCGGCCTCCAGGTCTGCTGTCAAAGGCGGCTACTAGAGGCCAAACTTGTGGGACTTACTTTTTTTTTTTCAAGCTGCAGGCACTACCACTCTCTGGTTCAGATGTTTATATCCCTGTTAAGTTTTTAGCAAGTGTGCTTGAACACCTAATGTGGACATCCAAGCTTATTTTGCCATCAACAGGATCTAATCCATGTGCTCCTGAGTCACACTGTGATTCAAGCCAGCGCGCTGTAAAGCAGGGAGGTTTAGCAGACTTACTTCAGAGCTGCACTACCGCTCTGAACAAAAATGGTAACGTAGGTGCAACCTGGGATACACTCTGCATTCAACTAGGATTGGAACAAATCTTTTTCCAAGCAGTTCAGACCTAAGACTAATCATAGAATCAGAGAATGGTTTGGGTTGGAAGGGACCCCAAAGATCATCTAGTTCCAACCCCCCTGCTGCGGGCAGGGACACCCTCCACTAGACCACGTTGCCCAAAGCCCCATCCAACCTGGCCTTGAACACTTCCAGGGATGGGGCCTCCACAACTTCTCTGGGAAACCTGTTCCCGTGCCTCACCACCCTCACAGTGAAGAGGGAAAAGTAATTTCCACCAGAAAGGCTTCTAGGCCAGGTCTTATGAGTTCTCCCATTTACAAAGAAGGTTAAAACTAGCTCTGAAGCAATTAACCTGTGTATCAAGTACCAAATTAGCATGCACTTGATGCCTTCTCAGCTCAGCAGAAAAAGGTAATCCTGGCTGCAGGAGTATAACTGAGCAGCATCCTACCCTCTGAGCAATACAGCCTACTAAGGGGCATCCGTGTGCCAGGATCCCTGCTCCCTTCCTCCAGCTGGCAGGAGGACCAGCAGTTACTTGTTTTCCATGTTCAGTTCTGTTCTCTTTGGAGCACTTTGAGTTAGACTAGTCTAAAGAAATAGTCATAAAAAGATATTACATTCACACATAATGCAATGCCTAGAATGAAATGCCAATTCTTAAGTTTTGTTAATTTACTGTATGGTCCTTGACTAAATATTACCATAAAATAAAGAATTACATATGTATAAAGTCTCTTGGACCTCTTTTCCTATTTTTACCGCTCAGAATTAAAAAAGCAGACATAATTCCAATTTCTTAATAAAAAAATAAGTCAGACTAGTTAGGAAAATAAATGTTAATCAGGTGTTTTTCCATCCTCTCATAACAATTTATATACTTTTCATTTTTAAAACAAAAGTTTCAGTGTCTTAATAGTGAAAACTAAGCTCTTTTACTGCACTCTTCATTGAACAATTCTGTTTCTTGACTTTGGCTTTATTCTAGTACAGAAAACCTAACTGAATGAAGACAGCATTGGTCTCATTTCTTCCAGAGACTGCTATAGTAGACACAATGCAACGCAATGTGCTAATATCCATACCATATATTTGCTCATAGCATGATCTCCAATTAAAGGAGCAGCCTATATTCAACAGTGTGGCCATTTTTTTTACTAGAGGCTGTGAGGTACAAGGTAGGTGAAATAGCGATGCGAATATTTTCTTTCATTCCCAGCCATACCAACAGCACGGATTTCATCAGCTGTCTGCTGACAGATGTATCACCGTTTACTCCATGTCCTTGCTTGTGGGTTACTCCTCTGATCTCTAACAGGATCCATCGAGGCTTGCCAAACTTCAGCTGCTCAAGACTCATTCACAATATCTCTCCTCACAGGAGCCTGTAATGCTCATCACAGGAATCCATGTAAAATTCAGCTACAAGAGCATCATGTACTTACTAAAATCCAAGAGGGACAAAATCAGCCCTCAGATGACAGTGGGCAGATCTCAGTTTCAAGAAAAACAGCAGCCACGCATTTAAGGGTGAAATATAACCTAGGAATAAATCCCCAATGCTGGGAATAACTGGGAGCAATTTCTAGAGCCAAATACCTGCTTTTATCATTTTGTATTTTCATAGGTCTCATATCGAGTTTCTCTCCTTTTATTCAGCAGCAGAAAATTTATAACAGTGGGAGCATCATTATTTGTTATACTTTCTTAAAGGCTCTGTTTGATTTATGCAGTGAGCAAACCAAAACAAAAAATCCCTACTTCTAAATTTATGACTTAGTGCTACAGGCTGTCAAATTTTTTTTGCATCAAAGTGGCTAAGATAATCAACTCTCTTCCAACATTAAGATATTTTAATGCTATTTCACCTAAGAACTTGGGCTGATGCTGTAGCAAGTTGTCATTCCTATAGTGTACAGTACCTTCTGGGGCACATAGGCAACAAAAAAGGCTGATGTTGTTTACAGGTAAGAAGAAAACCTCTTCCCATGGAAGATGTAGAATACCTAACCCATAACAGACAGGCAGAAATGCTGGGGGCAGAACCCTCTTGTAAATATATCGAGATCAGGATTAAGGCTTATAGGAAATTTCTTATATAAAGTTGCCATATAAGACTAGTACGATCACCTGTAGAGACAGAAAGCAGCTATGAGCCAACTGAATTATGCCCTTCTGATGAAAATCATCTTCACTGCTGTCATGCCCTTAAGACCCAGTTATCTCAGGCTGGATAATGACCAATGTCCTGAAAATATGCTGATCGTCGAAAGTAATCTCAGATTTAGCCATCAGAACCTTAGCTAGGCTAATAGTTCAGTCCACTGCAAGGCTGATATAGTTAGCAGCAAGTCTACTGCTAAGATAGCAAGTGTTACCACTTCTGAGGGAACTTTTAAGAGGATAGTGGGTTAAAGCTTTTGTCAATGTACTGTCAGTAAACTTACATTTTAAAAAGCTGGTTGCCATAGATTTTTCAAGAATGAGACTCCTGCATTTCATCACCTAATATGGGATATTAGGAGTTTCCTACTAAAAAATGGCTAGTTTCTGATTTATTTCACATTAAATTGATTGTTATGTCTCTAATCCTCACTAGTTTAAGTGAAATGTGCAAGAGGATTGATCTAAACCATGAAAGCCTAGACCTGTGACAAGATAAATGCATTAACCAAGACAACACATGCTTTTGGCTAATGGTTAAGACACCCCATAAGCAACCTAACCCTAATAAGCAGGGATCATTTTGCAAAACATGATAAATGGCAGGCATAGTGCAAGTTGCAAAAGCAGGCATTGACTTCTAAGCTCATAAGAAAATAGGTAACCTTGGATGCTCTGAGACTGTGTGCACACTAAGTACAGTTTGCAGTGTGATGACGAGTGCTGTGAAAGAACCTGAATGAATTATAACACACATTTTACTGTGTTACTAGCCAGATTACTATTAGGTTATTAAATTCACTTTTTAGTTTATTGTACTCATCAATATACTAAACTTCAGGTTTACTGAATTTGAAGTTTATGTCCATAACTACTTCAGAAAGATTAGATAATTCTTCCTGAATCTTAAATCAAAATATGGCAGGCTCCTAAATAAACAAGAGTATTTTCCAAAATATTCCACAGGAAAGCAAATAATATTTCATGTAGACCTTTATTTCGTTGCAAAGTCATAGGAATCATAGGAAAATTCAGGTCAGAATCACAAGAGGTTTTTAGTCCAACTCCTGCTCAAAGAAGGGCCAGCTGTGAGCTCAGACCAGGTTGCACAGGGTTTTATCCAGTTGGGTCTTGACAATATCCATGGGTGCATGGACAGAGACTGACTGCCCAACCTCTCTGGGCAACCTGCTCTGCTGCCATGTCCACCAGGGCCTTTTCCCCAGCCAGGCAGCTGTTGTCAGAGTCATCGCAAGGCTCTTTCCTTCTCAGGTGCAGGACTTTGCATTTCTCCTCATTGACTTTCATAAGTACTTCCCAGGCAGTTCCTCCAGCCCATCTACATCCCTCTAGATGGCAGTCCTGCTGGCAAGCATATTGACCCATTCTCCCCAATTTGGTGTCATGTACAAACATGAGAGTGCCCTTCATCACGTTCTCCAAGTCACTAATACCTATGTTAAACAGGACAGGTCCCAGTACAGACCCCCATACTACTCCGCTCTGAGTCAGCTTAGGCAGAGTATAACCCTACCTGGATCTACTTGACCATTCAGCTGGGTCTTGTTTTACAGATGTAGTTAAACACTCACCAGAATATTGCAGGAGACCATGTCAGAAGCATTGCTAACTCAATGTAAATGTTGCTCCCCTGTCCACAGACAGTCATTTAACCACAGAAAGGTTGGTCAGGCATGCTTTACTCTTGGTAAATTCATGCTGTCTCCCCAAGCACCCTTTTTTCTTTCATCTGCCCAGAAATGTGTCATTCAGTTGTAAAACTGATCTAGAAACATATAGATTTCCTCCCCTTTTATTGTATCAGTTCAACACTCATGATAGTAGTCCTATGGACTGTATCAGCAGGTGCTAAGAAGGCACTATTTAAGGTATTCACACTGCTCTGCTCTTTGCATAATAGCTCAAATTCAAAACACTTGTGCCATTTCATGTTATCACTTATCTTTGACAAAGAACAAAACCTGGTAAAATATAATAACTATCTGATGTGTGCACACAAATCTTGGGTGGAGCCTTGCAACTAGATTACACTCAAGACCCCTAGAAACACATAATCTTAGAAAAATTCTGCCTCCAACTGAGCTACCAAGGGAAACATCACTAAGAGCACATCTTTAAGTGTCATGTTCCCATTTACTACCAGTGATTTCAAGTATAAATCAAAGTCTTTCTGCTTGAAGCACTAAACATTCATAGCCTTTAAAACCGACAGATAATCATCATTTTGTTAATGCTCCTTGAAGCCAATAATACCAAAAAGTAAATACTTAAGAGCAACTGAGATGCTTGTGAATAAATACTAATTTATAAGTATCAGCTATTATGACTAATGCAGCTTACTATCATATCAGAAGGACAGTGTAGGGTATCACAACTGCTTTGCTTCTTATTGCTACAAGAAGCTATCAGTGTAGCCCCGCTAACTTCAAGGTTGCTATATGACAAATAGCAAGTTACATGGCAAATGTTATCTTTCAAGTCAGCAAACTCTTTTTAATTAGACCATACAGAAGAGCCATGATTTCAGTCCTCAAGTTAAATTGGTCTAGTTTAAAAAGGTAGACTCTTTAACTAGTGAGTGGTCTGTACCCTCACATGCATCCTATCTTAGTATGCTTTGGAAAGACCAGAAAACCCAAGTGGATAGCTTTCATCCTTGAAATATAAGTCAAGTCAGTACGGAAAAAAAAAAAAGGTTGTGTTCAGCATGAACATACACAGGGAAGAGCCCTGACTTTAATGTTTGCAAGTAATGTCAGTCAATCCTGTAAGTTTGCTCAGGACCCTAAGGTTAAGCATATATCGAAATACTTGCAAGATCAGACCTTCATAGCTCAGCCACAGAGAGGTCAATATAGCATATGCACATATTGTTGGGGTGCTACACTGACATCTCACATATTAAAAAAGCCAAAACAAGTTGTGCATCAGAAATAGGCCAGAAGACAGACACATCCACTCTTTCATGCATGCAGCCCACTACCTCATGTTTAAAGAGGATCAAATAAAGCAGTAAAACAGGAAAAAAACAGAACCTATATTTATCATCACCAGAACCACAATAAAACAGATTTTTAACACAATAAAACAGATTTTTTAAACACGAGAAACTGCGGTTTTCCAGGAACTGTACTTTCAGAAGGTATTTGTAAAGGGACCACAAAATACACATACGGGAAGAGATAAAAAGAACATTTCACTGTCTTGCTTCTAACACATGTTAAACATAAAATGGGAGGGAAAGCCAAGGCAGCTCCTACAGGCATGCTATAAGTTTGGAATTAAGAGTTCTGTAAAAGCTGCAAACGTTCAACAAAAGACAACAACTGATGTCACACAAGATCTGTGTTAGAGCAGATTGATGTATATGCAAATATGTTCATCAATAGAATATCTTTTGATCAGAAAAGGAAAAAACCTTCAAATATTTTAAATTGTTAAAGGGATGGATAAAAGGGACAATAAGAGTAGCCCTACTCAGTCATAACAGGAGCTTGTCAAAATGTCAAAGCCATCTGTACTTTTTAACAGTAGAGGGGAGAACCAGTAATTCATAGAAACCCTATGCAGGTATGTCACTCAACATACATGCCTTCTCAGATATTCTGAAGAACTGTGTTTCCAAAGTGTATATGATGGCAGAATCATATGCAAATATTAGCCCCAAATCCAACTGAAATACAAACCTTGCCTGGAGAGCAATCGGGCCAAGAGCTGCTTTTCCTCTTTAGGTACATCTTCACGTGTAACTAGAACAAGCTCTGCCCAGGTATTCCTTGCAAGCATTGTGTCAGTACCTATGCTGAAGACACTTCTCAAAAGAATATTTTATTTTGGGCTAGAACTTCTTAGGGAAGGTGAAGGACTATAACAGTATGTTTCTACAAACATCGTAAGTCATCACACAAGGAAGCCTGTAACACAAGTGTCAGTTGGTATCTGCTAACAATACTGTTATCATAGTGGAACTGGAAGACTCCTTCTCTCCTCAAAAGAGAAGCGGGTGGTTGTATTATGGGAGCAACACTACTTAAGGTCACACAACTTGAGATATGAATTTGTGTGAGTACAAGAGTGTTGAATTTCTCAGAGGGTATCCCAGTTCCTCAAGAGAAGCACTTTTTGGCTGATTCCTCCATTCTACAGCTCAAACTACCATTAGACTATAAAGGCCAAAGCAATCAAAGAATCTCACATTTCTTGATTGCTCCTCACAGATGGGCTGCTGCAGCCAGATTCCACCAAATGGCAGGAACACACCTTAGCAGCAGTGCCTTAATGAGGTTGAGGCAGAAGAAAGTACATCTAAGCAGACACCAGCTCGGTTGTTTTCTCCACTGAAGAATCAGCCTCTGTTCAGGTCAGAGAAGATTTTGTACAGTTTGTTCCCGGCACGTTTCAGGCTCAGCTCATACCATGAACAGGATTTACCAGCAGTGGACCAAGATGAAAGAGGGAAAGGGGAAGAGTTCTCAGGCCCTTCTGCAAGGTCAGCAGTAGCAAGTGCCTAATGGGGAACTGAAATATGAGGAAGAAACATGAGCTTTTGTAAGCGTAAAAACCTTGTGCATGCTGAAGAATTATCAATGGGTAAATCCCAGCGAGGACAGCAAGGCAGGCAGGAGCTTTCATGCCTACTGCTACTGGAGTGAGGGAGACGTTGGGGGTGGGGAAAAAGGAAATCAGATTGTTGTCAAGACTCCAGCCCCATTCAAGCTTCCTTTTGCAAGCCTTTTTGATTACCAGCAGCCTCCAGCAGCAAAACTCTCGGGGAGGAACAGTTTGCAATTTTTTCTGTAATTCCATTTGGATATAGTGGACCTGTCAGAAAAAACCTCCAGAAAGACTACTGGTGTTCCCTTTGCTTAGAAGGCCTCATGTTATCATCCTGTGGTTTGACTGAGTAGGTTGCTGAGTATCAGAATGTGAGGGTTCGTTTCAGCATGTCTAAAGGAGAAAATGAAGGTCTGGCAGGAGAAGAGCATGCACATGGTCTCAGGAAAATTTTTACTCTTTCTGCCTCCATTTTAAACTTAGTCTTGTTCTAGTCACCATAAGGAGCAGGTCTGAAAAAACCCAAAAACATTATAGTGCCTTCCTTAGAGAATCCACCTCCTCCCATGAAGGATGCTGAAGTTTGGAATTTCCACAAAGCTCTAGCATGTCACCAATCACCTTGGTCTAGCACCAAAGCTGGCACCACACTGATCTCATCTCTTGCTTCAAGTCATAGAATCATTTAGGTTGGAAATGACCCTTAAGACCATCAAGTCCAACCGTAACCTAACACTGCCAAGTCCAACCACTAAACCATGTCCCTAAGCACCATATCTACGTGTCTCTTCAATACCTGCAGGGATGATGACTCAACCACTTCCCTGGGCAGCCTGTTCCAATGCTTGATAACCCTTTCAGTGAAGAAATTGTTCTTAGTATCTAATCTAAGCCTCCCCAGCACAATTTCAGGCCATTTCCTCTTGTCCTATCACTTGTTACTTGGGAGAAGAGACCAACACCCACCTGGCTACAACCTCCTTTCAGGTAGTTGTAGAGCGCAATAAGATCTCCCCACAGCATCCTTTACTCCAGGCTAAACAACTTCCAGTTCCCTCAGCTGCACCACTCATGATTGGATAGGTGACCTCCAAACAGTGAGTAGGAAGTAGAAGAATCATCCTTCCAAGGATGACAACCTTAAGAGATTTTCCTGAAACAGTCCTGGAGGCAATGCTACCACACTGAACTCCAAGGAAGCTGGGGAATTAGGCATACAAATAATTCACCAAGTAGAACAGAAAAAGTGTAAAAAAGAAGGAAAAATACGGCATTTGCACAAGATACAAGGTAAAAAAAGTTAAACAGAAATGCAACAAGTACGTAGAGAACAGCCATGACAAAATTCATAGGAAAGACTTTGCATATGGAATCAAATCTAATAACTATGACAAGAAAATTATACCTATATTATACCTATCCTTGCAAACCAAGGGAGACCACATAGCAGCAAAGCAGCACACAGTCCCAGAAGATAAAATATTTTATGCATATGACAAAACTAAAAAGAATCAGAGCAGTTTTAAATCACAGACTAGGATCAACACCAAGGACATGTTTGTCTGTAGCGGGCATAAAATAGATAACAAAAGTAAATGGCTCCAGAGACAGCAATGGAGATCAGAATTACACATTCACCTCTGCTAGAAACAGCCAGGGAAGTAAAACACAAAAGAAAACCGATATTAATCCCTGATTGAGAGCAGAACTACGTAGGGGGTCATACACTTGTTATCCACCCAAAGATCACGGTGTTTCCTGAAGAGGTATAAGCATCATACACACATCTTTCCCTGAAAAGATTAAGTAAATTCAAACATTATTTAGCTTTATAAGCTGTAAAAACATCTGAAGTTTTTAACTCTGCAAACTGTGCTGCAGAGTAGTCTAGTAGTCAGAAATAATTGTGTCTCGCTGAAACTATGCTAAAAGACCATCCCAGTCCTGAAATTTTTCAGTGAGGAAAAAGGGACCTTTCAGCACACATTCCCCTAGTTCCCAGTGTCCAGAGCTTTTATGCCAGGGTGGCTTCTGCTGAGGGAACAAATGATCGCCCAAATGAAAAAAAAAAAAAATCTGGCAAATAGTTAAACTTGCACCATACTATTGTAATCATTTTCAAGAGTGGGAAGTCGTGCATAGGAAGTATTGTTGACAGAGGCCTTTTCTCTAAAGTCACTGATAGCACAATTACAAGGAAAAAAATAATCAAGGGATATATTGCCAACTTCTGCAAGACAGTCTTGTCAGAAGCACAGCATGTGAACAAGAACATGAACTGTTAAACCAAATCAGTTTCAGACCGCCTCAAGGTAACAGCTAGGAAAAGAAATAAAAAATTAAAACATAAATATACAAGGCAAAATTTATATCAATTCCACTTGCATAGTCAGACACTGCAGAAAAAACTTTACACTCAAGAACATTTTAACTCTCAAGGTGATTTGAAAAATACTTCAGTGTTACACACAGCAAGATAAAACACTTTGGCTGTGTGCTGTAAAGTACTTTTTAAAAAGTTTCTCAGAAGTATGTGGGAGTCACTCTGAAACAGAAACATTTCTCTGGAGTCTCTAAAGATAGAGTGCATTCCCCAGCAGGGCCACGGCTGTTCAAGACCCAGTGCAGAGCCATGACGTGCGCTGGGATATCCAGACTACGCAATAGGCTACAGCCGTGCCAAAACACACAGCAGATTTTCAAGCCTGGTAGGAATCGCCCATTTCGCTACAAAAAATCCCACAGTAACATCATTATCACACATTATTATCTAGACACCTGGGAAGTAGAAAAAAACCTGTCAGACATTACATCAGTGACCACTGTAATCAAGGCAATGGACCATTTGCTCAGCCGTGATATCTGAAAACTTGAAGTATCATTACAGTAAACTGGGCTCCCTTGTCTTTGTGTGATTTACCTGGAAATGGGAAGTCAGGCATATCACACATCATTTCCACGACACAGAAGTCAGTCAAATGGCAAAACTGAATAGCAGTTAAAACTGTTATGGCTCTTCAAGATGAGAAAGAAAATGTGTGGCAGGCCATTTTTAAGTGAAGCAGCTGATACAATCCTGCAAGACCAGAAGCAGTGAGTTTGTAAGGCAGCTCCTGTGTGACAGTAAGACGTGCACTCTGCCAGCTGCCAC
This sequence comes from Balearica regulorum gibbericeps, assembly GCF_011004875.1. Classification (NCBI taxonomy): domain Eukaryota; kingdom Metazoa; phylum Chordata; class Aves; order Gruiformes; family Gruidae; genus Balearica; species Balearica regulorum. The sequence goes on from NC_046185.1 coordinate 124,387,021, forward strand.
ACACATGATGGTTTGCACAGCGTTGAGATGCGCAAGAACAACCTTCCTAAATACAGCAGAAGAAAGGTCAGCTGCCAAAAAGGTTAAGTGATTACTGGTATTAATAGGACAACGTAGATCTTATTCATTGTAACAGGACATTAAACAGCTTATGTATATAAAGCATTTATCTTATGCTCCTCAGTGTTTTTGACACAGATCTCTCACAGGAGACAAGTTTACCAATATGTAAGGCCTATGACAGAACAACACATAGCATAGATTATTTTTCTCTGGAAGCACTTGATGAAAGCATGAGAAAGCAAAGCAAAGGAGAGAGCCTGAACGTTAAACTGTTCTGGCTATCTCCCTTTTAACAGTTAACAATTAATAAAGTGAAAACAACAACAAAACAAATAAAGAGGAGAGCTGCATTTAATCTGAAAAGGTGAGAAGAAGAAAATAATTTTAGGTCAGAAACTGAACTTTATTGAAGCTATTTTACCAGAAGTGTATGATTATTTTCAATCCAAAACTTCTGTAAAGCTTGAAACAAAAATCAAAAATCTTCTCGTTTAGAAGCATGTATAAACACCCCTTGACATACACAGTACCTAAGAAAGAATGTAAATATATTGATGCTTCATTTACTCACCACCTTGTACACAGTCTCACTGAATATTAATTAACGCCTGAACGTCCAGTGTACTTAACTAACTAGAGCAAAAGCTGGATGATGCGATCCCAAATTCAAGCCTTGGGCTGTGTAAAGACATGCCCTCAATGTGCTGCCGAGATATAAAGACAGTGCTTGTAGCGTGTGAAGGTTACAAGCCCCACGTAGCAGAACACCGCATTCCATGATCTCCACTACTCCGCTCGTGCACTGCAGCAGAAGTGGGGGAGCGCGAGCCTGCTCTCAGCAATATGCATTTGTGGTTGCACACAGGATGACAGTGAAACAATAAGCTGTTTTAAAGAAACGCAGATCTGCTACCAAATGCCTTTTTCCTTCCTTTTCTAGTTGTAAACCACTAAGCCACAGGAACATCGTGACTGTGTGTCTGATTGCTGCAAGAGTATCAGAAAGCACCTTTGAAGTGTCATAATCCGTAATTTAAATCTGTAATACATCTTTATACAATAGACTGCAACATCCCTTTACAGGCAGAAGAGGTTTTCCTTACACACACATTTTTAGCCAGGAAGAAGTTTCTTTTAAGTGGATTTCAAGACATGAACTAACTTACATTAACAGAGATTAGAGGTCTAAAGCATGCAGCAGAGGATCTGTATTTACAGCCAGCTAGATGAAGTCTGACATAGATGGTAACAGCTAGGACATCTGATATTACAGATGATACCATGTCCCTAAACAAATTCCATTATGCCCAGGTACGTATTGAGCTGCAGTTGTTTCCGATAACCGAGTGACCTTTCTGCCATATGTGCTTTGATACTCGGCAAAGCAGGCCACATTAAGGACAAAATACTAGTTTTCACTTTGAATTTTGCCTCCCCTTCTCCATTTCTTTCACATCCATTACCAACTATAAAAAAGCATATACAATAAACCACCATCAAGCTTTCAGTACTCTGTTCACTGGGATGCAAGTGGGATTTCATTCACATTCAGTAGCACTGTGTAGGGATCAGACTCAATTAAACCACTCACGCTTTTTAGAATTCTCTATAGCTTTCCTCTAAGAGAATTATCACAGTGCAATCAGACCACATCCTCACCAAGAAGGTAGCCCAGAAACAAGAATATGCCATGCTGCGTTTCTAAATTACAGCAAACAGCTGAGTAAGCAACATATTAGCTGAACAGGAAGGCAGGCATGTTTGAAAATACAATTACTGCAATGTTAATGTGTCACTGTCACTGATCTGGTGTTTAGAGTTGCCTTTACAAAGGTAAAGTGACCAAAAGTGAAAACTATGAAATGCAACGGGTGGGAAACTGTCACAGGACTAGTGCCAGGGGTGGTGGTGGTATCTTTGTTTTAAGTGTGGCCAATATGTTTTTATAACAATTTTTTACACCAAGTAAAACCCCACTACACACAAACTTGTTCAATGCTTTGAATTCTCCCCTGCAAAATTTCCTTCTCCCCAGTCATCTGTATACATCACAAGCAGCTAGAGATACTCCAGGTCATGGTTTTAATACATTGAGATACATTTCAAGGACCTCGTTTTAAAATATTTTAAGATTTAATGCTTCTGCCTCCTTGTGGCAGACACTGGAATGAGCCTCCCTGAAGAGCTAGTTCAGCTGCACATGCATCTGTCAGCTCTGAAAAACACAGGAGCACTGGGTCTCCTATAAAATCATCAGAAAGCAGCTTACAGTTAATTTTTTAACTGAGTGAGAAACCACAGGAAGTTGCAGGACAAAAAGCAGCAAGAAAAAAACCTCACTGGAAAGTTTGTGGTGTTTCCCCTTTCTTCCTGAGTTTGTGGCTGTTTAGCAAATCTCTGCAGGCACCAGCTCGAGGGAAAAGCAAGCTGAGCAGCATCCCAGTACTCATCCAGCAGCCTTAGCAAGCTAAGCCCGAAGTTCTCCAGCACTTTCTGAATGCTTACTTTACTTCACTTATCCTTCATAATTCTGTGGGAATTGGTGGCTTTGATGTGGAAAGCCTTAAGTTGCTTGAGACTTGGTCTGTGCAATATTTACTTCTCTTTTTGCCATATTGACACAAATACAATATGCTGTGGTGACGGATTATTGTCACACTGCAGCAGAGGCTGGAAGAGCTGGCCTGCCCTACATGTGAAGGTTACATCCCAAAAGTGAATTTTTCTATAACACACAACATGCATTTAAGTAACACAACAGCTGTAGCAAATCAAAATAAAGGTCCAAATGGATCCTATACCCCTCCAGTCCTGAAGAGTACTTTTTCCTGAAGCAATCGCTAGAAGAAACAGCACAAGCCTGGAGCAGGACCACTTCAGAGAGGGTAATCCTGTCTTCTGATCCCTACTAAATCAGCAGCTTTCAGAGCTAAGTGTTAGATATGCATCGTTATGTTGAAAACACCCGAACAGACATTTTTGTCAGGTCTTGTTTAATAGTGTTGAACCTATCCATGCTGTTTGCATCCACAATACCACACAGCAGTGAGTACCCTGTGTTACTCATTTCTTCCATGAGAACAATCTTCCTTTTGTTCTGGAACAGATTCCCTGATCACTCCCTTGCGGGCTCCTGAGAAACAGAGAACAGGAGGTGGATTCTCTATAAGGTATTTTTTCCAAATAACTGAGATTCTATACACCCTGCCATAATTCAGACTCCCTTAAGCTTTCTTCAGTGCAATTGAATTTTCAGGCTACTTTGCTGTCCTGGTTTCGGGTGGGACAGCATTAATTTTCTTCCTAGCAGCTGGTATAGTGCTGTGGTTTGGATTTAGGATGAGAATAATGTTGATAACACACTGATGTTTTAGTTGTTGCCAAGCAGCCAAGGAATTTTCAGCTTCTCATACCGGCCTGCCAACAACAAGGCGAGGGGCACCCAAAAAGCTGGGAGGGGACATGACCAGGGCAGCTGACCCAAACTGGCCAAATGGATATTCCATACCCTACGATGTCATGCTCTGTATACAAGTGGAGGAGCTGACCACGAGGCAGCACAGCTCAGGAACAAGCTGAGCATCAGCTCCAGGTGGTGAGCAGTTGCACTGTGCATCACTTGTTTTGTATAGTCTTTTATCATTACCTTATTTTTCTGTCCTATTGAACTGTCTTTATCTCAACCCATAAGTTTTACCTTTTTCTTTCCAATTCTCTCCCCCATCCCACCTCAGTGAGCAGTTGTGAGTGTTGTTGTTTTAGCTGCCTACTGGGTTAAACCTCAACGTATGCCGAAGCACTTTTAATTGGCTAGAATTATATCATCTCACTGTCACTGCACTTTTCCAGATCATTTAGGAATGTACTGATCATGGGCACAAAAACCAATTCAAATTGCATCCCAATGGCAGCTTCCCTCTACTGTGAAAAAAGGATAAATTTCCTATGCTTTCAACATCTTATTAATCTACAGAAGAACCTATCCTCATCTTACAAGGATTTAGTGATCTTTTTTTAATTTGTTTTAAGGCACCTTCAGTGAAGGACTCCAGACAGATTTTTAATGTTGAAACACAAACACGTTGGAGGACCCATACCACTTTTACCTAGGGGTTTGCCAGTTCCTATATAAAGTTCAGGCAGATGCTCACCTTCCCATAGAACATGCCCTCTTGTCCCTTCTAAACTGCAGGAGAATTTTTAACCAGTTTCCTTGCTGGTTGCAAGATTGATATACATATATATGACCCCAGCACCTCTTTGGGAAATTGGCAACATATTCAACATCTCCAAGATAAGTGACAAAGTTAAGCTGGAGCTGGAAATCTGGCCATTTAGTTTACCTCTGCCTCTTAAGCCCAACCAATAGCACTAGTTTTAATGTATTCAGGGACGAAAATGGAGTGGTTCTCGAGAAAGTTCGTATTGAGGGCAACATGGGAGAGAGATTCAACGACTTAAATTTATCCTGCAGATGCTTCTATACCGTAATGGGGCAAAGTCCATAAGAAATTTAAAAAAAAGTCCCTAAATAAAAGTGCTCTCACTGAAGACAAAATTGATCACTGCAGCTTTAAACATAAGGAACTCTGAAACAGTTCTGGCACAAGAGCAACCACTTAGCTGTGACATGAGAACACAGCAGTTCATGGACACTTCCCATACCAGTCAAAACACATGGTCTTTTATGATTTACTTCTCATACTTAATGCATCTAAATCAACAGTTTTACAGTCATTATTATAGGCAGGATTTCATATTATTACTTGTGCTGCAAAGGTTGGTACAGCCACTATTGCTTAGTAACTATAAAACTTCTCAGATCCTGCATTTGAGAAATAACATCATAGAAGAAACAAAACTAAGGAGAAGTTAAGAGAAGACTCTGGATTTTAAAACAGAGCAATGCCTAAGATAAGTATCTACTTCAGAATGCAATTTAGTTATTTGAATAACAGACTGAAATCAAAGGATGCCAGACTATTGTACTGTAATAAAGACTTGGGCCTGGTTACTAGAACTGAGAACAAGTAGCCAAAGGGCACGGAAAGCCTTTTGTTCTGAACTGGCTGTTTATGTTGGCCTAATCAGAACTTAATGCTATTTTCACTTAATCTTCCACAGCAGCTTTTCCAAAATAAGTGTTGTGGCACAATATTCCTAGATAAAAATCAACATGTAGAAAGTCATACAAACAAACATCAAATGACATCAGCTCAGATAATGCTTCAAAACCCAAAGTTTGTCAATATGTAGCAATTTGATACTAGCATTGCCCTGTTGCACAGAACAGGGAACACAACTGATTGAAGCTGGGGGGCAATATATTTATTTTGCCAGATTGCAAACTAACCCTAGTATTCACTTTTCCCCAAAAAAAACCTGCAAGATCTCATGAACAACTCCTACAATGTCCTCTCCTGGCCAATTCATGCTCTCAGACACCCTTAGCATGCTTCACTCATTACCACAGACAAACTCCTACTCCTCCAGAAGTTTGCAGGGTAGTATGGGGAGATGTACAACATTCTTTGAGGGAGATGGTTTTGTTGTAGTTTTATTTTCCAAAGGAATCCAAACAGAGTTTGCTGGCCTACTGCATAGGGTGTCCTACTACAAGGACTAAGTATTCTTCAATTTTCTCCTTGTATGGTCTATTTTCAGTTCAATACAGCTAGATTTCCACTGAGACCATAACATCATCTGTTTATGTATTCTGTCAAGTGTTCCCAAGACCTACTTCAATTGTTTTTCTAAGTGTAGGGCCTCTGCTGTAGGTCCTCAAATAAAGTGCGTGCAATATTGATCAAAGTCCTGCTTGCACTCCATGCAAGATTCAATATATTCCTGTTAGATGGATACAAGCAGAGCTTGATCTTTAGCAGGATAAGCAAGCACTGTACTGCAGGAGACAATAGAGCTCAGTTGTTCTAAGTGGCTTAGAATTTTGTCTAGTCTTTGGAGACCCATCTAAAAGTCACTGGGAGGATTAACAACATTTTTATTCACCGCTTCTTACAGTCAGCCATGGCTATGGAGGCACACAGCATGATTTTGCTTACTATTTTCACTGCCCACAAATGTAAACCATGAAAAGAAAGTCTGTGTGCCTTAAGTCTAAGGCATATTATCATACTCTGCCAGATTATCATTTTCCTCCACAAGTTTTGGATGGGTATGTTAGCAACCCACACACAATATTCTAGGTTTCCCTTCTTAATTTTGCAACTATCCAATTAACATGCAATTTAACCTGTACACAAAGGAGGACTCAAATCAATCTCAGCCATCAAGGCACTGTCACTCATTCATCACGGTTCAGTTTCCTTCCCCATTTGAGCACCATTCACACTTAATAGCAAAAGAAACCAACCAAACTGCTCATTTTGTTAAAGATGTTCTTACATTGTTGATCACAACTCTTTCCACTGAAGCCTGTAGGATTTCTGTTTTCACTACTTCAGCCTTTTCAATAGCTTGTTTCTGGCTTTTCCTTCATTTTTGAAGGTTTAAGTCAAGTTTATACTCCTGTGCAAATTTTCCCTTGCCATATTAATAATTACTTTCACATCTAATGCAGCTGAAACAAGAAATACAGTGGATTTGTGACAAAGTCTAAGCCAAGCTTTTACAAAATTGCATTATCTAGCGCTCTGCCTACATTACCCCTATTTCAGCTTCTTTCTTAGAAGAGCTGAATATCTCATTTAGACTGGAATTAGGGTCCTGGCCTCTAACATCAGTAAACTTTGAGGTATTACTGTAAGTTATTTGTAGGCCCTTGGCTTTATAACAATTCCATCACCCAAAAGTGTGAGACAGTGGTGCTTATTAAAATAATCCCATAGATTCGTAGATAGGGTGATGGTCACTCTACAGAATGTTCTCACTGGCAGAACTGCAGAGTACTAAAGACAATCATCACAGACCTTGGAAACAGAACTCTTCAGTAGGATACCAAACTATGGATAAAATAATGCAAACCTCAGTGAATTTGGGGAAGCTAACTAGTTTCTGCTAGGAACACATCAAGAAATTCTTGAAGAATCTCCTTCTAAGTCTGAAAGCTGGTAATCAGGATGACACAATCTCCAGATATGCTGGGAGAACCATCACCCTGAACCTCATGTTGAATTCAATTGTGATATAAAAGTCTTATTTTCTTTCTAGCACCACATTCATGTGTTTCAGATAACTTCCACCATTGTTTACCATTAATCAGTGAGTAACTGATTCACTATTATTACAGAATGGCAAAAAAAAAAAAAAAAAAGCGCTGTCATTTCCCAACTACAGTTTGATTTCAAATATCAACATAGCTTGATTGAACAAAAAAGGAACTCATATAATCAAGATCTTAACTCAGTAGGCAACTGATCTGTATCCTAAAATACAAGGACAAGTATTTGGATATAATTGAATTTCACCGGTGTTCAATGACTATTCAAGCTTACGTAGAGCCATGTAGTAGACAGCAGAGCTCAAACCACTAAAGTAAAAATGAAATACCGAGACCTCTAATTTATGAAAGATTCTTAGCCAAGACTAGCTCCAACATTAGACAAAGAGACTCTAGAAAGAGTTCACATTCAGAAAACAACCTAGGACAAATAGACTGATTTTGAAGTCAGAGAATATCTGTTCTCTGACTTTGAGTTAAACTGAATTATATCTGTTGAAGAACTGGGCCATACGTTCAAGAGGTATTTTCCATCTCCAGCTTTCATGATTCATACATAGATCGCAATTTCATTGCTACTGGATAAATACATTTTAAATTAGACTATATAAAGAAGCTCTAAAGTTGCCATGACAGTTGCAGCAGAATGACTTGTTGTTTCCCATTAAAGCATAACCTATCTTTATAGACAAATTAGCTTTTTCAGCTATTCCCCCAAACTTAGCCTGCAGATCTGTTTTTGTTGATCCACCAATTGTTTCATTCAGATTTGCATGGTTAATTATCAAACAGAATGATGATCAGTTAGATTATTAAAACAATCCATCAGCCAGCTTTGTTCTCTTTCTTGTAAAAGATAGGGAAGGTGACAGGTTTTAGAGAACTTTGTCAGGACCTCATTTAGAAATGCAGAGAAACAGTTCTATGCTACCAGCCGTGGTCTGATCATCTTCCCTAGACACATTCCCAACCCCAGACCTGCCCCTGGACACGACACACCTCAATGCCAGCTGTTTCTCCTCTGAAGGTTAGCCCTAGCCCTCAGCTAATGTTTGCTCTGGAAATCAACCCCTTTGTAGTGCAGCTGATGGATCCAGCCATGGTCTCTTGGTTGCATTTCCTTTCCAGGTTTAAGGCTTCAGAAGTATGAAAGATGAGAACAAAGAACAGAATGCATCTGTTACTTTTAAATAATAGGACAGGGGGGCAAAAGTCCCCTAAAAATAACTTCAACTCTTCTGCTCCCACCTATCTTCCAATCTTTAAAAACATTGGAACACTGAAGAAAGCGGGGGAAACACAGTAGTACACATGTAGGCTGCAACTTGTCATACTAATTATCTTTTGCATCAAATTGATTGCATTAACCAGAAAGCAGAATTTTTAAGAAAGCCTCTATGAACTGTTCATTCCAAGAACAATTAAATCTAAAGTAAGAAGATTCATGACGAATTGCTGACAAGTGTTAAAACATCATCTGCTGCCAGCTTCTTTTTCTTTTAAGAAGATGTCATAGCAAAGTCAAAACCAAGAAGTCTACAATAGAAGATATCAAATGACACATTTAATAGAACATGAGGCAAGATGTTAGTGTGTAAAATCCTTTGTCAATCTTTGCTATTAGTCAACACGCACACATCAGGGATACTACAGACAGCGTAATGGAAAGACCCCTCTGTAGGATTACGTGCTGCTTCAAACAATATTATCTGAAGTTTATCTGGCAAGATCTGAACCTTGAGAAAAGCCAGGAATAGTGGTGCTAGATGCAGTAAGGAGATAGCTTCCTTAAAAGACTCACAGATTTAAAGAGTTTTGAATTCAATCAATCCAATATAGAATTTTGTTAGAATTCAACTGTGTAGCTGTGTGAACAACAAAACTAATTAAGCCCAATAGTGAATGTACACGTGTCTTGCATCTGATTGACTTTAATTGAATTATTCCTTAAACTCTGGAGTGAGCTCATCCCTTAACCAGAAAATCTGCACAGGAAAAAGTTTAGCCTCATTCTTGAAAAGACAGACACCTACAACTGAGTCTTTTGCCCCATTATTAGGAAATCCATAACATCATTCTACCCCATGAATTGCCCAATGGCTAGTGAAGCGTGATCTCATGCTTTCCTTTGGCATGGCATTACCAGCCTCTCTCCTCTGCTGTGCTCTTACAATTCACATAAAACTTCACGTCTCTGGAAGGTTCAAGAAACTTGCACCCTTCCCTTTCTTCACCAAATTCAGTCAAAATAGGCCAAGTTATAGGGAGCAGTCAGCGTTCACAGACAGAATATCAGTAAGTTTCATTCGCTAAGAAAAACAGGCAAAAGAGTTGGAACATTCCAGAAGTTTTCAAATTGACTCTCTAGTTTTGAAGTGAGGTTTCCAAAAGAGATAGGGCAGCTTTCAGTGACAATACAAGATGTGACACATGGAAAATTTTTACTTTGGTTTAAAATTAGTAGAACCCTATTGGTTTCAGTCTTTTTAAATCTTGTAAAATTATCCTTCTAGAAAAAAAATAGTTCTGAGTGACAAAATAAGTGCAGCTGACAGACAGTTTTTGGAAGTGTTTCATGTCTATGGAAGTCATCACAAAGGCTGTTACTTCCCCCTCATCCCCAGCACACACTTCTCTACACAAACTTGAGCACACTGACCAGACACTTGGCATAATATACTCATTTGGCATTTGCCATCAAAAATAATTACATAACAAGTAAATAGAGTAAAAAAAGTTAGCTGGTCTAGAAAAAAAAAACATAGCAGCGGTTTAGAAACATCTTTTTGAACAAAAGCTTCTTTCCCCTACTCGCTGATTTTAACATTAGCCAGGCTATAGATGGAATCTTCTGAACCTCAACTTGAAAGTGCTACAAAATACAAACAGTATCTCTGACTAATATGAGAAAGGAAACTCATTGTATTTTCCTCTCACACTTGTAGAAAAGAAAACACAATACTGCCTCTTAGAAGAGTCGTCTTATGTTTCCACAACCATTACACCTAAAGTTTCAGAATAAAGTTCTAATCTTTGAATCATCAAGTCATTGTTGATATAGCATACATACAGGAAACTTGGGGGGGAGGGGAAAACATTGAACAGACCAATTAGAGAGGCACCTGGTTTAAAAAATGTTATAATAATACATTAGATAAAAAGGGCTTGAGAAATTTAACATGATTAGTTTACCAAGACTTAGGTCATCTTAGGTCAACTAGTTGACTTTGATCAACCTCTGCAAAACACACACTCTCCAGACTTCCAAGTATTATAATACTAGACCGCCCTGGTTTTGGCTGGGATAGAGTTAATTTTCTTCCCAGTAGCTTGTTAGTGCTGTGGTTTGGATTTAGGATGAGAATAATGTTGATAACACACTAGTGTTTTAGTTGTTCCTGAGCAATCAAGGACTTCTTAGCTTCTCATACTGCCCTGCCAACAAGAAGGCGGGGGACACCGAAGAAGCTGGGAGGGGACACGACCAGGGCAGCTGACCCAAACTGGCCAGAGGAATATTCCATACTATATGACATTAGGCTCCAGATATAACCAGGGGAAGGGCCAAGAAGCAGCATGGCTCAGGAACTAGCTGAGCATCGGTGCCAGGTGGTGAGCAATTGCACTGTGCATCACTTGTTTTGAATATTCTTTTATCATTATCATCTTTTTCTGTCCTATTGAACTGTCTTTATCTCAACCCATGAGTTTTACCTTTTTCTTTTCAATTCTCTCCCCCATCTCAATGGACAGGGAAGAACAAGCAAATAGCTGTGTGGTTGTTTTAGCTGCCTGCCAAGTTAAACCACGACAGTCCTTTAATGATCATTTTAGTTGCTTTCTAAAATGCACAACTGCTAACGTAGTACCACAAGATGAAAACTACTGATGCCATCAGATACTTTTTCTCCACAAGCAGTAAGAGAAAGAATAAGTAGAGTAAGAAGAAGCATAGGAGACAGCTTTACATTCAATTCAGTAGGCTGCTTGGTAATTTTGTTAACACAACTGACAGCATACTTGGATGAGCAACCTTTGAGTAACACTATGTATATTTACTCATTCTGCCACTGACCAGAAGCAATCAGTTTCCTTTGAGTTCCCCACTTCTTATTTTGCTTAAAAACTCCTTAGCTTCTCAAAGCTAGGCTTATATTGTACTTTGCTTGGCAACAGATACAACAGTTCCCAAGTCTCATTTTGGCTGAGTTATCTTCATACAAAAAACCCCGAGCTTACACATCTTGCTGTACCTATGCATTTGGCTGAGTAGCCAACCCAGTGTGCCATACTTGCACAGCAGTCACTGAGTTTAACAGGTCTGCTCTGCCCTCACCAATGACCTTGGTGCAGTTGGGTTTCTCGGCTCAGGTTGTAGATTTCTGTTGCTTTAAAAAAAAGCAGATGCCAGGTCCGATCTTCCTTTATGATGGCTTACCAAAATCATCACACTAGAAGCAACAGCCCGCAGATTTTACTGAGGAAGTATCAAACTTTGGAGTTAAACAGAGCCTTTAACACCAGGTTTCCAGTTGACTGGAAGAAAACAGCAACCTCTACCAGAGGAAATGAGCAAGTGCTATGAGAGGTGAGACGCAAGAAAAATAGTATCTGTTAGTCAGGGTTGTACTTGGCTACCTACTACATGTGTCAGTCTTTAATAGTATACAAAATCCCACAAAGTTATAATGTGCATAACATGGCATATACTATCGATGCAATAAGAGCAGCAAACTTGGAGTACTAAGTACAGATATTTGATTTTCCAATCCTTCAGTGAACTTAGAAGTGTAAGAATTCGTATTTATCATGCCTTGCAACAAGTATTTCACTAGCTAGACGTGCTTCTGCAAGGCACTGCCTCCACCTCAAATTCAAGTTTAATGAATTATCTAAGGTAAGCCTAACAGAGGCCTGTTGAAATTCAGTGAATCCATTTGACACGTCAAAAAAAGTTAAGAATTCAGGGTTGGTTTTTTTTTCATTCTATATTTCATCCAAAGATGATTTTAAAAAAATGTAACTAGGATCAAAGTGCAATGACAACCAAGTTCAAATGTTGTACAACTATGATGATGTATGGTGTAGAGTTATGTACAGTTCTAAAAAGATATATTATGGAAAGGTGGTATTTAGGGATTTTATACTCAATTTATTGCAAAACTGACAAATTTCCCTCATTAACTCTGATTAAGCCCACTGAATTTTGCTACAGTTTTTTGGATATATGCCAAGTGCCAGGAGGCAGTAACATATTTCTGTGGCTTGGGTTGTCTGGTCTGCTTTTGAAAAGTTGCCAGCTCTCATTTGACCTTTATAATAAGGTTTAACCCTAGTAGTTGGACTAAGTCACTCATTTAGATGAGCAGACTGGTGCAGCTCAAACCTAGGTCAACAGTGAAGGAATGCTACTGCCATCTGACAGCTGTTCAATGGCTTCTGGGAAAATTGTCCGTGTTCTCAGTACATTTTCTTGTGGACAGGCACTTAACCTAGAGTTTACTGCCACAGTTTGCAGTGCTCAGCAGAAAGGCAAATGGCTGAGTCATCAGGGAGACAGTGACTTTCTCCATGCTGACTTTTTCCAAGTCAGACTTGAGGTACTGAGGGGAAACAACCCAAAGAAGATTCAAAACAACCAAATACAGGAATCTTTGTAGTACTTAGAACTAAGTTCTTCCACTAGTTTAAAAGAAAAGTCACTTTACAGGAATAGATATTCTGAGCCATTGCTAACAAGTGCTCCAATAACCTCTATGTTCAGATAACATGCCAGATCCCATAAAGGAAATTCACCATTACCGACCTCCCTGCTCTAACAAGTGATGAAGTCCACCTGCAGGTCCCTGTTAATTTGGATACAAGCAGGCTGCAACAATCCCAGCTACTACTGGTTGAACAATTCCAACTACCACCAGCAGCCATATCTGGAATGGCTTCTTAAAACTAAACAAACACTCTACTCTCACATTGAATGATTGATCACAAGGTACATTTTGACCTCATGCACTGTGAAAGAGACTACTGAACTGACAATTATGTCTAATTACCTCCTTATCAACATATTACTGCTCCAACATGTATACAGGAACAATACAAGGGTAAAAACAAGGCAAGGGGAAAATGTGGACTCACACACACACACACAACAGGGAGCAAGAGAGCTAAGTTACATATACTGAAATCTCACCCAGAATTCAACTGGAATATCAACCTTCCTAGCTTCTGTCTTCTTGACTGATATTTCTATCATCTCAATTACAAAGAAGCTATACGATAAACTATCACAGAGTGGTAAAGACTTGGCCTATTTAAAATTTAGATCCTACACTGAATGTTTCTCAACACTCATTGCCTGTTCTGATTCCTCTAAGAAAACCGCTAACCACTGGGTACTAAAATACAGTACTTATCTCTATGTTTAAGGAGCAGAATATTGGAAAAAACCCCACATTCTGACCTTAAGGCACTGATGCAAACATCAACAATGGACAAAGCTTTGACTATCTGCAAGAAAGCAAGAAGCTTGTGTTGCCAACACCAGAAAGCCAGCAGCAATGGAGCCAGATAGAGGAACATTATGGAAGTTTAGCTGAGAGTCCTTCTGTCCTGCGGTCCACTGGACACTGTTTCACTTTCTGCATTTTTACTTCATTAGCTTATAAGCTAATGTCTTTCTAATAGATATGGGGAGGGGAAAGATGCTGAAGTGTTCTATATTATTTTTAATGGCATTTAAGACACACCAATTATTCTGCAGGCTCATTTAGCACCTAATATTAAAGATGCATTCATATATTTCTAGAAAGTAATATAATCTAAGCATCTCTAAAGATACTCCTGCTAACAATTCTTGTGCAAGAGACCTGGAATTTTGTCACAAAGGTACCAGCCAACTGCTGGGACCAAATGAATGGCCTGACTTGACCAACTTCCTAGTGTGCACAAGCAAGAAAAGACAGCCTATCTTACAGTCATTCAGAGGGAAGGTATCACTGTCTTCTGTTTGCATATAAAATGGATTTGTGAGATCTGTTTAGGTGCTACCCACTTTTTGCCTCTCATCGAGAGCAGGGATGTAAACAAGTTAGCAGGGTTGTTGTCCCATTCTTCTTTCTTTTAGAACGTGTAACCTATGGTTTCGTTCAATGCCTCAACCTTAAGCTGACATTTGAAATATTTTTTCCTTAGGAAAAAAAAAGAAACGCAATTTATTTTTTCTTCATTTTACATCTACATTGACTATACCACCACAATTGTTCTTAGTTCTCAAGTTATTACTATTAATAACTGAATTGTTAATGTTAAAACTGCTGCTAGGGATAGGTGAGCTACAATACTGAGTGCCTTATGTCCCATCCTGCCTGTGTACCTATGATTCCTACTGACACAGACTGTCCCACACATGGATATGCCATCACTATAAGACACTCCGCCTTGGCTGCCATCCCACTCAACAAAAGCAGCATCATGTTAGAAATCAGCTACATCATCATGCCTGATAAAGTGCCACTTCCTCCTTCATTTTCATCAGCAGTAAGAGCCAGTTGCACTTCAGGAAGCACACACAGTCTTCAGAGTACCACAGAAGGACTAAGTTCACTTCAGAGCTTCTCACAAAATTGCTGAAGACTTCTTCACACATCAAGTGATGCCACTAGCCAAGAATGGCAGCGAAGGCAATTTCAGCTCATAAGCGTCAGTTTGTATCTTCTCCTTGATTCCACCCCTCAAGCCAGTTTAGTGTATCTGAAGGCAGTAAGGTTCAACACAGTTCCGCGGACACCAGTTCAGAAGCAGAGATTTGGTTTGGCTTCCCTGCCCATCCCCCAGTCCTTTAATTAAATAGATTAATTCCTTCGCTCCAAAAAAGATCAACCTTTTAGACTATTGGCTTCTTATTCTGACATTGAGAAAGTGGTGTGCTTGAAAAAAGCTAGTTTGAAGCAGATAGTAATGCCTCTTTCTCAGGGCAGTCAGAAGGAACCTCTTAATCAAGTTTTAAAGACACCTCCCCTGCAACAAGACACTTTCCCAGGCTCAAGGGGCAGGGGGGGGAAAAAAAAAGCATTCTCTGAACAGCTTCACATCAAAAAAACCCGAGCACACAAATTCCACATGTTCATGAGAGCGATGCGTTAATAGGAACTTACTTAAAACCTTCCCCAGATAGCGTATTTGAGATAAACATGCTTCAGCTTATCCAACACAAAATATAAGCATGTCTGGGTAGCACAAAGCAAAACAAGTCAGTGAAAAATGCGTATTTTCAGTGACTCACTGACCCCACCTGCAGAACCCTTTCAAATCTCTCACCCAATGGACTTTCAAACTTCACACAGATAGAGGAAATGAAAAAAGAAAACTTGGGGGAGGGAAGGAGGAAATCAATTTAACTTTTAACATTTCTTAGATGCATCAAAGGTCTCAGCCATGTAGTTCTATTAGGTTTCCGTCTGGATTCTTGTAAGATGTATGTGGAAAAGCCTTCACTGGGTTCACTGCATGAGACTGAGGAAAATGCAGACAATATGAATTTGAACTTTAATCTTTTTCTTTCCTGGAAAGCCATCTTCAAAAAATGTTTAAATAAACTATATATAGATGCTGGCAAGTTGCAAGGCTGAATACAAATCTCTGATCCAATACAAATATTTTGCCACTCTCAGCTCATGAGAGTGCACAGCAGTATTCAGGTCTCCCAAACTGAACTGCAGCATGGCTATACATCCTCACAGTTGGTACTCGTATTTGTAATATCTGTGAGGCAAGTTTATAAGCTTATTAAATCCAAGACACGGAAGACCAGAGCTTACAATAAACAAGGATGAAAAGAAAAATTAAGAGTGTAAATGACAAAGGAAGGTGAGATTAAAACGTGTGGGGTAAAAGATAGGTGGAAGAAAATTACCACAGGCATGCTTTAATACTGTACAACAATTTTTTTCTGCAGATGCTGGATGGTCTAGATATACTTTCAAATAACATTCCTGGTCGTTAGTCCCTCAACTCTGCTAGCAATCTGTCAGGGTTGTAACACTAAGAACAATCTTTATTATGTACTTATCTTCCCCTCCCTCCTCAAGCAGGAAATCAAGTGTGTTGAGTATAAAGTGCATTTCATATGATTTGTTAGGATGATCTCCTCCTGACTTAGGAATGCATCTCCCATTAACATTAATGGGCAACTGCAGACGCACAGAAAGAGGGGAACAGTCACTGCTGTTTCAGCCTTGTACATATTGGTGGTAGTCCATGAACCTTTCCTTGCTCATCATCTGATCCCCTAAGATGGGGCAAGCAATGGCCACTGAAAAGAATTAACCTTCTACCTACATATTCATCATTTTTACCCCTCTAAAAGTGAAAATTCAATGTTCAAAAAGTAAAAGAAAACATGGAAACCTTAGCAAGCAAAAAGAACATACTTTCACATGGAGAGGATGCACAAGACTCTTACAATACATTGTGAAAGCAGAACTGTTGAGACTGGAAGGATGGTAGGTAGCTAACAGTCCACAAAGCATTTAGCCACCTTCTTTCCCATCCTAATTTGAATACAGTTCCTCTCAGTGTATACATATCCTTCATTAAAAAAACCCCACAAAAATCCAAAAAGTCAGATCAAGGGTCTAAGGATTTTCTCACCAGGATAACTTAAATTTTTCATAGTGTTGGGGGGGGGGGGGGGGGGGGGGGGCGGTGCGTGCACACGCAATGTTGCTTTGGGTCATTTGGTTTTGTTTTTTGTTTGGAGTTTGGGTGGGGGTTTTCTTGTGGGTTTTTTTTTAAGAGAAAGTAAAAATAGAAAGAGGTCAGAAGGAAGCAGAAATAGAGGTTGGGGTAAAGCAGTGTTAATACAATCAATACTGAACAGACACCTGAAGAATTTTTAAAGAGGAAGTTGCTTTAGTTGAAATACATTGTTCTTTGATTTCAAAGCAAACCATTGTCTATAGACAGAAAAGTCTTTTGTTTTTGATAAAGTAACAGAACCCCCGAATAACATGCAAATTATTATTATAAAAATAATTCACAATAATACTGGTTACCAGCTATCACTGAACATCTTTCCAGCTTCAGTCTGGCTTTATAACAAGTTTTCCTGAAAACTGCGGTCATCATAACCACTTCGCAACTCGGTTGTTTTATGTACAAAAAACATTGAGGGGACAGCATCAGAGAATGTGCCTTGTGTTGCCAACGAGCATCAAACACGCTTCTAGCTGAAGTGACAAGATGCAAAAGATGGGAGAGCCAGCCAAAATAACCATCCCTGACAACCCAAAGAGGTACCACTGCAGTACAGGAGTCACAGCTGTACAAGCCACTCCATGAGCAGCAACTGCATCTAACCGTTTACTACAGGATATCCTGCAACAACCTCAGAGATGAGCATGACCGATCTAGTTGGGCTAATTCAGGTAGATAACACTCAGATCCCCTCAAAAATTCATTTTAAGAAGAAGCATGTGTCAACCTAAGCTTCATATCCTTTTTGACAAGGGCATATTACCTGATGGGGCTGTGAACTGGACCATCTGCTGTAGGAAGGAGCACCAGAAGTCTTGTTGGCTGTAGTTCTCTGCAAAATAAAAGATAGACACGTCAAATATTCACCAACATCTGTCACACACACAGTCAACTTCATGTAAATTCCCATAGTAAAAAACCCTAACCAAAATCCTCAAGAAACCATAAATACAATACAGTAGCATTAAAATCAGAGATGAAAGTTTGCCGAATTTGCTACCAACGCTCTGTTCAGCCTTGGACCTCAGAACCTCAATTTCCACCTCAACTTCTGCACATCACCTAGATTGCAAATTTAAATGCTGAGCCCTAACCCAAACTGGGGCTGCAAAGCACTACTCTTCAGCCAGTTAATTCACTCAGATTAAGCACACATGCTCTAAATTCACATTTATTCCAGAAAGGCATCATTAAAGGGATTCGCCTGCCTGTTCTGAGAAGTTACATCTGTATTTTTCCCCCCAACTCATAGTGATGTTTCATTCCATACTTCACACTAGTTTTATAGAAGCTATTCTTAACTCATAGAAAATAAAGCAAAATTGTTCTTTCAGAATCACTTCACCTTACTCAAGAGTGAAACTTGGATATTTTTGGAATAAATAATAGAAGATACGAGTTATTTACCAGCTTCTTTTTGAAGAAAAATCACAGTCTTTATAATTTATCCCTATACTTCTCTCACCCACTTCCCTATATTTGTTTTATGAAGCACTAAGGAAAAAGACCAGACCATGGACTTTCATACCCATATCGTGTGTGCCACATACAGACCTTAGAATCAAACTGCCTTTGATATGCCAGAAGAGTCAATGCACTATGGTGTCTAGTAGAACACCACCAACTATTTTAATATACATTACTCCTAGTTTCAAAATTATTTTATACCATGAACTTCTATGTCATTTACTCCTAGTCTAGGGTAGAGCCTAGCATAACACAGAGCTTCTCCAAATCCACCCCTCACTTATGGTAATCTGGTACTTCTAAAAAACCCCAGAACACCACACATGGCAGTCAGCAGCCAAATATCTTGCAAGTATATCACTACTACATTGTGGAAGCTCAGGTATTACAGAAACCTTACAACAACAAGGCTATCTGTACCGGGTTGATTTGAGTTACCTACTCATGAGATCTGAAATCAAACGGGCTTTCCAGATATGAGATACCAATTCATCAGAACTTCATGTTATCAACAGAGCACTAATGGGGAACAGATTCATATTTGAACCATACAGACATAAGTTATACTAAAAAAATGCAAGTAAGGCAATCCATGTGAGATTTATACCACAATGTAGTATACTACACATACTTTGTAAGTATGAAATAAATAGCTTATGGCTTTTAACACCCAAGGATATAGTACATTTCTATGCCAATTACAACCACTAGGGCTTAGACATCATTACATATTCTAAAGCTAGCATGTCATTCCCACTAATGAGAAACAGCCACTGCTGTAATTGTGCTTTTGTGTTAGTCTATCAAAAAGCAGTTATTTTACAAATTTAATTACTAGCATTGCTGTATAGTGTATTTAGCTTCTACTAGACATCCCCAGAAGGATAGGCATTTTTTTAATAAACAGATATGCCATGCAACAGAATAACACTTTCTTTTGATAGAAACTTCAGAAAAGACAAACCACACACAATGTTGATTTGAGCTTTACAAAAACTTATGAAAACTATCTCCATCTGCTTCAGAAGAAAGACTGGTCAATCTACAGCTAACAAGATGTTTGAGTTTTTCTGGAAGCATCTACAAGTTGTTTTCCAGCAAGATGCTTTTCCACAAGCACCACACCTTTCTTTATAGAGAGATATATATATAAAATGTATGTCTGCCTTTAGCATTGTCAAATAAGCCCCATACATTCCTTCTGCCTAAACACATAAATAGCAGTCTTTGGTTGCATTACTTACTCTGACACCTGTTACCTCTATTAGGTACACTTCCTCCACAGCAATCACTCTTTTGAATTTTTCCACCTCAGTTTCAAGGACATCCCAAAGACAGTTATCCCACAGATAAACAGTACCACAATATTACAGAGAAACAAGAAAACCCTTTCCAGGCCAAGCAGCCAGCAGACAAATACCTCCAAAGACAGAGGCAGAAGATTATTTTTTGTCTAACTTTGCAAACAAGAAAGGACCAGAGCCTCAGAAGTATTTCAAAGCTGACCGCCATCTTCCACTTTAAGAGGTAAGCACTTTAAAAAAAAAGTAATTGTAAAAATAGTAGTATAAGAGGTCTAAGATTAGCATTTATTTCTCCTATCCCTCTCACTTACCCCCCCCCCCCCCCCCCCCCAACTTATAGATCAATGATTAGGATCACTTAAATGATCAGGCATCTCAAGGCAATCAAAACACTGGATTATAAAGCAAAGGCTTATAGAAGCTGCTGTGTGTGAGGAGCGTATCAGATCATTTAGAGTAGATTCTGAAAGATCTGGAAAATACTTCTTTCTGAGCTTCTCTCCAAGTTCTAAGGGGCAACAGGAAAAAACTGAAGGCTAGACCACATCCCCTGCTTGTCCCAGCAGTTAAAATGTTTCAGGCAGGTGAGCTAAAGAAACCACACGCGCAAACTCCAAGCACACACACATGCATGCACACTCTTACTCCTATTTCACTGCAATCAGTAGAAATCAGACAACCGCCTGCCTTTAGAAGTATGACCCTTCAGACCTAGCAGCCAAGATCACAGGCTAGACCACGCTCTCTGCTGGATGAATAGCTTTTGCACACAGCTTGCACCACAAAGACAACCTCAAGGTGTTGCATTTTCACTAGGTGTTTTACTAGGGAGAACCTGAGCTGCATTTAGCCCCTTAAGCCACATCCCTTTCTTTAGTTAAAATCACTTTCCTCATCACTCTCCCTTTTGAGAGAGAAGGAGCACATACACAGAACATTTAAGGACTCTGCCTCTGGCACAATTAGCACTTGAGCACAAGTCCTGGACATAAACCCCCTGTCTGGTCTTGTAGAGCTCCCAGACAGCATCATCTGAAACATCTAAACCAAACAACTCTCTCAGGACCTCCAGCAACCCTCTCACTCTTAGCTAATTTCACATCTAGCCCTTGTACCTTCCCAGCTCATTTCTGCTCCCTGCAAGCTGTCTCTCAGCCATATGTAGGTACAAAAAACCCCTCCCTAACTATTAAAAACTAATTAGGACTGACTGTTCTAATTACCTGCTTGCCCAAGCTGTTCCTTATGTCCTTGCCCCTCCTCCTCATTCCCCCCACCTGTGAAGAGAGGTCACACTCACACAGCTGCTGGTGACCACCAGTCACTTTAAAAGACCAATGAACTTCTGCCAAAAACTTCAGAAAGGTAAAGGAATTTTTATAGTAGACTGTACTTCTGAAGGCAATAAAACTGCCAGTTAGACATGTGGGTTCTGGTATATGAGCTGGAAGTTATGGGAACAACAAACCCCAAAAAAACCAAACCAAAACAAAAAAAAAAAAAAAGAGAGAGAGGAAAGTTGATGGTCTGTACATCACTGCCCAGACAACAGTCAGTATGAGAGGAGAAAATCTGCTGTAAGTACAACACGTGCTCCAAGCACATGGCTGGACCCAAGCCTTGAACGTGAGGAATGCTGATGAAACATCAGGCTGCCTCCAAATCCCAGTGAGAGCAGGAAAAAAGTACTTTTTGTAGCAATAAAGTGGCACAGATAAAAGAAGAGCAAATGATGCAGTGTATGTGCAAAGCTGCCGTTTTGCTAGCAGGAAAACTATTTTCTCAGAAGATTCCTACTACTGAACACAGTAGATAACATAGCAAGAAGCCAGAAGAAAAACTTATGTGGAAATCTGAGTAGGGCTCAACAGGAGAGCTCATGAAAAGATATGTTACTATTTCATTCTTGGGTTAAGGCTGTTAGTGACTGTACGCAATACAAGTCAAGATCGTATACAGTCCATTAATAATTTCTCACTCAGTCAAGGAGAGCTTCAACATAAGGCCACACTTCAAACTTGGGAAAGAAAAGCAGAGCACAGAGAGTTACAAGTGTCGTTACTCTGGCAATATTTCTAAAAGCAAAAAAGAGTATATATTCCGATAACAAAGCCAAAGTTTATAACTTGTTCTACTGTCAAATAAGCTTATACAACCTTCTGGTGGGCATGGCCATTCACCCCATTAGCTTGGAAAACTATCTGAAGATGGGGTGAATTACCATCTGGAAGTACCTGTCCCTTTCCATCCGCTCACCGGAGAGAGAGGCTAAGCAGCCAGTTTAATTGAGACATCTAACTTTAGATGGCTAATGTCAGGTGAAATTAAATCTACCCACACTCCCTGTTCTCCTTCCTACCAAGGGACCTAGGCAATTTGTCCTCTTCTAGGGTTTAAAGGATTATTATGGTAGCAAATTTGCTATTTAATCGGAGTACTTTTGAACTACCTTGTGAACTCCTACAAACTGTGTTAATCTTCCAAATGCAGCTCACTGGTAAAGACGTGAAGCACCGTCTTGACTTTAAGGAATTAGTCAAATTTTTTTGGCTGGGAGGAGAAAAGATTTTTACTTATAAATAGAGAAAATATATATGAAAGTAAATGGAAGATACTATTAAACATTTAATCATATCAAACCCATTTTTTTTTCTGAGAAAAAAAACTACTTAGATTTATACTTGTAGTTCTTTGAGAATACAGTTATAGTTACATGATAAACATGTTATACTACCAATTCCTGGGCTTTTCAATTTCCAGGTCTAAAATCTTGCTGGCATTCAGCAGGTATCTTGCTCATCAGTTTTAGTGGAGGTGTTGCTTGTTTAAAGAGTAGAGAGTCCAGCTGTTTATGCAAAAGCTGACATCAAACTCAGGATATATTTTGCACTGTCCAATATCTAGATTTTTTTTATTATTATTATTATTTGCTATGGAATTTCCCTGTTTTTTCCTTAAATTCAAAAATTCATTTGCTGAACAAATTAATAGTGACATCTGACAACCCTGTAAGATGTTAAGGCACTGAAGTTCTTTCTTTGAAGTTTGCTTTCTTTTTTTCGTGGAGTTTTGTATATCTATGGCTTTTGCAAAGAGGAACCAGTGATGCTATGTTAAAAAGGAACAACGTTCAATGGCTGCTTATTGACAGATACAGGCTTTTGAGTTCACTTGTTTATTTTATTTTATTTCACAGCAGTTTATGAAGAGAAACACAAGTGAAAATAAAGTTTCAATCTCTCATACTATAAAGGACTATAATGTCCTTTATGACTCTCCAGAAACAAATAGGGGGTGAAGTCCTTTTGCCATTATCTGTGGCAGACTGGCAGGGGTGCAGCTGGTTTTTGAAGTACTGAGTTTTATTTCTTTTTATTTATTGAGCTTACTCCACCACAATGCAGTATAGAAAATGACAAGTTATTAATTTCTATATACAAGTTAAACAGAAAAGGTGACATCTGATTCTACCTGATCAAAAATAGTGCTTAGAGGAATTATGGAGTCTGAAATTTGAACCAGTAATATCTCCTGAAACAACATAGCCTTCATGCCTACATATCAATCCATCCCTGCCTCTGGTCTGGCTCCAGACACCCCTAAGCCTTGCTGATTCTCAGTGTGGGGTAAGACCTCACACACTTAATGATACTAAATCCTTCACAGCCTCTTCCTCACAAACGTCGTCTCAAGGGATCAGAGGAGTCAGCTCAGTGGAAAGGGTTCCAATCTGGTATCACACCTGGCTCCATGGGGAGACAAACCCCACTGCAGCCTGTTCATTACAGATGTGCCGCTCACCCATGAAGCCATTTTCACTCCTGCGCCATAAATATACACAATTCCTTGCTCCCTTTGAAAACTCGTCCCATTTTTCAACAATAACAATACTGTGCTGGAAATTCATAGCTACTGCCACTCTGGACATAAGACAAAACAAATTGCAAATACTTTAAAGATCCATGGTTTCTTCAATACCATACAAGTAAAATTAATTTTCAGGTTCTCGTTCCTCACTCACAGTTTAAAATCCTCCAGAACTGCCTGGAAAACTACCTGCTTTCTAGTGAGACTAGCACTATGAAATTCCAGAGAGATGGATTTATTATTGGTTTTTGTCAGAAAAATGAAGACAGAAAAGGTTGATAATTAGATTAATCACAGGAACATCATTTCATTTCAGCTAAGCAGCAGTTTTTACCACTTGATGGCAAACATTGCTGATCATGGGGTTAGGATACAAAATGAAATGTAGTGGTGTTGACAGCAGTGGAACGATGGTACGTGGCATGACAGCATGGTCTTCTCTTCCATGCAAAGGGCGCATGATGCATTCCTCGGCTAGCTTGGCAGCTGAGTGAATAGCATATGTCAAAGTGCCATCATTGTTTTGCAGTGATGAAATGATGCAGGAGAATCATCAAGTACGTTGTCCCATAAAAGTGCAAAATCAAGAACAAAGCATTAAAAAGCAGTTGATCTGGATACAGTGGTCAGAATGTAAAATGTAGCAGAATTATGAGAGGTAAAGTTTGTAAGGAGGTTGTAAATGAAATACATTTATATGTTGCGTATGAAAATGCGCACAGTGGGAAAACAAACTTTCCTTGAGATTGCTACATAATGTCATCAGGGATTACTTCCTCTAGCTTACAGAAATCAATGTTATGACAGGAAGAGACAGAGCAGGAATATTGACTGAGCTGTCAACCATAGGAGTATATCTCTCTGAACCTGTGGGTTTGGGCTTTGATGAAGCAAATGCATTCAGCAGACGTTTTTATAGGAACTCAGGCACTCACTCAAAGTACTCACTTGCATTTTACATCCACTGTCTATTCTTGATTCCTAACATAGTGACTCATAGTTTTTGAGGTGAAATTGCCAAAAGTAGTACAATTCATCTATTACTCACCCCAACAGTGGATTCTTGACAGTTTAGCGATTTGACATAGGCTCTGAACCATGGTGTAGGGCTTGACATGACACTGTGATTCCCCCTCTTTTTTCTCTTTGTCTCCACTCCTGTTCACCAATTTAAATAGATATTTTGGCATCCCGAAAGGAAAAAAAAAATCTGGACAAAGCCAGGGATGAAAATACCCTCTCTTCAGAAACTCTCTTTACACTCACCAACCAGGAGTTTTGTGTTAAACAAAAAAACTTCACCTCATGGCCTCCCATATTTTATTTGATTGTTGAAACTAATAATGAAAATATTTGAAATTTCAAAGTATATGTTTAAATGAGGATGAAGTCCACAAGCCTTTTATATCTCACAAACCAAATACAAACTGATACTAGAGATTGTGCTACCCACTTCAAACCACATCTACCTTAGCAGAACTGGCTGGTAAAGCTCAAGCCAACACTACTGTAGCCATTAATTCCTTCTCCATTCCTATTTGTATTGGCCAACAAAAGTGCAGCGTACTTGAATCACAAACAAGCTGAACAACTGTTACTGTTGGTGACAAGCAATGATTTCTTTCTTAGGAATTTTAATATAGTGAAAGAACTTCTCATCTCTGTGGAGGCACTACGTACACCATGATTTGCTGCGCACTCAGCACTTTCTCCCAAAACCAGAGAGTTTGAAGATAAGCTGCAAAGAGATCGAGGAACAACCTTCAAGTGTTCCAGATGGAGTTGACATAAAGTTGGCATGCTTAACCCACAAAATGTACAATTAAGAAATTGTAAGAAAGTCACAAGACTTGGAAACATACAGTAAGATAAGGAGGAGAAATCATCTCAGCTTGAGGGGAAAAAAGAAAAACAAGAATATGGAAACATTTGATGCTTTGAGGTCAAGAACTCTCCCAAGCACGACAGAGGGTAGGAGAACTCATCACAGCCATATGAGAGATAATATTGTCAGAAAGTGGATTTTTAAAAGTTAGCAGCTGCTTCTGTGGCAAAAAGACTACCAGGTAGGAAGTAAATATAGTATTATGATGAGCAACGGTGTATTACCAGCAATCAGTAACTTTAAACAATCAGTCAGGGAACAAACACACCAGTACTGATATTACCAGGACATCTGCTCCCATTGAAAGAATGCACAATGAAATATAAGATGCATTATCAGAGGAACTTGGAACATGTGACATCTTTTATGTCCTTTGGACTCTCAGCATTTTCCTGAGTAAATGAAACACTGGGGCAGAAGGAGATGTGAGGAACTAATTATAAAAAAGACAGTCGGTTATGGCAGACAGTGGAATGGGATTAGTTTTGTGGGACTGAAAGATGTGACTTTCTTCAGAAGTTTGCATAGGTCTGCAAATATGGAATTAACAGGTATACGTTGATTTGAGACAAAGGAATAGCACCAGGAATGTAAAAGAATTTCATTGTAGGGGGAGCTGTTCTCTTCCAGCAGCTATTCTGAGACAGATACCTGTCCCATGAAAAAAGCAGACAAGACATATGAAAAATGACCCAGAATCTTTGAGTAATATCAGGTCTGAGGTGTTATAAGACAATGAAGTGACCACACAGAAGAATGACACTGAGTAGAAGACCTCCAGAGAGACACTATAGAGACTATCAAAAATCACTAGAGGAACAAATGCAAATATAAAAACAATGGATGATTTCATAAAGGTGTGCGGGGATCTTTCCTGCTTTTATTAATGTTCACCAAAGATAATAAGAATTGAAAATTATGCTTACATTGAAGATTCTAATAAAGCCAGAACAGAGAAGAGCCTTGATAAGACAATGCAAAAGACAATAGTGCAGAAATTGAAGTAAAAGATGGTATAAAGCAGATGTACTAATCAGACTATTTTACATGTATTTCAGTACTGGGAGGCAAGGACATGAGTCATGAAGGTCCAGGAAAGCACAAAAATAAAAATCTTTATTTGCAAACAATGCAATCATAGAAAGGTGGAGGAGGTATTCTAATGTTCTCTTTGATGGTGAGACGGGGAAAAGTGAACAACAAAAGGCTATTTTCTAGATAAATGAGTCATTCTCAAAAGAATCAAATTTTTAAAGTATTCAGAAGGCAATTATACCTTCAGGAAAAATGGTGGCAATTTCTTCTAAATTATTAAGACCAAGATGCAATAAGCTTAGTCAAATTTTTTACACCCTAATTTTGAAAACGTTCCCAAGGAGTGGAAAGAGAAAGTCATGTTTCCAATTTCAAAATAGAGATGTATCGGATATGTAAGAATTATTTGTACATTTCTTCTCATTACAACCTCAAAAATCCATCCTCCATACCTTTTACAGACACATACTCATTAAACAGAGGAAACAGTGAGAGACAGCGAGTATTGGTGTCTGGCAAAGAGCATGATGTTCCCTCCCAAGATTAGTCACAAAAAAATGAAAACAAGCAATCAATTTCAGTTAGATGTTGTCTCAAGAGAAAATGCTGATATAAACACAATTAAGGTGGAATTTCTTAGAAGATTTAGGAAGAATATGCTAGTGGGTCTTTGGCCTGCAGGGAGAGGATCTGACATCTTAGAAGACCATAGCACAAGCATGCAGCTATTTGTCTGATGTGTTTCTAAGCAGGGGGAAAATGAAATTTCTGCTCTGTTTCATAGCCATCCAACACTAAGGGAGGAAGAGGAAGAAGCATCGTACTTTTCAGAGCGGTCCAGTCACTCGTAGAGTCTGGGGTCAGAAGGAACTGAAGCAATCTGCCTCGACTTCTGAGCAAGTGGTTGCTGTAGGAAAGACAATGTAAGAATAAAAGGGTGTTTTCAGATCAATGAACGTAGCAAGGAAATTCCAAGGAATATAAAACCAGGTAAATAGCTATGTAATGATAAGATTTTGAGCAAGCCTTCTGTCAGGCAACGACATGAGGTTGCAATGAGTTTCGTAGCTTAAACACCTGGCAGCATCAAATAATAGTACCAGTTTGTGGGAGGAAAAAATTCAATTATTTGCTACTTTGACCCTAGTGAGAGTGGGGAAATTTGTCTTTATGCTCTTACTTTCCTTAAAAAAAGATCTAAAAAGTCACCAAAGTAAAAAAAGGGATCATTTGACTAGATTAGCACTGATACTGCCTAATCACCAGGTGAGACAAAGAGCTGACAAACTGAAGGGGAGACACTGTGCTGCAGTTTGACTGTAGTCCATGCTAGCATAATATAACTAGCATGGGTGACAGCCGCTGTGACTGTGAAGCGGTACAAGGTTTGCTACCTGTCAACCACCGCAGCAAATTCACCAGGCTCCTGGGTACATAAAGCACTCTCATTTTGTTGCAGACATTTCTACAGAGAATTACTGAGAATACAGTTCGCTGTTTTGCACAGGATCCACACTGCCACTGTTACTGCCCAAGCAGCGTGTTGGACCTGATTTTTATAGCGGGATTCTAGTAATCCAGATAATACTCTTTGGCAAACAGTATGCTTGTTTACCTAAAGGCAGGGAAATCCTACAGCTATTGTCTCCACCTACCTTCGTCTTCTACCAGTAGGAGCCTTTAGGTTCTCCTTGTTTGAGCCCCTGTGCTTGCTGCCCGCCTTCAGCCTGCGCTCCTTCTCCTCCAGGCCTATCACACAATCTAAATCCCGACACCACAGAAGGTGAGACAGGCATTCAAATTTGGCTGTCACTGCAAGAGGAGAGATGCGACATAGTGGCTAGAGAAGCAATAACTGTGAAAATATATCATTCCAGCTTCTTCAAATGCCCCTCCCTGCACCGTGATCAAGGCACACCACAGCAATAAATTCTTCTAAGAGCCCTTAAATCTATCACGCTAATTGCTAAATGTGGAGTAGCCATTCATCTTTCCTGGTAACATTGCAATGCATGAATTTGCTGTAAGATTATTTTTTTTAATGTTTCCTTATGATTAAAGCATAAAAGAAAAGTAAAAGTAACACCACTGTCTATTTTCAGGCTAATGCTTCTTTTTTAAACCTGGAGAGGAGTTCAGGATGGAAAATATGAAAGATAAGGAGAACCGTCAACAGAAAGGGACAGATATTTCCCTGCTCTATTCACATGTGTTCTTAGCACTTAAGACACTTATTTCTAGACTGCAGAATGAACAAACACCCATATTTTCAGAAATTTCCTGATAACCTTCTCGTTACATTTCTTTCTAGAAATCTCACAGCAAGTCTCCATTAATTTAGCTTAGAGAGTAAGTGAAACTGGACTGCATTTTAGCAGAGAGGTCAAATATTTAAAATAATAATATTCTTTGGAGTTGGTCGATAAATATACATGGAAAGAGACTTCAAGGAAAACATAGGCAATAATGAGAGGCAAACTTGGGATCATGACCATGTCCTTTGTCAATTTGTTCAGCATACAGTAACCTTGCCAAATTAAGAAAATTCCAAGTGCATTAGGAAAGGCTGCCCTCTTCAGACAAACTTAATAAAAGGTGCCTAGAAGAATTTCTAAGTGTCCTGAAGTTAAAATAAAAATGTGGTGAAATGAACTGTGCAGTGCAATATAAACATAGTATCAACTTTCTTCTGCTTCATAACAAGTTGCTGCTGCATAAAGAAAAGTGCTTCTTGTCATTAGCTAGCTATTAACGTGTGTTTGTTTAGAGTCACTACAAATCCATTTATACATTTTCTATAA
Organism: Balearica regulorum gibbericeps; assembly: GCF_011004875.1. NCBI lineage: Eukaryota > Metazoa > Chordata > Aves > Gruiformes > Gruidae > Balearica > Balearica regulorum. The sequence goes on from NC_046185.1 coordinate 124,416,376, forward strand.
GGCTGTTAAAATTTCATTCATATGCTGAAATTCAGAGACATAATTAATTAAGAAAGCTATTGAGTCTGAGCTTTCCCTACACTGTCATATGAAAAAATAACCCATTCTGCAGTGCTGAATTTCTATCACACAGGAATTCTCATGAAACACAATAAACTTACTTCTTTTTTCTAACAAAACTTGGAGTTTAGATCTATATTGATCTCCCTAATGATCCAAAATAGTGAGTGGAAAAATGCATCACCATGATTGGTGTTTTATACTTGATGGCTATTTTTAATTTCTTTTCCTTAAATCTTTCACGAGCAACCAGGAAACGGAGCTTACTTAGCCGGAAAGCTACTTTTCTTTTCCTCGCTATTGGTCATCTAAGTATCTTCACAGGTAAAATTGTGGATTTTTATCTTGCATCACACCAGGTGGCAAAACACAAGGCTGCCAGGTACTTTCCTGGTGAATATGAATGAATTTTCACAAGGAAGATGACCTCTATGAAGAAAATAACTGTATCTGGGTTTACTACTGTAAATAGCAGCTTTCAGTTTATTGGGGAAGGTGAGGTGGACATAAATATTTTTAGTGGCGTTTTACTTTGAAAGCTGAAAGCTCTATCATGTAATCTGCCGAGGTGATCCAGGAATACAGATTATGTTCCACAATACCAAACCTGATACTTATCTATCAAAACTTTTCAAGTCCTTTAACAGGACCTGGGACTGTACTAGGCAAACTTTTTAAAAGTCATGGACTGTCGGTACAGCGCCCTGAAGTTGCTCCAGAACAGGGAGCAGAGATGATGCTACTGAGAGAGGAAGCATTACCAGTGACAGAACCTACAAGGGATCTAACTGCCAGCTTGATGGAAGTCTCTCTCCGTTCATCCTTAGGCAAGGCCTTTTTTCTAGCTTTTCAGCAAAGCCTCCAATGTCACGATGTCTCAGGGGAACACACGTAACTGCCCAATAAGCTAGTGAGCTGGGATATGGCTCTTTTTCACTGCAAAACACCTTTTTCGGGCGTCTCAGAACACTTTCCCTAAGCATGATAAATCCAGCTCATTCTATATTCTGCTCCAAAATTTGAATCAAGTTTCCTGCCTCCTTCACCACATCCCACAGGCACTCTGGACAACAGGTAATATCTTCTTTAAAGGTCCCTTTCCACAGAAAGTCTCTTGAGCGTGTGATACAGGCAGCATTTCTAAGTTCACTTTAACAAAAACCCCACACTCTTCACTTTAACCATGTGGGGAAGTCCCTCTGAAAGCTTCTCTTTTTTTGCCTTTGTTAAATAGGATTTGGTTTAAGATGTACTTTAAGTTAAGCATTACTTAAATGCTTTGTTGAACTGGGGCCTGAAATGGGACTTTAATTTCCTTAACAACCCTCAATATACCATTACTAGAATAAATGTAGAAAAATCAGACTTTCTGAAAAAAATGAGTCTCAAGGGCACTAGTACAAGCAAATTACGGAGAAGTTAAACAATGCCAAACTATAAATCTCTTATCTACCAACACTTATCCATCTGTCTTACCAGTATGCTAAGGAGCAGGTCTTGTTTAAAGACTGAGATGGTAAAGCTGAAAATGAATACTTGCCTTTTAGTCCCCTACTGTGCTATGGTATTCCGTTTCATGTATAATTGACGGGTTGAAATTTTAAGATAGATAGAGAAAATGAATTATGAATATTCAAAATATTGTCCTTTTGCCAGTAAACCCCTGTTATTCTTCACACTGACTCAGGCACCTCTTGTGCTTTATTTGTAGGAGCAGTATTTTCTCTGATTTTGTGGTCTACACTTACTAAAATAATTTTGATGGAAAACATAACCATGATTTTGTAATAATCAAAATACAGTATATTTTTGTTTGGGTATTTTTCCTTCATTCAGTTGAGACACAGTATAAAAGAAAGGCATCTTAGTTGAATACCAGCATTTTATATGCTATTGCTAGCTCTTGCACAATAGAATTACTGAGAACTGTGCTGCAATTCTTTCCTGCGGTGAAACACAGGGGTGTCCACATTGGCATTCTTGAATTTTCTTACACTGTTAAATTATAAGACTGCTTGTACTATGAAGTGAGATTGGGTTATGAATTTTCTGAAGTGACAGGTTCTGTTATATAAACCACTGGTGAGTCTGGGAATGCCATTCAACATTTTCAGCTTTGGAATTAATTTTATTCTCCTTCTTCCCATGAGGAAATTAAAAATGTTCACAGTTTTACTGGTAAGGAGTGCAGTTTCCATGACAAAGTCACATCCCTGGGAAAACCCCAAGTACTTCTTGGACAGAGCCGTGGATGTACAGAGGTGCAGTTCTGTCTGGACAGCTGTGCACCTGTTGCGAGTTACTGAGAAACTCAAACAAGGATCTTAATATTAAAAGGCTGCTCTACAAGATAGCTGCAGCATACTTCTTGGAAAAGACAAGGCTAATAAGACTTGGGAAAATAATAGAAGAAATAGTTTTCGTGGAATGCATTATAAGGCTTTTTTTTTTTTTTTTTTGTAAAAATACTTGTCTTTTCTCCCATTATTACATGCAAGTCTTTCCTCTTCTTTAAGGCCCAGGCTGGTGCGAGGGCTAGTCAGGCATGTCCACTGTCCTCCAGCATTACAGATCAAAAGTGAACTGTGAAGTAACTGTCTGATACCACTTATAAAAGTTAATAGCATATTCTTATAGAAATTACTTTGCTCAGTGGCAATTCATAATGACAGCGTACAGAGTCCATTCAGGACTTCATAAAGTAAATAACTTGAGCAGTAAGAACTCTTCTACAGACAGCAACTTTCAGTAAAAAGAATTTGAGCAGGTAAATGAACACATGGAAATTTATTAACAGAGAAAGAACACAAGAAATGAAAGTTCGTAATGGGATAAATTACAAATTCATATGGAAACATTAGAGGAAGCCAGCGTAAATTCAGGGACGAGACAAAGATTACTGATTTTTCCTTAAATAAAAACAAGAAAGCAGCCTAACTGTGTCCCAAGCACTGGCTGATAAATTCGCTCAGAGATACATTTTGATTTTGCCTGTCTCCTTTTTCTAGGCAAAAGCCATCAAGAACGTAGCAACACCATTATTCCAAAATCTGCAAGCCTCACAGTCCTTTCAGATACTCACCTTCAGACTTCTAACCAGAAAATGGGGGGAAACAAATAACACCCCTCCCTAAATAAGCAAGCCTCTCAAATAACATGTTGAGGTAACCTCATCACCTCCAGAACTGCTTTAGATTTTACCCTCCTGAAAACAGAAATATATAAAACTTGATCCTTCAGAGCATATCTCCAAGTCTCTGCAATTATTTTGGGCAGAAATTCCCTAGGTGTGCACTAGGTGATTTCTAACACCTTCTTGTCACGTCAAAGACAAGTGACAAGCCTAGGCTGACCACTTGGCAAAAGCCAAGTCAATTTTCGCATCACTTGACCCTCTGCAAGCATCAGCATGGCCATTCACGAAACGTTCACAGGCTGCTTTCAACACCTGAACACTTTGGAAGGTGGAGTATGAAACTTTTCACAACCTTAAATGTAAGCTTCAGTCAGCGGATGCAACTTCTCGATTTTGATTTTTACTGTTATTTTATCTCGATTTCAGGAAGTCAGGCATGTGGAAGAAAAAAGCTCACACTCATAGACCCAAACTACAAGTTGTCTGGAATATTGCAGTAAGAGCTGAAATACAGAGGAAAACCAGTTCTTCCTGGGATGTGTCACAAAAAATGTATGCTCTTGGAATAACATAAGAAGGAAAGTGAGCTGATGTTCATTAAAAATGGAAGAAATTGCTCAACACAGTTTTACTGTACTTAAACACAGTATAAATCCATTTACTACTACTCCAAGTAGTCAGGAGTGGGGCAGGGTAAAGTTAGTTTAAAATTTAACATGGCTGTTCAGATTGCAGGCAGAAAAGCCACGATTCGATCTACACAACTTGCTTAACTCCAACCAAAAAAAAAATCATCAAACAAGGGCAGAGATCCAGTGGAGCCCCAACAAGTCCTTCACCAGGTGTACAGAAGAGTTTCAGTTGTGTAATACCGGTGGTGTGTTAAGCCACGTCCTGCATCAGGGTACTTGGCTAGTAGAAATATAATCCGCAGCTGAAGCAGGCCAGCTTTCCTTATAACGTAAAAGTTGTATCCAGTATGATGCATATACACTGGCTGCATTAATCAGGACTTTTAAATTCCCATTTTAAGCGGTGGGTATTTCGGCACACTGTACTGGGGAATGATTCTGTGCTCGGCCAGCACAGCCGAGCAGCTCCCTCGGAAAAATAGCCACTTCTCTTCCAGCTGTGTGATGTTGGTCTGATGTCAGGTTTCGTAACACCCCTTAGGTTCAACTTAGGTACACCAACACAAGATCATCCTACAGGCTGGGAGTGTACCCACAGACACGGATACCGAAAGAGGCCTCAGCAAAACAATCACTGAACTCACATTTGGCCTGTGTCCTTGTACCTTCAAGCTGGGATTTTCAAAGGAGTTTGAATTTCGCTGGTAGATGAACACATAATACCCCTTCATTCCTTTGAAGAGGCCAGTCTGAAGCTGTCTGAGCCTCCAAATAGTGATTAGCATTTAAAGTGGCACCCTCAATAATAAAATCTCTGTGAGCCAGATTCTAGTTTTCTGGTAGTGAAAGGCACTATTCACATTTACCTCTCAGGAGCCTAATTTTGGTCTCATACCGCTAAATGAGAGGTCACAAGGTATCAGCTCCAGTGAACTGCTCCTAGGCTCTTCAGGTAAGATTTAATTCTTGGTGTTTCATTTGCAAGCTTTCTGGAGGCTGCAGTTTGCTGCTCCCTCTCCGTTCCCCTTCCAGCCTGAAGAGCGGTACCTGTTGTCAGCTGGGCTGCAGGAGCCTGAAGTGACACCTTCCTCGTCCAAAGACTTGCACTTCCTCCCGAGAGGGCGTGAATAATCATCTCTGATGAATAATCACCTCTGAAGTCTGACTTTCCCATTATGCTCAAAAATCCTGCTCCCCACATGTGGAGCCTAACAGAATTACGGGGCTGTGAGAGTCTTTGCGGTGTGCTCTGCATCTCTCCTATCTGCTGAGACCAAGTCCATGGTAGCAACTTACAGTTCAACTCAGTCTTCAGCAAAGCATTTCATCAATAAATCTTGTATGGGGCTGGTTAAAAGCACACAGGAAGGACTTATCCTGGCACGAAGTTGAAGCTTAGTAAAACAAATCAACAAATGAACAAACCGGCAGCCAGGTAAAAATATCTGAACCCACGAGTGGCAAAGGGTTCAAATAACAGTAAAGCTTTCATTCCTAGCTGCTTCTGCAGAAGTAGGTGTTAAGCAGAAATGCTTCATGGAAACAAACGTAACCTAGGCAGGTTCTTTTGGGAGAGTAAATAGACAGAAAAGTCTCCTGATACCCACCTAAACGCCACTACCCCTCTTCCTACCTTCTGCTGCAGCCCAGACAAGGACGTTGGTCAATCAGTTCAGAGAAAAAGCCAAGCGCAGGCTTCAGAGCTGTACATTCCCCAGAGAAGACCTCCTTTGCTCTGATTTTAAGAAAACCCAAAGTCTCTTACTTTCCTACATCAATCTTGAAATCTGTTCCATTTTCCACGCTTGACTATAGAAATCTTCTCTGAAGTCCCCGAAATAAAAATATTAAGCAGAACGCCAAAGTGTTTTTAGAATACTGTAGCACTCGAGTCTCTGTCTGCCACTCGGTGGCACGTAGCAATTTAAAATTATTGAAGCTCTTAATTTAAGTGCTTAAATTTGAAGATGATCACCACTCTGAACATGTGAATTGTACAGCTATCTGAAATATCAAAGCGCTTCAATTTACTCTAAGCAGGTCATTTTTGGAAGTGATAAGGGAGCCTGTGATTGCCCAGCCTGCACCGATTTAAAGATAGTGAAGTTTTCCATTTGTTTTTACCAGTACTTGAGCGATTCTGGTAGCTTATAGGAAACCTGTGCTGAACGCATTTGAGCAAGTTGGAAGGATATGTGTGTGATTTTTTTTGTTTGTTTGTTTGCTTTTAATTAGCAATTTTTCATCAGTGTTTTCCTTCAGGAGTCAAGTCAAAGCAGATGTTTTTCCCTAGTTCTTCCACAGTTGTGTGGATATAACAATTGAACACCCATATCCATTTTCAAAGTCTTCAATTCCCTTAATATACAATGTACAATTTTCTGAGTGTACTGAAAATTTCATTGCTTTGTAGCTACAAATTGAAACCTATAATGCTCATCTCCAGGAAGCAATCATTAATGCCTTTTTTTACAATACAATATATTTAGTCTTGCAATTTTGGCACACACTGCCTTTTGAAAGTATTTTCTTAAATGAACTAGTAATAGCTAGTTACCCCCTGTAATATATTACTCAGTGGTGAAATAGTTATATTCTATACACAAACCTTTTATAGCTGCAAGGACTACAGAAACACGAGAGATCCTTAAACTCCAGGATGATTCTTTCCTCTGTCATCCAAAGTAGCGTAGGGCCAGAATGAGGCCTTGCCAGGTTTTTTGGATTTGGACAGCTTTCTACATATTCCCAGAATTGTTAAATATTGCACTATTTCCCACACTGCATAAAGTTCAATTAGGGAGATTCTTTTTGTGAGCCTTTTTCTTGTGCTCCTCCAACTGCCCCATGGCAGAGCTGTCATGGCTGATGCCCTGCCTTGATTCACAGCTCCCAGCAAATATTGCCAATTTTCCTTTCTGAAGAGCTTTAATGATAAAGCATAATTATCTGAAAACTCTGATGAATCAGATCTGGTATTTGTTATAAATTAATTCCACTCAATGTCTAGTCGGTTTGGGGCGCTTGCTTTCTTTATCAGAAATAACTTCTCAGTTGAAGATTTGTCCGTTAGCCTTCCAGTTATAGACCCTTGAAAATCAAATCTCTTTGAAGTGGAAGTGCATTTTGGCTATTTGACAGCACGTCCTTTCATTTGTATTTGACCATTCATGTATTGACCCATGATCTACTGCAAAGGATATGCGTTACGACCTGTATGCTCTGCCTCCTAAAATAATGTGTGAGCTTGGACCTGGGGGGTTCTTGCTGTAATATCTGTTGTTTACTCACAGCTGATTGATAACTGGCTCATGTTTATGACGCCAAACAGCCTTGAAGTACATGGGGAGGATTTTTGCCATTTGGAAGACTTCTGCAACCAGCAAAATCTAATTCTGATGTACATCTTCTGAGTCATACAGTGCTGCGTTGTATCCATCTACATTTTTCAGCATAATGGCCAGTCAAATACCAGAGGTGAGATAATACAACCATGCTTGACATTTATCTATTATCAAATCATTTGCTCAAGTTTACATTGATTTAACTGTGCACGCTGCACCTTGATAAAATTATTTTTATTGGCACACCGTGACACATCAAGCTGTTTCAGAGTAATTTACAAAGAATCCGTCACGTGATTTCAGAAAAATTATGAAGGGTTTGGGTTTTTTTAAAGCCATTTGATATTCTCTTGAATGATTAACCCTCCTGTGAAAAATCAGTTGACAGGTTAATTTTTCAGGTTGAAATCCAGGCTTCAGCAAAACCATTTCTTTTGTTTTGTTTTGTTTTATACGACAATGTAGAAGAGTTTGCCTGTCACTAGAAGTATAAGTCACAGTTGCTTAGTTTGCTAACTGCTATGATTGCTTACATCTCCCTTCTTTGGCATTTTGGCTATACTGCTGCATTCCTCATTATTCTGTGAGATTTTCCTAGTTCCTTGCTTTGCTGAAGAGTTCAGTAATTTATCAGCCATCTCATTCTCAAAGCATTTTCATGGTGGTTGGAGCTTCACCTGAAGTTTTCTCGAGTTTATGAAGGTTTGTCATATCTTCCTACTGTGCCCGCAAAGCAAGTGCCATAATAGCAATTTCAGAATGGTCAGTCTTAATCAAGTTCAGTAGTTGAGTTGGTAGAATACTTTACTACAATCCCCTTAACCAACTGTTTCAACTTCTTGACAAAATTATCCTTGTTGTTGCCCATGTTTCTACTCACGCAGCCTCATACTGCACTGTCCTTTGCTTTGCAACTTTTTGCTGCGTCTTTTTTTCAGAGGTATTTCTGAGGAGTTAATGCTTTTTTTGGCTTGCTTCTTTTCTGTCCTCAGTTATGCAGACTTCAGAGACACTTTTCTGAAAATCAGGAACAGCTGTTGCAGCATCTACGATACGATCATTCAAAAAAGACAATGGCACATCAGGGCGGACTTGTACAGGATCTGAGCCTTGACACACGTAGACTCCTTTCATCAGCACAACTGGAAATTTGATTTGTTGTGTCTTGATTAGCCTTTTCCTTATGCTTTTTTTTAGTATCGTAAAAAAAGAAGAGTTGGAAAAGAATTCCAAGGCTGTTTTGGCCCCACTCTCTGCATTAACTTGGGATCAAGCAGTTGCAGACTATCCCTGGCAGAGTTTCCTTTAACCATTTTTTTAAAGTCTCTAATGAGGAGCCCTGAACGACTGTCCCAGTGTTGGAACAATTGCTCACTATTCCTTCCCAGCATTTGTGTATGTCTTGGGAGATGAAGTTTCCCCTCAGGTCTCTTCTTGCTAAATTAGATAAATCAGTTCTTTCACCTTGTTTCCATAAGCACGTTTTCTAATCCTCTTTTCCTGTTACCTTCCCCTGGGCTCTATCCGGTCTGTCTACTCATAAGCCCAGCTCCCAAAACCATATTTCAACTGCAGCTACACCAGTTCCAACAGGAGCAGAGCACTTTTCCTGCTGCTGATAAAAAAGTGAAAACATCCCAAAGTGTCAACTCTCATGTCTTCACAGCAGCATCATAAAAGAGGTGTACTTTTTTAATGAATTTGTTCTTCGGTCTTATGAAACAAAAAGTCTGGTAACTTCTAATATCGGCTCATCTATATCATCTCATGTCTTCAAGAGCTGACCTCGATTTCCTTTTAGGAAAAGTTAAACAAATTAAACCAATTCCCGGTGACTCCATTTGGATGACTTTTATGACTTGTAGACAGCCATATTTAGCAATGGTTTCTGCTCACTCTGAACTCTGACACTGGGCACTGATTACCATTTTTTCCTCATGCTGATCTAAAATACAGGGATTGTGCTTGCTCATTGCTTTCTCCAATATATTTTGACTGCCCCAACTTTTGTTATTGCCACTACTGCAAAGTTAACAGCCTAGCAACGTTGTCAGTCGTAGCGTGCTGATGAGTAACTCCACAGTCATAACTGGCTCTTAGCCTATGAGTGATGATGCTGTTTCTGAATTAATGTTATGCTCACTGAATAGTAACTATCTTGCATCCTTGGATATATTACAGATTTTTTCATTTTTAAATTGCTTTTTGTCAGCACTGATGTTTGCTCACTCCAAGGATTTAGGGCTTGCATTTGTCCATTTCTTTCACTACCGCTATCAACTTTTATTATTGCAACTATTGTTCTAATGCTCTAGAAATTTACTTACCTACTTAACTTCAGAAATACTGCTGTAGAAGCCTGGCTTTACCAATGACTTACATCAAGACTCACAAAAATTGCAAAGTCCACTACCTTGCTAGTGTGACTACCTTAGTTTATTTTTGATGCTTGATTTTATTTTGCTAATGAGTTTAAGTTACAGAACTATCAATCATCTGCCAGTCTGGGAAAACAGTGAACTTCATTTCATCTGGCCTCTTTGACCTGTTAGACTTAAGTGGCCCTACCAGGAGTTAAAATTCCAGCCAGCAGAGATGATAGGATCATTGAAACACAGGCTTTTTCATTACCGCAAGGGGTAGCCCTCAAAGACTGAAATCTCAGTGGTGGTGCTCGTAAAGATTAACATTCCTGCTAGAAACCACTGCCCAGCATTTCAAAACACTTCTACCTAAAGTTAATGCCTGAATGCATACTCAGGTGATGAAACCAAAGTAGCCCGGGTTGGGAAGGTGCTGAGTACTCACAGCTTTCAGCAAATTTTGGAATTAAATGAAAACAGTAGGTGAAATAACAGCCCTAAAAGAGACAAACAAACACAGTAGTATATGGCTATAGACTTTTCAAGATAGAAATAAATCTTTGCATGAACTTAAGTAAAAATTCTTAAAAGGTAAAGTGACGAATTGCTTCTTTTTATATAGTTTAATTGATGGCCTAAAGCCAAGAACAGATGTAAAATTAATCAAAGTTTCATAAATAATTGTGACTTCATTGTGATACAACCCTGAATAATGGACTGAATAACAGGTTAATCAATTGACTGATTCTTTCACTGAACAGAATATCAAAGAAAGATATTCACCTATTATTTATATTCATTTGTATTTAGACGTAAGCACGTACAAATCTGACTCCTTATTGAAACAGGATGGAGTATTACAGCGTGAAATGTTCAGAGAGAATCTGTCATCCCTCTGAAACTGCAGGCAAGGGTGACCATAACACCTCCTCTTAGCACATCCATCCCAGTGCATGCTGTGTTTGATGTGCCAAGGAAAAGCTACCGACACTTGCCCAGCCCACCCATCAACATCATTTCTTCAGGAAACTCCTTCCCTGGTTTCTGTGAAAGATACAGGGTCATACAAGCAGTGCCCTGAATCTGGATTACTATAGTCTGTCTACACAGGCTGTAGCAGCACAGTAACACCAGCTTGCAGATTTGGGGTGGATGTAGGGCAACGAATGTACTAAAGAACTTCTGCCAAGCAGAGGAGTCTTTAACCCCATCTAAGATTGATAACCCTGCCTTTCTGAAGGTTTCAGTGCTCCCAGATAACTTCATATAATCAGGTTTTGAAGGCCCTTATTATGAAAGATTCAAGCCAGCTTATAGTATGCAAACGCACAGTTAGCAGTTGTTCACAAAGCGACCTGAATGTGGAGGAAGACATGGAGATAATCATGAAATGAATACATCCATGAGTCTGCAGTTAAAAAAAAATATTTTGAATGTAGGGCATCTGTAAGTCAGGTGCTAAGCTAACAGGCTGGCAGGCCAGCATGTTTTCTTTTACTCCTTTTTGCTAGTTCTAGGTTATATTTTCAAGTGTCAAGTCACATTTCAGATCAGCGCTGCATATTTTCTTACCAGCAAAGCAAAGCAAAGCAAAGCAATACCGATCTTCTGAAATAAAAGTGCATATTTATTTGAGAGCACCCTGCGATATACCAGCAGCCAAATTAAACTGCATTTAATATTTCCTGTGTTGACTGTAATATTTATCAAATGCTTCAATTTATTTTTATATATATATATATATATATACCTGTGTGTATCTTTGAAACTACATTACCATTTCTGAGAACCCTCCAACAAGGGCTTTGCTGTTCAAAGCTGCCGTAAAGAGAGCTGCGCCAAAGGGAGCTATTTGGACAGCACAACAATGAACTTTATTGATCCTGCAAAAGCCATAAACACTGTTACATTTTTCTGAGTGCCATCTATGGGCACATTTGCCATCAGCTGATAATGGGAGTGTATGTGTGCCTATGTACTGTTGTTAAAGACAATACCACTATGCACCAAAGAATTCAGCCAACACACGTTCCAAAATTTCCAATTCTGGAGTGCAATCTTTGCAACCTTAATGTTCTCCTACTGCAATTATATAAGTTTAATTGGCATCAACCCTGGACCCACACTGAAAGTGCAACCTTATCCAAGACTGCAAAGATTTTCTGGCTTTTTATTTACAGTAGGTTAAATTGTTCCAGTTGTGGCCTTGACAACTATACGGGTATGCCAGTTCATTCACTCACACTGGAAAAAAAAAAAAAAGCATGTGCATGCAAGTGAAATAACTGCGCACTAAATAAGTGTTTTCACAAATAATATGGCAGGGTATTCAGTAAGCACCACATTTGGATAAGTCCTGTATGTACAAAAAGTTCTAAGATACAAAGTAGTGTCTATGTCAATGTATGGATTTACTAGTGGGAGTACGTTAATGTATGACTTCTATTCCTGCTCGCCTAATCCAGCAGGACATCTCTTGGAGCATGTCTTTGCTCCTACCCTGACATGTTTCCTTTCCTTAAAACCCTACGTCTGGGAGAACAGCATACTTGCATGGCCAAGTCGTATCCCAGATGGAAATAAAGGATGGCTAGTTTGTATGCCCAGACTGGGAAGCACAGAAAGGAGAGCTCTTGCAGTCTGGTGCCATAAACACAGCCCTGTGTCAACAGGGTTTATTCTACAGTGAACATTAAAGAGGAGATTTCCAAAGAAACATAAGAAAGGCATGAGCAACCAGGGATCAAACACCTTGAGGCTCCTCTGAATAGCACAAGGTAAAACAAAACAACCAGTACACCGCCCCATACCAATTGCCCCATTGCAACACTCCCTGACGCTCCAGTCCAGTAAATCAGGAATTGTTTATGGAAACATAATTAAAGCACTTTCCTTGCTTTCCTGTAATAGACACTTCAGCGCCTGGTAATCAAAGGGAAATAGCTGAAAAGTCTGTCCTTGGGTTTCACCATGCCCATGCATTAGAAGCCTGTTTGCCTTCCTGGTCCCAAATTCACATGCCAGGGCTTCTTTGACTTGTTGGTAACAAACGAGACCGCGCAGCCTGAAATCCTCTGCTGCTTGGTGAGCCTACCTGCAGAAGCTGCCTTCCCCTTCCCACTAACAGGAATTTAACTATGCATCATGCATTTTTAAGACGCTCAAGTGCTTTACGCTGTTTAAATGTTTGGACCCTTATACCTGCTGCGATGCTGAGAATATCAAATGGGAATCCTGCCCTTAACACCCACAAGTGATTCACATACATGTTTCCCTTGGCGCAGACTGTGCTCAGGCCCATCTGTTTGAAAGCACCAATCCTGCTTGCTGGTGCAACGCTCACACAGCGATGCCAAGGGACGGGAACACTGAGCAGGATAATGCTAGCTCACATAAGGCGCTAAGAGTCCTTTCCTTTGCTTCCACCCCTGCAGTCACACCGCATCACTTCGGCTGCAAGTCTCACTGAAAAAGGGTTCGCATCTGCTCCAAGTACCCTGCCATGGAAGTGAGATACAGTTCAGGGAAGCTCCAGCTATATGTGGTGGCTGCCGTGGATGAAGCCTGTCCTCGCAGGCCTGCTCAGGAGCTCATGCCCGTGGCAAAAATCTGTAGCTCAAGAAACACAGATTCTACTGCGGACAAATCTCCTTCTTGTTTGAAGGAATTAATGCAGTGGAGGTGCCACAGGGACCTTCACAGAGCTCCCCACACACATACTTGAGTCCTAAAATTCTAATGAAAGACACAAGTCAGAAACAAAGGACTCTGAGTAATGAAATGATTAAAGAGAAAATACAGTTGAAAACTCCTGGAACACATTATAATTTAATATCTCATTATTTACTAGGCACATTGAACATAACATGAATTTCCCTCTGCTCCACCAAGCCCACTTCATATTCCACAGAGCCTACGCTTTTGTATCTCATCCAAGTTGAGATGAAATTGTCTTGTATATCAGACAAATGTACTAGAGAGTAGCCTACACTTTGATAATGTACAATCTGAACGTTCCCGATAGTCCAACTTCCACATCATTTAGAGAATCTGCACTCACACATTTTCAACGTATAATGAGTGGCTTTAGCAGTTCATAATTATTAAGTAGTTATTTTACATGCCCTTGTGACTGGTAAATAATACCATGGAGAAAATTAATAAACGATTCTGCATAAACCTGGAAGTTCTTGTTTTAAATCTGCATTATCATGTTGGTTCAGATTCACAGGCTTAGGTCTGAACAAACACGAACTTCAGGGACATTTGAAATTCAGCTCTGAATCCTGACCTGGATTTTCTAAATGACCTTTGAAATTTGGAACTAAATCTAAATGTTGCAGAGTCCCTACCTGGAAGCCATTCGCTGATGGATTTTCATTCAGTCTAATGTAGGTGGCAAATTATGCTGGGAATAAGTCATTTTCGAGAGATCCAGGGTCTGGCATACAGACTACTACATCCAGCAGGTTTAAATGGAAAACAAAGGTTCTTCATTTACCTCTGAGGCTTCTGTCTGATTTATTTTGCTTCTCTGGTTTGCATTTATTTGATTGTTTTTGCCAGGTAAAATGGAGAAAATGCAGGCATTGCTAGGGAAAGCCGTAACCTGCAGCGCTCTGCGGCAGTCCCTCAACCACAATGACCCCTTGAAGACGCCTCTGGCTCGGACCAGAAAGGAGAGATGGCAACCCACAGCTGGACAGGCCTTTGCAGCTTGCCCAGATGTCAGCAAACAGATGTCTTTACTGGCCAAGATTGAGCCAGCCATAACTTTTTACAAAGCAGTGAGGCACGTACTTAACTTTACTCACATATTTAAACTTGAGAATGCACTTAACTGCTCTGCTGAACACGGACAGGCACAGCCACGTGCCGTGCTGCTCTGGGGACGTTGGGTCAGTCACTCTCAGAGCTCTGAAAGCTTCTCAAAAACTCCTGAAAATGGGAAATACAAGAAATACTATTTATCAGGTAACTACTCCAGTGTCAGGAGATGGCAATTAGGAAAGTCTCCCTTTGGCAGTCTCTGACAGCACCTGACACTATACTACAACAACCCCAATGATCCTCTACCCTTTTCTGTGAAGCCAGACATTCAACATGTATTGGTAAGCTAGCAGATCTTTCCTGAATAGAAACCGAAGAGAAACAGCATCACAGTTTCTCTCTTCTTAACTGTACTATAACTAAATGAATATATAAACATAATTCTGAAAAGCTGACTTGTACTTATCATTGCTATCACTTGTCTTGATTACATACGACTGCGCACAATTAAAAATAATAATGAAGAAATATATTTTACAAATGCACAAATACTCAGAGGCAGAATCACCTTTTCAGATGTCTATCAGTTGCTTTGGTAATGTGTTGAAGAAAATAAATTAAGATTTTAAAAATACAGTCTAGTTACTACCTGCAGAAACTGATTGTTCTTTAAAATAACTTCAGTTTTACGAAAATATAAAACCCAAAAGCTTTGATACAGATTGAGAAAAATGTCCAAGTTCCAGGGACAGGAAGAAAGGTACCAAAGCAAGTATTTTGTTTGCCTTTTGACCTTTTCTGCACGCAGAAGTCCCCACAGCGATGTCCAACTCTGTTTCCCAACTGGTTACTGTTAGAAAGAAACACTCTACCTTTGACCATGCCTTAATCTGCATTTTTCAGGACAAAAATTTCTTGGCCACTGTGCTGATCACCCAACTAGAATTTTTAAGTACCTTCGGAAATTCTCCCACCTAAATAGCGCTGTGTCCTCTGTACATTTTGCTATCTCACTGTTCATTCCCTTTTCTTAATGAGAACTATGAACACATTTTATTTCTGCTGTACTGGCAGAAGATTTATGTCTCTACAGATTCTTCAGCATGATTGTCTCTGCATTTTGTGTAAGCAGTGGTAATTTTTTTTTATTGTGCTGTTTTAATTCATATTTTGAACAGAAATTACATGTAGATAAATAGAACTAAGTTCATACTGAGATGAAGACCACTGGAGTCAGGATTATCAAACTGGTTTTTGACTAGTATTATGTGTAGTTCAAAGATGACCTGAACTTTCTTCCCTCTTAGAAAAAGAAACATGGATCAAGTCAGCCTTCCATTTTAATCAAATTGCCCTGATTATCTGGTATGGATCTGAAGGAGGAAGGTTTAAATAGCTCCTACAATGGAAATATTTCAGAACTAATCTGACAGTACAAGCAAAAAGAAGTAATTAATAAAAGCAAATGAAATTACATTGTAGTAATCAGGGAATGGCTCAGGAAAGGGCACAAAGATTACAAGAACCAGCTGATTACTGTGGATTGTTTCTACATTAAAAAAAATAAAAAATAAAAATCTATGCCCTTCAGGCTACCAAAAAGGAAGGAAGAAAGAAAAGGAAAACGTAAATTTGTGTCTATACAAATGCATTACTGGATTGCAGTTTGCTAGACTATACAAAAAAAAGAGCAGTTTCATATTAATGAAAGAAACAGATTTGATTATATAGTTTTCTTTCTGCGGAATCAGGGATAGTTTTCTGCAATGGAGTTAATGTGGATGTTAACTGAGTGGCAAATCCTGAGGCAGGCTTCTTGCTGCATGCTTAGGAAGGAAAACCAAAATCTTTCACTGAGGACAGAGGTCCCATTTCTTGCCCTTCCTACCACAGCTCTTGGGAAGAATAAAGTTTTCTATTGCCCAAATAGCCTCCTACCCGGACATATTGCCGATAACTCTGTTGCCTTCTTGCCTGGGCATAAGAGAGGAAAGATACTGGAGGAATGACATTGGGCTGTGCAGACAAACCCCAACAGCTATGGAACGTTTGAGGTTCACCTTACATCAAAATAGAGGTTTACCATTGAGCTCTGGCCAATGTGAAACCAGACAAACCATTAAAAGACACTGTGAGTGCTCCCTGAGTCCTTCTTTAGCCAGTGAGAAGTGAAGTACCTCAGGTGTTCTGCCTTGAAAATGTAAAGCAATCATCATCCTTACCATAAAGTGCCAATGAAAAGAAATTAATGTATCCAAAATTACAGTTCATCAAAGGTCAGGCAAAGTCTATCACATGCTAACAGATTAGCATCCTAGAGTATTTTAAAATATTTTTAAATCTGAACAGATTAATTAGCAAACTACAAAATAAACTGGTGTTTGGGAGGATGTGTTGCAAGGACATGGTTGGATTGCCTTTAACAACTGGTTTTCCCTGTAAGATTCATGCTTTAGTTTTTCAAGTGTCTGTTAAAGGCAGAAACTAAAGCAGAGCTGGATGCAGCTGTAACCCCCTGGAAAACCCTCTTCTGTAAGAGGATCAAGTTAGGAGACTCTGCAAAATGAAGATCTGTAATATGAAACTTAGTGTATAATCATCATCAAGTGAGGTAACTTAGAAACTGGAAAGCCTTGTCTTAAGAGTTAATGCCTTAATCCCAACATATCATTCACACTGTGAGAAAAAATGTCAGAAACTGAAAATCCATGAAACAAGGTTAGGGAAAAAAAAAAACAAACAAAAAACAAAGTAAATATTGTGACTGACAATGTGCTGGTATTGATTTGTTTTCGTTCCTGCAACAGGTACTTACTTTCTGCTTTGCCAAAATCTGACAGCATCCTTTATGTTAAAGTTATTCTAAGGCATGATCTATTATGTCTTTAAATAAATATTACTGATGAGTACCTATGCTAACCATTGCCACTAAAATTGGGGTATTTATCCTGTCCAATGCCTGAGCTCAGAGATATTCACCTCTCAAAGTTTGGATTGCCAGAAAATGAAACTGTGATGGTAAGGGATGTGGTTATGTGGTAAATAGTGGAGAAATGTCCTTTTAACTAAACACAAAGAGTAAAAGAGTTTCCTGATTATTAATGATAAGCTTGTGCTCAGGGCCCAGCTAAATCAAAGCCAAGTGTTCTCAACCACAGAAACAACAAAAATTATGATGGTATGATAATCATATGTGGTTTGATTATATGCATCCTACAGGCTCCCACAGTTCTTCCTAGCGCTTAGCCCAGGCCCAGCTCATCTGCTGTCCCATGGCCAACCACCACAGCCCCAAAACCACCAACTTCCATAGTTTTGTAATTAAAAGAAGTGAGGAGGAGGTGGGCAAACGTAGCCTGAGGACCACTGTTTTGCCAGGGCCCTGCCTATATCTGCCCCCCTGGAGCTGACAAAGCAGCAGACAGACCCTACAAGCTCAATCACACATGTACCTACACGGAACAGGACTCCACACCCTCCGTGCCATGACTGCCAGGTCGGGACTCTCCAGCATGCCCCATGAGATCCCTTCACCATTTCCCAAGAGGATACAGAGGGATTTGGATGCCTTCCCCTTAGAGAGCGCCTTGGCGTTGGAAAGGAAGAGAGGAAGCAAAAAAAGTCTTTCTTGGATTTTCTATTTGTGTGCACAGGTTTTGGAGGACTTTTTGGACATTCTCAAAAGCACTGAACCAAGAGACAACATACCATGGACAAGGAATGGGGACAGACAATGGAGAGGCGTTATCAAGATTCAGTGAAGGAACACAATAAAGCCCACTGCAACAGCCATGCTGGTCCTCAAGTTTTGTTTAGTGTTCAGCGCGAAGGCTGTCTTGATATATACCAGATACAGGTCAAGATGCTACAAACAAGCAAGTTATTTGTCCTCAAGGACCCACATCTATGCTGCTAAAACAACAAGGCCAGGCCATGGGCCCCAGCATTTGCATGCCATTGGCCATTCTGGGTGTTACCTTAGTCCCTGGCCTCATGTTCCCCATAGGACGTTTGAATCAGGTCACCAAGTTTTGTGGGGCAAGAGAGTTTAGCAGTGTGCACACACAACTGTGCTACATCTCTTGGCTTCAGGGCCAGCAAAGAGTCTTTGGCACAAATTATTTCTCAGTATAGAGATGTAGGTGCACAAAAGGTGCCCTAAAAAGCAAAGGGAGAGGCAGCCATGTTACCAGTGGTGAAATACAAATGAGAAGAGTACTCATCTTCAGTACAAGTAAGAGTAGCAGAAAAGTTCTGCGGTGCCCTGGTTATTCCTTCCTCCATAGCGAGAATGCATCCTGGTATGTGTGCTCATAATGGAGGTGTTCCCATACTGTGAAAAACCTGCCAGTACTGATGCTTGCACCATTTCAAAATTGCAAGGACTCAGGAACTGCGGCTGCTGACGACAGTGGTGCCTGCTGCCACTGCTAACTGTAGTATCCTTCAGAACAACCCCTTCCCTAAGAGGTGGTAGAAATGACAAATTGAAGTGTTAATTTGTTAAACTGCAATAGCACTGTCAAATTAGTCTGGCTTAACACTAAAAATAATTCCATTCATTAGTGCAGAGGCAAAACAAGTATCAACTACAGAGCCAAAACAAGCATCATACCTTTTGATAGTAAAATTCTGTGTGCAGAGCAGCCTTATAAATCCAAGAGAAAAAAAACAGGGAAACAGGTAGGCAGCTCAGAGAATTCAGCTCATACAAACAGAGCAAGTCCGACAAGGATGTTGCTTCTGAAGACACTTCAGAGAGTGAGCATATGCATCTGCTGAACACCCCTGAGGTTCACCAAAGAAGTGTCTTGAACCCTAGCTTCTCTGACTGCTACTCTGGTAGCATCAAAGACTGTTCACTCGTGACAAAACCAACAAGTACCAAGTAGTGAATTGCCTCCTAACATATAAAGAAAAAAAAAAAAAACATTGTCACAATTTTTTTTTTTTTTGTGGATGGAGGCCAAGCTGAGTCTGTTCCAAGCATCAGGGCCAAAATATCATCTACAATTAAAGCATTGCTGACCATGTTGTTGAGGCTACATGAGACAGAGCAGATTACAGGTTGCCCTGCAGCTTTGAGGTATATTGGCATTGTGATGGTAGCAGTAATAAAAATGTGTTTGTGTCAGTAAAGTAAGCAAATACAACTCAAAGCACACAGGCAGTAGACAGGCTGAGTAAGAATTCACTTTTCTAAACATAACCACAATTTGAAGTGCCAAGGCATGGTGGCCTACAGAGCCTCACCGCTGGACAGCTACTGCAGAAATCTTACAGGACATAATTGAAATTAATGACAGAAGAAAGCAACACTCACAAGCCTACCACAATTACTGATTTGCAAAAGCAAAAGTTCTTTTCTATGACTGATATATTCAGGAAGACATTAGATAAAGTCTCTATGCCATTTGATAAAATACCATTGTATAGAGGTAGTTAAGGAGGGTGGTAGGTAAATGCAGGCACTGCAGAAGCCCTGCCATATTCTCACAACAGGAAACACAGAGTCGTGGGGGGAAAAAAAACACAAGTACAACTGGAACAGAGAGCATAGCCTTCACCATCTGGGAACTTACTCCCCTTGTCTGGGAATGATCTCTAAGCCCACGTTAAAACATCAATGAACTGCAAAAGATGTCTCAGTCTGCCCAGGAATCTGAAGAATGAGTGGAATTTGGTTCTGCTTTGATTTCAATTTACCCTGCCCACATTACAATTTTGTAACATATTGTCAACCTAAAAATATTTGTTCTGTTGCCAGTGTCCTATCACTACAGAAAGGGAAACAGCGATATTTTGATTGTGATGGGTGAACGGCAAAAGCCTATGAAATAAAGTGGGGGTGCAGTGGCGGTGGGGGATAGCTGGGGAAAGAGTCATTCCCTAAATAACCCAGTAAGCCAATGCTTTAATACTCATTGTGAAGCGTGATCACGCTGCTAATGAAGCAATAAATCCTCCTTTGCATTGGTGCTTGAGGGAGGGGGGGGTCAGAAGGTGGAGAGCGCTCCCTTTCCTTTCTCATTACAAGCAGCAACGCAAAATGCTTTAATAAAGCTCAGTAATGTCCTAGAAGGAACATTCAGCTCATGCTTCTCCTCATGAACCCATGCCACACAACAGCATGGCTCCTTGGCTCCTCTGGTTTTCCTCGTAGGACCCCTGTCCAACAGCCAGCACCAAGCCTGGCCCTGCCATCCCTGTCCTCCCCACCAACCTTCATCCACTTCAGGACTTCGATACTTGACTTCCAGACCTGCACCAGCCAATTCAAGCATAAGCATCACTGATTAATGCCTAATCCTGCCCCCCCCCCCCCCCAAAATGCCCTTATTTGAAATTGTAAAGGAAAGAAACATTTACTTTCCCCAAAATTGAAACTGGCAATGAAAAATGAGCAAAGCCTCTCTCTAATTAACGCTAATCTGTCTGCCTTGTGTACGCACTAGTGAGGGAGCCACAGTACGCTGCAGATCAGAAGATAAAAGCACACTCAGGAGTTCAACTGCTTTAGAAGCACAACATCTGTTAGCCATGTTATTCTGCAGCTACCCAACAAGCAGAGCACTCTTCATAACGCTTAATAGCTTATGCATTATGTATGCAGCCGTTGATACAGAGGCGCTTGGGTTCAGGGTTTCATTCCGCACAAGTCTCAAATTATAAAACTATGGGTAAACCTGGGGAGAGTCTCTCTCTCCCCTCTCCTTCCTCGCATGGTGAGTGAGAGCTCAGGGCCAAATTCCGTTACCAATTACGCTAATACGGCTCCACTCACAATCAGCCCAGCGTAACACAGAACAGTATCTGACTGACTCCATCCTTAATTCACTCAAGTGTGTGGAATTAGAATAAAATTGCAAAAAATCTCGTTAGAAGAGAACGTTTTAAGTCACCTATTGTTGTAGTATCCTTGATTGATTTATCCACTATGCTATTATTACAAATTAATAAAGGAAGGGCATGCATTAATAGAGTTTATAGGTTTTTCAATTACTGTTTTCCTATTATTCTTTCTATTATTCAATTCACCAGCTTCTTCATATAATTTATCTATAACTCCAATGTATTATAGTGCTTCAGAATTTACGAAGTATATACAAACCACATAAATCCTATTAACTCATCCCATCATACTTATAATTGAGTCAATTAAAACGTTCTGTGTCTACAGTATATAAAGGGAAGGGAGAATAAAAGTGAGACCAAGGGGTTAATAAATTCTTGATTATTTATAGTTTCTTAAAACTCTCTACCACAATGGAGCCAAGTTGCAGCAGGAATATGCTGCATTCTGCTCCTTAGATCCTATAGCCCAGGATGCACTGTCAAAGGAACATAAGAGACTTGAGGGCAGCTTACAATGATTTTCATATTCATTTTACGGCCAAAGGGACAATTTTGTTCTAATATGACTACTCACATGACACAAGCCCATAGGATTTCACTCAGGGATTCCTTTATAAAGTTAACAGTTTCTGGAAGAGTCTTTTTTTTTAAGTATCCAACCTTCATTTAGGGATTTCCAGCTATTTGTTCCAATTTTATAACATAGCCTCACTGATAAAAATATACATCCTGGCAGGTTTTCACACCATATATATGCATGCCGATGTTAGGTATCTAGCTTAGGAATGATTCAACAGATCAAAGCGAAGGACTCGAGTTCCCTGCCTAGTCAATGAAAAGAGGCAGGCAGTCAGCTCCAGCGTATTGAGTCAGAGCGTCTAAATGAGATGCCTGAAAGAGCTAAAAACAGACTAGGAGAATAAATACCTACCCCGACTTCTGTTCTGAACTGCTCGAGATCCTCCTCCTACTACTGATAGCTGCTCCTTCCAACTATTGTCTTTGGCAATATACTTCACTTGCTATACTGAATGGGCAGCTACTTTCTTTTAGCCATACATACAACTCTGTAATAATTAAAACACATGTGAATTTGCAATGTGATAGCGAGACAGATTTTCCAGAACTCAGATCATTCACAGAGGTCTTTTCTCACCTCTTCCCTTTTTGCTGCTATCTTTATTTCAGTGCCAACGTGCACTGTAACTCAACACAGCGTTTAGGCAACAGAATCCTAAGTGCCACTGAATTGAAATTTGTGCTACAAAGTCATTTAAGTGCTTTTGAAAATCATACCCTTGAACTCTTGATACGACTGCAGTATTATCCCGGCCACAGAATCCCTGTGCAACATCAATGTATTAATTCATATTTGTAAGGCGCTTTGAAGATGCTCATACTACTGCATTGCACCCTGTAGATTTTCATTGGTGCTAACGCGGCGCAACTCCATTTTCCCCCCTCCCCCCCAGCCTGAACCAGTCTATTGAGAGCAACAAGAAAGACCAGAAAATGTGTTTTTCCCATGCATTTGAGAAGACAAATTTTGATGTCCCAGCATGAATTATTCCACACCACACAAAAATGCTAATTAAGCCTTTATTCTATAACCTGACAGATGTTTCTGATGCACTGTTCATTCATTTCATACTGTACAAAAGCTAAAGTTTTAAACTTTTTGTATTATGACGAAATTAGCATTATTCATGAAGACAAGCCATCAAAAGTCTACTTGAAGCACCGTCCCATTCCTCAGAGGGAAGAATATCAAAAGACATAGCTGAAGATTGCCATCCCTTGTGCATTAGGTAGACACACCACCTCCACACATGCACACAAGGAGTCCATAGGCCCCTGTTCATCTCCCCACACACCTTCACTTCTCTTTCTTACTAGGACCATCTTCGTCTGCACATAAATTACAATCCTGGTGGCTTACATTTATTTTACGTACCCAGCCCACACAACCTAATGCTATTCACATAAAGAAACACCCAAGGGGGTGGGATGGGCCCTGGCTGCCACGTCCTGCTTTGCCACCCCGTGGAGGCTCCGCTGCTCCCAGACCCCAGCCTTCACTGTGTCCTGATGCTCCCCCCCAGCAAGCCATCATAGGCTCCCATCATCTACTTCACTGCAGTGTCACTGCAAACTCATCTTCATCCCTGTTCCTTTTGTCCTATCCTCTACACATCTACCCAATTTTCTTCTATATTTTTGACTCCTCTTACATGTCCCTATTCCCTTTTCTCCTCTGTTCCCCTAAAAAAGCACATTAATACTTCAACCTACTCAGTCTCCTGCCCTTGTCACCAAACCAACATCTGAGAAAACACTTGTCCTTTTCTCTTTGCTCTCTGGAGTAACTGTCAGGAAAAAAAAAAAAAAGATTTCTTTAAAAATACAGATTCAGCAACTACACACTGCTACTTGGAAGGAAGGTTGTCCCTGGGGTAGTGATTATACATGTAAAGACAACAATAAGACTGAAGGCTGCAAAGCTGTGTAGCAACAGTAAAAAATCTTAAAGTCCGTCTTTACAATTCTCCAGAGGTTTAATACATAGCATAAAAGAACCTGTTTTACATGTATGTAAGTAAGTGCTGTGAAAACAATTAATTTGCCCGGTCATCACAAATTACACTACAACACATCTCAAGAAATGCACCAGTAAGGATAAACAGAAACAAATATGCATGAAATAGATCCACAGAAATTAACAACTCTTATAAAGGATCAATCTATTTTGTTTCTATTTGCAAATTTTTGAAATTGTATTTATTAACAATATATACCAGAGTTACTATCCATTACTATAAAGCTGAAGATCTAAGGGATGTGCTCTATTACTTATGAAAGAAAAGCTTAGTAGTCACCTGATCATAGCTTTATGTACTTACGCAGTACATCAGTAGATACTTACACAGGATGATAAAGATTTCTAAAAGCAAAATTTAACTGAGCAAAAATGGCCTATGCCAAATTTAAGGCCATACAGCAAAGACAGAGTTAGGTAAGTGCAACCTGGAAGCATGGCACAGAAAATATAGCTACAAGTTTATCAAGAATCATGATGGAACATTAGACTAAGGAGGCAAACAAAACCAGGAAGACCTGAGGACTTCCCTATTAGGATCTGCAAAATCTAAACCTGATGTCCCTTCCTTCAGCCAAGTTGAATCCAAAGACCAGATTTATGTATAGGATCCCTGTTCATGGGAAGAAATACACACTTCAAAGAGGCAGTCCTAAAAAATCCATACACTGAACATACACCTAGAGCAAGCCACTGAGCAATGCCAAAAAGAAGGATCTAATTCTGACATTGTCCCTCCTGTGAACATGCAAGAACTGGGAGAGCCAGAGACAGGTTCCTCTGCTGAGCTGGATGGATGGCAGAGGAAGCGGCACCTTTCCTCTCTCACTCAAACCCAACTACTGTGTCATTCGGGATTTGTACCACCAGAGAACGAGAAAAGAAGGGATGAATTTTCAAATACTAGTTGCACAGTGACCTTTTTTACAATAGCCTTAGGATTAGGGCAGTCTTCTCAGATGCAGGACAGTGGGATTTGAATGAACCCAGATGGAGGCAGGAATTGACTTCAACTTTCCTACTGAAAAAAAACAAGAAAAATGTTTGAAAGTGTTCCCGATCAACATGCATTTGTATGGAAAACAGGTCCCTTTCTTTCTCTGGTGCGTTAAAAAGAAAACAGCCATATCTGCCTCCTAATGAAGAAGCAAGTCCAACTAGCACATGTTCAGGGGGCTTGGCATACCTACAAGGTGGTGGCCAACAAGAGGTTTGGGAGCACTCTGATTAATCACAGCATGGCTTAGGCAAGAGCTAAAAATCAAGGAGCTGTGTCTTACCTGTGGAGATTGAATGCTTCATGGCGTTCCCTATAATCCCAGTTCCTGCTTACCCAAGCAGAGGAGCTATCAGCATATGCTCCCACATCGCCTGCGCACTCAGCTTCCCTCCCAAGGACCTGGGGCAGCCGGGCATGGGACCTGCCCCCAGTCAGGGTGCTTTCCCACACTGAAGGCTCTTCACTGCTCCAGTTTGGAAATGCTCAGACGACGGCAGCTCTGGCCGCACACACCAGCAGCACGTGGACGTCTCAGGGCCAAAACACTTTGTGAGTTCAGACATCTCAAAGCTCAAGCAGTGACTGTTGAAGGATTCTTTACTTC
Source organism: Balearica regulorum gibbericeps (assembly GCF_011004875.1). Taxonomy (NCBI): domain Eukaryota; kingdom Metazoa; phylum Chordata; class Aves; order Gruiformes; family Gruidae; genus Balearica; species Balearica regulorum. The sequence continues at coordinate 124,441,736 of NC_046185.1, forward strand.
ACTATTTTGTGGGATATATGAGAGACAGTGGGGTTCATCTACATATTTTCACATCCACCATACTGACCCAGTCACACTCAATTCCCTTTTTAGTCAATGGACCTTTTTAGTCTAGGTGTCTTTAGGACACAGTTGATTTAGACTGGCTTAGATGTCTGTCTTAAGAGGGAAGAATCACATCCTCCCTCTTGACAGCAAAACAGGTCTAAATGGCCAGTAAGTAGATATCTGCTGTATGCATGCTGATGTGCCATCAGAGGCTGGATCTATTTTGTTTTATGTGACTACGTCCTGTGGAGCTAGCCCTAAAGATCACAATGACTCCTTCTGTCCTTAAAATCTATTAATCTTCTAATTAGAGCTAACTAAAATGAAATGCATTATGACTGTTTTTCTAGACAACTATCTCTTTCATCATTAAAACACTGACATTTTTTAAACGAGCTCCCCTAATAACAAGAGAACATTAATGTATTAGTATTCTTTTCTAATAGTAAGGCCACAGGCTTGTCCAATTACACATTTTTATACCATTAGAAAATGAAGTGTGAAGCTACCATAGGAATAGGCTACATGTAATGGCACACTCCGGTTAGCGCAAAGAACCCAATATAAATGGAAACCAACCAATTAAGGAATTCTTCCAGTTATTGGGGAACACATAGTGCTGGGAAATACTCCACTGTAGTTCATGAATTGTCTTTAAGTGTACATGCAATAATTTTTGTATTAAAAATTTGGGATAAAGTTGAGTGATGTAGAAGCAGGAGAACAACAGGAAGAAAGCATAAGTAGGACGTCTCCTCTCTCTTTATAGCTCTTTCAAAAAGCTTGCAATGGCAGAAGACAACAGGAGATGTGCCATTTAAACACAGGTAGGCCATTAATATATTGTTTAGAGTAATTGAAATGTGTTGCATAGGATTAGTTGCCTGCCAATCATCCCAATTAAGCAGGCGTATCATTGATCAGGATAGCAATTAAGAGGATTCTAGGGTATCAGCAATTTATTCTTAACAGCCTCAAAACTAATTGCTTTCAAGCCCAGAACCAGGTTCAACATGCTTTACAAAAGAGAAAAGAGAGAGTTATTGGAAAATTTCTTGTCCTTTTCCCGTGAATTACCTATGGGCTAAGCTAGATTAGGAGAATTGATGTAATACTCCAGGGCTCTAACATAGTAACAAATTATTCCACCATTATCTGCTATTAGTGACAGAAAATGACAAGGTAAAACAGAATGACACGGTGTATTTTTTAATCTGAATTTGCAATGTCCCTGTAAGTCAATAAGCAATTCAAACTCCAAAGCCAGCACAACGTAAGGTGAAGGCTCTGCAAGACAGCCAGTGCTGTCCTGCAGGTTCTTTGGAAGGAAGTGCAGCCCTGCAAACCACCAAGCTCTTGGCACCCATCCGAATATGTTCAGTTTCAAAACAGTGGGACTCCCCACACCACCTCCGGTTGGTGTCCTTGGGCTCAGCACCCACTAACATCCAGGCCTAACCTCTGAGAAGGCTGATTAGTTTGACTCTTGACTGACTGCGTTATAAGCATGTCGGGATGCCCAGTGGAGAGCCTGGGCAAGTCTCTGCTGCGTCAACCATGCTCAGGAAAAACCTCTGTGTGGGCAGATGAGACGACAGAGTAAGGCATCGCACTCCAGGTAGCTCAGGGGCTCTCAGGAGCTGAGTTGCCATGAGGGTGGGTTGGACAGAAAAAACTGGATAATTAGATGGGCAAACTGAGCAGTGCTGGTCCACAGGAACACTGAGGAGTTCGGTTTGGTCATAACCTCAGCCTCAGCACAAATCAGAAACCTAATGAACCTCGTTAAAGTTACCACTAGAAACCTTGTGTGTGCTGCAGTACATTGCTCTATGTTTGCAGGGCGGTCTTCTCCTTTTCTGTCGTATTTTTTGTTCACGTAGGTTTCATTCAGGTGCATAAGTAAGGAAATAAACAACAGATATCTCAATTGGAATATTTAAATTTTTGCTTTTCTTACTGTTTTAACACCGAAAACACTGTGAACTGAGTGAAGAAATTTAAAAAAATATATAACACCTCCAAATCAGTGCTCACTGATGACATTTGAATGCTTATGCAGAGCAGCATGTATTAATATTATTTTGAAGCAAGCTTCAGATCTTTGCATAAGATTTTACCTTTCTGAAAAATCAAATATTTGGTTCTATAGAAATACATTCCCTATTTTAAAATATTTATTATGCAGAGAGCATAATGTTTGCTGTTAATTACAGGATACATTAATTACCTCTATATAAATATGCTATTTTACATAAGGTGCATTTTACTTTAAGCACATCATTTCCCTCTATAGGATCTGCAGTTCCTAAAGGGAGATGGCAAAATGAAGCAGACCTTCAGCACACTGGAGACAGTAAGAGGAGGAGGGAACTTTCTCCTTCTCAGTCCTTGGAAAACGCCAGGTCTCTGGCCAGTTCAATCTAAAACCTCCAAACCCTTATGCAGAAAGTAAGGACTTTCTGGTGCAAACAGCCCACCAAGCCACCAAGCCTGTATTCTGGCTTCATCTCCATAACAACACCTAAACATCTCCTTTCTCTTTCCTACCTGAATTTAATCTCCCCACACCTCTAGATTAGGGAACTGCTAATAGCCCCAGTTTAGAGATGTGAGGCCCAGAAGACTCACTCACCTGAGATCACACAAGGAACCCAGACAGATCCCTGAATGGGATTTGGAAGTCCAGAGCCCCAAGGGTCTACTGCTGTAACTGCTGAATGCATAAACCAGGAGCGGCTTTAAGCGCCATCACTTCTCCTTTAATGAACCTGGGATCTTCCCTCACGGTTCTGCTCCAGGCATTGCTTTGCAGTCTTGGACAAACCGCAACGTCTCTCCCCCAATAATTCTTCCTGTAAAATTAATGTGGCCATCCGTTTAAAAGGTTTTGATATCCTGGCCTGACAGATGCAGTTCCTATTTATCCATTAAATGCTGTTTGGCATAGTGGACCCTTGCACCCGGAGCCAAAAAGAACACCCTATTAACCTGCTCCTAGCCTAAACAATAATAATTGCAATTAAATTTTAAATTGGCTTTTGCAGAGGTCAGTGAGGCTGCTGTGGGTAACAGGGAACAGAGAGTGGAAAACTAGCAATTAAAATAGCCTCAATGTCTCCTAATAAAAGGTGCAGTATATATACATATACTGTACATATACACACTGATGTTCTAGCCAATGCAAATATCTTTTGTAAATGCATATTTGGCAACTCAGCAGGTAAACAAATGGGTCAGTGACTTAAGAAAAATTGTTTCTTTGCTCTGTCACTTCAGGAGGGTAACGCGCGCAACAGCCTGCATTTTAAGTAAACCATACTCTTTCTACTTGCAACACTGGAACTGTTGATTTACATAGCTTCACAGCTAAGCATTTGCTTAGAAAAAGAGAGCACAGCCCCAGTCCCCAAACCAGCTTTTTCCTATTAATTTCACTTTGCTTGCTCTATGTATAATGCAGCCATTTGAAATACTTCCATCTTGTTTGCAACTTGAATCATGTCTCTATTTTTAGAGGACTTGGAGCTATGCTATGACTTTACCAAATGGAAAATGTAATCATGTCTGTGTTATGTATAACAAAGTGTGTGTTTGCCCTGAGCCAGATGAACTGCATCATCAGGATTTTGGACAGAGTCAGATTCTGGGGATAGTAACAATCCTAGGAACTAGCCCTGCCAGCAGCTTTGCTTTCCTGACTTGCCTTAGCTGGAGGTTTGTGACAGTTCCCCAGAGAACGGCGCTGAGGCAGTGCAGCAAGAAGACAGTGTCTCAAGAATGCATGAAACCAAATTACTCAATTTGTCCGTATAGCGGATCGGGATCTGCTCTATTCAATGGGAAGGGACACAGTCAACTTGGAAAAAAATCCCACATTTCTTTAGGAAGAGCATGTATACGACACGGTTGTAACTGACTCTCAGCTTAACTAGCGCTGGCAGAGATTCAAGAGGGTGAAACACTCCTCCCAAACTCCACAGGGGCTGATTTATGCCACCGGGCCACATTTGCACATCATGAATTTCCCTCCCAGAGGGTCACATTTACTACTTCTGCCCTGCTCCGGAGGCAATTCACATCTAGCTTCCAGGCTCTGCATTTAAAAGGAATGAGAACAGTGGAGCTGACAGAGAAACTGGAGAAACATATGGCAGTTTTGTGCATACGGAAAGGAGAGGTGTGACTGGGAGCATGCTGCGTGTTGTTGCTATTGGAGCCCCTCAAAAGACCTATATACATGCAGTAGGTAACAGGAAACCTAAGCTGTTTGTTCGTATGCTGGTTTTCTTAAATTAACACTTGCTAGTTGCATTATTCAAAGCATTCTAGATCAAGAAACAGCCATTCTTTTCAAATACTTAAAACACTGAAATATATAATGTGCCTTTACTGATGATAATAGAGAGGCATAATGTAAAAATATCTGCATGCATCTAATCTGGTTTTCCTCTCACAGCAGTTTTGTACTGGTGTAATGTCATTGATCCCTGAGAAATTGCTACAGATTCAACGGAAGAGAATCCTGAGAGAGAAGAACCAGCCAGAGAACGTCACTGCCTTAAGACTGGTACATGATATTTTAACGTGCCATAATAAATGCCCACAGAAGCCACAAAATCCCTTGCAGAAGGAATTCTGAATCATCTACATGTGGGACAATTGTTCCTCAGTAGAGTGGTCTTCCCTCAGTGGAGGAACTGTCAGCATGCAATTATAGATCTCTGAAAGTCATTAAATCTCCATGTTTACTGGAAATGCATTAGTGAGAAAACACCATTCTATTTCTCCAAATGTCTTTTGAACATAATAGCTTTTTTTTTCCTGAAAATTAAATTCCCAAATCTGCTAAGAAATTACCACAAAATGTCACATTTCTGTAATTAATAATTCAAGTCTCTTCTCTACCCAAACCCATAAAGAAATCAAAAATACAATTGAAATGTTGTTTGCCTGGCAATATGTATTCTACTTCACAGCAGCAGTTGTCACAAAAATACTCTTGGTGTTAAGAAAGACATTCCGGGCTTGGTTTATAAACAAATTTTTGCTGGCACAATTGACATAAATCAGGCTAACTACATGATTTACATCAATTGCATTAGATCAAATTAACTGCTATAATCGAGCAAAACCATTCGGTTCTCCTAAATATTGCTAAATGAAGAATTCGTATCAGGCAATTTGTAAGCACTTCCTAGTTGTTTGAAAAGTTATGCTCCCACTTTTAGAAACGCTGCAAAAATATTTGGCATAACATCACTCCACCATACGGTAACTTTGCTCCGTATCAATTATAATCTTTCCTTAGCACTTTGCTCTTCAGCAATTCTGATTCTCTGCAATTTAACTTTGCCTCTGCATCCATGTGGGTGAACAAAGGAACACAAGGAGTGGGTTGAGCCATGGACCCAGCCATTTTCCCACTTTTTAAATAAAAACCTGTGCCAACCAGCACAGCTGTGGTGGTGAAAAGATAGAAGTAATTTGCAAAGGTAAAGGACAATAAAAAACGCTAGGAACCAGGGATCCATCAAAAACATGAGTGTCAAAAACAACCTCCTACAGAAATGTAGACCCATTCACAAAGTGTGTTGCTCTGTGGATTTGGACGAGTATCCGATGGTGTGAAGTTGGCCCTCCACCTCCAAACGTTAATCAGCTCACAGACAGACACGTTGTAAAAGGCTGCCTCCAAATGAAAGCCTCCTCTCTTTGGAGACCGTATCGATCCACTTCTGAAGTTCCTGGCATAATTTTGTTCGATCTCACAAAGCACCATCACTAGGCAACCACTTTTTGGTGGGCTTCAACTTATTGCTTAAGACAAGTTTTTCTGTGCTGTGTCCATCGTCTACCACTCCTTCCCTCAGGGTGCTGAAATCTGTCAACATTTCTTAAGACAGAGGCAAACAGTTTTATTTCTACTTGACCCTGTGGCAAAATTGTATTGCTTTCCTCCATTGCCTTTAAATTCCCTCTCAGCATCCATTTGCTTTGTATCGAAACCGAATCGGTAGTTGCCAGGAGTCTTGCCCATTCGAATAGATTTCAATTCCAGTCCACGATTGTACCAGATTTTCTTTTAAAGAGTATTTAACCTGCATTTTAAAGGCCCCTAAAGCCTTTGATACCTGTGCTAGGTACAACAACCGCAGCAACAAAGAAACGCTGTGGCAAGAGAGCGAGTCCTTCAGAAAGGTGCGCGTGCCCTGCAGAGGCGTGGAGCCCTCTGTCCCCCATCGCCCTCCAGCTCCCCGTCGGAGCGAGCCCTGGGCCCGCAGCACGTGCCAGCTCTCCGGGGGAAGGCAGGCGGGCCAGAGGAGCGCAGGGGTCATTCAACCCGTACTTCACGTCAGCTGCGGCCAGTGTGTAAGGGTAAAGCCATGTGTCTCCTTTGCTGCAGACCCCAGATACAGCAAAGGGGATTGGGAAAAGAGATGTGTGCGTTACTATTCCCAGTGAAATGTGGGACGTTTTGAAGAGGATCCCTCCTCAGTCTTTTTCTTTCCTCCTCTCTTTAATATTTCTTTTCACCAATTTACTCTGACCCATCTCTTCCCACTTCCTGACACTCACCAGCAGAAAAAAATTGTTTTAGAAACATATTTCATCTGTCCAGTCCTATTGTCAGGTTTGCTGGAACTTTTTTGACTTCTAAAGAGCACCGTGTGCTGCTGATTCTTGTTAAGACTATGCTTACATTTTATAGACAGAACAGGACAATAGGAAACATGTTTATATCCTATATAATTAGCCTGTGGCAACTCAGCTCCTTGGATTAGGAAGTCTCCTCAAAGAACTATGCACCTATTTCACTCGTTGCATAAAAAGCTGATACTTTGTAGAAAACATTCTTATGAAGTAAAATTTTCCTGTACGGAGGAAAAATTATATGTGGGGAAATTACACTAGGTAGGAATCTTGATGAACCTACTGGTGTCGTGGTTTTACCCCAGCCGGCAGCTGAGTACCACGCAGCCGCTTGTTCACTCCCCCCCATCGGGAAAGAGAATTGGAAGAGTTAAAGTGAGAAAACTCGTGGGTTGAGATAAAGACAGTTTAATAGGTAAAGCAAAAGCCGCGTGCACAAGCAAAGCAAAGCAAGGAATTCATTCCCCACTTCCCATGGGCAGGCAGGTGTTCAGCCATCTCCAGGAAAGCAGGGCTCTATCACGCGTAATGGTTACTTGGGAAGACAAACGCCATTGCTCCGAACGCCGTCGCCCCCCCCCCCCTCTTCCCCCAAGCTCCTTATAAACTGAGCATGACGTCATATAGTATGGAATACCCCTTTGGTCAGTTTGGGTCACCTGTCCTGTCCGTGTCTCCTCCCAACTTCTTGTCCACCCCCAGCCATCCCGCTGGCAGGGCAGTGCAAGAAGCAGAAAAGGCCTTGGCCTCGTGTAAACACTGCTCAACAATAAGTCCATAGAACAAAAACATCTCTATATTATCAATGCTGTCTCCACCACAAATCCAAAATGTATCCCCACACTAGCTACTATGAAGAAAAATCAATCCTCTCAGCTGAAACCAGGACAACTGGCTATGATTTTTTTTAGGTATAATTAATGCATCTGCTTTGGGGCATATGTTGACTTCATGTTTGGACAAAGAAGTAGTTTCCATTTTTCAAAAAAAGAAGATTATTTTGGGAAAGTCTTCCACTCCTGTTTGATTGATCCAGTTTTACCCATTGTCAGTGAAGGCAGATAGAAAATGCTGTTTAAGGATAAACATCTCTCTCTCTGTATGCATGTAATCAAATTAATCCTTGAATGACTCCTCTGACGTCAATTTTGCATGATTCATGGCAAGACAACAAAAGAAAAAGTAATTCTTTGTTTGTAATTCAGAAACATGAGAAACCTGATTGTAATAAATGTATTGCCTTATGCTGAACATGCCTGTATTCCCATTTTGCAAAGCATATGGTTTTGGAGGCTCAGCATTTACAAAGAGGATATAAACCTCACAGAGGAAATCACTAAGACAGGAATACACCCAGCAAAACCAGAAATCCCATACCAGTTGAGTAGAAATCCCTTGTTAGCTGAGTGGGAAGCTAAAGCTCTGATTGGTCAATGCTAAGGTATTAATCTTACAGATTTTTGACTTGCCTATTAAAATTATTTAAAACAGCTATCAGGAGGTGTCTTTGTGAAAAGAGGATGTATAATATTGCATCAATGACAGCAAAGAGGTACTGCTGCCAGTCTTACACTATTCCCAATACATCTTGTCCATGGCTTGTGAGAGGTATTTATCATTTGCGTAGCAATACCACATAGAAGCTCTAATCAATGATCTGGACTCCATTGTACCAGGCATTAAATGGATACAGGCGAAAGATTATTTCTTTCCTACAGAATTTGATGAAGGAAGGGACCCAAAGCAGAAGATTGACCTAAGGGAAGAAGAAGTGTTTTAGAAATCTCCCTAAACCCAAATTTATATTCTTCAAAATGTAAATTGTCATTCTTTCATTCACTTTGTTCTGAATGCTTAAGTTCCTACAGTCCAAAAATCATCTGATGTATCTTTTTGTTTCACACAACTCACAAGGAGTTTGATAGACTTAATTATGCTCCCCCCCTTCACAAATTTAGCGTATAATTAGTTAAACTCTTGGTTTAGGCAAGTCTGAAAGTTATTCAGAGCAACATCACTTATATCAAGAGATATTTAATATGAAATATAGGTCATGTGGACAGCAATAATTCTAAACAAGAACATTTTGCAACTCTGTCAAAACATTAGGAAGCCAGAAACCATACCAAATGAAGCAGGACAGATTGTTTTACAATGCAAACTCATTGGTAGAAGGAATGAACAGAAAAAAATCAGTTGTGGTTGTAAAGCAATCATAGTATTATATTATTAGCATATGGGGTTAACAGTTATGGTTAACCATTACAGCAGAGGAAATAGTTCCAATGCCAGAATACTTGAAATCAGCATTTAATGTGCTCTGGTCAAGATACAACTTATCAGTAAGTCTCAATCAAACCTTCTCATTTGAATTAGCTAAGACTGAGCTGCTGACACCTAATGTTTACAAAACACTGATAAATATTAAACTAGTAAAATAAAGGTCAGTTTTAGGGAAGTTTTCAGACAAGTGACAGAGTGATCTTCCCTTTCTTTTTGCCTTCTTTGAACAGTAGCTCAATGAAAGTTCCATTTGTTTAAGAAAACAGTGTTAGTAAACACAGATCAGAATCAGGTGCTAAGTGGATAAAAAAATAGCAGAAACTAGTTAGGAGACAGGACTGACTGAAGCAATTAAGAAACAAACCCCTATCACTCCTTGGAGCTCTAGGTCAATACGGCAGACGGTGTATCTAGGACAGCAGAACTGCAAGTTTGTATTTGTTAGAGAAGTGAGAAACCTGTTATGCGCAGTGATAACAACTCTGAATGTCCCTTCTTACTTAAGGAAAGAGATGGCCTCAGGCAAGGCAAGAATCTTGCAATGAAAAATCCCAGCGTCCATCAGACTTGTGGGTAGGACCTGAAGGTGCTAGGCAGTGTAAGAGTACACACAGGGGGGATGACTTCTGCCCCAGGAGGCTTAATGTGCAATGTATCACCAGCTTTTGATTAGCAGCAATTGGAGCTGGTTTATTATTTTAGTCAGAAAAAGGCCTGAAAAATCCTACCTTGCTGTGTGTTTTATCTTCCATTGCGGAAAACTAAAACAGCAGCAGCAAATAAACCTTGTACCAATTCAATTTGGAAATCACAAGTTCAGCAAAAACGAAGAGACACAACAAATCATTGAAGTTACCAGGTTTGAAAAGACCTTTATAGGGAGACAAGGTGAACTAGAGGTGTAAACGAGTTTTTAAAATTGAATTAGTTTTCTAAGAAAGCTTTAAAACAGACAACTTACAAGGTGAGGATAAAACAAAGATTTAGAATGTCATTTAACCATGGGAATTCAAACGGGGGGGACAAGGCTGCTCACCTCTGAGACAAATCCTCCAGCTTCCCAGGGAAAATGCTAGAGACCAAGAAACTGAGAACTGTTCTAGCAGTGGGTGGACCGTGGCCACACAGAAACCCTTCCCAAAGCCATGCCTACAAGGACACCAGGAGGCACTGAAACCTGCTGCCATAGATCAACAGGGATGCAAAGCCACATGAGGACCAGGACGCACACATAAGCTTCCTAAAACATGCCAAGTGCCCTTAGTGGGAAGGAGCAGTGTGTAAGAGAGGTTGCACATTGGTACGAGAAGGATGATGACAAAGGCCATGTCTATGTTCTGTCAATCCACAGACTCATGTAAAACAGGCCAACGCCGCAGAGCCGTCACTTCTTCCTTTCCCTCTCATCTATAAATTGTCCCAAAACACGTAATATTTTGGTGATACCAGTGAAGGTGACAGAGCCTACAAGCTTTTGGCTCAAGATCAAGTTATTGAAAAACTCCTCAGACCTTCAGAGCTCCTTCCAAGACTGCTCTAATTACCTCTGCTGCAAACAGTGAGTCACCAAAGATCTGCCTAAAGAACTTGGCTTTTGCGGTTTGTGAGCCTTCCCTTTTCTCCCCACTTGTCTGTGCTGGCAGGTTGATTTTCTCCTCAATCTGGACTAAAGAAAAAAAAAAAAAAAAAGAAAGACATCAATTTATTTTTTCGAATACTAACAAAACCCAATGGGAGAATCAGGCAAGAAGAAAATTGCAGGCTTTTCAATCTCCTATTGTAGGGAAGTATGCTGGAAAGACATTCATAAAATGAAATGAATGTAAAGAGTACATCCAAGAGTGCAGATTAGTGAGGAACGCATGTGCTAGGATTTGCATAATTCCAGCTGGTTGGTGGAACATTTCATATTAACAATAATGCTAAAAATAACGTATTTTGAATATACTCGAATAGACTATGCTTAAGCACTGCTGTTTTCTTCACAGTCGATGGGTGCTCTATGAGAATCAAAGGCAAATGCAGGGCTGAAAAATTCATCCTCAAGTGAGGTTGTTGCAGACAGCATTGCAAACAGCTACAGCTATTGCAGTGAAAAATGCCATCATATATAACCAAACAAGACAAAATTCCTCCACCTACTCATCAATAATCCTTTAGTGCCTGCAAGAATCCAGACATTAAGTTCTTGTTCTGACCTGTTTGATAGTGGGTCTAAATTAAGCATTGCAAGGCTGAGAGGAGACTCCTGAAACCACATTGTCTTAAAAACTCACAGGGTTTCAAGGGTCTTTACTTCAGTGCCTCTAAGTTTTGAACTTCTAGAAGGATACTTTTATGCTTTTAGTTTGCTCTCTGACCAAGGCTCCTTTATCTCTAGCTCATAATTTTGTGTCTTTTGATTTGGTGTTTTTCTTAAAGCCCAGCTCCTTCAATGATATGTTTATGTAAGGATTTCATTTTTTGCTTTAAAATAAAACCCCAGATGCTCTTAGCCTCCGTTATTGAAAAGAGGAGTTTTGAAAACATCACAAAGCTGAAGATAAAAGATCAAAAACCAGAAGGCAAATAAAAAGAATGCACATTTTGTTTTAAAGCCCCTTTGGTTTTTTTTCAGCCAACATCATGATGTTTCTGAAGTATAACATGATTTATAAAGGTTGGAACCGGAGAAAAAAATACAAAGAAAATGCCTCTTCCTGCAAGCATGAAGATGTCTGTTTAACTGTACATACCAGGACATCCAACAAGCTAATGGAGTTATTCACATGCTTAAGTGTGAACATGTATGAATATTCACAATATGTCACAAACTTTAGTGGGAAAAGCACTTTTTGCTGATTCAGGCTGGATAGCAAATTTTATTCGTTTTCGTTTCTCTGGGAATATTAGCCCTGAGGATGTGACCATGGATCAGCCAACAGACCATCCAAAACCTGGATCAGAAGTGTCGCAAGTAAACATGTGATATAAAGAAAAAAAAAAAGAACATCCACCGAGCTCTGTAGTTACCAGATGCCTAAACAAATAAATAAAATGGGGACAGTGACCTGTGAATAGAAAATACCAATTATGTAAGGCTAAAGTCTGGGTGATAAGGTGACAAAAAGAGGATATTCTCAAAGTGAAAATCTCCTGAAAGACTATGTCAGCAGCCTCCATTAAACTCAGAAAGACCCAGTTCGTAAGTCTGACTTACGAATGAACAGTAGATATGTGATTGACTCATTCATAGCTCAGCTTTAATTTTTCAGTATGTCAGTAGCTTGATTTTCAGTCCCTGAGCACCTACAGCTCCACTGAAGTAGCAGGAGATGTGAGAATTCAGCCTCTTTGAAAATTCAGCTAAAGGCACTTGGAGTTATGAACAAAACGCAGACTCAGTTGCATGCCTATTACTGTATGATCATTACGACTACTCACAAATTAGGCACACAGTCGCACACATGGTCTTAGTCACATGGGGGAGAGTTTCAAAGACACATCATGGGATGACAGGAATCCAACTCCCCATAAAAGCACATACCTTTGAAAAGCTCACCCTGGGCTTTGAACAGCTTTTCACAATGGCTCTCCTCTAGGATTTGGTGGTAATAGAATTCATTCCTTATATATCACTGGATAATAACTCAAGATTATTGAAAAAAAATGCTTAGTTTTTCGCAAGAGGAGGGGAACTTCTCACATTGCTCCTGGGAAATGTATGTTGCAACAAGAAGGAACAATGCAGGGCAAAGATCATGCAAGAGTGAAAAATAAATATAACAACTGCTACACTGCTACATGAGGGACATCTCATTTTAGTCCCCTAGTAAATCCCTTGTTTGTTTACAGTGAATTTATGCCAGAGGGGGCAAAAAAATAAACTACCTTCCTGTTAAACTCATTCACAAAATTAACACAGTTTTGAACCATCCCTTGTATGCTTTTATCCCATTAAAGTCTAAAATTAACAAAATCTAGTTTATCGGGTTTTCAATACTCTTCAACATTGGCCTTTTTACACTAGACCCAACATTTAACTACGGGACACATAACTGGGAGGTGAGGGGAGAAGGCAAGCACCTTGATTAATCTCAGTCAAAGGTCTTAGTTTCACTCGGGATTCAGAGAATAATCATGCAGTTAGCTTTTAAAATCACCCAAATGTATTTAAAATGTCTCCTTAGTTGAATCTGTTATGCTTTGATGGCATCACTCTATACCATAAGGGTATGGCAAGGAAATATATACTATGAATGATAGCATTAATAAATAATCATTATAAGCTACAACAACGCCTTTACATGTTCTTTTGATCTTTACTGTGTAATATGCATTTCAGCAACAGGTAAAACAGAGTTCCTTGGAGTATACCATCTTCTGAGATGTCCAGAAGGAATGGAAAAATAGTGATCCATAGGGTAAAGCTGTGATTTCATGTGCAGTCATAGCTCTGGTGAAGTCAACAGGAATTTTCATGCTGTTTGGGGGATGTTACCTTCCCCAGACACTGTTAGTTACATGTTTTGTGAAGACAATAAATAACACAGCTGAGTGGCTAGTTCTGAAGGAGGAGGAGAAGACCAGAACAAAAAACCTGAAATGGAGTGATACCACCCAGAGTCTGTGTAATACCTTTGCAGGAGTAATGTTTATCATCTGTCCCAGAAATCTGCTTATCAGCCCACACTCCGCTTCATGAGTCTCTTTCTTCCTCTATTCCTTGGCTAGGGACAACTTTGGCCTCTTACTAGGGGATTTATTGTTAAGGGTAGGTGGATTATTCAAATCAGTTTCAAGATGATTTACAGTAAGCCTGATCTCTAAGAGACAATTATGAAACTGGGAGCTGGACATCTGAATATTTTGTCTCTCAAGTCATTTCTCCAAGTGGTTGAATGCTTGATGCCACGGTAGGTTCATTAACAAAAAGAATGATAGATTCTTCACCATAAACCCTATAAAACTTGATTTACCACCTAATCCCATATTTAACAGAAACCAAGCAAAGCATGATACTGTTGGCCAACTTCTACCAAACAGGTAGTTTGACATACTGGAGATCAGATTTTCAATTTGAAAAAAGAAAATAACCTGAGCTAAAGATATGTTGGAACACTATCAAAATATTATCTGTCCACAGAAAATCTGCAAAGAGGAGGGAGGAAACATTTTGGAATTGATCACTAATTGATTATCCATGATCTAAGGGGAAAAAAAAAAAAAAAAAAAAAAAAGACACCATTTGAAGTGTACACGGTATTTAGAATAGTTTCATGGGCAACTGATGATGTTATGTATTATCTGGTCTTCAAAATGTTAACTTTTCCTCTCCATTCCTTTTATTTTGACAGAGTCTGGTTTTAGCCTGAAACTTTTCAGCAAAGTATTTTTTCAACTTAGTTACAGGAATAGTCAGGACTTTTGTATTTTCTGAGTTGGATGCAAAGGACAGATGCTTATACATGCTAAGGTACAGTTAATTTTCTCATAGTGCTTATACCAAGACAGGAGAGAGGATAGCATTTTGCAGCCTTTTTTGACAAAGAATACTAGGAGAAGAGTTGCAGTTATGCATTACAGTTCAGTCACTGAAGCTGGATTGGATCCATATCATTTGCTTACATCTTTGCAAGATCTTCAAGGCATATCAGCTGCAATGCGTTATTCACAATGTCAAATATTCTAGACAGGCCAGAAATAAATCTGTCTATGAGCTATGACTAAAAAATCATCCATCAGCAACACAAAAGTAATCTCTGCTGTATTCTAGTCCAAAGTCCAATTGAGAGGGTCTAACATATTGGCCGAGATCAGTTGCTTCTGAGGTTGGCTTTTTGCCATTTTCTCAGTCATCCCAGAAAGAAACAAGAAATTAGGTAGTGTGGTAGCTTGCCAAACCAATGACATCAAAAAAAACTTTTAGTGCTGATTGGATTATTGTGTTTTCAGGGAAGGTGATAAATAAAAAGAAAAAAAATATATTTTACATTACATATGTAATGGAAAGACTTTTTAGACACTTCATAATCTGAGGCATATCAGCTATTTTTCCCTCTGGTTCTTCTTCTCATAAATCCTCTCTGAAGAGCTGATATGCATCAAATTCTGAAGACCAGAAAGTCCTTATCAATTTATCATCTTATCTTCCTATCAGGTTAAGGGATGAGTTTGGTGGCAGGCACAGGAGAAAGCATAATACATGTAAAAACCTTAAAAAGGCATATTATGAGATTCTGATGATCCATCATGTGCCATGATCATAGGTAAGCATGCTATGGATACACTGCAGACCTTCGTCTTAGTTGTACAAATTAGGTGATTTGCATACAGCAGCCATTGACCACAAACCATCGGTACCTAAATCATCTCAGAGCAGCTCCTTGGCCTGAGCAGTGACACGTTCTGCAATTTCAGTGCAGGTACCCCAGCATCTGCTAAACTGGAGGGAAGGAAAGCAACGAGCCACGGTCCTGTTTCTTTTCTCACAATATGATGTAGCAATCCTCTAAAACAGGTCTAAAATGACAGAAAGAAGGGGGCACAGAAAAATAATTTCATTTGATACATTGCCTTTGTGCCTGTATAGATGCAGTGCATAGCAATTATTCCAAATGAGAACTTCGTTTTCCTGTAAGCCTACTGATAACAGAGGGTTTGAAAACCCACAAGCATTCATCCCTTTATCTGAAGGACTCCTACGTGTAGGTCACTGTTAGAAACAGCTAATTTAAAGGGGGGAAAGAGCAAGGTATCCTAAATATTGCTCATTTCTGTTTGTCCAGCATACTTCAGGTTCCCTCCTCCTCCCCAAATGCTGTCTTTCTGAACACTCTGGGCAAACAGAACATCCATTACTGTCGTCTCAATTTCTGTCAACAGCAAACTTCAATACAGGCCTAAATTTGCTGCCACTGAAGTCGATGAGAGTACCACTTTAATAGGACTAGCGCTGGTCATTGCTGCCGACACAGCCTTATAGCAAAGATCAGCCTGCCCTTACACCACTTCACGTTAAATCCCAGTCCCTCCAAACCCTTGCCTTAGTGACAATCACTATGGAGAAAGGAAAGCGTAAACTCTATTTCCTTCATCTTGGGTTGGTTTTGTTTGTTCCTTTTTTCAACAAAAGCAAAACAGCCAGCCCATGAACTTCCCTCTAGAACGGGGTGTACTCAACTCATATGCTTCAGTCTCGACAGCAAACAGCCCGTGTTGCTAGGCTTAATTGCTATCTGGCAGCTCTAACCACACAAACTTCTCCAGCAGTTTTTGGATGCTGCAATCCCGCAGCTCCCTGAAAAAGCATCAGAATCCATTCCCCCTCCTGTATTTTGGGCACCCCTTGTCCCAAACATTTTTCTATGCAGTTTACACCAGGCTAACAATGGTCAGCCGACACAAATACTGGTATGTTTGGCTACAGCTCCACCCGGACCACACTGCAGGGAAGTGATATGTTTGGGACAGGATTCACCTCACAACTTTATTTCAAATTTAGGGCATGTATCCTAGGCTAGGAGGCTAGTTCCCATTATAAACAGTCAGGGCACAGGCAGCCGAAGATTCATTTAATTCCAACACAGGATTCTAAATTAAGTGCAATGAATTTACCTCCTTAACTCCTTGACTGTAGAGGGAACCCAGCGAATTAGCTCGGGTTAGTTGCTTCTTTTTTTAGATCTGATTAAGCACCAGTTACATGATCTGAGCTCCATGCAATAGTGTCAGATCCCAGTGGGAATCTGATTGGCATATATATTCCAAAAGATTTCAGATAGCTTCTTAGTGGCTTTCTGTTTACCCAAGACACCGTATGTTCGGTAACTTCAAGCCAACCTGTAAGAAGTCTAGCTGAGGTGTTCAAATGTCTTAATCTTTTCCTCTAAGAGACAAGAAAAATATATTCTATGAGATAATAGCAGAGTCCATCTTTTCATATGACAATTGGCAATACTTTGGTTTATGTTCAGTTTCAGAAACGCATAGAAAAAGAAGGGTCTGTATTTTTCAATGTATGACATTTTTCAGTCCTATTTCGCATCAGACTTTCAGATCTGGATGTAATATTTACTTTTTTAGCCAGCTAAACATACAAATAATACTATAATTTGTTTCAGCATTCAACAGAAGAAATGAAGTCTCAGGTATTTGGGGGTGCTATTATCAAAAAACATTTTAGTTACAATTTTTTTAAACATATTGAAAATTAATATGCAAGAAACTATAGTGGCATGCTAAATCTTCCAGACATGAGAACAAATTAATGACTTAGTGGGTGAAACTCTGGAATGCTGACAACTGCAAGCTAGACTTCTGTAATGTACTGGTAGCATGGTTAACAGCCTGCAACCAAAATGTCTTATAATCTTTATGTGAACCATCAATTTATGCCTTTAAATTTACACTGCTATTATATCATTAGATTATTTTATTTTCCTTGCCAAAGCTTACTTTATTTTCTTGGGCAAATTCCACACTAACACAAAATGTTGGCCTGGGGTTATTTGAAGAAACAGGTGTATATAGAAAAGAAATGAACGTCTAGCTTAGTAGGCATTCACGCAGGGTAAAATCGATTTACCTTGAATGTTGAGGTGCTGGAAGGGAGAAGTATCAGGAAGAGTAATCATGAATAAAATACAGTAAAAAGCCATGCATCCCTTTATCTTACACTCTCTTTAACCTCCTGCTTTTCCTTCAGCCTCCTCCCAGTCAGATTTTCTTGCATGAAACTTACATATTACCTACTTTCATGGTCCATGTAAAAATAGTGCCAGGGTTTCTGGCACTATTTCTAGCAGGGTAATTGCTGAGACAGAGGTGTCGTGAAAAAATGGATAAAGGAAGACTTCCTTCAGAGCCTTGTCATGGGGAAAGAGAAACCAGATGTTGCTTCTTTCTCCCCCCGCTACTCTATTATTGTACCCTCTGGCTTAGGAAGTTGCTGAATCTAGGAAAGTATAAGGACAAGGTATGAACATAAGCTCACCAAGACATCTGATACTTCCTAGTGCTGGAGACAGGCATGGGCGATCCAGCCTTTCACTCTGACCTGTTTCTGGCTGCTCTTCCATCTACTAATTCCCACCTGATGAAACAGACCCATCAGCCTACAAAACCAGGCAGCCCTGGGGCCACCCCTGGCATGAGACATACTCAAAACCAGTCTAAAGTAATTTTTTTTCTCCCTGTAGAAACCTCTGCCAAGACCCTGTCTTTTTGAAAGCTCTACTATAACATTTCATGGCCATTCCAAAAGACACCACTGCTTACAGAATGTATTTATAAAATACTATCCCATAAACTCTGAAAACTATTCAGGGACTATAAAATTGTTACAGCAACTCCCTTTTGTATTACTCACCAAAAATAAAGGGGGGGAAGAGTAACATGAATTCAAACTCCTTGCAGGAAAGGACAGCGAATACGTATTTATTTGATGGTAATTAACTCCACCTCCTTGTTACCTTCCAGTCTTTTAAGGTGTCACTCTAAGTGATAATTCCTGAAAAGTAAATTTTAGCCATTTTTAAAAGGCAGAAAATTTACTTCTGAGTAAGAAAGCTAAATTGCTTTTCTTAAAATAAGATATTCAAAAAGTCTTACAATAAGTATAGCCTGACAGAAATAACTGTGTTTAAGACCTAGAGATTCTACTTTGGTTTTACGTTTATAGGGTGATATCCTATTCCTACAAAAGGCAATGGAAATTTTGACACCCATTTCAATGGTGGCAGAACTTCACTCACTGAGTTCAATGAAATTTATTAGATTTTCATGTTAAATGCAGAGGAAAATCCTGTTCAGATTTCCTGCCAATCCAGACTCAGAGTTTCTGCATGGCTAACGCAGGAGAGTTGGTAACCTCAGATCTTTTCTAAACTGTACAGAAATGACCCAATTTCCCACATTCTTTTGAATACTAAATCTTTGAAGCCTGTGATGTAGGGAGGAACCGCGATGTTGCACTTTGAGTTTCACTCAGTATTCTGACTGCAGTCTTTGTAAGTCTGCAAGGATTTACATTCATTGTCTCTCCAGAGTCACTTGCAAAATGATTTCTAAAAATTTTCTCTTTCAACTACTATTAGACACTGCCTAATACAGGAACAAGGAATTCCTGGCCCAAGGGCCAGATACAATCTGCAACTTAATTTCAGGCAGACTGCAGCCAAACGAGTTTGCATACATGCGTATTTATTATTGGAGAGGAAAAACAAAGGCTCTTACTAACATATGACTTGCCAAATGTCTCTCAGAGACCTAGACGGTCCTTCTCAGGGAAAGGGTCTCTGCCCCAGATCTAATAAATTGCAACTCAACATTACAGCTACCGGCCAAGCAAGACAGAAATACAATATTGCAGAATATTACACAATACATAAATGCAGTATTCCAATGTGATTGTCAAGTAGGTTTGCTGTGCTGGTACAAAGGGCACCGTTAGCAGACGGAGAGGTTACTCAGTACTGGCAGCTTCACTGTAGTCAACAGCAAAGAAAGATGGGGAAGGAGGGGGAGAGAGGGAAGAAATGACTCTGCCTTGAGTCCAGAGAAGATTTGGGGACTGCCAGGAACAAAAACAAACAGACAAAAAAGTATCCTTTTGCTTTCAAACTAAGCATTTGATACAGAAACTGAGGAGGAGACAAAATGAATATAAGACTTCACAATGTCATTTCTACAAAGTTCCTTTTTAAGAACTGTACTTTGATACCAAGCAATGGTAAAAGCCAATGCAATAGATTAAGAGGGGAAAAAACATTCAGAACTGTAGGAAGTTGCTCACATCCTTCTGTTACTTGATCTGAACCATCTCATATCCATCTAGGTTATTGCTGTTTCCTGCTGTCACTGATAAATGACTGTTCATGCTGTGAGAGCCACTGTCGTGTTAGCTGTTCTCTAGCGGACAGTGTAAAGCTCCTTGGGCTGTGAGGAGGAATGGAGGGAAGGGATGGAGGGATGGAAGGAAGGAAGGAAGGAAGGAAGGAAGGAAGGAAGGAAGGAAGGAAGAGGTGAGGGGCAAATGAGAAAGAGGAAAATGTAATGGGTTTACATTGTCACCCTTCATAAATCTTGATCATGTCTTCAACAAGATCTAGAAAAATCACAATTTCACTGCAGGACAGGGATGTTCATTACCCAAGTTCAAATTGTATGAAAAATTACTGTGGGAAAATCATTCACAATTGATTTATGGCTAAACTGAGGGAAGTGGAAGTGCCATGGCCTATTCGCTGCCTTCAAAATATCTTCCAATCTTGCACCCACACTAAAAGCTTTGCACAAAGCCGCTTCTATCATTTGAGTACCCAAACACAAGGCATTAACCTAGCACATACCATTAATCATTCTAGCCACCTAGAAATGAAAGCTGCAATAAAATGGAGAAAGGGGAAAAATTAATAATTTAGTAATTGACCTCTATCTGGAAAAATATACCATTCTAAAACAAACACTTCTCTCTTTACAAACCTGAGAGAGTATTTAACAATATTTATATTAAAAAATCTAATCAATTCATTCATGTTTCTTTAAGAAAAAAAGAAAAATCTTTGTCAGAGGGAAGACTCAGGTTTCAGAATTTTCGTTCATCTTATTTTAAAAAATATCTAATTTCTTGAGACTGTTCAGAGCAAGCTAAAGAGAGGGAAGGCTCTGTATGACAGATCTTTTCTGAGATTAGCTGTTCAACGTCTCCATATACTTCAAATCAATACAAAGGACACACAGATGTTTAGATTAATATCTGTGTTCCAAGAAGTGCAAAAATATCTAAGACCATGCATTAGCTTCGATGCTCTCCAGCAAGTTTATCATCAACAGACACGTTACATTAGAGCTGCATCATGCCTCTAGGAAAAATTAACTCACGTGCTGCCATGGCACAAGGAGCGTGTGGACCCAGAGCAGCAGCAGAATGTTTGGGAAAGGGAAAGGAAGGGGAAAATGATGACTCTGCTTCAAGGAACAATCTCTCAAAGCAGCAGCCATCCTTCTGACCCCGTGAAGGGAACTAGGACCCACTGGGGAAAGAGCCACCCATGTACGACCCTGAAAGAAGGAGGTCATGAAAGCCGCTGGAAAAAAACCCCTGTGTTATTCTTATTTGCATCCTACTGAGCATCCCCTATCACATTTCACTATAAATTCATTTGTGCGTGCACACAAACACCCATACACACACATTTGTTTCATATACACCTGAGTAAGTGGCTTTAGGCCAGCTAATAAAGCAATTAAATGCACCATTTTTTTCCCAAGCACACCAACTAGAATCATGAGATATTATATATTAGAAAAAGCATTTTAAAGTTGCACAGTAGCTGAATGACACTCTAGCAGCACAAGCACTAGACATCTCTATCAAAGGCTGGGGGTTTTTTTGTAAATGAGCACAGTACACTGAATTATTAACTCCCCTTATAGAATGTAAACAGGATTTCAGAAGAGGGATGAATCAGGAAAAATTCAAGTAACAGTTTGAAAACTGGAGCATAAAGTAACTAAGGAACAGCCTCTGAAGAGGCACATTTGTCAGGAGTTAGGCTTTTGTAGGACTGCGGCTGTCGCCTATCCCTTCCCCCTCTTAAAATCTTAAAAGTTGAGTTTACAACATGAAGCCTGAACAGTCACTGTCACCTCCCCAATTAGCTATAATTAGTATCTTTTTGAACAACTGTGAAGTTTCATCCCATGCCCCTGTAGGCTATGCTATGGGATGAGAAGAGAGTAAGACCTCTTGTCTCCAATGTAATCAGTGTCCTCCATATTTGCATAATTTCTCCTCTATCTTCTAAGGCTAAATTTTTGGTCCCTTTTCTGGCAGAAGTTTTCCCAGGCTCTTGAATATTCCTGTCACCCTTTTCCCAGTCCCTCTATTTCAACCACATCCTTTTTGAGCTCAGGAGGCCAAAATTTTGCACCATGTCCTAGCTGAGACCACAGGCAGAAAAGCTGTCTAATACCCTCCCAGTTACTCAATTTCTTAGTAATCTTGAATGATATGCAACCTAATATCACAGTTGGGGTTTGATTGTGGTTGTAATTTGAGCAAGTGTCCCCACTGATCTCTCATACTCAGCTCTTCTGGATCTGGCAGGACTAACTGATCATACTCGGTCTTACTTTATTCACCACTGACCTTTATCTGGCATTGCTCTGCCCACTTGGTGGAAAACTTTACAATACTCTGAAGGTACTTGTAGCTCATGCTGCTCTGGAACAGACTAAGTAGTTCCATTACAGGTTTTGCAACTTTATGACTCCAGCCCTCTCTCAATACCAGCAATACATGGGTTAACAGGAATCTTAGTTAATTTGCAGACATCCAAAGCCCAACTTTGTTCGCTTTCTACCCCAGCAGATTAGCCTAACCCTCTGCTTTTCCTCCCTTCCCCAGCTTTCAGCCGTAACAGTATTTTGCCTCTCACTCCACAACATTGGAGTTTCTCTAATCTTTTGTCCAGAGCTTTGTCGAAGACCTGTCACTCACAGGATTTTGTTTTCAATTACTCATGCCTTCTCCAACACGTTCTCTGTGCTAGGAGATCACTGAAACATCAGCTCTCATTTATTGTAAAAAAAATGCTGGTGGACTACATCATAATCTCTCTGGTACTTTACTATTGTTTTTAAATGAGGATTTCAAGCTGGTTGCCAAATCCAGATGTAAAGTGTTACTTAAATACATCACTGAATTAACTAACTATGCCTGTAACTGATTCACAGTCGAAGCTGCGTTTTCAGTGGAATTTATAGAAGAGACGCAAGCCTCAGATCACTGCTAACCCCAGCCACAAATCAAAGTCCTCTGGCATATGGGACCGATCGGTCTAGCAGAGGTTTGCTGCTGGAGCACTCTGCAGCGCGTGCTTGAGTCACAGCCGTTAGCCAAACCATTTCTTCTCACAGGGCTTTGCTAGCTCCAGTGTTGCCCTGCTCTCCTCTGCAGATTTGCAGTGCACCCGCGCAGATTCACTGGTTGTTTCTGTATTACTTCTGGGAACCGGAACGTGCTCTGCTATTCTAGAAGTCCTTCAAGGGGTCCTCTTGCCTCAAAGCCCTACAGAATTTGAATTCCCTTCTTCAAAGAAAGTAATGGCCAGGGCCAGCTGCCATGCAGGTATTCAAAATTTTGATAGAGGATGGGAATACAGGAATCCAGGAAGGACAGGAAACACGAGCAGGATACAGTGTCTTCCATGATCTCTGCCCCGCCAAGGAAGCAGCTCTGTCAAGGAGTTTTATTTAATCTTTCTACTCTGAGGAAAGGTCACCTGGATGCTGTACCTTTGAGGATTAACACTAGGAAAGAACAAGCCAGAAGAATCCCACTGACTCCACCAGCATTTGGGAAGAAGGAAAGAAAGGAAGAAAGAAAATCTAGCACGTATGAAATGGTCCAATGTCACTTCCATCATCTTGGAGGGAGAGTCGGAGGCTACACAAACCATACCAGAGGCCAATATGACAGCAGGATTATTACAAATGATAGCCATAATAAAAAAATGCAATAAAATTACAACGATGCACTGGTGTTATTACACTTTAGAAATTAAATTCTAGCACTGAAAAAAATCACAAGCACAGACATACTCTGAAATCTTTCAGACAGCCCTCACAATGACAACATTGCTTCCTCAGGGCTCAGTCCTTGCCTGAAATCGGAGTCTGCCTCCGTTCCAGTTTCAGCAGCTGCAGGACTAAGACCTCAGCATTTTTGTTCCACGCGAGTGTTCACACACAGACGGTGGGAGGAACCGCAGCCACTCTGCCCTGGATCCCTGTCCCACACCTTGTTTGTTTAGGAGTTTGCAGTGTTATTGAATGAAGCATTATTGAACCAAATACCACCACACTGATTGAAACACAGCTAAAAAGTAAGCATTGCTTGTTTATTTACCCCAAAGTATACAGCACACAGAGCAAAAGGACAAGAACAACAACAAACCCTATGTGTGTGCTTCCCCTTCTCCATCACAGCTGCATTTCATCAGGTCATCCACCCCAGAGTCACCATCTCTGGGTTGGGAATGTAGCTCTGCTCCCAGCATGCTCCCATTTGCCTGTCCTTTTAGTGTGGTGAGTGCTGAGTAACCCTCCTTCTTCCTTACACCAGCATCTTTAAGGCTTTAATATTCTGTTTGATCTCTTTCAGGCTGTGGGAAAAGTAAGAAATTTTCTGTCTGGCTTATTAGCTAGTTAGGGAATACTCTGCAATAAATACATTCTGTAGCATTTCCTTTAGACCTCTTATCCATGCCATTGTTCTGCCTTTTTTTTTTTTCTTGAAGATTTTCTTGTTTAACTTTACACATTCAGGCAAGTGGATATAATGCAAATAATCTGAGACCCAACGTTATTTATAACATTACTGCACATAACACCCTCATTCTCCCCACCAGCCTTTTACTCTATAAAAATGTACAAGAGTAAACAGGCACTCCATAAAAAGAAACATCAAGACATCCAGTGTTAAAACTGAACAGCTCAGAACTTAGCAGCAGCAAATATAACCTCACCTTCTTGTGAATAATGCCTTGCTATTTAGTTTGGTTACAAGATGACGCACCATACTGCAAATACTATGCTGTGGTATCAGCTTTTCTGTACAATTTTCAATACAAGTCCAGAAAATTATATATGTGGAGGCCAAACAACCCATTTGAAGGACTGAAAGAAAGCAAATATGTTTGAAAATTAAGAGTGTTATGAAAAAAAATTTACACAAATCAGAATGAAAATGCTGAAGCACAGGCAGTGTAATGTGAAAAAAAACGACATATACTTCAAAAGGCAGGATGTCACTGCACATGAAAGGAAAGGAAAAAAGTAATTATTTTAGCTGAACAGCTTTGCCCAACTTTCTGCCCAGACCTTGTGTGCAGAGAAGGTTCACAACAGTTGTCTTTGCCATTTCTTTGGAGGTACTGATAAAGGGGTGACAGTGTGACTGAAAATAGAAACATCTAATGCTCAAGTCTCCTGCTCACCACAGATGAGGCATATTCCTGGTTAACAACCTGGGCTTCATCTTTGTGGAGACTTAGAATATTTTCAGAGCGCTTGGCCAAAAGTTCCAACAACCCTGCCACCAGGCTGAGAAGTGAAGAGGCACCCATCTGCTTGTTCTGTGTAGTCTCATGAAGAAAATCTTTAGAAGAATTTTACAGGGAAGCTTTTAGAGAAAATAAAAATATTTATTTTTTTTCTTCTACTGAGGATTTCTGGGTTCATACTGACATTTGACTGAGCAGTTACTTAGCATGCTGTACACCATATTTCACTTACAACAACAGTGGATACAGTAAAGTTCCCTTTTTCCCCAGAAGATGACAACAGGGTATATTTTTCATGGAAAGTCACATTTTTTCAAGGGGTTTTTCTCTTTTTTTTAAAGGCTCAAATGACGGAAAATATGCTTGGAAGGAAGGATCTATGGTGAGAGTGACACTGAGTCTGGACGTAGAGAACTTGTTTCTATGATACATTAAATATCCTACCCTGGTCAAACAGACACACACAATAACATTTATATGTGCAAAGGATCCACAACCACAGGTCTGCCACCTCCTCTAGAATTTGCTTCAGCAGTAGGTTTTGTAGTCATCACCAGGCACCTGTAAGACAAAAGAATACAGAACAAGTGTTAGCAGAGAGGCACTTCTCTCATCCACAGCTTGTTGCTCAACAGAATTCGTAAGAATCTTTAGCATCTATCAACAAGGATGACTAATTGGTCTTCCTGTCCTGCACCACTCTATGATCAGCAGATGAACAAGATCTGATTTATCTGTGATCTAGGTGTACAGCAGGGGCAGCAGGGCTATCCATAAAGACACCCATCTGTACCCAAACCTATAAAAGATTGAGAAAGCGAAGCAGCATCACACATGTTGCCCACATTCAGCAAGGCCACCCTCCATTTGGTGCGCAAAGTGGGTGTTTCTACCCACCTGTGCAGAGGTACCGAAAGGAAATAGCATTACGTTTTGGGATTATGTTACTCATGTTGTTAACGGCACGCTGGGGAGAGGTAAGCCAGCGAGCGTGCATTTGTAATACACCTCCTAGCTCACCAAAAGGAGCAGTAAAACCTTTTAAACAGACACAACAGCAAAAACAATTAAGGAAACTCTTTTAGTTCAGAGCTACCTGGGGCGAGCACATGAACTGGCATACAAGCTGCCTGGAGGCCCTGGAGAGCAGTTGCTGAATTAGCAAGGATTGGAACGACTAATTGGTGATTGTTTATCAAATAATACACTAGCAATTCCACTGTACTCTAAGGGGGAGGGAAGAATAAAGCTGATTCAGGTGCCACCACTGTGAACTTAGCATATTTCTGAGATATGTAAGACATATTCTTCAACTCTTTTAAGTGTCCATATGCAGACTAGACAGAGGCTGGCAGGAGGCGCATTTATAAGTGCATTTATTTCAAGTGCCTCTGCTAGTTCAAAGGACTCAAACATAAACAGTTGTCTAAAATAAATATAGATGTGTTTTGGAGAGGAGGAGGAGAATGTATCACTTTTGAGGTGGGAGGAAGGGATGGCAAAAATGGTGCTAATTAATACAAAGCCTCCTCCTTCCTTGCTGCCCCCTTGTCCCCAAACACACAAAATCAAGAGCGTACTCTCCTATGCTCTCTCAATACGCTTGCCACATACCTCCTTCTCTCTCTCCCTCACACTCTCCATAAAGGGGCATGAAATGAGAAATTTTAGCGAGGTTTCTTTACAGAAGAGAGGCTTGGCGTCAAGCCCAGTATACAGATGTGGGAGGGAGTCTTCAAAGAGAGACGCCCTCAGTGCTCCCCAAGAAAGTGGTACTTCTCACAGTGCGAGAGCAAGGCTCTCTGGGACTCACTGTCTCAAGCCCCACCAGTACTACCTAGTCCCTTAGAGACAACAGATGCCCAAGGAGGAAAAAACATCTACATGATGCTGTCTTGAAATTTTCTCAGCTTGAACTTTAGGCAAAAAGTGACCACATGTAGAGAGGGACGGTTAAAAAAATCCCCAAAACAAACAAAACAAACAAAAAACCACAAACAAAAAACTTGTGGCATCCCTGAATTTGTTATTTACTTTTTACATACTATGTCCGGTCATATGAATTAGCCAATTTATATTGAGGATTATTTGTTGTTCTTAGCTTCAGAGAGATTATTTCTTTTCAGCAAGTCCTTGTAGACTCTTGTAATGGTTTATTGGTACACAAGCATAGACAATTTACACTAGCAAAAATGCTTTTTGCAGGTATAGTTTTACATCATTTCCACGAGCAAATTAAGTTGTCCAAAAAAAAAAATAATCCTTTTTTTTTTTTCCCCCTGGTGTAACTTCATATATGCTAGGGCTTCTGCTAGCATAGCAATGATGACAAAAAATATAATAAATCCCTTCTTGACACAGCTGTGCCAGCAAGACTAAAGCCTTCATCTCAATGAGATTGAACTACTTCATATTTCAGCAACATTTATATTACAAGCTTTTCCCCTCACGGAACAGAGCATCCTCCCCAGTCACCTGGCTCTGTCTTGCTTACTGCCCATACTCTAACAAATCGTGGGTCTGCTAGGCAACCTTTACAGTATCAAGTATGCAACTGTATGCTCACGAAGACCATTTAAAAGCTGTTTATTATATATAGTTCTAAAAAAATGCTCTCCATCAGGCAGACAGGCATTCCACAACTTTTGCTGAGCCGTCAGCCCCAGCTTACAGCCCGCTCTAACCCACTTCTTGGTATCACGGCAGTAAACGCTGTTCCACATGGTTGCAATGTATGTTTGCTTTAGTTATGTCTTTCCCTCCTGTTTTAAAATGCACAACATAAATCAAATGAATCTAGTTTCCACAGCCATACTTCCACTTTGAACATATCAGGAGGTAAACAAAACAGCCAGCTCTTAACTGACTCTTTTTCTTTAATTAAGAGGGAATTTCTTACCATGCCCAAAGAAATCCAGAATGTTTCAGTGCAGACGCCTGAAAAAGAGAAAAAAGTCCTTAAAAGACAGTCTTTTGCTCCATGAATGTCTAACTCTGAAAAAACTATTGCCAGTGTAATTCTATAGGTTGAGTTAAATAAATAAATACTTATCTGATTAATTGTTGCCTGGAATCCTTTTGTGCTTGTATCTCTTGAGTTAGAGGCCACATTAAAAAAAGTGCACAGGAGATTTGAAATCTGAGGACAACCTAAAGCTTGATTCTAAGAAGGCTCAATGCACCAGTACTTTCCCATGGCGTGGGTGAGACAGGTTTAGTCATCAGGTGTGACAGAGAGCAGTCTGTTGCAATCCAACATTACGTGGAGAGCCAACTAGAAAGAACGTATTTAGCACATACACTGCACACATTACAATACCCTCAAAGAAAAGAAAATCAGGTGTTTCAATACGCAGGTTTTATTCAGGTCAGCTGCATTTCAGTCTCTCTGAAAAGCTGCAGCAAGTGCCTAGATACAAAGATGTTCACAATTTGGAGATTATTGCCAGACGTCAACATCACTGTTATTCACATGTGGGTAACATACTAACGTCCTATGCATAGACAAAAAGACCCTCCAAAAGTATTAAAATATCTTTGCAAATTAGGACTTCACCCAGTACACATTTTCGTTCATCTCAGCCTTTTCTTTTTTTAAATACTTCCACCTCTCTCTTCTGTAAGGACACTCACCAAAATCCTTCCACAAAAGCTCAAATTGATTTTTAAGTGCAGGAGCTTCTTTTGTCATGTGTTTAAACAATACCCTGGCACATGGTTGGGTCTAATTACACAGAATAGCTAGACAGGATCGGCTCAGACTGAGGAAGTCAAGCATCCTATCATGCTCACAACTTCCACTTTTTCATCCTCAGGCAAGTGCAAATGGCCACAGACCCCTGTCCCAGCTTCCCAACCTCTGGGTCTCCCCAGCGTCCAGCAATCTCTGGCAAGGCAATGTCCTGAACCAGAACTGCATTTTTGCATACCATAGCCCCCAAGAGAGTTTCCTTTAAGGGGTATGTCCAAACACCACTGTTGGCATGGCAACTTTCGGCATCTACAATATCCCAGGGAAATTTCACAGCTATAGGAAGTCCTTTTTGCTAGTTTTAAAATTGTCACCTAACCATTCGCTTGAGGCTTGGTATGGGAGAGTGAATAGTCATTTTCTATTTGCTTTCTCCATGCCACCTGAGAGCTGATAGACCTTTGTTTTCTTCCTGCTCAGATAAGAGGTTGAAAATCCCTAAGAGATAAGTTGTTTTCCATATGGGAGTCACTCCACTTCTTTTATCCACATTTCCCATATCATCTCCCCTTCTCCTGCACCCTTTCTAAAATGAGGGAGCAAGGATGCAATATTCAAATGTCATGCATTTATACTACTGTAGCATAAAGATCTTCCTTTTCATTCATGTTTCCTTCACCAATAACTCCTAGTATTCAGTTCTTTTTTTTCTTTGCTTATTCCTACTGCACATTCAGAAACATTTTTATACAATTATTATAACCTAAGGTTTCTTCCCAAGGGATAATTTAGATTCCATTGGAGTGTGTTTCAGTTTAGGATTGCTTCTCCTCTGTACAGTTCTATATTCATCAACATTGAACTTCAGCCGCCATGCTGGCCTTCCGTCACTCTGTATTGTGAGGCTTTTCTGTGGTCACCTAGTCATCCTCACCTCAGCTACCCTGCCTGACTTGGTATCATCAGGAGGCTTCTTTGTCTCATTCTCCATGTATTTCAGGACTCTGCTGAACAGCTCCAGACTCAATAGGGAGACCTCTCTGGTCACTCCATTTCTTTTTTAAAAGCTGGCCACTTTTTCCCTAACCTTTATTTCCTAAACTGAAATTATTATTAATCCATGTAAGGACCTTGCCCCTTATCCCATGGCAGCTTGATTTCATAAAAAGTTTTTGAAGAGGTATGTATAAAAAAAAAACTTAGAAAATTTATTTGATTATAGCAAAAGCACAAACATTCTGAAGCTCAAAAATCTCTGCTACTGTCCAGTCCTTCTTTAAAGCTACTCTTATCTTTCACATACCAAGCTTTTCGCTTCTTAAAATAACAGCATACATTATCTATACCCTGGAACAACTTCTCCCCAGCCACAGGAGCTATCCCTTCCGTGGGGAATGTGTCCCACCTTTGAAGAGGGCTTTTCTCACCATGCTTTCTTTGATCACAGTGAGCTGCTCAACAGGAGGCCCCATTCAAGTCCCTTGGGATTACCAGCTGGGTAAGTAGCATGGGCTGCAAATGCCCCATTCCTTCCAGGGTCATTAAGCCAAGGCATGTAGTATGAGACACCAGCTCTGCAGATCTTTTCTGTAGAGTCCATCTGGAAAGACTTTTTTCCTGTTCTTTCTTATTTTAGAAAAGCTGCAGCTCTTCTCTCCCATTCTCAGCCTTCTCATACACATGCATAGGTTGAACAATACTACACGTTCTTATACTGACTGAGCTATATTTTCAATGACATGTTTACACAAACCCTCTGCTTTTGCATGTCATTCAAACAACGCAATGCCACATATGGTTTCCCAGAGTTCAAGAGCAGCTCAAAAGTCCCAATTTAGACTCTGAGGCCCACCAAATAAAAAAGAATGTGATGCATATGTTCCCAGATCTAGCTCAGCAAATATGGGCTTGAGGAAGAGAAAAACATCAACCCTGGCTACTTAATATTACAGTAGATGAATAAGTATAATGTTCTAAATACAAAACAATTGGCTCAAATATAATGCCAATAACCCTTCGGGGACTAGAGCTGGTGAGTACCTTTGAGAATAATAAAGGAGGCAATTCTTATTCCATGCATGCACTTTAACTACAGAAACCCAATATGAGAATTTTAATTCAAATTATGTGGATAAAGCTGGCTACCCTGAATCAGCAAACAAACAGGTATGGCAAAGTACAAAAACCAAACAACTGCAAGTTTCAGACAGCACTCCAACGTCAGCCAAGCACAACTCCAGCATCACTGGGACAACACATAGGGCGATGGCTGATCTACATGGGGCTTCTTTAGGAACAGGACCTCTGCCACATTAAGTACAGGCCCATGGCACACACCAGCCCTGACGTGGCTGGATTGTCCTCGCAGAGGACTGTGGATAGAAAGATGTCTGCTCAGGCCCTGCATGGCCCTTTACCAAAGCAGCTCACCAGAAGTGGTAAATAATTGCTCCTAACCAGTAACAAGTCAAAAAAGTAAAACTTGAAGAAAATAGATAGTGGTAAGATTCTGATTCTGCCTTCTCCGGCAGAGATCTGCCCATTGCAACCCTGCAGCACAGAAGTAGCCGGTACTACCCACTACTCCGGTGACTGGTCAATGCCAAAGTTAAGGGATGCACTTATACATTACACACACCCTCTAGATTTCCCCAGGGCACCTGGTGAAAACTCCAATCTTCCCTTTTCAAGGACACAAACCCTGTGGGAAGAGAGCGGTCAAGCCCCTGCCAGTCTGGCCGGGACTGTACCTCCTGCAGCACACATTGCCTCCCTAGGATGTGGTGCAGCAGGGAGCAGGGAGTGGATTCAGCTCAGCTCATTCATCGTTTAAAAATTAATGGCAAATGCAGCCTCTCTACCTGCAGATAAGTCACCCCAGAGACCTCTGGAAACTAATGTCAGCCCTCCAACTCCTGTTCCTATTACAGCGTTAATCTTCGAGGTTCATCCACACACCCGTAAATGCTTCAAGTGGCCTGTTAGCTCCACCAAAGGACTGATTTTCACTCAGATCACATACACAGAAAGGAAAATGCAACATACCAGCGCGCACATTCCACTATCAAAGAATGACTTAGAAGTGTCAAATTTTTAATATCACATACTTATTTACTGACGCTTGCCTTAGTAGGCATATGTAACCTAATACTGTATTTTACTGATATTGCAGATGGTATAACCAATCTCCTAAACTCTCTACACTCTCAAAGGATTAGTATGATGTGTAGAGCAGTTTTAGCTTACAAAGCACTACTTTAGCGTGTAGGGTTATTGATTTAACTTAGAAATTCTGCTATATAGTGTAGTTTTACTGATTTACCTTTTACAGTAGTGTAAGAATATCTTTTCTCCCCTAAAAACTTTGACACACTTCATTATCCAATATAAAATATTGCTCCGGTTAGGATTTCAGGGCAGGCATTCAGTAATCAAAATTATAGACTTTTTTGAAAAATTCTCTGTGTCGCAGGGCTCCTCCTTCCTTACTCATGTCTTTTTTACTAAATAAACCTGGTATACCCTCTAAACTTTCCAGAAAGTTCTCAGAGAAGCACCCACAATTATATAGCAGCATACCCCCTCCCCTCTTCCAGCCTCAAGCCTTTGAGTCAGATTTGGTTTGATATAGGGCAAAAACGCCAACACAGAGGGAAGAGTTTTTCCCCCCATCTGGAATACTTCCCAAATATGCTGATACATTTTCCTTCTCAGCCATAGTAGTCATACAAGCCTCTAGTCTCCTCTCCTCTTGAATGCTGCAGGAACCTCCTGTGTGCCATCCCCAGCTCACACAGTTCCAGCACATATGGAAAGCTGCAGCTGAAGAGTGCATACAAATGACAGCAATAAGATAGTCCTGCGACATTGCTAAAAGCTTATTTTGAAAGTGCATTTTAAAACCAAGACCAAACCCTAGAATCACTACCGATGGTATTCTTTTCTAGCTTTGCTTCATGATCAGCTGTCTCTGCAGCCATGCAACTCAAACTCCTACCTTCTGCCCTGCACCACTCCTCTTTCATCACTGTTTATGCAAGTATATTCTCTTCTGTTAACTATTCTATATGTTTAAATCCTCCTTTATTCTACTATGTTACTCACTCCCCCCCCCCCCGCTTCTATCTTTAATTTCTCTGCTATTAAATGTGATAGGGAAAATACTTCAATTTTAGCTTGTGGTGGCTTCACATGGCATAAAACATTATCAAAAGAAGCCTAGCATCTCATGTCAATAGCTATACTTTCTCCCCTTTTTCTTTGCAGATGTAGAGTTACATAGATAGTTAAATCCATCAAAAAGCTCATCTAGTCTGTATCCTGAAGTATACCAACTCACCATATTTTTGTACATTCAATGAATTACAGTCTTTAGCTGTTTTAATCCAAACCATACATATTATCCCATTGCCAGTAGCCAGTGATATGACAGCACGTGACTGTAGTATGGGCTTAGACTTACAAATCAGTTGCTACACATCTGTTGATTCACATCAACTGGCTGCATGTGTATTTTTTTTGGCCTATGGCAAATGCAGGATAATGCACATTAGCTTAAAAAAAGACTTGCCTCAAGGGCAGAAGGCCATATGGTTCTATCCCACTGCAACACCACAAGGAAACAGTCAATGACAGGTAAGAATTACACAAAGGTATTACTTTTGTCTCAGATATTTCACCTTGGGTTACAGTGTTTCCACACCTTCACACTTTAAGGTAATACTATCATAATAT
The DNA here is from genome assembly GCF_011004875.1 of Balearica regulorum gibbericeps. Taxonomy (NCBI): domain Eukaryota; kingdom Metazoa; phylum Chordata; class Aves; order Gruiformes; family Gruidae; genus Balearica; species Balearica regulorum. The sequence goes on from NC_046185.1 coordinate 124,475,195, forward strand.
CTGGACACTCCCAAACTCTTAGTGTATTAAAAAAATATATTTAAATTTATATCTAAATCTCTATTCTGCTAAGGTAAATAAAGCACTGTGATTTCAAAAGGTACATAGATCATAGACAAACTAGTCTAGCAACCAAAACCTCCTCTCTCACAAAATGATAAATTGTGCCATTCCAGCAGCTATTTAGACCTCACTGCCTGAACTCACGCTGACCTGAAACATACCCATTCCTTCATTACCCCAAGGTTTGTGCCATGTGCGGCATCAAACAACTCATCTTCTTCCTGCTTACAACACCTCCAGCAATACTTTTCAAATAATAAAAAAAAAAGGCAGACTAGACTATTTAAAATGGACTGATGTTTACGAAGTTAAAACAGAACAGTGCACCCAACTCTGCTCTGTATTTTTCCGCAGCGCAACATCCTGCACTGGCCTCAGCAAGCTGGGCTCTCTGACCCTCTGAGTGATCCCTGGAGTGTGCTCCCATTTTATCAAGCAATGAACTCTCCAGCCCCAAAGCCAGCAAGAAGTTTGTCACCGACTTCACTTGGGAACAGGAACTGGCTTAATCATAAGAAACCTTGAGCTAAATAAAGCAGCAAGAAAAGGCACAGGCAGAGGTGGGGGGGGGGGGGGTCAGCTCGGAGTACCATGGGGCACAGCTCTGCTTGTTACCAAGGTTACTTGATACTTCCCCACATAAAATTTCATTTTCAGTTGCCAATAACTGCAAAACTTTGATCCCCTTGAGTGGGAAATGCATTGAATATACGCTGCAGACTGATTTGGGGTGGAGGAAAGGGTTTCTAGACATAATATTGTCGGCAGTTTTGAGAAAGAGGTTATAGGGAAAGGTGTGGAGGGGGAAAGCTCTTTTCCAAGAAAGGCTCCCCACTACCTCCCTGCTTTGAGTCTGACAATAAATATGACACATCAAAAATTCACCCTTTGTGTCAGGAATGTGCCTAAACAAAAACCTACCTGAATTTGGACAAGGTGTAAGCCCTGAAACAGAACAGAAAAGAAAAGCTCCAGTTCAGAAACTGTCGATAAAGATGCATTTGATTTTTAGCTGCTTTAGCCAATAAGCTGCTTAGGCAATTTCAGCCATTCCCTCAAGGTTCCCAACCCAGCAGGTTTGCTCCAGCCTGGGGCTGAGTGGGACTTTCCTTGGAACTGCAATTCCAGTGCGCTGAATGCTGCCAGATCCAGACCTCAAAAACAAAAGTGTGGATACTCTCTTTTCTCATCAGTGTTTTCCCAGCCAACATCCCCTGTTTAGTCCAGGGAACATAGAAGAGAAGGTTTTCAGAACGAAATGTAGTAGGGACAAAAGTGTTGGGCTTGAAAGTTTAGAGAGAAATACAGTGGCAGCAAAGTATGTAGGTGGGGAAATGCCTCCCTAAGCTCCTTATGACTGGCCTGGAGAGGCTGAAATAGGAATGGATGACAAATGGGATCTGGGAGTCAGGGAAACTGAGATCATTCACAAGTCTGGCACTGAAATTTGGCAAAGAAAACCATGGCAAGAAGTTGATATGGTGTGGAAAAGTGGGCAAGAGTCACAACTCTGATGATCTTGGATGCAGAAGAAATTCAGAGACTATGTCCAAGGGGCACCAATTGGCTGAGGTATGTTTGGAAAGCAGCTCAGGCCTGAGGTTCAGTGGGAACAAACCAACATGGCAGAAAATACCGAAGTCCAAGCAGAGACAGATCAAAAGAAAATCCATGATCAGGGGGCTTTGTGTGGCTGAGCCAAAAATTGATATTTCTGTCAAATATCTGTGAAGTGAATCATGAAACAGATTGATGTTGCTTCATGCCAGCCTGTGGGGAAGATGCTTTGTGGCTGCCCGTGACTCCGCTAGGTCACGCGGCCCTGCCTGGTGTTGTAGCCAAAAAGAAAGGCCTGTAACGAAGGCCTGCTTATATTATACATAATAAGAAAATGTAGCCAAGAAGAAAGGCCTGTAATGAAGGCCTACTTGTATTATATGTGATAAGAAACTATTCATTATTACTTTAGGTAGAAGGCTAACAATTCTTAGAATGAGCACCTGCTACACATCATGAGAAAAAGGAGGAGCTACAAGACACTTCAAGGTCCTTATGTACATACTTTGCAGAAAGGGAGGACGTTAATTGCCTCCAGCGACATCCTTATCTTTCTGAGGCGTCTAGCAAACAATTACCAACACCGAAATACTGAGAAACTAGGGGAAAGGTAATTTGGGCCAGGGTCCCCACGACCACAGACCCATAAGCCCCCTACCCAAATTATACCACCTACTCAAAAGATAGAGGCGGAGAACAGAACTGAGCATGCATTCTAGTTTGCATACTAAGCGAAGAAATATGAACCAATTATTGGAACGGGGAGTGTACCACTTTGTAATCTTTCTAACATTTGTGTATAAATATGACAAGAGAACCAGCATTAGGTGTGCCTGATTTGAGGAACTATCCTCCTGACACCCAGCGCTGCAATAAAGGAAATGCCTGCTTCTTAATGCTAAATTAGTGTTAAGGAGTTTTCTTTCATTCCCGAATTTCGGTGACAGTGTGGTGGACAGGAAGACCTGCAGTCTGTCCAACAATTCACAGAGGTGCACATTTCACACCATATAATTAATTTGCCTTTTGTTAAAAGTGTGTTGGCAGAGAGCAACTTCTTCCCCTGTGTCTCTCACATCTCCTGCTACAGTCATGTATGTTTATTTTAAAAGATTAGATTTGGTTAGCTACAGCTGGACCCACCTCTATGGTGCCTCACCCTGTACTCATCTATCTTCACTTGAAGCTCAAAGGGAGATAGGAAATTCTGTTGTCTTTCACTTGCTGGGAAATGTGGATGTTGTTCTTGCATAAAGTCCCTGCACTGTGGAGGAGATGAGAAAAGGGCTATTTTACATGCTTGAGAAATAGTTATGGCCATATTTAACAGTACAGCCTCCTTCCCCTCAAAGAGATTTTTAATCCTAATATCAAGCAAGATGATCACTTGCGCAGTAAGGTAAAAGCTGATCTGAGCAGCCTCATTGACTTAGGACAGCATTACCTCTCATGAATGAGCACAGACAGTATTGTTCTGGGATTCATTCGTGAATTAATTTAAAACATAGTGATTTCAAGTTTTGCATGGCACTTTCCATCAGTTACTTAAAAAAAAACTTTGCTAAATAAAATCTCTAAGCATCGTTACAGATGCAAAAAACAGAGTCCCAAGAGAGAAGACTATTTGCCCTAGGCCCTCCTGCAACCTGGGAGGTGAGTTGGAAGAGAAGAGCAGTGCAACATAATCTCCTGCAGCACAAGCCCCCTGTATGGGAACAGAAAACCTAGATCCAAGATTATTTAGTTCATAGTGACACTTGCCCTTCAGTAAAAGGGCTGAAAAAAACTGTTGATCACTGTCATAGTTCATGAACTAGCACTAAACTTTCCAGTTCAAAGCACAAAGTAAATGTGGCATATCTGGAAACACGGCCCTGCCTCACCTGCCACTCAGAACTACCAGGTCATTTATTACCTGGAAGGATCACTTCATTCAGACCCCGGTGCCGTTTCCTTCCCAGTGCTACGCTGGTAGCATGGCTGGCACAGGGAAAGACAGTTCTTGCTAAACTTGTAGTATCTCAGAAGTTTAATCACCTCCAGGGGAGGTTCTTATGTTTCCATTACTCCTCCTTCCCCCTTCAGATGCTGCTTCTTGATATTTGCCGTTCAGCACAGATGTGCTGTTTGATGCACAGGGCTTGGGCCAGCGCAAGCCATTTAGCCTGGCAGTTTGAAGAAACATGTTAGAATGCCTTTTACAGAAGAACAAACATTGACTCATGTTAGGAAATGTCACTTGTGCGATGTGCTATTTTGCAAGACCACCATGGTTGCACTGCCTCACTCTGATCAGCCACATTAATATTTGAATACTGGATGACAACAGTTGAAGATTAATTCCAGTAAGTTATTCATGCCTGGAGGTTCAGATTTCCAAGCAAAAGCATGTGGGCTAGACTATGGCATTTCACCACAGCCCCAAGGAAAGTGCAGTGGGAAGTCACCCAGCCCCAAGAGGGTCAGAATAGCTTGTACCTTTGTAAAACAATCCCTCTTCCTTCTTCTCTGTATCCAGGACACTTCACCGCAGGAGATAATATGCCAGGGGCCTTTTCTTGCTCCCAACCAGCACTGCCAGACAGTATGTTTACAAAAGGGGGTGTGGACATACTCAACCTTGTATCCCCTTTGGAGAAAGACACACTATTTATTTACCCAAGGAAGCAAAAAAGGGCATTTTTAGACAAGCCTTCCTTGCAAGACCAGGATGTGTTTCTGTGACTGAACAAGCCAGGACCAGTTTGGCCCTCCACATGTATTTCAGTTCCACAGTCCTTACATAAGAGTCTTGAAGCCGAGGACTTGAGAACATGACAGTGAGAGAAGAGATACTGTCAAAACAAAAGCATGAAGGCCTATGCGGTGAAGAGCCTCTCAAGAATGCTTTCTCCCACATGGATAAACTGTTTTCCTTGGATTGGTACTGATGCACACAGAGCATGAAACCGATGCCCGGGAGCGTTACTGGAAAGCCAGTGCAGAGGGGTTCGGCCAGTCAGCACCTGAGCCTCTGCAGAAGGAGAGCCAAGGAGTGTGTCTGCCTCCCGCTGCTAATTCTCTCCTACAGTTTGAGGAATATAAGCAGCAGTGAGGTTATTTGAAATATTACATATTTTTTCATGAAATCAAAATATACACAAATTTTTCTTCTACCATTTTTTTAAATAAGGAAGGAGAAGTAGCCTGCTTTTCAAAAGTACCCAGCAACCCCAGCTCAACCACAGCAACCTTCAGCATGCAAAAGTCCACTGAAGACATGACTAGAAGGTATTACTTACTGACTCCAACCTTTGAAATGGAAGTTCAGAACTAGCAAAAAGAAAATATCTCTACCACTATATTCAATACTACCAAATCACTATGGAGAAAGCACCAAAACTTCCACCCCATCAGGTCTTAAACACATGAATCCAGCTATCATTGTCTGGCTGTCTTAAAACTCACTGCCTAACATCTTCATATAACATGTAACAGAATATGAAAATGTTGGGTATGTATTAAGAGATATGCAAAGGGGTACAGACTGAATTCTTTAATATACTGAACACTAGTTTAATGACTGAACCTGTGTTTATGCTAGCCAGAAGTTCATACAAAAATCACCTTGAAACACATGGCTTTCCATTTCCAAACAGGGACAAACTACAATAAAGCAACTATTAAAAGTAGCTCTAAGTTCTCTACTGGTTGGTACTCAAAATCAGAGGTTTTTAAAATAACTAATAAGAGTGTGAGAAGTTTTCTTAGGCTAAATATAAACATGACAAAACATCAATCTTTTAGGCTCTCTGGGAAAAAAAAAAAAACAAACAAACAACCAAAACAAACAACCCAGATTTAAAATCTTCTCCTTCTCCTCCCTTCTAGAACCTGGGCAGAGACAGGAGACATTTACAATGATGTGTAGTGAAGTAAATTTTTTCCATTGCTTTGCAGTCACATACAACTCTGTAAAATGGACAGAAAAATACTGCCAGTAGAAAGACACAGGGAACTTCTGGTCGGTGCCTTTTATCCTGTGCTATTTTACAGCAGCACGGGCATGAAACAGGCTCACTCTGCTCTCACAGATCATTACAAAAGTCCGGGTCAACAAAGATCAGGCTTCTTGTCTAAACTGTCAGTCCTGACCCTGATGCCACGATTACTTCTTTCAGTCTCAGGTCTCTGCATTTCCTCTCCCCTTTTGTTAAGGATGCACTGAGCAGCAGCGGCAGCCAAGATTCACCTTCTTCTTCTGGCTCCCTCGGGACCGAGGGGCCGGGGCCTTGCTTACGTGACGCCAGGCTACCCAGCAGTGCCCAGCGCCATGGGGATTTGTAGGGCTGCAAATACTCCCGCCTCTGAAACACACAGCGCTACACTGGCAAGAGACTGCTGGAAGTGATTCAGTGCTGCTGTCTGTTGAGATTATAGGAATTTGTGTTTGGGTTGTGTCTGCTGGCTGCCACAACCCCTCCAAAGATTTCCACTGGGTTTAAAGAGCATCCCTTTCACATCTATTAGCCAGCAGCTGAAGTTATTGCAGCAAATTATCCACGTTGTAAAGACAGTTTTACGCAGTTACAAGTTACTCAAGATCACCAACACCTCAACAAACTGGAAAAAAAACCAAACAAAAACAACAAAAAGGAAAAAAAAAAACCTTAAACCCCCAAATCAGAAAACCATCTTCACCTTTATGATGGCCATTTCAGAGGGTCCATTTTAAAAGCAGCAAGCTCAGGATTTTAGCCTGAGATACAGACAGCATTGAGACAATGAGATTGCTCCAAATTCAATATAACTTTTACAAGTGGAGGAAAAAGGCTGAGCAGGTCAAGTAAAAGGATTGTGCAAAATTGAAAACACCTGCGAGGTGGGGCACATATGGAAGATGTCCTGACTATTAAGGAGTAGACAGAAGGAAAAAGGGGCTTGGATTATGGTTGGAGTAAAGAGCTGACTACTGCCATGAGCCAGCATCTGAGACTGTGAAACCTGCTATAGCCAGGTTCCAAAGCAAACAGCGTTAGACAGGGCTGGGCTTAGTCCTCACAGCTTTGCAGAGAAGGGCATGGGAACTTTAACCAGAGAGAGACCGTTGCTTTCCCATTTCATCTTGGTCCTTCCTGGTTTTCAACCTACACCTCCTGGAAAAGAGCAGGTTCAGGAGTGAATAGGCGTCTGGTAAAGTGTTGACAGTCATCCTGCTCAGGCTTCCTTCAGCCCAAACTAAAGCAGAGCAGAGACATGATCACTCTGAGCAGATTGTGAATAAAGTACTGGAAAAAGAAAAGAAAAAAAAAAGAAAGAAAAAAAGATGTATCTAAACTACAAGGGGGAAAGGCTGTGAGCTAACTTAATGAGTTGGGGTTTTTTTCCCTAAAATTTTGCAAGATAAGAATCATAAGGAGCTAATGAGATAGGGAAAATTCTGGAAAAACAACTGAAAATATCCAGTTTTACAGCCTCTCTCCTGTAGCATTTTTTCTTAAAATAAAATTTGCTTTAATAAAATATTAAATATTAAATTTAGTAAGCTATTGAAAAAAGGTGTTAAACATTGCAAAAACCTCTGTAGCAGCGTGTTTCCAGAGACGCATCCCAGGACCAGCCAGGAGCTGGCTGTGACAATTCTGACACTTCCAGAGGGAGCAGAAGGGGGGCAGACAGCAGTAACGCGCTTGGGGTAGCTTTCAATGTTACTTACTTTTTCTAAGTAACAATCTCAAGACGACGACTTAGCTCCATTCCTCTTTTACTGCTCCATATAGGGTTTCCCCCCCTCTATCCCCGAATGTGGTCCCCCAGCACGTTTAGGTCCTGATCCTAGCTGCCTGCATGTGTAATCAAGTCCCCTGATAGTCAATAAAGGTATGAATTAATGAAGAGATAATTAGGCCTAAGTATTTTCACGATCCAATTCTACCCTGGCTCTTGCTGCATTAATCCATGCACAAATAGCCTGAAAGCACAGGTGATTAACACTGCCTGAAAACAGACGTACTACTTCTGCACTTCACAGCAGTGGAGCATCTGAAGATGCAGTGTAGCCTTTCACGTTAACTGAGGCTCCTACTAATCAGAAGCCCAATGGAGCAGTACTATTGGAAATGCCACTTGATTAGTCTGTGACTCAAGGAGGACAGCATTATTTTTTATTAAAGCAAAAATTCTCATTAAACTGTATTTTTCACTAAACCTGGGACAAGCTGATCTCCACAGCTTTTTAACTTGTTCTGTTACAGTCTTAAGCAGCACACCCAATACAGTGCTTCTCAAAGCTGGTTGGAAAGAGCATGCAGAGCCTTTTTACCTCCTCCTCATTTTAGCTAGTATAATGAACATGGAGATATAAACATTTCATAAAAAAGTGAACTAATGTTTCCCCCTTCCTCAAATTCTTACAAGACTTCACTTTGGGGGCTTCATTTTGGAGCTGCTCTTAGAGACCTTCTTAGAACAGATACCAGTATTCCAAGATTTGGAAAGTGAGAGGTCGCATAATGCAATGACTTCAGATAATCAGATCTGCAGAGTTACTGAGACATCAGCATGTTTGTCACTGTTTTCACAGGAGCTTAAAGCACATAAACAAAATCAATTCCAAGTCCAGAATCCCAAATAAAAAAATCGGTTACCCACACAGATGAGCGAGAGGGAAGCAGTTTTCCCCAAAGCCACTCAGATTTACATCAACAGAACACAGTAACCTACTGTTTCCAACCACTTTAGAATTGTTAAAGGCAAAACATAAATTGACCGTATTACACCATAACGTAGTCTTAATAAATACAACCAGCATCAGTATCACAGTCCTATCCTACCTACCACTGGTCCAGCCTACCACTTTGAATTTATTACTGAGCAGAGGAACAAGATGCGAAGGTGTTCATTTGTTTGTCTTTGAAGTTAATTGGTGAGTCAGTATTCACCAGCAGGTAAGTCAGTACAAGAACACCTCTATGCATGGTCCTAGTCCATGATGTTCCAGCAAACGTTCTGCAGAATCAATAAGAGTTGTGTCTGTGTAAGAAAGAGTTGAGCCAGGTACTGTGAGAATTGCAGAGTACAACACCTATTCTATTAGAAATAAATGAGCTCATTTACATTTTCATTCTGTGGAACAAGCCACTCTCAACAGGGCAGTTTGCTAGAGTTACTGGAGATGTACACAAGTTATAATTTTCATCATAAATGCACGTTACAACAAAAATCTCATCAGAGAAACCAGAGAACCAACAGGCATATTAGAGAAACTGTCTGTCTGGGAGGTCCCTCCAGATCTTCCTGAACAGAGTCTCTTCCTGTCTTGCAATGTTGTGGCATAGCTAAATACCACAAGAAGTCTTATTAGTCAGAATGGAAATAAGTACAGAAAATATTGTACTTTTCATTGACCCTTTGAAATGATAAACACCATACAGATGGAAATCATGCCAAAATATTTAAAGCCGTAAATAAGTTAACTAAAGAAGCATTACATTAACTACAGAATGTACTGATTCTCCTCTCTCTTATTTAGGGTTTCATTTCTATGAATCTTTTAGTCCTTAAACTAAGAACCTGCCATCCCTGACTACATCAGAGGATGGAAAGGCAAATTCCACGGTGTAGGTGCTGCAGTGCACCAAAATATCATTTCAAATTTTTTTCTCTCTTAGCAGAGACTGCAATCAGGGCTGGGTCAAAGTCTGCTTAGGGGATGAGGACATCGGTTTTAGTGCATGCCTTTTAGATTCACTGTGATCTTAATATTGCTCATGGTAATTTTTGGCAAATAACTATGGCTCAATAAAACAACCCAAACCCCTCAAATATTGAAACACCTTGGAATATAGTCCTTATAAGTTATGATTTCAACCGTGACAATCACATGTTTATGGGGTGCTAGTATTTTTGACAAACAGAGAGGCAGAGTCCACATTTTAAGTTGCTGCTCTTAGGCAGGGAAGGAACATTAACCCAGGACTTTCATTTCTGAGGAGACAGACCTAATCATTAGGTTGAAAACTATTCTGAGGTAGATTTTTTTTCAGCATTTCTACCTGGGCTTGTATCACTTTATACAGGACAATCATGGAAGCCAAAATCGGGAAACTTCCAAGTCACTTTCACCCTTTCTGGCCATATGATCATCAGCATTATTGTTTTCATGATGGAAGAGCTTCAGGATAACAGAGCGTCCCAGGAGAACCTATAGCTCTGCAGTAAGAGCATTCCCAAAATGGGGTGAGAGGTGGTTTTGCAGAAAGTGAAGATCTGAGCTGAGGCCAAGCACAATCCAGAACAGGTCTCTGGGATCTCCAGTGGGGAGGTGAAATGAGCGCTACTTCCTTCTTTCTTCTCTGCCCTTTCCATCTGTGACTTCAATCCTTTGGTTTTCTTTGAGAAACCTCCAGATGAAGTGGGGTCCCTTAGGGCTGAGTCTATGTGTTACACACAAGTGAGTTCTATAAAATGTTTTCTCCCAAGTTTCCCAGAAAAAAACAGAACAAACTCCTCTCCCAAACCCCTCCTCCCTGGCACCCCAAAAGAAGCAAAGAGGGCTAAACCAGCATTATTCGCTGATTTAGCTTTCATTATAGGTTGAAAAATGTGATGGCAGTCAGATCATTTTCAAGAAGCAGGGAATGGTAAAAGAGGAGCGGCTTGATGAAGTATTTTCCTAGATTCAACATTTTATATGTAAACAGAGAGTATGGATTTAGCAGTTCTACCCATGCAAACCTTGTAAGTGCACTATTGTCAAAGGAAATCATCACCTCAAGTAAATATTTTAAAAATTATTTTATAGACTCTGGCTTAGAACTGGGGCAACTCAAGAAGAATACCTCGCAACTGTACACATATGCTCAAGTACGACTGTTATCTTCTCTAACCACGCAGTGAGATGTGCCTTGTAGCAGAGAGGGAAAAGGAAGTGTGTAGCGTACAGAGCAAGGAAGGAGTCAAGGTGATTTTGCTCATTCGCTGGCCCCCCTCGGCTTATCTTCATGCAGGAGGAGGAGGAGGGCGATCTATTGATACTGGGTGTAAAGACAGCCTTTCTTCTGATCCAGTGTTGCTTTTGTTAACAGCAGCAAGCTGGTGAAAGAGAACAAACGGTCTCCCCTACAAGCATTGTTAGAGTAGGAAACAAAGGAATACCTGTTTTGAATCACTGAGGACTACTACTGTAACAAAGTACAAGATAACATTTCGCCAGAGGATACAAGAGATTCTGAGAGGAGCAACAATGAAACCAGACAACCTTTCCATCATCTTATCAAACTGCTTGGGGTACTTACTGAACAGTGGGGGGAAATAATAGCAAATAGAGAGTTAATCTTTATACAAAGGCTTTTTGATAAATAATAAAATAGAGTTAAGACTGGCATGCTGGCCTTTGCCAGCTCACATTGCTTAGAAGACAGGATATAAGACAGGCCTAAACAATTTTAAGATAAACAAATACATACACAACAGGGAAATGTTGCATGAATGAATTTCCTCATTCTCCTTTTTCAAGCAATTCAAGAAGCAATCAAAGCACTCTGAGGTTTGGTGTGCTTTTACATACTTTTTTTGACACATTGCTTTACAGAAGCTTCATAACAGCCCACTATCAGTAGCTTTGGTGTCACTGTATGGTGTGTAAATGGAATAGGCAGATCTTTGACATAAAAATAATAATCTCTGGTAAAATTACAGTACTACAGTGTATCATAGCATCAGAACTGTGGAAATATTAATACATGGATCTTTGACAATACAATGTAAGATGTCACTTTGAGCAGTTATTATGCTAATAACGGATACTTATTATAAAACAACATGAAAGAGGTAAGCTATGTGGGTGTAGAAAGGGATATTTAGCATTCAGAAAATGTATTAAAAAGGAAGAAAAAGCAAGCGCTTCATGCAGCATCTAATCCCACATTAGGCAGATGAGGAGTTCCCTGGCAGATGGGTGTCAGGGTACCCTGGGACTTGGATGAAGCAGCGCATTATCTCTCAAGGGAGCACACATGCCAATATAACTTACAGCATTCTTCAAGCTTCTTTTTGTTATGCAGTGGGCCAAACTGGGACTGAAATCATGAAGGCGGGGGGAAAGTGGCACTGGAGCTTTGAGTATTTAGTAGAAAAACTGTTCATCAAGTCTACCAGGGTTTTAAGAGAACATATTCTGCTCCATGCTCACGTACTTTAAAATAAAATAAAAAACTGATACTAAAGAAAGAAAGTAACATACCACAATGAGGAAAAGGTCTCATACCAAATTCCCTATACAAAGCAAGCAAACAAGCCAGCATCATGACTGGTTCCATTTAAGCTACAAGAAAGCATCCATTTACATTATGGAAAAAAAAATAAAATTCTAAGACTATGAAATGTTGCATTTAAAGCCAAAGGAAATATTTACAAAGGGTTTGTAATATAAGGAGGAATCCAAGGAAAGAGAGTCTCTGTTGGCCTGATGGCTAAAGGGTAAATTTCTCTAGGGTTTGTCTGCTTGGGGAAGGAGCAAGTTCTAGCTATTCTACATTATCTGTCACCTGGGCCCTCTTACTCTGCACTAAGGCCCCCTTTTTCCACCTAATCTGAACTACAGAGGTATTCTGGGGGCAGAATCACGCATTTGGCACAGAGCTGCTACACTCTAAATTCAAATCCTAGCTGTGTTTTACAAAAAGTCCTTCCATATAACCAAGCCACACACAGTGTGTTCATGGGCAACTGAAACCATTCTCGCCCTTACAAATGTACACTTCAGCCCTGACACATGTGCACCTCATTTGTGAAGACAGAGCAGAAGATGTTGCACTTCAGACAACAGCCATAAATAAAATTCTTACATGCACAAACATAATCCATTTCAAACAGGAATGTGGGTACTTATGCTGTAGTGGTTGGAAATACCTGTCTTTCAACATTAAGCCTTGTGAGAATAATGCTTAGCTGGAATTTAAACCTTAGTGATTGCAGCAAGAACAACTAAAAGAAGCTGTGTGATTACTTATCACAGCTCCCAGTCTGGGAGATTGAAACCTGCCACGTAGCTTGCATGCAGGTATAAGGACTAATGCAGACCTCTTACCTCACACAAATAATGCAGGGAATCATTTGAATTTTGCTTACAGCTGCGAGGACTTCCTCATGGATACTTCTATGCACTGATGCATTTCCAGGACAACTGCACTGACCGTGGACTAGATCATAGATCCCTCCTTTAATTACTTGCCTGTTTTCTGGGTCAACTTTATTCAACCACCCATCTACCTACCCCCTGTCCTTCCTCCCCTTTCAGATTCCTACAACTTTTTCAGGGTAGATGCAGGCTCCCTTATAACTTTGTAGCCTTTTACATGGTATTAGTTACCTTTTGTGGTAGAGAGAAGGCAATGGCCACCTGCAAAAGCTATCAACAGAAATCTGGGAGCCTGCAAACTACATTGAAAGTTACGGCTTCAGTAGCATGACACCAGTAGACAGCTGTGACCAGCCACTGGTGTGTTCAAATTCCGGAAGCCTCACAATCTACAGATCTTGGGGCATGTGCATTGCAGAAAGAAAACTCATCTTTCCCTTACTTTCAATTCTGAATTCGATTACTGCCCAACATACTAAGAACAAGATTTGGAGACTGGCAGTTTCTTCCAGTAGAAAGCACTACTGCAGTTATCATCAGTTAGACCTGGAGCAGGCTGGGAACACGATGAGAACAGAGGGCATATGTGAGACAGCAGTAACAGTTTTCCACTATATACACCCTTTAGAGACATGCAGACTTAGCCAAAAAAAAAAAAAAAAAAAAAAAAAAAAAAAAAAGTTTAGGCACATTCCTGCTAACTCTCACGATCAAATTCCTACTTTTACACTATTTACTTTTTATCCCTAAACCTTCAGTTCTAATAATCAAGGTATTCTGTTACACTTGCAAATTTCCCTTAAAGAAGGGTGGTAGGCAGAGCATAAGAAAAACCTTGAAAAGCAGATTCGTCCAGAAGCTAAAAACCAGAAGTCATTCATAAATCATTCATCAGTCCTAAGCCATATTCATCACTGGGATCCTGATTCATGATTTGAACTGTGAAGTCTAGCAGGACTGCTGAATTTCCCTTCCCGACAGGTGAACATAACTCATTTTACTCTGTGTGCTAGGGAGCCTTGGAAGTTTTCTTGGCATTTTAAGATAAACTGTCCCGTCAGGCTCTAACAGTCTCCTCTTCCCTTCTAATACCAAAGCCTCAATTACACCATGATTAAAGAGGCTGTACTTACAGATACTAGCAGAAGGTATAGGTTGTCAGTTTTATTACAGGTCAGGAATTTGTTTCTCTGTGTACTCTACCCTTCAGAGTTTAATGTGGAAATAGAGTTTACTAACAGGCAAGTCAGATTTGCTAAACAACAGGATTCAGTCTTGATTATCAATTAAACAGGCATAAAAACATCTAAACAGATGGTTTCTGCCAGTCAACAGAAGTCTTAAGGGGAAGAGAACTCACATTCATTCACAGAAATATCTTGCACAAAACTAAAACAAATCCAATAGAAGATGTGCCTCACGTGATGCTTTAGACTCTTCTTTGCTTAACAAAAGTGAAAGGAAAGCCTGTATGCTACAAAATGTTGGTTAAGCAACAGAATTCTGCAGCTCCATTTTCTGTGTGAATTTATTTCTTAACAATTCAGAGCGCTGATCAGTTTCTAGAAATATATGATGCAAAATTATTAACTACTGTTGCTGCTTGGGAGTGCCAGATTAAGGATCTCAATCTCACTGCATTAAGTACATCTACACGCACACACAGGCAGCTTCAGCCCCACAAGGCTACCAGAAGTAAAGGCATAGGAGCCAGGTGTTGGAGTCCTCACCCTATTTTCACTAAAGCTCAGCTCCGGTTATTCTTCTTTATTTTTCACTAGTTTCCCTCTGCCTTTCTCACACTTCAGCTTCTGCACAGGTTCAAACAGATACCTATTTTTTAATTGCCAAAGAAAACGTTGCTTTCTCCTGCACAGTCCATCACATGGTTTCCTCACAAAGATGACACTGTCCCATAGTGTTTAATGGGCAACATTCAGTTTTGGATCAGTAACAAGTTGAAAGTCTGGTAACGCGCACTCTCCTAATTTAGAAATGGAGCTTTATAACACTGAAATACTGCAAGAAGTGCCACTGCTTGCCCTTCCATTAATTTTGTTACTTACTGTGTTGGATTCTCATCAGCAATTCTTAATTGATGTACTATGAGCCATGCCATCAAATACTCTCTACGGATCTAGCTGGCAACAATGGTTAGTTTCTAAATTTTGGTAAGCTTCTGACTATTTGGTTTGTGATTACTTCAGAGTAAAGATCTTCTTACGTTTTGGAAAGCCCCAATAAATAGTAGGCACTGCTACAGATAAATAATATAGTATAATAAGGATTCTTATGATGGTAATGTATGATGCACAACCATTTTCCAGATGCTACAGAACTAATTGTGCTGCCAACTGAAGGAGCCAAATCCAAAACAGATCCATAACAGGAATTAGTGTTGAATCAATCTCATCAGCGAGAAATGCTTCAGTCCTACAAACCCTTGTTCATATTAGCACAGTCTTCATAAAGTTAATGAAATGCAGTTTGTCCCTAGCACAGCTGTAAAACCAAAGTAACTCCCATACAGGTGACTCAAATTAATCTGAGTCAGAACCGGCCTGAAGGAGAGCCAGGACTAAAACCATTTTCCGTAAGAGCAAAAAGTGATCTAACACAGCAGTGTGACATCATTGCAAAGCAGCCTCTGACGCAGACTTCTCCCTGACCCAGGAAAACAATGTAGTGGCACAACTCTGCTACAGGAGCTGCATCACCACCCAATCATCCCCTACACCCACAAGTCTCACAGCAGAATCGGCCCCGTTGGTTTATCTGTACGGTAAAATATTTCTCTATGTAAAGAAGAACTGTGTTCCTACTTGAATTAGAATTAGATAATTGGAGCGTGTGGGTGTGGTGGGTTGACCCTGGCTGGGGGCCAGGTGCCCACCAGAGCCGCTCTATCACTCCCCCTCGTTCACTAGACAGGGGAGAAAAAGTGTAACAAAAAGCTTGTGGGTCGAGATAAGGACAGGGAGAGATCACTCACTAATTATTGTCACGGGCAAAACAGACTGAACTTAGAGAGGGAATTCATCTAACTTATTACTAAGCAAAACAGAGTAGAGGAATGAGAAATAAAATCAAATCTTAAAACACCTCCCCCCACCCCTCCCATCTTCCCGGGCTCAACTTCACTCCCAGCTTCAACTTCCGCCCCCCCCAGCGGCACAGGGGGACGGGGAGTGGGGGTTACGGTCAGTTCATCACACGTTGTCTCTGCCACTTCTTCATCCTCAGGGGGAGGACTCCTCTCAACGTTCCCCTGCTCCAGCATGGAGTCCCTCTCCCGGGAGACAGTCCTTCACCAACTTCTCCCACGGGGTGCAGACCTTCAGGAGCAAACTGCTCCAGCGTGGGTCCCCCACGGGGTCACAAGTCCTGTCAGCAAACGGGCTCTGGCATGGGCTCCTCTCTCCACCAGTCCACAGGTCCTGCCAGGAGCTTGCTCCATCGTGGGCTTCCCACGGGGCCACAGCCTCCTTCAGGTGTCTCCACCTGCTCTGGCATGGGGTCCTCCACAGGCTGCAGGTGGAATCTCTACACCCCCTCATCCTTCCTCCATGGGCTGCAGGGGGACAGCCTGCTTCACCATGGTCTTCACCACGGGCTGCAGGGGGATCTTTGCTCCGGCGCCTGGAGCACCTCCTCCCCCTCCTTCTGCACTGACCTTGGTGTCTGCAGAGTTTCTTACATCTTCTCACTCCTCTCTCTGGCTGCAAAAGCTCTCTCTAACTGGTTTTTTTTCCTCCTTAAATATGTTATCACAGAGGCACTGATTGGCTCAGCCTTGGCCAGCAGCGGGTCCGTCTTGGAGCCGGCTGGCATTGGCTCTGTCAGACACAGGGGAAGCTTCTAGCAGCTTCTCACAGAAGCCACCCCTGTAGCCCCCCCACTACCAAAACCTTGCCACGCAAACCCAACACAGTGGGCTTTAAGACCAGAAAGGATGACTAGAACATCCAGTTTGACTCTCTAGAAACAAAAGCCAAGGAACTTCACCCAGATACACAATACAAACAAAACCACCAAGAGGCAGACTTACGCTCTTTCCTAGTCATCACTTAGCTAGTCTTTAGATTTTTAGTCTTTTTAATCCTCCCTCATAAATCAATACCTCTAGCTCCCAATTATTTTAGTAGCAGGCTCTCTGAGCTGTATCATGTAAAGAAAATTAATGACCTTTAAAATAGAAAGTTTACTTACACAGACATTAATTGCTATTGTAGCACAGATGAACTGTTAAGCAGGCCCATGAAATGTTTTACTTGAGCACCTAATTCCAGAGAAGGAAATACTTTCCTCGAATCCTTGGATAACAAAAGGTCAAACGCGATGAAGATCCTATCAGAGAAATAACCTACTCAGGTCTATTTGCCAAGTATTGCAAACAAGTTAACTATATACATCATTAAGTTCTGAATCCCATTATGATCATATGGCATAAACCTGATTGCAATTACAGTGCCTTAGGCAGAAAATGTCATTTTAAGTAGAGAATTACTACCCTGGACAAGTTTTATAAATTATTCTCATTGATTATCATTACCAATTAGAGGAAATAAAAGCATTAAATGGCCACTTTGATGTTGGAAGGGACCTTTCACCTGGATGCTGTCCCTAACAGATGAGGGTTAAATTTACTGTGACAGCACGTAACCACATTTGGTATGGCCTGTGATTTGATCGTACCAGTATCACATCAGCAGCAGGCTGATTTGGTAAAACCATTACATACAGTGTTTGTATCAGAAGTACGCTTATTAGTATCCTAGGGAGTTGGAAAACGTAGGCATTTTCCAATTACCTACTTTACATTTCAGTAGCTAAAAAATGACACATCGCTATACTATTACCTACAAAGGGATTTTTCACAGGAACACACATTTTTCTCTTTTATACTTTTTTTCTGCTTAATGGATCTCAACTTTATTAATTTCAGCTCCAAAATGTTAGCGTTCCCAATAACAACCAATAACCACAAGTAAGCAAATCATAGGTAACATCCTCCTCTCCAAACAAAGAAAATACTGTATTTCTAACATAGTACTGCCTCTTTCAGTTAGCACAGCCGTGTGAAATTAAATGTAAAAGCTCTAGTGAGTGATTTTTTTACTAATCCTGTGTAACACATTTTGCAAAAGTGTCAAAAAGAAATATAGTTCAGTCACTGAATACGGAATGGAAATTTTTTACTTTACAATCCAAACTTCTCTATTTACATAAAAATAACCTTGCTACAGCAGAAATTTTAGGCTAACACACAAAATTAATGGAGTCCAATTGCATATTATTCTAAATGGGTTATTTTATAGCCATCATAACATTAGATCTAAATACAAGACATACACTCATACTTGCAGTATAATTTAGCGTGCAAACAGTATTTCAAAAAAGTCCAATGGGCAAGCATCAGAAAAGGGCTTTTCTAAAACTATCACCTTCTCTAAAAACTGTATTTGAATATACACAGAAAAGTCTCATTTCAGTATTAATGTTACTTAACTCAGAATTACAATTGATATACCCATAAGAAAGAGTGACAAAAACCTCCTGGCTGTGGAATGCGCCATGTATCACCTTTGTTTTATTTCTTCGCTGACATTTCTTTAGTGTTCCTTTTACTGGCATGGTTTTGTTTTATATTGGTTTTACTAGCGTCCTAGCACTCACCACTGTTTGTTACGCATGACTCTCTACAGTCCGTCTATGAAGGAAATGAATCATTACAGCTTTCGGTTACAGGCCCTGACTTTTTAATGGAAGCTGTAAGGCTCCTGCTTCCATCCTCAGCATCACCCAGCACAGGGGCCCTTCCATTAGACTGTGCTATTAGCCAGGAGTCCTCTGGAGAGCTTTGCTTCCACCGGGAAGAGCCATAAACATGTGCTGCAGTGAATGCCAGCTGGGAAGAGAAATGCATTGCCGTATCTCTTTAACAGAAGAAGTTGCTCCCCAGTGCAGCTGGCAAGCTGCTCTCAGGTTCCCCTTTGGAGCCAGCCAGAAGACAGCAGTTCATGTTCACCAGGAATTACTTTCTGTTTGCTTTCATTTTCCTTTAGATTGAAGCAGTATTTTAACAAACAGAATAAAATTTTAAAAGCTGCCACTGCCATATAGCTGGGACAGCCTGCAGGCTGCTGCTTTGCGAGGGAGGTGGTTCCCCACCAGTTCTCTGGGGCTGAGGGAAACTAGTATTTGTGCTAGCAGTAGCCATAATCCTGAGGAACATGTCATTTTCTCCGAGCAGTTGCCAGGCTTCCTGGGGCCAGGGCACCAGGAGGGCCGAGCGCCCTCCTGGCAGCCACGCTGTCATGGACTGGGAAACCAGAGCTTCCAGACATTTGGCCCACCTGCCTCTCCAGAGCTAGCTGACCTTTAGAAATATCTAGGCTTTTTGCTGGGGACCTAAGAGGTAAGCACCATTTACTGCTGGGACTTTTCAAAGTCTTGGCTCTGCACCACCAAGCACGGAAGTGCAAAGGTATCAGGCTTTTCTGCAAGGAATATCTTCAAGTAACAGGTTCCCCTTCAGCCTGTCATGAGTCCGGATGCAACTGTGAGAACCTGTCTTTGATTTACTGAAATCAGATCAAATCTGAAGTGTTTCCAATTAAGTATTTTGGAAAAATCTTTTGACTAGCTCTCCTCTCCCATTGACCCAACAACCCTACCTCCACTTCACCAGGTCTATGGAAGCTCTGTCCTCAGAGATCCACAAAGAAGGACTAGAAGAAATAGAGGGGAGGAGAAGAAAGTAGTAGGAAAAAAAATAATCTTGCCTCTCTCTTGTCCAATGCCTGACTCTCACATTAATGAATAACAATATAATAATAACAAAATTTAATGTGAGACAGTCAGAAGACTTGGCATGCAAACCAGGCCACAATAATGAGCAATGGCAGATTTGCATGTCAGGTCTTTCCACCATAGCGCAAGTAGTCTATTGATACTGTAGGCATGACTAAGGATGGTGGGATGTGAGGGTAGATGATAGGCACAAAGTGAATGATTAAATGGCCTTAGACTTAACTTGTGACCTCATTCCATCAGAAACAGCAAACAGTGAGAGAACTTGTGTGTGGATCAAACAACTTGGCAGGGTTAGCTGTGCACGTGAGACAAAAGAAACAGCATACTGCACACATTCTTGGGCTGCCACAATGTGCAGTCTGCAGCAGCAACATAAAGGACTCAGGTAGCAGCTGGGTCCCAGAACAACCTAGCTGCCTACCTGGGGAGATGATTAGGCTTCTTCCACAGATAACAAAGTAGCAGCTGCTGACTAAGGAGAGCCAAGAGGCAGCACAGACACCCTCAGTGTCTGCTGCAGAGCAGTACGCAATAAAAAGGCAAGAACCCACATGAAAAAGAAGTCACTCTCCAGACCTCTCTTCCCCGTAGGACACACCTCTCCAGGCTGAACTGAGACCAACCCAAAAGTGCTGGTTAACTCTGCACTTCAGTCTTCCCCGTTGCCTCCACAAATCCAGTTCAGGAGCCTGACTCTAGGTTGTCCTGCTTTGATCAGCAAAATATAGTCCCCTTTGAGCTCTAGAAACTGTGTCCAAGAGGTGCCTTTGTACATCTAAGAGATTAGAGTCACCAAGGCAAGGCAGCAGGATGAGAACAGGTCATCTTCGGTTTCCTGCTCTGTTTGCATTGCTTCTCTATGGCTATTTACAAAGTGACCTCAGTTCATTTGATTAGCAGCTACAACCATGAACAAACCACCATGTCCTATGACGCACTTCCTTTTCCAAGGACCAAGCATTAAGCAACACTTGAAGTTTTCCAGGCCTGTCCTATTTCATACTCTGGTAACCAGACAAAGGTACTTTCTATTATCCAAGTGTGGGGGAGAGACAGTCACCTCCACAAACAAATTTGTGGCATTTGCTCCTTAGAAACACTGAAATGCAGTGATTCAAACTCCTAATGAGACTGCAAGAGTTTGCTGTAGCTTTTCAGGCATAACCAGACATCATGAGCTTTTGTAAGGAAATGGGTACAGCTATGGTGATCTGTACAGGAACAAGAAATTGCTACTGGAGATCCACCCAGCCAGAATCCTGCAACCAAAAGATTGCACAAGCAGCTGCGTACAGGAAAGACATAGGAAAAAAAGTCTGTTTGACCTCATTAATAGCCGACCACCTTGAACCAAACAGGCATTTACCTTTTCCACCATTCTTTTTTTTTTAATCCCTACCATTGCAATTGGATACCCTTGTCATCTACCTAAAGAGGTGAGTGTATACATTAGTGCTGAGCTTTCTAAGCATCAGCATGCTCTTGCACCATCAAGCTGCAGAGCTCCTTCCATCTCCTTCACTCAAACTTCCCCCTTCAGTTAAGTCAAGACTAGGCCTACCCTGCATGTAACTCCCCGTTCCTCTGGAGTCCTGTTAAAGTCTTGCCCTCAGGGATATCGAACGATGATGAGTTCCGTCAGCAACTAGTTCACTGCATGGCAGAGCATTTCTTTTTACTTACTTGTGACTTTGCCACTTTCAAGCTTCACTGAATGCTCCTTGTTCTTCCCTGATGGTAGAATAGCATTTCTCGCTCTGTAGAGCCCACGCCCTCATTGTCTGTAACCTTTTATCATCTCACTTCTGATTCATCTGATTCATTTCCTCGCTAAGGTAAACAGTCCCAATCTTCTCAATCTTGCACTATATGAAAGTTTTTCCTTGTCTGTTTAAAAACTAATTTAGGTAAACAGTTAAAAACTTACTCTGTTAGCTTAGCTTATACCTATAAATTACCCATGCATATTAAATTTGTATTAGCTAGGTTTAACTGAATTAAGTGTTATCTACACAGGACTTTTCACCAAATTCCTAAAGTCAGTTTAAAATCATACCTTTTGTTAAAGGAGAGCAAATGAAAGAATAGTTAGGCCATAGCCAGTTTCTGATCCACAAGGACTTCCAAGAAGAATTCCGACAGTGCTTTGGGAAGGGGTATATTTCAGCAGACCCCTCAAAGATAGTAATCTCCATTATCCTGAAATTCATGAAGCCCCCATGCATAGCAGGGAGTAATTCTTCTGGAATATTTTCCATCAGCAACGCAAGGATTTGTTATAGAATTAACTTGACGTGTTTTATCTTGATAGCACCTCCATTTACAGGAGATAGTTTATTGCCTAGGCAAGTCAAACTGCTATTAAACCACAGATTTTAATTCAGCTGCAAGTGAGCTGCCCTATTGTACCCAGAACACAACAGAGATATAATGAAATCTGCTATAAAAATTAATTCTGAAAATTTCAAATACAAGCATTGTTAAGTTTAAACAAAGGACATTTGCTAGTTCATTCCCAGACTTAGCTGCATTCAAAAATCCAATGAAAACTGGCTTTTATGCACACAGACACACACACACTTGCTCATGGAATAAAAGTTTTAAATGATGGCTATTAAATGCATGGTATTTCTTAATGATAGCATTCATTGTTATACTCATAATAATACATTTGACAGAGGAAAAAAAAAAAGAATTTATCGAAAAGCTGCCAATGGACTTTAATAAAAAATACTTTCCAAGAGAAGGCAACATCCTTATCTACTAGACTACAAAGTGCTTGAGTATTTCACAAGGAATTAGAGAGGCACTATTTTGCAATAGAAACTTACTGGAAGTTACAAAGAAGCGAATAATTCTAAAAATCAAATATACAGGCCACTGAGTTGAAAGAAAGTAATTTCCCACAGTAACATTAAGATCTATTTTACATGCATACAAATTTTCATGCAAATCAGACTTCACTTATTGTGTATTTTGCCTTATTTGATTAAAAATGAAAAAGACAGAACACCTTACCCTCTCCATTTTGCCTATTAAGTTGTTTCTGCCAACAGGACCCTCACGACAGTGTTTCCATTGAGGCTAATCACAGAGAAGAGGTGTGCACATAAACACAAGAAGACTGATACTTAGGTTAGAGAGAGCAGCCACCCGGCCTGTCCGTCACATTCACCTCCATTCACACGGTAATTGCTGTACTCTCTGGAAAGCTGACTAGACCCATCATGATCTCAGAACACTAGTTATCCCCTACTGAATCATTTTCGAAATTGGTAAATAATACGCTTAATACAAAAGGAGAGAATGTCAGACAATTCAGCCTCAGAAGCCTCACTTTCACCGTACGCAGAGACTTGGTGAAAGCAGCTGAAATACACACAGGTCACTGCTACAGCTGCGGTCCTGGCTGAGATGCCCCTTGTTCAGACTTCTTTGTGTCCACCCCGTGTGTGTATCCCCTTGACACTTCCCTATAACCTTCATTCCTCTTTTCCCACGGGGAAACACACCGGCCTCCTGCCCTCGGCTGCTCTGCACCAGCAGGACGTGCTAGCTGGATGGGCAGAGCTGCTGTGGGAAAGGCTTACACAGCGCCCCATTTAGCTTCAAAGCGCCTTCCTGCCAGCTCGCTTTCCCAGCCTAACTCCACTATCTATAGCTTTCAAATGCCTCCCCTTCGTAATCACACCTCCTACTATTCTGAAGACTATTTTGTGGGAACGCTGAACATATTTGTTGGCTTACTGGCCCCTAGCACACTGACTGCTCATTCAATAACATTCTCGCAAGACTGGAAAAGACTTGTCATCCTCTTACTATCTGGCACTCTGTTACTAGCTTACTACTGTTTTCCTCTGCAGTACAGGTCCAAATTGGATGTCAGACACAGAAAAATGCCAGCAAAAGCTCCGGTTCACAGTCAGGAACCAGTCACCGGACACAGTCCAAAACCAGACACCCGCTGGCACATTACCATTAACACGAGGTTTGCCATGAATAAGCCCTTTGCCATTCATGTTTTTGTCAGTGAGGATGCGGGAAAATTGGGTTATTGCAATATTTTTAAATATTTGCAAGGTGCTAACATCCTATAATGAGGGCATTAGTCAAAAACTCAGGCAGGCACCAGGACAAACAGATTCTCCTGCTTCTGTAGCGAGATCTCAAGAGCAAATTCCCACGGAGATCACACAACCTACAGTGTAATTGTCTCCTGGTTGTTTAAATATTCAGGCAAGGAAGGAAGGGATTAGGTCCGTAAGTCTGCCTGCTCAGTAGCCAGCCTGCCAAGCACATCCGCCATCCAGCCCCATTCTTCCCGCTGTCTGCTTCTGCGACCGACTGACTTTCTCGGCCTCAGCACAGCCACGTCTAATACATCTGGGGCATTCCTGCCGGTGGCTGAATCGTCAGCTAAAATAATCACCTGGCTGTCACCAAGAGCAACACAGGTAGGGCAAAGGGGAACAACCCAAAACGCGTGCTTTCAGTCGATATGGTAAACAGCTGACATACGGTAATTTTAAAGGGGTTGACATGCTGCAGCAATTATAAAAAGGCTGACACTCAGCTGAAAGAGCTGACAGTTGGAAGTTATGCCCTAGCACAAAAGAGGAAAAATGAAAGCGAAATGTGACTGAACTGTTGCCTGGCGTGCTCATATTTTGTTGACAAATGTATTTGTAGGTATGAGAATTCGGCCCTTTCTTAAGAGTGTCACCATTGGCTGCTGATAAAAAAGCAACCTGAATCTATTACGGATGTGTTACTCTTCAAACTGATGCTCCTGCAAGAGCGAGAGGACAAAGCATTCTGCTTTTATAAATCTGTTGTGCAGGCTAAGGCTCTAGTATCAATAGCGACATTTGACATTGTTATGCATCCCTTCTTCATGGGAAAAAAGAGACTACTTGGAATGTGAAATATCGCATTATAATGAAATACCTCTTTAAACGTGTCACCCTAGGAAAATGCAAGCTTGCTGATGGTTTCAAATTTAAAATATATTTTCTTTTTAAGGTGCTTCAAACCATTGTTCAGTTATTACACTAGCACTTCAGATGAACTATCTACTACCAAAAATAGATTCAGTTAGATACAGTATTTTAGGATATCACTTCCACAGCACACTTGTTTTACTGAGCTCTAAGACTGTTTTTGATACAGTAGGAAATACAATTTTACACTATTGAAATATTATACTTAGTGCTACCTGAGCATATATCAGTTTCATTGTAGCAGAATGTTTAAATACATGGAGAGAGATGGTACTTCCTCCTCAAAAACTTGAAATTGCAAGATCTGATCCTGCAAGTCTGCACACCTGACTGTGAGACTGTAGTCAGTAATTTTATTTACAGCTGCATTCATTTTATACAGTTGTCAGGTAATTCATAACAAATTTTGGAGTTTGAGTGCATCTGAAAGCTCTGTGTAGATGCAGTTTCATTTTAAACAGCATCAAAGCATTTTCCAGCACAGAATCATAGAAGAACGAAGTGGAATATCTACAGCACTCTCCTGCTCCAAGGTAGGATAATTCCTAATCCCAAACAAAATCTCATCAAGGGTGTTTCTGTCTTTTGTGTGGAACAGAGTAAGATTTGGACTATGCACATTCAGCAAAATTGTTATTTTAACAAACTCTAAAGCCCAGATTTATTTCAAACTACGACCTATCCATGTCCTCTCCTTTTTCTCCAAATGTGAAAATTATTCCCAAAATTATACTGGGCAAAATAGTTCTCTTACAACCTTGAAGAGCTTAATGCACAGAAGGGAGTTTCAATTTCCCGTCCATGCTATAGCATGTCCTTCTGCTAGGTGTGTAAATATAGGAATCCTTTAAACTGCTAGAGCATTGACAACACACATCAGACTACCTCATCTGAGCCTACTAATCCACCTTCTTCTGGATTATTTTTAAGAAGCTGTACCTCGACACCTCCTTCTGTATAGTTTTTACTCATAACAAGTTTTACTGGGTCATCAATCATTTCCAGAAGGTAAAATATAACATGATCTCTCACCTGTGAAAAAGTGGTGAACTTCCTTTGCCAGGAGGATAAAAAATTTGTCCATAGCCTACTATGAAGTAAAAAATCAGATCTTAGCTTTAAAAATGTTAGCATAAAAATGCTAATAGCATTTTAGAAGTACTTTTCCAAACTCCGTGTGTTTTAGGTTTATTAACTCATCAGTCCTTTTGACCCTTGCACATCTGGGCTAATGCTAAGGTGCTAAAGCTGGTGTCAGAGATATGCTAACACTCGTATCAAGGGTGCGGTCTCTGCCTTCTGTTCCCGAGTCCACAGGAGCATTGCCAGCACATGCTGGCACAGGTTTGGAAGGAGATCAGGAAAGGGGACAGTAACACACTACAGATCAGAGGTGACACTTTGTCGCCCACTATGGCCAGTACTGCATTGGCATCCAGTACCACCTGGACAGACAGAGTACCCAAAGAGTATTTTACTTATGGTGAATGTGCCCCCAGATGCTTCAGAGCACGCAGTGGCCTGCTGTACAAGCAGGTCCCATTCGTTCACACTTGCTAACAACAGAGGAAGATGGATAAACTACCTTGTTCCTCTTTCCCTTAACTTTGCACTTACAATTTATCACTAGATCCCATTCCTGCATTTATGCATTTTCTACTGGTTTGGCTTTTAAATGCGAGTGTCCTGGTTTTGACTGGGACAAAGTTAATTTTGTTTTCTAGTAGCTGGCATAGTGCTGTGTTTTGGATTTAGGATGAGAATAATGTTGATAACACACTGATGTTTTTAGTTGTTGCTAGGCAGTTGTAGTGTCTACACTAAGTCAAGGAATTCTCAGCTTCTCATGCCCTGCCAGGTGCACAAGAAGCTGGGAGAGCACAGCCAAGACAGCTGACCCAGACTGGCCAAAGGGATATTCCATACCATGTAACATCATGCTCTGTATGGAACTGGGGAAGCTAGCCAGGAGGCAGGATTGGTGCTCAGAAACAGATTGGGCATCAGAGGTGGGGAGGAACTGCGTTTGTGCATCACTTGGTTTATATACTATTACTATTGCTATTGCTATTACTATTACTATTGCTATTACTATTACTCTCTTCCTTCATTATCGTATTAAACTGTCTTTATCTCAACCCACGAGGTTTTTTTCCCATTCTCTTCTCCATCCCCTTGGGGGCGAGAGGGGTGAGTGAGTGGCTGTGTGGTGCTTACTTACCAGCTGGGGTTAAACCACGACAATGAGGTTTATTATTCTTGCCTGACTGTTGCACACATGCTTTTTCTCCAATACTTTTACCCACTTACCATTATAATAAAACAACTCTTGGTTGGAAGCAGAACTTAGTATTTTCTGCCTTTACTCTGCACAATACATATACTTCTGTTTGTACACAGAGTAGCTTGGTGCACAGTGCATTTCTGTACTTATCATTTGGTAGCTCACCTTTTAAATTCTCTGCAGTGATCTCCACACCACCCTTCAGGGGTCCTGACCCCGACTGCTGAAGTCCTGTACTCTTCCTCACAGTCTTCTGGGTAGCTCCGACAGTCTCTACCGCAGCATTAGAAGGGAACCCATGATGTACGACAAAGCAAGGACCACACTGGATGCTGAGACTATTGATACCACAAAACTGTGTGTCAACAGGTGCAACTGCTCTGACCTGCATCTTAAAAATGGCAAAGGTTCTACCTATGACAGATTCATCTGTAATTTTTCTTTGCGTAGGTGAGAAACAAGTCACCGGCATCAGCAAAACAGGCACCTGCTAAATGTATCACTGTGTTTTCCTGCTCCTAGTTCGTAATAACATACAGTACATAATACATAAGCACCTGTTACCTATGGTTATCTAATTTTAATGGCTCTGGTCTCTTCCAGTTATTACCCTAAGATGTGGATGTATGACTAGGAGGTGTCATGATATAATCATAGGTAACATGCACAGACACTTGTGAAATGAAGACTGGCATTGCAAAATGACATCTTTTCACGGGCTTTGCTTGTACCTGCAGACAACACGGGTGCTATAGATAGTTCTGAGCTATGTGGAATAAAGCCACAGTCCATGGGATAGTGTGATCTAACAGATAACCTGTTGTGATGATATAAGTCTAACTCTAAAACA
The DNA here is from genome assembly GCF_011004875.1 of Balearica regulorum gibbericeps. Classification (NCBI taxonomy): domain Eukaryota; kingdom Metazoa; phylum Chordata; class Aves; order Gruiformes; family Gruidae; genus Balearica; species Balearica regulorum. The sequence goes on from NC_046185.1 coordinate 124,502,884, forward strand.
ACAGCAGTCAGGTATAATTGTGAGTGCATTACTTGACCAGTTAGTAAGAAAGATCTTATTAACTGCTCTGCCTGCAACAGCATGCAAAAGGATACAACTATGAAACATTGCCTAAAGAGAGAAAGTTGGTGAGTCTTACCAACAGGCAGAACATGCACAGCAGAGAACAGACCAGAGAGAGAAGCCAGAGCCTTGTTCCTGCCCTGAGCAACACTTCCCAGCACTGGGTAATTGCAGTTCTGATGTAGGTCTGGCTGATCATCTCATGACAGTTCTGTGGTATGGCCCTTCTTGTAAAGATTCCCTGAGCCACATTTCCTTGATCGCCTCTGACTCTATAGCCTCCACATGGCTTCTCTTAGAATCGATTCATCATTTATTTATCTTCTGCACAGGGCGTGTCCTCTCGACAAGTTCAAGAAGCAGCAATTCAGTCCCCATTTTAAGGTCTAACAAGGCTATGCTTTGCATAAGACCACAATAGCAGGTGACAGTAAACTTCCACCACATTAGCCACCTCCCTACTGTGGGAGCCAGATAAAATCAGGTTCAGGATGAATGTCCGACCCTTTGTTACTGTCTTGCTCCTCTTGGTCTCTTGAAAATCTATGGCTTTCCTTCCCACTAAGCTTGCTGGTTTCCTCCCTTCTCCCTCTGGCCTCCTCCAAACTTAAGTGTTCTCTGTTTAAACAAAAAGTTTCCCAAATGCACAACAGGCACACTTCAACTGCACACACTTAAGTGACTACAGAACATCTGTGGATGTCTGTCTTTGAGGTCATGCCAGCAAGCTCACCATTTCCCTGCATCCATCTTAACAGCAATCTGATAATGGTGTGTCATTTCCTGTGTCACACTGCGAGTGCATGGATGTAGATGATAGTGTGGATGGTGGCTGCTCCCTTGAAGGCAGAAATCAGTTTATCACTTGGAAACTTCAGCATGTCCGCCTGACACAGGAAAGTTGAAACATGCTTCCAGTTATAAATCAATCCAAACAGACGCGCGCACACACACTTCTCATTCTCTAAAACTGGACTGATCTTCCCGAGATCAGTTCTTGGATCAGGGAAAATTTAGTCTAAGAGCACATCATATGGGAGTCATGGGAGAAATAAGACCGGACAAAAAATGGGGATTCTTTCACTTCTAAGGCCTTTGGGGATATCCTTGCTAGCCTGTCATATCTCAAACCCAACTAACCTAAATATTATTGTATCTGTTGGCTTTGGCAAGGACTTGCTGTTGCCTTTTATTAGATATGAAGCAATAGGTGGGAGAGAGAGAGCCAGTTAATTATTAAAAGTGGCTTTCACATACTTTGAAAGTCTGCATGTCCTCGAAGCACACTCAATAAAGTTAACAAGGCTAACCAGGGCACTGTATAATGTCTGCGAAACCTAGATAGGCGTTTTGAGAACTCTGCGAGATTCTGTTGTGTGCTTCTTTAACCCCACATGGACCCAATACACACTTCATAAAGTTCTTTCGTCTCAAAATACTAACCTTACAAACTCCTTCCTTCCAGTCCTACTCAAAAGTTGCTGTTTTCAATTAGCTTTCCAGCAAGGACTCCCTCTCTGCCCTCTGTGCCATTCCCTTTCGCTCTTAATTCACCTTAAGCATAGGAGTTATTTACGTCCTACCCTCACATAACATGCTCACTCACCTGCCCCTCTTTGAGGACCTATAGTTAATCCTTCCTGCGTTATGGCTGATTCACATGGTAACTGCCTCAAGGCAATAGCGTACTCTTTTTGAATTCTCAGCAAAGCACAATGCATATTTATTATACTATAGCTAATATCAAATTACAACTAGATGTAACAGCTACAACAATTATCTTTGGTAGATACTAGCCCTTTAACTTCCTTTCCACAAAGACTTTTCTTAGGCATGTTAGTTTGGATCCAAAAAGAGATTTTCTGCTATGGGCTCCTGGAAATGAGTGTAGACTCAGTAATAACCTCGGTGAGACAACCATCATTAGTTAATAGCAAGGAAGAGGTGTCAGTGGTGCTTGAGGCACTTACTGAAATCAATTAACACGGACCCAGTGCTAACAGAACAGGCATAGGTTCCACACCATTTTATTTTCATTCTCCAGTCAATGATAACAATCCTTTGCAGATGGTCTAGAACTAAATGGGGAAATAATCATTTTATCTGCCTGCAGTATTTTCAGTTGCTGATCGCATTATCACTTTGAACACCTTGTGTAGAATATCTTTTCGGAAAGAATAAACTCTGAAAGTATAAACCAAGGTGTTCAATGGAATGAACTCAGAAGCCCAGGAACAGTAAGTACATTAACCAAGCTTTGGGGCTTGAGTCTGTAATTTTTATTCATCCAACACTTGTTTTTCAGTCAAGGAAACTATTTCTATTCTGCTTCTATAATAAGATTGGTCTTCACTTAATAGAATGCATAATGAAAATAACAGCTGTATTTAAACACATGGCAGAAGCCATTAGGCATGGAAGAATTACTCTTTTTCTAGTAAATCATGGCTGTCTAACAAATTTTATACATGACTGTCCTTGTCCATACTATGAGCCAAATTGTGTCTTGTTTTATCCCAGTTAAGATGCACTGGAACTCTAGTTGCTGGAACAATTCATATTCCCCTTATAGCTCAGAATGCAATGTGGGGAAATGAAACAAAACTGAAGTTTTTGTTACAGACAGAGGAAAATTCAAGAGGCATAGAGAAAGGATGAGGAGGAAGGAAAGTACTGTAGAATACTTAATATCTGTAATATCTTTCAGATCTGTCCTTTTTTCTTCTACATGTTTAAATATCACATTAGAACCCAACCTGAGCACTACTTTCACAGAAATTATCATCAGTGCTCCTGTTGTCACTTTTCCAATTTACAGCTCCAGTCCTGTTTTCTTTACTATTTGGGTATATTCTGAAACAGGTTGTTAGAAACTAATAACTCTACTGAGACTGTGCAACTTTTTATACCCTTACTGGATAATTGCTACTGGCAGCTAGTCAGTACAGAAATCCACCTAGCACAAGCTGCTGGGAAATAATCCCAGTCACTATGCGAGCGGCATGGCTACAGCCAGGCAGAGAACAACCAAATATGGAACCAAACAAAAGCCAAACCACTTCACACATCAGTAACTATACTTCCCTCTTAGCTCCAAGCAATTAAGTAAACTTTAACCTCAGTATAGTAAGAATTACTGTGCCGTATGGGTGCAGTATGACACAGTAAGCTTTTACCACAGATAAAGATGGCCTAAAAACACTGTGAGCATCTAGCAAAACACTGGGAATAGCATGCAACAACATAGGTATTGTTCTTTTCCAGCTTCATTGATTATCCATTGTTTGAAGCCTCAGATTCATTACAAGCTGGCACTCAACCCCTGGACAGGAATTCCTGTGAATACTGGGCTTTTGAGAACAAGCTCTACAGAAGTGAGAAGGATATACCATGCACTGGCCAAGCTCTGGGCTGTCATGTGCAGTCCTGAATAGGACTGCTTTCCAGTCTCAGCACATAAGCATGACGGCATACCACTACATCTGAATCAAGGCAATGTCCCAACTGCTCAAGAGGAGATGACAATGCCCTTTTCAGTGCTGCATCTTCCTCCAAGTAGGAATCCTCGCAACGCTTCTGCAGCCAAGACTAATTTGCGTTTAGCCAGAGAGCCAGGTCTGTGTCTTCTGCCTACAAAATTTGTGGTCGTGTTTCCAATGACTCAAGAGTGTTGTTTAGCTCCCACCCATGATGTTCATTATTTACACTCCTGGATTTGTTACCTAATCAACTACATATGCACTTAATTTCACTTTGTAATAACTCTACGTAGTACTTACTTTTCATGAAATCTCTGCACTACAATGAATATTTCTATATTTACCCCAGGAACCACTCAGAATGTGATCAGCTTTTCAAGCTTCATCCACTTATTGATCAGTTGGTTTAAAAACTTAAACAGCTGTTTGCTCTTTGCCAAAACATTTCTCATGCAATTTATTTAAGAGGAAAACTATTTTAAATAGCGTATTCTTCTTTCAGAAGTCTCAGTATTGTATAAGATTTTAAAGAATCATTCATATGTACTGTCATGTATGTTGGTTTAGTACAGACACAGGCAAAGGGCAGAAGTCAGATCCTCCCTCTCCAACTTTAAGCTTTAACTCTAATATAAAACCAGTGCTAGACCTCATTCTCCACATTCCAGATTCTCAATATGCCACCTGAAAATAAATACATTTTAACTGTGTATTTACTCTACTTAAGGCAAGATTCTTTCCCATATCAGTAAAAGGAATTCTCAGAATATGAGATAAAAAGTAATTTTGGAGCCATGAAAATTATGAGGTCTGATTCCCAATATCTCTTCTCCTTATGGATTCTCTGATGTCTAATAAAATGAGTTTATTAGTCTTGTCTTCAGTTGAGGTACTAACAGTTTCTGTCTTTCACTCTATTCTTCTCATGTGCTTATTTCTGTAACAAAGGCACAATCCTAGGTTCATCTAAGGATTCTCTCACTAGAAGGGAAGACAAGTGTGAGAGGCAGAGTACATCAAAATGCATGGAAATGTAGAAGTAGACCTGCCTGCAAAGTAAGGCTTTCAGTTCACAGTGAATTTCCTCTTTTTTTTTTTTTAATCTGAGGTTTTTTTTAATTCTCCTCAAAGCAGATGGCCCCTGAGCCTTGCTCACCAAAACAGGTTAATGGTTAATAGCTTTGCTGCACACAGCAGCAATAGCAAGGACCGAAATCTCCCTTCCAGAGGCACCTGCCAGACACTGTGGCTCTGGGCAGCTGTTCCAGGTAGATGCAGCTGGGACGCCCCCCACGCTGCCATGTATTAGAGCCTGCCCTGGAGCTGTGACCTGGGAGACTGCAGAACAAACACTCGAATACGAGAGACTCAGCACATCCTGGGTCTGTGGCTTTGGGACAGACTCACCCACCCAGACAACCACCAGGCTCTGGGAACTCTGGAAGAACACAGTGCTAGCGCAGAATAAGGTTTTTTTCAGTCCATTTCATCAGGAAGACAGTGAATTATGCAGATCATTACCAATATCATGATGGCCCACAGCATGGTAAGGAGCAGCTTAAGAATGAAGAATAGGTGCTTAAAAATGGACCTGAAAAAGACAGAGTCAATGTCACTGGGCTGAGGAACAATTCTGAAACATTCTTAGCAATGAGTTAGAGAAAGACCCGTTACTCTCCAGCTCTGTCCAAACTTTAAAGATACACCGGAATTTCGGTCTGACATCAAACTTTCAGAATAACAACAGCCGCAAGGAAAATTTTCTGCCATCTCTGAGTGGCTAAGAATTTGTCCATCCAGGCAGACAATGGCCTGACCTTGACTATTCATGCCTGCATTACATGTTGGCAGGGCCACAGCCCATGATACACCTGGCCCAAAGCCTTCAGTACTTGGAAACCCCAGCTAGTACAAAGTGTTGCATTTTATACGATTATCAGGAGAAGCTGCTACCATCAGCAACTGGTAGTGTTGTCTATCTCTGCTTATTTTGTCCCACACATCCCAGACTAGTACCTCATATCCATTACTGATTTCAGTTTCAGCTTTTGGTTCTTAACTTCCAAGATGCTCAATAGGCTGGGTCCAGGTTATCTGAAAAAACACCTAAACCACCAGGAAAAAAGACAGTGGTTGACAGCTACTCTCCTGTGCACAATGGAACTGCCTAATGTAAGAGAAGCACATCTGACCTGAGACAGGAGTGATCTATCCCCAGGAAGAAACTTCCCACCATCTGCTTCAAGCATAAACTGCATTTCTTAGGCCTTCTCTTCTCTAAATGTAAACACATAGTAACATCTGGCTTTTCAAACCAAACAAAACTAAATACATAAGAGAAATTATTAAAAAATAATTGCCCCTGAAGAGTCTTCCACTCTTCCTGACCTACCACTTGTGGTGGATGAGCAAGCAACCACCGTACTGTTGGTAGCAGTAATTCTGTAAATACGCTAGCGGAAGGCTTTCAGAGACCGATGATTAGATCAGATCACATGTACAGCAGAACAGAATTCCCAAGTTAATACCAAGTGCCTTTCCCCAAAGCACTCAGCTTTTCCCCTCTAGAAGCTCACACCTGGGTACCACTCTCACACAGCAATGTCACAGGCAAGCATTCTGGGAAGTAACATACAAACAAGCCCACAAAACACTTCAGAACTCTTATATCAAACACTGGCAAATTGTTTTTGAACCAGAATACAATGTACCCAGCCCAGACAGGCTTGCTTTTGCTGTAACCTTGGTGTGATCATTTCCATGTAAATACACAGAAAGTTCTTCACCTTGGACCTATTTCACAGGGGGTTTTGAATGTAGGCACAAAGTGAAAGCTCTGGGTGTGCTTGTAAATCATTTGTGCAAAATGATTTATGCAAACCTCAGCCATACAGAGGTTCTCCTCAGTGGAAAACAAAATAAAATGCTCTTATTTGGGTACGCAACACTACATCACCAAATCCATACCCAGGACCAACTTTTGGAGGACTTGGGGGCTACACAGTATTTCAGAAAATGGAACCACTGTAACACACTGGCTGTAGCTGAGGGCCTGAAAGTCCTGACTCCGGATCCCACCCCTGGGAAAATTCTGGTCACAAAGTCAGCTGTGACAAATGTCACCCATACTCACCAGTCTGCAAAGGAATTGCTGAGCTGCCTTCAACTCTCACAGTGCTCCCAACACTGATGCTTGCAAAGATGCTAGCACTAGAAGCTGGAAAGAATCCTTGGTAAAATGTACGGGCCCGTGTCCCTTTGCACCAAGTCACGGAGTGGCAAGGCGGTGCCACGGCCCACCCACACAACCTGTCGCAGGCTTCAGCTGCACCTCCAGCCCGGAGTAAACAGCCAGGATTGCATGTTGTTCTCTCCCCCAGTCACCCACTGTGCCATACTGGAGAATGCCAACATGCTGCTGTATATAGGGTTAGACCTACATGCTTTTAACTAAAATAAGAGGAAACATTGTAGGAGTGTTGAAAAATATTTTCTGATGTGTTTTGCTTTAACAGAAAAAATAGTATCCTTACAAAGTCAACCGTCTTCTAAATCTTACATTCTACTTTTTTTGCTTAATTTTCTCCCACCTAAATGGCAACTATACTTTAAACCACCAAGTACTGTATACTTAATAAATTATAAACTCAATTTTCATAATTTCTCTTCTCATACATTGGTCAAAGACGATCTTAACACAGAAAGATATATGGCAGGTAACCTAGGTCTTCCTCCAAGAAAGCACTTAAGCATATACTTCAGCATGTCAGCATTCCAGCTGAAGACAGTGGGATATATTTCAAGTTATGCACAGGCTTTACAATTTTATTGAAGTTCAAAGACAAATAAAAAAATGAATATACAGCAGAAAAAAAAATCCAATATCCATATAATTGGTGCTATGGTAGTAACGTCTACTGACATTCCATAGAATTAGGACAATATTTTCTTTGGTTAATTCAGCAATGTTCCTTTTAGAGGCAGTGACAAAAAAAAAAAAAAGTGCTTTATTAAAGTGTAAATTTCACCCAGCTCCACTTAGATGGAAGCAAAACTCTTTTCACCTCCAGTGGAAAGGGAGTTCAATGATAAAATATAAGACTTCTTATAACTGAAGCATGATCACAAAAAGCAAATCCTGACAGTGAAATCATGAAATGTTGTCACATCTTAATATTTAGTTATTCATAAGTACACATGTGTCAGGAAATCAGCTTCTAATGTCCTTTACAATTTCCATGTAAAGTGCTTACACTTCTAGGATGTATCAGTGTGCCTCTGACATTTGTTTAAGGGTCAAATAAACAATGGTACTGTTATTTCAATCCATTTAGAAAGTTCTTAGATGGTGTTTCCAGCAATACTTGGGTTTTGTTTTGTGGTTAGAATGTTTTTTTCACAATAGTGTTGGATTTTACTATCGCTTTAATGGGTTTTCCCCTTCTCATCACATTTCTGATGCCACTATTTTACCAGATATCTGAAATACTTCTGCACTAATAAGTACTGGTTGTCCTGGGACAGCATCCAGAAAAGATACATATATTTAGGGAGGTTTGAAATATCACAGCACTTCCCAAAAATACAAGCTAGTCATTGCAACCACCTTGGCAATGGTGAGCCTGGAAAAGCTGATAGTGGATTTAAAAAAAAAAAAAAAAAGACTATATCACCATACTTTAGCATGGCTACAATTAGGACAAAAGAAAGTAGTACTTTTGGTTTTATGTCCAGAAAATGCTGCCAAATATAGAATAAAACAGTGCAATACTGCGTTATCAAAACACATTAATTAGCCACACCATAGATAATCAGGCCTTCTCTAGTATTCATTCACCTTCAGTCATACCTTGCTTGCCTTCCTCACATCCACGATTGGTAAAACATTAGACAGTGTGGCACATCAGAAAGTATCTATTGAGCATGGATTTCTGCTGATGGCAGGGTTTTTTTAATGCTCAAGGCACCGGTACAACCAACTCGTGTGTAAATGGCAGCCTTGGCTCTACATTTTAATTTTGAAATAAAAGCATTTTAAGTTCCGGTAAGCAGCACAATGCAAGGAAAGGGATCCTAGAAACAATCACACACGCCCAAATCATTTAGCTATGTACAGTAACATGCAGTCACGACAGAATGAAATATTCATAAACTCAAGGGAGATTAAATTCCGTGTTCCTCTATCACAATATGTAAACCACCAGTTATCATTTTAAAAATAAAGCCCCTGTATCGACCTTATTAAGCCGTACAGGCCCTGTTCAAATGATCAGTCATCAATACTTTCTTTTAATTAAAACAATAGGACGGATTTTACCCAACAGTATCAAACGTAAAAGTATAGGAGGTAAATACTACAGACTCGGGGTCTGCAGTTAAGGATACCATTTTTTCCAAAATATGTTGTATTTCTCATGATAATTGCAACTCTAGTCATGCAAATACATGATGTGACATAGTTGTTGCATTAATTTATTGCATTGCTGGTTTACATTCCTTCATTGTGTTACTGTTCTCTTACACATTTCTGACAAAACCAAACTATAGTAAAACTAGTTGAAGAAACACAGCTCAAATCCAGTACACGGCAACATTTCTTTTTTTTTTTTTTTATTTACGCTAGGATTATAATCTGGGGGTATCTGTCTATTCCGAGAATTATTCGCATTTCAATAAAATATAAACAGCTGTGTTTTACGGTCTAGCACAGACGGATCACTCCTTGCAACAATCACAGTATTACGATGAAACTTACACATTTGTCAGTCTCTGCCTATTACAGACCTACGGACACGGCAGAATTCACGGGCTTCAGTTTGGTAAACCCATGCCGAGAAAAATGAATGGAAATGAAGACAGTGCCCACAGACAAAAGCACTGATCAATGCACTCCGCTGACATTATCTTAATGGCAACGTTTTTCCATCCCATCCTCCCTACTTTCCGATTCTTTCAGCAGCAGACATATCCGCGCTAAAGGATGCGATCTGACCCATTTCTCGCTGAACTCCGTCACCCACAGGTTTTCACTCGGCAGCGAGCAGCCGTCCCCCGGTCCACAATGACACAGCAGGGCTGGAGGGACACGGCGCCCGGGCTCTTTCCCCCAGGTGACTCGCCCCTCGCCGCCGGGTGAAAACCGAGCCGAGGGGAGGGGAGCGGCGGCCCTGCCGGCACTGGCCCCTCGAAGTGAGGTAAACTTTCGCGGCGGCACCTGGGCCGCCGCCCGCGGCGCCGCTCCCGCAGGGCGGGCGGAACAATGCCCGGCGCCCCGGGCCCCGCGGCGGCGGCGGCGGCCCCGCGCCTCCCCGCCCCGCCGCCCCCGTGTCCTCAGACAACCTCCGCCGCCGGCCCCCCGCCTCCCGCCGCCGCGCTGACAAAGGGCGGCGCGGGGCTGCCCGCGGCGGCGCGGCCGCGGCCGGGCGGGAGCGGGCCCGTCGCCCCCGCCCGCCCCGCCGAGCGCGGCCCCGGGCAGCCGGCCCCTCCGGCGGGCGCGGCGCCGGCCGGCCGGCGGCGGAGCGGACCTACCTTTTTGTCCTCTTTCTCGCTGCCGTGCCTCCGCTCCGGGTGGCCGCTGTCGGCGGCGGGGGCCGGCTCCGCGGGCTGCCCATCGCGGTGGTGCGGGCGCTGGTGCGGGCAGCCGCCAGACCCCGCCGCCGGGGGGATGGGCTCCGGGCACGGAGAAACTCCCTTAACATCCATCTCCATCTTCCAGTTCACTGTATTGCGAGACAAAAGCAGGCAAACACTTTCCACCACCCCGCGTCTCTCTTGTGCTTTCCCTTCTCTCTCTTTTCTTTTTTTTCCTTCTTTCTTTCCTTTTTTCCCCTTCCTTTCTTCCTTCCTTCCTTCCTTTTTCCCCCCTCAGGAGGCCGTGACACGCATGGCTCTGGCCGCCGCTGCTGCACCGATCCGGCGGCTGCAATTCTCCCCTAGATCCTCCAGACTTTTGTATCCAGCGTGTGTGTGTGTGTGTAAGAGTGAGTGAGTGTGTGTGTGTGTGCGTGCGCGCGCGTGTCCTTGGTACGATGGCCTTCAATCGCCCCGAAACAGCAAACGCTAACTAAGCAGATCTCTCGCCACGAAGATCAACTCCCGGCCCCAGTCTAATTGTGGTGGTTATTTACTTTACGCTATCTGTGTCCCAGGCCCGGACAAGCCCTTCTGGCTGCAGCCCTTTGAACAAAGTTAACTGGAGGGAGCCGAGCCCGGGGAGGGGGTGGGGGCGAGGGGAAACCACCGGGGTTTAACACGGGGGAACTGACAATAACCCGGTAATGTCAAGTAAAAGTTAAACCTCCCCCTTCCTCCCCTCCCCCTCCCCTCTCCACATCCCAGGCAAGCGCAATACAGCAAAGCAAAACAAGCGATTTCAGACCTGTGCAAGGTGCTGTTGGCGAGAAGAGGCGAGCATTTACCCGATTGTTGCTTTTATTTTATTTTCCCCTCGCCTCCCCCCCGCCCCAGCACCACCCGCTATTGCAAATGTGGGCTCCTTGATGTTAATCTCCTCTCCGTGGTCGGAGTGTATGTGTGTGACTGGAGCTCCCTCTCTCTCAGGCTGCCAGCGCCACGCAGCACTGCACAAGGAGAACTGGAGTAAGGAGAAAAACAAGAGCAAAATCCAGGCTGGAAATCTAAATCAGTACCAGCCACCGGCTCTCCAATTTTATCAACACACATGCAAGAAGAGAAAGGGAAAAAAAACGCGTGTAAGCTGCTAAATCAGTCGTGACTGCAGCGCGCACGCGATTATTTCATTCCTTGTGTTAGCTTCCTTCTCAGACTGAAGTTAGACATGGTGAGGAAAAATGCAATCTCATTAAGAGTGTTTTATACCAAAACAAGAATTTCCTTAGTGGTGCCGGAGCCGAGCCAACTCTTCAGCTATTCCCCTTTTCATTTTGAAGAGATGAATGGTGAGTGTAGACCCAGTCGTTCTTAAATCAGGACACCATCAGGTGACCAGTCTGCACTTCTAAATATAACACCACATTGTCCTGAGGAGCAGCTGCTTTCAAAGTTAACTGGGAACATCTAGTGAGAGCCTGCAGCGCCAAGATACATAGCTGATCTATACCTGATCTGTGTGATGCATGTACTGACCTCTCCAATAGCAACTACCTGCTCCGCAGAGATACTGGGCCACATGCTCAGGAGCTGGTCTATTTTACACCAGGAGAGAACCTGTCCCAGGGTGCTTCGGGAAGCAGGTGACTATAACGTACTACAAGGTGCCCTTTTATTCCTCGCCTTAGGTTCCGTTATTCCCCAACAGGATTGTTACTGTGGGAATCTGAACAGATGTTATTGCAACAATGTATTTGGACAAAGGGCAAGGGCTAATCTCGCCATAGAGAAAAAAAGTCTTTGCCACACACCAAAGCTGTATTTTTAAAATACACATCTCTAAAGATCTTTTAATATTCTCAAAGCATGTCAAGTACTTGCGGGCCCTGCCGTCTTCTCAGATCATTGCAAATAAGGAGCATTTCTATTGAAACTATCAGCATCAATGTTTAAAAGTGAGGTAAATAATAAGACAATCAAGCCCTGAATATTAAAGTTTATCATCAAATAATTTAGATGACTGACTTACAATCATTTATTTATAATCATTTAAATATAGTCTACCTTTTGGGGTGGAATGATTTAAACATTCTGGATATTCATATAGTTTTAGCTTAGTTAGCAAAAAGTGGCACTAACTGCAGACAGGCACTTTTGGGGGCATCTGTTTGCACGGCCACGATGGCTACAGCACATGTGCAAAGGTGGACTTTGCTGCAGAATTGTCCAGAGCAAAGCAATAAGCCCACGGAGGTGACAAGCCACCTCCCGTCAGACCACCTGCGCAGTCACCACCTCCCTCCACAGGCAACGGAAGGAACAAAATTCTGTGCTCAAGAGCTTTTCCAGTTTGGGTCAAAGTACTTCCAGTATCACAGGCTGGAAAATGGCAAGATAAAAGTGAAAATAAAAATAGCGTTCATTCAGGCGCTGCAGTGCACCCTTAAAAAATTACTGATAAATGACATAGAAACCTTCCCATGATGGGTAATATTAAACAATGCTGTTAGAAAATAACAATTCCCAATGTACCATTTCCAGATCTGTAAAGTAAAATTCAAAGCAAAACCAAGCCATCTAAAAATAGAGAAAAGCTAACCCAAATACAAACATTTCACCATGTGCTCTGAAGCTTACTGGAGTCGGCCACTGGCAGAGAATCAAGGAAAACTAATTCCAGAGGTGGGGGCCCTTGACTCAGAAAGCTCTGCTCCTAATCCCAGAGAGTTTAACCCCCCAAACCAATAGAAACTTCTTAGATGGCTTGAGCAAACATGATCATACATAAGAAGAGAAGGGCAGGCTGTATGAAAGTCAGTACAAAGATTTGTACTTGGCTGCTGAATTTCAAATTTCCCTCTCTTTCTTTTCTCTTCCCCATCTTTCCTTCTTGTGCTGCAAAAGATTTACAATACTATTGCCAAAATAAAATTATTACAAATAATTAATCACAACAGTGTGCTCCCAATTGTTGTCTGCACAAATCAAGTTTCTGCCCAGCTGCTGTTATTCAATGGATTTCAAGAGACTCCTATGTAGAACATACTTTGTCAGGCTATGGTAAAGGTCTGAACAATCATCGCAAATTTCTGTGAGAGAAATAATGGTCTTCAGGCCAAACATGCTTTGAGATACAAACAGTAACTACAAATCTAGGATGACTAACAAATTGGAGGGGAAAACAAAATCTGAACCAGCAGGTTGAGGAGATAAGAAAAATGACCTCCCTTCCAGTCTCTTAAGTATCTGACAAGTATCAGGTTCCTCAGGTCCAGGAAGAAGCACGTGAGTTTTTACTCAGTTAATTTTGGCAAGCACTGAGAGAAGAGTGGGACTACAGACTGTAATAATGCAACAAGCCACAGAGCTGAACAGTTGATCGGTATTGCCTTCAACTAACTTGGTATATACATCGAACTCAAAACATAAGTCCACAGAACTTTGGAGCTGAGGTGGAAAAATACTGAGCCAGAATCCTTATCATATGGCAACTCTCTCGGAAGGCAATGCATTGAGAAGCTGAAACCAGGGAGTCTGACTGGAGGGGAAGTCAATCCACACCAGGAAGGCCATATTCATAAGAAAACAACATTGTGTTGAATGCTTTCCAGATGTGCTGACAGATCAAAAAATTAGCATGGATCCTTCACTCATGTTCGCTGTGGTAAACCAGCATATAATTTAGCTTCTATATAGAATAATAAAGTACATTACTGAATACGGACTATTACCGTACACAGCATGCATTAAGAATTTCTGAGTCCAGATCTATTGTTCTGCCATTTTCAAGAGAGATGGCATTAAAATATGGCTGGTGAAATCAATACTACAACTCATTAACACATTCTCCCTGCTCTTTCATATTTTGCACTGGTGGGTTGTGCTGTAAAACAGGTGTAGGTGACTAAAGAGATTCCAGAGGCACTGATGTTCTAAAATGCAAAAGGAACACCTTTCAAGACCAACTGCATTCTTCATGTCTCAAATAATTAAAATTAGGGCGTGATGAGACTATGAATTTAATCACAGGCCAAGTATCGGAACAATTTTATGGAAAGGGTCAAAGATTGCTTCTTGTAGACAACTGTCATTTTTGCATTCTTATTCTTGGTTATGATCAGACGATAGTACAACATACTGTGCAAGCCACATGGCAGGGGAATCCTCTGTAGTCCTAATTAAGAAGACTAGAAATGGTGGGAAGACATACACAAATTAAATGATTTGCCCAAGATCATCAAGTAGTTCAGTGGCAGATAGAACATTTATGACCTTTCCATGGTGTCTTCTTTCGGTCATGTGTTTCATTTAGCAATTTTTTACTTTTTCTTATGAATAGTTTTAAGATAACTGCTCAGAAACTAGCTAAATCATTTATTGATGTTTACTTACATAACGATTCTTGTTCAAAGATATTTTCAGGTCTTTCTCAAGCACATTTATATTTATGTTAATGTGGATAAACTGAAAATGTTGTGTGTCAAATGTGCAAAAATGGGTATTACAAGTTAGCAGGATATACGCAACCTTCATAAAACCACAGCTATCATTGTATGAGAGACACAGCATTCAGCTTTCTGCTGCCTCACAAATCTGTTGGTTCAGGATTCACCTACCCACTGCATTCAACATTTGAATAATTTTGACCTTTTACCAAAGGTTTCCTGTTGTCAGTGCAAGCTCCTTGGGGCCTCACTCAACACTGTATCTGTCAACTTGCATTCTAGGCTATTTCATTCCTTGCTCGAGAGTTGCAAACAGAGTTGCTTTCTCATGAAGACTCTGACCTTATCGATAATTCCCTCTGTACTATACATTTCAAAGTGGCTGACACAGATGTTCATTGAGTCACTTTCCCATCCATCGATGTCTGCTTCTGTTCTCTGAGGTGCTTTACTGCAAGTATGCAAACATTCAGTAACCTGGGGGCTCCTGTAACTTTCAAGATCTATCTATGCCGGTATTTTCTGTCTCGGAAAGTCTGTTATTGTATATGCTTAATAAATGCTATCCTAAAGGAATTATGTTGCACAGGGATATATAGACATGCTGTGGATATTCTTAGAGAGTAAAAGCTGAAAATACTATTTGAATTCCACCATTCTCTACACAGTCCAACATGAAAATGGATACATTACAAGCTGCATTTTCAAAAGCATCTTGTCTTCTAGCTTTCCACCCACAATTTTGATAATATCAGTTCTCCCCTCCATGCTAACATTTTTGCTCACAAGTACTGAAACCACAAAGAATGGCTGCACAATTCTAGCCTTAAGTCACATATTTTGAGCCTTTTAAAGACTTATCTCCATTCCTTTTTTGGAACAAAAAATCCTGTAACCCTTGGGAGGTCTCCTGATCTCCTACAGCTCCTTTTCTAGAAAGCCATCAAAATAGAATTGATAGACTTCATGACTTTTCAACATGAACATAGCTCCTCACAGTTTATATTCTATATAACTGATAAACAAAACTGTTCTGGCCATAGCCAGAGCTTCATTCTTCCTTGCCCAAGATATTGCAAAGAGAGCAATGGCCATGCTTTCCAAAGCAGTGCTGTGATTTGAGCACGTGTCTATTCCACAGGGTGTATGGAAGGCTTTATTCCCCTCCAAATTGCCATGTGAAGTGGATATGAATCAGCTATTTCTGCTGACTTTTCTGAGAGATGACCTGGGCTCCTAGTTAGTCAAGACATCACTGGGCGGGACAGAAGGTCTAACCTAGCAGACTCAACAAAAGGAAACACAGCTCTGAGGCAAATGGGCTGGCAGCACAGCCACACAGACATTTGTTTCACACAATCTAAAAACATCTGTATTTCACTGGGTGATGCTGCAGTCTTCCCAGTTCCTGTGGTAAGCCTGGATCTGTGCCAAATTGAAAGATTTGACCTTTTTTTTCTTTTTTTCTTTTTTTTTTTTGAAAGAAAAACATCCACTGAGCTCACTTAACTTAGAAAATTGGGGAAAAGTAATTTGTCAAAATAATCTTTTGTTAGAAACAAATAAAAGGGAGATGCATTAAAACAAGGAAAAAAAGAATTGGTCTGTATTATTTCTTAATGGATGCCAAATCTTCATTGCCAGAGATTAAACTTTCAGGAGCAAAGGCATGAGAATGCTCTACAAGGGATACAAGTGGCAGCCAAGGGTCAGTGTGCGAGGACTGGTCCACTGAAGTTCAGTGGAGAACAGGGAGAGACAGAGATAACAAGAATATGTGCGGGTTTGGCCCTTGGGCAATTCTGCTTCACCAGCTGACCTGAAGCCCACACATAGGGCACAGCTCTGCTGCGTAAAGTGCAGAGGAGATTTGTGTAGGAACTAGCGCAGGTCTTAGGAGCACTGAGTTCCGTATGATTTTGCATGCTATGGAGTGTTCCTAGGTGCCTTTATTTCTGATATGCCCAGCAGGATCCTAGAGAAACATCCTCAGAGCTGGAACATGCCATGAGGTAAGGAGAAAGCCCAGAACAGTTAGGCGTTAGCTCCACTGATCCTTTTTTTCCTTGCCTTTTTTTTCCCCCTCTCCCACTCTCTTCTCACTGCTTCTGTCCCTTGTATCCTTTGTAGTAGAGAGAAGCATAAGGACTCAATGTGCTAACAGCATCTTATTTTTTTGTAGCAGACTGCATATATACATATGCAAATAAAGTTTTGAGCTGGGGTGATGGGTTTTGTTTAAAACTGTCAAAACTGAAGTCTGGAGAATTTTCTTGATGATGAAAATAGATGAGTAATCCATTTGGTAGTATCTGTGTAAACAATATGCACAAAACCACTTTCTTAAAATGTTTCTGCTTTTAATTTTTAAATTAATGCATACTGCTCAATTTGACTACTACTTCCAACTTCTGCTAACTCTCTGGCCCTGCTGAGATATGCCCCATTCTCTCCTTGTCCTGCAGATTGGAAATACACTTAAATTCACCAAATTTCTTAGAGTAAAAACAAAAAGTGTGTTAAGCATAAATTAAAGAAACAAAGTATGTTTAAGCATAAATAAGATCAAACACAATTCATTACATCTTCTTAAAACTATAAATTGATAACAAGTATGTACATAATCAATTACTCTTCTACTCAACTGCTGGGACTTGAGTTTAGGCTTTTACAGTTTTGTGCACTATATTTGGGTCTTAATCTACAACTGGCTGAATCCAGTGAGTCAGAGAGTATGTATTTAAACAGTATAGTCATCACCACTTTAATTAATCTTTAGGAAAGAGTCTGACTTTGCTGTCTTTGCCTAGGATAAACCTGTTTTGAGGTCAATACAGCAACTACAAGGTGGAATGAAGGACGGGGCTTTGAAGGACAAACACAAAATCCTGAACTTTCCCTTTTCAAAATAATTTTAAATTCCATAAATAATTTCAATATTTGTGTACTTTGGAGCTAGCAATATCTCCTTAATTGTAAAGGTCACATTTTCACTATTTCTGCTTTTGCAGGAAGTCATAGGGGGAAAAAAAATAGTAAAATTTTTAAAGAAACATTTGCTGAGTGGGATATCATACATTTTCCAAAAGCAACATAAGAAATTTATCTTTGCTAATTTTTCTACCCACAATTGTAGAGTTAAAAACAGACATTTGAACAACTGAGTATGAAGCAAGTTAATGAGGATACATGAAAAGACTATAAAGATGCAAAAACCTAGGAAATTGATGAAAGTAAAAACCCTTGCAAACAGCTTTCTGACTGAATGGCAAACTCAAGAGAGATGAAAGATGAATGCATCAAAAAGAACATCCTTTTGTTCCTTGAAAGAATAGGTTATTGTCTACTTGTATTTCTTGGACACCATCACTGGTACTGCACTCACAAAAAACAATGGAAGACACATCCCTGCCCCAAGGAGTGTACAATCAAAAAGCCAATGGAAAGATGTCCAGTAATTTCAAAATGAGTAGGATTAGACCCAAAATTAGGCAAACGTACTTGAATAACAATGCCTGCCAGCATATTAGCAATAGTTCAGCAAAAGACAACAGTCAGCCTAACCATTCAAAGACAGATGTTTTGATGACAAATTAAAAATAAATAGACATGGTAATGGATATAAAGAAAATAAACTGAAGTTGCAAGGAAATGTTTTGATTAAAAAGCTGATGTTCTAAGGTCAAATATGCTGTCAACAGGGTATGACACTTAAGGTCTCAAAAAGCACTCAGGGCTAAACTTCCAACTTTCTGCATGCAAATCACTGATGTGTGTGGTTGTTTATCACTGTCACTTGTACAAGCAAGTGATAGAATTTACATCTGTAAAAGCCCATTTGTGCTTAGTTTGTATTCAGTTAGCACATACAGCTGAGGTTTGTATGCATATCTGTATATTTTATCATTTGCTTGCAGAAAAAGCAGTGCTCAAAATTGTACCTGAAAAATAGATGTCATATTTAGAAAATCTGGTTCTGAATAGTACTCAGCAAAAGCAAAAAACCCCAATACAATGCCGCAGATGATACAATCTAATCTATTTCCAGCAATGACACCAAAATAAGATAACACAGTTTAAGATCAAACAAACAAGATGCCAGGCATCATGTAGATGTTAGAGTGTGTTTGTCTGTTTCCTTTCTTGTGCCCTTTAATTGACAGTGAAGTCGTTCATAATTTTGACAGTCAACAGGGGTCAGTTAACTTCAGAGGAGTGACTACTCCTTTGCTACAAGCAGGCACAATTCATAACTCTCAGTGTTCTTGTTTGATCCTGCCGTGAAGACTCATGGTATGTCTGTACTTAACAGTGGTGCCAGTCATGTAACCAGAAGTAAAATTCCTGGAGCAGGACAGGCGTGAGGCTGAGTTAGTCAGCTAACACCTCCCTGTGCCATCTTCAACACTGAGCCAGGTCCTTCACTGAATTCTGCATCAGCACAGTCCCAGCTATCCCAGCCCAATGGATCCCAATGCACTAGGATCCATTGGGCTCAGCCTATTTGCCTTTAAAATATATTATTTCATTATTTATTTGTGTTTGACAGGATATTGTAGCAAGAGCTAGAGAAAATTTACTTAGAGCGAATGCTTAGATACTGAACTCAAGACTCAAATGCGAGGGAAAAGAACTGGACTGCTAAGCTGTTCACTGCCCAGTTTAACTCTTGCACTTGCCTCTTAAGACACAATGTTATCCTTCATTCAATAAATCACATTCACTCATAGTCTGTGAGCTTATCTGTTCAGCTATTCATCTCATTTCATATAAGCATCAGGAGAACTCTCAGCTGCAGAAAATAGTTGGAAGTCAGAGTCCAACAGCAATCTGAGAGATTATTTTTTATGTCTTCATCAGCCACTTAATCTATTCTCAACCTCCAAAAGGTACTTTCCTTTGATCTATCTGTACCTACCTCGATTGAAATTTGGTTTCCAAAGTTTAAGCTCTGGCCCTCTGGGAACACTGTGCCAGCATGTGAAACCTGAGTCCTCACATCATTCTCTGTACATGTAAAAGTAGTCAGGATTCAAGCCCTGAGCAGTAACAGCTCTTAAATTACCTTGTGTTCTCATGAAAGTCAGTTCACAGCTGAACATAAGATAAATGGTATTCCACCAAAGCAGATTTTAGTATACTTAAAAATGGAATTCAAGTTTGAGAGCTAGAGGGTATGTCCATGAAGACAGACCCTATGTGAAGTAGATCTAGTGAATGTTTTCTGGTTTAATGCAAGAGCTTTGTCTGGAAGATAGTCAAAGAGCTAAACAGCTATTATTAGAAATAACAGAGCTGTATATTAACCTGAGCAGGTCTGGTACTGGGAAAACCCCTATCTTCTTAGAACTAAGTAACAGCAAGATGCCTGCTGTTTCTTGTGGCATTATCACACCGATGTCTCACAATAACAAAACAATTCTGCAGAAAACAAGTATTTTGTGTGCCTTGTGTGAAATCAATTTGCATTTCTATTACTGTCTAATGAGAAACATTACAGTTTACATATTTGGCTGTATTTATACAGATTTTATAAGCATGTCAAGTTATTTATTTTGCTAAACCTACAATAACTGTTCTGGAATAATTATTTGTGTGTTTACTATATTAAGCACTTCTTTCTTTTCTAAAGCAAATCAGAAGAAAATTAGGAATTGACATCCTAGCTAAGGCCAACAAGCCTCCTGCTCCAATACCCTGACAGTACCCAGTGCCAAATGCTCTGCAAAGGAAAAAAAGTAGGCAAAAGTATTGAGTAAGTATGCAATAACTAGTCTGTACTAGACATTTCCTCTTAATTCCCACCACACTGTCATTAATTTATGCTAAAAATAACTAATTTTATCTACAGTGTTAAAAACATTTCTTACTGTAAATCCTTGAACTGTTGGTGTTCTCTTTACCCATACAAAGGTCTAATACTCTAAGAATCCTATAAGGCTTTTTAAAAGTCCAAAACAAGGTACAGCAAAGCAAATGCAAATAAGTAGACATTACTTTTTCAAACAACATGGCTAATGACTCAGTGTTATTTAGATATGCATTTTGATTTCTACAGCTGCATCTTCCAGTGCGGTGCTATCAGTCAAACTAAAGTTCTGAACAATCTGGTGATTGTACAGTCCTGTGACATCTAATAGCTGATTTATTTTTTTACCTGTCATAACAACATAACAATCTATTTAATTAGAACATTCAAGCTCTTAGTTAAGATTTGCCTCCTACTAAAGAAACCTGTGTTCTGGGACGTGATTCAGAGGCATGGGAGGGTTATATAGGTACAAGCAGATAATATTGCCTTTTGGCCATTCCTCCTTAACAAGCTAACGTCAGGAATGCCAAGTCAAGAACTTTCTTATTCTCTGTTTAGGAAATACTTGATATGTTTCAAGTATATCTGCAGTGTACACAAAAACAAAGAGGACAAGAAAATATTAAAACTAATCTCTATGTTTCATTAAAAAAATCCACTCAGATGACCCTGCGTATTTATGTATTTAAACATATGACTATATATCAGTATATAAAGCACAAACATATATAAAGCATATATTTCTGTATTATACAGACATACCTACACCCCCCTATATGAAAAGGAATAGAGGGTAGATGGCAAACAAAAGCATCCCTGCTTCTTAGCTCAGTCCCATTTGCCATGTTTCAGGATGAACTAGAAAAGCATTTACAAGCGAGAAACACTATGGCATCGAGAAAAAGTAATATTCTCAAGAAAAAAAAGAATGTTTAGCAATGGAAATTGGAAAATTCCCTTGAAACACAAAGGAGAATTGAAACCAGTCTCCAGGGGGAAAAAAAAACCCACAGATAAAATCTTGATTGCTGAAACAATTCTAAAATGTTGGAAAAAAGAAATTAATCTGGACAGAAACTCGCTAATTGGTGTAGCTGATTATGGACAAGTATTAAAAGAATAGCAGCCTGATTCAGAGAGCCAAGACTAAGTTAAATGAAATGGATGCAGCTGACTGGCTGAAGAACAAGTTTATGATTCATGAGTAGCAGACAGAAGAGAGATAAATTGAAAGGATGTAGGACCATATTGGCCATACATGCCCTCAAGTGGAAATTCAGAAAACCTGGAAAGATAAAATCACAGGTATTGATTTCACTAAAAAGATGAAAAGATACTGTTATATCTCGTTTGGCCAGTTGTGAGTAACAAGTTTAGTATGTATTACTTGTCATAGTACAAAGATTTCTTAATTTCTTGAGCTGAAATTTCACAGCTCAGGTCTTCAAGTGAATCCATGAAAGGGTTCTGATTTAGTGCTGGTGTATATTTTAAGAGTTGTGGGGAAAAATTCTCTGGAGTAATTTCTTTTTCAAAATGAAAACTGTAATTTTTGGCAAAGCAATCAAGTTATCTGTACTAGTTAAAATAGAACTCCTTGCTATCTCACTAATACTTGACTAAAAGGCCTTTGTCTTCAAGACACAACTGAAAGGAATGTGATGTAGGAACAAAGTAAAAAAAGGACAACCTTTACAACTGATGGTGGGGGCTCGATGAGTGAAATCCTTGTTCTTCTTCAGAAGGAATTTTTTATCAATAAATATTTTTTCTATACTGAAAAATACAGATTTCAAAACAAAATAGTTCAAAGAGGAGAGAAGTTTTTTAAATTTTGTCTTGAAATCCATCATTTGAATACACCAGTTTCCTCTTAATGTTCAGGTGCTCATTGGTAATCAAATTTCAGTTTTACTTTTCATTGTTTAACATCTCTAATAAGCAGGACACACTCAACATCATTTATTATCTTGAAAACTTTTCAGTTGTCTGATAGCTCCAAGTTTTAGGAAAAAATATTCAGCCTAACTGCAAAAGATAAATAATCTGTTCAGTTAAGTACAATTAAAGGCTAAAGGAAATGCAGCTACATTACAACCCTTAAACTGGCTTACAATTAAACCATCTTAAAACAATCTTCACAGCGATATTTCAAGATTTTCGCACAGTCTGAGAAAAGTTGTACCTAATCCGATATCCAAGGGGATTAAAGTGGATTCACTTTTTATAGACATAAGATAACCAAAGGGAAACCTGTTAGAAGCTTTATTGAAAGGCTTCAGAAAGAGGTAAATATGATCTAGTTTCACAGACTTGCAGCTACCAGAGGATGATATAGCCTATTTGTAAACAAATGGTTATTCATTAGCTATGATGTCCAAGAAATGAAGATTGCTAGGGATTTATGAGTGAATTGTCTCATTTCTCTTAGTGGTGGCAATGACTCAATTCTCCAAGCTAGAGTGGAGTTTCAGTATGTTCCACCAATTGTGCAATAGACTTTAGCACTTGGATGTTTGGTTTTTTCTTAATTCTAAGCAACAGTGGTCATAAGACATGATATCTGTGGGGAGCATTTACCATGACAAAGCACTGCATATTTAGCGGAACTGTAGTCAAAATATTCTTTTCTATTTCATTACAAAACTTCATTTGTAATTTTATGTAGAAGTAAGTATCAGTGCTATTTAGAATGATAGCAAGCAAGAAATGGTAAATTGTAAATACTAAAAAAAAAGAAAAGTATTAAGGTTGCATAATAGCCCAGTTAGCACTACTGTATGAAGGCAAAGGAAACTTCTCAATGCTTACCAACACATCCAAAGTTTGTAAATACAGAGCACCACGAGGTGTGTGGGAATGGGTCGATTCCCATCTCCAGAGCTCTAGTAAATTGGGCAGCATAGCTGAATAACCAGAGAGAATTTACTGAGTTCCTGTTCTTAGTTCTTGCAAATTTCTCATCACTGAACATTTTCCAGGCAGCTGCATTTTCAGCTTATACATATATCCCTGTCTTTTAAGCTCTATGAGCTTGAATGGGTCTCAAATATTCTCCTTCCTTGGATATTCTGATTTAGAGTTTCCCTCCTCAGAGACATGTGATGACAGAAACACAAAGCATGTAGACGCTAAGGGTATTCTAGGAATGACCCATTCATATCGGGTTTCAGTGAAAAACTTGCCATTATGAATTTTCAATGACATGAATATGTGTTAGGCATAAAAGCCTAAAGAACACTATGTTTGGAATGTCAGTGCAACTTCCTAAGTTTTAAAAAGCAAAAATTATAAACAGAAGTTACATCACATGCACATACTCTCAACTGGTTTGAGTTTTTAGGTGCAGCACAGACCTCTGCCATGCCTCTAGAAAAGTATTTGAGTAGTGAAAAGCTGTCACTCTTCTGTGAATCAGCCACAAGAGGCAGGCAAGACATACATTTCATCTGGCCTACAGAATTAGTACCTGGCAGGAGCAAAAGACTAGTTCTAGGGGGCAGGCAAAGGTATATACCTATCTATCATTTTCCAAACATATATCCCTCCACTGGTGCTATTTCCAGTACAACCATATTACAGTCATAGATTCCCTGCTGGCCTTCCCAGTCAAATAATTCCTTTCTGAGATCCAGACTGTTCCCACTCCTCTATTATTTTTACATTTTAACTCCACTTGTCTCTGTCTTAACATCTTTTGGCTAATAATTTCAGTTACTAGCTCTTCTCCTGTGCTCCATAGTTGTCCCTATCCTTGTAACACTCAGATCCAGCTCCTAATGCTCCACTTAGGCAGTTTTCCTTTTATTGCTGTGGCATCAGCAGGGGTTCTTTGACACTAAAAGAGAGATAATCTCCTGCTACAAGCTCTGTTCTCCAAACCACAATACTTGTCAAAGAGAGGAGGAATTGCACAAAGTCCCACTGAGTCCCTTCAGTCCAGGCAAGGAGCAGAAATAGTGCAGATGAAGCTTTGGAGAAGATAGCTGCCAAACCCTAATGGCTAACAACATGGAAGCTTCCCCCCCCCCCCCCCCCCCTTCTTTTTTTTTTTTTTTTTCTTTTTTTCCCAGCAGGTTATAAGTGCAAGCCAAATGTAGGCAGATTTTCACAGGATAGTTCATGCCAAATTTTAGGCCGTTGCTCCAGAACATGAAGATAATACAGTTTCCTCTGTAATTGTAAACATTTTTCATAAGGGCAAAAATATTTCCCTATGAAACCTATTGTGAGGCATAGATGCGCTCTGCTTGCTTAAGCCTTCCAAAACAAGTAAAGAACTACAGGCATTTCAGCCTGAGGCAGACACCTGCCACGGAAAACTTCAACCTGAGTCTTTAAAATTTAGCAAAATTGTACTATATCTGAAGACACTGAATAATGGGAAAAGACAATGTCTTAAATATAGGGACTTCTTATTCTGCCAATTTTATGTGTTTATTTTAGGTTTTGACTGTACCAGTATTTCCACTGAAACCCAGCATTGTGGGGATCAAGTTATTTCCTCTCAAGGGGATGAGAGTCATTTTGCAGACAATCTTAAAAACAGAATTTAACTACAGTTGGATTCTTTGTTCTTCAAGGGCATGGGAGACACTTCAAAAAGGCTAAACTGTGAACTGAACAAAGCTTGTTTTAATAATTTTTGTGTATGCATTTGCAAGGCATCTGAAAAAATACCCCTGTGATTTCTCGAGTTGCAGTGATACTGGATGTGTTTCCCAGGATGAGATTAGGCAGGTTGCCTTGGGTTTGCTCCACAGGGGACAGGTCAACTACCTTTATTGCGTGCCATCAGCAATGTGCCACTGAGGCATTTCCAAAAGATTAAATACTTCTCAGGATTAAGAGGCCTGGTTAAAATGGAAAATTTCCTTTTTTTTGTTTTTGCTGTATGTAATACCTATTAGGGGGCTATAAAGATGATTATGGAATCCTAAATCATCAACAGTATCATTTGCTGAGGTCTTTTTGTTCTTTTTGCTTATATGTATGAAAGTATGTGCATTTATAAATTGTATATGCATGTAAATATCTATTAAAATAAATGCAGTATAATATGTTGTTTAGCCTCCCTAGACAACTGCTGTGTTTCTCAAGTCAATGGGCCAGTAAAACTTTGCTTTGTGGTTGGGGGTGACAGTTGCTGTGTTTTCAAAGACTCAAAGGATTGCTTCTCAGCACGTACTTTATACCACTACATAATACTTCCCTGTTCTTTAAAAAAATGACGTTCCTTAAAAATTCCTTTTACAATCAAGAAAAATGAAATTTTAAAATATGTTAATAATAGTAAACTCTATTTCTTGTTAACAATTTCTCAGTCTCATATAGTCATTCTTTCAGTTTATATTATTTGACTGAATAATACAAGTTTCACTTATTTTGGAATTTACTCTTTTCAATTTAAATGGTGTTGAGTACATGATACAGTATCTCAGTCAATCAAATAATTATTTAAGTGATTATCAAAGCTCTGCATGACACTTCCATATTTTCAGTTTTAAACTTTATTTGGTGGAAACAGTTGTAACCTTCTGTCCTTGTCTTTTCTCACCAAACAAATGAAGGCTGGCACAAGGTACGTGATTTCACAACACGACAGGTCAGTCCCAGAGACTGCAGGACCATGGATGGAGGATCTTATTTTTGGCAGAAGTCTCACATAGCCCCCCCTTTATCTTTCCAAATATTTTACTCCTGAATCTGACCCTGTCTTTAAAATGGGAGTCATGCAGTGAAGCACAGAAGCTCAGACGGCATAGATCTATTTTGAAACTTTTACTCCTAATACATCTCCTCTAGAACTTTTTTACTTAAGAAAATCAGTCTCAGATCAGGGCCCCATTGTGCTAGGAGCTGTACCAAAAAAGAGAACAAAGATGACTCCTACTCCAAAGAACAAATATAAAAAAGAAGACTGGGGGGCATGTAATAATGCTAGCAGATTTTAATAGGCAGTTAGGCATTAGTATAAGCACTAGTAGGCATTAATGCTTTACAGGACGATAAATTTTGACATTAGAGACCATGCTATATAAATTAAGGCTTAAGCTAGGTATGACAAAAAGAAATGTCTAAGGAAGTGCCAATGGAAATAGTCAGAGACCAGTAGCACTGTACTTTCCACATCTGCCAGAATTCATCTCAGAGTAACTGATTTAGTCTAAGGTTTGAATTAGTCTAGCTGGAGAAAGGCTAACAAAAATAGGTACATCCACTTGCCACATTTGTACTAATGCTGCTTCAGGTTAGTGCTTAGAAGATAAAATGGGGCCCTGCCCTGACAGAACATTCCACTGACACTGATTTCATGTTCATGCTCAGCTTCCCAGCTGCAGATACATTAAGATCTTTGCTTCTTTACAGCTTATCATTTAGAACTTGGATAAGGTTTTTCCTAACAGCTGGCCAACGGTTAACATTTTTTTACTCTTTTAGAACTTTTTTTTGGTGATAGGCTTGCTGTCTGTCTGCCAAGTTTATCAATGGTGCACTGCATATGTATTTTTTTTTTCAAATAATTTATATTGCAATGCTTTTTAAATTATTTGTTCTGTCTCATGTCTCCTGTTTTCAAAAATTCTTTTAAGACACAGTCCTTTAAAAGATTTTGTTTCTTTTGGGCAGGAATATTGAACTCTTCCTGATGCCCAACTCAAGTGTGGAAAGCAACACAACATATCACATATACTAAGTTTTGGATATTGAAATGTCAAGTGCAATCCTGAGGAAGGTATGAAGGACACAGAGTGCCTCAGGAGGCAGACTGAACCGCCGTTTCCTAAGATACCTGCAGCCAGAAAGGATGAATGCAATCATGGCATAAAATAAAGCTTTTCAAACCTGGCAGCGCCCTTGGAAGGTGAGAGCTGTGAAAACTTTCTATGCTTGGGTATATGGGCACAACAAAATGATATGCAATTGTAGAATATTCTAGTGACAATAGCAATGCAGATTGCTGTTACATTCAGCATGCTTTGGCATGCAGGGTACATATCTAAGGCCTCTTAAGAGCTAGCACATACTAACATCCTAACATTGTCTTCTCATTTAGTATTACTCACGTTAAACTTCAGGTACTCTTTCACATGCCAATTTCCATTGTATTTTACAGTAAAAATTTTGCTCACTTTCTTCATTTATGGTATTTACTTTTGAGATACCAAAGAATGCTGAATATGTTCTCTTCAGTTATCTGTTAAACATGTTATATAGGCTTCATATCTGGTTTTGTGAAATGTATGTTTAAAGCCCATTTTTTAAGGCCCATGGTTGTCTCAGAGCCACACTGGATATGAATGATATGTTTATTTTGAACTTTAAGTGATATAGATTTGGGGTATGCTGCAGACTGAAAACTTAGGTCAAGTCCTAGCAAGTTTGAGTATGCTTCTTTCTGAATTACACATTGGCCAAGCATCAGCTGCCTTGCAGTGACATAACATGGCCAATGACAAGTCAGCTATGTGAATCCTCCCAGGGTCCCAATGTTGTGAAATACAAAGGCAGATGGAGTTGTAGGTTGTTTGAGCTCCAGAAGCCTTTCTAAGCCTGTAGGGTATGCTACAGGTGTTCTATATTTGACCATGCAAAGCACTGAGACACATCAGGGGACACACCAGCTTTAGTGAGCTCCATGGTCCAACCCCTAAGGTGCAATGTAGACATAATTATATTCATGAACATATGTCTAGTTCTATTACTCTTTTCCACAAGCCAATCCTTCCAGTATCAAAAAGTTTTTTCATTTCAACTCTTCCTTGCACAGAAAAGAAAGGTCTGAGACACTTATAGCTAATAATACTAAGTACTGATAGTATTATTATTACAGTGTTCCACCTCCTCTATCATTCTCCACCATTGCACCAGCAACTCACTTGTTCAGCATTGACTTGAGCAGAGAACTGCAGTTTCTTTCTAACTCCTCCAGTGCTGGAGAGAAACTGCAGTGCTGTGCAGCACCTGAAAATATGAGTGCGAAAAATATGCTTTGCAGCTCTTAGGTTGGCAGCGTGCCCCACCGTATGACCCAGTCTGCAGGGAATGACCTGAAACGATGAAAATGGGACGCAGCCTCCCCCTCTGCCATTTAACAGCTGCACTGCATCTACCTCTGGCCTCAAAGATACAGCGAGGGATTATCATTTCTCTGCTTATAGCAACGTAGCTCACATCATTGTGCATTAACTTTGCGTACAATAAAAATGCTGCATTGTGGTGATACATCCACTTTTGCACCCAGCTCACAAAATTGGTGAGGTAGACTTGAGAGAACAAGATGCACTATCTTAAAGATGATACAGGTTATTTATGTGCTCTGCAGATCAGAGAGCTGAAGAAGGGAGTATGCCTCCTAAATCAAATTGCTTGTTTTCTTCCATGTTCCACTTCACATTCATATACAATTTGCAGTTCAATTATTGTCCCTGCAGCTTCTTTAGTGTTACTACTTTCCATATTTCCAATACTGAACTTTTTTCATATTATTTTTCTCTATATAATTAGCTTTGAATTTTCTAAGCAAAGCTTTCCTTGTTTTATTTATTTCCTTCCTGTATTTGTAACCTTCTTTCGCTCTTATGTATTATCTCTGTTTTCACTGTTATTTGCAACACCTAATTTAGCATAATCTGTGAAACTTGCTATCTTCTTTTTAACACCCCCCCATTTCAGATTATTAATAATGCTGTTAAATAAGACATGTTTAAGAGATTGTACAGCTTCCTTTCTTGCATTCTGAATTACTATTTGCAACATGCAACCTGAAGATATCTGTTTCCCTAAAGATTGATCTGAATAAATGGTGGCACAGATTGCCTGGAGAACATACTGTGTTCTGAGGAACTGGCACCTCTTTGATCTTCCATCAACAAAAAACACTCCTACCTTCTTCTTAAAAAGTTCACAAACTCAAGTTTTACTAAATTTAAGTAGAAGATTCATAGATTGCAGATGTAGCTAGAGACTTTATAAATCCACTGCGCTGAAGAAAGTGTGCCCTTTCCAGACACAATCAATCTATTAACTGTAACCTAGACCACTTCCATGCATGCTAAAGCACTGCTATGCATGCTACTTTTGTCCAACACTGAGAGCCAGCTGAAAGAAGAATATGCACTGTATTATCTTCTTGCAGTGTAGCCAGAAAGGGTACTACACTCATACTGCTCATAATGCTTTGGCTGTCAGTCACCTGCTACTAGTACCTGAATAGTGAAAAACTCAGAAATTACTTGTCTCTGATATCCATTACTAACTATCTTTGGTCAAAATCATAGAATCATAGAATGGTTTGGGTTGGAAAGGACCTTAAAGATATCTAGTTCCAACCCCCCTGCTGCGGGCAGGGACACCCTCCACTAGACCACGTTGCCCAAAGCCCCATCCAACCTGGCCTTGAACACTTCCAGGGAGGGGGCATCCACAACCTCTCTGGGCAACCTGTGCCAGTGCCTCACCACCCTCACAATGAAGAATTTTTTCCTTACATCTAACCTAAATCTACCTTCTTGCAGTTTAAAGCCATTACCCCTTGTCCTATCACTCCATGCCCTTGTAAACAGTTCCTCACCATCTTTCCTGTAGGCCCTTTTAGGTACTGGAAGGCTGCTATAAGGTGTCCCTGGAGCCTTCTCTTCTCCAGGCTGAACAACTCCCTCAGCCTGTCTTCATAGGAGAGGTGCTCCAGCTCTCTGATCAGCTTCATGGCCCTTCTCTGGACCTACTCCAACAGCTCCATGTCCTTCTTACACTGGAGGCCCCAGAGCTGGATGCAGTACTCCAGGCAGGGTCTCACAAGAGCAGAGTAGACGGGAAGAATCACCTCCCTTGACTACTAACCAGTTGAAAAAAGACTGAAGATTGATTTTTTTAATACATGTGAAATATTATATTAATATGCATTTTTAATAAAGTACATCATGCATGCTTATATTTTATTTTGTAAACTTTCAAACATTCTATAAAGTTTGGTTACATTTTTCAGTATTTCTAATCACAATGCAGACAAAACTCTGCTAGCTCAAATAATTTCTAATTTTTTTTTTTTAACTATCACTAATTTGACTTTTTGTTAAGCTTAGGTAAAGTGAAATGGATCCCAGTATAACTGCCTAAGCTATACATTGATTTTCACAAAAGGCATATCATACTTTATTATGGCACATTTAGAGTATCTCTCATCATTGCATTTATCACAAATCTCTCGCCATTTGCATTTACATCTGTGCTAGCAATTATTAGGAGTCAAGTTTTAACTGGATATAATTGATTTCACTGCCCATTCTATTTAGAGTTAGCCACGGCTTCAAAAATAATGTGAAGCAAGCATAAACAGGAACTGTCATCAAAAGAATGAATCCCTTGCAGCCATTATTCCTGCCCTTGCTCTATTCTCTCTCTTATGTCATCAGATGTATTTATGTGGTTACACGGTAAACTGGATCAGCAAAGCAACCTGGCAAAACACTAACTCTTTGCTGGAAGGCCTATGGGATTAATTTTAACCAAGATTGGTTTTCTCATCTAATTTACTAAACACCCACACAAATACTTGAGCTGCATCAAGTGACACTGACAAAAACAAAGCACCAAGTCAGGAGGACTGGACTGTAGCAATGTCAATTTGATGCTTTGCAGCTACAATATTAGAAAACAGTGCGGTTAAAATCAAATGGTACCTAAAACACAGTGATGGTCCTATCATAGCGAACTCTGATGAAAAGGCAATCGTGAGAGATTTCCTGGAAATCAGCAATCTAGGTAGCATAATTACTAGAACAGGGTAAACTATAATTAGCTCTTAGGTAAAACCATAAAACCTTATTTTTTTCCTTTTCATATTGCCTGCTAAGAATTCCTCCCTAGTCTGTGAAGAAGCTATTTATTAAAACCTTGTTTATTTTGGATTGCTCACTTTTAATCCTTCTCAGAACTTTGGCCTTACCTTATGGCTACTTTACTTTTCTTAGTAGTTTCTTGTCAGAGATTTTATCAGAAATCCTTTTGAAAAATCAAAGTAAATTACTTCCTCAAGATGCCCTTTATACATTGTACTGTTGACTCAAAGAATTTAGCAGGTCAAGAATGCACGATTTACTCTTGTGGCAACCAGGCTGGTTTGATCTTATCAGCATATATTTATCCAAGCGTTTCATTACGTTGTCCTTAATTATGCTCTGTCAGTTTTTCTAATACTGAAGTTTGCCAGACTGTGATACCTGTAGTCATTCTCAAATCCTTTTAAAAGATGGGAACAGTGCTAGACACTTTTCAAACATGGATTTTTTTCACTTTAAAGAATGCACAGATTTTACAGTTCCACATTTTATGTTAGTTTTGCTCTTAAGAGTTCTTTTGTCTTTCAATCACAAGCAAAATGTAGCAACGAAGAAGTATTTTCAAAGACAACTTATGCTTCCTTGCGGCCATCAAAATTACTGTAAGATGACTGGCCTAAATGAGGTGAGGTATTTCTTAAAGTATTTCTTAACATTAATATGTATTATATGAAACTTAAAAAAAACCCTCAGTAACAACAGTTGTCAGAAATATGAATGTTTTGAGAATCATTTCCTTTTAAAAAAATAATTATTTTTAATTATTGCAAAAATAGCATAAAATAATTTTTAAAGGCTTTTCATTGAAAAAATTTGTGTGGGGGTGATGACCATTTGTCTTGTAGAATAGCAAAGTGAAAGCCTTCACATTTAATATTAATATTTTATCTGTCTTTCTGCCTCTTTCTTAATTCCATTTTTATCTACTTTGTTCTGTTTCTCTTTTCCTTCCCTTCTCCTAGGGGTGGGAGGAAAGAGATGTGCTTTGATCTTTATTATATTTTGTAGGTTTTTCTTTTTTAAGTATAATTTCAGTTGTAGGACACTGAAACGTGCATACTTTGGATGTTCTCTAAGATACCTAAAAGCTGTGTAGTAGCTCATACTCCTCTGGACAAACATACTATTTTTTAAGTGAAAAATCTCTTAGAGACAACTTGGAGTTTGCAAAGCTGAACTTTCTGGTACTGCATTTAAACCTAATGTTAACCAAAAGGGATTATATATGAGGATCAAAGGACAATGACACCCCATTATTATTTAATATCAGTAGTCAAGATTATACAATTGAAATGTAGTTTCTAACTCCTGAAAGATTTGCGTAAATCAGTCATATTCTGCCATCATTTTGCTAGAATGCATTGAGAATCGAAGATGTGTTTAGAATCAGAGAAGTTTGTATGTTTTTAAGTTATCTAAAAAATCATATTTCAGTTATCTAAAATTTTGTAAAATCTCAAGAAAAATATTGTCTGTGAAAAAAATAAATACAACTTCAGTTTTAAACCTTAAACTTGAACATACAGTAAGCTTGTTAGCAATTGCATCATGTCATGTAACACTCAGTTAATTATTCCTTTGAATAGTTCAAACTACTTCACTAAAAATCAGTGAGTATGTGAGAAAGTGGACAATATGTGAGTACTTCAGCAGGGGACTAGCGATAGCAATAGTGATACACGTTGCCTGATTCTTTGACAGCTGAATCCCAAGATATGTTGTAAAGTAAATGCAAAGGATCTGGGTTTGAGCAACTTGGTCTGGTGAAAGATGCCCCTGCCCATGGCGGGGTGGGTTGGACTAGATGATTTTTAAGGATTCCTTCCAACCCAAACCTTTCTATGATTCTATGAAAAAATAAACCTAATAAAACAACATTTCTTACATTCTGTCATTATTTTGGTACCATCTTAGCATATGAAAAATTATATTAAAAAAAAACCCAAACCAAAATTTAAGAAGAATCCTGTGAATCCTTACGTATCCCATGACGGGCCACAACGTTATTCTGCACTGTGCAAAACAGCAGATTTTCAAAACATGGGTAATTATATCTCTTATGACTCTGTGGCTCTACAGTATTTTTCCCATTACCAGGTTCCAGAGTACTCTTCAAAGCTGAGGTATCATGGTTCTGAAGATGGTACCAAGAAAACAGAGTTTAAAAAAAAAGCAGCTGCTTATATAGCATATGCTTCTGAAGAGCACTGTGGTAGGAGACAGTATTCAGTGCATCTCCAGCTTCAAAATGTTCTACCATTAGTGATAATAAGCCAGCAACGTGACCTTATCACAAAGAAGGCTAATAGTATCCTGGGCTGCATTAGGCAAAGCACGTCGAGGGAGATGATCTCCCCTCTACTCAGCACTGGTGAGGCCACACCTGGAGTACTGTGTCCAGTTCTGGCCTACCCAGTACAAGAGAGACATGGATATACTGGAGAGAGTCCAAAGAAGGGCCACAAAGATGGTTAAGGGACTGCAGTATGTCTCCTACGAGGAAAAGCTGAGACAGCTGGGACTATTCAACCTAGAGAAGAGAAGGCTCAGGGTGGATCTTATCAAAGTATATAAATACCTGAAGGGAGGGTACAAAGAGAACAGAGCCAGGCTCTTTCCAGTGGTACCCTGTGACAGGACAAGAGGCAACGGGCATAAACTGAAACACAGGAGGTTACCTCTGAACACCAGCACAGGTTGCCCAGGGAGGTTGTGGAGTCTCCATCCTTGGAGTTATTCAAAAGCCACCTGGACATAGCTCTGGGCAACCACCTCTACGTGGCCATGCTTGATCAGGGGAGTTGGACAAGATGAACTTGCAACCTCAGCCATTCTGTGATAATCCTATCATGATGGAGTAATTTTGCCACTAGCAAAGGCGAAACAATGCAATGCTACAAAAGTACAAAGTTTGTGTCCAGATTTTCCTTCATCTCTGATGTGTCCTGAAATATAAAAGCCTTTCAAAGCATTTGAAAGGTACTGAAGAACTACAGCAAGAATATGTTGAAATAAAATACTCTTGGAAATGAAAAATGCATAGAAATAAGAGAGGTAACACCCTGTGAATGCAGCACTCTCATGACACTGAACAGCATTATGTGCCTTATGAAGGTCACTAAACTATACTGATAATTACATAGATCATTTTTCATTTAAAGATTATTTGACTGTGGTCAACTGGGTACCAAATGTGAGAGTACAGTCCTTTCTGATACTGCTGCTCCTCCTATTTTCTTTAAAATGGTTTGTGGGAAGAGACCAATTTTCTAAACAAATTTTAAATAATTTATCCCTAATTTTTTTGCATATACATGCTCACTTTCAAGAAATATGATCAAAGCCTGATATATGAATCTTTGCATAATAAATTACAGCGCAATTATTCTTTCCAGAACTGTTTTAAAAAATTGAGAGATAAAATAATCAGGAGATTATGTTCTAAAGAATGTAACACCATAGCAAAATCATCCAAAAGACAAATATAACAATGAAAAATTTATAATTGTTAGAAGGCCTTTCAGGAAACGCTGGAAGAAACCAACTTTTTCACAGGAGATAATGTAAGTAGTAAATAACAAAGTTAGTATTTTATCCCATTTTGCTTTTAACATTTGGAGACAGTTTATTTATACTGAGAAACAATGAAGGAATAAAAAAAAGGTCTTCCTTACTAACATAGGATAACCACTACCATCATTTTACTTTACTACAACTCAATCACTGTTACAGCTTTCCTCTGTCACAAATTCAGAATCCTAACATAAACTCTGTACTTAAGGTATGAGTAGGTAAAGCCAAAAGACAATCACTTCGGGACTTTTTTTTCTGAGTTCTGTCCCCATGTACTGGATGATGCCTTGGGTCAAATGCGTTCAGGACAACTGACTTCAACTATGTGAAAACATACTTATTGCATTCAACTTAGTCAAATAACGTGTGATTTGATACCTCAAAAAAGAACTTTTGGATTTGCATTTTGGAAAAGATTTATAATAAATTTCAGTTGAAGAAATGCCTTAGGCCAATATGGTTGTCCTCAAAGCACGCTGCACTAATAGAGACTGCACAAGTCTAACATTTGTCTTAAAGCAAAGATCATGACCCATTGCCTTATAAATTGTATTAATTTCAATCTGATCTCTCTCTGCACATAAATACAAAACCACCCTGTCAAAAGAATCAACAAAGCTTTCAGACCATGCAGAATACTTAAACGCTGTACAGCCCTCCCCAGTCACATTTTTAAGTAGATGTAAATCTGTAGAAAAAAAAGCACATGAATTCATGACCCCTTTCTGAAGGACGGGCGGGGGGTGGGAAGCACCTATCCCTTTCACACCATAGTGTATTTTGACTCAAAACCAGCCCCTACAACACAGGTAAAACAAATAACTTCCAAAACATGCCCAAGAGGCTCTACAAGCAGTGCACACCAGGATGCTTTTCAATGCTAATACATGTAGATTATCTAAACGTAGCTTCACTGTGTCTGACCTAAAGAACAACATTGAGAAAATAAAGACAAGAAACAGTAGCTGAGAGCGCTCAGGTATGTCAAAAGGATTTCTCTTACAAGGCCTTCCTATAATAAATAAGATAATGGGAACTGAACAGCCCAGCATAAGATATAACAAACCCTGGGCTTCCATGGGATACTGCTCCCGGGAGGAAACAGCAAAGGAAACGTACTCTCATGTCCAAAGACAATGCAGACCACTAATGTTTCAAGGGCTGTGAAAGGAACAGAGCATAACAGAGTCTAAAAAGTGTCCCAAGTTACAAGCATAATTTTTCTGAAAAAAATTTAGTTTGCCATTTGAATATTATCCAAAATATTTTGTTTTCAAATAAAAAAAGTATATGGAATAACAAATAATAACAAATACTGAGTTATAATGCTGTATTTTAAAATATACTGCAATAGGCTGAGACATCTTCATGAGGTGTGGAAATTTTATTCTTCAAAATCAATCAGAAATAAATTGCATTAAAAAGGCAGCCAAATATACATCCCTACAGATTCCCAACATTTAACAGCAAATTTCCATGGCAATCAAAGGGTTGAAGCACACACACAAAGTGGGGATCTAGTCGGGCATTATCTTTTCAATTTCAAATGTTGTATTTGTGTTCAAATTCCAGTGTGCATTACTCATTGTTAAGTTTGTAACTACCATTGGAACAGCAGGTCTGCGTAATCAACAAAGTTTGCTGTGAAACTGTCATTCTCAATTGACTCTTACAGTTCATCATTTCCACATATCACCATATATAGCAAAACTATATAAGTTACCATTATTCTCTGCAGTTCTTTAAATTAATTTCCTATTCACAAGACAGCTTGTATTGAACCCAGTTGAGACTTAGAAAGACAGATCTCAAGTGTAATATTTGGGCAGACAATCAGGCAGAAGGGAGCAGCTCCAACTTCTTTTCTAAAGGTCTGCACTTAGAAGTACACCCAAGACCTTCATTAAGAATATGATGGCCCACTTGAAGGCTTACAGAAAACAAACACATTAGCATTCCAATCTGTGCATCCTGCCTTGTCTGAGAAGAGCAGCAGAAACGTCAGTATAATGTGATAATGAGGTTCCACATCTGACTCTCCTTGATATACTGGATGAAAAAAAAAAGTCTTTCTCAAAAAAGAACACAGACAGGATGCAGCCCTTTTGAACTGCCAGCACTCTGGACTTGATCCACGTCAGAGTGCTCAAAGCAATCAATTCTCACTGATCAAATGAGTTACAATAAAATATAACTACTTAACTGGACACGTGGACAGAGCAGTAGTTCTGGTTAATATAGTATATATAAAAGAACTAAACTGGACCAAGAGTTGTCTTCCTTTTTACGGATGGGTCAAGTGACTTCAGAATGAGTAGTACAGCATCCCTTAACAGTCCTGGAATTTCTGTATGCCAGCAAGAAGAGATTCAAACTTTTGTATTGAAAATACATGGCGTTCCTCATTAGAGGAATTATTTATCATATATGTAATATGCTCAGAGTTCTCAGCAACATAACTTGTTTTTAGAAATAGTTTTTATTAATTGCAAAGGAATTTTAAAATTGCATTTTATAATTATAAATAAATATACTTCCAAAATGCAAAAATGCCTCTAGTCTTCAGTTATCAGCAAAAATATGTATACTTTCTACCTTTTTTCCTTGTATCTCTTCCTTCTCTCTCTACATGACTCACAAACTGCTTTAAAAAAAACCCAGCTCTGCAACATGCCTCAGAATTAGTTCCAGATCTTTTAAAATAATTGCTGCCTCAGAGATAACTAAAAAGCAAAATTTACCTAGCGTATACATTATTCTTTTATGCAATATTATTTCTATTATTTGATAATTTAAAATATTTGTAAGAAAAAATTATTATTTTAACCATAAAAAAAATGGGTTTCACATTGTCAAAGCATATGGAACTGAAAAAAAAAAAAAAGAATCAGTGCTCATTGATACTGATGTGAGTACAGATTAACTATCTTTGCTTTAGGTTAGGACATAACTTACCCCAGAGTTTTCACTTATTTGAAATAAGTGAATAATATTCAAATAATTGTATTTGAATATGAAATTATTGGGTAAATAGTACAACTGACATTAGTAGAAACATCATTAAAACTAAATACTGAAGATAAACATTTTATTCACACACACAATTCAAAACAGCCATCAGTACCTTTTTGGGCAGAACACTCCGGAAGAATGATTACGAAACACCACATGAGAAAATAAAGTTCCTGAGGTTGAATTCTCTGGAAAGGGCTATGGATTTTTGGGTTGTTTTTTCCTCATCTTTCTCTCAGATACAGTATTAGGGTAGCTATGGGAGTTCTACCTGGAGACAACAGGATTCTGGGGACAAAAGACCATACATGGCCATCTTCCATATTTCCATACATGGGTATAAGACAACTATAAGAGGAGAATACATTATTTTTTTTATATACATACATATATGTTCTTTTAAAAAAAGCAATTATTTCATGTCTACCACAAATAGTTTTTCATTGTGCCCAGTGAAGATAATTTTAAACTGGCCATACTAAACATAGTTAATATGTTTCTTCACAACTAAAAATTACTCCTGTGGCCAAGGATCACATTGGCATACAGGAAATCATTAAGAAGTATTTTACTGCTGTCCAACATGTTTACATGAACTAATTTTATAATATACCTGCAGTGATGGAAGAAGCCAAAGAATTATTGCTGTTAGCTATTTTTAATACAACGTAGTCAGCAGATAATTGTGTTTGCCTTAATGTTAACTAATGCCACTCCTACTGTGTTTTAAAAGGAAGTGGATCAGCAGGAAACATTTAATTTACAGCAGCTTCTTGCTGTTTATGTGAAAATCAGCTATCAGAATACCAAATGGTATTTCTTCATTATTGATAAAAATTCTTCTTTTAGAAGAAAACTTACATATAAAGGAACAGGGAGAAATATTTTTACAACAGATGAAATGTCAAAAGTTCACTTTTTTTTTTTGCATTTATTGCAGCCTATACTCAGGCTGTTTCAGAGTATTAAAAATATTTGTGAAACTGTGTCCCTCAAAGCTGTAGGTAAGGAAAGATAGTTGTATACAACAATTATATATCATAAAACATAATACTATTAATCACTTTCAATGTCACTACTGAGAATGCTCAGCAAGAAATTTGAAAAGCAAAAGGGGGAGGATTTTTTAATTATGCTTTTATTATTTTAGGATGTTTTGTCTTGTTTTCTTGTGAGGGACTTGACTTTTTTTTTCCCCCCGATTGACTGCAGTCCTTATATTAATAAATACCATATGTGGATGTGCTTACACAAAATTCTAGACAGTATTTTCAAGGGCTTTTCAAACTGGACCACAGCTAGCCAGTTTGGAATGCCAGACAAGAAAACAGCGAAATAAAACAAACAGTTGCCATTTAGCCTCTAGTATATCGGTAGTATTACACTGCAGGGTTATTTCACTTTGTCTTATTTTCTAACACTTTTACTTATTGTAATTCACAGTCACTTCATATGTTTATCTAAAAAGGGTTTTGACCTCAAAAATACATACTCTAAAACTGGTTGTGAAGTCTAGCAGTTTTAAGTAATTTTTAGTGTATTTGAGAATGGAGTTTGGTCCAGCAGCTGTTTTAATTTCCTGTTTCTGTCTGTCAACTATTTCCCTGGAAAGCACAGGCATATCTAGCAAAAACAAAACTGGCCAAAGAAAATGATACAAGAGACTGAAAAGATTTACACATAAACAGCTGGAACTCCACTTGGAATCGCTGTGACAAAACAATTCGTGAATACTTACTCATGTCAAATTAGGGGGAAAAAAAACCCTCTTACTGATACTGAAATTAATTCTATGATTATTGTTTATTTCAAAAATGCTTTTATAATTAACAGTATAGATGAGGTTCAGGTTTCCTAAGTTTCATTTCTTTGACCTTCTAC
Source organism: Balearica regulorum gibbericeps (assembly GCF_011004875.1). NCBI lineage: Eukaryota > Metazoa > Chordata > Aves > Gruiformes > Gruidae > Balearica > Balearica regulorum. Next base: position 124,542,560 of record NC_046185.1, read on the forward strand.
ATATGGAACATACAGAACTGTATCTCTAGCCAAGATAAAAACAAAGCAAGTCCAGCTTCTCTTTCCTCAACCCTGCCCCTCCTTCTCCACTCCCATCCTTTCCAAATGCTCTTTGGCTTATATGAAGATGAGTTTTGACTGGGAACTATAGCACACCCATTTCAACCTCAATTTTTCAACAGATTTAGATTTAAAACTCTGCAATTTCATAGCTCTTACTGAATGAGGTCTTTTCACTCCATACAATTTATAAATAAGTTAACTGATCATCTAAGATGCTGCACAAAACAATCTGTGGCATAGAAATACCGCAGAATCTACCCCTCTACTATGGAGGATCCAAATCACACCATTTAGTGATATGTCAAGTTGGTTCAACTGATTTTAAACTGAAGCTAGTTCTGCAGAACTATCTCAACTAAACAATCAATCACATGCAAAGTAAATGTTATAATCGTTCATTACACAGTATGTATCAGGTCAGTCAGGTGGGCCAGCAGACTAGCAAGCTATCCTGTGTTCTGCCACTGCTTCCAGTGCCAAACTGAAAATGTTACTTACACTGAAAGACTAAGGATATGGCTGCTAAAAATTAGGGCGTTACTTGCTTTTGTAATTTACATTATCTTGAAATTATTAGAAGTAATGTGATATGGCAATAACATGTCTTGAATTTGGGCTTTTTTTCCTTATGCTATTTATATATACTTATTATAGCAATAGTAGTACCATTACCATTGTGATCGTCTGAGGATATTTAAAAAAATCAAACCAAAACCACAACCACAACTTCTAGAAGGGGAGAAGCTTTTCTTAGGCCAAATGATACAGCTGGTTGAAAAAAGGACTAGCATACAAGCCTTTTTCTTGGAGCTGAAGTGTACATCTGACTTGCCTGCTAAAATGTTGCTATATCAGAAATAAACCCTTTTTTCTCCTCCTAGAGAAATGATTAAGTATTTCACACATATTGTATGCTAGTTGTATGTAAGTAATTTCTGATAAGATGACCTTCACAAATAAACAAAGACTTCTATGTATCTTACATACCCACAACAACTGTTTCATCAGAGCATCTTAGCACACCTTTCCTTTAAAAAGATTGTATTGTTTTGTGAAATGTCATTAAATATCCATAAGACTCACAATTTCAAAAAGCTGAAATATGATCTCCAGTCATATCATTTCCTAAGAGCTAGTGGCTGGACATCAACTCTGAAAAAAAGACACCTTCTTTTCACCATTTAGCAATACTTATGGTACTTAGCTTACTCCGCTGCAATTTATTAACAGGGCAATGATTCCACAGTTCCACATTTTGAAAAACAGCTTTTCTATCTGTGAGCAATGAGGCAAAACTCTGCTGCCTAAATATCTCACAAACTAATCTAAGTTATATAGATCTTTAAGTACTTGATTTCACTGATAAATGAGACATTTCAAGGTATAAATGGTCTATGCTGTTACCCAACAAGAACTGCATCTGCTATTGTTTTCATTGACATAGTTTGGACCAAAAATTAAAGCCTAATAAAAATCACAATGAAAGTCTAACTCATTAGAAGTAGCAATAAGTTATTTAGCAAGGTGAGCAGATGTGAATTTGGGAAAAAGAATTCTTATTTAAGAGTGTTTCTAACTTCTGAATAAAGTAATTTTATATTTACTCTTTAGGGATCCTTAACATTTTTAACTATTACTGTATCTGTGTCTTCTCCTTCAAAATTCTTTGCTATAGAGATCTTGCACCCATAGGGAGCTTCTTCCTTTCAACAGTGTTGTGAATTTACTAGTAAGAAATAGTGGTTATATCCCAGAATAGGGTTTCTGTTTGTCCTTACTCACTCCTCACTGAAACAGAGTAAAAGCAAACTTGTATCCACATGAACCACAGATGCATAATGACTAGCTGAAGAATGTAGAAATACCTTAGTAAATTATTCTGCATGTTGGTCACAGTGTTATCAAGTCACGAAGAGTTATCAGTTTATACAGTTTATTAGATTACATAAAAACATTTTATAAAGCCTACTCCAAAACTTTCTCTTTTGTCCAAGTCCATATCTATTTTTATGAGTTTGTTCTGCCTAAGAGAGTAAAAATAAATTCTGGTATTTGAGTGACAATTAGCTGTGATGCTTTATTTATTTCTATTGTATGTGAATAAATTTGGCTGCAAAATGAACTTCAATCTACATTTAAATTTATCATTATAGAAGCTTTTCCAATAAAAAGCAAATGAGATGCTATGCCAAGCATGTATGTGTAAAATGTCAGGATTTGAGAATTTTGCTAGTACAGTCAAGACCCTAACCTCGATACATTGGCTGAAACATGGCAGGGGAGGGGCGGGGGGGATGTCTATAAATATCAAAAAGAGAAGGTGAAGAAAACCATGTTAATGTACTCTTGACTAAAAGATTAGACTTATTGCCAAAGGAAAGAAAAACCTATTTAAAATAATAAACTGCTCTTCATCACCAGTTTTCCTTAGAATTGCTTATTAACATATCATGATATTATAAGGAAAGTAAACTGGTCATTTGGTTAAAACAGTCTGGTGATGCGGGTCTCACCTCTGATTCTGCCACTGACCTGTTCTGAAATACTGGGTAACATGTTTCATTTCTTTGATTCTCCATCTTCTTTCTGATTATATGTCAGCTCTATACACATTTTGAAATATTTGGAAGGGGTTACCATTCAGTGTATTGCTACAGTGTCCCAAGGCGTAGGCTTTTTGATGAACTTAATACATATAATAAAAAATTAGTATTATTTATCAAGATTTTCAAAATTAGTACAGACTAAGGAAACCCAGGTAAATTTATTGTGATATTTCCAAAAAATGGTAGATAAGTAATCATTGAAAAATACTAGTGGTTTGCAATCAGTTCAGAAGTACAAATCAACCAAACAATAAATAGCTTTCTTTTCAAGTGCTGCTTGTGCTAACACTTAAAAAAATTCTAAAGCTACTTCTTGATTTGTCAGCCTGTGCGTTGAAGCCAGCTTAAGGAGCTCCTGCCCTCATCAAATCTTGAACCACTCTACACAGCAAAGATTTGTCTTTGTTTCTGGGACCATAATGTAAACCCTGTGACTACTTCCGTGCAAACAAATAAAAACCTATGGTCTCTAACTTCTACCAGTATTTACATAAACATTATATGTAGTTCTCAGAAAGTCTCTATTTTAAGAAAACATAATTTAATTGTGTCCCATCCCTTTTTAATACATAAGACAGTAATGATTCTTTTCCTTGCTCAAGCTTTTCTCTCTCATTCCCTGAATATCATGAATTTCAGATTCTATCCACCTTGTCAAAAATGTCTTTGGGCATTTGTAGTCACTCACAAGAGAACATCAGTAGTCACCCATACTTATTTTCAAATGCTTAGAAGGACAAGAAATCCTGAAGTTGCTACTTGGAAATGCAATCAAATGAAAATGCATTACTGTTCTCCAGGTCTGTTTACTGCAAGTCTTCAGTCACACTTATGTTACTGGTTATAACAATAATTATTACTTTCTCTCCTTATAATACTAACAATTATATAATTAGAAGAGTGTGAACTACATGTCATTATCATTTAGCTGATTCTCCGTACTCTCCATCCTACAATATTGTTCTATGAGGTTCTGTTGTGACCATGGTCTATCAGCAAACCTCTTACTTTCTGGTAATAACGTATTCAATAGCATCAGCTTTTGTGTTCACATGTAGTTTGAAGAAATAGCAATTTAAATGTCTTCAACATGTAAATTTAACTTATTTTTAAGGTGATACTACTTTTACGCCTTTTAAACACTCTTTTTTCCACAGATCTGAACTCTTTTAAGTTCAAGCAAACAAGGACTGACTGCCTAAACAGTAGTGCATAAAGTCCTGCACCTCTGTTTAGTAAGTGATTTTTATAAAGTGCTGCTGTACCAAGAACAAGCATTTTTAATTAAGAGCAGCAGAAACTGCTACAGTAAATTGCATGTTTGGGTTGAGGTTTGTTCTAATAAATTGTGCATTTTTTAACAAGAAAGCTTATCTAAGAAGTATGATACCAATATGCCAATTATTTTTAAAACATCTCTACTGAGAATATACTTCAGATCAATTAACCTGATGCTTTAGTCCTAGCTGCTGTAGATTTTCCCTAAACTTTTTTTTCTGTAGGGCAAAATGGTGCACTGAAAACCTGCTGTTAGCAAGTTCAACATTTAAAAAATGACTAAAATAATGCAGCGTTCATCCTGAACATCTGCTCTGATTGACAAATCCAGATGAACTTTGTACTTTCTGCTTCAAATTTTGCCCTTACAGAATGAAATTATGTAATGATATATATTATGTTTAGCCTCACCATATTTCTAAAATAATAAATCCCATTTATGTTCAAATAAACGATTACAAGTATTCTGGACCAAAAATACACCAGATAAATAGATCACAGAATTCCAGGCAAAGATTAAGTACCACAGTGCCCACTTGTGCTTTCATTAGTTACAAGGCAAAGGTAGGCTTCTCCAGTGAGATTCTCTTAACGTAGGTTTTTTTTACATTCTTGAATCAGGTGTCAAGCAAAAAGTAAGTATAATTGTTGTTGAACACCTAAGAATATTGTATTCTCTTTATGCAGTTCTATAAGAAATAGTTGATTTCCTGTCCTTGGATCCTCAAGATTTTTCATCAGATTCATGACATTGCATCAGTTTCAACTTTCAGCTAGTGACAGTGTCAATTTATTTGTCTCAAAAGAGAGCACTAATTAAACAATTTTGGTATTAAAAGTGTACCAGATGACAATCCATTAATCCATCTGTGAAAGACTGCTCATCCATTTTTAATTCTCTCATCTAGGTTAAGATTTCTCTTGAAAGGTCACAGTTAATTCAGTTCTCTGACTTTTACATTTTGCACAATGTCAAGGACTGTTACCACAATAATCAGTAGTTCTGTGCTTTTAAAGTGAAAATGTTCCTACATTAAAAATAAATTGTGTTTATCTCTCTGCTCATGCTTCTTTTTCCTCAAGTGATGATAACTTTTAAGTTGTTCAAATAACACGCAAACAACTAATATGACACAGAAAAACAGAGACAGAATCAAATATTTTAAGACGCACTATTTTTAAGCGTACTCATTTTTATTTTCCATTCCTTCTAATAGTTTAATAATTTTTTTTTCCTTAATTATTCACTGAAGAAGTCTGGAGAGATACAGAAGGTTAAAGAATTTTCATTTTTTACATTGAATGTTAAGTATAAAGCAGAGAACTTCTAAAATTTTATTAAGAGAACCCCAGAGATTCCCATACCAGAGTGACTTCAAGCACTGGCCCATCTACTCTTATGCTTTGCATGGCTGATAAAATCAGCACCACTGTTATTCTCTATGTCTGCCCATATTTCTCAGTGAATTTTTGTCTGTCTCCATAAAACTTGGCTCCAAAAAACCCCAGTATTTCCCTATATACAACTGGATTCCCACATATAACAGAAGTCCAACAATTTGCCTTTTTAAGTGGCTACTGATATTTTTCAAATGCTATTTCATTTTTATAGTTCTCACAGCACAAAGAAAGCAATGCTCATTTGAAAAGGACTGACTAGGAATTAACTCAAGCTCAAATAATCTTGACTAAATGCCAAACTTTACTGTATTATAAAAATAAGATAGTGTTTCCAACAGTTTATGATTATAAAATACCATCTTTTGCAAATTATCAAGACAGGAGGGCAAGCAGATTTCATTCTGTAATGTCTTTTCCTCCTGAGCATAGAAAATGAAAATACGTGCATTGTATGCGGCAAATGGAAAATAGAGGTTAATGTTATTTCCTTTCTTTTGCTTTTTGGAGGGACTTGTTTTATATTTCAGAATTTTAACAGAGAAGTAGAAAAACATCAAGGCCAAAAGGGACTTTAACTAAATTAGCATGACCACACTTCCTATACAGGCCAAAGAATCTCCTGCTATTAAATCAAAACTAAATGCCTTTGTAAAGATTCCAAGTAATGACAACCTAAATCATGTGTTCCAAAGGTTAGTTACCCTCATTGTTAAAAGATATGCACCTTATTTATTAGTCCGAATTTGTCTACCTTCAGTTTCAAGCTTCTGGATCTTATTATATTCTTTACTGTTTTAAGGCCATCAAATACTAGAAATCTCATTTTCATGCACCTATTTGTGGACTCTGATCAAATTACATCTGAATCCTCACTCAAACATATTGAACAGCTTGAGCTTTCTAAGCCTCTCGTTATAACTAACATTACAAGAAGCCCACAAACATTCTTATAGCTATTTCTGAACACTTTTTCAATAATTTTCCCTTTTTGAAATATAACAACCATAACTGAAAAGAATATTACAGGAATAGTCTATCTTATGCCATTAGCTAATATTGTCCTACTTCTCTATTGCTATACCATTTCTATGTCAGCAAACAGTATAGAAAAAAGTGATCTACACACCTAAACACATTACTCTCATCTTAGAGTACAAAATATCTAAAACAACTTCTGAAAAAAATAAACCATTAAATATATGAGGGTAAAAGGAAAATGAGATAAAACGACATGACTACCAAAGTAATCCTGTTAGAATGACTGAATGTCTTTGATAAAGGAGCAAATTTTATGGACAAAGAAAAAGCAGGATAGGATTTATCCACACCTCTGTAATATGCTATAAAGAAGTTTTACATAAAATGGGGATTAATGCTACAATTGTAAGCAGCAAGGAAGTGGCTATGGAGATGTCAACTCCTGTGTGCTAGACCTCTGCCCTAGAGTAAGGTTAGTAGTGGAGTTACTCAAAGATCATCTTTGGGAACAATCTTATTAAATATTTTTAAAATTGTCTGGCATAAAAAGTAGGAGTGATGTCAATGCCTCCTAACCATGTGTCAATACAGAGAACTGAACTATGATAAAGGAAAAACTGGGTGACTTGGGGACTGGAATAATAGAAGTGCCATGACATTTAATAATACAAAGTATGAGGCTGGGACATAGGCTCAGCGCTCAAGGCTTCTTAGCAGTGTATACCAAATTGGATTTTGATGCCCTCAAGGAGAGGATAAAATTACTTACTTTCTCAGCATCAACAGGCATCAAAACTGTATTTCATGGTGATGACAGAGGAACCAGGACAGGAACATCTTCCCTGAGAAGTTTGTGCATTGCTGAGCTAAGCAACATTCCTACCAGCAATAACAGATGGCCACAGTCCCACTGCCTTCTGCAGAAAGCCCTCTCTGACTCAAGGCTGGGTCGGTGCACCCTGCTCAAGGAGGACAACAGAACACTGCCGGCTGTGGCAGAGAAGTGAGACAGGCACATCCCAGGTCAAAAGAACTTCCAATTCCAACAGTAGATAGCCAAGATCCCTGTGTCTGCTCTGTGCTCACCTCTGTCAATGGCCAAATCCTCCTAGAACACTATGCTGTCTCCAATCTGGAGATATGAAGAGGAGGGGAGGAAAGCCACAACTGGGTAAAACTTCCCAGTCCCAGTAATATGTGTCTACGAAACTTTAAAAAAAAACAGCCCTGCTAGAAGTAGGGGCCAGCTTTAAGCCCTAAAATCCATCTTCTACTCCTCCGTGTTGAAATGAACTTTCTATTTTGTTATCCCCTCTAGCCGCTGAGTTGATAGGACTGAGGAAGAAGTGTGGGCAGAAGGGGCTGAGTACACAGCCAGCATAATTGCATGTGGCTGCTGCTAATGCTTGCGTGATACTGGCACCCTGAGCTGCTAAGAGAGGATGAGCTATGGGAGCAATTGTGTACCATGATGATTTTGCAGACACATCAGTCTGTCACCATACACAACTATTTATGCCTAAATCTAGTTCTGTGACAGTTCCTCAGAAACTAATACACTGAAAACCTATTAGGGAAATGAAGATCATAACATATCAGTCAATCTCAGGACAACTGAGCCACCAGTGTGATGCAACCCTACAAGGCAAACATGACCTTAAATCAGAAAAGATCATTTCAGTAGAGTAAAGGAAGTCTTTATGCTATTTTACATTGCACTAATGAGCCCCTGTGTATACGGCTATGCAGAATTCTGGCAACTTTAATATTAAAGAAAAATGGATTTAAACTGGGACACATGCAGAGAAATGTTACTAGGGTGATCACAGAATGGAAAATCCTCTGTTTTATAAGAACCAAGTAAAAGACCATATGCCTGCATAAAGTGATACACCACTTTTTTTTCCTTACCCCCAATTCCACCATTGCTTCTGCCTCAGCATCACCTGCGCCTTTCTACCAACCCAAATGTTCATGTAGCTATGCAGTGAACTGGGTCAAGGAACTAATTAGTCATTAAAAAAAGCTTTCAATCATCAGTTTCCTGATTGGGTTTGTTTTCTGAGCATGTAAGTCTATGCTGGCACACAGAAAATAAGGCCTGAAGCTGAGGGAAGAGTAGCAATGCCAATTTATGCTGCAAGTGGAGGTCATTGTTTGCTAATAAATACATGTTGAATGGCAACACCAAGAAGGAACGTAGCTGTTTAAACATAAGGACAAAACAAGCCCGATGAAAATGGTTATAAATCTATCACAAATCACTTCGGGCTGGAAATCAGAAAGCTTGGAACTATCACAAAAGTACAGTTGTAGTTCCAGCTAAAGGGACAAAAGCATAACCAATTCTTACAACAGAGCAACTGACTATCTACTTTAGAAGTTCTTTTTCAATCCCATATTTAACAATTGTTCTATATTTTTGATAATAGATATAAATTTTGTGTTGGAGTGTAGTGTATGGAAAAAATAATTCTTTTCCAGGAAGTCCAGATTGGTAAATTTATAAATTAAAAAATGGTATCACTTGTCAAAACTAATATTATGACATCTGGAAAAGCTACTGATAGTAGTAGTATTTACTAGTAAAGTTAAAAGGAACTTCAGACTGAGTATCATTTCTCTAAAATTCCAAAACTACTCAGACAGATTTTTTCAAAGAATTAATCCCATGTATGTGGCATGAGACTTTCAGATGTGCCTTGTACACCCTAGGACCTGTTACAATACTTGTGACCTGATTTTTAAGAGAGCTTGGCACTCAATATTTTCATTTCTTGGAAATTTGTCCACCTGTTTAGGCATCTAAAGCCATTGATTTGACTCCAAAAAGGCAAAGTATGCAAAAAAAAAAATATATATATAGTTTAAAAATATATATATATCACAAAAAAAAGCCAAAATGTAGGCAATTTGTTTTCATATATGTTAAATGGGAATCTAATCTTTAAAAAAACAAAAAAGCAAAAAAAAAGCATCCTCCAAAATATTTGTTGCAAGTTTTGAAAATGGTTAGAGCTCACTATTTTGCATAAGAAACTTGACAAACTACGGAGTCTTGAAGCACACCAACCTGCAGCAAACCATTTACATTTAACCATACATGGTAAGCTCTTACTTTTCATATCAATGAGTTGTACTGTAGCAGCTCCTTCGGAGGTCCACACTGAGAGCAATGAATGTGCATTGTTTTGTTTGTCTGTTTTCACATTCTTTGCAATGAAATAGTGACTTAGGGATTTCTTTTTTCTAACAACTTGGTGGAGCTTGGTTATTAGATACTACAAAAATATTTTGTTACTATTTTAATGAAATTCTAACACATTTAATTAAATTGAGACATATAGTTTAAGGGTTAGCTGAATTACACTGTTGGGCATAACCACACAAAATATTTTACATGCCACTTGTTAAATAACATTCATACGTGACCATATAAGCCAGAACTATGTCTAACACATCAAAAAACACAAACCAAGTTTTCAGATTTTAGACTGGTGTCCTGGTTTCAGCAGGGATAATTTTCTTACTAGCAGCTGGTATAGTGCTGTGTTTTGGATTTAGGATGAGAATAATGCTGAGAACACACTGATGTTTTAGTTGTTGCCAAGCAGTCAAGGACATTTCAGCTTCTTGTACCGGTCTGCCAACAGGAAGGTGGGGGGTGCCCAAGAAGCTGGGAGGGACACAGCCAAGACAGCTGACCCAAACTGACCAAAGGGATATTCCATACCCTATGATGTCATGCTCCATATATAACGGGGAGAGTTGGCTGGGAGGTATGCAGCTCAGGAACTAGCTGAGTGTTGGTTCCGGATGGTGAGCAATTGTGCTGTGTATCACTTGTTTTGTATATTCTTTTATCATCTTCATCATTATTATTATTATTGTTATATTCCTTTTCTGTCCTATTAAACTGTCTTTATTGCAACTCACCACTTTTCTTCTTCTTTTCAATTGTCTCCCCCACCCCACTGCAGGGAGGAATGAGCGAACGGCTGTATGGTTGTTTTAGCTGTCTAGCAGGTTAAACCACAACAACTTGATATTCCCTTCTTCCCCTTCAAAGGATACCCCCTTTATGCCTCATAGTTCTACAGTGGTAGAATACAGAAAATACACACAAAAGAGCATGTGAAAAATTTGAAAAATATGCAAAAACCAGTAATATGAAAGAAATTCAAAACTCAAATATTATTTACAAATACAATTGCTTTTACCATATCTTAAAACACATTATTAGAGTCTTCTAGATAGGCTTAAAAAAAAAAAAAAAAAAAAAAGTTAAAGTCTATTCTGGCCTAAAGCACACCAGAATTGGTTTCAGGTTTTTTCTAGTTGCTTTTTCAAATTACCTTAAGAGCTCAAAGTATAGAAGTGGTTGACAGCAAAAAACATACTGCAATTAAAAAATAGGAACCTAATGCCATGCTTATCATCTTTTAATCAGAACATTAGAAATTTATATTTTATAACAAATTTTATAAGAGGTCTCACTCTTCTCTGAAGCAATACTGTCATTATCACCTGCCTGATCCTCTAGTACTGCCAAAAAGCATTTAAAAAACAATATAAGCAGAAGCCAAATGCTTCTGACAAACAAAATTAATTGTTGAAATGTTTTTCACAATACAAATGTATTCCTTACCTGCTGAAATATTAATGCAGCTGTTTTAATTGATTTATTATGTCACACTAAAGAACAGTATCAAAAAATTTGAGCTTGCTTTTCACATTACTTTTTTTAAGTGTGTAGATCAGTGGTCTCTGTTACTATTAATATTATTTTAATAATAAATAGTAAATAATGAAAACATTTTTGTGCATTTTTATCTCATCCTTTTTTATTTGTGTGTGTTTGTTAGTGTACATATAAGTGCAGTAGCACATATGGGTATTTATAAATTAGCTATGTGATTGAATATGCTTTTTAAAAAAAAAGAAACAAAAAAAAAATCTTTGTTTAACACTTTGTGATACAGTAATTCAAAGTCCTGGTTCTAAGTTCAGTTTATTTCCGTACTTGGTTTTGATGGGTGTCACAGCTGAAAAAGATACCTCACAAAGATGCGTAGCTCCCAATGGAAGAAGTGCATCGTTGCCTGCGCTTACTAAATCATGATACTCATTTTTCAATCCCATCCCCCAATTATGCAAAGGTTTTTCTTGAAATTGGGCTAGTTAATGACCATCTTCCCTGATACCAACCAGTTGTTTCTTCAAACTAATTGGAAGGTGTTGCACATTTATATTTTTAACAAATAGGTTCAAAATCCACTGAAGATTTTTAAACAGGTTAGAAAATTCTGTTTCCACGTTTTTGAAGTGTACAGATATGAGAGGTTTTATAGGTGACCCGCTCACTGTGTTCAGCAACAACAACCCCTCCCCCCTCCAAAAACAACAATCAAACAAACAAAAAAAAAAATCACGTAAGAAGGGGAATGTATCCAAATATCTGTTTTCAAAATGCTGTCTCCATAGCATGAGTTTCTGGTGAAAATTGGGTTACTTGCTCACCCTTTGTTAAAACGTCACCTTCACCTTGAAGGGACACATTAAGTGTGTTTATTTTTTGGAAATATCTGCTAGGTAGCAAACTCCTCACAGCCACCTGTCATCACCAGAAAGGTCCACAAATTTGGAACACTTGTCTTTTCGTAAAAGAAAAACGCATAAAGTTTGACAACTCGTTTAAGTACTTTACCACAAGATAACCAGCAAACCTCTGTGTGGTGCAAAATACTTTTATTTTCATTTTCTCATTACAAACTCTGGTAAAGATTTTACTATTTGAAGGGATCAATTCTATAAAGTTAACCACATCAGTGTCATCCTGTAGCACTTTCTGCACTCCTGGCTCCAATTTCATTGCTGCAATAGCTCACCTATGAGTGATGCAGTGAAGGAGTTTCACGTGCGGTGCTATCTCTGTAACCTTACAGAGATCTGAGATCCCTTTTTTATTCCAGTCAAAGCAGCCGCTCTGTCGGTGGTTATACTTGCACAGTTTTTCCATAGAACATTGTTTTTTATTAAAGAAGCCATTTCCCATGGAGAATATATCTTCTCCGGTACATCCCTCCTATGCAGCTCACAAAAATAAATAAATAAATAAAAGTTCTTCATGCATTTCATTATTGAAAGTCAAATATCATAATCTGAGAGAAATTAGAAACATCTGTACTTTCATCCAATTGTATAGGAAACCTCCCACACTGTGTAATTTGTTCTAATACTTGTTTCTGCAAATCTTCAGCAGTGTCTTCTACGCATCTTCCAACCGTATTTACTGACAAAGGAGTGTGTTGTAGTTTGTTGCCGTATTTTTTTGCCTGTATTATTTCAGCTGTTTTTACTGTGGCGGGAAGAACAATTGTTTCCCCAGTGGTATGTGGTCTTTTGCTATTACCTAAGAAAAGAAACTTCAAAGGAGGCTTCTAGATATTTATCATTAAGATTTGCAAAGTACTGGATTGAGCATCACAACTTGAAATATCACTGAAAAAAATTGTGAAAAAATTGTTTCTCTTCATGTTTTGAATGCTTTGTTTCTAAACATCTTGCTAATCATACTGGCTTCATACTACCATTAGCTAATAATACACACTTGTTCATTATTAACAACAGTGGATGTCAATCCATATTTCAGTCTTGGTATTTTTAAATATTTTTCATCAATTTATTGTCAAATATGTTCAGATCACCATTGGTTTTGATCTCATGTGGCTGACAAAGAGCTCATACTAGGAAAAAGTAGCGTCAGATCTGCCATTTTCTTGTTGCTTGTACTCAGTATTATCTTCAATCACGCTTTCTTTGTAGGAATCTTTTTAAGCCACTTGCCCATTTTGTGAGGGTTAATGTAGTTAGAACTAGATAGTATAATCTGTATATCCACTTAAGCAGGCACATGTAAACTGCAATACATCGCAATACATTGAAAACAAGCGAGTGCGCCACTGTCAACCCCTCTGCATTGTAGAACACCCACTCCTCCCCCAGGATACCTCGTGCACCATCCCTGATGTGAGCATCTGATACAGACCAAATGAGGGCACCAGCATCGATTTGTATATCAAATACTAGTAAAACTTACTTTATTTTTGTCATGGTTTAACCCCACTCAGTAACTAAGCACCACACAGACACTTGCTCACCCCTCCCCCCCGAGGGGATGGGGAGGAGAATGGGGAAAAAAGCCACCTCATGGGTTGAGATAAAGACAGTTTAATAGGATACCACAGAGAATAAATAATAATAATAAATATAAAACAAGTGATGCACAAATGCAATTCCTCCCCACCCACGGGAAAAAAACAAACCCTCCAACGCCCAGTTTGAGCAGCAATCCCACCTCCTGGCTAGCTTCCCCAGTTCCATACGGAGCATGATGTTACATGGTATTGAATATCCCTTTGGCCAGTCTGGGTCAGCTGTCTTGGCTGTGCTCTCCCAGCTTCTTATATACCTGGCAGGGTGTAAGAAGCTGAGAATTCCTTGACTTAGTGTAGACACTACAACTGCCTAGCAACAACTAAAAACATCAGTGTGTTATCAACATTATTCTCATCCTAAATCCAAAACACAACACCATGCCAGCTACTAGAAAGAAAATTAACTTTGTCCCAGCCGAAACCAGAACGCACTTTTTTTTGATAGAAAGTAACTACAAGTTATAATATTGTTTTCCCCACACACCAGTGGATCGCCTTGTATACGTCCTCACATGTGCGCACCCCTCTTTGGAGACCACTGGTCTAGATGATAACCAAGCAAATGTTTATATTCATATAGAAATTCAAACTCTTCACATTGATTTCTTATAGCTACTGTTAAAAAAGAAAATATTTCTCTCACTACCCTGCAGGCCCTGCTTCAAGTAAAAGAGTTTTCCAGTAGTACCGGTTTCTTGACAAAGATTTTTTTTTAATTTTTTTTTTTTTTTAAAATATCAGGAGCAGGAATTGCTGGAACAACGGCATAGAACACAGAGGTAACTGAATTATCTGGCTCTACAAACACATTGAAACTTCCAGTTTTGGTCCTGTGTCCCCCCCCACCCCCTTTAAAGGCAGACGAGTTGGAGAAGCTACCATGAAAGCAAGGATGAGCAAAGCAACCACAAGGAGAGTAAACAACAGCAACAAAGAGGTCATGTTGCTGGTGGCACCTTTTAATCTGGAGTTCTACTGAAGGGATGGGAATTTTCCCAGCAAGGCCTAATAAGTGTGAACAGTTTGAACAGTTAAGGATTGGCTTGTGGGTCTGAATGTTGGCTTCGTCAAACCCTGAGATGCCATCTAAGTGAGCTCTCAGTTATTGGTGATCAGTTGCAACTACATTCCTGTGGCTTGTTTCTCAGACCCACTTAATACCTGCTTAATTCTACTTCCCACTCCTCACTAGTCTGCCTGCCAGCTTACTGCTTCTTGAAATAAACTCTTACCTTGTCCTTTAATGTAGTATACATTTTGATTCTGGGGCTTTCTCATTCCAAGTCTGATGCCTGAGTATGAGTCCCCTCCCTTTTAAAATAAATAAATTAAAAAAAATTCTCTGTGCTACTCCTAATTTCTTTTTCAGCTTTGGTTCACCTTAACTTTACTTCCAGCCTTGATATTCTAGTCTAGCAGCAATCACTGAAGCCAGATGCCTATTTACAGTATCTACCTCCAGATGACAGTTGTTTGATATTGTATGGAAGTTGACAGTATAAATCAAAAAGTGAATTGCATAATGTAATCATTCAGGCAGCATTAGGCCTCTGACTATAAAGTTTCAGCAGGTCGGGTGACTTGCATGCTGTGACTACCTAAGCTAAAATGCAGATTTATTTTCCTACAATTTCTGAATGAATATGATGTTACTTATGAAAACTACTGATTTTGAATCTGAAAAATTTTAGTGCAAAATAGAATACAATTTAAAATTAACCTTTTTAGTAACTATTTCTAAATTTGATACAAGTCCCAATACTACAGTTTATTAAGCATAAAGCCTTCAATATAATACATTACATTAATAAAACAATAACAAAATCTATGCCTGTAATCTGCTTGAACAGACATAGAAAAATAAAAGACCTATCATTTCAAAATATACGTTATGGTCTCTGTTCAAATCTCATGTTCTTTTGAGACTTTTGGTTTCACAGCTTTAAAGAAGACTATCTGAAATTCTCTGTAGTGATAGAAGAGCACTGAATTGAATCTTAGTAACTTGATCGAAAAATCTTCCATGAAGGAAGAGCAGACATTTTTTGGGATCATGCTTTTGACAATAAAAGAAAGTGAATGCCTCTAAGTTTTTGGCTTCTAAACTCAAGCAAACTATAACATCTGCAAACAGAGGTAATCTTCAACACATTCATAGCACTCTTGGATTTTGCTATACCAATGTACCAGGACTTGCATCGGAAGAGACCAAGCACTGCTCATATGAAGTGAAAAGACTACTTCAAAAATATGGACCCTTATACTTGGGATTTTTTGCATGGCACTGTAACCTGACAGTTCCTATTCAACATGACGTTTACCTTGACTGGAACATAGTTTAATCACACTGGACCAGATCCACAGTTGCAGGACACTAATGCAAGTTCCATTAAAACCTTCTGAGTGTAGCATTATCAGACTGAACTTTGATGGTTTGCTGTTGTCCAAAACATGTTCCCTCAAGTTCCTGAACAAAATCTGTCTTCTGCTCCCTACCACTCTTTAGGGTGGAGCTCTTAATGAACTACATCCTGCCACAGTGAATTATGAGAAATAAACCAGCACCTTAAGAGAGTTTTGAAACTGAAAAGAGTAAGTCAATGGAGGAATAAAGATTCTGGAGCATATCTTGCTAAAGAAAATTTACTGTTAAGAGTTACCTCTGTGTATTCTTGTTTGTGGAATTAGCAGCCTCTGATGATAACCTTACAAAATCCTTAACAAATCTCAGGGCCGTTGAAATCAGCATTTGAAACTAGTGTTTGTCTTAAATCCTGTTTCCAAATATAAGTATATTGTAAGCTGGCATAACCAACTGGAAATACACTTTTTGCCAGTTTAATTTTAATCTTTTTTTGTTTTATCATTGATCAAATGCTAGAGCAAGGACAGTAAAGGGAAGGATGGGAATTTCTCCTCCAGTGGCACTGTTCCTGAAAGCATTCATAAAAAATGACTTGGGAATATCTGAGAGTGAAGTAGCCACATACTGAGTGAAATCTCTTCAAATGTGATGTTAACTTGAGCAAAGCAAACTTTGATGCAGAAGCAGCAGTGGTAGAAGGTTTCTGTATACGGTGATAATTCTTGGAGAACCAGCATTATTAACAAGGAAACTATCTTTCTTCAAGGATCTTTGTACATTTTTATGGTAACATAAACGCTGCACAGAGTATAAGGAGGTGTAAGTTGTTCTCTAGTTAAACATAGGAAAAAGTATTAAGCAAAAGACAAAGCATAATATTTAAGCAGAATTACTGATTAAGGTACTCACTACTGAAGAAGAGACATTAAGTCTGTTATGGCTACTCCACATATTTTAATTTGTGCATCTGCAATTAAGGCAATGGTACCTAGAATAATTCCAATTCAAAAGAGGAACTTCAGTCAGAGTTACAAATGAAGATGCACCAGTTAAGTATATAGAAAATCTTTGGATAATCCACCAAGTTTTTCAGGGAAATAGGCTAGAATGTTACCCTCTCTAAGGGTCCAACATGTCATCTTAAGGACAGTAAAACTGATACCTCTTACATTCAGAAAGAATAATGTAGGTAGTAATGAAAATGTATTTTTTGAAGTTTGAGATTTTTAAAGCTTTGGGGAAATGAAATGGCACACATGCGTTGATGCTAATTGAGCCTTAAGGAATTCAACAGGTGAACTATTCACCCAAAAACCAGAAAAAAAAAACAGTTCAAAAGCAGAGAGATCAAACAAAGCTCCTAAGGGAGAAAAGAAACAAAACCAAAAAATCCCCAAAACAACAACATAATCCCCACCTAACTATCTATCTACAAGATAAAGTACTTACTTTTTCACTCAGATTATTTTTGACTGCCGATTTTCTGCCGTACAGAAGACGGAAATTTTAAGACCACAGGGTGGCAGCATACAGCATAACATCATAAGGTAAGTAGTGCCATTTTTCCTTTCACAGGAACTTGCACAGAAGAATAATCTTACTGTTCTCTTGCTTTTTCTTAACACTGAAGTTGTGTAACTGGGATAGATAATGCCATGGCTGAGGAAACATCCATAATGATAGTGTAAAGGCTGTACCAGATGAGTTTTAGGATGCAGTGCTGGAATGTATGGTGCTAGTATGGAGAAAATGGATCTATGCAGTGCTGCTGAATCACTGCTTTGAAGAACCACCGTTCTTCAAAGATCCTTCAGCTGATGGGAATACTGAATCACAGCTTACAGTAGAGAATGAATATAGACGGAAAGATTATTACTTCCACTTGCACTCCCTGAAGAAGTCTGCAAATATCTGGACAAAGAAATCAGGTTAATACAATCTTCTTGGATTTCTGAAAAACAGTTCCTTACCATAAGATGTTAAGGAAGAATGCCATGGAGTATGGGTGCTCAAATGACTAAGCCAATGACAACAAAAGAAAATGGGTAAAAGGATATTTGGTCTGTTTTCTCAGTAATGGCATTTCATTAATGGAATCCCAACATGGTCTCTGCTTGGCCTTTGCTGTGCAACAGGTTCATGAATTATCTGGAACAGGGAGCAAACACTGAGATGAATCTCTAAGTATCTGCCAATAATGATACTAACTTGTTCCAGAAAGATGAAAGGCACAGGGACAAGGAACTGAAAAATCAAAAAAAACCCAAAAACCCCCAAACCCAAAATAAAACAAATAAACAAAAAACCCAATAAAAAAACCCACACAACTTTCTAGTCTTGACTGGGCAATAAAATGGCAGATGAAATCCAGCATAAATTAAAACCAAGAAGTGATGAATATGTGAAAGAAATTTAACTTTACTAACATCACAGGCTCCAAATTGAAAATTGACACTTAAATGTGACCTTGAAATTATGACAGCTCTATGAAAACTTCGGTTCAATGCTCACTAGCAATCAAAAAAAGTAAATGAAGTATTAGGAATTATTAAGATGGAACAGAGGAAAACACCACCATGCCACTGAGTGATTCCACAATGTTCCCAAATCTTACAGGCTACATGCATTTTGTTTCCACAATCACAAGAACAACATAGAACAAAAAAAAGACAGAGAGAGGCAACAAGGAATCAAGGCATAGAACGACTTTCCAGTATCACTACATAAAGTAAAATTCTTTAGCTTAGAAAAAAGATGGCTGACAAGGTGGTAAAATGGAGATCTACTAAATCTTGACTGGCGTAGAGAAAGTGAATAGGGAATGATTTCCACTGTCTTTTTTAGCATGAGAACTAAATGGCATCACACAACTTTTGTGCACCGTAGGCTCTAAACTAACCAAAGATAGTTCATAGAATATGTAGTTACACTGAAGAACTTGCCACATCACATAAAAGTTTATATGAGTCCAAAAGCAACCTGAGAAATACTAGGAAAGAAAAGAAAAAGGAGAAAGGAGGAAGGAGAAAACAAACCACCAAGACCTTTGCTTTACAAGGAAGGCCCTAGAGCTACAAACTGTTACGGGCTGGGAGAGCATCCTAGAGAAGTACCACTACACGTTGGCATTGTTTATATACTCTTTGCTGGACCTTTTGTAATGACTGATCAGAGAATGGAAGGTGAGCCAACAGTCTGACTTGCTGGAACTATTCTTATGTTATAATTTTGTGTTATGTACATTCATTTTGCCACTTCCCCAAACCCTCTTTCAGAAAGAAAACATGTCAAGTTATTAGGAGGATGAATAAGGAAAAATGAAGGTTTTGGAATAAGGAAATAAAAAGTTCATATGTTATGCAAGATAAGGAAAGAAAAGAAAAAAGAAAAAAAAAACCCACCAAACTCCAAACAACACAAAAACCACACAGAAGAGTGATTATCAGAGTACCAAGTACAAAACATGCTACCATTTCAAGAGGTGACAAAATAAACTGAAAAGAACGACTAGGGAGGTGGATCAGATTATTTTACAACAGTAACAGTTTAGAAATAGAATGCTGTGTCCAGAAAGAGAATCCTGGCCTGAAGACTAGTGAAAGGCCTCTGAAGAACTAACTTACTAGCAGGAATATTAGTAAGGTGACAGCACTTTCAGAGATTTGCCACAATCAAAAGAGAATCCAGAGACTTCCAGAATTCCTGTGGGTTTTGTTTGTGGTTTTATTTTTATTTATATACCCTATTTTACTACGTCCTCGCAAAAATAAACATCTGCAACAACAACAAAAGGGAAAAGCTATTACTTAAAAAAGAAAGCAAAATAGTAAAGCTGTGGAAAAAGTCGCAATGAATGTTTGTTGGGAAACAAACAAAAGTAGAAGTATTTTGACTACCAAGTTAGCAAATGGAGGGAAAATGATAAAAGCAATGGAAGGCAGAAATACTTGACATTAAGAAACAAAGACTTTTCCAAAGACTATATTAGAGTTCAAGGGGGTGGGGGGGGGAGGGGCGGGGGAAGATGGAGGGGGAAAAAAAAAAAGAAAGAAAAAAAATTTTTACAAATAGGATATAAAGCAAGCAATTAATGCTGTTAAGCTATGTTACACATTCACAGATAGGTGTGTGACACCTAGTGGTCAGACAGTGAATATGCATTAAAAAAATATAATGCTGTGGAGCATCTTCAGTTTTGCTTTCGATACTAAAAGCAGAGACCCTGAAGGCATGATCAGTCATGGGGGGGTGGGCGAATAAAATCGCGAGTATACACTATTCATATTATATATATATGGTTATTTTTCTAAAACTTAAGAAGAGGGGTTATTAGGAGGGCCTGTCAGATCTCAAGTTTTAAAGCGTAAAGTTCTAGAGTGATACATGAAATAAAAAAATAGTTGACTCAAATGCTGTTCTACCATTAAAACACACATGCTTTCATTAACACTGTTCAATACAACTTCACTTATTGAGGAAAATAGACTAAGTTTTGAGCTTAATCTGAACCCAAAGATCACAGACCACCTGAATAATGCTCCCTCAGCTGTCAAAGGAATTGGATTTGAGTACCAGGGCATACGTATGGTACAGCTCTAGCAGACACAAGGAATCTCGAAGACCCATGCATGGGAAACAAAACATATCTGTTCATTTGGAAACCCTCCTGGAGTGCAACTTCCTCCTAGCCCTTGCTTGGGCTCTGTGCACCTTTTATGAGCTGTTCAGCTCAGCACAGCAAAAGCAATACTAATAATTTTATTGAGATCCTTAACAGAAATAGGTATATGTAGAATTTGTCACAACTGTAGTACGAGCTTTCAACTATTACAGATACTTTCATTTGCCTACTTTCAGCTTTGTGAAGTGATTGAATATTTAATTTAAAAAGTAAATATTATCATACAGTTAATGATGAATTTCAAAGGGTAAATACATTGGATAACATGTTCCCTAAGATACCTACTCAAGTGCAAATTTTGAATGAATCTAAAAAGAAAAGAAAACAATCACTTTAGTTGACAAATATTAAATTAGAAAAACAATCTTTCTTGAATAAAACACCAATAAAGTGTCAAGAGGTGTTTTTAGGAACCATTTTATCTACTTAAAATCATTTAGATAAATCTACTTCCATGTAGAAATACTAAGAGACATTTTTTATTTAACTTGCATATTGACACACTTATCTTCTGTAGAGTAGCAGAACAAGAAATTTTTGTAGTAGAATAAGCTGCTTCTGTTCCCCAGCTCTAACTCATTCTCTGCATTTCCAACACAGTTAAAAATAAACTGCTTAATTGTCTTCCCTTACAGGTTAACAGAGTTTATTTTAAATAAGTAATACAAATATAAATTAATGGAACTAAAGACAGAATTTTATTTTTGATAGCCTAAAGAATAAATTAAGTACATAAATGTACCTAATGCATACTCATATCTGCGATGTCTCTGGCTAAAGATGTCAGAAGAAAGGCATATTTCTTTATCCAAAGATTTATTTGTAAAGTGAGAAATTTAGTGAAACAAAAGTGGAAGAATAGCTGGATTTTTGCAGTCACTCTCATTTGCTCTCTACAGTCCATATTTTAAGTGATGAATGCTCCTTTGAGAAGAGCAGAAGCTTGCCTTTTAGGGACAGACAATATTATATGAGCTTAGCTCATGACAATCATTCTTGGGATGTGCTTTCTCCTAAAGCTACTTTATTGTCTGGCTTTGTTGAATTTTTCCTGTTTTATTCACTTACAATAACCACAAAATAGTTCACACCTTTAGAAAGTCCTACATAACTTTTCTGTTACTTGTTCAAGGGGATTTTCTTCTCCCAAAGTCGAAATTAGTAATTGGTCTGACAGCTTAAAAAATGTTTATATATGACAAGAGGTCAGTAGTGTTGCAAATCACATTAATCAACTTTTTCAAGCAACTTATAATCTTATAATAAAAAGCAATTTACAAACTTATAATAAAGAATTTAATATTAACTACATAAAATAAGCCTATGTAAAGCTCCCTTGGCATTTAAGTTGCAAGTCTGTTTTTCCTAGATGAGAATGAAATACATTCTTGCGGAATATGGCAATGTGAGGATTAAAGTCTCCCATTCCATTTTTTGTTTTGTAAGTAATAAAAATGC
Source organism: Balearica regulorum gibbericeps (assembly GCF_011004875.1). Taxonomy (NCBI): domain Eukaryota; kingdom Metazoa; phylum Chordata; class Aves; order Gruiformes; family Gruidae; genus Balearica; species Balearica regulorum. The sequence continues at coordinate 124,564,607 of NC_046185.1, forward strand.
TGTCTTCAGCAACATAAGCACAGAGCATTCTGAACATTTCAGAAGGAAAAAATCTGATTCTTAGCAATAGAATGAGATCATGTAACAGAATGACTCTTACAACAAGGACTGAAGTATTACTAAGACCTTTCAGAAGACTCCTAGTCAAGGCATAAGGTAAGTTCAGAGGGAAAACTGAAGTGTCTGAATAAGAGGCCCAGAGAAACTAGAAATATCTAACACGATAAATAAACAATGTGACTAGATACAGAATGAGGAGGACTACATTGTCCTGCTACAAATAAGTATTTTCTCCCAAGCATAATGTTGTACGGTATACACATTTCCAGATAGCATCTTGACTTACATACAAAGTCTGTTATACTCAGTGTTGTATGAACTAAGCTATGATGTGAAGATAATGATCAGACAAGCTTTTCTGAATTAGCCACATGGAAAGGAGATATTGGTAAGAGAGGTGAGAAAATGTGTATACCACTACAGTCAGCTCTGTATAGAGGGAGCTATTAGGATACAATGCGATTCACAACGTATCTGTCCGATTACTACTGGAATTGACAGAAACTCGCAAAAATAAATCCAACACAAAACCATTCATGATCAAATTTCCATCCACTTATATTTGACAGCAAAAACTCCCTACCCATTACATCATAATTTATCTACAGGTAAATCATTGCACCTCCTGAATAGCAAGCCTAGCACAATACCACAATCCAACTAACCAGCACTCATGAAATCTTGAAACTTGCAATTGAGTCCTGCTGGTAGAGTTTTACCTCCACGTTGCAAAGCTAGCATCAGATGTACTTGAAAAGCTAGATAGCAGTCTCAAAATGCTACCAGAACAAAAATAAATATCCTCCTTTACGTTCATCAAAATACAGCTTTCTTATTTGTGTTAGCTGCAGAAAGATGCACCTCTTGCATAGTTTTGAGGGGAGGACAGAAGGAGAGGGGTCAGAGTTTTGGAACAGTTACATAAAGCTGCGTTGCCCACCCTGCCCCTCTCTCGGTCAGAGACAGCCTCTCCAACAGGGAAGATCAGATGTGTCTAATGATCAGAACAGATGGATGTGAAAATTGAAATAAAGTCCTGAAGCATATTATCTTGGGAGTTCTCACTAGCAGATGGTTCTGAGGACTTTTGGTGGAATGCTCCACAGACCTCATACATAGTACCCATTTGGAGTTAATTTTGCTGCCAATCAGTGCTGTAGGTAATCACCTTCTCAGACAGGCATTAGGAAAACGTCTATGAAAGAAGTCAACAGGACTATTAATCTCCGGTGCAATCTTGCTTCTCTTGCAGAGTTGCATAGCAAACTTCCTCACAATACGCTTCAGCCAAAGGCAAGAACACAGTAATTCCTTTAAGAAAGACTTTTTTCTTTACAAGAATGGACACGTCTTTATTGAGACAAAGAACTGAAGTGTCTGAAAATAACAGAAATGAGTGTATTAAGAAATACATGAATGAGTTGGGTGAATTAAGTAAAAGTCTTATCAGGCGCCCGGCAAATACTTTCGGTCCAGCACAAAGGCCAAAGGTTCAGGTTGTCCCCACATACATAAAAATTTTTTTTTAACCAATCTAAGACAAATTGGAAACCATTTGAATTGTTAACACTGCTTGAGGGCATATATGTCCACACTGTACACCTTAACTTTTTAATAATCTGTTGGAAGTTCTAAAGATCAGTGACAACATGCTATCTGTCCTAAAGAAACCACTCAAACACTTCTCAGAGACATAACAAGACAGATGGCCTTTTCAGATTTTTCCCTCTAAGTCTAAAAACTAAACAAAAAACTAAAAAGCTCATTTATACTTAGACTGGCAAAGCTACACATAAATAAGAAAAGCTCATGGCAATGTTACAGAATGTTTTAAAAAATGATCCAAGACTCGTTTATGCACAAAAAAAAAAAAAAAAATTACATTTCTAAGGACTACTTTTATTTATTTAAAAGTAATTTCTTTTTAATTTCAACATTCAAAATTTCAATTTACTGGTATGCATGTATGTACGGCTGTACATCTACAAACAAAGCTGTGCCTGAACACTCAAAAATGACAGTACTTCCAACAGTTTCTGACCCAAATAACCAAATATTGAGACTTATAGAGTCCCGTGTAAACTGTATTCCTGTATTTCTATCAGTATAAAATAAGCACTGGCTATGGGTAATATAGCAAGTAGCATGCAATGCATTATTGATTTATGGAAAGTTAAGGGCATCTGAAAAATTGTTCAGAGAATATTAAACAAAAAAGATGGCACTTTTGAGCTAGCTGTTTAGCAGTTCTGTAAGTGGGATGTAAGTAGTAACATCTTCGAGAAAAACATGCATGCCACTGAGGAACAAGTGCTGATACACTGAATAACTGGAGGAAGAGAAGATTATAGCTGATGACAGCACACAGAACATACTCTCTTAAAATATCCATAAGCTTTTTTACATTCAGAATTCCAAAACAAATAAGACATCTATTTCATATTTGATTCGTTCTGGCACAAATCTGGGTAAACTAGAGTGCAGGGCTACCCAACATGAAGTTATTAAAAGAAAATTATATCCACAGTCTAATCTCTGGCAAGCACTCAAAAGCAGTCAAAGAAACGGTCACGGATAGTTTTATTTTATGGTAAATATCTGACATTTTCATTAGCATACATGATAAGAGATGCATGCTGATGTTCCAAATGCCTATAAAAAGCAAAAATGAACACACATGCACACACACAAAAAATTACAAGTAATTTGGAGAGAAAGTGCTTTTCCTTTTTTCACATCAATTGTAAGCTTCTATGAGGTTGCCAGCAAGTGTTAGTAGAAAAATATTTTTGGGAGAAAAATGGAGGGATTTACATGCAAGAACTTTGTCCTGCTAAGTCAGACGAAAGGTCTACCTAGCACAGTAGTTCAGAGTAGCAAAAGAAAATGCTATTTAGGGAGAACACACATGTCCAGCCAGTTTCTCCCAGCATACTCCCATAGCACCTACAAATGTTGGGTTAGGGATTCTAGAAGACACTAATTTGCCTTATTTCTTCCTAAGTTGCCATTTTCTTCATGACAACAATTCCTTTTTGAACCTACCTATACTACCTGACTCTACAATCTCCAGTAAATTCCAAAAGTTCAATACCCACTGTATAAAGCAGCACTTTGCTTTATCTGTTTTAAATTCACCTCTTACTACCTTAATTGAGTGCCATCTAGTTTTAGTACTGGGAGATTTAGCAAGTAACAGTTCCACATTCCTTTTATCCACTATCTTCATGATCATAGAAACTTCAATCATATTTCTGCACCTTCTTTTTTCTAAATTGAACCAACGGCTTTGGTTACACAACTTGTTTTCCGTATAACTGCTGTAGATGCACACATGATCTATCTGAAAGTATACATAACTTTCATTTTGAAACGTACTTTGTATTTAAACTTTACTTTTGAATAGAATCTTTTAATCCACTTCTAAAATATGGTTTAACTTTTCAGCTTTTGACTTGACAGTCAAAAAACCTACAAATTCTCTAAATAATTAGCACACTGTTCTTACGTCTCTTAATACCTATAGAATATGTAAAATCAATTCCAACTACGTTTAAGCATTTATACAGTAACTCATACCTGAAAATATTGTATCAATCAGTCATTTGTGTATAACAATTATTTTCCCAACCTTAAAGGATTTTGAAGTAACTCTTAATATGTTTTGCTGCAATCCAAGCTCTGGAACAATGACTAACCAGGAATTCAACATGATAGCTTAAAACAAAGCCATATAAATCACATGTCATGCACTGTCTGTTCACAGGACTGGAACAAAGTGTGTCAGGCCACCCTAAAAAGTAACTGAAAGAAAATACACCTTCACAGGTAGTCTGTTTGGGAGATGTACCCACATGGAATGCATTACGAGGAAGAAATAAAGTACTTCTCTTACTTTGAAAGCTCTCTAAACATGGAACAATTATAACATCCATACTGACTTCACCTGAATTTTGTGATAAACCTCTGAAACAGCAGAGAACAAGTGAAATTGGATACATTTAATAAATTTAGTTCCCCATTTCATTGATATTCCTGCAGTGGCAGGACACACTAGCTGTTAATTTTTTTTTTTTTTTTTTTACTCTATGGATTTGCTTGTTAGAAGTTAAAAATACAGATATAAAGCTTAGAAGATCCTTCAATGATCAAATTTCCAATTGTGATTGTCTTTATAGACATTCAGAAATTCTTACCATGGATTTGAAAGACCTGTCAGTACTAAAGTGCAACAGTACTTTGGCAGATGCACCCGCCCCAACAAAGCCTGCGGGAAAACCATCCCGCTGCAGTTTGAATTATGCCCGCAGGGCAGTGGCAGTTTCAGTTGACGGGAGACAAAGCTGAGGTCTTCGGCTAACATGTGACCATATATGACCACAGGTTAGTTTTGAATTGGGTATAAATGGAGTCCCACGAGAGGACCATCTTGAGTCTGTCTCCCTCAGAACAGCCGGTCTGCAGTTGGGGGCTCTCCCTGTGGGTTGGGATGCCACCTATGGTTCAACTTCTGTACAGACTGAGAGATCTCATTTTACATGGGTGAGTGATTTTGTGCATTTTGGTCATCAACCATAAACCTTTGGAGCTCTTAAGTCAGCAGTGTAGTACTAATATCCTGACTGACATCCTGAACCTGTGGATTGTTAATGTCTGTTGCAGTCAGAGTGGTTTCAGTTAGAACAAAACTTAGTTTTTCCCCTACCATCTTGTAAAACAAGTATTTTAGATTGTTTGTTTGTTAACTGGACTGGCCTAGTTTGTGTGGTTCAGTGACAGTACTACAACACAAATATTGCAGTTGTGCAATTTTGCTCAATTAGGGATCATCTTAATATCATCTGACCCCAAAATAAATAATGGTTGTAGAAGTTCAATGGAAAGAACTTCCACTGGAATAGTGTGCAAGATACATGTTATGTAATTTCTACATTCTTAACATTGTTATAAGAGCAAAATTCACAAAAGGAATTAGAAAGCTTTCCTGTTCCACAGCAAAGGTCTATGCATTCTGTCAATGCTACAATTGGCAAGCAAGAGGTAACCTTTGCTCCAAGGAGTGCCGCAGCTGTTTAGAATCAATGCAAACAGGCTTGGAAACTAAGCCAGAGCACATGACTGTCTGTGAGCTCTATAAAAAGCAGTGCTGTAGGCATTGCCTAAGAGAGGGTAGTGCTTGGTGTGAGGTTCTCCAGAGAAATGGACAGAGGAAGAGTTGTCTGTTAGAGAGCACCAGACAAAGGTTTGGAAGAGTTCAACGTATTCATTTGTGAGCAAGATAATGGTATGGTTTCTGAGAGTAAAATGAATAGAAAGCCCCAAGGAATAGCAGGCTTTGAAAAATGCAGAGGTGGGGTGGGGAGGTCAGCTCAGATTTTGGTTTGTTGCAAGGCAATCTTATCCTTTCATGTTTCTGTTGTTCCTGTATACCTAAAAACAAGTCTTGGATCATCAGAAAAGTCATCTTTGCTCAAAGGCAATGGGTATCAGAAACTGGAAATCTTTAATAAAGACTTCTTGCAAAACATTAGTCAGTAAAGTTAAATAGGTATCAATGGACACAACATGAAGTACAATCTAATAAAAAAATATCACTGGTGCTGAAAATTAGATATAAATCATCTTACCCCAAAACCAGCACAGATTCTACAGTGATTGAGATAATAGGAAGTGGTTTTTTTTACAACTCACTTTTATTTTTGATACTAAAGCACACTTGAGGAAAAAGAGTGCATCTAAAATTTTTCTGCACATAATACAAAGTTAGTATGTGCATGTCTCAAGAAAAAAAGGTAACCAAAAAATTAAGATTGTAACACCTGTAATCTTATCTTTGCCATCTGCACACTTTTCCCAGAACTACTTCCTAGAGGAAGCTCTGGACAGATACACTTAATTCCACTTCTATGGAGCTCAGACTCTTCAGGAAAATACTTGTCAGAAATCAAACATTTATTAAATCATGGATTAGCATCCACATCACAATACCATGGCTAATCTGTATAAATTTACATAGCATCATTACTTGAAAACAGTCCCTGTTTTAAACGTTTTACACTTTCGCTCTGAACGCACACTTTCTCTATATATTTTTTTTATTTCTTTCAGCTATAGTAAAGTCAATTTTTGCTAATCCATCAAAAAAAAGTGTCCAACTGTATTTATTCTACATTGAAAAAACCCTAAAGTTACAACAACTAGTACAACAGGGTTTTTTTCAAGGAAGATTTACTTATCAGTAAAGTTATTTTTATTCCTTTGATGATCTAAAAGTAACATCTTGTAACAAAAGCATTTTATCTTAACACTCAACAAGAATACCAACAAACTGTCAATCAGTGGATATGCAACAGATTACTTCAGCTACATACTTCTCCATCAGCTAATGAAGAAGGTAGAAAAAAGGCAAAGAAATGATGTGGAGAAAAAGTAGGATCATGTAAAATATATTTGTCAATACAGTCTCTTGAGATCTCCATTTCCCCATAAATCTTACATCCAAAAGACTATCAGATATGTAAGATGCATAATTTATTATATGCACATTAATGACATTTCAACAACGAAATCATAACGTAACCTCCTATTTTCACTCATTTTGTAATCTACAAAACCAGCTGTTTTCTTTTATCACAGAAGCATGACTATACTTTAACACATTTTTTTTGCTTTTAATTTTGTTAAATCAGAATATTACACAAAGGGAATCCTCTTAAAGATTAATGGCTTTGATCCTTGAAAATGAGATCAAGCAAAGACCCTTGCTCACATTACCAGGTCAGTGCAGTGATTAGAGAGTGTGTTAGACAGAACTTAAACCCAGGACTGTTTTAAGTGGTTTAACTGCAGAATATGACGTCGTTGGTACATGTATGCGCAAGGGGGAGAAAAAAAATAATGAATCAATAACATATATTGATATCAGGATGAAGGGCCTGGTCAACTCTTATTCTTTTTTTGTCAGATACATTTAAGGAAAGACATCCAAAAACGCATTCTCATACAAGAGCCCAGTAGAAGAAAAGAGGAAGAAAAGTGCAAAGAACATTGAGCCTACCTTCACTACTCTATACCTATCCATACCTCTCTCTCTTCTCATGGTTCAAAAAAAAAAAAATGGAAGAAAGACCTCAGGAAAATGCTGCTTTTCTGGGGAGTACATCAACCTATCCTGAACAGTTATTACTCCTCCAAAATTAACAAAATTAATTCTCTTTCTTGGCCTTCTGGAACATGCCGCAGATCCATCAAGAAGCAGACTGGACATCTCTATACATTTCTTTTCATGCTTACAGAGTTATGGTTTTGAAACTGTCATCTTAGATCTTGAGTGGTTCAGCAGCATTTAATGGTATAAAACAGAGGTGGAAAATTATGTCAAAGGACTTTCCTGGTTCATGAAAGAGATCTATCCATTAGCAGTAGGATGACGTTTATGTTATCAACAGAAGGCCCTGAGAAAGTCATCCAGTTTTCCTGAGCTGAGAAGTCACAATTTTCTTGAATCAGCTAAGATATTTAAAACATGGAAGCCACTGAGTTCTATTCGTTAGGGAAGACTTGACAATACAAAGCATTTACAGTGTGTGTCACTGAACTAGAGACTTATTAAGCCAGTTTCTAATTAATGTAATTATCTCATCAGAAAATGACTCATTCTTCTTATAGTACCAAATCAGCTATTTATCACAGTACCACTTAATAACTTCTGGGAAGTTATTAAACATTTCCTTCCTATAGTCTTCCTCCCCACAAAATACCTCTTCCCCACCCAAAAAACCCCAAACACAAAAAAACCCTCACAAATCATTCTCCTTTCCCTATGCTTTTTTAATGTATTTCACTAAATATTGTACAAGAAATCAATAAACAAACAAACAGTGGGAAGGCCTATATCTTAGCAAGTTCTGAAGACCTTTAGCTACAAAAGTAGCTAAATTTCCAATTTTAAATACTCATAAAAGACAAGCAGGTTGAGATTAACACTGAAATAAAATTAAAAAGCTTAGTCAAAAAAGGGTAATGGAATTTTCACTGCTTTTATCATATTAGCATATGGAAGTTCAAACTTGTTGCAACTAATGAGAATGAGTTAGCATGCAAAGGACCAGACCTTGGTCTCTTCCCTTAGCTGGAAGGCAACCAGAACACCTTGTCCTGACAGTCAACAGCTCGCTCTGGCTCAAATACCTTGATTAGATACTGCTAAAGAGTAACAAAATATTAGACACCAGCTAGTTCAGAGTATTCCACAAGTAAAGACAGTGCCAATGGCTCAGGATATACTAGGGTTTAGAGACCTGCAAGTTCTGAACATTTCTACCTTGTATTTTTACATTTTTAACAGAATAACAGTTTGTTACTGGAAACAGCAATAATACTCATACAATGTAAAGACTTACTATAAGAAGGCTTATGAATAAGATGACAGAAGATGCTAGGTTCCTTATCCATAAATCATTAACCCATACAGTAATTTAAATGAAAAGTTATATAAGACAGTAAAAGTATTTCACAAGGAAAGAAAACATAATTAGCCATAAGAATTCTGTTTGTGGAGTCAAGTGAACAAGAACAATTTGGTACGGAAAGCTGTCATAGCACACTAGAATTTTCTGGTGGTATTGTTAGCTCTTACCACCTTCTGCTGCTGTAATCCTTGAAGTTAGCAGTAGACAGACCATGGTTTTAATTAAGAAAACATTTGACAAGACAAATTAAGCCAGAGCTAACTACTACCTTGATAATAAAAATATTACTTACTCAGCTTATAAATTTCATAATACTAATAATTACATGTGTTTCTTTAGCATACTGAAAATATCTGACTGCGTTTTCTCTGGCCCATTTGTGCCATATCCTAATTGTACTGCAGAAGAAAACTGAATGCATACATGAAGCAGGGAAGAAAAAAAAGTAACAATGTATATCAAATAAAAGAAATGTGTAATTAGCTTTATTAAGCTGGCGGCAAAACACAGGTGATACTCTAAGGTATCCTGCCCCATCCCCGATTCCTTTATCATCCCAAACCTGTTTCTCTAAAAATTGTATTAGAAGTTTGTAAATTGCTGTATTTGGAATGGCAATGCTGTAGTACCTTGAAGCTTTTTGCATTTTGCTGACTACATTTTCTTTCGGAACAGCGTTTCCTCCATCAAAATGACTGACCATTCTAAAGCACAGTGTTTACTACCAAATTAGTTCTGGACAGAACTCTTTCCATCCTCTTTTGTCATTCACATGCATATTTACCTCCTGGCAACATCAAACAAAAGTAAAAATATGACTTCTAAGAATCTTTTCAAGTCATTTGTAAAAATGTACAAGGCTTCAAACAGACCATTCTTTCTAGCCTACTTTGATACATAGAACAAGCCTGATAGACGTAAGTATTTTAGCTACACAGAAAGAAAAGTTAGTGAAATTTCCTGAACACAAATGGGGGAGGGGGGGATTTTTGTTTTAAATTTTAAAACAGAAAAGGGATAAAGTAGAAATATCTACAATTCATATTCATCTAAGCACAAACAAGAAATGTTTAATGTACAAAACAATTTAGTATTTCAAAATCTATAGTCATTAAGGGGACAACAAAAGAAATTTAGCTCAGCTGAATTCAGTGGAAGGTTTGCCATTGATTTTTCAACAAAAAGACCCAACCATTTAAACTATAGATGACTAAAGTTCAAACTTCGATGCTTTTTATTTTTAGCCTATTTTAAGTACTTTCTTCCTAATATAATTATTTTTTTATCTGCCAAAGCATCTATTCTCTTCAAGGATTCACCATTTCACCTAACGTGAGTTCCCAGGCAGCAGTATTAGAACTAAGGAAGCTACATGGATCTGCTGTGACTGAAACCACTCTCCAGCTCTGAGAGGCTTCCCGCCTGCCCAGCCAGGAACTGCCCCGCACCGGGGCGAGCTGCTACTTTCAGAGGGGACCGAGGCGGCGCGGTACCTGCGGTATTTCAGCAGCACCCATCACCTCTAGGAAAAGGGCACCCGAGTAGCAAAGCGTTACGGATGTGGCCGCAGGCGTTTGAAGAGAGGGGAGGTGGGTGACTCGCAGCGTTGTGACACACACACACACACACACACACACACACACACACACACCCCCCCCACACACACCCACCCACCCACCCCCCCCTTTCCGCGGCCGACGCCCTTTAGCTGCCCGGCTCGTAGATAAATCGAGCGCCGCTAACCTGCATCCCCAACTCTCCTCCGTCGGTAGCCGGCCAACGGAGCCTTTAAACGAGCCGGTGCCCCCGCCTCAGCGAGCCGCCCCTCACAAGCGCCTCAGCTGAGCGCAGCCCGGGCTGAGGGAACGGGGCGCAGCGACGCCTGCCCGGGCCTCGCGCTCCTGACGGAGCTTCCCGCCAAACGCCGCGGCAGGCGCGTGCTCGGCTGGGCGGCCGCCCCACAGGCGCCGGGGGCAGTGGGCAGCGCCGCTCTGCTCGCCCGCCCCACGGACCCGAGCCCTCCAGCTTTCCCTAGGGCTTCGTAGGGATTTTTTTAAGCTGTTAACGGGCTCACTGCTCCCGTAAGGTAGCGCCCGTCCTTCGATGGCGGCGGCTGGAGCACATGGGGCTGCGCCAGCTGGTTGTGAGGGGAAAAGCGGCGGGAACGCCGGGCGTGAGGCGGCTGCCGGTCCGGCTGTTGATCCGGCTGGCAGCCCAGAGCTTCGAGCTTCACCTTCTTCGCTGGCAGCTGGGTAAGACACATACTAGAAACACGTTTCTTCCACTGCAGGACCTGCTGGCGCCCAAGTCAGCAAGCCCTGCCTTGTAAGTACTAGTTTTACAGCTCTTTCTCAAATCATTTTTTTTCCTAAGCCTTTAGAAATTATTCTCCCAGTTCTTTTGCTACTGCAAGTTCAAAAGAAAAATGCTGTCTTTTGCTACAGTGTCTGTAAAGTGTTTGTTTTTACTCACAGCTTAGTTTGTTTAGAGTATCACCCGCATTTGTCCCTCATGCAGTACTGAACTTGTATGGGGGGAGTTTCAGTCACGGTTTTTTTAAGGGACTGCAAATATCTCAGAATTAATGTGAGAAATGCACCACCTTTGAAAGAAAATAAAGCTGGGCTTTGCTTTTTTTTTGTTTTGTTTTTGTTCTGAATCTTCACTTACTTTGCCACTCATAAAATTACCCAGTTATGCTTCTGCACTTTAGTTCTTAAAAAAAACCTTTAAAAGGTAATGAAGTACAAACATATCCTAAATTACTTCCTTAAGAGAGACCTGTTGTGTGTGTGTGTGTGTTATCAAATCCTTCCTTTCATATCCTTCATAAAGAGGCCCTGTAACAATAGCCAGGACAGAGCAAGCTCCACCTGCCTGACTGAGTCACCAAAGCCATGGAAATTTACCTTCCAGCATGTTCTGCAGACTGCCAAGATAGACTGGTAAAAAATATCAGCCTAGTCATTTTACCAAGTATAGCAATTTTGGCAAGGGGTGCATAGCCCAGAGTTTTCGAGGGAGTGTTTCAGTTTGGACTTTTTTTTTCCTCCATTTAATAAAGGCCTTGGTTTTGTTAGAAATCTATAAACAATGGACCACAGAAATCATGCTGTAAAGTGTTTTCAGTCGAGGTTTTTTTGGCCTTTTCTACCTCTACAGCTAGCTACTGACCTCAAACAAACCCATATTGGTTGAAGTTCTGATTCTCTCATGGGTGTAGAGCTATGTTTCCATTTTTCTCTCCATAAGACATATTCTGCAGACAGGAAAATTCTGCACTTTGACTCATGTGCCGTTTGAAGGATTAATGGAGTGGTTTCCTGTTTTGCATAGGTCTGTAGGTATGCTATTTCTCTCTGAAGGACTTTAGTTCATTTTGTTATGAATTTCTATTGTGTATAGCCTGAAGATCCTTGATGAGTTGATGAAACCTGATATTGTAGAAACAGCTTCAGCCTAATTGGTGTTTGAAGAAAAAGTATGCTGTAACTTTGAAAACTATATTCAGTGCTTCAGTTGGAGTGATACATCTTGAAAAAGAAATGAGTGACGCTTGCAGACTAATTTATGCTTAATAGAATACAGAAAGGTTAACCTATAACTAAAACTCAGCAATTGCCCTTTGTATTTAAATGTTACTTGTGCTTTATCAACAGTCTAGAGAAATACATAGCAAGGATTTTAATTGCATGTATTAGTATTTAGTACTGCAAAGTTTTTATTTTATTGCAGCTTTGTGTCCTACCTTGACTGGTACAGAAGGATTGCAAAGAGTGTAAAGACTGCTAAGGCATTACCTTTGTGCAGAACATGTTTTATGATCTTTGTGCTGCTTCTGTACGATGTCAAGTACAGGAAAGGATCTGAGGAGAGCAACTATGACTTATTTTTGTATTTGCAAGGATTTACATTGTATGAGGAGAGAGTAAAACTTATGATTACTCACATTTATTTTGGAGGCTAAGCTAATCTGAATGAATAGATGGGAGTGTTTAAAACAGCTTTTGCATCTGCCAAAATGAATCTAGCTTAATATGGTTTATAGCATGCTGATTTTTATGTCACATTCATTTTATTCTAATTATATACAATAAAAGTTTTGTATCATTCTTATTATACATTATTTAAATCACACATAATGGGAATAGTCAAGAGATTTCAACATAGTACAGGGAGTGAGCTGTTCTGAGCACATCTAATGCACCAGTTAGTTAGTTGTTGTCTGGGGGCTTAACATTTCTGAATCTTTTATCTTCTATTTCCAGTTTTCTAGAGGAAAATCTGATGTGGTTTGGTTTAACATAGCTTATATTAAACAACTATATTCTATTGCTGATCAGTTTTTCATTAGATAATTTTTAACTTTTCTGTTTTATTACAAAACACAGTCTGTCTTTAAATCTGAAAAACAAGCTATTGAATCAGTTTCTTTAAGGGGCGTACCTATCTGGTGGGTCATCAAACTGGAATGTAGTTAGTATTGAAAGGTTACTGGTCTCAGTTAAAAGATCTACCTTTTGACACGGGATGTTCTGGCCACATCCCTGTGTCCATTTGTTGTGTTGAATTATTTGCAAGAGTTTGAAAAGATTTGGGATTTGATTTTGGTAGGGTTTTCTTGTTTTGTTTAAAAATTCCAGCATTCTGGTTCTGCAGGCTTATGCTTGTGCCTGACAATATATTTGATGATATGTGCTTAACATGTGCTGGAATTAGGATGTCAAACTGAAGTACAGAGAAATGTCTTGCTAGTTAGATGATAATAATGTTTGGTAGCTTGCAGGACCTAAGCTGGACAGCCTAAAGAGCTATGTAGCAAAATGATGGTGTTTTAAGAAAAATCTGTCAGTCTAATGGTATACTTAATTCTCTTGGGTTTGTTTGTGCAATGGAAACATTGTATGCCCACATGCAGCTGAACCAAATGTTTTTACACTTTATAATTAGCTTTTTTACTCCATACCCTATTCTAGTACTTTCTGTATAAATGGGGTGACAATAAAATAGTTTTTCTCTCTTCAGAAATTAAAGTATCTGTTTTTTTCAGAAAAGATAACTGACACCATGAACTGTTGTTCACTTAAATATTCAACATTTCAAAGAAAAAAAGAAAAAAAAACAGGCTTTCTAATATGGAAATAAATTCTGACATTAATTCTAATATTACTGTTTTTAAGCTGTTTTTTTATGCGTACCACTAGTTTTTTACTATATTGGCCATTGCTTGGAGCTATTTTTTTAACTGCTCTGCATATATGATCCCAACTGTAATTTTTAATGTATAAAAATAAATATGATAATTAATGCTATTCACAAAAGTAGCAGACTTATATGACAGCCCAAATCCTTATATGCTTTTCTTCTGGATTTCATAATGGCACTATTTAAAATCAATGCTAATTTATGTAATAAAACCTCTGTTCTGTAACTTAACAACATACAAACACACTCGTATCCAGGCCATATTTATCACGAAGCAGTGTCAACTTGGAAATGGTATTTTTGGACTTTAAAAGAAGGACACTGTTTCGGTAAAAAAGATTTTAAATACAGCTGAAAACAGAGCACTGTTTTTTAGGAGCACTTTGGCTCCTAAAAAAGCAAAGTAGATATCTAACCTGAACTGATTAAAATCTTAGTGATGGCAGTATGCTGAAAACTTTAAAAGGTTGTTTTGAGGTCTATGAACATGATTAATGGAGATCTTGTGGTTTTGGTTTGGGTTTGCTGGGGTTTTTTTCAAATGAGATTCTTGTCCAAATAATAATTCCCAACCCACAGCAGACTGTGAGGTCCTGTTTCCATTTGGTCTTTAAGTATTTAAGGAGTACACAATATTGCAATATTCTTCCATATATAGATCAACTTGGCAAGCTAATACACTTTCCTTGCTCCAGCTGACTTTGTGACACAGTTGCAAAAGGCCCTTTGGGACTCTGCTGGAGAGCTCTCATAACATAAAAGCAAACTGCTTGGTTTTTTTTTTTAGCTGGAAAGGAAACTCCTGTTAGTTTTAAGTTAGTCTTGAACAGCACAGCTGCTCTCCCCTGTAGATCCGTTAGACTTGTTGAATCAGCTTGTTTTTTATCCCTAAAACAGAGGTCCTGAACTGTGCTTTAGATTTATTCTTGCTTGACTTTGAACTTGGCTGAGGGAAAAAAGCTGGTTTTGTCAGATGAGGTGACATACGGTGATCTTGTCACCCCTGTGCAGCAACAGACTGTCTGCTGCCCTTCACCTCTGCCTTTGCACTTCTCTCTGCTGGGGGGGGGGGGAGAAGAAAAAAAAGAGTATGAATATAAAATGTTACCCTGTGGCTCACTAGCCCTTCAATCGTGCACAGGTGTAAACTTCTCAAGAAGCTGGAAATGGTTTAAAGAATCTAAAATGAAGGAAAAAAAAAAAAGAGGAGGGAGAAAAAAAAAAAGCCATTCTGTTCAGGAGCACTCAGAGGGAGCTTTTCCCACCGTACGTGCTTGTTGACTGGGGGCACTGATCTCTATTGCTTTAATACGGCCTTATTTTGAACCAGGCTGGGGAATGCGGTGCACCTCTGAGAGGGGAGACGGTTTTGGGCTTGTTTTTTTGGGTTTTTTTAGTACGACCGCTTTCTCGCGGTGATGCCCTGTGGTGCAGGTGCTCGCCAAGAGCAGACACCGACGGGCCGGTGGTCCGTGCCCTTGTTGGAGGCGGAAACGCCTACCTCGAGTACCGCACGTATCTGCTCGCCGTCGCCGTGCCGGCCGCCGCTTCGCCTGCCGGGTAGGAGGCGGGTGGAGGCCGCTCGGTGGCGGCGGCGGCGGCAGCAGTCACCCCGCGGGCGGAGCCGGGCCTCGGCCTGCGCCCTGGTGTGGGAGCTGGGCTTCCCGAAGTGCTCCGCTCGGAGCCCGCCCCTTTGCATGCCGGGATTTGTAGTCCGCCCTGCCTCCCCCGGTCAGGCGGCGGGGCCGCCGCTCTCCTTCCGGGAGCAGCGAGCGCCCGTTGGAGGGGGAGAAGGGCCGGAGGGCCGCGGCCCGCGTCACGTGAGGCGTTTGTTGACTTCCTCGACAGGTGTGGGGGCGGGGCTGGCGCCCCGGGAGTTTCCCCGCGGTGGCGGAGCGCTATACCGCGGCCGGGGCCGGCTGGGCGGAGGCGATGGGAGCCCGAGAGGGCCCTGGCGGAGACCGTGACGGCCGGCGCTGCCTCTCCGCCGAGGTGACCGCCCGTTACTGACCCGCCTGTCCCGAGCAAGGCCCGGAGAGGTTGGTCCTGGCGCGGGGCGGGGGGACCCGGGCGGGGGTATGCCGGTGGCATGTCGCCTGTGGGCGGCCTCGGTGCCGCGGCCTGCCTCTAGCGCGGGGGTGCTGCGGGGCTTCGTGCCCCGCTGCCCGGTGGAGTAGGAGCGGTTCCCCCTGGGGACAGAGGCGATTCTGGCCGATCTTTAGGGTCGTTGTCGTAGAAGGAGCAGGTGAGCAGAGTTGTGCGGTGTCACTGCCCGCTTCCGCTCTGCGGGCGAGCTGTAACTGCGTAAAGGGGGGCATCCCCGTTTCGGGGGCGGTGAGCGCACGTCAAAGGTACTGCTGACGGGTCGGTAGTGGGTCTCAGGCAGTAAAATAGCCGAAATGCGGCGCCTAATTAAGTTGAAAACCTGGGTGAGTTTTTAGAGCAGCAATTTGTGCGTTAATACAGGGGTATCTGGCAAAGGAACACAAAGGTACGGTTATTGGCACAAGATGTGAGAACAGAAACATGACGAAATACTGGAGCAGACTGGAATACAGGTGTTGCAGGCTGTGTTGGTTTGGAAGAAGGGAGTACGGGTGAGCATTGAGGTAGTCTTATACGGTAGCGATGCCTTCAACTTTTAGGAAATTACAGCTTTAAATCCTGGTGTTTCACCCGGTAGGAAGATTTCCCTGATCTTCTTAAATAAACCTGTCCCCCAGCAACACGCAAGTGAGAGTGGCTTGGGCTGTAAACCCTTCCGGTGAGTGGTTTTAGGTGCTTTTGCGCTTCTTGACGAATCTCTTCATTTCCCTGCTGTCTTACTCTGTGTGTATGCAGTAAAATCAGCATTCTGGAAGCCAGCTCTGGAAAAAGTGGAGTGAGGGGAGAGGTACTGTCATTAACAGTCAAGTCTGCTCTGGGCTCCAAAGGTCAGGTGCTGTTCTGAGACAGCATTTTCTGAGAAGTGCTATTATGGACTATGAAAAACATATAATTTACTGGATATAGGTGTGTGATCTGTTCCTAACAATACCAGTTATATGTTAGCACGTGTATCCTGGAATTTTTATTCCAGAAACAAAAAGAAATCCAAGTTACTACTACCTTTTGGTTTTTTAATAACTGGTATTTTATAAAAACTTGTGATACAAGTATCTATCAGTGATTGCACTATAACTTAAGTAGGAGATTATTGCCCCAAATTCTAAGCACAATTTTTGAGTTAACAACTCTGAAATCAGAAGGGCAGAAAACGCTGGTTGAGTGAACTCTAGATCAAATTATATGAGGATTTTAGCCACCTCCTCCCCAAAAACCCCCACATTTTTTCTAAAATTAATTATTTTTCTGTCCTTGTATGGTACAGTTTACGGTTCAGAAAAGTATAAAGTGACTATTGCCAGAATACTAGCTAGGTTATGTTTTACATTGAAAATTAAATAGTAAAAAGCTCTTTAAAAGAGCAGAGGGGATGAAGTGACATCTTTGTGCAGCAAAAATGGGTAATAAATTAGAGATAATTTTATGAGTGTCTAAATTTCAGCAAATACTCTGATTTGGTTTTCAGTATGTCTCTGTTTTCTATATGATAGTTAAAAGATGGGGAAAAGTGTGAAAATTACGAGGTCAAATACATGAAAAAACTGTATTTAGTATACTCAGGGTGGGGAAATAGAATAACTTCATCTCATAATGTTGGAAAAACTGTACATGAAGTTGCAAATCCAGTAGCATTTGTTCTTATGATATCAATAGATGCATTGAATTGGGGATTGTGCTTGATGACTGGAAAATGCTAAATGTGTGGTGTTTTAGGAAAGCGAAAACTACTCTGGAAAAAGTGTAGACCTGTCATCATTGCACATACTATCGATATCTGACTTCTTTAGAATAGATTTTGAAGAAAATAAGCGAAAAGGTAGAAGTAAAAAGGATAAAATGCAGTGTGGATTTACCTTCTGATATGTTTTCATTCTTTCACAAGTATTTTCTAAACAGAGGAAGTGTAGATAGAGTCCATATTCAATAAAACAGTTACAGTGGCAATGAGATCCAGTTTGTTAAAATGGCGATGATAGGATTAATACAAGAATCCGGCTAGTAACTGGCTTGGTAGAAGTCAACGGCTGGTTCTGCTGAGGGGGACTTCTAGCAACTCCATATGTATGTGATTTATCCACAGTCAACTTTGCAATCAGTCTTACATGTTTGCTGTATGTTTATGCTATAATTGCATTAATTAACTATTATTATATAATCATTTTTACGTGGAGTTCTTAGTGTATAAAATGGTAGATGCTACTAAAATTTGACAGTACGTTTGGGGAGAAGAAATGAATTTTGAGAAGGGGTGGTGAAGCATAAGTAACTTGAACATTCAAAGTCATCCACTTACAAGCTGCTAACAGGAACTTGTGTTCAAATGAGCAGGTTTGTCTGAAATAATGAGATGTAAACCTGAATATAGAATCATGGAATTGTAGAACAGCCCAAGTTGAAAGGGACCTGGAAAGATCATGTAGTCCAACCTTTTGTGCAAAAGGGACCTTAAATGAGATTCTCTAGCACCCTGTCCGGTCATGTCTTGAAAGCCTCCAGACATTATGTTAGTGAACTGTAGGATGACCAAGGGCCATCAGTGCGACGCAGTTTAACTTGTGTCTTAATAGCTGTAACAGGTGGAGTATGTTTCCAGTTGAATTAAAAGTTAATGCAATTATACAAGGCTTTCATAATATCTTATCACTGAACTTGTGAACTTATTGAACCTTAATTAATCTGACAGTTTAATTGAGTGGGAGGAAATTTATGACTGGGAGGTAGGACCTACTGTTTGTTTTACAAAAGAGGATTTAAAAAAAAAAAACAAAACAAATCCTCTTAGCTTTCATAAATAGTTATTCTTTATAAACATTTTGAAATGGGAAGGAATGAACACCAAAAAAGTCTCCCTTAAAATAATATTCAGTGTTAGCATGGGAACATACGGGTTTTTCAGTAACCTTTGAATACATACACTAATATTTGATGCTAGAAACATTTAACAGCCAGAAGCCATCTTGCTTCTACTTGTGTTTATTTCTGCTTCTAAGTTAGCAGTAGCAATTAGTTTCAAGATTAACTTTAATAGTTTAATAAACAGGATTATATGATGCTGAGAGAACAATATTTAATTGACTCCCACTTTTGGGGTTCCCCTCTCCTTTTCTGATAGTTGTCACGGAAAGTGGCTGCTGTGACAGCATCCACAGAAAAACAAATTGAATACATTATGTTGAGGATGCATAGGGCTTGCAAATTAGTGGTGAAGATACTGTAGTTACGCAGCTGTCCAGAGAAAATAAAATTTATCAAGCACTGTTGTCATAAAATGGGCTTTTTACTACTTTTCTAGTTCTTGTGAGAGTAAATTATTTATTGTAAAAAGCTTGAGATTGGGGGGGGAAAAAAATGCCTGTTATACCTAAGGAGATTTTGCTTGGCTCCTCTAGCTTAGCCAGATGTGCACGATAGATGAACTACAGTGATCTGGTTTGTGAGCTTAGAGACAGTAACTTTCCATTTCCTGGAGGCAGCAAAACGAAAGCGTTTTGGAGGTCTGATTCAGCTGATGTGCTGACGCGTTTCTGAAAGAACACCAACTATGCTGAAGCTGCAGGGCTGTGCCCTTGTACACAGGGCCTCTCAGGGGGTGCTTTGGGGCTGTGTAATTTCTCCATACAGAAGGAGAAGCAATGGACAAATCTAGCAGCTACTGAGATGCGTCTGTGCGGATTTTTGTTCTCTAAAAATGGAGCAAGTATCTGTAAGAAGCAATGTGTCTCTGTAGAACAGGCTGTTCACGACTGGAATCAAAGAGAACGTAAGATTTCTGAGGGAGAGATGCAAAATGATAGATGCTTAAAGAGACTGGAAGTCTCGCTTGTTTTAGCATCATGTGTCATATACCCTATATACTGTGTGGAGTTTTTGATGCTGACTGCAGGAATTCTGTGGGTTTTGTTGCTGTGCTGGAGTGTCTTTTAAAAAAGAAAAAAAGCAATACAACTTTTCTGAAATTAAAGTGAGGTCTGCAACACACTCATTCAGGATTCCTATAGATCAAAGTCATTTCTTGAATTTAATGTTTTATTTTTATGTCTACATGCATAAAAAAAGCATGCATTGTCTTCTTTGTAAGGCAAGGTAAACCAGTACAAAAACTATACTCTTATTATTGCCTGAGACTGTTCATAATACCATTACAAAGTCAAACCCCTCATATCTGGAAGGTAAACAAAGTAAAATGGTTCAGATTCTCAGTAACCTTGGAAAAAAAATCAGGAAAATACCGTCTTGAAATTATTTGCATTTGACATTTGGAAATATTTTGAAAACTGTTTTATTCCCTTTCATATCAAAAGGTGGGGCAAAACGAGAATCTGCTCGATACTGGGGAAAATTTTATGTAATCATGCTTTTACTATCTGTCCTCCTGATCCGAGAATAAGATTAGCATTTCAAACTACAGAAATCTGTTTGTGCAATGGTCTATTTGCTATTAGAGCCTCTGCATCCTGTGTTCGTTGTATGTAAAGCGTGTTTTATATTTAACTACTTCCCATGGTGTTAATGACTAATATTTGTAAAGCTCTATGAAGAGAAAAGCTATATTTCTGCTCAGCATTAGTAAGAAATGGGAAAACATTCTTACTCTCAAGATACTTAATGTATTAAATCAAAGCTGTTCTGTAACCTACATTAAGTGTCAATGAACGACAGGAGTGGTTTTTGGAAACCATTCTTGTCTACAGTATGTGACAGAAAATTTAAGTGGTGCCATCTCTTCGAACTCATACGCTTATAATCAGCAAACGTAATTACTCCTGCTAGACCTTAATACTACATCCTGTCAACAGTGTATTCAGGTTGGTTTTGTTCTTTTAAAAATAAATTAGTTGTTTAATATAAACACTATTCATTTAATGTATTTATTTTTTTGGAGGTAAAGATGAGAGTCCTTTTAAATTGGCTGTTTCATGTGCAGATCATTCTAAGAATGATCTAAGTATTCAAACTATTCATAGATATTAACTTGTCTGTATATTACATTAAATATTTTAGTGGGAAATCTTTTGCTTTAACTGGTTACTTTAGTACAGATTATCTCATGAATTGCAACTCCAAAGAGATCAAAATTCATTCAGGTGCTTTAGAATGAGAGCTCTGGGTCACTTGCAGCAGCACGTACGAGGGTAGCTTTGAATTGTTGAAGCCAAACAGAACGAAACAGCAACGGAGGTCTGTGGTTGGACGCAGTGATGACTGCCGTCCTGCAAGCCCTTCTGGGACTGCCAGATTTGAGGAGTCATAACTTGTGGGATAATCTAACGCACATATTGTGTCAGAAGGCACTTCTTTGATTCGTGCTTACAGTTCATTTTTTCTAAATGATGTAATCTAATACTGGAGAAACTAAATTTTGATTCCTTTCCTTAAAGAGTAAAATTAAGGGCTACAGCTGTAGTCAGGGATTTCTTACAGATATAGCCTCATTTTGGAAGATTTTGTCATCGAAGTGTTTCTGTCTATTCTGTCTATCGCTTTAATTTCATGAGAGAGCTTCTTATGGAGAATGAAGTATTTGTGAGCATGCTTTCTCCTTTTTTTTTTTTTTTTTTTTTCCTCCTGACAGCACAACAAAGGAGGGGTGGAAATGTGCATTTTACCATGACCTTTATAGAACTGCTGATCTTACACAGTGTAACGGCCAGGTTTTATTCTTGTACGAGCTTATATCTTTTATTGGCCTTTTAATATGGGGTTAGCAGGTGCTGGAGAAGTAACTTTGTCTATATTTTTTTCTTTTGGAAATACTTGAGAAACTTTGTTGCAGCAAAGAGGGTTTTTTTTTTTGTTTTCTTTCTTTTTTAGGTTGTGTTGACTTATTTAGATATATTAGCAATGCTGCTCTAATTTTTCTGATGTGACTTTTTCCTCATGCTCTTCTAATGTGTACTGCAGTTAGTGGTGTATATATTATAACTTATTTTTGAGTCATCATGCACCTGTCCAATACAGAAGTCATAGCATTCTTTTTCTTAGGAAATGTCTATCATACAGTTATGTAGACTGTGAGGTTTGAAACTTTTTGAAATATTCAATAAAAGGACTATTTAGTAAGCACAGGCAATAGACTGATGTTTACTAATAGACTTAACTGTTAAAATTACTATGTATCAACTCATACCTAAGATTTGATAAATGTATTTTTTCCTTTTCTATAAATTTGTTACAATTTTTGCAGTGCTTTAAAAATTTAACTGTGGTTTTGTAGAATAACTATTATGGGAGAAAATGGTGAGCTATTTAGAATAAAATATGTAAAGACTTTTCCTTTCAGATTGACTGACAATAGCATCATGAAATCTCTTAGAAATCCTAGTGGCTTGTTTATTTTGTAAAGAAAAGGTGCTTTCAATTTCAATAGTAGTGCTCCTTGGCAAAAACAGAAATGCCCTTTAAGAGGTAGGGGAAAATCTCAAAATACCAACAGCTTTTTGTTTTCTGAGTGTCTATGCTGTGGCTTTTTGAAGTGATCTTATGCTTAGAGCAATGTAAATATTTTATTGTTATATTTCTTTTGTGTGATGCTCTAAAATTCTGAGTAAATTGGTGTTCGGTGGCATTTAAATTTCAGTTTATGTAAATCTCTTCATTTATTTGAAAGTGATGTCAGTCTGAAGTCTCTGTTTTGTTTCCATGTTGTTGGGCATGATGACAGTGGTGACTTGAATCGTGTTTCTTTTAAAGCTGAAATGACTGCACTTTTTTTCTGGTCATAGCAGTGTAATACAGTGTGTGGATATTATTAATACTTTATGTTAGTAGAGATAGTGAAAGATAAAAATAAAGTATATACAATGGGAATACTGTAGTGATTGTCACTTCTTAACAGGCTGTTGAGCTTCCAGTACAGACAAGCATGTTTCATGATAATTTCTTTATTTTTATTAATTGAAGCAAAATGTTTAAAAATCACATAATTCCTTCTGAATATCCTGCTTACTTTATTTAAGCCTGTGCAAGATGCATTGCCGCTTTCTCTCCAAAGCATTACATCATCAGATCTGTTTTTAAGGGGATGAGCAGAGAGAAAGGTGTCTTATTTGGGCACCTGTCTCAGGAGTAGTAGACTTCTGTTTTCTGGCAGTTTGTTGTCACTTAGTATCCAATAAGATTAGTAAAAAAATGTGTATATCGGATCTTTCTGAAATAGTTATCTTGTGTGTAGAAATTTAGAAAAACATGTTTTATGAGCCCCTTTGAATTATGTGGAATTATATGCTTCTCTTCTAAATAGTATCCAGTGCTGGCTTAGAGAGCAGCATCAGAAAACCAGAGTTGAATAATCCTGTAAACTGTATGAGATATTTCAAGTAAAAAAATGTTAGTTTAACTACTCCCTTAGTAGGTGCAGGTTAAGCGTGTACCTCAATTTATATAATAGTATTTGTGTATCCCAAGTCGTACTTATTTTGGAAGGTCTTGCTCTTTTGGAAGCTCATAAAGGCAGTGAGTTTTAGTTAGCAAAATACAGAATAAATATGGTCTCATTTTCTGATGTTGCTTCCTGTTTTCCCTTATTGCCATCTCCTGGCGGAACTGATGTGCACAAGAAATAGGGAATGTATGATGCTCAAGTTCAGGAGCTATGGGAAAGTGTGGGGATAAAGATATATTTTATGTACAAGGTCACACAATCTGCTGCTTTCTTCAAGAGATAATGATAAGCTGTGACACTTAATGACATTTGAGTCTAGCGTTCAGAGAAAAGGAGATGCGTTGCCTTGAGAAGGCAAGCTCTTAGAATTTGATGAGATGAGTGAGAAGACTTGCAGGGCCCTTGGTAAAATGGAGGAGAAAAAGCTAGTATGTTATGCTCATCTTTGAAGACAAAATAAGCAATTCTTTCAGTCAGTTAATGCAGTTGGAATGATGTAGTGCTTTTGATCAAGGTCATCTTGTGCATGGAGTGATACTGTTCTTACAATGAAAAGGAAGCAAACCTCTTTTGCAAGGCTCTTTCTACTTAAATATGAGGCAGAGCAACAGGTGAGGGAAGCTGAAGCTACCTGTTTTGTTAGAATACATCAAACAGTATACAAGGCATCTGTTCACCTCCTGAAGATAACCATTAAAAGGACTTCAGTTTTGGTTTGTAGTTCTCCTGTCTTTTTTCATTGTTGTGACTCCATTGCTGTCTATTTAGTATAAACGAGCTGTCACAGTTTTTTATCATGTTGTCTAACTGGCTTGGAGCAAATTGAGACAAATGTGATAACAGCACCATTGTTCAGCTATAGCTGTACTACAGCTCTTCATAACACCGCAGCTCATGTAGCTTTTCCATTGCTAGCTTGGTGAGAGAAATTTGACCACATAGATAAGCTTCAGGGCAGTTGATCCCTTTACCTCTTCGTATCGATAAAGAAATGGCAGTTTAGTTTGAATTTAAATAGCAAATACACAGTAGAGGCAGCAATTCCGGCTGTGGGTTTTTACCCCACTGATGGCTGTCTTTCCTGCGATGTTCTGCTGATCAGATCAGTTTTCTGCTGAAATAGCTTTTTCCTACAATACAAACTGTCTTAATTATACTTATTTCTTTCATTCCAGCATTTCTGTTAGTTCATAAGCTAATCATCAGAAACTTAAGGATTTGTTCATGGGGGGAAAAATTAAAATCTCCTTTTAGTAGAAGTAGCATCAGTAGTAGTTTGGGGTTTTTTGGGTGCTGGGGGAGAAATGTTACCAGATACTGTATAGCATTTGTTAGTATTGCATATAAATGTAAGGAATCTTGATCTTCATAACTAAATAAGAATAGATGTGTCTTTTTTCTTCAGTTGGTTTTGGGGTTTGTTTGTTTTGTTTTAAAATCAAACCCCCGAACTAGCTCCCGATAACTAGTAACATTAAGGAAAATGCTGTTGGGACTTTTCCCTTAAGACCTGGACTTAAGGAAAGTATATGGAGGTTTTTTAAAGGTGGTGTTTTCTTATGGAGTGTTTTGCTGTGAGTAAATGATATGTGTTGTAACAAAAACTCAACCTAATGGTTACTTTGCATTTGTCATTCGGGTGGATTTGCCTAGTATTTTAGGGCTATACTTTCCTTATGGTCAGCTTATAGTCAGTTTTCTCCATGCGTGTTAAGGCAGATCATGCTATTGAGTATATTTTTATTCTCATCATGTTTGCAGTCAAGAATTACAGTAATTG